>NC_090439.1:1146406631-1147606631 GCF_031143425.1 Pleurodeles waltl
CAAATGATTCTGGGTAACAAAACCTGGTGAGAGCCCCACAATTCACCCCATCTTGGATTCCCCTAGGTGTCTAGTTTTCAACAACGTGCAGGTTTGGTAGGGGTTTCCCTAGGTGCCGGCTGAGCTAGAGGCCAAAATCCATTGCTAGGCACTTTGCAAAAAACAGCTCTGTTTTCATTGGGAAAATGTGATGGGTCCACGATGTGTTTTGGGGCATTTTCTGTCACGGGCACTAGGCCTATCCACACAAGTGAGGTACAGTTTTTATCAGGAGACTTGGAGGAATGCTGGGTGGAAGGACATTTGTGTCTCCACTCAGATTCCAGAACTTTCTGTCACCGAAATGTGGGGAAACTTTGTTTTTTTTTGTCAAATTTTGAGGTTTTTTTAAAGGATTCTGGGTAACAGATCCTGGCGAGAGGCCCACAAGTCACCCCATCTTGGATTCCCCTAGGTGTCTAGTTTTCAACAACGCGCAGGTTTGGTAGGTTTCCCTAGGTGCCGGCTGAGCTAGAGGCCAAAATCCACAGCTAGGCACTTTCCCAAAAAACAGCTCTGTTTTCATTGGGAAAATGTGATGGTTCCACATTGTGTTTTGGGGCATTTCCTTTCGCGGGCACTAGGCCTACCCATACAGGTGAGGTAACATTTTTACTGGGAGACTTGGGGGGAACGCTGAGTGGAAGGAAATTTGTGGCTCCTCTCAGATTCCAAAACTTTCTGTCACCGAAATGTGAGGGAAAAGTGTTTTTTAGCCACATTTTGAAGTTTACAAAAGATTCTGGGTAACAGATCCTGGTGAGATGCCCACAAGTCACCCCATCTTGGATTCCCCAAGGTGTCTAGTTTTCAACAACGCGCAGGTTTGGTAGGTTTCCCTAGGTGCCGGCTGAGCTAGAGGCCAAAATCCACAGCTAGGCACTTTCCAAAAAAACAGCTCTGTTTTCATTGGGAAAATGTGATGGGTCCACATTGTGTTTTGGGGCATATCCTTTCACGGGCACTAGGCCTACCCATACAGGTGAGGTAACATTTTTACTGGGAGACTTGGGGGAACGCTGAGTGGAAGGAAATTTGTGGCTCCTCTCAGATTCCAAAACTTTCTGTCACCGAAATGTGAGGGAAAAGTGTTTTTTAGCCACATTTTGAGGTTTACAAATGATTCTCGGTAACAGAAGCTGGTGAGAGCCCCACAATTCACCCCATCTTGGATTCCCCTAGGTTTCTAGTTTTCAACAACGTGCAGGTTTGGTAGGTTTCCCTAGGTGCCGGCTGAGCTAGAGGCCAAAATCCACAGCTAGGCACTTTCCAAAAAAACAGCTCTATTTTCATTGGGAAAATGTGATGGGTCCACATTGTGTTTTGGGGCATTTTCTGTCACGGGCACTAGGCCTATCCACACAAGTGAGGTACAGTTTTTATCAGGAGACTTGGAGGAACGCTGGGTGGAAGACATTTTTGGCTCCTCTCAGATTCCAGAACTTTCTGTCACCAAAATGTGAGGGAAAAGTGTTTTAGTCAAATTTTGAGATTTGCAAAGGTTTCTGGGTAACAGAACCTGGTGAGAGCCCCACAAGTCACCCCATCTTGGATTCCCCTGGGTGTCTAGTTTTCAAGAATGTGCATGTTTGGTAGGTTTCACTAGGTGCCCCCTGAGCTAGAGGCCAAAATCCACAGCTAGGCAATTTGCAAAAGACAGCTCTGTTTTCTTTGGGAAAATGTGATGTGTCCACGTTGTGTTTTGGGGCATTGCCTGTCACGGGCACTAGGCCTACCCACAAAAGTGAGGTAACATTTTTACTGGGAGACTTGGGGGAACGCTAGAAGGAAGGAAATTTGTGGCTCCTCTCAGATACCAGAACTTTCGGTGACCTAAATATGAGAAAAACATGACTTTTTGGCCTAATTTTGATGTTTGCAAAGGATTCTGGGTAACAGAACCTGGTGAGAGCCCCACATGTCACCCTATCGCGGATTCCCCTATGTGTCCAGTTTTAAAAATGCACAGGTTTGGTAGGTTTCCCTCGGTGCCGGCTGAGCTAGAGGGCAAAATCCACAGCTAGGAAATTTTCAAAAAACAGCTCTGTTTCTTTGGGGAAATGTGTGTCCTGTCACGGGCACCAGGCCTACCCACACAAGTCAGGTACCACTTTTATCGGGAGTCTTGGGGGAATGCTGAGTGGAAGGACATTTGTGGCTCCTCTCAGATTCCAGAACTTTCTGTCACCGAAATGTGAGGAAAAGGTGGTTCTTTAGCCACATTTGAGGTTTGCAAAGAACTCTGGGTAACAGAAACTGGTGAGAGCCCCACAAGTCACCCCATTTTGGATTCCCCTGGGTGTCTAGTTTTCAAGAACACGCAGGTTTGGTAGGTTTCCCTAGGTGCTGGCTGAGCTAGAGAGCAAAATCCACAGCTAGGCAATTTGCAGAAAACAGCTCTGTTTTCTTTGGGAAAAAGTGATGTGTCCACGTTGTATTTTGGGGCAGTGCCTGTCGCGGGCACTAGGCGTACCCACAAAAGTGAGGTAACATTTCTACTGGGAGACTTGGGGGAACGCTAGATGGAAGGAAATTTGTGGCTCCTCTCAGATACCAGAACTTTCTGTCACCTAAATATGAGGAAAACTTGCTTTTTTGGCCTAATTTTGATGTTTGCAAAGGATTCTGGGTAACAGAACCTGGTGAGAGCCCCACAATTCACCACATCTTGGATTCCCCTAGGAGTCTAGTTTTCAAAAATGTGCATGTTTGGTAGGTTTCCTTAGGTGCCGGCTGAGCTAGAGGCCAAAATCCACAGCTAGGCACTTTGCAAAAAACAGCTCTATTTTGTTTGGGATAATGTGACGTGTCCACGTTGTGTTTTGGGGCACTTCCTGTCGCTGGAACTAGGCCTATCCACACAAGTGAGGTACAGTTTTTATCAGGAGACTTGGGGTAACGCTGGGTGGAAGGACATTTGTGGCTCCACTCAGATTCCAGAACTTTCTGTCACCGAAATGTGAGGAAAATTTGTTTTTTTTGTCCAAATTTTGAGGTTTCCAAGGATTCTGGGTAACAGAAACTGGTGAGAGCCCCCACAAGTCACCCCATTTTGGATTTCCCCTGGGTGTCTAGTTTTCAAGAACACGCAGGTTTGGTAGGTTTCCCTAGGTGCTGGCTGAGCTAGAGAGCAAAATCCACAGCTAGGCAATTTGCAAAAAACAGCTCTGTTTTTCTTTGGGAAAATGTGATGTGTCCACGTTGTGTTTTGGGGCATTTCCTGTGGCAGGCACCAGGACTACGCACACAAGTGTGGGTACCACTTTTAATGGGAGACCTTGGGGGAACCCTGGGTGGAAGGACATTTGTGGCTCTTCTCAGATCCCAGAACTTTCTGCCACCAAAATGTGAGTCAAAAGTGTTTAGCCAAATTTTGAGATTTGCAAAGGATTCTGGGTAACAGAAACCTGGTGAGAGCCCCACAAGTCACCCCATCTTGGATTCCCCTGGGTGTCTAGTTTTCAAGAACGCGCAGGTTTGGCAGGTTTCCCTCGATGCCCCCTGAGCTAGAGGACAAAATCCACAGCTAGGCAATTTGAAAAAACAGTTCTATTTTCTTTGGGAAAATGTGATGTGTCCACGTTGTGTTTTGGGGCATTGCCTGTCACGGACACTAGGCCTACCCACAAAAGTGAGGTAACATTTTTACTGGGAGACTTTGCTGGGGAACGCTAGATGGAAGAAATTTGTGGCTCCTCTCAGATACCAAAACTTTCTGTCACCTAAATATAAGGAAAACTTGCTTTTTTTGGCCTAATTTTGATGTTTGCAAAGGATTCTGGGTAACAGAACCTGGTGAGAGCCTACAAGTCACCCCATCACGGATTCCCCTGGGTGTCTAGTTTTAAAAAAAGCACAGGTTTGGTAGGTTTCCCTCGGTGCCAGCTGAGCTAGAAGCCAAAATCCACAGCTAGACAATGTGCAAAAACAGCTCTGTTTTCTTTGGGGGAACTGTGATGTGTCCACGCTGTGTTTTGGGGCATTTCCTGTCAGGGGCACCAGGCCCTACCCACACAAGTGAGGTACCACTTTTATCGGGAGACTTGGGGCAATGCTGGCTGGATGGACATTTGTGGCTCCTCTAAGATTCCAGAACTTTCTGTCACTGAAATGTGAGGAAAAAGTGTTTTTTTAGCCAAATTTTGAGGTTTGAAAAGTACTCTGGTTAACAGAAGCTGATTAGAGCCCCACAAGTCACCCCATCTTGGATTCCCCTAGGTGTCTAGTTTTCAAGAACGCGCAGGTTTGGTAGGTTTCCCTCGGTGCCCCCTGAGCTAGAGGCCAAAATCCACAGCTAGGCAATTTGAAAAAACAGTTCTATTTTCTTTGGGAAAATGTGATGTGTCCACGTTGTGTTTTGGGGCATTGCCTGTTGCGGGCACTAGGCCTACCCACAAAAGTGAGGTAACATTTTTACTGGGAGATTTGGGGGAACGCTAGATGGAAGGAAATTTTTGGGTCCTCTCAGATACCAAAACTTTCTGTCACCTAAATATAAGGAAAACTTGCTTGCTTTTTTGGCCTAATTTTGATGTTTGCAAAGGATTCTGGGTAACAGAACCTGGTGAGAGCCCTACAAGTCACCCCATCACGGATTCCCCTGGGTGTCTAGTTTTCAAAAATGCACAGGTTTGGTAGGTTTCAATCGGTGCCAGCTGAGCTAGAAGTCAAAATCCACAGCTAGACAATTTGCAAAAACAGCTCTGTTTTCTTTGGGGGAACTGTGATGTGTCCACGCTGTGTTTTGGGGCATTTCCTGTCAGGGGCACCAGGCCTACCCACTCAAGTGAGGTACCACTTTTATCGGGAGACTTGGGGGAATGCTGGGTGGAAGGACATTTGTGGCTCCTCTAAGATTCCAGAACTTTCTGTCACAGAAATGTGAGGAAAAAGTGTTTTTTTAGCCAAATTTTGAGGTTTGCAAACAAATCTGGGTAACAGATACTGGTGGGAGCCCCACAAGTCACCCCATTTTGCATTCCCCTGGGTGTCTAGTTTTCAAGAACGCGCAGGTTTGGTCAGTTTCCCTAGGTGCTGGCTGAGCTAGAGAGCAAAATCCACAGCTAGTCAGTTTGCAAAAAACAGCTCTGTTTTCTTTGGGAAAATGTGACGTGTCCACGTTGTGTTTTGGGGCATTTCCTGTCGCAGGCACTAGGACTACCCACACAAGTGTGGTACCACTTTTATCGGGAGACTTGGGGGAACGCTGGGTGGAAGGAAATTTGTGGCTCCTCTCAGATTCCAGAACTTTCTGTCACCGAAATGTGAGGAAAAAGTGTTTTCTTAGCCAAATTTTGAGGTTTGCAAAGAACTCTACGTAACAGAAAATAGTGAGAGCCCCACAAGTCACCCCATTTTGGATTCCGCTGGGTGCCTAGTTTTCAAGAATGCGCAGGTTTGGCAGTTTTCACAATGTGCCGGCTGAGCTAGTGACCAAAATTCACAGCTAGACAATTTGCAAAAACAGCTCTATTTTCTTTTGGAAAATGTGATGTGTCCACATTGTGTTTTGGGGCATTGCCTGTCGCGGGCAAAAGGCCTACCCACAAAAGTGAGGTAACATTTTTACTGGGAGACTTGGGGGAACGCTAGATGGAAGGAAATTTGTGGCTCCTCTCAGATACCAGAACTTTCTGTCACCTAAATATGAGGAAAACCTGCTTTTTTGGCCTATTTTGATGTTTGCAAAGGGTTCTGGGTAACAGAACCTGGTGAGAGCTCTACAAGTCACACCATCGCAGATTCCCCTAGGTGTCTAGTTTAAAAAAATGCACAGGTTTGGTAGGTTTCCCTCGGTGCCAGCTGAGCTAGAGGCCAAAATCCACAGCTAGACAATTTGCAAAAACATCTCGTTTTTCTTTGGGGAACTGTGATGTGTCCACGCTGTGTTTTGTGGCATTTCCTGTCAGGGGCACCAGGCCTACCCACACAAGTGAGGTAACATTTTTACTGGGAGATTTGGGGGAACGCTAGATGGAAGGAAATTTGTGGCTCCTTTTTGATTCCAGAACTTTCTGTCACCGAAAGGTGAAGGAAAAGTGCTTTTTAGCCAAATCTTGAGGTTTGCAAAGGATTCTGGGTAACAGAACCTGGTGAGAGCCCCACAATTCACCCCATCTTGGATTCCCTTAGGAGTCTAGTTTTCAAAAATGTGCAGGTTTGGTAGGTTTCCCCAGGTGCCGGCTGAGTTAGAGGCCAAAATCCACAGCTAGGCACTTTGCAAAAAACTGTTTTTATCAGGAGACTTGGGGGAACGCTGGGTGGAAGGACATTTGTGGCTCCACTCAGATTCCAGAACTTTCTGTCACCGAAATGTGAGGAAAATGTGTTTTTTTTTGTCCAAATTTTGAGGTTTCCGAAGGATTCTGGGTAACAGAACCTGGTGAGATGCCCAAAAGTCATCCCATCTTGGATTCCCCTAGGTGTCTAGTTTTCAAAAATGCGCAGGTTTGGTAGGTTTCCCTAGGTACCGGCTGAGCTAGAGGCCAAAATCCACAGCTAGGCAATTTGCAAAAATCAGCTGTTTTCTTTGGGAAAATATGATGTGTCCACGTTGTGTTTTATTCCATTTCCTGTCACGGGCACTAGGCATACCCACACAAGTGAGGTAACATTTTTACTGGGAGACTTGGGGGAATGCTGGGTGGAAGGACATTTGTGGTTCCTCTCAGATTCCAGAACTTTCTGTCACCGAAATGTGAGAAAAAAAAGTGTTTTCTAAGCCAAATTTTGAGGTTTGCAAAGAATTCTGCGTAACAGAAAATAGTGAGAGCCCCACAAGTCACCCCATTTTGGATTCCCGTGGGTGTCTAGTTTTCAAGAATGCGCAGGTTTGTCAGTTTTCACTATGTGCCGGCTGATCTAGAGACCAAAATCCACAGTAGGCACTTTGCAAAAAACAGCTCTGTTTTCTTTGGGAAAATGTGATGTGTCCACGTTGTGTTTTGGGGCATTTCCTGTCGCCTACATATGGCCTACCCACACAAGTGAGGTAACATTTTTACTGGGAGACTTGGGGGAACGCTGAGTGGAAGGAAATTTGTGGTTCCTCTCAGATTCCAGAACTTTCTGTCACAGAAATGTGAAGGAAAAGTGTTTTTTAGCCAAATCTTGAGATTTGCAAAAGATTCCTGGTAACAGAACCTGGTGGGAGCCCAACAATTCACCCCATTTTGGATTCCCCTAGGTCTCTAGTTTTCAGAAATGTGCAGGTTTGGTAGGTTTCCCTAGGTGCCAGCAGCACCACTGAACAGGACACCGCCGCCACCAGCACCTCCGCCAAGGACACCGCTGCCACAAGCACTGCTGCCAAGGACACCGCCGCCACTAGCACTGCTGAACAGGACACCGCCGCCACAAGCACCTCTGCCAAGCACACTGCCACCACCAGCACAGCTGAACAGGACACCGCCGCCACCAGCACTGCTGAACAGGACACTGTCGCCACTAGCACCGTTGAACAGGACACCGCCGCCACAAGTACCGCTGAACAGGACACCGCCGCCACCAGCTCCGCAGGCCAATGAGCGCAAAAAGCTCCAACGCTACTGAGGCCGCCACCAGCAGGATGAAGCACTCTGGGCACAAAGCCCCCTCCAGAACAAGTGAAGAAAGGCATCCACTACCACTGTCCTTGGCATGATGAAGCACTCAGAGCAGAAAGCCCCCTCCAGAACCAGAGGAGAAAGGCATCCACTACCTCTGTCCTTGGCAGGATGAAGCACTCTGGGCACAAAGCCCCCTCCCGAACCAGTGGAGATATACATCCACTCACTCAGTCCTTGGCAGGATGAAGCACTCTGGGCACAAAGCCCCCTCTGGAACCAGTGGAGTATCACATCCACTCACTCAGTCCTTGGCAGGATCAAGCACTCTGGGCACAAAGCCCCCTCCAGAACCAGTGGAAATATCCATCCACTACCGCAATCCTTGGCAGGATGAAGCACTCTGGGCACAAAGCCCCCTCCAGAACCAGTGGAGTATCACAACTACTACCTCTGTCCTTGGCAGGATGAAGCACTCTGGGCACAAAGCCCCCTCCAGAACCAGTGGAGATAAACATCCACTACCTCAGTGCTTGGCAGGATAAAGCACTCTGGGCACAAAGCCCCCTCCAGAACAAGTGGAGTATCACATCCACCACCTCTGTCCTTGGCAGGATGAAGCATCTGGGCACAAAGCCCCCTCCAGAACCAGTGGAGACTGTTATCCATTTGAGAGACTATGGCCACCCCTGGAGAGACTTGAGAGGGGGGTTGTAAATGTAAATGTATCAACATGAACTTGTGCGTGTGTTGTAGTGGGTGAGGGTGGGGGTGGGAGTGTTGCGTGTTGCATGTGTATGTCACTCTTTTTTCCCTCCCCTTCCCCTGTGTTGTAGGTGCAGTACTCACCGTGGTCTTCGCCGCTGTCTTTGATGTTCCTGGTAGAGCAGCAGGAAGACAAAGGCTGGCAGTATCGGGAGTTCGGGTTCCGTGGCGTCCTGGTTCCTCGTGGAGTGTGTAGAGGTGAGCGTTTTCCCTTCCAAGTCCTGTTTCTGCCGTGTTTTTGTTCTCGGTGAATCCGCCCCAGAAAAGGTGGCGGATTGGTGTGTTGTAATACAGTGGGTGGAACCTTGTCTTCCGCCTGTCTGTTGGCGGTTACCGCCGCGGTTTGTGTTTGTACTGCCGTGGAGTTCAGTGTGTTAAAGTGGCTGTCTATGTTGGCGGTTTACGCCACGGTCGTGATTCCATTTTTTTTACCGCCGGCCTGTTGGTGGTTTTACCGCCACTTTAACACCAACCGCCAAGGTTGTAATGACCACCTTTATGTCTTTCCATGCAAATGCAAGATGGTGGGGGTCTTCATGATCATGACTCTCGTCTTTACAATTCTATTTCTTGCACTTTTTATTATCTTAATCATTGTAGCCCATGCAATTTACTGCATTGTATTAAATAAAAACTATTGAAACATTACTGAATCTTTGTTATTGCCTGTGTTTGGTTGAGACATGATATATCTGTGAGAAAGGGGTAATCTCTGTTTAACCACAACACTCCCTGAGATGTCATACTTCTGAGACCATGCGTAACGGCTGCCACAAATCACCTCTAATTGTTTGGGTCATTGGTGAGGTACTGCTAGGGAGTCGGAAGGGTTGGGACTACAGTTGCACCTTGTAGGATAGGCATAGTCGCCTACAAACGTAAGTACTGTCATCCTTGAACCAGCAGCTTGCCCAGAGCAAGAGTCCAAACTACGACATGGCACCACCAACGATGGTGTTTAGGCACTAATTTATGGGTACCCCGATTATCACTGTCTCACAGACGACAGGTACCCTAAGTACCATTATATGGAGACATCTGTGGTCTTTGGGAAAATCCTCCTCAGCTGAACAGGGAACACCTAATTAGGCTGTAGGTTGTTCAAGCTGGAACTCATAAAAAGGACTTTACTCCCCATTTTAGTGTTCCATCTCTTTACCCATTTCTTACCAAATATGGCAAACGCCATAGACATTCCTGAAAATGCGAGCCAAGCTTTAACACTACACCTAGTAGCGCATGGGGTTACAGAAGAGGGCGGGGATGTCACTTTTATAGTAGAAGCTAATGAAGCTTACCAAACAGAAACATTTTATTCTTGGGACACCTTTCCTGAAGAAGACCGCAGAACGGTTACATTTCCCACATATAGAATTGCAAACGTACCTCAACGGTACCTAGCATACCAGTCTCAGGAAATACCACTCACTTATCAAGAGCATCAAAACTGGTTTAACCCCTTAGCTGCTGGGCCTTTTCCCTCCCAGTGCTGAGCCCTTTTTTGGCTATTTGGGATAGTTCGCGCTTAGGCCTTCATAACTTTTTGTCCACATAAGCTAACCACGCCAAATTTGCGTCCTTTTTTTCCAACATCCTAGGAATTCTAATGGTACCCAGAGTTTGTGGTTTCCCCTGCAGGAGACCAAGAAAATTGCCAAAATACAGTGAAAATTTCGTTTTTTCCAAAAAAATGGGAAAAAAGGGCTGCCGAAAAAGGCTTGTGGTTTTTTCCCTGAAAATGCCATCAACAAAGGGTTTCTGGTGCTGAAATCACTATCTTCCCACCTTTCAGGAACGGGTAGGCTTGGATCAGAAAACCACATTTTTCAACACAAATTTGGCATTTTACTGGGACATACCCCATTTTTATTATTTTTGGTGCTTTCAGCCTCCTTCCAGTTAGTGACAGAAATGGGTGTGAAACCAATGCTGGATCCTGGAATGCTAAACATTTCTGAAAACTAGACAAAAGTCTGAATTCAGCAAGGGGTCATTTGTGTAGATCCTACAAAGTTTTCCTACAGAAAATAACAGCTGAAATAAAAAAATATTGAAATTGAGCTGAAAACAACAGCCATTTTTCTTTATGTTTTACTCTGTAACTTTTTCCTGCGATGTCAAATTTCCAAAAGCAATATACCGTTTTGTCTGCTGGACTCTTCTGGTTGCGGGGATATAAAGGGCTTGTAGGTTCATCAAGAACCGTAGGTACCCAGAGTCAATAAATGAGCTGCACCCTGCAGTTGGTTTTCATTCTATACTGGGTATACAGCAATTCATTTGCTAAAATATGAAGAGTGAAAAATAGGTATCAAGAAAACCTTTGCATTTCCCAAATGGGCTCAAGATAAGGTTTTGAGTAGCAGTGGTTATTTGCACATCTCTGAATTCCGGGGTGCCCATACTAGCATGTGAATTGCAGGGCATTTCTCAAATAGATGTCTTTTTTACACACTCTCTTATATTTGGAAGGAAAAAATGTAGAGAAAGATAAGGGGCAATAACACTTGTTTTGCTATTCTATATTCCCCCAAGTCTCCCGATAAAAATGATTCCTCACTTGTGTGGGTAGGCCTAGCGCCCGCAACAGGAAATGCCCCAAAACACAACGTGGACACATCCCATTTTTTTTAACAGAAAACAGAGCTGTTTTTTGCAAAGTGCCTAGCTGTGGATTTTGGCCTCTAGCTCAACCGGCACCTAGGGAAACCTACCAACCCTATGCATTTTTGAAAACTAGAGACCTAGGGGAATCCAAGATGGGGTGACTTGTGGGGCTCTGACCAGGTTCTGTTACCCAGAATCCTTTGCAAACCTCAAAACGTTGCTAATTCCTCTCATGTCGGTGACAGAAACCCTGGAATCTGAGAGGAGCCACAAATTTCCTTGCACCCAGCGTTCCCCCAAGATTCCCGATAAAAATGATACCTCACTTGTGTGGGTAGGCCTAGTGCCCGCGACAGGAAATGCCACAAAACACAACGTGGACACATCCCATTTTTTGACAGAAAACACAGCTGTTTTTTCCAAAGTGCCTACCTGTAGATTTTGGCCTCTAGCTCAGCCGGCACATAGGGAAACCTACCAAACCTGTGCATTTTTAAAAACTAGAGACCTAGGGAAATCCAAGATGGGATGACTTGTGAGGCTCTGACCAGGTTCTGTTACCCAGAATCCTTTGCAAACCTCAAAAAGTGGCTAAAAAAACAAGTTTTCCTCATATTTCGGTGACAGAAAGTTCTGGAATCTGAGAGGAGCCACAAATTTCCTTCCACCCAGCGTTCCCCCAAGTCTCCCGATAAAAATGATACCTCACTTGTGTGGGTAAGCCTAGCGCCCGCGACAGGAAATGCCCCAAAACACGACGTGGACACATCACATTTTTTGACAGAATACAGAGCTGTTTTTTGCAAAGTGCCTACCTGTAGATTTTGGCCTCTAGCTCACCCGGCATATAGGGAAACCTACCAAACCTGTGCATTTTTTAAAACTAGAGACCTACGGGAATCCAAGATGGGGTGACTTGTGGGGCTCTGACCAGGTTCTGTTACCCAGAATCCTTTGCAAACCTCAAAAAGTGGCTAAAAAAACACGTTTTCCTCACATTTCGGTGACAGAAAGTTCTGGAATCTGAGAAGAGCCATAAATTTCCTTCCACCCAGCGTTCCTCCAAGTCTCCCGATAAAAATGATACCTCACTTGTGTGGGTAGGCCTAGCGCCCGCGACAGGAAATGCCCCAAAACACAACGTGGACACATCACATTTTTTGACAGAATACAGAACTGTTTTTTGCAAAGTGCCTACCTGTAGATTTTTGCCTCTAGCTCAGCTGGCACATAGGGAAACCTACCAAACCTGTGCATTTTTTAAAACTAGAGACCTAGGGGAATCCAAGATGGGGTGACTTGTGGGGCTCTGACCAGGTTCTGTTACCCAGAATCCTTTGGAAACCTTCAAAAAGTGGCTACAAAACCAAGTTTTCCTCACATTTCGGTGACAGAAAGTTCTGGACTCTGAGAGGAGCCACAAATTTCCTTCCACCCAGCGTTCCCCCAAGTCTCCCGATAAAAATGATACCTCGCTTGTGTGGGTAGGCCTAGCGCCCGCGACAGGAAATGCCCCAAAACACAACGTGGACACATCACGTTTTTTGACAGAACACAGAGCTGTTTTTTGCAAAGTGCCTACCTGTAGATTTTGGCCTCTAGCTCAGCCGGCACATAGGGAAACATACCAAACCCGTGCATTTTTGAAAACTAGAGACCTAGGGCAATCCAAGGAGGGGTGACTCGCGGGGCTCGGACCAGGTTCTGTTACCCAGAATCCTTTGCAAACCTCAAAAAGTGGCTAAAAAAACAAGTTTTCCTCAGATTTCGGTGACAGAAAGTTCTGGAATCTGAGAGGAACCACAAATTTCCTTCCACACGGCGTTCCCCCAAGTCTCCCGATAAAAATGATACCTCACTTGTGTGGGTAGGCCTAGCGCCCGCGACAGGAAACTCCCCAAAGCGCAACGTGGACACATCAAAATTTTTGGAAGAAAACAGAGGTGTTTTTTGAGAAGTGCCTACCTGTAGATTTTGGCCTCTAGCTCAGCCGGCACCTAGGGAAACCTACCAAACCTGTGCATTTCTGAAAACTAGAGACCTAGGGCAATACAAGGAGGGGTGACTCGCGGGGCTCGGACCAGGTTCTGTTACCCAGAATCCTTTGCAAACCTCAAAAAGTGGCTAAAAAAACAAGTTTTCCTCAGATTTCGGTGACAGAAAGTTCTGGAATCTGAGAGGAGCCACAAATTTCCTTCCACCCGGCGTTCCCCCAAGTCTTCCGATAAAAATGATACCTCACTTGTGTGGGTAGGCCTAGCGCCCGCGACAGGAAACGCCCCAAAGCGCAACGTGGACACATCAAAATGTTTGGAAGAAAACAGAGGTGTTTTTTGAGAAGTGCCTACCTGTAGATTTTGGCCTCTAGCTCAGCCGGCACCTAGGGAAACCTACCAAACCTGTGCATTTCTGAAAACTAGAGACCTAGGGCAATACAAGGAGGGGTGACTCGCGGGGCTCGGACCAGGTTCTGTTACCCAGAATCCTTTGCAAACCTCAAAAAGTGGCTAAAAAAACAAGTTTTCCTCAGATTTCGGTGACAGAAAGTTCTGGAATCTGAGAGGAGCCACAAATTTCCTTCCACCCGGCGTTCCCCCAAGTCTCCCGATAAAAAGGATACCTCACTTGTGTAGGTAGGCTTAGCGCCCGCGACAGGAAATGCCCCAAAGCGCAACGTGGACACATCAAAATTTTTGGAAGAAAACAGAGGTGTTTTTTGAGAAGTGCCTACCTGTAGATTTTGGCCTCTAGCTCAGCCGGCACCTAGGGAAACCTACCAAACCTGTGCATTTCTGAAAACTAGAGACCTAGGGCAATACAAGGAGGGGTGACTCGCGGGGCTCGGACCAGGTTCTGTTACCCACAATCCTTTGCAAACCTCAAAAAGTGGCTAAAAAAACAAGTTTTCCTCACATTTCGGTGACAGAAAGTTCTGGAATCTGAGAGGAGCCACAAATTTCCTTCCACCCGGCGTTCCCCTAAGTCTCCCGATAAAAATGATACCTCACTTGTGTGGGTAGGCCTAGCGCCCGCGACAGGAAATGCCCCAAAACAGAACGTGGACACATCACATTTTTTCATAGAAAACAGTGCCTACCTGTGGATTTTGGCCTCTAGCTCAGCCGGCACCTGGGGAAACCTAGCAAACCAGCACATTTTTGTAAACTAGAAACCCAGGGGAATCCAAGATGAGGTGACTTGTGGGGCTCGGACCAGGTTCTGTTACCCAGAATCCTTTGCAAACCTCAAAATGTGGCTAAAATACCACGTTTTCCACACATTTCGGTGACAGAAAGTTCTGGAATCTGAGGGGAGCCACAAATTTCCTTCCACCCAGCGTTCCCCCAAGTCTCCCGATAAATATGATACCTCACTTGTGTGGTTAGGCCTGGTGCCTGCGACAGGAATAGATCACACAACGGTCAATGTTGGTCCTTACGTGAGGCAGCTGTTGACCCTGGGGTGATCCATTCCTGACACAGGCACTAGGTGTAGGCACTCAAGTGGGGTAGTGTTTTTATCAGGACAGGTGAGGAGTCACTGGGTGGTAGGAATGTTGTGGATCCCAGCATATTCCTGTAGTTTGTGTGACAGAAATGCGAGAAAAATAGAGTTTTTTCTCAACATTTCAGCTTTGCAGGGTATTCTGGGTAAGAAAACTTTGGGGAATCCACACAAGTCACACCTCTGTGGACTCCCCCGAATGTCTAGTTTCCAGAAATGTTTGGGTTTAGTGTGTTTCTCTATATGGCCGCCGAATCCAGGACCAAAAACACAGGTGCCTGCCTTACAAAACCAGTTTGTTTTGCCATAGACAATTTTGATGTCTCCACAATATGATTTGGGTGGTGGAATTTGGGGCTGAACTAAATTGGTGAGCTCCCAAGAGAGCACTCTCTCTCTGCTTGCCGCCGCATTCACCTGCTCTCTGGGTTGGCCTAACCCACTATTACCCAGTTGCACGAACAGCTTGCGAAGGGACAGCAGGACTGTCCTCATCACCTCCCTCATAATGTACTGGAAGAGGAGTTTTCGAATGGGACTCCTCTGACTGAAAAATCACTCCCAGAGTCTGCGCCATTGTCCTATCCCTCAGATGCTGCCTCGGTATCTGATGTCTCAGTCTCTGATCCTATGTCAGAGCGGTCCTCTATAACCCGAGTGCAGGCAGCAGTCATCCATCAAGATGCCATCTCTGCTATTGGCTAAACTGTTGCTCTAAAACACTAGCCTACGTAGACAGTCACAAAATCGATGGTGTGTGTGAGATACGTGCAACAGTAGAGGCCACCTTACCTGCGCTTCTTCCCTCAATCAGCACGTACTTTCAAGACACTCAAAAAACACCTTGTCACATACCATTCGTCACAGTCTTTAGCACCTCCTGCGCCCAGTCCAACAATCATTATTGGTGCTCCCACTCCCTCCTCCTCGGATTCCCTCATTACCACCCAGCAAAAGTGCCCTTCATCTCTCCATAGACTTTACTAATGTACTCAGCTATTTACATAAAATACAGATGTGCTCTTTGCAGTAGGCATATAAACCTTCTGCGCTTCTTTATGGCACTAAAACTG
Organism: Pleurodeles waltl; assembly: GCF_031143425.1. Taxonomy (NCBI): domain Eukaryota; kingdom Metazoa; phylum Chordata; class Amphibia; order Caudata; family Salamandridae; genus Pleurodeles; species Pleurodeles waltl. The sequence goes on from NC_090439.1 coordinate 1,146,422,164, forward strand.
CCACTAGACAAGTCGGACCCTTTTCCCCCCAGGGAAACCACACACATATTGACAAAAGTGATGTATATATGACAGCCAACCACCTGAAACTCAACTCAAGCAAAACCGAAATAATCCTCTTTGGCCCTCACCAAAAAAACCTGCGACCCCCCCATGGTGGCCCACCACGCTAGGCCCTGCACCCACCCCCGCAAACTACGCACGCAACCTCAGCATCATCCTAGACTCCTCCCTCTCTATGACCCAACAAATCAACGCTCTTACCTCCTCATGCTTCAACAAACTCCGTATACTGAAAAACATTAAAATGGATCCCCACAGAGACCAGAAAAACTGTCACTCACGCACTCATCAGCAGCAGGCTTGATTACAGAAACGCCCTCTACGCCGGCACCACTCTAAAACTCAAGTGCAAACTACACGCATCCAGAACTCAGCAGCACGACTCATCCTCGACCTCCACCGACACGAACACATCTCTCCACACCTCAAATCCCTCCACTGGCTCCCCATTGACAAAAGGATCACCTTCAAGATCCTCATCCTCACACACAAATCACTCCACAACACAGGCCCTGCCTACCTCAACGAGAGTCACCTTCCACACCCCCACACGAAAAGTCAGTTCAGCTGACCTCTCTCTCGCCTCTGACCCCCGCATCAAACACACCACCACCGGGGGCAGATCCTTATCCTACATTGCACCCAAAACATGGAACGCACTCACAACCCACATTCGCAAGACCCAAAACCTACTTCTTTTCAGGAAGGGCCTCAAAACCTGGCTTTTTGAACAGTGAACCTCCTAGCCCCTTTCCCTCCCCCCCGTCCCCCCCCCCCCCATCCCCCCCCCCAGCGCCTTGAGACCCTCACAGGTGAGTAGCGCGCTTTATAAATCTCTTTGATACAGATCTACCTATATATATATATATAAATATATATCTACATAGATATATCTATAGATATATCCATGTAACTAGATATATCTATCTACATAGATATATATATATAGATATATACATATATTTTTTTTTAGTTGTTGTATGGTTTCCTCGCACCCCCCCCCCCCTCCCCAGGGGGCACCTACCTTTTTATTTTTTTAGGAAAATTATCCGGGGGGGGGCGGCCCGTTTTCCGGGGGGGGGCTGCCCCCCAAAAGTGAAATCCCTGGTGTCTAGTGGGGTTTCTTGGCCCCCCGATCGCAGCCTCGTAAGAAAGGGGAGACACTCCCCTTTCTTACGAGGCCTTCCTGAAAGTGTTTCCTGGCCCCCGGTCGCAGCTGTGCATCGGGGGCCAGAAACAGTTTCAGAAGGCCTCGTAAGAAAGGGGAGAGTCTCCCCTTTCTTACGAGGCCTTTTCAAAATGTTTCCTGACCCCCCCCTGAAAGTGTTTCCTGGCCCCCGATCGCAGCACAGCTGCGACCGGGGGCCAGGAAACACTTTCAGGAAGGCCTCGTAAGAAAGGGGAGTGTCTCCCCTTTCTTACGAGGCCTTCCCGAACGTGAAAAAGGCCGCTGACGTCACAAAGGGGCGGGTGGGGCGCGGGGGGAGACACGGTAGCTTCCGTGTCTCCCGGGGGGGGGAAAAAATAAATAAATAAATCCTCGGGTGCGACGCACCCGAGGATTTATTAATGCCCTTCCTGGTGTCGGCCACTGGTCGTGACCCGCACCAGGGAGGGTGTGTGGGCGTCGGCCACTTTAAGAGGTTAAGATTAGCCGGCCCAATTCTCGCTTCATTTTAGGTCAATACACAGGGATAGTTTCTACAGACAGTGTGGGTAAATTGTGTCAACAATGGGTACAGTCTAACATGTTAGCCGCAGTTAAAGAACACCTTAACACACTTTCTGAAGATATAGACTTGTAGGTCTTCCTGTTAGGTCCTAGGAAACAGCGCTCTAAAAGATTTGTATATGCTATGTATAATGAGATATAGAAACTTTCTCAGATAGACGCTGATGCATGTTTGAGGTAGATAGATAAGGAAAACTTAGAAAAAGCTTTGGTGGTTGTCGATAACGGCATGAACACCCTGTCCAACCGAATTTATTAATTCACAAACATAGTGTTGTCTACGATTGATATCATTCAGACATGTCCCGTTTATACCATGGACAAAGTCAACTGCATTCTATTATGCAGCTTGGTTGGACGTTACAAACATTGAAAAATGCCCGTGTTCCATGGAAATACATTAAAGGTAGTGAATTGTTTGCTGCTTTTAATTTATCCGAGAAACAACTGACAATGGCTAAAAGGGAAGCAATTTTCACCATGCTTCATATAGAAAAGTTGGAAAAATTGCATTTTACGATAGCAGAGAGTCCTTCGACCTTCTTGCTCATACATGGCATTATTAATCTGCCCATATCCACCTTTTGTTTTTTGAAATGCTTGAAACATCTTGTGATGGGCAGGTATGAGCGTTTGGGTGGTAGCTATAGTTGCCTTTTGATTACAAATGTCTGAATGACAAAACAGAGTTCTTTCTTAGCGGAAGCGAATGTGAGACTACTGTTAGTCACTCTATGATCTGCAAGCAGGTGTCCCTTCACGGCCACTGCAATGCGGGGGTCGCGAACTTGGCCTGTTCTCTGAAGGGTACTCCCGTTTCTTTGATTCAACCAGCATTTCATGTACTTTCCAATGGCAGTTATGTGGTGCTGAGCGATCAAAGCTGTTGCGGTATGTGACCGGGCATTGCCTACATAATTTCGGTCTCTAAGGTCGTTACGTGTTGTGGACATGTTTTATTCCTCCCCACACAAGAGATAAAGGTAACAGAAAAGTGGCTTCACATTGATACTATTAATGTAAATTATGACAGGCTGAGTAGGCTAAAGGCGCTACTGTTTCAAATACAGGTCGCGTTGACATCCGCTAGAGAGACGTATGATCTCCAGATTGCGAGATCATCAGCCGAGATACAATCCCTATTAAATACCAGCTTCCCCAAGCACTTTGGTGAGCTGGTATCCAGAATATTCAACGTCTCAAGCACTACTGGGATTTTCCATTTCTTTAAGGCTGTCGGTCTGAAGTTGTGTCCGTCTTCCAGACTTTTTTCGAAGTCATCCCGCCAGCAATCCATTCACTCTTTTCAATTGTGTTTGGTGGCTTTCCTGTAATTTTGGCATTATTTGGCAGAATACTACTGCTATTTTTTCTGATTGGCAGTGGTTGTTTCTTTACAGCTACACGGAGCAATAGAGCCGCTGCCACCAGCACAACTGTGCCGTGAACGCATGGTTCAGATCTTTGATGTTTCCTTGCTAGGGGAACTAGAGGGGAATTGGTCATTGTCATTTTGCCCACTCCTCTGGTGCGTGCAGCCTGTCTTTCACTGCGTATGGTGCTTCTTCGAACATTTGCCAACTGTGTGTTTTGCCGTCCTGCCAGTATCTCCTGTGGACCAAGAACTGCTGATGTCCCCGATGAGGTTTCATACACGGTCGTGCCCCATGAGACGAAGGCTGATCAGCGAGGCCACTTTTGAACACTCAGAGTTGGTTCTTCCATCTACGGACAATGGCACTGATGCAGGTGGACCTGCACAGGAGACTATTGCACACTTTTGCTTCGTGAATCCATCCGCCCAAGTGATCGATCTTACATCAGATGATTTGGACTCATTTCTTGATAACTTTTTACAAGGCGACTTCGGAGCTAGTCTTCAAGATCATGACTATAGTTCCACGCCACAGTGATTTACTTTGGACTGCTGTGCTTGTCATGGTTGACTTTAAGTCTATTTAGTATGTTTTAAACTTTCACTTTTTAACTATGTTTTTTCTTTGGGTTTTATGCTTCGCTTTTAGTCCAGAGCAGCTTTTTTAACTTTTCGATTTCCCCACCTTCGGTGGCGTCCAGTACTGGCGTCATACTTGTTACGGCAATGGAGAGGGTGTAGTGAATCCTAGTTTGTTTTAATGGGATAACAGGAGTTAGCTTAGCCTTTGGCTTGCAGACTCGTGCCCCCATCACTTAGTGGCTTTTAACCTACTTAGCATGCTCTGTCTTAGACCATTTATTTATTTAATTCTTCTAAGATGGCTTCTTTGTTTATAGTTAGGCCCTTTTGTTCGGAGTTATGTTATCAGTGTCACCGCGCTAAGGCGTCAACTCATGCAACCAAGACAAACAAACTGTAGGTACTCACATTAGAAATTACAGTCTAAAGCATGCAGTGTTATCTATTGTTTTGGAACAACCTACCTCAGGGGTCCAAGTAGATCTATATAAATACATCACACTTTAGACAGATAATCAGAGGGATTCCGAGCAGATACCATCGTTGCTATCGATGCTGCACGTCGCCTTGACGCTGACCCAGATTTTGTGTTCTTCCAAAGTCTGAGTTCAAGACCTCATTCCAAGGTATCAAGAGTTGGGGGTTCCTTCCAGGGACATGGCATTGGCAGATTAGGTTTAACATACCCAACTATCTTCTAGGTAGAAGGGTTGGGCCAATCACTATAGGGTACTAGGGCATATTATACACTTTGGCCCTCATTACAACATTGGCGGTAAATGCTGCTTACTCCCGCGCTGATGGCCGGCAACATACCGTGACCGCGGCGGTATACCACTACAGGTATTATGACCCACACAGAGAAATCTACCACTATACAGACACACACACAAGTCCACCAGCCCAAAGGTCAGTGATAAACTGGCGTTACCAAAACCCACACCGTTATGCCAACAGAAATAGGCCCACAGCATCATGAGCCAAGAATAACTACGGCGGTCATTCAACCACAGTAAACCATTGGTGGTACATACCGCTGCGCTCAAAATACACACACACACTAACAAAACTACACCACATTGGACAATTCAAAGTACACACACCTGACACACATACACACACCACACACCCAATCCAATATAAAGCACCCACCCACAAGACCCACAACCCGTTACAACGAAAAAAAATATTGCCACCTGAGAGAGAGACAAGCCAGGAGCACCCACTGAATCTGAGCCACATAACACCATCACCCATACACCACCCATGTACCTCACAGCACACACCCTAATACATTACCCCCCACACCCTCACACATGCCACTCACACCACACCCATCGCACCACAATGACACCCTAGTTTCTCAGAGGAAGAGCTGAGCGTCATGGAGGAGGAAATCATCCGGGTAGAGCCACAGCTATTCGGATCACAGGTGCAGCAGACGTCCATTGCTAGGAAGATGGAGCTATGGCGGAGAGTCGTGGACAGGGTCAACGCCGTGGGAAAGCACCCCAGAACAAGGGATGACATCAGGAAGAGGTGGACCGACCTACGGGGAGGTGCATTCTGTGGTTGCAAGACACCACGCAGCTGTACAGAGGACTGGTGGTGGACCCCCACCTCTTCCCTCACAACTAACAACATGGGAGGAGCAAGTCTTGGTGATCATGCATCCTGAGGGCCTCGCAGGAGTAGCAGGAGGACTGGACTCTGGTACGTCAAATCTTTACTACTTTTAACCCCCCTAACTGCATGCCATCACACCCTCAGCCCCATCACTCCACCACCTCACATATACCCCACCATCACAACCCACCCATCCCAATAACAAGCTCTGCGTGCAACAGCAATGCATGGACACCCATCACCACAGCATGCACACTAGTGACAATCACTTAGCCAAAACAACCACAACTCACACAAGCCAAAGCTGCCTTGCTAATAACAACTATAGAGGGAAACATATCCAGGCACAAGATGGCACACACAGATACAATAACACTGCATTTACATCCCCACAGGACCCCCCACTCAACGTCACCGGAGAGGAGGTGCCAGCCACATCCAGTCACCCCACAGAAGAGGCCCACAATGATGACAGCAGCTCTGTATGCTTGGAAAACAATGACCAACCCGGCCCATCAGGGACCTCTGGAGAGTTGGTGACCCTGCCACAATCCCAAACCACCACAGAGCCTTCCCCTCAGGAAACACCAGCACTCCACCCACCCAGCGGGATCATACCTCTGTCCTCAGGACACGTCAATCAGCAGTGTGTTAACCACTACAGGGACCCCAGGCAACCCCACCAACAGAGGACGATCAGGGACCTGGGGTCAGTGGCAGTGGGCACACAGTTTGGGGGACAGAGGCACAGGACAACAGGGAAGCTGGGAGGACTGCTGTGCGACGGGGAGGACAGGCCCAGGGAACCCACTCCACACGAGGCACTCACCATCATCCTGGGAGCATACCACCATTCCCAGGAGACTATGGGCCAGATACTGTACAAGTTGCAGGAGACCCAGCGGCTGCAGGAGGGACAGTACCTGGGGATCAGGGAGGGCCTGAAAGACATTCACACCACTCTGGTCACCATTGAAGGGGTCCTGGCAGACATGGCCAACACCATGAGGAGGCAGTGGCACACCAACGGGCCCCTGACACTAGCCACACTGATGATCAGCCCTCCACCTCCGCCGGCGCTAGTGGAAAGGAGGCCCTGCCACAGGACCAACAGGCCACCCGCACCAGACCCCATGTTGGAGGAGAACCACCCCACAAACGGTCCCTGCGATCCAGGCAGAAGCCAGAGAACATTGCAAAGACCCCCGCCAGGAGATAAGACTTTCCTGATTGTCACCCTTGTGTCCCACTCTGTCACCCTGTCCACCCTGAACTGCCTTTGCTCCACTTCTTATGCCCCCTTGGACAAAGCACCTGTGATACAAATAGGCTGGACTGTACCCTGGACTTTCCTCCATCAGCAACCCAGCACTTTGCAATACCCCCTCCACTTATTAGCATATAAATGAACACCCTTGGAACAAATTCAAGTATGGAGTATGTGGCTTATATGACAAGTGTAATAGTTTAAAAAACTGTAAACATTGCATTTCTAATCTACTGTAATATTAACATAGGTATAACCTGTAGTGGTCAGCAGTAAACACACCAGGAGCCAGAGTGGGGCACATAGATCTGAAAATAGAGATGCCAAAGGGTACAGTAAGTGGCCATAGATATAGGGAAATCAGGCTGCCGTGTTCAATGTCAAACACAAAACTGCAATGGAAGGTGAAGTTACAGTGTCTTACCTGTGTGTCACTGGAAGTACTGTTGAATGAGTGTACTTCTGCTGTCCACATCTTCTTCCTCTGCATTCTCTTTGTCACTGTCCACAGGCTCCACCACTGCCACATGACCATCTCCAGGCTCATCCTCCTGCAGAAAAGGCACCTGGTGTCTCAAGGCCAGGTTGTGCAGCATGCAACATGCAACGATGATCCGGCACACATTCTTGGGTGAGTAGTACAGGGATCTACCTGTCAGAGGAGGCACCGGATTCTGGCCTTCAGGAGGCCAAAGGTTCTCTCAATGATCCTCCTTGTTCGCCCATGTGCCTCATTGTAATGTTCCTCTGCCCTTGTCCTGGCATTCCTCACTGGGGTCAGTAGCCATGAGAGGTTGGGTAACCAGAGTCACCTGTAAATATCTAGGGATAGCAGTTAGCTACACACTCACCCTTAGGGCCAAACCCACACCCATATACCTACATCAAGTGGGTGGGGACCATGGGCTCACCTATTAGCCACACCCGGTAGCTCTGGAGTTGAGACATCACATGTGGAATGCTGCCATTCCTCAAGATAAAGGCATCATGCACAGAGCCAGGATACTTGGCATTGACATGGGATATGTACTGGTCTGCCAAACACACCATCTGCACATTTAGAGAGTGAAAGCTTTTTCTATTCCTGAACACTTGTTCATTTCTCCGGGGGGTGGGGGGGACAAATGCAATATGTGTACCATCAATGGCACCAATGATGTTGGGGACATGTCCCAGGACATAAAAGTCAGCTTTCACTGTGGCCAAATCCTCCACCTGGGGGAAAATCATGCAGCTGTGCATGTGTTTCAGCAGGTCAGCACGTTTGAGAACATTGGCTGAGACATCCCTGATGTCATGGCCACTGTAGCTTGGAAGAAACCACTTGCCAGGAAATGGAGCACTGACAGGACCTGCACTAGAGGGGGGATACCTATGGGCTGGCAGATAGCTGAAATCAGGTCTGGCTCCAATTGGGCACGCAGCTCTTGGATTGTGGCCCTATCAAGTCTGTAGGCCAGGATAATGTGCCTGTCCTCCATTGTCACCAGGTCCACCAGGGGTCTGTACACAGGGGGATGTCTCCATCTCCTATTCATCCTCAGTGGTTGAACTCTAGCGTAAAAATCGGTGAGCAGAGGGTCATATTCACACATATGTTGATATAAATATGCATTTCTTTCTTTACACAAATATTATGTGAACTCGGGAGTCAGTTGATGTGCCAATGTCTGCTGTGACGCAGTTAGGTGCCATGGCCTGTGCCCCCCTGAAATGGCAGCTGCCTGACCTGTGAGGAGAGACAAGTGGAAATTAGGTAATTCCACTGGCGTTGTGCACCGTTGCGGTCGACCACCGCGCAACTTCGCATTGGTTATCATTGGGCCCTAATGGTTCCAGGAGCCAATGGCGATGTATGCCGGCGGTGACTCACTTGCTACCTGACCTTCAACAGGAGAGGACTTACACTGCAAGTGCTGCTGTGACCTGTGTCTGGAAGCGACAATGGCTTGAGTGTCTGGGGAAAGGGCCCCCACCTTCTCTTTGGAGGAGTTGGAGAGACGGGTGAATGGGGTCCTACCCCAGTACACTTTACTCTATGGTCCTCCAGACAAACAGGTGAGTACACTGTAAGCATGATGCGTGGGCCATGAATGTATGGATTGCTGTGTGTGTAAGCCTCCTGTAGTGGGGGGACTAAGAGGTCCTGGGCAGAGTGCTGCATGTCTGGTGGTCAATGTCTGTGCGTAAGGGGATGGGAGGTATATGGTGGGCCATGAGTGTAACAGGCTGGACGGTATGACTCATACCTTTTTCTATGCATATTTTTCTGCAGGTCAGCGCCCATCAGAAAAAGGGTATTTGGCGTGCCATCGCCAAGGAGGTGCGAACCCTGGAGTCTTTGACAGGCAGAGCACCCACTGTAGCAAACAGTGGGAGGATCTGCGCTGCTGGGCAAGGAAGACAGTGGAGGCCCAGCTGGGTCTGGCCTCCCAACGAGGAAGGGGTGCCCGTCAAACCCTGACCCCCCTGATGTTCTGCATCCTGGCAGTGGCCTATCCGGAGTGTGATGGGCACTTGAAAGCATCACAGCAGCCACAAGGGGGTGAGTACATATTCAGAATCATGACTTTGCGCGCGTTAAGGTTTTACCTGGGTGGGGGATGTGGGCTGTGGGTGCCCCGAGGCCAGGACGAACATGGCACGGTAGGTCCCATGTTGGTCAGGCTCTGAAGCACTCCAACCCCAATAGTGTTAGTGGGCATCTACTACTGGGCAGGGTCCTGTGGGTTTCAGGTGTGCAGGTAATGGCGTTAGACATTGTACTCCATGGGCTGGTGACTAGCATTGTAACTGGTAGTGCATGACCTAGTGCATAGGGCTGATCCATGTGTGTTGTGTATGCCAACGGTGGTGTTTTTGGTGGAATTGACCAAGTGTATCTTCTGTCTCTTCCCCCTCCCTTCTTGTTTTGTCACCCTGTCCTTGTGTGAATTAGCATCATCTGGCAGAGGAGTAGAGGCAACAGCGACGGAGGGAGCTGCATCCCACATGGGCTTGGAGGCCGAATCCACCGACGGTGAGGGCACCAGTGGGACGGAGGGCGAGGGGAGCACCATGACGGAGACAGGGGGGGGACACTACTGACAGCGACTCCTCCTCCGATGGAAGCTCCCCAGCAGTGGCGGACACCTCTCTGCCCACCCCGACAACAGGCACAGGCGCCACCCCGTACCAGCACTGCCCTCCCAGCAGCCCCTCTGTGTGTTTCCCGTGCCCGCTCACCCAGGAGGGTGGTCATCTCCTTCGTCCCAGGCACCTCAGGCCCTGCTTCCCTCAGTGAGGAGGCTATTGACCTCCTGAAATCCCTCACTGTTGGGCAGTCAACCATACTGAATGCCATCCAGGGTGTCGAAAGGCATTTGCAACAAACAAATGCATACCTGGAGGGCATTCACTCTGGTGTGGCGGCCCAACAGATAGCATTCCAGGCTTTGGTCTCTGCACTGATGGCAGCCATTGTCCCTGTGTCCAGCCTCCCCCCTCCAACTTCCTCTACCCAGTCCCAATCCCCTGAACTCCAGCCTATCCCAAGCATTCCTTCAGACCAGCAATCGCCCACATCAACACACAGAAGTGGCTCCGGCAAACACAAGTACCACACTTCATCTCACAGTCACTCACACGAGCACCATCCCCATGCAGACACACCAACATCCACGGCCTCCACTGTGTCCCCCTCCTCCTCCTCGTCCACCCCCTCCCAGTAGCGTCTCCACTCACACCTACATGCACTACATCTTCATCCACTACCTCCATCACCAGCACGCCTCTCACTCTACGCCTCTCACTGGCATTCACCACCCCCACATCCATGCACATGTACCCTGTGTCCTCTCCCTCTGTGTCTGTGAACCCCCTCCCAAAGTACACAAACGCAAGCACACACCCACCCAACAGGCATCCACCTCAGAACAGTATCCAGCCCATGCACCTGCACCCAAACACAGCAGACTGACACCTCCTACACCTCCTACAACCACTCACTCTTCCTCCACTCCCAAACCTTCACCCTCTTCCCAACCCAGTGTACTTAAGAAGCTTTTCCTCACCAACTTGACCTCTTCCTGACCCCCCAACCCCCCTCCTTCCCCTCGGGCCAGGGTGTGCCACCAACACCTGCCAAGGCCAAAAAGGGTCCGCCACCTGGCAAGGGCAAGAAGGGGACAGCATCCAGCAAGGGGAAGGAGGCACAAACAGCCAGGAAGCCCAAGTCAAAGACTCCAGCTGGCAGAAGCAAGGAGGCACCGCCATCTGCCAAGGGCAGGAGGGGGCACAGAACACCAGCCATGGCACTTCAGCCGTCCGAAGCTGCAGGTGAAGGCCTGGAGGCTACCACCAGCACTGCCTGCACTTCCATCTGCACCGCGGGCTGCCCCACTACCTGCCCCGCCGCAAGCAGCACCACTGCCAGCAGCAGCAGTCCCAGTGGGCAGCCATCCAAGGCTGCAGGTGAAGGCCTGGAGGCTACCACCACCACTGCCTGCACCATCACCTGCACCGCGGCCAGCACCACCACCTGCCCCGCCGCAAGCAGCACTACTGTCAGCAGCAGAAGCCCCAGTGAGCAGCCATCCAAGGCTGCAGGTAAAGGCCTGGAGCCTACCACCACAGCTGCCAGCACTGCCACCTGCAGTGCAATTGCCATACCCAGCAGCCGTCACCGCCGGAGAACAGTGTGTAGTGGTGACTACATGGGCTGCAGTGCATCCTGGCCCCTGCAAAAGCTGTCGTTGTGATACCCAGGTGAGAGACTGTGACCTTGCACTCCAAAACATCTGCATCACAGGGCAAAAAGACCCCTCCAGAACCAGTGGAAAAAGTCATCCACTCAGCCCCTCCTTGCCAGGATGAAGCACACTGGGCACCATGCCCCCTCCAGAACCAGTGGAAGAAGCCATCGACTCAGCCCCTCCTTGCCAGGATGAAGCACACTGGGCACAAATCCCTCTCCAGAACCAGTGGAAAACTGGCACCCACTTGAGAGACTGTGGCTTTGCGCTCCCCAGAACCAAGCAGTAGGCAAACCAACCACTTGAGAGATTGTGGTCTTGCACTCCCCAGGACCAAGCAGTGAACATGTAGCCCCCTCCAGGAGCAGTGGCGTTGTACCATCTTCCGGCTGAGGTGCCCCCCTATTCCCTGTCCCCCTAAGGTACCTGTGTGTTTTTGACCTGATGTCCCTGCAGTGTTCCCTCTGTACTGAGGAAGGAGTCAAGTGTGGGCTAGGCCTATGTGTTTTGGCCCAGTGAACCACGGACAATTTTTGAGTGGGCGTTGCCCCGCCTTTTGTATATATTGTATATATTGTACATACTGTTTTTTCTTTATGAATGTATTTCTAAGTATTACTAATATTACACTCATGTTACTCCATTCCTTTTGTCCTTGTGTTATTCCAGAGTGTTATGGGGTGTATATGTAATGTCGTTGCATGTGTTTGTGGGTATAGTGTTGGAGTGAGGGTGGGGTGGGTGTGTTGCGTGTGTGTGTGTGTCACTCTCTTTTTCCTCCCCCTCCCTTGTTTGCCAGGTGCAGTACTCACGGTGGTCGTTGTCGCCGGCATTCATGTTCCTGGTGTATGAGAAGATACACCAGCATGGGGAACACCTGCAGCTTGGGCTCTATGGTGTCCTGGTTCTTCCTTGAGTATTGAGAGGTGAGTCGTTTCCCTTCTATGTTCTGTTTCTGCTGTGCTTTTGATGGCGTTGGTACCACCCTGGAAAAGCTGGCAGATGGGCGTGTTGTAATGCAGTGGGCGGTACATTGTATTCCGCCTGGTTGTTGGCGGTTACCGCCGTGGTGTTTGTTGCTACGGCCGCGGCGGTTGGAGTGTTGAAGTGGCTGTGTGTGTTGGCGGTTTCCACCGTGGTCGTGATTCCATTTTTTTTGAGGCCGGCCTGTTGGCGGTGTTACCGCCACTTTATCACCGACTGCCAGGGTTGTAATGAGGCCTTTATGTCTTTCCATGCAAACGCAAGATGGTGGGGCTCTTCATAGTCATGACTCTCGTCTTTACAATTCTATTTTGTGCCCTGTTCATTATCTTAATCATTGCAGCACATGCAATTTACCGCATTGTATTAAATAACTAAGAAACATTACTGAATCTTCGTTATTTCCTTTGTTTGGTTGAGACATGATATATCTGTGAGATGTCATACTTCTGAGTCAATGCGTAACAGCTGCCACAAATCACCTTTAACTGTTTTGGTCATTGGTGAGGTACTGCTAGTGAGCCGGAAGGGTTGGGACTACAGTTGCAACTTGTTGAAGGATAGGCATAGTCACCTACAAACATAAGTACTGTCATCCTTGAACCAGCAGTCTTGCCCAGAGCAAGAGTCCAAACTACAACAGTACATCATATTAGTGAGAAACATCCGACATCAGAAATCCCATTGATTAAATAAATAGGGATTAGTCATACTACAGCAAACCCTAGGGTTGGTAATCACACTTTAGAATTAAGAAAACGTGAGGCGAGATGGATCGTTAGATGGAAAATGGTGGAATTAGGTATGAACATAGATAATGAGATGCATCACTTCTTATAATCATCTATTTAGCAATTGTATCCATCCAATTTATATGCAACATGCTGGTTGTTTGTTTTTCTTAAATATGTGACGAAGAACAAAAACTATTGAGGATGAGAAAATACCAGCCAAAATTATGTACAAAAATGTTTTGGAAAATATAGCATTGAATGTAATATCGACTTATGATATGTTCCATCTAAGAATCAGGTATAATGCATGCCACACATCTTACCTTCACTACCTATATGGTAAGTGTTTTCCATCTTTTGACTAATCACTAATACTAACAATGGTATTAATGTAAATTGATTATCTTGTTATCTATATTTTCTATTATAGGTTTTTGGGCCAATCTTACTTTGCTAAGTAGGTATAATCATGACATGTTTAACATCACAATATAGTTTTACAAATGGTGATACAAATATATGTTTCTTGTTTGAAACATGAACACATCAATGTACTATAAGAGGACAATCGTTCGTGATGTGTGATCATTCGTTTATACCATGATACACTTTTGAGGAGAGTCTGTTGCAATGGACTACGCATATGGGTTGAAGTATGAAATGTTATTTGAGCGTAGTTTATTTTGCCATCTAGCTATAATGATGGTATACATACCATTGTAGTTTTTAGGATTGGAATCCGTAATCAACACATGTCATTTGACAGAAGTATGGGCTTATATATCCAATACAAGATGACAATTGTACATTACGTACGATGTGTGACTACTTTTTTGACAAGATGTCACGTCCTTGAAAAAACTTTGAGATGGCTGGCTAGACTTACGTTAGGAATTACATAATAGGATTTGGATCAATTACATAACAACTGATAATGAGTGGGTTTAATTAGACTGCGTTATTCATGTTAGTACGATGTCATGAATTCTTGCACAGGAGTATACTATATAGTAGTGAAAGATGGATATCAACCCATTACAACATGGCGACCGTTCACAAACTTTGTCCACATTGGTTCTATCGACCTACATCTTGAAGAAACTGTGACATGATTGGATACCTGACACTTTAAAGTGCAGTCGATGGAGAGGGACAAGGCTTGTCAACTAATTGAGGAGACGCTGTGTATGAGGTTAATTACTCTATTGGTTTCTGATGTTCTGGGAGTAATATGGGAAAGAATATTACCTCATAGTTACATTGGGTTATGCACTAAATAATTTAATTCTGTATAAGGTCGCGTGGTAATATAGAGTGATCCAGCACAAACGTAAATGATGTGATATCATTTCAATGCTTTAAGGATATATTAACAGGGCTACTGTTCTGTATCTTTGACAAACTACCTTTAAATGTGAGCACTATATAGTTGAATATGGATACATTATATGTATGTTTTGTGGGGATATCTAGTTGTGAAGATATTATTGTATCCTTTTGAGGGCATATAGTTGTAAGTTTCGATGATACAGATTGTAGACGTTATCTTGGGCTAATATTTCTAGGGGTCAGAGTACACGTGATACGTATTTGTTCTTAAACAATTGTACAAATGCTCATATATGTGGAGTCCCCATTCAGTTTCCTAAAATTTCTCTTTTTAGTGGTTGTGCTTTTTTCATTACAAAGTCTTTTCATACCAGGTGCAAGGTAATCAAGCAAATTTAGATGTTTGAGAAATCTTTGAATTAATAAAGAATTTTCAATAATGATTTATCACTGTATCTATCTGGTGATCTATTAATAATCTTTTCTTTCTTTCAAACACTGTATGAGTTTTACAGGTAGATAATTATTTACACGGATATTATGGGTACATATTGAAATCTTTCTATTTATTCACTCTTTATTTGGGATTACAATGTAAAGATTTTGGTAAACAAGCATGGACACATTTTTTGGTGTGGTGTCTCTTCAATTGAGAGAAGCTTTTAGATTTCTGTATCAAAAAGTTGCTTCCAAGGTTGGATGCATGTTTGTGACTTAAATATTGTTGCAACTTTAAGTAGGGTAGGAATAAAGAATATGTTTTAATGGTGTTTCTATATTAATACCTGACCAGCCCTGAAGAAGTCCTGTTGTGGGACCCAGCAAGTGTTGGCTATAATTTCCAACCAACTGGGCTGAGGATCTAATCCACAATTGATTGGACTGAAATTTACATTAATTGTTGTAAACATCTGGTTAGGAAATGGTTTTATATTGTTGAACACAATGATGGTGGCCATATTTTCCATCTAATTGGCCTGAGGACCGAACTCACAACTAATTGGTTACAACAATTCGTTGTGAACATCTTTTTATGGAAAGGGGCTTATACTGTTATTTATGATGATGGTACTGACAAGTACATAGTGATACAAATAATGTAAATAAAAGGCAAATATTAGAAAAATAATGCAAATAGATGTTTGTAATTATCTTTGACATGTAAATAAAATAGTGAACAACACCCGGATGTCCTCAAATATTCTGTAATGGATGATTTGATTATTATACAAATGGATTGAATTGAATTTATAGCAACTTCACATATGTGTGCCTCACTGTTTTTTTGTTTATCAATGCATTTATATTTGGTAAAAGGTATATGTCCACAATCACGTTCTGATTAGGAGATCCAAGGTCCACACAAACCCTATAATGACCATCTGATTTTTCTGTAGTCACCACTGGACAGATCCAGCTTAAAATCTTAATTGGTTCAATCACACCATTCGTCAACATTTCCTCCAACATTTTATTCACAGTTGTTTGAGCAATCAAAGGAATTCTCCTCACTTTGTGTTGAATAGGTGTGGCATCAGGCTTCAACACTATTGTATGAACCTCATATTTCCTAATTAGTCTTTGAAAGCTTCCTGTGCTTCCTTCAATATGTCTGACAAGGAAATATCTTCCACCACCATTACTTGGTCGGGTGTTCTAAGATTGACAACTATATTCAGGTCCTTTTGATGTATCCACCCTAAAAAGGGTGGACCGTCATCTGCCACATATACCTTATCACTTATTGCCCTCATACCACTTTTTACAGTGGATTGCATACGTCCCACCAGATTTATGGTTTCCCCTTGATACTCTCCAGTATTCATATCCTTGGGTAATGGGAAAGCACTTGGCCAATGTTCAACAAATAAAGTTTTAGGAATTATGGAGCACATGGAACCCATATGAACCATGAGTTCCCCAACCTCACCATCAATTAAAAACTTTGCTATCAGCCTGCACTTTGTCCTTCTCCTGTTATGCACCTCCAACACTGAAGATTCTAACACAAGTTACATCCACAATGTATTCAGTGTCCACTGTTGCACAATATTTTTACTTCCTTGTTTACAAACATCCATAAAATGGCCTTTCCATCCATATTTCCATAAATCCTTATTAATAGTAGTGCACTTTCTAATATCTACAGTGTGAACATTTCTTCCACACCAATAACATGACTTGGTATATTGTTTACTCCTGTTGCCACTGTTACTAGATTTCAATACTGCAGTAACATTATACCCTCCTCTGCTTGCATTTAAAACCTCACTAGTATTAGAATCTTTCTTTTCCATTTATTTCATGTACAGCACCACCTTGGCACCTTAAATGATGGATTCTTGGATGTCCTTAAACGGTCCTGCAGTTTCTTGCTTTTGCATTGAACAATTAGTTGTTTAGTATATTTAACTGACAACTCCCTGAACCTGGAGACAAATTCATCCGCTTATTCATTGTCATTTTGTGGATGAGTATAAAACTTATATTTGTTCATAACCAAGTTCACGTCTTTCGCAAGTCTGATTTCAAGTAATCTTTTTGCCTCAATTCACATATCTTGTATAGGATCAACATTGGGTTCCATTGCTCTTGGTAAGGTTTTGAATGTGTGCTGACCCTCTTTTCCAAACGTATACAATAATGAAGCTTTTTTTCCAAGGCGACTAAACGTTCTAACTATCCAGTACCTCGATATAAGTTTCAAACATACTTTTCCAATCCTCCTATTCAATAAGTAGTGAACCTGGTTGTGACTGAATTAATGAAGGAGAGATAATGGAACTGTGAGATTCCATTGTGATACTCAACACAAACTGTACTTTTACACTCTTGAAGTTCCTATACAATTGTGCCACCCTTCACATTTGCATTTGAACACTGAAAGTTGTGTTACTTAATACAAACAATACTAAGTGGTGTGTATATCTCTAGCAAAAGTACTTGTTCATTATACAATGCTGTGATTCACACACTGATACTGAGTAAGGGATGTAAGTTACTGTCACACTTGATGGAAATCAAAAGTGTAAAATCCATAGAGTCCAGTGTGTGTATCACTGATATGAAATGTAATCCTCTGTGGAATATCAAGTTAGAGAACTGCACAGCTGCAGCTACACGGCTGGCTCCAATCCCAATTCTCAACCATTAACAAAGTGGCCACAAGACATATGACATGTTCATTTGGAGAGTGTACAGACTCTATGTCGCCAAAACATGCATTTGCTGTATGTCACAGCCGGGCACTTTGTGCAACAATTGTATAAAAGTTTAATGTTACAAAATGCTTACTCCAATGTTACTGCACAAACCTCGCTTGTAATGCTCTATGTATTATTTTTTTTGCTGTTTTTATATAGCATTGTAGGCTTTACGTGACCACTTGTTAAATAGGTTGTGATGTGCCCAGAATCACAGGGTGCCAACCCCAGAGCTGGGACTTAAACCTTGCTCTTGAGACAGGTTCCACAGTTCCAAAGTCAACAGCCTTGATCGTGGGGCCACATCCTGCTCCCCTTTAATCATCTTTCATCATGTGCTATTGACATGACTCGGTAACTATGCAGAGCACAACTTTCAGGTTCACACTTGTTTACCTTAGAGTCTAAAACTCATACCATCCGATGAGACTGAGGTGAGGAAAATGTAGAAGAAATGTACCCAGCCGTCGGGTAAATAGTGAATTATTTCTGATATGTACTTGGCAACTGGCTAAGTAGTAGTATTTATTTACTCTTTGGATGGCGGCCTTGTAATTAGCCAAGAAGCTACAATATCTACCGGGATGCTGGCTAAATAATAGAGATTCTGCAATGTCCGGCTGGCAGCTGTGCAAATAGCAGACAAACTTCACTATTTACCCTGCAGCTGGCTAAACATAAAATATTCTGCACTGTGCCGCTGGTGGACATCCAGATACCATACAAACTTCACTATTTAGCCAGCAGCCAGTTAAATAGCAGAGATTATGCACTTTTTCTCCCACAGCTATGCACATAGCAGGAAAACATAAATATTTGCCTGACTGCTGGCTGAATAGTAGAGATTCTGTGCTGTTTGGTTGTCAGCAATGCAAATAGCAGAAAAAATTTAACTATTTACCCAGTTGCAGGCTAAACAGTAGAGATTATGCAAACAGCAGAAGAACTTCACTGTTCACTGGGCAGCTGGCTAAACAGTATTTTGCACTGTTTTGTCGGCAGCTGTGCAAATAATAAAGGAAACATCACTATTTACCTGCACACTGACTAAATGGTAGAGGTTTTGTACTTTTTGGACAGCAGCTAAAGAACCAAAAAAAACTCACTCATTAACGAGCTACTGGCAATACAGCACATGTGTACAATTAGGCCAGCAGCCATTCAAACAGCAAATAAAATTAAGTATTTATGTGGCCGCTGGTTAAATAGTAGAAATTATATCTTATCTACTCAGTTGCCTGACACGTAGCAAAGAAATGTCATAATTCAGATGGCTATATGTCATAAATGATGTACTGTATTGCTGATGGCCTTGTAAATAATGAGAAAAGAAATGTCATTATTCACCTGGCCACTTGATAAATAGTAGAGAGTATGCATCACTTTGCCAGTAACTGTGAAAACATCAGAGCAACTTCACTATTTTCCTAGCTGCTATCTAACCAGATTACATTTCCTTTTATTATGCAGTTTTCAACAGGTCTCTACACAAGGTGCAACAGAAAACAAGGCGTTTACAAAGTTGACATCCATCTCCTCATGAAAGTTGAGGACTTGATGTATTTTTAGTTTATTTGAAAAAAAATCATTGAAAATTCCTCACATACTTTTTGCAAATAAAGGAGTATTTTTCAAACCGATTTATGTACTGTTTTTTGGTTCACAAAATATGGAATTCCAAGGGAATGCAGAATAATCTACCTAATTAATATTCATTAGGAAATATATACAATTTGTGACCCCCTTGTGATTGGCTGTAATCCCAGAGATAGTGGCCTGCAAAGGACAGTAGACCATTATGACTGCATTCCAAAATGGAGGTTTTTTTCCAAGGCAGTCTGTGTTAAAGGAACCAGTGCTGGCTTAAAACCAAGGGGCATATTTATACTGTGTTTGCTCTGAATGTTTGTCAAACATGTTGACTCACATTCGGCGCAAACCGTGCACCATATTTAAACTTTGACGCCTGAGCCCGCGGACGTCAAAATTCCTCCATGTGAGTCATTTTTTGGATGCGGGAAACTACCTTGCGTTAATGACATGCAAGGTAGGCGTTCCCGCCCCCAAAATTTAAGGCCTGTGCGACTTATTTATACTCTGCGTCATTTTGATGCACAGGAGAGGGCGGTCCTTAAAAACGGCGCACAGCCTGGGTCAGGGCAGGCGTTAAGGGACCTGTGGGCTCACTTCCATGGTCTCTGACCATGGAAGGAGTCCGGAGGTACCCATCCCTGCCCCCAGGGACACCCCCTGCCACCCTCGCCCACCCCTGGAGGACACCCATGGATAGGGGGACCCATCCCAGGTAAATACAGGTAAGTTGAGGTAAGTATTTTTTTAATTTTTTTAAAGTGGCATAGGGGGCCTAATTTGGGCCCCCCCTACATGCCACACTGCCCAATGACAGAAGTCACCTGGGCATGGCCATTGGGCAAGGGGGCATGATTCCTGTCTTTGCTAAGACAGGAGTCATGTCAATGGGGGTTGTGTGTAAAAAAATGGCGCAAGTCCAGTTTGAGGCATGATTTTTGCCTCAAACCTGACTTGCACCATTTTTGGACGCACAACCCCCATTTTCCACTACGCCGGCGCTGCCTGGTTTGAGTCATTTATTTTTTACTCTGACCAGTCCGCAGCGCCAGCTAACGTCATTGCCTAAATAAAGTGCCCGCATGGCGCGTAGGAAGTCAAAAAGTATAAATATGGGCCCAAGTTTAAAAAAATCTTGCCCTACCCCTGAGGCTTGCAACATCCCATACAAGGGGACCCCTTTTCCTTTGAAAATTAGTTACCCTTCCACCTTGGGGGTTGTTAGCTCATCAATGGTTTGCAACAGAAGTTGCAGTCAAAAACTATCAATACATTGCTTTCCAGTCGAACCCTTGCATTTGCAGAACAGAAACAATCACAAAAGTCCTTTCACTAATCTAAGGAAATTTTTAACTCTTAAAAAGGGATTATACATACTGAGATGCACTGTTGTGGTCCCAAAGCTTGTTTGTGATATTAGGCCCTTAGTGTTAAAACTGGCTTAGATGCAGTCACTAATGTATAGGTTTAAAGGACCCAAATGTTGAATGCTTCCAAGTTATTTTGACAGACATGACATACGTATGTCGCTCCATTATACTGTGGCCCAAAACATAGTGACTTTGGAGTCTCTTTATGGAGCTGTCTTGTGCTCCGCAAATGTTCATATTCCTTTACATTTACCTGCAAAGGTGACAAATGATAAAGATGGTCTCAAAGCTTTGCAAGACTAGTTAAAGCTGTTTACTCTTCTAAAGCTACATAATTACTGTTATTCACAATGCCATAGGAATGTAGAAGGACCAGTTATAGGATTACTAAAAGGCTTCAGATTGTGAGAGCACCTTTGTTTCTGCAGCAAAGGAGAGCATTCAGGAAGTACTAATTCCGGTCCAGTTCAATTAAACGAATCAGACTAGAACACCTAAAAACAATGATTTGTAAAATAAAAAAAAAGAAAAGTAAACGTTGTTGCTTTGTAACATAAAGCCACCTAATATTTAGGGTGATTTAACAGAAACAATTGCATAGGGCCCCTTGTGAACTAACTAACACAATATGATTGAGAGGCTTCATTCCAATCTCATGACAAAAATAAAAAAACTTCAGGCCTGATTTAGGGGGTCATTACAACACTGGCGGACGGTGTTAAAGTGGCGGTAAGACCTCCAACAGGCTGGCGGTATTTTTTTGAGTATTATGACCATGGCGGTTACCGCCATGGTCATCCGCCACTTCTCCATTCCGTCAGCCAGGGCAGAGACGACCGCTGGGCTGGAGACCTGGGTCTCCAGCCCGGCAGCCGTGACAATACCGCCGCCGGTATTTTGACCCGGCTTACCGCCGTGGATTTCCAGCGATAGGAACCACCATGAAATCCATGGTGGTAAGCACTAACAGTGCCAGGGAATTCCTTCCCTGGCACTGATAGGGGTCTCCCCCACCTCCCACCCCCACCCCGACTCCCTCCCCTACACCCCCCACCACCCCTGCCACCCCCCAAAGGTGGCAGGGCCCCCCTCCCCACTCCGACCCCCGACATTACCTTACACATACACACCAGACACGCACGCAGGCACCACCAACACACGTACACGCACACACACCGACATACATGCCAACATCCACACACACAGTCAGACACGTACACCCACATTCAAACATACACGCACACATCCATACAGACATACCTACAGACATACACGCACTCATTCCCATACACACAACACCCCTGCAAGCATACACACACTCACACACCCCCTCTACCTACACACACACCCCCCCATGCACGCACACAACACCCCCCCACCCCCTCCCCTCACGGACGGTCGACTTACCTGTTCCGCGATCGGCCTGGAGGGGACGGGTGCCACGGGGGCAGCTCCGCCGACACCACACCGCCAACAGGACACCGCCGCGCAAAATCACAGGATGTGATTAGCTGGGCGGTGTTCTGTTGGTGTGGCGGTGGAGGCGGAGCAACCTCCACTTCCCCGCCACTCGCAAGTATGGCTGTTGGCGGCTCTCCGTCGGAAAAACGACGGAGGGCAGCCAACGGTCATAATACGCTGAGTGGCAAACCGCCACTACTGGCGGTCTTCCGCACGGCGGTCCCTCTGCGGTCTTGTTAAAAGACCGCTGAGGTTGTAATGACCACCTTAGAGTTTTGAGGACTGAATTCACTCCGTCAGGATGGCTAAGGACAATACCCGATGGCATCCGGAGGGACCTCTACCAATCAAATTTAGAGCTGTCCATTGTCCGGTGGCCATGTGGGCAACTCTCCACACTGAAAGAAATTGCTTTCATGGCTGTTCCTTTCTATGTATAAAACATTTCAAGAACAGTACAGTCAGACATGATAGCCGGTTAGCAAACTTTTACAACTTCTTTTTTCAAAAACAAACTCCAAAAGCAGACATTTGTTTTTGAATAACAAGGAAACAAAAGCTCCCACACTCTTGGAAATGTTTTTCCTAAGGTGACCGGGAGATTTTCTTCTTCCAGTCAGGTTTTACTCTAAATAGGGTAGATAATATAAAGTTCCTTCACCAGCCCCTACTCTGTCGGCGACCCCTTCCTTCACAAAAGCAAGCCTACTTATAATCAAAGCTCCCAATATTCATATTTTTACAGATTTTTATAGATAAATACAGGCAGAATAATGTGTTTCCTTTCTGTATTCATTTTTAAAAGTGGAAAATACTAAAAATTGGGCTTCTTGTGAGTGACTTGCCATGCTGTCTTTCGTGATTTGCATGCCAATAATTGAGCAGGTCGACAGCAGGGGCAGTTAAAAACAGGATTAGATTTCCTTAAATATATGTTAACATATATATGAAGTATAATGTTAATATTTACCTGTGGGTGTAATTTTTGTTATATGTGGCTGCTTATGTTGCTAAACCAATACAACACATCAAAGTCTGACTGCATGTTCATCAGTTAAATAAATGTGGAAATGTACAATTTTACAACTCCATTTATTCTCAAAAACAAAATATGTATGGATAAATATCAATAAGATGGGCAAAAATAAATATGGATAAATTCAGATGAAAATGTTAAAGAAATAAATACCATAAAACCGGGAGCCGTACTTATAATGCAGCACTCTTGAATCGTGGGGTTAAAGTGCCTGTGCTGGTGCTAGGCAGCACACAGTGCTCCAGCACAAGGGAAGAGCAGAAATGTGTAATATGTTAGTGTTGCAGGGCGGCGTAATGGGGACAAGTAGTCAGTGGCAGATGGTATGGTGAATTGTATTATATTTAGAGGTTTGTTCCATGCAGTTCTGTTTTCCCGTATATTTGATGAATGTCTCTTTAATTCTTCCTTTCGTCTTCTCGTTACAGGGCTCCCAGTAGGCGACTGGTGTGGCTGCGCTTTTCCTTAAGCGTGGCCAGAGCTTGCGCTGGGTGCCTCCTGCGCCGCTGGTTCCGTACTTCGAGTCTCTGCCCGGGACTTTGGGTTGACGGTCTGCCGCTGCATATCCTCTTTCTCTTTGGTCATCTTCTTCTTGTTCTTCCGGTCTCCTCCTCCTCGTCTGCCTCTCCTCTGAATTCCCTTCCTCATCCGAACTTTCCTCCTTTGTACTCCTGAGAAGGGCGCGCATCGGCTTCTCCTACCCCTCTGCACCCGGATGTGAAATAGGATTGGTTGTTGCGTACTATGCTTCCGGGTCGGAAGAGGCAGTGCTGGTTCTCTCTTCCAGGCATGGCGGGTCGGCTTGCTCTAGCAACGGCCCATCACAGTTAGTAAACACAGCATTTATTGCTCTCTCCCTGTCACGCAATACAGCGCAGCAAGTTGTCTTGCTGCCTTGCATTGGATTTCTGCTGTTTGCTACATAACCAGCTGACATAGACACACATGGAATGTGTCACTCATAATCCCTCTTTGGGCCATCTGAGACAATCTATTTGGAATATCCTCCATCCTCTCTTCTGTTCATCAGAGTCTTCTTATGATCTTGAGGTTCAATTTGCTGGTTGCCATAATCCCTTTCGCTCCTTTGCTAGCTATTAAACATTTTCCTGATTTCAGGCATATGAGTTTCTCAAACCCTTTCTGCCATCCTTCAAAGATAAGACTCACGTTCACCCATTCACCTTTAAACTCTACTGCCAGGTTTCAGTACCTATGCCCTCAGATCCATTCTCAGATTACTGTGCCAGCATCAAACCACACCTTCTACACTCAGAGGTCAGAGTGTAACAGTCCAGGCTTTTTATTTACTTTGCATGCTCAGATTTTTCAGCAAATACTTACCAGTTCTATGCTTGGGCTAAAGAAGTAAAGAAATTGGGGGTCCTCCTCCTAATCCTGTTCCAAGTCCTCCTTTACTGGGTTGTTTTGGTCCACCTGATCCTTACAATGGCTCTGGACTAACCATTTCTGCTCACCCTGGTTGTGGTTCACTGAATCTGGGGGTCCTAGTTGTAGTCCTTCCTGACTCTGTTCCTCCTAGACCAACTCCTGGCTCATCCCTGTATTAGCCCTTCCTGGGGCTCCTGATCCTTGTACCACTGATCCTCATCCTCATCCTGACCCTGCTGTTCTGTCCTTTTTCACCTAGTCCTGTTGTCCTGGCTTTCTTAGGCCTGGCACTCCTAAGCTTCCTAGTTTGGGTCATCCTGATTCTCCCTGCTTTGTTCATGTCATCATGGTCCACCTGTACTGCCTCCACTGGTCCTTTTTCTTATTAGATCCTCATGGGCTGGGTCTGGTCATTTTAGTTCTGGTCTGGTCCCATTGGCCCTCATGGTTCTGGTTGTCCTGGTTTCATTGATACTCACCGTCCTGGTCCTAAATACCCAGCTCCAAGCCCTTCATTTGGAACTTCTGCTCGAAGCCCTGTTCTTGGTCCTACTTATTCTGATCCTTCTAGTCCAGCTAATATTCCCCCATTTGGTCCCTGGTTTTATTGGCCTTAGTTCACTTACTTCTGACTTGACTAGTTCTCTGTGTCCTCCTCTAACATGTCATGATACTCTTGGCCCTGGTCCTCCAGGTCATTGTCATCTTGCATTAATTTGCCCACTTCATACTAATCCTCCCTGTTCAGGTCATCCTGTTCTTAGCCACCCAGCTTGGCCATCATGGTTCCTGTCATTCTGACCTTTCTTGTCTTGGTCCTCCTTTTCCTCCTCATCCTAGTCCTGAATAACAGGGCATGCCAGGTGATGATGCTCCTGGGTCTCTGTGAATTGACCTCCCTTTTCCCGTTGGTTGTGTTCTCATTGGTATTTAGTGCCCTTCTCCTTTTAGCTATTGTCCTGTTGGCACTGGTTGCATGACCATCCCCTCTTTACTCTTCAGTTCCTGTTCTCCTACTCTTTTTTATTCTATTTTATTGGTTTACTTAGCAACTGTCTTCCAATTCCTGGTCCTCACAATCAGTGTTCTCTTCCTGGTTTTGTGCACACTAGACTTGATTCTTGTGTTTCTGATCCTACTTGTTTGGGTGTTTGTATGCCTAAACATCTTGGTTCGGGTCCTTCTGGCCACTTTGGTACTTTCAGGATCCCTTCTCCTAGTTCATTCTTTTATTTCCTGATACTCTTGACCCTCGTCCATTTAACCTGGTCCTTCTGATCTTCTCACCTTGCTCATCTGATCACAGTACATCACATCCTGGTCATGCTTGTCTCCTAGGTTTACCTGGCATCTTGTGTCCTGGCCCCCTTAGTCCTTTCCCTCTTAGCTCTTCTTGATTTTGATCATTCTCATCCTCCTGGCCTTGTTGCTTGTCCTCACAGTCCTTTTGGCACTGCATCTAATGGTCTAGGCTCTCTTGGTTCTGGTTCTCTTTGGTTGGGTCCTTCTGAGCCTTCTCATTATGGCTCTGGTCCTCCTCCAAATCAAGTCACTTTGGTCTTCCTGGTTGTGGCTGCTCTGGTCCTCCTGACATTCCCCACCCAAATCCTTCAAACTCCACATCCCGGTCTTTCTGCTTCATTTGGTACTCTGGGCCCTTGGCCATGTTCATGGTTCTCATGACACTCCTATGTCTGATCCTGGTCTTATTGGTGCTGATCCTCCTAATCTTCCCTCCTCTGGTCCTCCTGGATTTCTTGGCACTGATCCCCTTGTCTTCCTTGCTTATCATGGCTCCCAATCCTATTGGCCTGGAGCTTGTCTTACTGATCCTCTAGTCCTCAGTCTTCATGATGCAAAACAAACTCATTATGGTCCTCCTTTATCTGGGCCTCCTGGGCTTGGCCACCATGTTGCTCATCTTCCTGGGCATCTTTTTCCGAGCCATGTGGCCTGGACCTTCAGGTGGTTATCATCCTGGTCCTTAGGTACCTGATCCTGATCCTCCTGAGGCTCCTTTTTTCCTCAGCTTGGTCCTCCTTGTCATGGTGCTCAAAAGCATGATCCTCTTTGCCCTGATCTTCCTGGTCTCCTTAGTCATTTGTTCCTTTGCCCTCTTGGAACTTTTCCTTTGCCTCTGACTGCCTGGCACTCTGGGCCTAGGCCATGCCATTCTTCTTTTTCATAACTCTTGTCCTTCTTGAGATTTCTAGCCCATTGTCCCGGTTCTTCTTGGTCCTGTTCTATATAGTTTGGATTCTCCTAGATCTAGTTCTCCTCGACCTGACCCATGTGCTATTTTAGTCATGGTATTTTGGGTCCTGGTCCTTATCGTCCTACTGCGCTTGTTATCATAAACTTGGCATCCAGTATTGGACCATTTGACCCTATTCCTTTGTGTTCCTCCCCACCCTAGTATTCTTGATCTGGTTCTCCTCATCCTCAGGCTCTTCCCTGGTACCACATGTCCTGGTCCATTTTGCTTCTCTTGTCCTGGCACTCTTAGGGCCAGATGTAGGTAGAAATGGGATTGCGACTCGCAATTTGCGAGTCGGAGCGACTCGCAATTTGCGAATCGGAGCGACTCGCAATTTGCGAGTCGGAGCGACTTGCAATTTGCGAGTCGCAATCCCATATGCAGGATGGTGTCCCTGACACCATCTGCGAATCGCAAGAGGGTCACAAAGACCCACCTCATTAATATTAATGAGGTGGGTCGCAATTTGCGACCCCCTTGCGATTCCCTGCACTCACAGGGATGGTGGCCTGCTGAAAACAGCAGACCACCATGTCTGGGACTGCTTTTTTAATAAAGGAAAACGAGTTGCAATACACTAGGGAAAATTAAACCATTTGGTTTCATTTTTTCAGAGTAGGCAGTGGTCCATAGGACCACTGCCTGCTCTGAAAAATATATATTTTGGAGCCATTCACAAAGGGGAAGGGGTCCCATGGGGACTCCTTCCCTTTTGCTAATGAGTTAGCACCCACTTCACATGGGTGCTAACTGCGAATTGCTTTGCGACCGCGGTAACAAAGCAATTCTGCATCGCAGTGCGACTCACAAATAGGAAGGGGAACACCCCTTCCTATTTGCGAGTCGCATTCCCATTTTGCGAGTCGGTACCGACTCGCAAAATGGGAATGTGCATCGTGGTGCGCGTTTTGCATGTCGCAAACTGCAAATTTCGCATTTTGCTCCATGCCAAACTACACCTGGCCCTTAGTCTTTGTCCTCTTAATTGGGGTCATCTTTGTTCTCCTGGATCTTTTCCTTGTCTATTTAGTCCTACTGGTACTGCAGCCATTGATCCAGGTCCTTGTTATCCAGGTTCTCCTTGTTCGGGTTCTCCTAAGCCTGGTCATTTTGGTCCCGGGACTCCTGCCCACCACTGCCCATTCCACTTGGTCTTCCAGATGTTGGCTGGCTTTCTTTACCTCAGATCTGCATCATCCTGGTCTTGCCAATTGTAATGATTGCTCTGCCCCACTTGACAATCCAAGCCCGGTCCCCTAGGTCCTGATCTTCGTGACTCACTTAACCCTGTTTACAGTCCTCCTGGTCATGATCATTTTAGTTTATCTAGTCTTCTTGCTCTACTCTTCTGGGTACCCTTGGTACTGCCCTCCTCAGTCTTCCTAATCCATGTTCTGCTTACCCAATATCCTGCTCTGCTTCTGCTTATCAAGTTGTCCTTCAGATCCTGATCTTTGTAATGTCCTTTAACATGGTCCTGATCCTCCTGGTCCTCATCCTCCTTTTTCTTGCCTACATGGTTCTGTAAAAGCCCGTCCTGCCACAATACTTCCTAGCCTTTTCTAGTTCTGATGTTCCTTGATCCCCTGTTCATGCCAGTCACAGAACTTCCTGGCCATGTACTTCCTGGTCCTCGTTGACTGGCCATTATTCCTATGTACTCCTGCCCCTGGTCATTTGGGTCCTGGGTCTCCAGTTTCACAGGCTGCTGGTCCTGAACCTTTTTTTCCTCCTCACCCTAATTCTTGTTCATCATTCCTCCTGGTCCTACTCCCCTGGTTTATCTAGTTCCCTCATTTGCCTGTTTCTAATCTTTCTGATCCTTGCCACCGTGGTCATGTAGTACTGGTACTCTTTTGTCTGGTCCTGAAATATCAGTTCTTCCGGTGCTAGTGCTAGACCTTAGTTTCCATAGCCCTCTGAGTCCCCAGTCCTCCTGCCTCATCCTAATACTATTAGTCCACCTGATCTTCTGGATCTATGAGCATTGGATGTCTGGAGACATGTGCACCCACAGATCAGGGATTACTCCCTCTTTTTGGCATCCAGGCAGACCTATGTCCAGCTTGACTTCTTCCTAGTGCCCTGCAAGTCGCAACGCAGGTAGAGATTGGGGTCTCTTCTGTGTTGAACTGTCGACTGGTTCACCTTCACAGTCCCCTGCCACCTGATCGGTAGCCAAACCTGGAGACTCAACAACCATCTCCTGCACTGCAAAGAGGCCCAGAAAGAAATTCAGAACACAACACAACACAACACTACCTCCAACACAACAAGAAGGAGTAGGATCCCTTACCTCTGCTCTGGGATGCTCTAAAAGAGGTTGTTCGGGGCTCCTTCACAGCAATAGTGGCCTGCCGCAACAAATAGATGCACCATAAATGCCTAGCCCTAGTGGCATGAGTAAAGGCATTGGAAGATGACCACAAACATTCAGGGTGCACCTAGTGTAGTCACAACTGACACTAATGTGGAAACATCTAAAAGTGCTAGACTACGAAAGGGCGGAGTATGCCCCACTCAGAATGAGGCAAAAAGACTACATGTGCATCCAAAACAAAATTGGGTGTCTTTCGGCTTGTAAACTGCAAGACAGAGACTCACATATAATCATGTCTGATGGGACAGAGGCCCTGACAGACGAGGATATATCTCACGCCGTCTCTATGCTGGGATCGACACAGCTGGCGAGGTGGATCAGGATATCACAGACTCAGAAGGTTCCTGGGAGTAACAACTTCACCCCGCATTCTATAAAACCTTTGCCAAATCCTGGCACTGCTTCTCACGTGTCCCTTCAACTCCTTTATTGATTTGGGGGCTTTCACACCCACCATGTTTGAGATGATAATATTAGTTCTCCCGAAACAGGGCAAAGATGCCAGATCATGTGGCTTTTATCGCCCCATCGCCCAACTTAGTGTAGATGCTAAAATGATCTTTGGCATACTGGCCGGTAGCCTTAAGCGATGCATGCAGGTTCTAGTGGACCCCAATCGAACTGGTTTTATGCCAGAAAGGGGCTATAGGGACAACACAAAGCGGATACTCCACCTAATAGACAAGGTCTTGCGTGCTCACTATCGAGTTGACCATTATGTAGATGCAGAGAAGACCTTTGACTGGGTCCATTGGAGGTTTATGCTGGTGGTCCTGTTAGGGAAGGGCTTTGGCCCCCACCTGCGGTGCGTGGATCTACAGTGGCTATGCACACCCACCTGCCTGAATGGTGTACTTTCCTACAATTTTAACATCACCTGAGGCACCAGATATGGCTGCCCTCATGTCTCTGGCCAACCACAGAGTGCTGCATCACACTCTATGCTGACAATATCCTCCTGACCCTCTCGGACTTGCACCAGTCCCTCACAGCACTGTTGACAGAGATGAAGACGTTTGGGAGTGTATTTGAATTTTAAGACTCATTTGGAAAAATCTCAGATCTGAACTTCACAATAACGACGGCAGACAAAGCAGCATTAGAGGCATACTGCCTTTTGATGTGGACACCCTGCTGAATACACTATCTGGGCCTTAAGATCTGCTCATCCCCAGAAAAAAGAGCAGAGCTTAACTAAAAAGAGCTTATTGAGGTAGTGCAGGAGAGGACCACAGTTGGCAGATGTGTGGCCCGTCTTGGATGGAATGGATTGTGACCCTTAAAATGATCCTCCTCCTCATCCTCGATGTCATGCAGATCCTTCCACTGCTGCCCAGTAGCATCTCCCCAAGCAACTGCAACAGGAAAAAGAGGCTTTTTTATGGGGGGAGGGACTGCGCATGGCTCAGGCCCAAGAGTACCTCTTTTGATCACAGATGGAGGCTTGGCCTTTCAAATTTAGCTAATTACTATTTGGCAGCTCAACTTGGATACATAGTGGAATGAAACTGGCAGGCATCAGAGAATCACTGGTGCTTCATTGACCAAACTGTAACAGGCATATATATCTGGGAGATACCCTGCCTAGCCAGACACCACGGGCCGTGGAGCATGTACCCCTCTCTGGTCATCAGACCTACACTGCAGGAATGGGACAGGACAGCTTAGCCTAGAGGGTTATCTACTTACCACTCCCCACTTACCCCTATCATTGCTAATCCATATTTTCTCCCATGCAAAAAGGTGATGGCTTCCTTACATGGCAAAAAGCCAACTACAAATAGATCGGTGATCTCTACGACCACCAGGTCCTCAAGGAGTTTAAACAACTCTAACAAAAGTTTGACTTACCAGAGTCCGAGTGGTGGCGGTACCTGCACATCTGACATTGGGTCTCCCGGTCAACCATACAGGCAGACATATCACACACATTTTGAGAAAAGGCTCTTTCCCAAGAACAACTATAAGGGTCTGCTCTCAGCCATCTACCAGTTCATGAACCATCCCCAATGGGTGGTTATATCGCCCACCCAGTGCAGATGGGACACTTAGCTAGAAAGCACCCTCTCGGAGGAGCAGTTGGTGGCTATATATCAGAACTAGACAGGTAGGGAGACAATGCTTAAACTCTTCCAATATTGGTACTATACACCCAGTCGTCTAGCGCAGTGTTGGATCTCAGCATCAGGCCTAAGCTTTCAGACACACTGAAGCACCTCTTATGGCGATGCCTGAAGATTAATCAGTATTGGGACTCTGGTAGAGGAGAGCGATAAAATGTTCAATTCCACCCTTACACGTTTTTCAGCCTACATTTTACTCCTTCCTCAATAAAATGGTGTATCGTCTGAGGTAGAGCACAGAGGTAGGCCGACAAACTATAACATCAGGGTAGGGCATGGATAAAATACTGCAGCATGTGGATTGGCTCCACAGACTGTGGGACTTACTGGGCATAGAAAACATGACTGTGGTGGTACAAACACACATTCAACAAGAGGACTTCAAAGAGCTTACCTGCCTGACATACTTATGAGTGCTGAAATTCACTGCCCCTCAATGGCCCCAGGTACCCCAACTGATGCCCCCCAGAATAGAGAATAGTGGTGGCCCACCTGGGGAGAGGTTGCTAACTTTAGCCGCAAACTAGAGACATCAGAACATTTCCCAGATCCCCCACTCACCATTGGTGGGGGTCCTCTCACTCACTATTTTGATTTCCCCACTGGGTTGTAGGTGGGTGTATGTGTATTCTTCTTGAAACTAATAAACATATTTGAACCTAAAATGTCATGTCAGTGTGGCTAAAGCAGCCACTCATGGCATGGGACCAATAAGCACTAATGGTCTACACCTGGTCTGCTGGATAAATAGTATAAAATAGTGAGCTTAGTCACAGGAAACAGAGTGATTTCCTCCTGTGAATTACCCAGATGCATGTCTTCCCTGTCTCCTGCATTCCCTTCCCCATTCCATAGAAGCCCTATCAAAGTGTCTCACTCAATTTACCTCCTGTAAGTGCTCCAAAGCACTGTGCGTGAGAACACTAATTACCTACTGTATGTGTCCCTCTCTCTGAGGCCCCATATCACTTATCTGTCTGCATTCCCTATTTGATTCTGCTTGTTGACTGCTGGTGCTCTGCCCCATTTGAAATAGTATTCACGCACAACCCCCCCTTCATCATTAAAAGGAGTATCATGAACATCAAAAAAGAAATGCATACTCCTGACTAAATAATACATTTATGTAACATGCTTTGAAACCATACTCAGTATTCTTTGCTGACTGCCATATACTCCCTGACTGGAGCGCAACGTATTTGTATTTCTTATTCTGAAACTTCTGTTTGGCTTCTTCATGTCTTTTTTTTCATTTTTTTACAGAATTATTTCGGAAGAACAAAAGAACTTGGCTACCACCAGACCTATAATATATATTACTACCAGCTGGACCACACTCACTGAACCAGACTGACTGTTGTTTCAGGATTTGGACCTCAGCTACACCTGTGTCTGGCTTTGGGGCAAAAATGTGGAACTTGGTCATCAGTGAAGTGAAGTAAAAAAAAGCGGGGGCTACTCTCTGCTTATGGTATTCTTTACTCTTGCCGAGGCAGCTGCCATCTTCAGTGTTGTTGTTTGTTGTTAGGGTAACTTATACCGCCCTCAAATCATCCCTGCAAGGGGTATCTTGGTGCAAAGCTAAAGAACCCAGACAAGTAGTAGCAGAAAAAAGAAAAGGGCAATAAAGAGCACTATATACAATCACTCCAGACTAAGTGATAGCTCTAGGTCTAGAAACTAAGCTGTTGAGAGCAGTTTATGAAAGTTGGAGTGGTACAGGCACATATGTGGGCTAATAGTTAATCTATCCCAATATAAGGGGGCAAGGTAAAAAAGGAGCTGCTTTCTGATCAAGTCTTTTTCATTCTTGGGACTACCAACAACGTTTTATCGCTTGATCTTAACATTCTGGCAGGATGATACATAGTAAGCTTGGTAGGTAAGTAGTTGGGGCCTTTCCCTGTTAAGGCATTATGTGCTAGACAACAGACTTTAAAAATTAACCTCTTCCAGATGAATAACCAATGGAGAGAATTTAAAAGGGGAGAGAATGGGGGCCGGGTAGGTAGGTTGTTGATGAGCTGAGTGGTGGTATGCGGTAACACTTGCAGTTTTGATAGCAGCGTCTCATTTGCAGAAGCCAAAAGCTTGTTTCCATAATCTAGTCTGATGATTGTCAAAACCGATTATCAGCTGTATGTGAGAAAATACTTGACCTGGCACATGAAGGTCACGTAGGGATGAAAGCCATTAAAAGAAGAATCAGGGATAGATATTGGTGGGCTGGTTTAGACAAAGAAGTGGAGCAGTTTGTGGGAGGATGTATGGGAGGTGCCTTTAGTGACAAATTCCATGTCACTGTACCCAGTTCTGTAGAAGCAGTGCCTATTCCTGTACAGCATGGGCCAAACTGGGTATTAACATAAGTGGACTACTTAATCTAGTGAAAGAAAGCAGAAAGTATGGCATAGTTTTATTTTATTACTTTTCACGTTGGCCTGAACTAGAATTTGTGATGTCATTTAAGACTTCTGAAGTTATTGGATTTCTGCAATCGGTGTTTATAAGAGAATATGCACCTGATGAAATTGTAACAGACAATGGCGTCCAGTTCACATCCTCTGAGTTTAAGTTATTTCTGTCTCACTTTGGTATTAGGCACACCAAGACTCCTTTATACCACCCTTCCAGTAATGGTTTGGTCAAGAGGTGTAATAGAGTCATCAAACATAATACTCAATTGATGATTGCCAATGTTTTGGATTGGGGGAAGGAAATAAATATGTTATTGTGGGCAATTTGCACAATTCCCAACCCCATCACTGGTGTATCCCCTACACTCTCTTAAAGGCTGTGAACCTGTGGGTAAGTTAGACAGCTCATGGATGTTGGGGGGTTACCATGAAGGGAAGGAACTCAGAGGCTGTAAAACTGAGACATGAGGCATCTCAAAAGAAGTACACTGGAATTGCAGAACCAGAAGGGGTTAAAACTTCACCCATCAAACTGGGAGATTGGGTCAAGTTGGTCTTCTTGGTTTTGGAGTCAAAAGTTGATCCAGATTTTCCCAACCTAAAAAGTAGTGCGAGTCAAAGATCATGTTGTTATAATAGAGGATTATTAGCGGTGGAACAACATAGCAGCAATAATGTCTGTGTGAAGGATGGTGGTGTTGGCTTGGATGTTAAGCACAGGCCATCACGTGTGGGGAGGCCTCCCACAAAGTTTCTGGATTATGTAGTATCCAATTAATAGCAATTCTTCTAGCATTTTAACCGCTTAGGTGCGGGCGTCGGCCACTGGCCGACGCCCACACACCCTCCCTGGTGCGGGTCACGACCAGTGGCCGACACCAGGAAGGGTATCAATAAATCCTCGGGTGCGTCGCACCCGAGGATTTATTATTTTTTTTAAACCCCCCCCGGGAGACACGGAAGCTTCCGTGTCTCCCCCCGCCCCCCCCACCCGCCCCTTTGTGACGTCAGCGCGCCTCGCGGCGCGCTGACGTTGCAAAGGTGTTTTCCCCATCAAAGCAGGAAGCAGCCTTGCGGCCGCTTCCTGCTTTGATGGGGGAAAACGGCCTTTCTCACGTTCGGGAAGGCCTCGTAAGAAAGGGGAGTGTCTCCCCTTTCTTACGAGGCCTTCCTGAAAGTGTTTCCTGGCCCCCGATCGCAGCACAGCTGCGATCGGGGGCCAGGAAACACCACTACCACCGCCAGGATCGCACCGAGTCTCCCCTTTCTTACGAGGCCTTCTCAAAGTGTTTCCTGGCCTCCGATTGCAGCACAGCTGCGATCGGGGGCCAGGAAACACCACTAGACGCCAGGGATTTCACTTTGGGGGGGCGGCCCCCTCGGAAAACGGGCCGCCCCCCCCCGGGGGCATAATTAATAAAAAAAAAAAAGGTAGGTGCCCCCTGGGGGGGGGGGGGGGGGGGAGGGGGCGCGATCGCGCCCCCCCCAGGGGATTGTTTTTTTAAAAAAAAAATTAAAAAAATATTAAAAAAAAATGACAGGGGGTCGCCCGTGGGCAGGGTGACCCCCTGTGGGGGCAATTTTTTTTTAGATGTTGTAGGGTTTCCCTGGGGGCCATTTTGGCCCCCAAGGAAACCATACAACAACTAAAAAAAATAGATCTATATATAGATCTATATTTATATATCTATGTAGATAGATATATCTATGTACATGGATATATCTATAGATATATCTATGTACATAGATATATATATATATATAGAGGTAGATCTATATATACCAAAGAGATTTATAAAGTGTGCTACTCACCTGTGAGGGTCACAAGGCGCTTGGGGGGGGCGGGGGGAGGGAAAGGGGCTGGGAGGTTCACTGTTCGAAAAGCCAGGTTTTGAGGCCCTTCTTGAAAAGAAGTAGGTTTTGGGTCTTGCGAAGGTGGGTTGTGAGGGCGTTCCAGGTTTTGGGTGCAAGGTAGGAGAAGGATCTGCCCCCGGTGGTGGTGTGTTTGATGCGGGGGACAGAGGCGAGAGAGAGGTCAGCTGAGCGGACGTTTCGTGTGGGGGTGTGGAAGGTGACTCTCGTTGAGGTAGGCAGGGCCTGTGTTGTGGAGTGATTTGTGTGCGAGGATGAGGATCTTGAAGGTGATCCTTTTGTCAATGGGGAGCCAGTGGAGGGATTTGAGGTGTGGAGAGATGTGTTCGTGTCGGCGGAGGTCGAGGATGAGTCGTGCTGCTGAGTTCTAGATGCGTGTAGTTTGCGCTTGAGTTTTAGAGTGGTGCCGGCGTAGAGGGCGTTTCCGTAATCAAGCCTGCTGCTGATGTGTGCGTGAGTGACAGTTTTTCTGGTCTCTGTGGGGATCCATTTGAATGTTTTTCAGTATACGGAGTGTGTTGAAGCATGAGGAGGTGAGAGCGTTGATTTGTTGGGTCATCGAGAGGGAGGAGTCTAGGATGATGCTGAGGTTGCGTGCGTGGTTGGCGGGAGTGGGTGCAGGGCCTAGCGTGGTGGGCCACCATGAGGGGTCCCAGGTGTTTTTGTGTGGGCCAAAGAGGATTATTTCGGTTTTGCTTGAGTTGAGTTTCAGGTGATTGGCTGTCATATATATATCACTTTTGTCAATATGTGTGTGGTTTCCCTGGGGGGAAAAGGGTCCGACTTGTCTAGTGGCAGTTTTAGTGCCATAAAGAAGCGCAGAAGGTTTATATGCCTACTGCAAAGAGCAAATCTGTATTTTATGTAAATAGCTGAGTACATTAGCAAAGTCTATGGAGAGATGAAGGGCACTTTTGCTGGGTGGTAATGAGGGAATCCGAGGAGGAGGGAGTGGGAGCACCAATAATGATTGTTGGACTGGGCGCAGGAGGTGCTAAAGACTGTGACGAATGGTATGTGACAAGGTGTTTTTTGAGTGTCTTGAAAGTACGTGCTGATTGAGGGAAGAAGCGCAGGTAAGGTGGCCTCTACTGTTGCACGTATCTCACACACCATCGATTTTGTGACTGTCTACGTAGGCTAGTGTTTTAGAGCAACAGTTTAGCCAATAGCAGAGATGGCATCTTGATGGATGACTGCTGCCTACACTCGGGTTATAGAGGACCGCTCTGACATAGGATCAGAGACTGAGACATCAGATACTGAGACAGCATCTGAGGGATAGGACAATGGCGCAGACTCTGGGAGTGATTTTTCAGTCAGAGGAGTCCCATTCGATAACTCCTCTTCCAGTACATTATGAGGGAGGTGATGAGGACAGTCCTGCTGTCCCTTCGCAAGCTGTTTGTGCAACTGGGTAATAGTGGGTTAGGCCAACCCAGAGAGCAGGTGAATGCGGCGGCAAGCAGAGAGAGAGTGCTCTCTTGGGAGCTCCCCAATTTAGTTCAGCCCCAAATTCCACCACCCAAATCATATTGTGGAGACATCAAAATTATCCATGGCAAAACAAACTGGTTTTGTAAGGCAGGCACCTGTGTTTTTGGTCCTGGATTCGGCGGCCATATAGAGAAACACACTAAACCCAAACATTTCTGGAAACTAGACATTCGGGGGAGTCCACAGAGGTGTGACTTGTGTGGCTTCCCCAAAGTTTTCTTACCCAGAATACCCTGCAAAGCTGAAATGTTGAAAAAAAACTCAATTTTTCTCGCATTTCTGTCACACAAACTACAGGAATATGCTGGGATCCACAATATTCCTACCACCCAGTGACTCCTCACCTGTCCTGATAAAAACACTACCCCACTTGAGTGCCTACACCTAGTGTCTGTGTCAGGAATGGATCACCCCAGGGTCAACAGCTGCCTCACGTAAGGACCAACATTGACCGTTGTGTGATCTATTCCTGTCGCAGGCACCAGGCCTAACCACACAAGTGAGGTATCATTTTTATCGGGAGGCTTGGGGGAACGCTGGGTGGAAGGAAATTTGTGGCTCCTCTCAGATTCCAGAACTTTCTGTCACCGAAATGTGAGGAAAACTTGTTTTTTTAGCCACTTTTTGAGGTTTGCAAAGGATTCTGGGTAACAGAACCTGGTCAGAGCCCCGCGAGTCACCCCATCTTGGATTCCCCAAGGTCTCTAGTTTTCAAAAATGTACAGGTTTGGTAGGTTTCCCTAGGTGCCGGCTGAGCTAGAGGCCAAAATCTACAGGTAGGCACTTTGCAAAAAACAGCTCTGTTTTCTGTGATGTGTCCACGTTGTGTTTTGGGGCATTTCCTGTCGCGGGCGCTAGGCCTACCCACACAAGTGAGGTATCATTTTTATCGGGAGACTTTGGGGGACGCTGGGTGGAAGGAAATTTGAGGCTCCTCTCAGATTCCAGAACTTTCTGTCACCGAAATGTGAGGAAAACTTGCTTTTTAGCCACTTTTTGAGGTTTGCAAAGGATTCTGGGTAACAGAACCTGGTCAGAGCCCCGCGAGTCACCCCATCTTGAATTCCCCTAGGTCTCTAGTTTTCAAAAATGTACAGGTTTGGTAGGTTTCCCTAGGTGCCGGCTGAGCTAGAGGCCAAAATCTACAGGTAGGCACTTTGCAAAAAACACCTCTGTTTTCTGTGATGTGTCCACGTTGTGTTTTGGGGCATTTCCTGTCGCGGGCGCTAGGCCTACCCACACAAGTGAGGTATCATTTTTATCGGGAGACTTGGGGGGACGCTGGGTGGAAGGAAATTTGAGGCTCCTCTCAGATTCCAGAACTTTCTGTCACCGAAATGTGAGGAAAACTTGTTTTTTTAGCCACTTTTTGAGGTTTGCAAAGGATTCTGGGTAACAGAACCTGGTCAGAGCCCCGCGAGTCACCCCATCTTGGATTCCCCTAGGTCTCTAGTTTTCAAAAATGTACAGGTTTGGTAGGTTTCCCTAGGTGCCGGCTGAGCTAGAGGCCAAAATCTACAGGTAGGCACTTTGCAAAAAACAGCTCTGTATTTTGTGAAAAAATGGGATGTGTCCACGTTGTGTTTTGGGGCATTTCCTGTCGCGGGCGCTAGGCCTACCCACACAAGTGAGGTATCATTTTTATCGGGAGACTTGGGGGAACATAGAATAGCAAAACAAGTGTTATTGCCCCTTATCTTTCTCTACATTTTTTCCTTCCAAATATAAGAGTGTGTGTAAAAAAGACGTCTATTTGAGAAATGCCCTGCAATTCACATGCTAGTATGGGCACCTCGGAATTCAAAGATGTGCAAATAACCACTGCTCCTCAAAACCTTATCTTGATCCCATTTTGGAAATGCAAAGGTTTTCTTGATACCTCTTTTTCACTCCTCATATTTCAGCAAATGAATTGCTGTATACCCAGTATAGAATGAAAACCAACTGCAGGGTGCACCTCATTTATTGGCTCTGGGTACCTAGGGTTCTTGATGAAGCTATAAGCCCTTTATATCCCCGCAACCAGAAGAGTCCAGCAGACAAAACGGTATATTGCTTTCAGAAATCTGACATCGCAGGAAAAAGTTACAGAGTAAAACATAAAGAAAAATGGCTGTTGTTTTCAGCTCAATTTCAATATTTTTTTATTTCAGCTGTTATTTTCTGTAGGAAAACCTTGTAGGATCTACACAAATGACCCCTTGCTGAATTCAGAATTTTGTCTAGTTTTCAGAAATGTTTAGCTTTCCGGGATCCAGCATTGGTTTCACACCCATTCCTGTCACTAACTGGAAGGAGGTTGAAAGCACCAAAAATAGTAAAAATGGGGTATGTCCCAGTAAAATGCCAAATTTGTGTTGGAAAATGTGGTTTTCTGATTCAAGTCTGCCCGTTCCTGAAAGGTGGGAAGATAGTGATTTCAGCACCAGAAACCCTTTGTTGATGGCATTTTCAGGGAAAAAACCACAAGCCTTCTTCGGCGGCCCATTTTTCCAATTTTTTTGGAAAAAACTAAATTTTCACTGTATTTTGGCTATTTTCTTGGTCTCCTCCAGGGTAAACCACAAACTCTGGGTACCATTAGAATCCCTAGGGTGTTGGAAAAAAAGGACGCAAATTTGGCGGGGTTAGCTTATGTGGACAAAAAGTTATGAAGCCCTAAGCGCGAACTACCCCAAATAGCCAAAAAAGGGCTCAGCACTGGGGGGTTAAATTAATTGTGTTTATTTTATTCTTGGTTATGGTAATTTTGTTAATTTATATGGAGGAATATGTCCTGGGTTTTAATTGGCTTTGAGAATCACATTTTGGTTCTCAGAATGTATATGTTTGTAATGGTTCTTAAAATGTATGTGTTCAGGAGGGAACATTGAAACAGGAGTTTAGATCTTATTCTGTGCCTGGTAGCTCATTCTATTGTAGCCTCTACATTAAGGTAATAAAATACTTCTTCTCACTTTCAGCCTGGCTCATCCTTTCAACTTTCCTTTGTGTGGCAACGAAAATCCACATCTACAACATAACTTCTTTTTATGTGTAGACATCACTTTGTGTCCCTCAGTCTTTTGATTACTTTTCATACTCATGACTGATTCGCTATGGGCACCTCAGGCCTCCATGTCAGCAGCTTGTCTTTCAGCACGTGCCTCAGCATTGGCAGCCATCAACAGTCACTCCAGACTAAGAGTTTCTCACAGCATTCGTCACCTGAATGAATCTGACAAGCGTCTATCAAAAACTCTAAGACGCATAGCTTCTTTGTCATTAAATTAATTGACCTTACAGTGTTTGGTGAGTGCTTTAAGACTTTCCACAAATTCATTTTTGAGACACTAGATCATCTTTCTGTCATCAGTCTCTTGAAGTGCATAAATGAAATCTTCAAATGTCTCTATCCAAGCCGTCCACCTATCGCTAATATTTTTCTTTTTGGCAGTATCGGAAGGTGGTGGGTGTTTCGGAAAGACGACAGCATTATAACTTCTCCTAGGAGTGGCTGGCATTGTTGCTGGAGCTCTTTCAGATGCTGTCAGCTGTCCCTGAGAATCTGCATCATCACTGAGGCCTGAAGATCGGCCTCTGGGTCATCACAGACAGTTTAGTGCTTTTTCTTGTTCTCCCTCTGAGGCACATCACTTGTGGCAACTGTTGGAGTTGTTGTGAGCCACCACCTGGCAGCTTTGGTGGTGTGCGGCTTCACATATTAGACAGCTCAGTAAGCAGAACCCCAGTGCTACTTCTTGTGCCTCCCCTCCATGTTCTGAGGTTACAATGCTCAACCTATCAAGACTTTGGTAAGTGTAACGACAATATGCTTCCTTTTTACTTGCTTTGCCAGCCAGCGTTTCTATTTGCAACTTTAAGTGGTAAATTATGATTCTCTTTGGCTATGCTTTGTAATTCTGGTAACATTTGCCTTCAGCGTTAAAGCTGCAGACCATATATAACTTTATTTTGCTTGGGGGCATGGTACCCTTTGGTATGGCATTGCTTGTAGTTTCTTGACCAACGATACGTAGACTTCTCAGTGAAGCATTCTTTACGATCAAATGCTTCACATCAACTGGAGCTGCGCTTTTTGACTCTACATACATGAACTGTCAACTCAGCTCTTTGACAAAGGCATAGGTTGCATACTCGGGCAGTTTGCTAGGACCATGGAAAACTCTGTGGACGAGCACTCTCCTTTTTCAGGCTACTTGTTCGCTTTCTTGTTGCCAGATGTAGGGGCATATTTATACTCAGTTTGCGCCGAATTTGCGTCGTTTTTTTCGACGCAAATTCGACGCAAAACTAACTCCATATTTATACTTTGGCGTTAGACGCGTCTAGCGCCAAAGTTCATGGAGTTAGCATCATTTTTTGGCGTGAACACCTTCCTTGCGTTAATGAGATGCAAGGTAGGCGTTCCCGTCTTAAAAAATGACTCCCAGGCATGTGCGTGGTATTTATACTCCCGGGCAAAAATGATGCCCGGGAGTGGGCGGGGCAAAAAACCCCGCATTTGCGCCTCTTTTTAACGCCTGGGTCAGGGCAGGCGTTAAGGGACCTGTGGGCTCAGAATGAGCCCAGAGGTGCCCTCCCCTGCCCCCAGGGACACCCCCTGCCACCCTTGCCCACCCCAGGAGGACACCCAAGGATGGAGGGACCCATCCCAGGGAAGAAAAGGTAAGTTGTGGTAAGTATTTTTTTTTTAAAAAAATTGTGGCATAGGGGGGCCTTATTTGTGCCCCCCTACATGCCACTATGCCCAATGACCATGCCCAGGGGACATAAGTCCACTGGGCATGGCCATTGGGCAAGGGGGCATGACTCCTGTCTTTGCTAAGACAGGAGTCATGTTAATGGCGTCTGGGCGCCCCAAAAAAATGGCGCAAATCGGGTTAAGACGATTTTTTTGCCTCAACCTGACTTGCCCCATTTTTGGACGCCCAAACGCCATTTTTCCCTACGCCGGCGCTGCCTGGTGTACGTCGTTTTTTTTCACGCACACCAGGCAGCGCCGGTCGGCTAACGCCGGCTAACGCCATTCAATAAATACGGCACCCGCATGGCGCTTCAGAATGGCGTTAGTCGGCGCTAATTTTTTAGGCGCAAAACTGCGTTAGCGCAGTTTTGCATCAAAAAGTATAAATATGGCCCGTAATGTCTTTCCCAGGCTGGGTACCCACCAATGACTACGCTACAAAAAGAGCTGTAAACCTTAAGTCTTTATTCCTCTGCATGTACCTGTGAACTCTCCAATCGTCTAAACCAAGCCTTCATTGCATTCTATTCTATTGATTACATCCCACTGCTAAGGAGTATGTTCGAAGCCTAAAGGGTTCATCATAAAACCTGCAATAGACTATAAGTCGTAGGGTGCTCAAAAATTCGTGGGCCAAGTTTACACTATGTAAAACTGCTAAAAAAAACTGTTAGATTTGAAATCCTTCCTTCCTGTTAATTTGCATCTATCATTCTGTTTAGGACTGACTTCACATCACAGGATTTTGTGATGTATTGTTACCAATTCTTTAGAATATACATGCAGTGTTCTTTGGCTCCACTGAAAGGAGTATTATGAATTCTAATGGCTGTTTTGTTATCATTCCACTCTATATGAAGTGCTTGCTTCAACTGGAAATTATGAGGTACTATTTCAGATTTGGAACTATACTCACATTCTGGTGTTTCTCTCCTGTATGCACCCTATAAGAAAGAAATCATAGTTTGCTACCTATTTTCCCATCACTAGTAAAGCCAATAGGACAGATTTTTATGTGATAAAAAGCATTTGTGAATGCAGTGCATGCAAACAGCATTTGTGAATCTCAGTATTTACATACATAAGTACACTAGAACAAACCGTTTGGCTTTGCCAATGCTTTTTCTGTTTCTCTCAGCCCCAGTCCACTGCCCTCTTAAATGTAATGTCATTAAATGAAAAAGTAAATTTTAGCAATGACTACAATCATTTTGTATAATAGTTAAAGGACATTTTATTAGAGTAAAGGAAAATACATGGAAACCTGGAAAGAAATTAGAATGGCTGGTCAAAAGAAGAAATCCCATACAAGGTTTTTTTTCATACATGAAATGAACAAGTCGTTACAACGAGCATGCAAGAAAGAAGGTAACACAGGGGGAGAAGATAATTTCCTAGACCATGATGGAACCAGGCACATTGGAGCTTGGTGAAACATGGCTCACTATACAGATCATATGGTGTGTCCTTTCTGCTTCTTTTGCTTCATTGCATAGACCTCTACTTCACACAGTATAAGGTTCTCTGTATAGTGTGGTATAAAAATACTGACATATTGGCCTTCCATCCCATTGCAGCAGAACACCACAAGCTTGTCAAGGTTTGCCTGTGTGATTATACCACAGCTGTGACAAAAGAGACAAAAGCAACAGTTAATGAGAAACATCCCACACTAAAAACAAACCAATACATTGCTAGAAGGAATATATTGCCACTGCTTTTAATGATATTTATAATTTATCACCACTTAGATACAGTGGCCAACGTCCACTCAGTCCAGTTAGCATTAGGTATTTGGACTCTCCAATTTTACCTTTTTTGATCGATTACTACTTATCATGCCATTATGTAGGGTATATGACAGCTTTACTCATACTTCCCTTGTCTTGGTGGACCACCTTTATCAATACCTTATTAAGGTCCTATCAACACGTTACCGATGTTTGTGGATATTTGCAAGTCTTGCCTTTCCTATGAACATGGACAGCCCCCAACCATACTTATTCTATGTATACCAACATCTTGTGAGCTCCTGGGCTCGTATGGGCTTTTAGGGCCCACCTTAGGGGCGACTCTTATATATTAAAACATATTTAGGCCTCACAAAACAATTATTTTGCTAGGCTGAAATGTTAGTTTAAAACTGCACTAAAGGCTGCAGTGGCATGCCTGAGGCATGTTTTAAAGGTCTACTTTAGTGGATGGGATAATGAGTGATGCAGGCCCACTAGTAGCATTTAGTTTGCAAGCCCTGTGTACATGCAGTACCACTTTGCTAGAAACTTACACGCAAATTAAATCTACCAATCAGGTTTATGCCAATTACATCATGTTTTAGAGAGAACTCAAGCACTTTAGTACTGGTTAGAAGTGGTACAGTACACTGAGCCTTAAAAGGCAACAAAACAGATTCAGAAAAGGAGAGTGGAAGAACAAAACTTTTGACTGACCCTGCACATAGGGCTGAGTCCAACATGGAACAGCTATGATTTGACTGAAAAGACCAGAATCATCCTCCAGAATAAGAAAAGTTTATTTAAGCCTTCAGCAACATATGGACAGACAATCTTTGCAGATTCTCGTAATCCCAATAATATGTGACCATTTTTTTAAAGCAATAAAAATGTCTAATTTAACATAATCAACACTTTCAAATAAAAACAAAGTACTAATTTTGAGTAAGCTAATGTACATGTCTTCTGAT
Source organism: Pleurodeles waltl (assembly GCF_031143425.1). NCBI lineage: Eukaryota > Metazoa > Chordata > Amphibia > Caudata > Salamandridae > Pleurodeles > Pleurodeles waltl. Next base: position 1,146,466,638 of record NC_090439.1, read on the forward strand.
TCTATTTTAATAGTATCATTAGAAGGTACATTAGGCAACAATGCACCTTTAAAGATACATAAACACACACACACAGCTATTCATACAACCACACATTTAAAACCATTTCAACTCCCTGAACCAATACATGTTCACCTACACTCTCATATACATATACGTTTGCTGTCCCACTCTTGCCTTTTCAAAAAGAAATAATCAACACAAAAAATGTTGTAGTTTTTAATTAACAACCCACACATCTCTAAAGCTACACATGCACACTCCCATCATACCTACATAATCTTACCCGCAATCTACACATCTTTAATGTACACACAAAAATATTATAAAGTCATATATACAGCAGCAATCATAAGCTTTCACATAGCCATGCAAACTCTGCACTAAAACTGTACCAGCACCATTAGTATATGCTGAGAAATCACTGCTTAACTACACTGTACACTAAAACACAAAGGGCCTGATTTGGCTATTTGTGGATAAGAAACTCTGTCACAACAGTGATCGATATCATGTGTGCCAATATCTAAATTCCATTATATCCTATGGGATGTTGGTGGACTAGATATCCATCACTGTTGTGATGGAGTAACTTGTCCATCAGCATATAAATCAGGCCCAAGGTCTTATGTAATAAATACAACAGCCTGCGCTGTTGACCAGACTGGTGACTAAGGGTCGTAATGTGACAGATTTGGGCCTCCTGAAGCCATGTTCTGGAAAGCTGTGCGTGGCCCTATCTAGTCCTACTACTAGTATCTGTAATGGTGCTCTATTGTGTGGACGTAAAGATATGGGAGACAGTCTTATCAGAGGTCCTTTGGCTTGACGTTCCTCTATTGAATTTGCTCTATGGTTGTCTGCAATGCTTTTTTGGGTGTTTTGGGAGCACTCTTTAGCTGCTTACTGAGATAATTAGTGCTAAAACCACAGACACAACAATGCTATTCTGGAGGTATTGTTCTCCGCCTCTCCAGGCATATTACTGTGTGTATAGGAGTATTCCTAGTTGTCCTTGGCAGCTGTTGTGTCTTATGCTACATACTTTGTATTCATATGTACCCTTGGCTCGAGTTTAAGCTTAGATGAACTGATTCTGAATACACACCTACTACTGTCTGTCATCCTTGCTAAGTGTGATCTTGTAGGAACTAGACATTAACCAATTCAGAGGCCACCAAACAAAATATACCATAGGTCTTATTGGGATATTAGACATCATTTCAGGACCCATAGAATCAAGTGTAGAGTGAAAACCAATGATAAGGAGACACATTTAGCTTTGAAGCAATCCACTATGACCCTCACCAAGACAAATCTTCTGAACATATTAGCAGATTATAAAGAGAAATTCTGGGACGACTTGATGATTTAGGTACTAAAATGGAATCCATCTGAGAAGACACTGGCTCACCTGTAACCAGAATGATGGATCTAGAAAAGAAAGTTACTCAACTGAACACCACAGGCTCTAGGACAACCTAAACAGTTAAAATGCTACAGGCAAAGTCACAATTACTACTAATAAAATGTAAGGAGCTGAATGACTGCTGAATAGAAGAGAATTTTTGAATAAGAGCCCTGAGTATAGGAGCAGAGGGCCTGGATGTTTGGGAAGTGCTGGATGTAGACATGTGATCCTCTTTGATGGTCAGAAGGAGGTGAGGTTGGACAAGCTGCACGGGAGGGTAAGGGGGGAATGCAAATCTCTCAGTGCATGATCAGAGGTTGAAGAACAACCTGTCAAAATTCCATTACTACTGAGAGAAAAAGTATTCAAAACTGTCAGATGAGCAGGTGAGATCTCCTTCCGCGGATAGTTGCATTCACTCTTACAGGTAATTTCCACGGCAACCCTTCATAGGAAACTCTTGATAAAACCTATCACATATGCGTAGAATGGACAAGGTCCAATATAGATAGAGAATTTCCATGTGGATCTCTTTGTAGAAGTATGATCAACCCAGCTTCTTCTTAGATTGAGGAGCTGTGGTGCAGTTCTTGAACATCCAATGGTGGTCCATGGTGTACTGAAGAGAAACTACGAGATTGAAATGTGTCATTTGTCATTCTGAAATGAGCTTGAGCGAGCAGATGGGAAAAGCCAAGCTCGCACAAGAGAAGGGAAACAAGGAAGGGAGTGGGAGACTTGACACCTTCTCAGATGGTTTATCTTGTAGATAATCATGAGTGATCAAATAATGTCTCATGCTATACATACTTGTAGTTGTTGACAACATGAAAGTTTTCTTTTTTTTTTTCCTTAACAATGGTAGCACAGTGTTTTGATTGACTGTGTGTAGAAGGTTCTGCGCCCCTTCTTTTTATATAGCTTTACTCCATTCACTACGGAAGTATGTGGGTGGCATTGTGCTGCTCACCTTATGAGAGCTCAAAGAAAAGGGGTTCAACCAGTAAAGTTTGACTGTCCTGTAGGTGAGTCTTTTTTATCTTCATAGGGCATTTTTTAATATGCTTCTTTTGTTTCACTTTTTGCTCTGGGGTAACACACTTATGCTTCAAGGCACCCCGGTCCTTTGAAGAGATACTTTTGAAAGATACTGAGGTTTTCTGTTTCACTATGGTGTATCACTGAAATGAAAAGGTCTTAACTTTCCTGCAAAGAGAATATAGATATGGAAATATTTAAGGGGGAACTGCCCCAAAGTGTCTGTTTGTAAAACACATCTTACTCAGGAGATCAAGCCTGGATGATACAGGAGCTATCATATATCAAATCAAATCAAATCATTAGCATTTGTAAAGCGCGCTACTCACCCGTGCGGGTCTCAAGGCGCTAGGGGGGAAAGGGGGGGTTATCGCTGCTCGAACAGCCAAGTCTTTAGGAGTCTCCGGAAAGCGGAGTGGTCCTGGGTGGTCCTGAGGCTGGTGGGGAGGGAGTTCCAGGTCTTGGCCGCCAGGAAGGAGAAAGATCTCCCACCCGCCGTGGAGCGGCGGGTGCGAGGGACGGCAGCAAGTGCGAGGCCAGCGGAGCGGAGGGGGCGGGTGGGGACGTAGAAGCTGAGGCGTCTGTTGAGGTATTCCGGTCCCTTGTTGTGGAGGGCTTTGTGTGCGTGGGTGAGAAGACGGAAGGTGATCCTTTTGCTGACTGGGAGCCAATGCAGGTGTCTCAGGTGTGCGGAGATGTGGCTGTTGCGGGGTACGTCGAGGATGAGGCGGGCCGAGGCGTTTTGGATGCGTTGCAGGCGGTTTTGGAGTTTGGCGGTGGTCCCAGCGTAGAGGGTGTTGCCGTAGTCCAGGCGACTCGTGACAAGGGCGTGGGTCACGGTTTTTCTGGTGTCGGCGGGGATCCAGCGGAAGATCTTGCGGAGCATGCGGAGAGTGAGGAAGCAGGCGGAGGACACGGCGTTGACTTGCTTGGTCATGGTGAGAAGAGGGTCCAAGATGAAGCCGAGGTTGCGGGCGTGGTCTGCGGGGGTCGGTGCGGTGCCGAGGGCCGTGGGCCACCAGGAGTCGTCCCAGGCGGACGGGGTGTTGCCGAGGATGAGGACTTCCGTTTTTTCAGAGTTCAGCTTTAGGCGGCTGAGCCTCATCCAATCTGCGACGTCCTTCATACCCTCTTGTAGGTTGGTCTTGGCGCTGGCGGGGTCCTTGGTGAGGGAGAGTACAAGTTGGGTGTCGTCGGCGTAGGAGGTGATGATGATGTCGTGCTTGCGTACGATGTCGGCGAGGGGGCTCATGTAGACATTGAAGAGTGTCGGGCTGAGCGATGAGCCTTGAGGTACGCCGCAGATGATCTTGGTGGGTTCTGAGCGAAACGGAGGGAGGTAAACTCTTTGGGAGCGGTTAGCGAGGAAGGAGGCGATCCAGTCCAGGGCCTGGCCTTGGATCCCGGTGGAGCGTAGGCGGGTGATTAGGGTGCGGTGACAGACGGTGTCAAAGGCAGCCGAGAGGTCGAGGAGAATGAGGGCGACTGTTTCACCGTTGTCCATCAGGGTTCTGATGTCGTCTGTGACTGAGATGAGGGCGGTTTCCGTGCTGTGGTTGGTTCGGAATCCGGTTTGTGAAGGGTCGAGCAGGTTGTTGTCTTCCAGGAAGGTGGTCAGCTGTTTGTTGACGGTCTTTTCTATTACCTTGGCTGGGAAAGGTAGAAGAGAGATGGGGCGGAAGTTTTTCAGGTCGCTTGGGTCAGCCGTAGGTTTCTTTAGTAGGGCGTTGACTTCAGCGTGCTTCCAGCATTCGGGGAAGGTAGCAGAAGAAAAAGAAGAGTTGATGACGGTCTGGAGGTGCGGGGCGATGATGTCGTCGGCTTTGTTAAAGATGAAGTGCGGGCAGGGGTCCGAAGGGGCGCCGGAGTGGATAGAGTTCATGATGGATTTGGTTTCTTCCGTGTTGATGTGGGTCCAGTTGTTGAGGGTGATGTCCGGGGAAGCGGGTTCAGTGGTGTATGGTTGGGTCTGGTGTCCGAAGCTGTCGTGGAGGTCGCTGATCTTGCGATGGAAGAAAGTGGCGAGGGATTCGCACAAATCCTGTGAGGGCGTGACGGCGTTGGCGCTGGCGCTGGGGTTGGAGAACTCTTTGACGATGCTGAAGAGTTCTCTGCTGTTGTGGCTGTTTTTGTCTAGTCTGTCGGTGAAAAAGTTCCTTTTGGCAGTGCGGATCAGGTGGTGGTGTTCGCGTGTAGCGTTCTTGAGGGCGGTCATGTTGTCAGCGGTGTGGTCCTTGCGCCAGGCCTTCTCAAGGGCACGACAAGTTTTCTTTGATTCTTTGAGGGTGTCAGAGAACCAGAGAGGTTTTTTGGTGTTGGTCTGTCGATGCGTGCGTTTGAGGGGAGCAAGGTTGTCAGCGCAGTTGGAGATCCAGTTTGTGAGGTTGAGAGCTGCGTCGTTGGGGTCGGTGGTGAGGGTGGGTTGGTTGGCGGCGAGAGCGGAGAAGAGTTGCTCTTCAGGGATCTTGTTCCACTGTCGACGAGGGATGGGTTGAGTGCGGAGGTGGGAGGTCTCGCGTCGGAATGTGAAGTGGACGCAGCTGTGGTCGGTCCAGTGCAGGGCAGAGGTGTGGCTGAAGAAGACGTGTTTGCTGGCGGAGAAGATAGGGTCGAGCGTGTGTCCGGCGATGTGGGTGGCGGTGTTCACCAGTTGTTTGAGGCCGAGGTTGGCGAGGTTGTCGAGCAGGGTGGTGGTGTTGGGGTCGTTGTTTTGTTCCAGATGGAAGTTGAGGTCGCCTAGGAGGATGTAGTCCGGTGAGGCGAGGGCGTGCGGGGAGATGAAGTCGGCGATGGCGTCGCTGAAAGAGGCGCGAGGTCCGGGAGGACGGTAGACGAGGGATCCTCTGAGGGTGGTCCTTGGGTCGGTGCGAATCTGAAAATGCAGGTGTTCAGCGGCGAGGGGGGGGTCTTCGGTGGAGGTGGTGACGCTGATGGAGTCTTTGAAGATGATGGCGACACCTCCTCCTACTTGGTTGGTGCGGTCTTTTCTGGAGATCTTGTAGCCTTCGGGGATGGCGGGTAGCGATGTCTGGAGCAGAGGAGGCGTTCATCCATGTCTCCGTGATGAAGGCGACGTCCGGGGCTGTGGAGTCCAGGAGGTCCCAAAGTTCAACGGCGTGCTTGTGGACGGAACGAGCGTTGACCAGGATGCACTTGAGGTGGCTGATGGCGCGTGGGCTTGTGGTCGTGGTAGTTGCGTGGTGGAAGATGCGTTTGCAGGAGTTGCAGGCGAAGGGTCCATGGGTGCGTTTGGGGTGAGCTAGGAAGCAGGTTTTGGAGCGCCCTGGGTTGAGGGCGTGGAGGGTGGTGGGGTCGTAGCGGATCAGCGGGGCTTGGGGGAGCTGGGGACCAGGGGTCGTGGCGCTGGGCGCGGGCCAGGCGCGGACGGGCGCAGACGGGCTTGCCTCTGGCGCGCCTCCGGCACGCCAGCGGCGTGCCCGCTGCGCGCGCCCGCTGCGCAGTCGCGCAGCGGCCGCCATAAGAGGTAGGAGGGGGGGGGAGGGGTCAGCTGGGGGCGAATGGGAGCTGGGGGGCGGGGGCGTGCAGGAGGTCGCGGCGGGAAAGCGCGAGGGAGGGGGGGGGACAGGTAGAGTGAGAGGAGCTGGGGGAGGGGGTTTAGGGTGGAGGAGGGTGAGTGTTAGGAGGTTTGGAGATTAGGGAGAGAGATAGGAGTAGGGTTGTGAAGATAGGGGAGGGGGGGTTGTAGAGGTGGGTGAGGGAGAGAGGTAGAGTGAGAGGATAGGGAGATAGGTAGTAGAGGGGGTGGTGGGAGGGGGGGAGAGATAGAGAAATAGATAGAGAAAATAGATAGAGAAGTCGATAGATAGGGAAATAGATAGATAGACAGATAGGTAGGTAGGAGGAGGTGGAGAGTGGGGGAGTTAGATAGTGAGATAGGGAGCTAGAGAGATAGGAAGATAGGAGGAGTGAGGGAGGTAGATAGCGAACGGGTTAGCTAGGGGTGAGAGAGGGGGAGGCGAGTGAGGGAGGGGGATGAGGAAGGAGCAGGAGGGCAGGCTCGGGGGAAGAAGACGGAGGAGGTAGAAGAGCCGAAGACAGGAGAACAGAAGACAGGAGAACAGAAGAACAGAAGACAGAAGAGCAGAAGACAGAAGCACAGAAGATCGGAAGAGCAGAAGAACAGAGAAGAACAGAGAAGAACAGAGAAGAACAGAGAAGAACAGAGAAGAACACAGAAGAACACAGAAGAACACAGAAGAACCGAGAAGAAGAACACAGAAGCACAGAGAAGAACAGAGAAGAAGAACACAGAAGACCGGAAGAACACAGAAGAACAGAAGGGAAGAACAGAAGAACAGAAGAACACAGAAGAAGATTGCAGAGGGGGAGCGAGGAGGGAGAGACAGAGAGGAGGAAAAGAAGCAGGAGCAGAAGAGAAGGTGAGTGGCGCGGGGCAGGGCGAGGGGCTGGGAGGAGGGGGGTACTTACAGTTAGGTGGGTCTCAGGAACACAGGAACTCGGGAACTTGGAGGAGCTGCAGCGGCAGGGGGAGCGACCTACCCTTGGGTCAAGGGTCGCTACCACTGTCGCGCAGCGGCCGCCATAAGAGGTAGGAGGGGGGGGGAGGGGTCAGCTGGGGGCGAATGGGAGCTGGGGGGCGGGGGCGTGCAGGAGGTCGCGGCGGGAAAGCGCGAGGGAGGGGGGGGGACAGGTAGAGTGAGAGGAGCTGGGGGAGGGGGTTTAGGGTGGAGGAGGGTGAGTGTTAGGAGGTTTGGAGATTAGGGAGAGAGATAGGAGTAGGGTTGTGAAGATAGGGGAGGGGGGGTTGTAGAGGTGGGTGAGGGAGAGAGGTAGAGTGAGAGGATAGGGAGATAGGTAGTAGAGGGGGTGGCGGGAGGGGGGGAGAGATAGAGAAATAGATAGAGAAAATAGATAGAGAAGTCGATAGATAGGGAAATAGATAGATAGACAGATAGGTAGGTAGGAGGAGGTGGAGAGTGGGGGAGTTAGATAGTGAGATAGGGAGCTAGAGAGATAGGAAGATAGGAGGAGTGAGGGAGGTAGATAGCGAACGGGTTAGCTAGGGGTGAGAGAGGGGGAGGCGAGTGAGGGAGGGGGATGAGGAAGGAGCAGGAGGGCAGGCTCGGGGGAAGAAGACGGAGGAGGTAGAAGAGCCGAAGACAGGAGAACAGAAGACAGGAGAACAGAAGACAGAAGAACAGAAGACAGAAGAGCAGAAGAGCAGAAGACAGAAGCACAGAAGATCGGAAGAGCAGAAGAACAGAAGAACAGAGAAGAACAGAGAAGAACAGAGAAGAACACAGAAGAACAGAGAAGAACAGAGAAGAACACAGAAGAACACAGAAGAACACAGAAGAACACAGAAGAACCGAGAAGAAGAACACAGAAGCACAGAGAAGAACAGAGAAGAAGAACACAGAAGACCGGAAGAACACAGAAGAACAGAAGGGAAGAACAGAAGAACAGAAGAACACAGAAGAAGATTGCAGAGGGGGAGCGAGGAGGGAGAGACAGAGAGGAGGAAAAGAAGCAGGAGCAGAAGAGAAGGTGAGTGGCGCGGGGCAGGGCGAGGGGCTGGGAGGAGGGGGGTACTTACAGTTAGGTGGGTCTCAGGAACACAGGAACTCGGGAACTTGGAGGAGCTGCAGCGGCAGGGGGAGCGACCTACCCTTGGGTCAAGGGTCGCTACCACTGTCGCGCAGCGGCCGCCATAAGAGGTAGGAGGGGGGGGGAGGGGTCAGCTGGGGGCGAATGGGAGCTGGGGGGCGGGGGCGTGCAGGAGGTCGCGGCGGGAAAGCGCGAGGGAGGGGGGGGGACAGGTAGAGTGAGAGGAGCTGGGGGAGGGGGTTTAGGGTGGAGGAGGGTGAGTGTTAGGAGGTTTGGAGATTAGGGAGAGAGATAGGAGTAGGGTTGTGAAGATAGGGGAGGGGGGGTTGTAGAGGTGGGTGAGGGAGAGAGGTAGAGTGAGAGGATAGGGAGATAGGTAGTAGAGGGGGTGGCGGGAGGGGGGGAGAGATAGAGAAATAGATAGAGAAAATAGATAGAGAAGTCGATAGATAGGGAAATAGATAGATAGACAGATAGGTAGGTAGGAGGAGGTGGAGAGTGGGGGAGTTAGATAGTGAGATAGGGAGCTAGAGAGATAGGAAGATAGGAGGAGTGAGGGAGGTAGATAGCGAACGGGTTAGCTAGGGGTGAGAGAGGGGGAGGCGAGTGAGGGAGGGGGATGAGGAAGGAGCAGGAGGGCAGGCTCGGGGGAAGAAGACGGAGGAGGTAGAAGAGCCGAAGACAGGAGAACAGAAGACAGGAGAACAGAAGACAGAAGAACAGAAGACAGAAGAGCAGAAGAGCAGAAGAGCAGAAGAGCAGAAGACAGAAGAACAGAAGATCGGAAGAGCAGAAGAACAGAGAAGAACAGAGAAGAACAGAGAAGAACACAGAAGAACACAGAAGAACACAGAAGAACACAGAAGAACCGAGAAGAAGAACACAGAAGCACAGAGAAGAACAGAGAAGAAGAACACAGAAGACCGGAAGAACACAGAAGAACAGAAGGGAAGAACAGAAGAACAGAAGAACACAGAAGAAGATTGCAGAGGGGGAGCGAGGAGGGAGAGACAGAGAGGAGGAAAAGAAGCAGGAGCAGAAGAGAAGGTGAGTGGCGCGGGGCAGGGCGAGGGGCTGGGAGGAGGGGGGTACTTACAGTTAGGTGGGTCTCAGGAACACAGGAACTCGGGAACTTGGAGGAGCTGCAGCGGCAGGGGGAGCGACCTACCCTTGGGTCAAGGGTCGCTACCACTGTCGCGCAGCGGCCGCCATAAGAGGTAGGAGGGGGGGGGAGGGGTCAGCTGGGGGCGAATGGGAGCTGGGGGGCGGGGGCGTGCAGGAGGTCGCGGCGGGAAAGCGCGAGGGAGGGGGGGGGACAGGTAGAGTGAGAGGAGCTGGGGGAGGGGGTTTAGGGTGGAGGAGGGTGAGTGTTAGGAGGTTTGGAGATTAGGGAGAGAGATAGGAGTAGGGTTGTGAAGATAGGGGAGGGGGGGTTGTAGAGGTGGGTGAGGGAGAGAGGTAGAGTGAGAGGATAGGGAGATAGGTAGTAGAGGGGGGTGGCGGGAGGGGGGGAGAGATAGAGAAATAGATAGAGAAAATAGATAGAGAAGTCGATAGATAGGGAAATAGATAGATAGACAGATAGGTAGGTAGGAGGAGGTGGAGAGTGGGGGAGTTAGATAGTGAGATAGGGAGCTAGAGAGATAGGAAGATAGGAGGAGTGAGGGAGGTAGATAGCGAACGGGTTAGCTAGGGGTGAGAGAGGGGGAGGCGAGTGAGGGAGGGGGATGAGGAAGGAGCAGGAGGGCAGGCTCGGGGGAAGAAGACGGAGGAGGTAGAAGAGCCGAAGACAGGAGAACAGAAGACAGGAGAACAGAAGACAGAAGAACAGAAGAACAGAAGACAGAAGAGCAGAAGAGCAGAAGACCAGAGAAGAGCAGAGAAGAGCAGAGAAGAACAGAGAAGAACAGAGAAGAACAGAGAAGAACAGAGAAGAACAGAGAAGAACCGAGAAGAAGAACACAGAAGCACAGAGAAGAACAGAGAAGAAGAACACAGAAGACCGGAAGAACACAGAAGAACAGAAGGGAAGAACAGAAGAACAGAAGAACACAGAAGAAGATTGCAGAGGGGGAGCGAGGAGGGAGAGACAGAGAGGAGGAAAAGAAGCAGGAGCAGAAGAGAAGGTGAGTGGCGCGGGGCAGGGCGAGGGGCTGGGAGGAGGGGGGTACTTACAGTTAGGTGGGTCTCAGGAACACAGGAACTCGGGAACTTGGAGGAGCTGCAGCGGCAGGGGGAGCGACCTACCCTTGGGTCAAGGGTCGCTACCACTATATTGCCTGTTACTCCTCATGCTCTGCAAAATATAATGGGATACATGAACACTTTCCAGGGATTGACTCAAAAATACATAAAGAAAAGAACAAACTTATGATCTGAGGAATTCTAAGACTTAGTATTGGCCAAAGTCTACCCACTTAACTAAGGGTATAACCCGTTTTTGCTTGACTTTCATTCAAGGCTCTTCGATTTGAGGGGACATATTTGTATTAAGGGGCTTTATCTGGTTTGGTATGCAGCTGCAGACATATTTGGGTACTACAGAAGGACACCTAATTGCTCTAAATACATTTGGTTCAGGAGACCTTTGGAGGGACATAACCTGGGTGAGAGGTGATACATCTAAGTTTGATGCATATACACATCTTTGTCATTAAAATACCATTTCCATAGCTGATAACATTTCATTACATTTTCTGATCACTGCTTGATGACCCTGAACTCGATCCACAGAAAGATGTTCAAGCAGCAGTTCATTCTATCACTGAGAAAGGAAATACAAACGAAATTGATGAGTAATTTGACCTCAACAATTACAAAGGGACCTCACCCCCGAATATATCGAATGCCTTTAGTGGTGTTGTAGGAGGAAAACTGATTGCCTCCATTACCATATTACTTACATGGAAGATGGGAAACTTACACATTTTAGAAACATATTAAGGATGTAGAAAAGAGTTATGCCAAGTTCCTCACTCATGTGGCTAACACAAACAATAGGTCTCAGCGGCCATATGAAAACAATATTTACAAATAGGGTGAAGATGACCCTATTTCAGTGTAAAAGATTTGTCTAGGAGACCAAAAATAAGGTGGGGGCGTGGTCATCAAGAATGCCATGGACAAAGGCAAATTATCACATATTAAGGAATTCGTATCACATGGGTCTACCCTTATACTAGATGTGAGAAATTGGGTTGTTGGTTGACTGATGTGTTAGTCCTGGTCAAGTTAAAACCACAATCCCTTGCAGGGTTCACCACAAAAAGCCACTAAATTAACCTGTTCCTGGGATACATGTTGCAAACTGTCCACCATCTGACAATGAGTGTATCTATAGAAATAGGAAAAATAGTAATTCCATGAATATACAGGTCATCTGCAATGCCTCAAATATCATCATAGATTTGGTGGCCTGATTCCCTGGTAGCACACATGACTCGTATATCTTCAGGCATAGTGGAAGATACACACAGCTACTTGGTGGAGAGTTTGGTGAAGGATATCTACTTGGGAATTTAACACAGAACAATGTAGCATAGTGTACAGGTGAGACTAGAGATGACAATGGCTCAATATTCACTTTTGCCATTGTAGGAGACAGTGCATATGCAGTGTGGTCCTTCAACCTCACGCCATACCTTAATCCAGCTACACCAAGTGAAGGGCGCTACAATGCGGCACATAGGAGGATGCAAAGCGTTGTTGAGAGGACCTTTGGCCTGCTGAAGAGTCGCTTATGATGCCTGCACAAAAGTGGTGGGGCACTGCAATACAGTCCAGAAACCTGCTGCAATATTGTGGCTACATGTGCTATGTTGCACAACATCACAACATCGAGAGGCATACCCCTGGAACCTTCAGATATAGAATCTGATGAGGGTGATGATCCATTACTACCTCGTCACACAGCAGATGGATCAAGAAAAGCAGAAGGCAGACAAAGATGTGCAAAGAATATGTACAATTATTTTCAATGTAAGTAATGAAGAGACCACGTATTGTACCTTATTGCTATAGGCATCACATTTATTGCCTTAACTTCAGGTCAAATATGTGGGCATACAAAATAGATAGTCCAAAAACAATTTTTGTCCTTAAATCAAATACTTTACCATTAACATCATATCAGTAGTGCAATGTCCCAAAACAACAAGACCTGAGACATGTCCCCATTCCTTTTTGTATCCATGCACTCCACTAGAACGGTCAGTGAGCTTTAGGGCATCTCTTGTTGAGGGTTCTGAGACAGCACTGTGTCTGGAACTGCAACGTCTATACTCTATCACAGCGGCAGTTACACTACTGCGGCAAGAGAGCTCCTCACTATCTTGACCACCCAGGTCGTGTTCCCAGTGACTCAGGCTGCCTGCATATTATCCAATGCATTGGTAGCCTCCACCAGTCCCCGTGCGATGTCTCTACTGTAATGTGCCATTTCCACTTGCATGCCAACAGCAATTCGTGACAGCAAAGTAGTTGCATTTTTGAGGCGATTGACAGAACCTATCCAATCTGCGCATCAATTGGTGATGCACCTACGGAGGGTGACATGGTCCTACTGCATTACTGACCATTACATCAGATTAACGGCCATTTGGCCATTTGCAATTGCAAAAAATGTTTGATACATTTGGCCCTTAGTTCTTGGATGATTGAAGCGATATAAATGAGTATACTACTGATAGTCTTTTACTTCTTTCAGACCCTTCTGATTACTTTTGACACATGCTTCTCTGACACAAATTGCAACAGCACTATGCAAGGAAAAGTTACCTGTGTATCATTTAAACTCCTACAGCATCCTCAATCGGTGGGTGACTTTGCACCACCAAATTTCAAACTATATAATTCCATCTTCGAGTATTGTTTGATTGGTTTTTGCTGGGTCCACATGGTAATAGGTAGGTCTTCTTATTATATAGCATGGCTTCCATGGCACAGGCAAATACTTAACCTGTACCTCTGTTACTAACACTTTTGAAATTTGGGGCTTCCCACTGGGATTGACCACCTTTCCATCTCCTTATACACACATCCATTTAATCACATAAAGTGGGACGTAGGACCGTAGCAGACACATTCCATGGGGATTCTCATAAATGCTTTTACATTTGTAAATGGAAATTTAATTTGGAGCTGGTGCAAAGATTACTTTATAAATCAGGGATCCTTTATTTCACCTTGAATCAAGAAGAGGAAATGTAATTGAAACCCCAGTTGTAGTTTTACTGACCAGTGACCTATATTAAATATTTGGGAATTAGGAATATGTTACAACTTGATCTCTTTAAGATCAATTATCCTCCCTTATTTACAGACATATGCAAAGATTTACAAAAGTGATCCATTCTCTGCATCTCCTGGTGTGGGATGATGGTCACAATAAAAATGAATACCTCTCACTGTCTTTTACTTCTTTCAGGTTCTTCTGATTACTTGAGGTGGGCCTCCTTGAGGATGTGAAAAACTCCATATTGGTCTATATTTGGAAAGGTTCCCAACCCATTGTACCCCTTAAACGTCTGTTGCATCTCAAATCAGATGATGGGCAGGTGTTACCAAATTTCAAACTATATAATCTTTCATCCCAGCTTTGAGTATTGTTCGATTGATCCTTGATGGAAACTGAGAGATTTTGGGTTGATATGGAACAACTGGTAGTAGGCAGGTCTGCTTTGGATGTAGCATGGTTTCCATTGCACAGGCAACTATATACCTTGTGGCTCTGTCCCTGCTACATACGTTTTAATAAATTAGGGTCATCACCAGGTGATTACCCACCTTTTCATCACCTTCTACACCCATCAATTTAAACATGTACTTGACACAGAGAGAGAAGGTTGGTCCGTATGATAAATGACATGAAGAGGGAATGAAGGACAATAGCAGTTTCATGGGGTCACTGATACATGCTTTAATACTTGTAAATAGAAGAAATGTTACTTTTGTACTTTTGTACGTACATTAAACAAGGTGTGATGTACTCTAACATAGGAATTTGCCCATAAGAGAGATGACACAATAGAGAAAATATTCTCCTGCTATTCTGGGGCTAGGGTTGTGATCTCCAAGCTGTATTCAGTATTGCTTGAAATACTACTGGTTCTGTAGGTCGAGATGAGAGCATTATCTTTTTGAGCCATTCTTTGAAACATCTTGAAAATATTACACAGAGAAGCTAGAAGCAGGATTTCCTGCATGGTTGGTACTATGTGACCACAACATTACATTGCATGTATCATCATGTCATTCCTAGATGTTGGGTGGGCCATGGAGTGTTCAGAGGCATATTTGGGGGCCCTGCCTTGGGTTGACTATTTATAGAAAGATGAGCTAGCAGTAATCAACGCTATGTTGGGTTATCTTTTCATAGCAGACTCAGAGCTTTACTTTTGGGAAAATATCTGTAGGACATGATAGGCATCACAAAGTGAGTTATTTCTAGCGTGACAGTGTGAGCCTCTGGTAAGCATCAGGAAGCAGAAAGCTCCACCATCTATGATCCAGTGGCATCAGTGAGTGTGAGTATTTTGGCTATAGTGTGTTTAGTTAGTCACATTAAGGGAAAAAGTGCCAAAATGCATTGGACATGGAAACCATTGTTGCACTATATGTCCGAAGGTCTACCTAAATTGATTTGATTCAAATGAGGGCAGACGGCCCACAGGACTGCATAGGGATGGAGTAAATTACTCCATCCACATGGTGGATAGTCCACCCACTTACTGATAAATGACTGCCAAGCAGGAGGTCATTTATAGAGACATAGACAGGAACCGCTGTCATGACGGTTCCTGTCAATGCATTTTATTGTTTGCTATTGGCTGCGATGGAAGGATGCAACCCTGTAGCAAACAGTATTCTTTTTTTCTTTTCAAAAAGGAAATCCCAAAGTGGGATTTTGTTTTGGAAAAGAAAAAAGAGTAATGCTTGACTCACACCTTTATAATATTTTTACTGTTCCTTACCGCCAGTGCTAACTTCTGATTTTAACTAAAATAATACTTCAAGGTATCAAAAGAATTGTTGGATTAATCCTGACATGTTGTTCAATAGAATTTAATGTATTGTATGCATAAATGGCGACTTAAGAAACTTGCCACTTTGTTTGCCAAAGTTTCCAGTGACCCTTCACGGTTGTACACAGAATGCTCTCCTCAATGCTGCCTTCTGCCCTACTGGGGAGAGGTGAGAACAACTCTTGGGAAGGAACACAAAGGGGCTGCCAAGGGAAGAGGTGTGAACTGGCAGGAGTTCTTGTCTTCTGCCTATGCTATTGTAAATTCCCCTTTCACATCATAACAGATTATGTCCATTTGCAACTGTTCTGTTTAAAGTTATTCTCTTTTTACTGTGCTGGCAATACACAAATTAAAAGCTACAATATGATATATGTAAATTGATAAACACACAATTCTTCAAAACATGTTTATTCTGGACTCATTTCACCAATGGCTCTTTAATGGATTTTGTTCAGGAAGAAAATCTGTCTTTATCATGTTTAATTTGCAGCACTTGTATCCCTTTTTATTTAATTCTTTCTTTCTTTCTTTCTTTGTTTCCTTCTTTCTTTGCTTCTTTCCTTCTTTCTGGCTTTTCTCTGTATTGCTTTCTTTCCTTCCATCTTTTCATTTATTAGCATTCTTTCTTTCTTTCCTCATTTCTTGGTTTCTTCCTTTCTTTCTCGATGCTTTCCTCATTTCTTTCTTTCCTATGTGCTTTCATTCCTTCTTACCTTCTTCCTTCCTTTCTTTTCTTTCTTTCTTTCTTTCTTTCTTTCTTTCTTTCTTTCTTTCTTTCTTTCTTTCTTCCTTTCTTTCTTTCTTTTGTTCTTTCTTTCTTTCTTTCTTTCTTTCTTTCTTTCTTTCTTTCTTTCTTTCTCTCTTTCTTTCTTTCTTTCCCACTTTCCTTCTTCATTCTTTCCTTCTTTCTTTTGAACTTGCCTTTATTTTTTTCCTTCCATATTTCTTTCTGTTTGTTTCCTTCTCTCTTTACTTACTTGCTTTTGTCATCTTTCTTTCTATTCTTCTTTCTTTCTTTCTTTCTTTCTTTCCTTTTTGCCACTTTTTTCGTTCTTACATTATTTCTTTCCTTCCTGCTTTCTTTCTTTCCTTCTTAATTTCTTACTTGTCTTTTTCTTGCCTTCTTGTTCTTTATTTTCCTGTAGTTTTCTTTCTTTCTTGCCTTCTTTCTTGCTGTATTTCTTACCTTTATTCTTGCTTGTTTTCTTGTTTTCTCAAAGGCATGATGCCAGCTGCCTACGGCAAAACAATGAGCTTTTAAGGTCTGTGTTAGCCAACTTTTAGATTTTATCAAAATTATGAATATGACATAGTTACTCATGGGGGGTTTCGGCCACACTTAATCCACTTGTCCGTGATAATTGCAAAAATCATGAAAAAATAAGATTTTCCTAAAAGCTGATAGACAATATCAGACCTATCTGCTTTGCCAATGCTTGCTACAAATTGGTTTTATTGTGTGCATTTTCTACATATTCAACTGTTGTGGCACTTCTAAATGCTTTAGACTTATTGCTTTAATAAAGCCCACTGCTCTGGGCCACAGCTACCCAGGAACTGAGCTAAAGTTTATCACATGGTAAGGTCGCACAACCACATTGTATACTATATCACTTTCCCCACACTCTTTCATAGGTTTGAGCACAATTCTGGCTGCTTTGTTATGCAAACTTCAAAGCCTACAGGTTAGTTTATGGTAGTGGGTTTATGGTAGTGTGATGTAGATTACTTTGCAGTAGAATGGATGCATCTTCACCAGGGCACTCACCAAGGCAAGTCAAAATATCAGTTTGATGTAGCATTTTCCTTCCTGATCTTGGGTGCTTCCGCTGACTCCCTCTATCACATAGTAAACTTGCCAAACTAAACCTGCAGAAAATATAACTCCCAGGTGTTTTGACATAGGGTGGGGTATAGACAGTAAATGCCCCTCTCCATGATTATTGACAGGCCAAATGGAATAACTTGGAAAGTGCACATCAGTCTTCACACTGTAGTGGTCCTTGCCATTTTGGTGGCATCATGACCTATAACCTCAGAAACTGAGAAAGAAGGTTACAGGCATCGTTTCATGGTCTTCATGCTTTATATTGAAGAGCAGAATAGTTGTTCAAAACACTGTTGTTTACTAAAAGTAATGCAGTTCATAGAACACCATCAATGACTTACATTGGGTTATTATTGTACGGTGAGTCTCCAACACGAACATGAGCCAACATCCTGCGTTTGTGACAACAACGGTTTCTGTTAAATATCCCGATTGCTGATATTTTGTAGGTCTTCTTGAGATCTAGCCTCCACCAGGCACCCATCAGTTTCTCATTCTGGCTGCAGGAAGACACTTGTCCATCAATGGCAACTGAAGCATTAATATCTGGTGATTGACTAAACTGAGAACTATGAGCGACAATTCCTTGCAGTGCTAGGTTTGTTTCTAGAAAAATGAAGAACATTAAGAAGAATGTGTGACTCAACAAGAATAGAGGAGGCTGCATAATCCTCATACTTTCACGCAATTTACATCTAAATGTACTTGACACATTTTTATTAAATATACCCACAAAAGTAGGATGCAGGCTAAACAAGCAGTCAACCATGAAAGAGAGGAAATATCTAGGAGCAGTACTGGGTTTACAGGTTTTTTAATTAGTGCTTTGCTCATGTACCACCACAGGCTTGCACATTTCTCAGACATCTGAAGCTGGGGTCTAGAAAGGAACTATGGCCCAGATTTATCAAGGTTTTACGCAACCTGTATGCCATGCAAGGGGGCGAAGGGCCACACAAAACCTAAGTGAGCTTTATCAAGCCACCCAAGGCCACCTTGAGTGGCCTGCATGTCTTTTTTTAAATCTAGAGTAACGCAAGGCAGTGCAAATCACTGCCTTGAGTTACTCTGCTGCAGAGAAGTGGTACATGGTTGAAGCATGGATGTTCTCAAGCATCCACCCAAGGATTTTGGCACATTCCTAGATTTAACATTAGTGGTGGATCTGGGAATGTGTCAAAATGCTATGCCTTCCCAAGTGAGGCTTAACAAGGAGAAATGTCTTTACTTGTCCTTGTTTTTTCCTCTTTCTTTTGTGCTGCATTCTGCAATTACATAGAAAGAGTAAATGCCTCTCAGGATTGTTTTTGTGCAGAAAGGTCTTCCTTTCTGTACAAAACAATCCTGCCTACAAAGCAGACACCCTTCAAGCACACAACATGATGCTAGAGTGCCTGCTTTGGATAAGACAACCAAAAGTGTGCCAGCATTAGGTAAGGACAGGAAAGCACCCTATAATGGTAAATACAGACCATTCCTGTCCTTTCCCTTTCATGCAGCAACGTGCAGCAAGGTGGATTTCTGCATTGTGTTGTAAGGGCCTATGTTCCTAGCGTATTAAATGGCTTTACCCAGTCTCTGTCTAAGGTGAAATGTTTTGATACACAAGGGGCTATATGTGTTATGCAGAAAACATTCCTTTAGCAGATGGACATAAATGTGAGTCATTGCTAATTATATATCTAGAAATAGAGTTGTTGCATAACAGTTGTCCGCCTCATCCTCGCTTTTCACAAATTCACCGGATTTGGTGAGATCATATTTGAAACCAGCAAAACTTTACTAACTTTGGCAACCATTTTCCACGAAGTACATAGGAAAGGACACACGCTGCTCTAGACAGGATGGCAGAGCTGTTATTGCAGAAACTGAAAAATTGATTTTACAGTACACTAATGGCATTAATAGGGAGAAGAACAATGCTTAGGTGTGATATAAATAAAATTGGCAGACAATTTGACACTAAAAAACACTTAAATTATGATATAGTAATATTGATATTTTGCTGTTTAGTTCTGTGCAGGCTCCACAAAGACAAGCATTTGAAAAAACAAACAGTATAATCTGGGTTAACTTCCAAAACCATTTGATTTAAGGCAATGCAAAATACACTATGTTCAGAGTGCTAATATTAAAAACCTTGCTCAGTTGGAGTCTACAGTGATACCCTATGATAATGGAGAATCTTTCAGTCCATTAAGAATTAAAGATGTTTTTACTAGCCCCAAAATGTTGCATTCTTTAAACAAATGTGGAGTAAGATCCAATTGAACAGTTATTAGTGTCTCTAGATAATCAAGCCTTTGGAACCAGTCTTTCTAAGATTGGATAGTTACTTTCCAAGCAGTAGTGCGACTCTTGCCTAAAACTGGGTGGTCCGATGACACAAAGGCCCTGATTTATACTTTTTGATGCAAACTTGCATTAGCGCAGGTTTGCGTCAAAAAGCTTACCGCCAGCTAGCGCCATTCATGGACACCAGCCAGGCATCATATTTAAGGAATGACGCTAGCCTGTGGTAAGGCCCAGTTAGCGGCAAAATTATTGACGCTAACCTGGTGGGGGAGGCGTAGGGGAAACAGGAGGTTGTGCGTCAAAAAATGGCGCTAGTCAGGTTAGAGTCAGAAAAATGACTCTATCCTGACTAGCGTTAGTTTTTGACGCACAACCCCCATGGACATGACTCCTGTCTTAGTGAAGGCAGGAGTCATGCCCCCCAGCCCAATGGCCATGCCCAGGGGCCACAGTGCCATGTAGTTAGGTCCCTCATGGCACTTTGGAAAAAAAATCCCCAAACTTACCTGAACTTACCTGGAATGGGTCTCCACATCATTAGGTGTCCTCCAGGTGTGGGTGGGGTGTCCCTGGGTGCAGGGAAGGGCACCTGTGGGCTGTTTCAATGGCCTCTGACCATGGAAAATGGCCCGCAGGTCCCCTAACGCCTACCCTGACCCAGGCGTAAAATAATAGGGCTAAGCAGGCTTAGGCCCTCATTACAACCCTGGTGGTTGGTGTTAAAGTGGCGGTAATACCGCCAACATGCCGGCGGTAAAATAAATGGAATAACGACCATGGCGGAAACCGCCAACACAGACAGCCACTTTAACACTCCAACCGCCACAGCGGTAGCAAGAAACACCGCAGCGGTAACCGCCAACAGATGGGAGGAAGACAATATACCGCCCACACTATTACAAGGCACCAATCCAGCAGCTTTTTTGGGGCGGTACCAACGCCATCAAAAGCACGGCGGAAACAGTAATCTGAAGGGAAACCACCCACCTCTTAACACCCAAGGAAGAACTAGGACACCATTAAGCCCGAATTGCAGATCCTACCCATGTTGCTGCCTCTATTAATACACCACAAAGTGGAAAGAAGGCAGCGGCGGCGAAAACGATGGCGAGTACTGCACCTAGCACACAGGGAAGGGGAGGAGGTAAAAGAGAGTGACACACACGCAAGCCCCTTACCCCTCACCCACACTAACGTACACACACACATATCCAATGACATCACAGATATACCCGTCACCCTCTGGAAGAATGCAAGGACCAAACAAAATGAGTTTCACTAGTGTAATATTCGAACAATCAGATAGACCAAGAGAACATCAACTAATCAGTTACAGCAAGTATACAAGTCTGTACACTGTCCCATGAAATGTCTGTCGACCAGTGGTCGCAAAAAGCATGGGCAAAGCCCACACATGACACCTGCCTCAAAATGGAGAGAACACTGCAGGGGCATCAGGTAAAAAAAAACAGGCACCTCAGGGGGAAGGGGGAAAGGGAGGGAGGGCACCCCAGCCAGATGATGGTACACCGCCACTGCTCCTCGAGGGGGCTCCGTGCCCACTGCTTGGTCCTGGGGAGTGCAAAGACACAGTCTCTCAAGTCTCTCAAGTGGGTGCACTGCCCACTGCTTGGTCCTGGGGAGTGCAAAGCCACAAACTCTCAAGTCTCTCAATGAGTGCACTGCGCACTGCTTGGTCCTGGGGAGTGCAAAGCCACAGTCTCTCTAGTCTCTCAAGTGGGTGGTTTGCCCACTGCTTTATCCTGGAAAGTGTAAAGCCACAGTCTCTCACGCACGCACACAAAGCCCTCCACGACAAGGGACCGGAATACCTCAACAGACGCCTCAACTTCTACGTCCCCACCCGCCCCCTCCGCTCCTCTGGCCTCGCACTCGCCGCCGTCCCTCGCATCCGACGCTCCATGGCGGGTGGGAGATCTTTCTCCTTCCTGGCGGCCAAGACCTGGAACTCCCTCCCCACCAGCCTCAGGACCACCCAGGACCACTCCGCTTTCCGGAGACTCCTAAAGACCTGGCTGTTCGAGCAGCGATAACCACCCCCTTTGTCCCTAGCGCCTTGAGACCCGCACGGGTGAGTAGCACGCTTTATAAATGCTAATGATTTGATTTGATTTGATCTCAAGTCTCTCAAGTGTGTGGTTTGCCCACTGCGTGGTCCTGGGGAGTGCAAAGCCACAGTCTCCCAAATGGATGCCTTTCTCCTCTGGTTCTGGAGGGGGCTCTGTGCCCAGAGTGCTTCATCCTGCCAAGGACTGGGTGAGTGGATGTATCTCTCCACTGGTTCTGGAGGGGGGTTTGTGCCCAGTGGTGCTGCACCTGGGGTGTGGCAGTTGAATTTGTCTCACCTGGGTGTCTCAGCCACACGATGTACCAGGAACAGGTAGCATGATACTCCATGGAGGCAGAGCCACTCTCCATCCTGCAGTGACTTAGGCTGCCAATTGCTGGTTCATGTCTGTGCTGGAGGTGGTGTCTCAAAGGGTGTGTCCAGGGTCCAGGACTTCACCTGCAGACTCTGACGGCTGCACACTGGGGATGGGGCTGATGTCCGACAGAGTGGCAAGGGCTGTGCACATGGCGGTGCTGATGGTGGTGCAGGTGGTGGTGTCTGCAGCAAAGATGTTGCCAGTGCTGGCCGTGGTACAAGTGACTGTTGTGGTGGATGGAGACACCATGCCATCTCCGGCAGCCTCGGATGGCTGATCCTTGGGAGCATGCTGCAGACTGACATTGTGGCAGCGGCATTGCAGGTGGTGGTGCAGGTGGTGGTCGGAGCAGCGGTGGTGACTGTGGTGCATGTGGCTGCCATCCCTGATGATATGGTGGTCACCAGCCCCTCACCAGGAGACATCGTGCCTAGAGGTGATGTGCCCTTTGGCTTTTAGCCCTTCCCCATCTTGACAGTTGGTGCAGGGACCTTGGCACTGTCCACTCGGTGTTTGGGTGAGGCCTTGCTGGGTGGTGTGACTGTCCCCTGTTGGAAGCCAGCCCCTTTTTGACCTTTGCAGGTGGTGGAATAGGGTGGTCCTTCTTTTCTGTCGGTGGCACACTGGAAGCTCTGATGGGTGCCCCCTTAGACCGTACTGGAGTAGCAGGGACCACAGTGGATGTAGATTTGGTGGCTGAGGTGCTGGGCTGGGATCTAGACATCCTGGCTCTAGGGGAAGGATGGGGGGAGGTGTAAGGAAGAGGTTAATGTTTGCTAGGAAAGGTTTTTTTGACACACTGGGACGGGAAGATGGATGGGGTGTGGGAGTGGAGGAAGAGGTAGTGATTTTAGGAGGTCTATTTCTGCTGAGTTTGGGTGAAGGTGCATGGGCTGGAAGCTGTTGTGAGGTGGGTGGCTGTTGAGTGGGTGTGTGCCTGCATTTGTGTACTTTGGGAGGAGGGCTTACAGACACTCTGGGAGAGGACACAGGGGATGTGCGAATGGTAGTGGGGTGGTGATTGCACGTGAGCGGTGTGTAGTGATGGGCGTGCTGTGATGGAGGCAGTGGCTGATGATGTAACACATGCAGGTGTGAGTGGAGAGGAGACTGGGAGGGAGGTGGAGGACCTGGAGGAGGGGGACACAGTGGAGGAAGTGGATGTTGGTATGTGTGCATGGGTATTGTGATTTTGTGAGAGCCTGTGGGATGTGTGGTGCTTATGTTTGCCTAAGCCACTTTTGTGCGTTGATGTGTGTGCATGCTGGTCTGATGGTGTGCTTGGGATTGGCTGAGGTAGAGGGGATTGGGTCTGGGTAGTGGAAGTTGGAGGGGGAGGCTGGACACAGGGACAATGGCTGCCATCAGTGCTGAGGCCAGAGCCTGAAAGGCTCTCTGTTGGGCTGCCATGCCAGAATGAATGCCCTCCAGGTATGCATTTGTTTGCTGCAAATGCCTCTCAACACCCTGGATGGCATTCAGAATGGTTGACTGCCAAACAGTGAGGGATCTCAGGAGGTCAATAGTCTCCTCACTGAGGGCAGCAGGGCTGACTGGGGCAGGGCCTGAGGTGCCTGGGGCAAAGGAGATGCCCACCCTCCTAGGTGAGCAGGCATGGGAAACACGCAGAGGGACTGCTGGGAGGGCGGTGCTGGTAGGGGGGGTAGCGGCTGTACCTGTTGTTGGGGTGGGCACAGAGGTGTTACCACCACCAGGGATCTTCCATCAGAGGAGGAGTCGCTGTCGCCGGTATCCCCTCCTGTCCCCATCGTGGAGCTCACCTCGCTCTCCGTCCCACTGGTGGCTTCACCCTCCGTTTACCCACCAGTTTGTCCAACTCCTCCGTGGGGAAAACAGGGGCCCTTTCCCCAGACATTCAAGCCATTGTCACTTCCAGACTCAGGTCACCGCAGCACCTGCAGTGTAGGTCCTCTCCTGTTGAAGGTCAGGTATCAAGTGAGTGAACAGATAGAAATTGGCGGTCAAGTCCGCGGCGTGTGTACCGTCCCCGCCTGTGTACATCGTCATTGGCTCTTGGAACCCATAGGGCCCAATGATAACGAATGCTGAATTGCGCAGCGGTCTTCGACCGCCTACTGCAACGCTGCTCAACGCCAGTGCAGTTACCTCATGTCCCCTTGTTCCTCCTCACAGGTCAGGCAGCTGCTGTTTCGGGGGGGCACATGGCATGGCACCTAACTGCGTAACAGCACAATTTGGCAGATATACGGACAAACTACGCCACACATGGATTTACTCACATTACTACAAACATACTTGTGCAACCTATGTGCTACATAACCCTCTGCTCACCATTCTCCTCCATAAGGCACATCCACTGGGGCAGATGATGAGATGGTGTCATCCTCTGGTGTACAGACCCCTGGTGGACCTGTCGACAATGGAAGACAGACACATCATTATCACCTACAGACTTGATCGTGTCACAATCCAAAACCTGTGTGCCCATATGGAGCCAGACCTGATGTCAGCTATCTGCTATCCCACAGGAATACCCCCTCTAGTGCAGGTCCTGTCAGTGCTCAATTTCCTGGCAAGTGGCTCCTTTCAAACTACAGTGGCCATGGCATCTGGGATATCTCAGCCAATGTTTTCTAACGTGTTGACCAGAGTGTTGTCTGCCCTGCTGAAACACATGCGCAGCTACATCATGTTTCCACAGGTGGAGGATTTGCCCACAGTGAAAGCTGACTTTTATGCTCTGGGACATATCCCCAACATAATTGGTGCCATTGATGGTACATATGTGGCATTTCCCCCCCCTGCAGAAATGAACAAGTGTACAGAAATCGAAAAAGCTACCATTTGATGAATTTGAAGATGGTGTGTTTGGCGGACCAGTATATCTCTCATGTGAATGCCAAGTATCCTGCCTCTGTGCATGAGGCTATATTTTGAGGAATAGCAGTATCCCTTATGTGATGGGCCAACTCTAGAAGCACCGGGTTTGTCTAATAGGAGAGCTCAAGATCCCCACACAGTATGAGTAGGTGTCTGGGTATGGGGCAGTCCCTAAGGGTTAGTGTGTGTTTAACAGGAATCCCTCGACATTTGCAGGTGACTCTGGTTACCCCAACCTCTCATGGCTACTTACCCCAGTGAGGAATGCCAGGACAAGGGCCGAGGAACGCTACAATGAGGCACATGGGCGAACTAGGCGTATTATTGAGAGGACTTTCGGCCTCCTGAAGACCAGAATCCAGTGCCTCCATCTAACAGGTGGCTTCCTATACTCCTCACCGAAGAAGGTGTGCCCGGTAATCATGGCATGATGCATGTTCCACAACCTGGCATTGCGACCCTAGGTGCCTTTTCTACAGAAGGATGAGCCTGATGATGGTCTTGTGGCAGCGGTGGAGCCTGTGGACAGTGAGGAAGAGGAGGCAGAGGAAGAAGATATTGACAACGGAACGAACATCATCATGCAGTACTTCCAGTGACACACAGGTAAGAGACTGTCACTGCTCTTCACATTTCTGAATACTGTAGGACATTGTATAAGTCAGCCTCTTCACCTTTGTCTATGGACACTGACAGTTCACTTTGGCTTTCCATTTCACAGATCTGGGCACCTCATTCTGCCTTCTGCTATATGTACTGCTGTCCAACAACTGTCATGCATTGGTATGAGCAAATGAACATTTGCATTGATATTTGTTGATGATGTTGTAATTATACATGTGTGAAAGAACAGGCTGACTCCAGACTGGTTTGTGATTCAAGGGTGTTTATTTAGGGGCTAATGTGTATAGGGGTATGTGAAAGGGTCTGGTGGAGGGAGGTCCATAGTAGAGTCCAGTCTCTTGGTGTCACAGGCGCATTGTCCAAGGGGACATAGGAAGGGGAGTAATGGCAGTTCAAGGTGGGCAGGGTGACATAGTGGGACAGAAGTGTGACAATCAGGACGGTGCTATTTGCTGGCTGGGGTCTTGGCAATGTTCTCTGTCTTCTGCCTGGATTGCAGGGACCGTTGGCGGGGTAGTTCTCCTTCTGCAGGGGGTGGGGTGCTGGTGGGCTGTTGTTTCTTTGGTGTGGCCTCCTGTCCACTAGCCCCTTCAGAGGTGGATGGCTGTTCCTTGATTTGGCTAGTGTCAGGGGCCCTTTGTCATGCAACTGCCTCCCTCATGGTCTTGCCTATGTCAGCCAGCAACCCTGCAAAGGTGACCAGGATGGTGTATACGCTGGTGAGGTCCTCCCTGATCCCCATGTATTGTCCCTCCTGCAGCCACTGGGTCTCCTGAAACTTAGCCAGTACCATGCCCATGGTCTCCTGGGAATGGTGGTATGCTCCCATGATGTTTGATAGTGCCTCGTGGAGGGTTAGGTCCCTGGGCCTGTCCTCCCCATGTCGCACAGCAGTCCTCCCAGCTTCCCTGTTGTCCTGTGCCTCCGTCCCCTGAACCGTGTGCCCACTGCCACTGACCCCAGGTCCCTAATCGTCCTGGGTTAGTGGGTTTGCCTGGGGTCCCTGTAATGGTGGACACACTGCTGATTGACGTGTTCTGGGGACAATGGCATGGGCCCGCTGGGTGGGTACTGTGGTGGTGTTTCCTTAGGGGTGAGGTTCTGTGGTGGCTTGGGACTGTGGCAGGGGAACCGACTGTCCAGAGGTCCCTGATGGGCCAGGCTAGTCATCTTGATCCAGGCATGCAGAGATGCCGTCATCACTGTGGGCCTCTTCTGTGGGGGGACTGGATATGGCTGGCACCTCCTGTCCGATGACGTTGGGTAGGGGTCCTGTTGGGGTGTAAATGCATTGTTATTTTATCTGTGTGTGCCATCTTGTGGAATGTGTGTGTTTCCCTCTCTTACTGTGCTTTCACTATCGCCTTGGCCCTTGTGTGAGTGGTGATTGTGTGCCCTGTGTGAGTCTCTCTATTGAACATGCTTTGGTGATGGGTGTCCATGCATGTCTGTGATGGGTGTCTCTGCATTGTTGTTGCATGCAGGACTTGGTTGTGGGAGTGGTGGGGCGTGATGGTGGGGTGTGTGGGAGATGGTGGGGTCATGGGAGTGAGGGTGAGGGTGGGAGTATGTGATGGCATGCAGGTAGGGTGGGGGGGATATAATAGTAAAGATATTACTTACCAGAGTCCAGTCCTCCGGCTACTCCTGCGAGGCCCCCAGGATGCATTATTGCCAAGACTTGCTCCTCCCATGTTGTTAGTTGTGGGGGAGAAGGTGGGGGTCCACCGCCAGTCCTCTGTACGGCTACCTGGTGTCTGGACACCACAGAATGTTCCTTCCCCCGTAGGTCGTTCCACCTCTTCCTGATGTCATCCCTTGTTCTTGGATGTTGTCCCACTGCGTTGACCCTGTCGACAATTTTCCGTCATAGCTCCATCTTCTTGCAATGGATGTCTGCTGCACCTGTGATCTGAATAGCTGTGGCTCTACCCAGATGATTTCCTCCACCCTGACCCTGAGCTCCTCCTCAGAAAACCTGGGGTGTCTTTGAGGTGCCATGATGTGGTGTGAGTGATGTGTGAGGTGATGTGTTGGGGTTTGTGGTGTGTTGTGCATGGATGGTGTATGAGTGATGGTGTGTGCCTCTGGATGCCGGTGTGGCCTTTGCTTTTCTCTCTCTCTGCTTCTTCAAAAGTTTGTGGTGTATGGGGTTGTGGGTATTGTGGGTGTGTTTTTTATATTGGATTGGGTGTGTGGGTGTGGTGCGTGTATGTGTGTCAGGTGTGTGAAGTTTGAATTATCCAATGTGGTGTAGTTCTGTAAGTGTGTGTGTATTTTGAGCGCGGCAGTGTGTACCACCAATTGTTTACTGTGGTTGAATGACTGCTGCATTGATTCGTGGGTTGTGATACTGTGGGTGTATTCCTGTTGTCGTAACGGTGTGGGTTTTGCTGTCGCCAGTTTATCACTGACCTTTGGTCTTGCGGACTTGTGTGGGTGTCTGTATAGTGGCGGAATTCTCAGTGTGGGTCATAATACCCGTTGAGGATTTCCGACGCGGACACGGTATGTTGGCGGCTGTCAGCATGGCGGTCAGTGGGATTTACCGCCAGGGTTGCAATGAAGGCCTTGGTGCCATTATTTAAGGCCCTCCTCCTCCTGTGCATGATTTTTACACGGGAGGATAAATAAGGCGCTAAGGCCTTAGAGTAATTTTATGCCCCAGAATGCCTACCTTGGATCTCATTGACTCAAGGCAGTTTTCCGCCAGGCAAAAAATGACATTAACTCCAATATTTTTATGCTAGACGGGTCTAGCATCAAAATATAAATATGGATTTAAGTTTGCGCCAGATTTGCGTAAAAAAAATGTGCAAAACCGGCGCCAACAGAGTATAAATATGCCCCCAATTCTTTGTCTGTTTTACAATGCACAGAAAGTGTATTTTGATTAAAACACATTTACATTTGAAGAACAGCTACATTAATAGACCTCCAGCACATCAATGGGAAACATGGCTGGTTTGATCTTGTCTAATATTGGTGTTGATCTTTTTAAAGAAGTACTACACTCTGGAAGCAATCCATAAAAAGCAAGCACAACTATGTGGAGACATTATATTGGTGACATGCTGTGATTTGTCGCAAAACATGCTCATACTTCACATTCTAGAATTATTAAATTGTTAGACACTCACCTGTATTTCACATGGTCAATTAGCTCTGAGAGTCTCTTTTGTTATGTCACAATACAGAATCATTTAATGAAGGTCTTTAAGAAGCATCACATTTCCATTGACAAGACCCCTCTAACTACATTATCAATTTTGCTATCCCTGGACCCATCAGAGAAATCTGCTTGTCAATCTGGTGTTTAGATTAGAGATGATTGTAGCAATACCTATCAAAGGCCGTTCCTCAGTGTGCAGAAAGCATAAAAAATAAAACAGTAATAAAATGATTTTATTACAGTATTATTTTTGTATGCTTTCTGCCAGCAAACGGAGTGCAAGGGCAGGGCAGGACTAGTGGGCCAATGCTGCCAATGACTGGCAGCAGTGAGTAATGGCCCCTTCAGTTTGAAGTGCGCATGTAGGTTTGGCTGGCTAACTGGCTACGGCCAATCCGACATTCGCAATTCAAACCTGTCCAACCCAGCTGTCTGGGACAGCTGGATTGGAGAGCAGGTACAGGCATACAGTGCCTTTTGGAGCGTGGAGCCAGCCTGCTTCAGCCAATCAAGACATTGTTTTATGCTGCTAAACAGAATTAAAACAGTCACTTGATTGTATGAGGTAGTTGGCTGTTGGCTATGCGCTGGGAGGACATGCTGCAGAAGAACAGGGACGTGCTGCTGAACATTGGGTAATGTAAGAAAGGTAGGTGTTTTTTTATCTTCATCTTTATATCTTTATATTGGTGTGTATGTTATGTGTGTAGTTTTTTGTGTGTGTGTTTTGTGCCCCTCCAATTTAATTTGCTACCAACTGCGACTGATACCTATGACTTTATCTCACAATCTTAAAGATTAGAAGATCAACTTGTGACTAAGGTTACCCCAAACAAGTAATTAGGCATACCTATAAACATGCCTTTTATACATCACAAGATATGTTGCTAAAGATGCCAACCTCACCTCACAATGAAAGGAATACTGTAGTCACTATATAAGACTCACATTAATAAAATAATACAAAAACATTGTAGTATTGATGAGACTGTGGTGGGTGAGTTATGAGCACCACGTTGTGCATTCAAGACCTGTGAGATAGCCTGGCACAAAAGTGACCAAAGTTGATACCAGTTTTCCAGTTCTAAATATGGTATTTACCTCCATTCACAGAGCACTGTACTTGTGGAACCTGCAACATGAGAACTGTGCCCCCCCCCCCAATCACGGCTCACCTTAATTTGTCCACAGTGACCAGATAACCTCAGTTGACACTTTTTACTTCTCAGCGCTTACAATTGAGTTTTGTTTTTTCATTTTGGTCTCAAATGATTTATTAAAATGTACTCTATTTTTCTCAATTGTGGTAGCATTTTCTTGTGTTCTGTTTTCTCTTTATTTTTGTTTCTGTGCTGCATAAATACTTCACACGTTACCTATATGTCACGCCAGACTGCTTTTGCACCAAGCTACCAGTGAGTTACATACAGGTGAATTTGGGCTTGTGGTTCACAGTAGGCATCATATCTACGCTAGTAGTAAGCATGTGCAGTTTCATATTGAGTTCAGACTCTTTTGCATATGTGAAAGAAGGGTTTTTACGTTAATATCTTCAGTTTAAAACTGCACACACAGGCTGCCATGGCAGGCCTGAGTCATGGGTAAAGGGCTACATAAGTGGGTGGCACAATCAGTGCTGCAGGTCCACTAGTAGCAATTTATTTGTAGGCCCTGAGTACATGGGGTACCCCTCTACTAGGGACTCACAGGTACATTATAGCCCTCATTACAACATTGGCGGTAAATCCCGCTTACCGTCGTGCAGAAGACCGCCAACACACCGTTATGGAATTCCACCACAGCTATTATGACTCACACCTTGGAATCCGCCAAAATTTAGACACCCACACAAGCCCGTCACACCAAAGGTCAGTGATAAACTGGCGAGAACTAAACCTCTACCATCACGCCAACAGGAATATGCCCACACTATCACGACCCACGAATCCACGAGGCAGTCTTTCAACCGCAGTAAACCGTTGGTGGTACACACCGCCGCGCTCAAAATACACACACTCTTACAAAACACAACCACATTGGACAATTCCAAACACACACACCTGATACACATACACACACCACTCCCACATACCCCACATCACTATAAAACACCTGCCCACATCACCCACAAAACCTTACTACCTAAAATATTGACGAAGGCCAGAGAGACAGCACAGCAAATACAACACCACCATACAGAGGCACACAACACCATCACACGTACACATCCACGCCCAAAACACCACACACCCCTAAACATCACCCCACACATCACAACACACACCACCTCACACATCACCCACACCACCCCATGGCACCGCAAAGATACCCCAGGTTTTCTGAGGAGGACCTCAGGGTCATGGTAGAGGAAATCATTCAGGTAGAGCCACAGCTATTCGGATCACAGGTGCAGCACACCACCATTGCAAGGAAGATGGAGATATGGTGCAGAATCGTGGACAGGGTCAATGCAGTGGGACAGCACCCAAGAACACAGGATGACATCAGGAAGAGATGGAACGACCTACGGGGAAAGGTGCGTTCCGCGGTCTCAAGACACCACATCGTGGTTCAGAGGACTGGCGGCGGACCCCCACCTCCTCCCCCACAACTAACAACATGGGAGGAGCAGGTCTTGGCTATACTGCATCCTGAGGGCCTCGCCGGAGTAGCTGGAGGAATGGACTCTGGTAAGTCAAATCTTAACTATTACATCCCCCACCCTACCTGCATGCTAACGCATACCCCCACCCTCACCCTCACCCCATCACTCCAACTCTTCACATATGTCACACTATCACAAACCACACATCCCAACAACAAGCCCTGCATCCAACAACAAAGCATGGACACCCATCACCAATGCATGCCCACTGCACATACCCACACAGACCCTTAAACAATTAGCACACAAGGTCCTACACAGGAATGCAAGTACTCGGGTACAGGGTCACCCACCCTTTGCACACCATGGCACACACAGATACTAAAACTATGCCTTTACACCCATGCAGGACCCCTATCCAACGTCATCGGACAGGAGGTTCCAGACATGTCCACTCCCCCCACAGAAGAGGGCCACAGTGATGACAGCAGCTCCGTCCAACTGGATCTAAATGACCAGCCCGGCCCATCTGGGACCTCGGGATAGTCGGTTCCCCTCAAACTGGCACAAGCCACAACAGAGCCTCCCCCCTCTGGAAACACAAGCACAGCACCCACCCAGCGGGCCCATACCTCTGTCCCCAGGACATGTCAAGCAGCAGTGTGTCCACCACTATAGGGAACCCAGGCTAACCCGCCACCCCAAGAACAGCAGGGACATGGGGGCAGTGGCAGTGGGCACACGGTTCAGGGGACAGAGGCCCAGGAACACAGGGGAACTGGGAGGGCTGCTGTGTGACAGGGGGAGGACAGGCCCAGGGAACCCACTCTCCACGAGGCCCTCTCCAACATCATGGAAGCCTACCACCATTCCCAGGAGACAATGGTAACGGTACTGGCCAAGTTTCAGGAGACCCAGGGGCTGCAGGAGGAAGTGTATTTAGGGTTCAGGGAGGAACTCAAATCCATCAATACCACCCTGGGCACCATTGTAGGAGTGCTGCGGGAACTTGTGAACACCAGGAGGGACACTGTGGCACAACAAGGGGCCCCTGACACTAGCCTGGACGATGAACTTCCCACCACATCCGCCAGCGCTAGTGAACAGGAGACACCGCCACAGGACCACGACACCAGCACCCCACCCCGTGCAGATGGAGAACCACCACACAAGCAGTCCCTGAGATCCAGGACAAAGACTGAGAACAATGCCAAGACCCCCGCAAGAAATTAGACCACCCTGATTGTCATCCTCCTGTACCACTTTTTCACCCTGTCCATCCATCAACTGCCCCAGCTCCACTTCCCATGCCCCTTTGGATAATGCACCTGTGAAACATATAGACTGGACTCTGCCATGGACATTCCTCCACCATCACCCCTGACCATTTTACAACCCCCTCCACTATTTAGCACTTAAATAAACACTGTTAAATCACAAAACTATCTGGAGTCGGTCTGTGCTTTCACAAATGTGTATTTGCAATAACTGAGGAAAATAGCAATATCCATTGTATTGTCAACATACCTATATCACACAGCTCTAGTCCATGAGGAAACATAGCAGCGGTCACACAGTGGGACCCACATCTGTGAAATCAAAACGGAAAGTGACAAATCAGGGTCCATAAACTGGGTGAAAGAGACAGACAGATGAGAGGTAGAACAAGTGTATCAGATGTAGCAGGCAGTGATGTCTTCTTACCTGTGTCTCACTGGAAGTATTGATGAATCACGGTGTTTCTGTTGTCGATATACTCTTCTTCTGCTTCCTCTTCTTCACTGTTCACAGGCTCCACAGCTGCCACAACACCTCCTTCAGGACCATCCTCCTGCAGACAAGGCACCTGTAGTCGCAAAGCCAAGTTGTACAGCATACAGCAGGCCACCATGATCTGGCACACCTTCTTTGGTGAGTAGAATAGGGAATCACCCGTCATATGGAGGCACCTGAACCTGGCCTCCAGGAGGCTGAAGGTCCCCTCTATAACCCTCCAAGTTCGCCCATGTGCCTCATTGTAGCGTTCCTATGCCCTTGTCCTGGGATTCCTCACTGGGGTTAGTAGCTATGACAGGTTGGGGTAGCCAGAGTGACCTGCAAATGTCGAGGGACAACTGTTAGACACACACAAACCCTTAGGGACAACCCCAGACCCAGACAACTATTCACACTCCATAGGGCCCATGTCCTCACCTAATAGCCACACACGGTGCCTCGGAGTTGCCCCATCACATAAGGGATGCTGCTATTCCTCAGAATGTAAGCGTCATGCACTGAGCCAGGAAGCTTGGCATTCACATGGGAGATGTACTGGTCGGCCAAACACACCATCTGCACATTCATTGAATGGTAACTCCTCCGGTTTCTCTACACCTGTTCACTCCCGTGGGGGGGAACAAGGCCACATGTGTCCCATCAATGGCACCTATGGTGTTGGGGATATGTCCCAAAGCATAGAAGTCACCTTTCACTGTAGGCAAATCCTCCACCTGAGGGAACAC
The DNA here is from genome assembly GCF_031143425.1 of Pleurodeles waltl. NCBI lineage: Eukaryota > Metazoa > Chordata > Amphibia > Caudata > Salamandridae > Pleurodeles > Pleurodeles waltl. The sequence goes on from NC_090439.1 coordinate 1,146,500,035, forward strand.
GATGTAGCTGCGCATGTGTTTCAGCAGGGCAGACAACACTGTGGACAAAACGTTGGAGAACATAGTCTGGGACATCCCTGATGCTATGGCCACTGTCGTCTGAAAAAACCCACTTGCAAGGAAATGGAGTACTGACAGCACCTGCACTAGAGGGGGTATCCCTGTGGGATGGCGGATAGCTGACATCAGGTCCGGCTCCAACTGGGCACACAGTTCATGGATTGTGGCATGGCCCAGTCTGTAGGTGACAATTACATGTCGCTCTTCCATTGTCGACAGGTCCACCAGCGGTCTGTACACCGAAGGATGCCGCCATCTCCTCACCAGCCCCAGCAGACGTGCTCTATGGAGGAGAACAGCGAGCAGAGGCCCAGCCAACACTGAGGTACGAAAACACAACTTTATTGCACACATTTTTCAATCTGCAATGTACCTGTCTTAGTGTGTATGCAAGGCCTAGATATGTGTGACGCATTTAAAAATAATGCCATGTGGCCCCCTGAAATGGCAGCTGCCTGACCTGTAAGGTGGGACAATGGGATATGAGGTAACTGCACTGGCGTCGTACACCGTCATGGTAGGCGGTCGAAGACCCCAGCGCAATCCTGCATTGCTTAACATTGGGCCCTATGGGTCCCAGGAGACAATGGCAATGTATGCCGGCGGTGACAGTACGCACCGTCGCGGACGTGACTGCCATTTTCTATCTGTTCACTCACTTGATACCTGATCTGCGGCAGGAGAGGATCTACACTGCAAGTGCTGCTGTGACCTCAGTCTGGAAGCGACAATGGCTCAAGTGTCTGGGGAAAGGGCCCCTGCCTTCACCATGGAGGAGTTTGAGAAACTAGTGGATGGGGGCCTCCCCCAGTACACGCTACTCTACGGTCCTCCAGACAAACAGGAAAGTACACTGTGAGCATGCTGTAGGGGCAATGCCTGTGTGGAGTGGTGTGGATGTGAGACACGGGGGCAGAATAGCGTAGTGCAGAGGGCTGCTGTGTCTGTAATGTCCGCCAATGGTAGTGGTATTGCATGTACTGAACATGTCTTTCTTCCGTCTCCCCCCCCCTTTTTGTGGTCTCCCTGTTCTTGTGTGCATTGGCATCATCAGGCGGAGGAGCAGTGCCACCGGAGCAGGAGGGAGCTGCATCCTACCTGGCCCTGGAGGGCGAGACTACGGACTCCGAATTCACCAGTGGGACCGAGGGTGAGGGGAGCTCCACGGCGGGGACAGGAGCTGGCCATGTCTGGAGTTACCATTGTGACGCTATACATAGGTAGTGACCTTTGTATAGTGCACGCGGGTAATGGTGTCTCCGCACTCACAAAGTCCAACTTCCTCCACCCAGCCCCAATCCCCAGTACCTCAGCCTATCCCAAGCACACCATCAGACCAGCATGCACATACCTCAAAACACAAGGGTAGCTCTAGCAACACACATCCCACATGCACTCACACAAGCAACATACCCATGCACACATACCAACATCCACTGCCTCCACTGTGTCCCCCTCCTCCTCGTCGCCCTCCTCCCTCACTGTCACGTCTCCACTCACACCTGCATGCACTACATCTTCAGCCACTACCTCCATCACCAGCACTCCCATCACCGCACACCGCTCACGTGCACTCACCACCCCAATACCATTCACACATCCCCTGTGTCATCTCCCAGTGTGTCTGTGAGCCCACCTCCCAAAGTACACAAACGCAGTCACACACCCACCCAACAGCCATCCACCTCACAACAGCCTCCAGCCTATGCACCTTCACCCAAAGTCAGCAATTGTACACCTCCTACAACCACCACCTCTTCCTCCACTCCCAAACCCCCTCCATCTACCTGTCCCAGTGTGTCTAATAAACATTTCCTCTTAAATGTTGACCCCTTCCCTACACCTCCCCACCCCTTCCGTCCCCTAGGGCACGCCTTTCCAGGTCCCAACCCAGCACCTCAGCCACTACATCACCGGGAACAGTGGTTCCAGCAGTAACCGGCTTCTGGAGTGCGCCAAGCAGCAGGGCAGCCAGTGTGCCAAGGAGCCAGGCCACGGACAGTCCCCCACCTCAGAAACATAAGCAGTTGGCCACAGCCCAGAGGGAGAAGGGCAAAACACCTGCCACCAAGGGCTCTCCCAGGACTACAGTTAGGAGTGGCAAGACAGCTGCGCCACCATCCAAGGTGGGGAAGGGGCAGAGAAAGAAAGGGAAGTCGCCGCCAACCTGCACGGCGGACAAGACCGCCACTAGCACAGCTTCCCAGGACACAGCCGCCACCAGCACCGCTGCCAAGGACACCGCCGCCACCCGCACCGCAGCCAAGGACACGCGGCCACCAGCACCGCTGCCCAGTACTCCTCCGCCACCAGCACGCTCACTGAGCCACCCACCAGCACCGCAGGCCAATGAGCGCCGCAAGAACGTCCGCTACTGAGACCGCTGCAAGCACCGCCAGCGGCCATGCTACATCATGTGCCAGTGGCACCACCGCAGGCATGGCTTCCATCCCCAGTGGTCAGTCGTACAAAGCTGGTGGTCCGTTCCAGGGGCCTGGACAGCTTCCATGTAGGCCCACCGTCAGTGGAGAAAGACATCCACTACCTGAGTCCTTGGCAGGATGAAGCACTCTGGGAACAAAGCCCCCTCCAGAACCAGTGGAGATTCACATCCACTACCTGAGTCCTTGGCAGGATGAAGCACTCTGGGCACAAAGCCCCCTCCAGAACTAGTGGAGTATCACATCCACTACCTCAGTCCTTGGCAGGATGAAGCACTCTGGGCACAAAGCCCTCTCCAGAACCAGTGGAGACTGTTATCCACTTGTGAGACTGTGACTTAGTACTCCCCAGGATGCAGCAGTGGGCAAACCACCCACTGGAAAGACTTGTGAGACTGTGGCTTTGCACTCCCCAGGATGCAGCAGTGGGCAAACCACCCACTGGACAGACTTGTGAGACTGTGGCTTTGCACTCCTCAGGATGCAGCAGTGGGCAAACCACCCACTGAAAAGACTTGTGAAACTGTGGCTTTGCACTCCCCAGGATACATCAATGGGCATGGAGCCCAGTAGTGGATCTGGCATCGTGCACTCATCCGGCTGAGGTGCCCCCTCTTCCCTTCCCCCTGAGGTGCCTGTTTCATTTCGATCTGATGCCCCTGCAGTGTTCTCTCCATTTTGATTGAATATCTTGTGTGGGCCTCGCCCCTTCATTTTGGGGCCAGTGGTCCACGAACTATGTAGATGCAGTAAATGGACTTGAATTCTTGGTGTATATATGTGTTAACAGTATATATATATTTTTGAGTAATGGATTTTTATTGATTACAGTCGTTACAATAATTTCCTTTTGTCCTTGCATTCTTCAAGGGGGGTTTCAGGGGTGTAAATGTAATGTATCAATATGTATTTGTGTGTGTGTTGTAGTGGGTGAGGGTGGGGGTGGGGGTGTTGAGTTTTGCGTGTGTGTGTCACTCTCTTTTCCCTCCCCCTCCCCTGTGTCGTAGGTGCAGTACTCACTGGTGTCTTTGCCGTGGGCATTCGTGCTCCTGGTAGAGGAGCAGGAAGACAATGGCAGGTAGATTATGGAGTTCCGGCTCCATGGCGTCCTGGTTCCTCGTGGGGTGTGTAGAGGTGAGCGTTTCCCCTTCCAAGTCCTGTTTCCGCCGTGTTTTTGTTCGTGTTGAATCCGTCCAGGAAAAGGTGGTGGATTGGCCTCTCATGATACTGTGGGCGGTACATTGTCCCCAGCCTGTCTGTTGGCAGTGACCGCCATGCTGTTTGTTTGTACCACCGTGGCGGTCGGAGTGTTAAAGTGGCTGTCTCTGTTGGCGGTTTTACCGCCGCTTTCACACCGACCGCCAGGGTTGTAATGAGGGCCTATGTGTGCCTTTTGAGTGTAAGTCAATTTTACCATGTTTAAAGGAGCGAGCACAAGCACTTTAGCACTGGTCAGCCGTGGAAATGTACACAGAGTCCCAAGGCCAACCAAAACAAGATAAACAAAATGGGAGGATGAAGGCAAAAGTTGTGTTTGAAGACCACCCTAACACTGATAGGTCTAACAACTACAATGTTGCATAGGCAAGAAAAGAGTATTAACGCAGCAGAAATGTGCACCCCTTAAATGTCAACCCATTTATTCAAAAAGATTTTGACTTCTAGGAGTGCAAACTCCACTCCTACCTCAAGTTGCCCCAGTGGAAGGATTGAAGAATGTGAAATGAAAAATACACTGAATCCTTGCATACAACTTCTCTTTTGCCTGATTGCGCCATGTCTATTGTATTTGGATGACTACAAAATGATCCATGATGGCCAAGAGACAAATCAGACCTCTCCAGACACTCTGTGCCCTCAGAACTTAGATGTTAACATCAAGATACTATGCATGCAACCTGGACATCTTCAGTAGGGAAGGTAATGAGTGAACATATCCAGTATTATATGAGGTGTGGTCATAGATATATACTAGGCCATGTCGGCCACATTTTGAACACACTTTCTGCACATCCTTTCCCAGCAAACACCCTCTCAGAGGATGTGTTTGCTGGAAAGCTCTCTGGCCTCCCTAGGGGTGATCCCTCTCACAGTTGATTATTCTTTGGTGAGAGGGTTGGAATCTATGATGAGGACGTATTCCACTGGTCGGTTGGGGATGCTAGTTTGTGTGTGGGGGGTTAATGGGTAAACTGCTATTGTCATGCACAGTTCACTACCAGGCAGTTGCACGCTATGGCACAAACCATTGGCATTTGCGATGGAAGTGTATAGTTTTCATTTCACTGCCTCAACACTCTCTCTCTCTGTCTACACACATTGCACACAATCCACCTTCCACAGTAGCATGGGATCAATGACAATATAACCTACATCCAATATATAACATGGGATGTGTGTGATTATATAATCTACAGAAAACTAGACAGAGACAGGAGCGATCTAGCCTTTTTGCAGGAAATGCATGTTGCCCCCTTCGCAGATGCTCACGAAGATTTTCACCTGGAAATGGAGCAGATATAGGACTCTAGCCGCATATTCCTCATACGCACGAAGACCGCTAAGGATAGTACAGAAGGAAAACGACCCACAAGAATGATATAATATCATTCAAGCAATGATCCTCAGTAAACTTCTAACATTAATGAACTTGGATGGCCCCAACACTGATGATCCCGGATTTATACAACAGGTAAAAGCAAATGCACTGCACTGTCCCCTCAAACTGCATTATGCAGAGGAAATTTCTATTTAATACTGGATAGGCTGAACAATTGTTACATCCTGAAAATCAAAGACACTAGGTAGCCCCAAAAAATCTTCATGATATAATGCATAACAATATAATGCATACTGAAAAATGAATAATGCAGAACAATAACAAAAGAACAATAACCTGATTGATGTCCTGAGACACCTAAGTCATACACTTAAAGAAAGCACACACATACCTTCAGCAAATTGCTTCTAGGCACATCTAGTTTATTGAATGGAAACGCAAGATGTCCTCCTGAATAAAATCTGCTGATTACCTCCCATGCATGCTCTCCAATCATTCACCAATTGGTTTAAGGCTTCCCTTGGCCATTGTTGCAAACAGCCCTCTTAGATGCCACATTTAAGGAAAAAGCCAGGACAGAATAAAAGCTTATTTCCAACTGAATGGCTCCACTGTTGTTTCAGTAACCACCCTCTGGTAGCCAGTCAAGGCCTCTATACAGGGGTCCGCATTGCGAACCAGCATGGCGTGCACAGGGCACTCAAAGACTGATTGAATAAACTGGAATTAGGCATATGATTTCTGGAGCAATCTCATTCACGGAGCCGAGGTGATCATACATTGCAAGTGTAAATTGAATTCACAGAGTTGGCTGAGCAGGAAGTAAAACATTTGCAGAAACATACTTAGGAACATGTGTATGGTGAGCGAGACAGACCAGATAGAACACTAGCCACATTACTGAGACACCTTGGGTCAATACAAGATATTGAACAATTAGAGGGAAATATTGGACAAACCTTTTATGAAGCTGAGCACATACTATCAAAGTTTTTTCACACCACTCCAGCTCCCCTTTGACTACCTCACCTAAATTGACAGGATCTCCCTGGCCCAGCTCCACAGTGAACAATTTCTTGGCACACCCATGATTTTTGAGAAGATAACTTACACTATCTCAAATTTACATACAATTACAGGTTGCAAGTAAGATTTATAAAGCTTATAAAACGTATTGGCCACATGATTCCATTATGTCTACAATGAAGCAATGATATCAGAGATCCGTCCCCTGGCTTTTAGATAGACAATACACATAACCCTGCTAAAGCCAGAAAAGATCTCAACAGATTATGGGGTAATTATGACCCTGGGGGTCGGAACTAATGTGGCAGTAGTACCGCCAACAGGCTGGCGGTACTTACTGCCACATAATGACAATGGCAGGTTGGCTGAAGCCAACCCACCAATGTACCACTCCGACCGCCATGGCGGTAGTAGCCGCCAGACTGGAGATAAGAATCTCCCGCCCTGCGCCTGCCATTGTGCTGCCAGCGGTATAATGACCCTGCCTACCGCCATGGTTTTCGTGGTCTTTGTAACGCCACAAAAACCATGGGGGTAGGCCCTATCAGCAACAGGGAATCCCTTCCCTGTCCTTGATAGGAGGCCCCCTCCCCCCAATCACCCCCTCCCTACAGCCAAGCCCCCCCATTCACACACACATAGACACATACTCATCTACCCATACATACATGCATGCATTCATTCATTCACGCACACATCTGCACACACATCAAAACATACACGCAGACATACACTCACACACATTCATACACGCACTCACACACATTCATACATGCACAAAAACAACACTAAACACACACTTGCATTCACGCACACACTCACACATACATGCACACACCCCCACTCACTGACACAACAACCCCCACCCCTGTCTCAGACCCGACTTACCTGGATCCAGGGGTTCTTCCTGCAGGGAACGGGACAGTCAGCAGCGCCTGCCAGCAGAACACTGCCAGGCCAAATTATTTTTTATAATACGGCTGGCGGCGGTCTACTGGCGTGGCGCTGCTGGTGGTAGCAATGCCACGTTACTGCCATCTGCGAGTATGGCCAAAGCCGGATTTCCGCCCTTCTTGTGGCGGAAATCCAGCTGTGGTCATATTATGGCAGATGGATGGTAGTCACGGCAACATTCTTTTGGCTGCCGTCGCTGCAGCAGGTTTTTACGCCATTGTCATAATGGGCGCTTATGACTCTTATAGGCTGCTATCTGTCATCAATGTTGATGCTAAAATTCTGGCCAAGGTGCTAGCTAACAGACTATTACTGTTAAGGTCTGACCTGGGGCTGACTGATCAGGCAGGCTTCATTCAACTAATGACTATGGCCCACAATTTCTGAAGCCTCTTTTTGCTGATTCACCCACTTAATCCAGATAAGGAGTCATGGCGGTCTTTCTACACACCATCAAGGCTTTGGACTTAATCAACTGGAACTTTCTGTTTTTTAGCCAATTCCAGGGAAGGAGGAAGGTTAGACAAAGGAGGCATCCCTTATCAACAGACTGGCACTTGGGATAAAAGAGGCACCCTCAACACCACTCACCAGAACACTCCTAGACCTGTGGAAGATTCAGAAGAAAGACAACACTGCTGTCTGAAGAAGAAAGACTGGACATGCTTGCCTTTAACCCAGGATCCCCAGATGTGACTCCAAAGCTACAGGGACATAAGCTACCAGAGGCCTCCCTGCAAATGTCCAACACTCAAGTCCTTTTTGTCCCCATATCAGGAAGGATTACATAGCACACTATGGGAGAGCCATTCACAATCATGCTACCCAGGACACTGTCAGAAAGGCACATTTGGTTTAAAAAGAAAAATGGCAACTTTTGTCAGAATAATAACTTAAGATCTGACTTTACCATTAAAGAGGGCTTTCTATTGAGTTGAAGGAGCATTTCTCAATCTATTCACAAACTGAAATTATTATTTATTAAGTGTAATAAGGTAACCCAGGGCTAGTCTATGGGAGAACTAGCTAAACCACAGTGAAGAACAATGTTAGGAGTTATTTGCTGCGAGTTGATTTAAAAGTTAAGTACACATGTCCTATTTTTAAAATACCAGTCGGCTTAGGATGACTTGTAAGCATTAAAAAGAATGTTTCGGCCCAGCACAGGTTTATTTTGTCAAGTCGAAATGACAGCTTAAAACTGCACTTCATATTGCAGCGGCAGGCCTGAAACATGTTTTACAGTGCTGCTTTAGTGGATCGCACAATAAATGCTAGATCTCATTGGTAGCATTTAATTTACAAGCCCTGGGAACAGGTAGTCCCTATACTAAAGACCTACTAGTAAATTAAATATAGCAGTCAGGTGCAGGCCAATTTTACCATGTTTGGAAGAGAGATCGCAAACACTTTACCAATGGTTAGCAGGATTAAAGTGCAAAAAGTCCTTAGAAACAACAAAAAAGGGTTCGGCAAAGGAAGGCAAACATTTGGAGTGACCCTGCAGAGAGGGCCCTGTCCAACACCTGAATTAATTTTGTACATTCAGAATCTGATTACTGACTCTTTTGTCAGCCCATTGTGTGTGAACAGCACATGGAAGGAGAAGTCTAACATGGCGGTGAAAATGTAAAAAAAAAGGGAGTTACCTTGTTAGGGAGAGTGCAGCTCTCATCCTGTTCCTGACTTTCCTTTCAAGAGTACTTGTTGAGAGAATGTAAATCCTATGACCATGAAATAAAATATGTGAAACTTAGGTACCAAATGTTGAGAGCACTCCACACCTGCAAAACCTACCATTTTTTAAGGTTGCCAAACTGAGAACTGAACATCACTTCCCCTATAACGAAGTATTCCTATGCGCTGACTTACATTAAACTCACCTACAGATATTTGGATAATGCTGAGCACTGATGCTATAGTCCTCTGCAGCATAACAGTGATATTTTAGAAAGACAGGCATGGCTGGGCGTAACATTATACTAACAGTAATACAGGGTACACATTTTAAAATAGCCATAGACCAACATGTTACAGAGTATTAATGATTGGGAGATACAGAGTTCAGTACTAGAGTAATAAAGATGATTTCATCCAAATGTTCAGATTGAAAGAATGGTGGTTCTCTCCTATAAACATTTACAACAGTGGAGGCTTTCTCACCACGATGGCACTAGTTACTAGGAGAGTCAACAGAAGCCTTCAGGGTTGGGGTGCTCACTTAAGGAACACCAGGATCAATAACTTGAGACCTCTCACCACGAGCAGCACCTGAACATGAACATTTTCTTTTCTACTATGGTTTCAAGGTCAACAGGTACAGGTCTTAACAGATTATGGCCCTCGTTAAGACATTGGCGGTAACTGCCGCCTACCGCCATGGCGACTGCCACCAGCATACTGTCGCCGTGGCTGCCAGCGACCCACCCGCATTCTGACCCTCAATGGAATTCCGCCAGAAGGCTGGTGGAATACCGCCAGCAGTCAGGGTGGCAGACGGCGGTAAAGTGTCGCTGCTGTCAGTAGCAGCACCACGCCACCAAAACACTGCCTACCGTATCACGAGCAATGATATGGCCTGGCAGTATTTAGCTGGCAGACGCTGCTTCTGACAGCAGCACCGCGTCCCATCTCCAGCTGGAGGACCCCCTGCATGTAGGTAAGTCGAGTGCTCCGACAGGAGAGGGGGGTGAGGGGTGTTGTGTGTCTGTGGGGGTGTTGTGTGTAGGGGTGGCTGTTAATGATTGCATGCATGTGGGTGTGAGTCACTTTGAATGTGTGCGTGAATACCTGAATGTGAGTGGACATGTATGCTGTGTGTTGTGAATGCATGTGTGCGGCAGAGTTTGTTGGTTTGTGTTGCAGTGTATGTGTGCATGCGTGGGTGGATGTGGGTATGCGTGTGTGTGTATGTGTGTGCACGTGTAAAAATGTGCAGGGGGCAGGAGAGGGAGGGTGGGGGAGAACTCTTCGGAGGGGGAGCGGGGCAGGAGAGACCCCTATCAGTGCCAGGAATGGAATTCCCTGGCACTGATAGTGCCTACCACCATGGTTTTCATGGCGGTACGCTTGCCATGAAAACCATGGTGGTAGGCAGGGTGATAATCTCGAGGGTAGGATTGTGACGGGTCCCTGGCTGGAGACCAATGTCTCCAGCCCAGCAGCTGTTACCACTCTGGCGGACGGAGTGGTACATTGGCTGTTCGGCTTGAGCCAAACCGCCAATGTCATCATTTGGGAAAAGGTACCTCCAGACTGTTGGCAGTACCTTTCCCCAAATTACCGCCAACCACCAGGGTCGTAATGAGGGCCTATGTTCTCTGTCAATAAGCAAGCCAATAAGCAAGCCAGTGGGGCATTAAAGGTACTGCTTGAGGATGCAACACATCTTTGGGCATGATGCATAAATAATATATTTGGGTTGTCAGCTGCTCATCTGTCAGGAACCTGGAATATACAAACTGATTGATTGAGCTGACTATCCTCGATAAACACTAATTGGGTGCTATAGAAGAGTGTGGTCAACACAATGGTCCACAAGTGATATTCATCCGCAAAAGACCAATATCAGATTGTAAATAATGTACTTGGCTCATACTGCAGGATCACCCAAAAACATTTTGCCTTTAATCTTCCTGTTTTCTGAATTATCTTTTGTTGGCACTTTAATCATGCACTTTCACCACTGCTAACCAGTGCTAAAGTGTCTGCGCTGTACCCCTAATATATAGTAAAATTGGCTTGCACCTAATAGGCATATTTAGTTTATATATTTGTCCCTATTATATGCTACTTGTTGAAACCAGGGCCTATAAATTAGATGTTAGTAGTGGGCCTGCAGCACTTATTTTGCCACCAACAAAAGTAACACTGAAACATATGTGAGGCCTGACATAGATGCCTGTAGTGCAGTTTAAAACCTCTAATTCAACCCAGCAAAATAAACATTTTCCAGGCCTAAACCTGCCTTTTCAATACCTTAGTAGCCCCTAAGGTAGGTCCTAAACAGTCCATGAGACAGGATAGCTTGTATTTAAAAAGAAGGAAGTGTGTGTTTAAAGTGCTACTGTTAGAAATGGGGTTTCTGTTTGGCTAGGGTATGCACCTCAGCAGGCAGAACCCACCACTCTAGTCAGGGCAAAGTGGTTACACACTAAAGATAACCTGTGCGCACCCACTGGTAGCATGGCACAGAGCAGTCAGGCTTATCCTCAGAGGTCATATGTTAAGCATTTGCTCAAAACACTCACACCAGTGACACAATAAATGCACCACAAAAGAGACTCCACACATGATTACATAAAAAGAAGTTTCTCAATTGTGAGGTATGTCACAAACCCAGATCGGACTTAAATCATAAATACAATGCACGTAGAATAATTACTTACAGATGGTGCTTGTTCTCATGACACAATAAACACCAGTGACATAAAACACCTTATTAGTAGCTACCTTCAGGACATACACTTGGAACATGGTAATATTATATGTCACTATTAGACCTGACAGACTTAGGGTGGTCACCCCTAACTTTGTGCCTACCTCCATCCACTTTTTGGACACTGTTTTTGCTGGTTTTAGGACTCTGTGCACTTTATCAATGCCAAAGTACATATTCTCTCTCCCTTAAAACATGGTGACATTGGATCATTCCCAATTGGCTTATTTAATCTACTTGTAAGTCCCCAGGAAAGTGCACTACATGTGCCCATGGTCTGTAGATTAAATGTTACTGGTGGGCCTGCAGCACTGATTGTGCCACCCACATTAGTAGCCCCTTAATCACTGCCACTTCGACGTGGCATTCAAAAGTAATTTCACAGCCTTAAACTCCCCTTTTTCTACATATAAGTCACCCCTAAGGTAGGCCCTAGGTAAGCCATAGGGCAGGGTGCTATGTAGGTAAAAGGCAGGACATATACCTGTATAGTTTATATGTCCTGGTAGTTTAGAACTCCTAAATTTGTATTAGACTGCTGTGAGGCCTGCTCCTTTCATAGGCTAACATTAGGGCTACCCTCATATACTGTTTGAGTGGTAGCTGCTGATCTGAAAGGAGTAACAAGGTCATGTGTAGAACGGCGAATGGTAATACAAAATCCTGCTGACTGGTGAAGTTGGGTTCAATATTACTATTTTAGAAATGCCACTTTTAGAAAGTGAGCATTTATCTGCACTTAAAAAATCCTTCTGTGCCTTACAATCCACATCTTGCTAGGTTACTTGACAGCTCCCTTGTGCATTTCACTCAGACAACCCCAAACACAGGATGCTCAGTCACACCTGCACACATCTGCATACTGAATAGGTCTTCCTGGGGTGGGAGGGTGGAGGACCTGATACTTACATTTGAAATGACAGTGGCCTCTCTTCATGCAATGGACTGCAAACCCCCTACTGGGACCTTGACGGATAGAATGGAACTGAAAGGGGACCTTGTGCACTTCTAAGCCACTCTTTGAAGTCTCTCCCTCTTCAAAGGTACATTTGAGTATTTAAACAAGGCCTCTGACCCTACCAACTCAGACACTTCTGGACAAGAAACCACTGGTGAAGAAACTCTGAACCAGAACCTGCAACCTTCCAAGAAGAACAGTCTGGCTGCCCAAAGAACTCACCTGTCTGCTTTTCTGCAAAGAACTACTGCCCTGCTGTTGCCCTGCTACCTTGCTGCCCTCTGGCTTTGCTGAGAAGTGCTCTCCAAGGGCTTAGGTAGAGCTTGCCTCCTGTTCCTTGAAGTCTCAGGGCCAAAAAAGACTTCATCCTGCAAAGAACTCCTAGTACGGTGAAAATTCGATGCACAGCCTGCATCGCGGTGGGAAAATCACAGCACGCCGAACCGGAACGACGCAGCTCTGCTCCCCAGAGGAGAGCAAAGGAGTACCAGCGTTGCGACCGGAACTGTGATGCACGGCCCACTGGATCGATGCATAGCCAAGCCGGAACGGCGCAGCCTGACTTCCTGTGAGAAGAATCAACGCAGCAGCTGCCGTGCAGCAGAAATTTTTCCGCATCGCCCACCTGATCGACGCAGGTCCTGGACTTCGTCCTGCACACCCAGGATTTCTCTGCATCATCCCCGGGTCATCCAAATACCCTGCAGGCTGAAGAGGATCCAAGTCTTCATGCTGGAAATCTACGCAAGGCCCTGACTGCGTTGAAAAATATCAAGGCATCATCTATGTACACCTGGAGAAACCGACACCACCTCCCCGTTTTCCACGCATCTCCTCCTCTGCGGCCCCTTGCGGATAATTTTGACACAAACCAGGTACTTTGTGCTTGCAAGAGACACTTGATCGTTTTGACTTGCATTTAACCAGATAAATATTCTATATTTTTCTAAACACTGTGGTATATTTTTGTGGTGCTATACTGTGCTATTGCATGAGTTATTTCACAAATACTTCTCACATTGCCTTTTAAGTTAAGCTTGACTGATCAGTGCCAAGCTATCAGAGGGTGGGCACAGGATAATTTGGATTGTGTGTGATTTACCCTGACCAGAGTGAGGGTCCTTGCTTGGACAGGGGGTAACCTGACTGCCAACCAAAGACCCCATTTCTAACAGTCATCCTAAATACTTGAAGCGTGATGACAGTGCTCATTACGCAATTACTGTGGTTCTGACTGCGTAGGCATCAATATGACATTCATAATAGCCTCAATGCATGCAGCAGTAAGCAGGAGAGCGACATTCTTAATGGCCTCAAAATATAACAAAACGTGGATTACATCATCAATCCAGGGGAGATAGACTCATTTAAAGAAACACATAGGCCCTCATTACAACCATGGCGGTAAATGCCGCCTACCGCTGCGCTGATGGCCGCCAACATACCGTGACCGCAGCAGTATTACACTACGGGTATTATGACCCTCACTGAGAAATCCGCCACTATACAGAAACCCACACAAGTCCCCCAGTCCAGTCAGTGATAAACTGGTGACATTCAAACCCACACCGTTACGCCAACAGGAATACGCCCACAGTATCACGACCCACGAATCACCGCAGTGGTCTTTCAATCACGGTAAACGATTGGTGGTCCACACCGCTGGGCTAAAAAAAAACACACACTAACAAAACTACACCACATTGGAGAATTCAAACTACACAAACCTGACACACATACACACACCACACCCACACACCCACACCATTATAAAACACACACCCACATTACCCGCAACCCTTTCAACAACAAAAATAGATTGCCAACACAGAGAGACACAAGCCAGGAGCGCCAACTCAATCAGAGGCACAGAACACCATCACCCATACACCATCCACACACATCACAGGATTCACCCCAACACATCACTTCACACATCACTCCACACATCCTCAAACATACACTCACGCCGCAACCATGGCACCCCAAAGACACCCCAGGTTTTCAGAGGAGGAGCTAAGGGTCATGGTGGAGGAAATCATCCTGATAGAGCCACAGCTATTCAGCTCACAGGTGCAGCACCCGTCCATTGCAAGGAAGATGGTGCTATGGCGGAGAATCGTGGACAGGGTCACGCCGTGGGACAGCACCCAAGAACAAGGGATGACATCAGGAAGAGGTGGAACGACCTACGGGGGAAGGTGTGTTCCGTGGTTGCAAGACACCAGATAGCAGTACAGAGGACTGGCGGTGGACCCCCACCTTCTCCCCCACAACTAACAACATGGGAGGAGCAAGTCTTGGCAATCATGCACCCTGAGGGCCTCGCAGGAGTAGCAGGAGGACTGGACTCTGGTAAGTCAAATCTTTACTACTTCACCCCCCAACCTGCATGCCATCACAAATGCCTTCCCCTACCCTCAAACATATCACTCCAACACCTCACATATACCCCACCATCACAACCCACCCATCCCAATACCAAGCCCTGCATGCAACACCAAAGCATGGATTCCCAACATAGACCTGCATGGACCATTAGAGAGACTCACCCAGTCCACAAAATCACCACTCACACAAGGCCAAGCTGACAGGGAAATCACAACCAGACAGGGAAACACACCCATGCACAAGATGGCACACACAAATACATTAACACTGCATTTGCATCCCCAAAGGACCCCTAGTCAACGTCACCAGAGAGGAGGTGCCAGCTACATCCATTCCCCCTGAAGAAGCCCACAGTGACGACAGCAGCTCTGCACGCCTGAATCACGATGACCAACCTGGCCCACCAGGGACCTCTGGACAGACAGTTGGTTCCCCTGCCACAGTCCCAACCCACCACTGAGCCTCCCACCTCAGGAAACACCAGCACAGCACCCGCTCAGCGGGCCCATACCTCTTTCCCCAGGACACGTCAATCAGCAGTGTGTCCACCACTACAGGGACCCCAGGCAACCTCACAAACCCAGGGACCTCGGGTCAGTGGCAGTGGGCACACGGTTCAGGGGACAGAGGCATAGGACAACAGGGAACCTGGGAGGACTGCTGTGCGACAGGGGGAGGACAGGCCCAGGGAACCCACTCTTCATGAGCCACTCTCCAACATCCTGGGAGCATACCACCATTTCCAGGAGACCATTGGCCAGATACTGGCCAAGCTGCAGGAGACCCAGCGGCTGCAGTAGGTACAGTACCTGGGGACCAGGGATGACCTAACAAACATATACACCAAACTGGTCACCCTTGCAGGCGTGCTGGGTGACATGGCCAAGACCATGAGGGAGCCAGTGGCACAACAACAGGCGCCTGACACTAGCCAAACCGATGAACAGCCTTCCATCTCCGCCGACACTAGTGGACAGGAGGCCCCGCCACAGGAACAACAGGCCACCAGTACCCCATGCCCTGCAGAAGGAGAATCACCCCGCAAATGGTCCCTGCGATCCAGGCAGAAGCCAGAGAACATTGCCAAGACCCCAGCCAGGAAATAAGTCTCTCCTGATTGTCACCCTTCTGTCCCACTCTGTCACCCTGTCCACCTTGAGCTGCCATTGCTCCCCTTCCAGTGCCCCATTGGAAAATGCACCTGTAATACCAAGAGACTGGACTCTACCTTGGACTTTCCTCCACCATCACCCCAGCCCATTGCACATCCCCCCATACTTATGAGTACCTAAATAAACACCCTTGGAACAAATACTAATCTGGAGTCTGTCAAAAGATTCACAAATGTTTCAGTACAACTTTATCAAAGCATTGCAACTCAAATGTATAGTGAAATAAACTTTGGAATGACCTCTGGATCGGCAGCAGTACACATAGCAGGAGCCAGAGTGGGGCACAGGGATCTGAAAATAGAGATGCCAAAGGGTACAGTCAGTGGCCATAGACATAGGATAAGAGGCTGCCTTGTACAATGTCAAACAGGTAACTGAAATGTAAAGTGAACGTACAATGCCTTACCTCTGTGTCAGTGGAAATACTGTTGAATTATATTGCTTCTGTTGTCAACATATTCTTCCTCTACCTCCTCTTCCTCACTGTCCACAGGCTCTACCGCTGCCACAAGACCATCTCCAGGCACATCCACGGCAGAAAAGGCAACTGGCGTCTCAAGGCCAGGTTGTGCAACATGCAACATGCAACAATGAACTGGCACACCTTCTTGGGTGAGTAGTACACGGAGCCACCTGTCAGATGTAGGCACTGGAGCCTGGCCTTCAGGAGGCCGAAGGTCCTTTCTATAATCCTCCTTGTATGCCCATGTGCCTCATTGTAACATTCCTCTGCCCTTGTCCTGGCATTCCTCACTGGAGTCAGTAGCCATGAGAGGTTGGGGTAACCATAGTCACCTGAAAATATCGAGAGGCAACTGTTAGACACACACTAACCCTCAGGGAAAACCCCATACCCAGACAGCTACTCATAGTGTGTGGGGACCTTAGGCTCACCTATTAGCCACACCCAGTGCCTCTGGAGTTGGCCCATCTCATATGGGATGCTGCTATTCCTCAAGATAAAGGAGTCATGCAGATAGCCAGGATATTTGGCATTCACATGGGAGATATACTGGTCTGCCTAACACACCATCTGCACATTCAGAGAGTGATAGCTTTTTCTATTCCTGAGAACTTGCTAATTTCTCTGGGGGCGGACAAATGCCATATGTGTACCATCAATGGAACCAATGATGTTAGGGATATGACCCAGGGCATAAAAGTCAGCTTTCACTGTGGCCAAATCCTCCACCTGGGGGAACACGATGTAGCTGCACATGTGTTTCAGCAGGGCTGACAACACTCTGGTCAACACATTAGAGAATATTGGCTGAGACATCCCTGATGCCATGGCCACTGTTGTTTGGAAGGAACTACTTGCCAGAAAATGGAGCACTGATAGGACCTGCACTAGAGGGGGGATGCCTGTGGGCTGGCTGATAGCATTGGCTCCAATTGGGCACACAGTTCTTGGATTGTGGAACAATCAAGTCTGTATGTAATGATGATGTGTCTGTCCTCCATTGTCGCAAGGTCCACCAGGAGTCTGTACACCTGAGGGTGCTGCCATCTCATATTCAGCCTCAGCGATTGAAACCTATGGAAAAGAATGGTGAGCAGAGTGTCAAATTACCACATCTATTGCACTAATGCTGATTTCTTTACTTTACAGAAACAAAATGTGAATGCGACAATCAGTTGCTGTGCCAGTGTCTGTTGTGACGCAGTTGGGTGCCATGCCCTGTGCCCCCCTGAAATGGCGGATGCGTGAACTGTGAGGAGGGACAAGTGGAAATGAGGTAATTGCGCTGGCGTTGTGCGCCGTTGCGGTAGGGGGTTGATGACCGCCGCTCAACTTCGCATTGGTTATCATTGGGCCCTGTGGGTTCCAGGAGACAATGATGATGTACGTCGGCGGTGACGGTACGCACCGCCCCAGATGTCACCACCATTTTCTATCTATTCACTCAATTGCTACCTGACCTTCAACAGGAGAGGACCTACACTGCAAGTGCTGCTGTGACCTGTGTCTGGAATTGACCATGGCTCATGTGTCTGGGGAAAGGGCCCCTGCCTTCAATGCGGAGGAGTTGTAAAAACTGGTAGATGGGGTCCTACCCCAGTACACGTTACTCTACGGTCCTCCAGACAAACAGGTGAGTACACTGTGAGCATGATGCGTGGGCCATGAATGTATGGAGTGCTGTGTATGTAAGCCACGTGTAGGGGGGGCATAGGCGTCCGGCCAGAGTGCAGTATGTAAGGTGGTCAATGTATGTGCGTCAGGGGATGGGAGGGACCTGGTGGGCCATGAGTGTGACGGTCCGGACGGTTGACTAATTCCCTTTCATGCTGTCTTTTCCCTGCAGGTTAGCGCCTACCAGAAAAAGGGTATTTGGCGTGCCATTGCCAAGGAGGTGCGGACATTGAGGGTCTTTGACAGGCGGAGCACCCACTGCCGCAAGAGGTGGGACGACCTGCGCCGCTGGGCAAAGAAGACGGAGGAGGCCCAGCTGGGGCTGGCCTCCCAACAAGGAAGGGGTGTCCGTCGTACTATGATCCCCCTGATGTTCCGCATCCTGGTGGTGGCCTATCCGGAGTTGGATGGGCACTTGAAGGCATCTCAGCAGCCACAAGGGGGTGGGTACAGATTCTGACTCCTGCTTTTGCGCACGTTAAGAGTTACCTGGGGGGGGGTGTGGTCTATGGGTGCCCCTGGGCCAGGGTGAAGATGGCAGGGTAGGTCCCTTGTTGGGCAGGATCTGAAGCACTCCTACCCCGATAGTGTTTGTGGACATCTACTACTGGGCAGGGTCCTGTAGGTTTCTGGGGTGCAGCTGATGACGTTAGGCATTGTACCCCAGGGGCTGGTGACTATCTTAGTAACTGGTTGGGCATGGCCTAGTGCATAGGGCTGCTCCCTGTATGTTGTGTATGCCAACGGTAGTGGTGTTGCTGGCATTGACAAAGTGTATCCTCTGTCTCTCCCCCCTTTTTGTTTTGTCACCCTGTCCTTATGCATTAGCATAATCTGGCAGAGAAGCAGAGGCACCGGCGACGGAGGGAGCTGCATCCCACATGGGCCTGGAGGCCGAATCCACAGAGGGTGAGGGCACCAGGGGGATGGAGGGTGAGGGGGTTACCACAACGGGTACAGGAGTGGAGACCACAGACAGCGACTCCTCCTCCGATGGAAGCTCCCTGGTGGTGGTGGACACCTCTGTGCCCACCCCAACAACAGGTACAGCCACCACCCCTCCTACCAGCACAGCCCTCCCGGCAGCCCCTCAGCATGTTTCCCATGCCCACACACCCAGGAGGGTGGGCATCTTCTTCGCCCCAGACACCTTAGGCCCTGCCCCAGTCAGCCCTGCTGCCCTCTGTGAGGAGGCTATTGGCCTCCTGAGATCCCTCACTGTTGGGCAGTCAACCATTCTGAATGCCATCCAGGGTGTCAAGAGGCATTTGCAACAACCAAATGCATACCTGGAGGGAATTCATTGTGGCGTGGCAGCCCAACAGAGAGCATTTCAGGCTCTGGACTCAGCACTGATGGCAGCCGTTGTCCCTGTGTCTAGCCTCCCCCTCCAACTTCCTCTACCCAGTCCGAATCCCCTCAACCCCAGCCTATCCCAAGCACACCTTCAGACCAGCATTCACCCAAATCAACACCCAGAAGTGGCTCAGGCAAACACAAGCACCACACATCATCCCACAGGCACTCATACAAGCATCATACCCATGCAGATACACCAACATCCACTGCCTCCACTGTGTCCCCCTCCTCCTCCTCGTCCACCTCCCTCGCAGTATCGTCTCCACTCACACCTGCATGCACTACATCCTCATCCACTACCTCCATCACCTGCACGCCCATCACTACTCACCCCTCACTGGCAGTCACCACACCACAACCATGCACACATCCCCTGTGTCCTCACCCAGTGTGTCTGTGGCCCCTCCTCCCAAAGTACACACACCCAACAGCCATCCACCTCACAACAGCATCCAGCACATGCACCTTCACCCAAACTCAGCAGACAGACACCTCCTACAGCTACTCTCTCTTCCTCCCCTCCCAAACTCTCTCCCTCTTCCCGTCCCAGTGTGTCTAAGAAGCTTTTCCTGGCAAACATTGACCTGTTCCCTACCCCTCCCCACCGTCCTTCCCCTCGGGTCAGGGTGTCCAGAACCCAGGCCAGCACCACAGCCACCAAGTCGGCATCCACTGTGGTACCTGCAACTCCCAGAGGCTCAAAGGGGGCACCTGTCAGGCCAGCCAGTATACCACCAACCCCTGCAAAACACCAAACCATTCCTCCACCTGCCAAGGTGAAGAAGGGGCCAGCGTGCAGCAAGGGCAAGGAGCACGACCCACCCAGGAAGGCCTCCTCCAAAACTCCAGCTGTCAGAGCCAAGGTCACAACAACATCTGCCAAGATGAGGAAGAGGCAGAAAATCCAAGGCAGGGCACTTCAGCCGACGTAGGCTGCAGGTGAAGGCCTGGTGTCCACCAGAAGAACCGCCAGCCCTGCCACCTGCACCGCATGCAGCCCTGCCGTGGGCACCGCCGCAAGCACCGCCACCTGCACCGCCACCTGCACCACCGCTGCCACCACTACTGTCAACAGCAGCATCCCCAGTGGGCAGCCGTCTGAGGCTGCAGGAGAAGGGCTGGAGCCTACCTCCGCCACTGGCAGCACCGGCACCTGCACCACGGCCAGCACCGCCAGCAGCTCCTCCGCCAGCACCGCCGCAAGCACTGCCACCTGCACTGCTGACAGGAGGACCACTACCAGCACCAGCAACCACAGTGAGTGGCCGTCCAAGGCTGCAGGAGACAGGCTGGAGCCTACCACCACCACTGGCAGCACCCCTACCAGCACCAGCACTACCAATAGTTAGCAGCCTTAGGCACCGCAGGATGGAGTCTAGCCCTGCCTCTATTTACTATCATGCTACCTGTTCCCTGCAAATCTCGTGCCTCAGACACCCAGGTGAGGGAATGTGAACTGGCACACCCCAAGTGCTGCATCACTGGGCACAAAGCCCACTCCAGAACCAGTGGAGATATGCATCCATCCAGCCCCTCCTTGGCAGGATGAAGCAGACTGGGCACAAAGCCCCCTCCAGAACCAGTGGAAATATGCATCCACTCAGCCCCTCCTTGGCAGGATGAAGCAGAATGGACACAATGCCCCCTCCAGAACCAGTGGAGATATGCATCCACTCACCCTATCCTCAGCAGGATGAAGCACATTGGGCACAGAGCCCCCTCCAGAACCAGTGGAAGAAGGCATCCACTTGAGAGACTGTGCCTTTGCACTCCCCAGGACAAAGCAGTGGACAGACCACCCACTTGAGAGACTGTGACCTTGTACTCCCCAGGACATCGCTGTGGGCATGGAGCCCCCACAAGGAGCAGTGGGGTAGTGCCATCTTCCGGCTGAGGTGCCCCCCTTCCCCATCCCCCGGAGGTGCCTATGTGTTTTTGAACTGATGCCCCTGCAGGGTTCTCTCCGTATTGAGGCAAGAGTCAAGTGTGGGCTTGGCCCATGATTTTTGGCCCAGTGGCCCACTAACATTTTGAATGGATAATGTACGGCCTTCTGTACATATTATATATTTTTGTAAATACTGTTTTTAAAAATCTGATGTATATCTGCCTATTTCTATAATATCACTGATTTAACTCTATTCCATTTGTCCTAGCGTTCTTCAAGGGGGTTATGGGGTGTAAATGTAATGTTGTTGCATGTGTTTGTGTGTATGGTGTTGTAGGTGAGGGTGGGGTGGGGGTGTTGTGTGTTGCGTGTGTGTGTCACTCTCTTTTTCCTCTCCCCTTCCCCTGTGTATTAGGTGCAGTACTCACCGTGGTCGTCGCCACCATCTTTGGTATTCCTGGTAGATGAGGAGGTAGACCAGCATGGGCAGGACCTGTAACTTGGGCTCCATGGCATCCTGGTTCTTCATTGAGTGTCGAGAGGTGAGTGGTTTCCCTTCCAAACACTGCTTCCACTGTGCTTTTGATGGCATTGGTACCGCCCTGGAAAAGCTGGCGGATTGATGGGTTGTGATGGGGTGGGCGGTACATTGTCTTCCACCTGGCTGTTGGCGGTGACCGCCGCATGTTTGTTGCTACCGCAGTGGCAGTCGGAGTGTTAAAGTGGCTGTGCGTTGGCGGTTTCCGCCCTGGTTGTGATCTCATTTTTTTACCGCCGGCCTGTTGGTGGTATTACCGCCACTTTAAAACCCACCACCACGGTTGTAATGAGGGCCTTAATTCGTAATACCTTCCAGCATGAAAACACAGGCTATCCCTCCCCTGTGGTTGTACTAGGCTGACTACGGCTATTTTTGGTGGGTCCGATCTGAATTAGGCCAGCTGAACACAGTGCAAAAGCACCGGTTCTCGTAGTAGGATAAATCGGGTATCCCAGTGTTGTTCCTAATGACGTTGCTTTCCGCAAGGCCATAAACCAAATAAGTGCCCCCAAGGTGAGTCCTAGCAGGGGCGGCACACACAGACTGAAACTTAGTGGGGAGATCACCACTGGTCCCCCTCGCACTCTCAGTGTCTTTACATGTGGGCTCTGCTTGAGTCCGGGAGCAGAACAGCTGCTATGATTGACACTCACTGCTCCTTGTGAGAGCAACTGGCGCTCCAGCTGCTCTTCGTCTTGTCAAGGCGCGACAGATAATGAGTGGCCACTGGAGGGAGAGCTGCTGACATCCACTGAAAGGGTGGCAACCTTATACTCTAAGCTGTGACCCACGGTGGAGAGGCCTTGCTGGGGGGAAGTCTTCAGTCACAGCTCCTGCACCACTCTCCTCTTCGGCAGTGTGTGTTAATGCTAGCATTGCATAGGGCATTGGGGATTCACATGGAATAGGCAAAGAGTCCCCTTATTGATGCAGAAGGGGCCGTGCTCCCTCCACACCAGGCCTCCTTAGTGAAGTGGGCACACAGAGACTGCTCTACGATGGGAAGCACCGAACCTCAGGCACAGTGCAAATAATGCAAAAAAAAAGCACCCAGAAAACAAGGAAAGCGCTCTTCATGAGCTAAGCTAAGCAAACCAAGGAGCAGGAAACAGCTCAGCCCCTGCACTGGGCTCCTTGGGAGGCACTTGGATAGGCACAAATCAGGCAATAGTAGTGAGGCAGTCTAGCACAGTAAAACCAGTATCACCATTGGTGATCTCTCCTGATAGCGATTTGGCAGTCCAATATCAGGGCACAGCTGGCAGCAGGGCAACATGCAGAAAAGCAGTACACATTAGTCCTTTGTGCAGTCCAGCAGTCCTTCTGACAGGTTCAGTCCCAGTTCTAAAAGTGCTCTAAAGATCATGGGGCCAGAGCCCTTGTACGTATCGTCAAAAGTGCCTTTTTTCAGGGTTAACTTCAAAAGAGTCCTTTCAAGTGAAGAACAACACCCTTTCAACTCAGTCCTGTCTTCTGACATCAGTAGGGGGTTATCAGCACATTGTGTGAGGGAAGGACACGGCCTATTCAAATTTAAGGTGGGACTGACCCTCCATTTCCCTAGTTAAGGATGTCTATCAGGATGCAAATGCCTCTATTGTCACAATCAGCCCCTCCTGTGTGATGGCTGTCTGGAAGGTATGTACCAAGTGGAGCTGTCACTCTGCCCCAGACATGGATTGGAGTCAGGCTGCAAAGAGTTATATGCACAGAGAAACGGCCACTTTCTAAAAGTGGCATTTCTAAAATAGTAATGTAAAATCCACTCACAGCAGTAATCCGGATTTTTGCAAACATACCAAACATGCCCACGCTACATCCCACAGATCAGAAATTACCACTTAGACATATATAAGGGAATTCCCAATGCAAACCTATGAGAGGAGCAGCCCTTACAGTAGTGAAAAACAAAATAGGATGTTTGTCACTACTATGACATGTAACACATTTAAATATATGCCCTCAATTTTACATACACAGCACGCTGCCCAAAGGGCTATCCAGGGCCTACCTCAGGGATGACATAGGTGTAGTAAATAGGAGGTTTAGGCCTTGGCAAGTAGTTTTACTTGCCAAGCCAATGTTGCAGTAAACTGTGCATGCAGGCACTGCAGTGGCAGGCCTGAGACAAGTTGGAAAAGGTACTTCTGTGCGTGGTGCAATCTACGCTGCAGGTCCACTAGTAGCAATTAATCTACAAGCCCTGGGTATATGGTATAACATTTTACAAAGGACTTATGAGTAAATTAAAAAGTCAAATAGGTGAAAACCAATTATTCCAAGTTTTAGGGGAGAGAGCACATGCACTTTAACACTTTACTAGTAGTGGTAAAGTTCCCAGAGTCCTAAAGTCAACAAAAAGAGGGTCAGAAAAATATAAGAAGAAAGGTAAAATGTTTGGGGATAACCCTGCAGAAAGGGCCATTTCCAACAGTTACATGTTCTCGACTACTGTAAGGCCTAGCTCTCCCATAGGATAACATTGGTTAAACCTATTGCATATATGTGCTAATTTTTTGCTGGAAACAGGTAGGAATTTCATGTTTGGACTCCGATGAAATTCAATTTAAAATCCCCTCTAATTGTAAAGTCAGATTATAAGCCACAATTCAGAAAATGTCAATTTAAGAAATTTGTCATTTTCTTGTGCTATCCCTTTGGTGCCTGCTGCCTGAGTCCTGGCGCACATGACCCTGCTGTTAGGCTTTGTGTATTCCTCCCAGAAAGTGAGACATAATAGCTCAGGTTGGGCAATATTGGCCACCCTTACAGGATGGGTGGGGGAAGAGATGTTTCCTGCCCCAGTTGCACTTGAACTTCAAATGAGCTTGCCTACAGTACACAAAAAGAAACCTAACACTAGTCTTTTGCTACCCCAGACTTCATGGAGCCCCAGTGGGGGAAGGAAATAATGTTCAAGAACTAGAAGTAGGGGTAGCCTAAGAAATCACCCCACTTTAAAGGATGACACCAGGAATAAAGATTGAACCCTCAGGCCAGCTTGTTAGTACTCTCCTGGTCCAGTGAAGGACTTCAAAAGTACTTCCTTGTACCCAAGAGGTCTGCCCTGCTGCTTAAGGCCCACCTTGCATGTCAGAGGACTGGCTGCTGCTACCAGGTTAGTACCCTGCTGCTTGAGGTCAGCTTTACTTACTTAGGGATTGTCCCACTTCTTGAGGCCTGACTTGCTGCTTGAACCCGGGACTACCAGAGTGACTTCAAGGGCTAGCTTGAAGGCTGCTTGTGTAAGCTACATCAACATAAACTACTGAGTCCTTGACACCCTGCATCTGGCCTCTGCTGGAGTGAGTCCTAACCCCTTTCAAGTGGTGGTCCTCCAGTCCTGGAACCTTGGCTGTGGTGTTCAGGTGCTGCTCCTGCCTAACGCTAAACCAAAAAGTGGCCTAAGAACAAACAGAAGTCCTGGACCTACAATGCTTGCTGATGCACCGAAGTTGCTGCACAAGTCGGTGTGACTCCATTGTAGCTTATGGTACGTTCTTCTCCACAGCAGCAAATCCTGTTCAGTCATTTCTCTCTCAATTAATGCATCTGCCCTCGTGGACTGCTCGTCAGGTACAGCCTGCAGCATTGGCCCTCTAGACATTTTCGGCTTCCAACAAAGAGCCAATGTCCAAAGGAAGAAATCTTCACTGCAAATCTTTCCAGAGCCTCCCCAAAGACAACGTCGCCTCCTTACACAGTGACTGGAGAGAGATGATGCACAAAGCACCAAGGAGTTGTTATTGAGCCTAAGCTACCTGTTCGAGTTACACTATGTATTTCTTTTGATTCCCCTTATTCAGATAATTGGTTGAAAGATAAGACAGCAAGTGCACTCCAGTTTGATTGTGCCAGGCGGAGCAGGAAGCCCCTGGTATTCAGATCTTCTGCAGCTGAGCTACATGTCTATGTGACCGCTTCTGTATTCTATTTTTATAGTGCAAGGGCCAGATGCTACAAACCAGTTCAACATCAATGCACCTACCTGATTAGCTCTTGAAAGGATAATTCATTCCTCCTATGACTTGTAAGGAAAGGTGTGTGATGCTCTTTTGCGTATGGTGTTTGAAAATTGTGAATGGTAACCTACAAATATACCATCTTCAAAGGTCACTTTTCAAGATTGCATAATGGGTTTCAGAGAAAGTGTCTATTGGTGACTTTTATGATGCCTTCTTGGGATCTGAATCTAATCCTTGACATTTCTTAAGGAATCCTCTTAAAACGTATTCTTGTTTGTGTCTTGATTTTCACAGAAAACTGCATTCTCTGTATTAGTTACTTCAGACCGGCAGGCGGAGTAAATAACCATTATCTCATCTTCCCTCTATTCGTTATTTTATCAAAGGATATGGTGATTGGGAGTAAAGACTTTCTCCTTGACAAAATGGTCTTTGAGTTTCTTGTTTTGCAAGATGCGCTTTTAACAACTTTATTCCCATCCCTCTTGAGGAGAGATGTACAGACGTGATCCCAAGATGCATTACATACATAAAACTGAGGAAAACTCCTCTAGAGGGTGTGTAGCCAGTGAGACAGGCATCAATACAGAGTTACTTCATCTATCTACACATTTTGGCCACAACACAACTGTATTTGAACGTTTTTGTCAGTAACAACAATCTTCTCCTGAAGAACCTTCCCTCTTCCCCCATTCTATGCATTCAGAAGACAGATAAGCAGTGCCTCCATTTCTACATTTTGTGAGAGAAAATTGAATTACTATGCCAACACCATTTGTTACACCAACAGAGGCAACCACTGTACAAGCCATTTTGCATTTCCCAGTGTAACTGTAACCTCTCCTTACCTGCAGGTGGTGGTTTACAACTTTGGAGTGTTTGATTTATTACAAGAACCAAAAGCAGGAGACTCAGAACTATCTCCATCCTATGGGATAAAAAGGATTGTTAGACAAACATTGGAATCATTTAAAATGCATTGAAACTGATAAATCATAAGGAATTACTTCAAGCAGTAAGCAACTGAAAATTGTACAGTATCGCTATCGTTTAGATTCTACCGTAAGCCTAAAACATCTATGACAAATATGAACAGCACATGCAGGAAAGCACTGCTGGTCATCTTCAATTCACCTTTCATTTCTACTGAGAGGTGACTATGAAATGGGCTCATGGTTTCCATACAAATGTTCAACATGTTACATACTGTTAAAAATATTAACTGATTCTTCAGTGTGATAAACATAATTAAAAAACAAGACGCCTCTGAATTTGACAAATTGTTATATTCCATTTTTTTTGTCACATGTGGTATATAGTTTAATTTTCAGTTGTATTTTAGTTTGCCTTCATTTGAATTTCCTTCATAAAAACACTATGGTCCTGGTTTAGATCTGTGTGGGGGAGTCGGACCCGAAAACACTGTCAATTTGACGGTATTCCGCCCACCGTATTCAGATGTATTGTGGCTGAGCCACAGACCGCAACAATGGATTGCTCTTCCTAGCCGTCAGGCTTGCGGGTTCCGGCTGACCCTATTTAGATGTTACAGTCCTGCAGCCGGTATACTGCCATCGGATTGCTGATGGAGGGAGCCCATTGCTGGACCCAATGGACATTGTACAATGGCAGCAGCAATGGAATAGAGTTAAGTCATGCACACACACTGTACCTTAGCCATTTGTGTCCCCTTGCACAACACACAACACACCACAAACACACTGTAGTCCATTGTCATTCTACCACCACATATCATGTACATCAAAAACACACGTTGCCATATATCCAGAACACAACACACATACATTGTTGACACTTCACCCACACACAACACAACTGACAAAACTACTTATTCATCCACACACACTCACACAAAAGCACAGCTTCACACATCACAATGACAACCAAACAACACTCTCCTATATGTTGCACACAACATACAACCAAACATACACAACAACATTGAACTCACATTCCAGTGGCTCACATACAGAAACAACAATGTCACCCACTGACCAACTCAACCAGCCAATCGAATTGCATACACTTATAGAAGTAATGAATCACAGTAGACAGGTGTGAATGTAACGTCACTGTGGTGTCAGCATTTATTTGGCAATGAATACTGACAACAATATGACAATTAGCTATGTGTGCGATATGTGTCATGTACCAGTGTGTCCCCATCCATGTCCCACACAAAGGTGTTTCTGACATATGCATGACACAATAATTCTAAATATTATCGTGACATGTGTATGACCTCAGTGGCCCTGAGCTCATATGTGGTGACCATGAAACGTACACAACCAATTTCGGTTCTCTACCTTTAAGTCCGGCAGTAGTGACGGAAGGTCAGCCCAGTCTTGTCCATTCAAAAATGGAAGTGGAATGGGGAAAAAAGGTAGGTTTGTAACCCAATTCCCCTCCATTCCATCACCTCAGGTGTTGAGGTCAAACTGCCACAGCTGGCTTGGTGATAAGGCACATCCATACCTGCTCGGCAGTAACAGTGGCTGCTGTCCCTCTGTCAGACCCTATTCCTGCTGTTGCTGCTGTTGAGGTGGCTGAAAATTCTTGACAAAGTCGGTGGGACTCAGGCTCCCTTTTGCCTGCGATCCAAGACATCTAAATTGGAGAGGCGGATCGCCAAGGTGGCAGATACGTTTTTCAACAGAAAATTGGCAGCGGGACCAGATCTAAATCAGGCCCCATATTAAGTTAGAAGGATTGCCCCCTCCCAAATTAGTAATAAATGCTGTCACAGACAGGGCATAAACATTTTTCTCGAACCGGCTTGACCCCAGGTAAAATGCCATCTTTGGACCTATGCACACAGGCTGTGGGCTTGACTCCATGGTACAAACATGTTCCTGGGGCAGGTGAGGGTTTTGTCCCTAAAGGGCCCACTGCTTCCGGGTACTTAAAACGAGTGTGTGACGGCAGCAGAAAACATTGTCATGAGTGGGCTGTGAGTGGGATCCCAGGGTTACTCACACCTATGGTGGAGTGCAGTGCAATGAATGGACATAGGGCATATTGACAAGGGCTCCATTAATCCCAGTGGGGCTGGTAACAGAAGTTACCACATCACTGAGATTTCAAGGAAAGCAAGCAAAATGTCTGGGTGAAAATCTCCATGAAAATGGAGAAAACCACAAGAGAGTCGGGTCATAAACACATATTATCCAATTATAAAGGTTATCGGTAAGTAATACAAACCATAATCCAAGCCGGCATTGTTCTTATGAAAATGGGATGGCTCAACTCTGAACATAATAAATAAATAAACGGTTTGCCGGTTCTGGCACTGGCTTAGTGCCAAATGTAAATGGCCAGGGCCATACATTTTAGTATACAATATTAAATCATGCTTAAATTCCCTCCCCTCCTAAAATTCATTTAAAACTTGTTTCTTCAATAATGGACTTGTAGTGAAGGGCGGGGATATCAGTCATGAACATAGGAATTGCATTTCTAAAATGTGACATGGTGGCCTATGGTGGAACCAGGGAGCCCAAGGCAAACAATGAAACAGATCCCCTATGCCCTGGTTAGTACTGCTAAACAGCCACATGTGAGGGAGGACTTTAAAAAGACCCTGGGCCCCAATGCCACTGCCACGTGCCTCGCTGTCACTATCTACACCTCCTGATATAGAATGGAATGGTCAAGTTTTCATACAGGCTTGGAGGCCCTGGTCTCTGTTAGTGACTCAGACGGGGAAGAGGTCTGCTCTAGAGGCAGAGTCATGTTTCTACAAAAGAGAATAGAGAAATGCAAGGAACCAGTGGAAGGCAGTGATGTAAGCAGGGTCAGGTTAACGTTTCCATCCAACACGAACATTCCACAACCAGATAGTGATAAAAGAAGGGAAAAGTCCTGACAATCCATGGAAGAGAGCTAGAGGCAGAGATACCTATGACACAGAACGGGGGATTCGGGCAGATCTTCTAGTACAGTCTCAGGGAGTGCTTGGGGGTAAAGCATGGTCTTCTGGTAATTCCTAAATTTGGTGGTCCATTCATACCAAGTAAACTCCAAAAATCACCAGATAGAACAGCCTGTCAGATGGAGCAAAGATCCCGGTTGGCAGCAGCAAGTGCTGTAATTGGCATCTTTGAAGTAAACAACTCGACACGTTCATGGCTGAGCATGGACCCAGCCTACACAGATGGCATATATAACCCATCCCTCTTAACAACTGTTCACGACAGTGACCATGTGATGATGTAAGATGCTCTCTTCAAGATTAAAAAACAAAGTGGAGAAACACAACCCCGATTGTAGTCGATAGAAGACCCACCTGCTGTTCAGTTCCAGAAGCATGTAAGAGTCAGAGCACAAGAGGCTGCTTTTTGTTGCACTGTTCTCTTCTTACTGCACAAAATGAATCACCACTTCAAACACATCAGCACACAAACATTTGCCTAATAATTACGGGGTGTGTTTACCGGTTAGGTGTTCTGCCAAGACACTCTCCTAGCTATTGCTTCGGCCTCCCTCTTTGAGCCGAAGTAAGGACTGGTATATGGGCAAAACACACATCTCTATTCCAGAAAAGCCTAGGACAGTCTGTTTTACACACCACCTCTGTGGGTAAGATGTCAGCTGTTCTGCCTTGGTCAAGTGCTAGAGGGACGTACTACCTGTTCTTTGTGGGACCAATAGTAAGGTGGATTCATAGTTCTGGTTTCATACCTTAGTTGAACTTTTGAGGCATTTGAATGGGCAGCAGTTGCATTAACATACATGTGTAGTTATTCTAAGGCTCATTATTATACTTTTTATGCAGACACAATGTCAAATACCATAGGATGAAGTTTTACATTGTGAATCCACTGGCAAATACATTTGTAAGGGGATTGGCAGAACCCTTTTCAGAGGGTCACGGGGCATGCAGGGGCTACTGGGCCCGACCTTGGTGTTTGGGGCCTTTTACTGCTGATGTGACATTGCCAACCTACTATGGATCCTGAGCAACTGAGCCAGGTACCCCTTCTGCGTTTGACACTCATTGGTTGCTGTGGACCAGCAGCCAAACACTCCCTCAGATGTGGGGGACTGTAGATACAGGTAAAGCATAACTCAAAGTCACACAGTACAAACAATAAATCAATGTCCAGGCAAATATTTGCTTTTATAAGAAAGAATAAAGTATTTTATTTTTAACTCTAGACATTCAAAATAATATTGATACTCATATGCAATAACACCCCCCCATTGAGGTTGGATTCTAGTAGTTCCCAGGTAAATTCCTATCTCACCCTCTACCTAGTAACATGTTCTGGGTTGCTCCCCATTCACTGTGAGCACATCCAGGTAATATGTACTAGTAGGCAGTACTCAAGAGTTCCCCTCTGAGTATGTAGCTATTAGTTAAAAGTGTCTATGTTGCTGTATCACCGTTAGAAGCAAGTCCCTTGGGGTTTCAAAGGCCTAGTTCCAGTCTTACCCCCTCTGGTGGTAAGCAAGTGTTCAGCAGTGCAGTAAGTGCCCTCTCCAAAGGCCATGCTGAGTCCAGATTATGTTTGATGAAGACAGACCACAAGTAGTTCACACAGCAGCACCCAATAGGTGCAGGCTCTCTCCCCTGAGAAGTGCTGCTAGCTTTCCCAGCGATCAGAGCTAACGGCGATGGGGAGTATTCTTCCGGCTCCCTACTAGGGCTCTGGCAAGGGTGTCACACTTTTGTGGTTGGAAGGCTTGACCTAGCAGTCATGGCAGTAATCTCCTCATCTGTGTCACGACCCAAACACTTGGCCACAGTAGTACTGGGAGTCCCTACTGGAATATAGGATTGCGACCTTACAATCAGACACAGACTCTTCCAGTGTGATTGCTCTCAATAAGGTGGCCTCTTCTGTTATACAAGGTCACCGATCTCCGTTGTCACAAGCCTCATGCTCCGGTACCATATACGTTCAACCTAGACCCCCTCTGGCATATGGGGTCACTGTGGTGTGGGGTTGCAGGTCTGATGCTTCCCACATGACACTTTCCACATGGCTGAGATTATGACAGCCCTTTCCTGAAAACCGGGTTTGCTGAACCATTCCAGCATATGGGCAATGGCCTGATTGCTGAGCAGCCATCCTCCTCACATCTGGTTCAGGTAGTCCTCCCTATAGAGCTCCTCACTGAACCTCCCTTCCTCCACCATTCTCCTCTTCCTCACAGAGCACACTTGTCTTAGCAAGCAGGCATAAGCTGGTATTCAAGGCACCAAGGCCTGTTCCATCACACACCATTGAGAATATCAAGCCATGGCCCCCAGTTCAGGTCACAGGCAGAAGTCTTGCAGAGCATTGTCTTCTCACAAAGCCTATCTGGCTCCTTGGCAGATGGCAAATATTGAGGTCTCAACCTCTGTTTTTTATAGTCCATTTTCAGACAACAAAATGTAGTTTAGAGTGAGAATCTTTGAAGTTTTGTGTTGCGGTTCTGCTTCTTTTGAAGAGGACATTGAATCAAAGTTGCCCTTCAAGAAGAGACATGAAGAGACAGCAACAGATGTGTCTTAATTCGAATACCTCAGCCATAAATTGCAACCGCTAGTCATAAATTCTGCAAGTTGATTGGTGGCCGAACGATGAGTTTTCGCTACTGCGTCCCCAGACTTCACAAAATTGTCCCATCTGATAGTGCACTGGTTGATAGACACCACTACTGAAAGCATGGGATCCTGCTCACCCAGAACTTGCCCCTTGTTTTGGGATGACATGTCCCACTTCATCATAATAGGAAAGTGGTCACTACCTTGGTGATTACCTATCCTCAGATCAATAGTTTTATGGCATATCCTTAAATCAATAAAAATGTAGTGAATATAACTACTATAATTCCCTGATTAAAGGTGTGCGTGGCCGGATTTACCGAAGGGAAACGTCCATTCCCTGGTCGCAGGCCATACTTGACCATTAAGGGGGTGATTCAGACCTTGGCGGACGGCGGAGGCCGTCCGCCAAGGTTCCGCCGCCGAATGACCGCACCGCGGTCAAAAGACCGCGGCGGCCATTCAGACATTTCCGCTGGGCCGGCGGGCGCTCTCCAAAAGAGCGCCCGCCGGCCCAGCAGAAATGCCCCTGCAACGAGGACGCCGGCTCAGAATTGAGCCGGCGTAGTTGCAGGGGTGCGACGGGTGCAGTTGCACCCGTCGCGTATTTCAGTGTCTGCAAAGCAGACACTGAAATACTTTGCGGGGCCCTCTTACGGGGGCCCCTGCAGTGCCCATGCCATTGGCATGGGCACTGCAGGGGCCCCCAGGGGCCCCGCGGCACCCCCTACCGCCATCCTGTTCATGGCGGGTTTCCCGCCATGAACAGGATGGCGGTAGGGGGTGTCTGAATCCCCATAGCGGCGGAGCGCGCTCTGCCGCCATGGAGGATTCAATGGGGCAGCGGTAAACCGGCGGGAGACCGCCGGTTTACCCTTTCTGACCGCGGCTGAACCGCCGCGGTCAGAATGCCCTCGGGAGCACCGCCAGCCTGTTGGCGGTGCTCCCGTGGTCGGTGACCCTGGCGGTCACCAGCCGCCAGGGTCAGAATGACCCCCTAAGTCTATAACCAGAAAAGCAGTATCACTTACTTTTACTGGCTTGTAAGTTGTAGAGAGGGGAGGACTTCCCCACAATCAATCTTCTTCCTGTTTAAATATGTAGGGTATTTTCTCAATGAAGTGTTAAACCTCCTGCAATAATAATATGATGTTTGAAAGATAGCTCTGCCATAAATATGTGTTTAAGAGACTAAGGTGGTCATTCTGACCGCGGTGGGCGGTGGTTGCCGCCCGCCATGCGGTTACCGCCGAAAGACCGCACCGCGAGACCGCGGCGGCCATTCCAACTTTCCCGCTGGGCCGGCGGGCGCCCTCCAAAAGAGCGCCCGCCGGCCCAGAGGGAAAGCCACTGCAACAATGAAGCCGGCTCCGAATGGAGCCGGCTGAGTTGCAGGGGTGCGACGGGTGCAGTCGCACCCGTCGCGATTTTCACTGTCTGCTAAGCAGACAGTGAAAATCTTTGTGGGGCCCCCAGGGGCCCCACGACACCTGATCCCGCCATCCTGTTCCTGGCGGTAAAAACCGACAGGAACAGGATGGCGGGAAGGGGGTCGGAATCCCCATGGCGGTGCTGCTGGATTCCCTGGGCCGGGGGAAAACCGGCGGGAAACCGCCGGTTCCTCTTTTCTGACCCCGGCTTTACCGCCACGGTCAGAATGGCCCTGGAAGCACCGCCAACCTGTTGGCGGTGCTTCCGTGGTCCCCGGCCCTGGCGGTTTGAAACCGCCAGGGTCGGAATGACCCCCTAAAAGTTTTAAAGATTTGATGAAAGGCACTGGGTATATTATAAATATTGACAAGCGAGAGACAGGGGACTGTTTTGGGCTGACACTAAGTACTAGAATGTCAGATGAATCAAAATATACTTCCTTTATAATACAGCCTAGAGAAATATTTGTCCATATGATAAGGCCCCCCACCGCCCTCCCCACTTTAGAATGAATAGTCTCCTTACAATAGGAATCAAAGCCCTGACTAAACATATTTGTGGTAGACCAAGTCTCCAGAAATAAGCATATGTCAAAGTTCTCACTATACAAGCCCCAGTCCACATCATCAGCCTTGCTCCTTATACCTGCAATGTTCCATGAGATTATAAAGAAAGGAAGAAAGTGCTTTTCCATAGACAATGTAGGAAGTCCACAGTCCCTGGGAGTTACAGTGTCCAACCCAATATCTGGTCTCCTCAAGTTGACTTTTATTATGTTGTTTGCAGCAATAGAGTAGTGAGGCTCACTCTCACAAATAGATGATAGACATCTAGTCATTTGGGCCCGGGCATTCACACATTGAAATAATGCATTCACATCCTCTTGTTAAATAGCCACTTTAAGTAGTTAATCTACATCCCTTCATTGCTATTTGAAATCTGCCTCAAACTCCTGGCCTCACCTCGCGCCGACCCTGTGCTAGTTATCATTTTATCCTTCTGCAGCAGCAGCCGACATTCAGACCATCGTCTTTTAAAAACAATATTCGAGCCGATAGGGGGCAAGAAATGGGCATGCATGGATAATAAGCCTTCCACCAAATCCAGGCTAGACAGCTTTATATCCATCATGTCCTATTGTTCTGTTCTCTCTGAGTGAAGCTTTGCAAATAATATGTCTGAATCAACAATCAATCAACAGTGTTGCACATGTCTTAGCTAGTGAGTGGTCTTGTTTTTTAAGGACATGGTGCCTTCAAAGGAACTTGTTGGTAATTTGGGCACATTGAGCATATACACCAAGTAACCTTGCCTATGGTCCAGGAAGGTTTTACATCTTTCCATATTATTTGGGACTAACACAGGAGGGCTTTTATTAGCACTGTCAGTGCTATAGACACTCAGCATATCTTCCGTTTTGCCCATTCTTTGATTTTCCAAAATCATACCTTTGACATAAGCAGTAATTTTATTTTGTAATTCCTCTCTCTATTCAAGACTGTTCCTTTTAGCCAGCTGATTACCTTCCTCCAAAGTTCTTATTATCCTTTCAACAGCACCATTCATTTCTCGGTGACAAATCGAACTTCATTTGTGTAGAATTTGTGTAGAATGCCCCTTTCAGAAAAGAATCTTTCAATTTAAAGAGAACAAAACTGAGGTCCGTTATCAGAAAGAAAGGACTTCCAAAAGCTCTCTCACTTAAACACTTCCTCCAAAAACCTAATCACTCCTGAGGATGTAATATCCTGCATGCACACCACTTCACCAATCTTGAATAAAGATCCACCAACAGTATGATATATGGTGTACGATGTTATCTTCTAAGTGGTCCAACTATATCTATAGCTACTTCTTCCAATGGGAACTCAGGAAGTTGTCTGCACGCAAAGGGGATCTGTTTATTAGTTAAAATTTGATCACGATCCTTGCATTTTTGGAAAACCCCAAACCATCCTTACCACCCGGATATGCGTCCCTAGCCACCAAAAATCTACATGTGACTTCTTTTTAGTCTTTATTGTACCTAAATGGCCTAGATGAGCTTGTGTTATCAGTTTATCTTTCACACTCCGTGGGGGCACCAACCGAGTGCCCTTTAGCAACACAAACCTATCCGCAGGCAACTCATCATTAACCATACTCCATGGTTTTTCCAGTATACCAAAACAACTGTCTTTACACCTTGTCATCACCTCCATTAACTCTGAATCCTTTGACATATCATCCTTTCATTCCTCCTGTTATTAACCTAACAGAACTTAACAGACATTCACTTCCTCCTTCAAAAAATAATTCTGAAATTCCTCTGCATCTGCTTCATTGACCAGTCTCAACAGATAATCCACTGACACATTGCTAACCCAGATTTATACTCAACGTCAAACAATATGCTTGTTAGTCTATCATCCACCTCCGAACCCTGGATGATATGGAATGTAGACCTTTTTCATACAAACTTTCCATTAAAGGTTTATGGTCCAAATTAACTTTAAATTTGCAACCCCAAATCAAATTTTTGAACTTTCTTAATGCCTAGGCTATGGCCAACACCTCTTTTTTAATCATGGAGTAATTGATTTCTGATCCATGCAAACATCTGGAAGCACAAGCTATCAAGCAATCAACGCCATTTCTTTTTTGAAAAAGCACTTCTCAAACCTTTGGAACTTGCATCCATAACAATATTGGTCTCTTCACCCTGAACATATGTCTGTAAGCAATATGCATTCTTCAAACCCCTTTAGAGAGCATCAAGCTCTTCTTAACATTTCAGGCTCCACTTGAATATTACATTCTTCCCTAACAGAATTTTCAATGGCACTGATTTATCCGCATAGCTTCTGATGAGTTTTCCATAATATTCAGACATCCCCAAAAATGATGCTACTGCTTTCTTAGAGGAAGGTTCTTTCAGTACTACAATTGTCTCAACCAATTTATTTTCTTTGGTGCAACCCCTCTCTCAGAAATTTCATGTCATAAATAGGTCATTTTGTTCATTTATTTGAAAAATGTATCTCCTTTGACACAAATTTATCTCCTCTTATGCTTTTTCCGTTTATTCCTGCAAAATTTCAAATAATGTTTTTTTCCACACACATTACTATAAGCAATTAAAGCAGGGCACTCTCTAACATTGGCTATAGGTCCACTCATCCCACATCTAACCTCACACATAACTTCAAGTTTCTCATGTTGAAATATTTTTTTCCTTATCACTGTTCAACTCACATACCCATTTTAACATGTGCTTGACTCTTTTTGCTATTATGACCAATTCTTCTAGCGGTGGCTCATCTTTAAGCCACGACCTTTCTCTTATCTTGTCAGTTTGACATTTGAGCACAAATTGATTGTGACTCTGTTTCTCCGTTGCAGCGCCAAACGTACAAGTCACAGCTAATTTCCTCTTCCCTGTGATGTAATCTTTCACTGACTCTTCAAGTCCTTGTTCTCCAAACCCAAAATGATACCTTTCCATAATGGTACTTACACGTGGAAGGTAAAGTCGACCCAACTGTAATATTTATTTAGATCTCTTCTCTTGACCACATCCTTCTTCCATTTGTTCCACCATTTGAGTGGTTTCCCAGAGTTAATCATGTAAAACAGCAGTGGTATTACATTCTGCATTTTCTCTTTCTTTTATAACAACCTTAGAACTACAAAAATGAAAAAAAATAAAACTGGCTAAAATCTCCGTTTGAACCTTCACTAAAGCTCAAACCGATAACCACACTATAGGAAAAAACAATTTCTGTTCCTACACAAACATATACATTTTGCTAGAGACAAAGAATGTAGGTTTGCTCCACTCCAGTTTGGTCAAAATCTCCAAAAATCAGTTTTCCTGTTGATTAAATCAAAACCACTTTAAAGAGTGTCTGTCAAGGTGTTCTGTCACCACAAAACAAGCATGCATAATAAAAAATCATTTCAAAGAAGTAGTTTGTCCCAAGTAGATCTTGTACTGAGTACTCACCTTCTGAATAGCTGGTATGCGATTCACTTGGGATTTCTGAACAGACTTATAGTTCAGGCACAGTAAATCCAATACTATGACTCTCACTATTTTTGTGGACCCAAAGGCTCTTCAGTGTGATGAACATAATAACCTGGTGTGCCTGTCACAATATATACAACACAGTCTCCTTGTAAACAAACACAGAGACTCTCAACCAACACATAGATTTCTTCAAGATAAGCACTTGGTGTGCCTCTTACCATAAGCACAGATACTGAGGCTCTTCAGAAATGGTGTGCCACTTCACGCTTTCCCCCACCGGCAGACTTCCCCTTGAATGTAATGCTAGACTTCACCATCCCCACAGTTGGCTGTTGAAATGTCACGGACAATCAAACTTTACATCTAATTTATTAACATTCTGCCCAATTTCTATGACAGATAGATCTGGTAATATACAGTGATCGTTATATGCATTCAACGGGGTTTCTACCACCAATCAGGTTTTTTTCCCCATGACCCACATGTTTTCTACTGCCGATAGGGCTTTTGAACTAAGTTGCATTTCACCACCAATGTAGATCAGCTTCTCACCTGCTACATTTCAGCACTCAACCTCATGACGGCAAGTGTGGGTACCGAGGCTGCGCACCTCATCTCCAGCACCTTGCAACCTATGCTTTCCTAGCAAATTTTACCTCTAAAGCTCCTCAGCCTTCAACAGACATTTTTTACGGCATCTCGATTTTGAGTTTTCCTCTAGTAAAGCTGACATCCAATCCTCATCGCCAGTGAAGCAAAGTGGTCTTTTAAGAAAACACATGAAGAGACAGTAATTGTAATAGTAATTTTTTTTCAAGAAGGGACTCTGATTCATTGAGGCTTGTTGCATAACCTCGACCATACGTTAGGACCTTGGCACGTGGCTAACACATGTACAGTTGATGTCACAACTAACGACTCTGAGGAGGGACGCAACAGCCACAGGATAGTGACGGTCTGAACATGCCCAGACTTGCCCTCATAGGTGGAGAAAAACGGGGCACCCCTGCAGGGCTACCTTTTTTCCCAGCCCAAATTCCTAGACACTATGGCAAGGACCCTGGCACATGATCAACATCTGATCACATGATGGCACAACCCACGTGACCCACCTACACCTATGTCAGTTCCGGGGTGGGTTCTCAGGGGGACCGGAAGTCCCAATACAGAAATTAGGTCATTTCCGGGGTGGGACAACTGTCCTTTTCGAGCTGTATGAAAAAAGGTATCTGCTATAAGCATATGAATAGTCAAGAGGAAAAAAAAAAAATGAAAAGCTATCAGCACAATGGTTACACTCAATGACATTGTAAATAGTGTATTATACATTTATATTGTGATATATGTTAAGATAGGTTAATGTATTTATTTAATTATAATTATATATAATGGTATGCTCCTACTTACCTTGGAATGTTGGCCAATGGACCAGCTGGGAGTTTGCCATGGAATGTTGGTGATGCTTGCTCTCATTGTCGTTGTGAGGAGTCTTTGAATAAACTTGTGAAACCTCTTCCTCTGCATAGTTACTACAGAATTATTTACTACAGAAATCTTTGGCGACGAGGATGGGATCACTTTGAAGAGGCTGTGTAGGGGCAGCTGGATTCCTCACCCCTGAGCCAGTGAGAATTATTGCCGTCTGCGCTAATTTCTTGCCGCAGTATATGTGAGCAAGTTTTGGTCTGCGCGGTGGGAAATTGTTCGAGTATGCAGTGCAGTGAGGAGTGAGCGCTTATGGTGGAGTCGACAAGCGCTCTCCAGGCTCCTGTCAGCGCAGCATGGCGGCCCACACAAGTGAGGTACTACTTTTATCAGGAGACTTCGGGGAATGGTGGGTGGAAGGACATTTGTGGCTCCTCTCAGATTCAAGAACTTTCTGTCACTGAAATGTGAGGAAAAAGTGTTTTTTTAGCAAAAGTTTGAGGTTTGCAAAGAACTCTGGTTAACAGAAACAGGTGAGAGCCCCACAAGTCACCCCATCTTGGATTCCCCTAGGTGTCTAGTTTTCCAAAATGTGCAGGTTTGGTAGGTTTACCTAGGTGCCCACTGACCTAGAGGCCAAAATCCACAGCTGGGCAGTTTGCAAAAAACAGCTCTGTTTTCTTTGGGAAAATGTGATGTGTCCACGTTGTGTTTTGGGGCATTTCCTGTCGCAGACATATGGCCTACCCATACAAGTGAGGTAACATTTTTACTGTGAGACTTGGGGGAACGCTGAGTGGAAGGAAATTTGTGGCTCCTCTCAGATTCCAAAACTTTCTGTCACCGAAATGTGAGGGAAAAGTGTTTTTTAGCCACATTTTGAGGTTTACAAAGGATTCTGGGTAACAGAACCTGGTGAGAGCACCACAATTCACCCCATCTTGGATTCCCCTAGGTGTCTAGTTTTCAACAACGTGCAGGTTTGGTAGGTTTCCCTAGGTGCCGGCTGAGCTAGAGGCCAAAATCCACAGGTAGGCACTTTGCAAAAAACAGCTCGGTTTTCATTGGGAAAATGTGATGGGCCCACGTTGTGTTTTGGGGCGTTTTTTGTCACGGGCACTAGGCCTATCCACACAAGTGAGGTACAGTTTTTATCAGGAGAGTTGGAGGAACGCTGGGTGGAAGGACATTTGTGTCTCCACTCAGATTCCAGAACTTTCTGTCACCGAAATGTGAGGAAACTTTGTTTTTTTGTCCAAATTTTGAGGTTTTAAAAGGATTCTGGGTAACAGATCCTGGTGAGAGGCCCACAAGTCACCCCATCTTGGATTCCCCTAGGTGTCTAGTTTTCAACAACACGCAGGTTTGGTAGGTTTCCCTAGGTGCCGGCTGAGCTAGAGGCCAAAATCCACAGCTAGGCACTTTCCCAAAAAACAGCTCTGTTTTCATTGGGAAAATGTGATGGGTCCACATTGTGTTTTGAGACATTTCCTTTCGCGGGCACTAGGCCTTCCCACACAAGTGAGGTACAATTTTTATCAGGAGACTTTGGGGAACGGTGGGTGGAAGGACATTTGTGACTCCTCTCAGATTCCAGAACTTTCTGTCACCGAAATGTGAGGAAAAAGTGTTTTTTAGCCAAATTTTGAGGTTTGCAAAGAACTCTGGTTAACAGAAACTGGTGAGAGCCCCACAAGTCACCCCATCTTGGATTCCCCTAGGTGTCTAGTTTTCCAAAATGTGCAGGTTTGGTGGGTTTCCCAAGGTGTCCACTGACCTAGAGACCAAAATCCACAGCTAGGCAATTTGCAAAAAACAGCTCTGTTTTCTTTGGGAAAATGTGATGTGTCCACGTTGTGTTTTGGGACATTTCCTTTCGCGGGCACTAGGCCTACCCACACAAGTGAGGTACAATTTTTATCAGGAGACTTCGGGGAACGGTGGGTGGAAGGACATTTGGGGCTCCTCTCAGATTCCAAAACTTTCTGTCACCGAAATGTGAGGGAAAAGTGTTTTTTAGCCACCTTTTGAGGTTTACAAAGGATTCTGGGTAACACAACCTGGTGAGAGCCCCACAATTCACCCCATCTTGGATTCCCCTAGGTGTCTAGTTTTCAACAACGTGCAGGTTTGGTAGGTTTCCCTAGGTGCCGGCTGAGCTAGAGGCCAAAATCCACAGCTAGGCACTTTCCAAAAAAACAGCTGTGTTTTCATAGGGAAAATGTGATGGGTCCACATTGTGTTTTGAGACATTTCCTTTCGCGGGCACTAGGCCTACCCACACAAGTGAGGTACAATTTTTATCAGGAGACTTTGGGGAACGGTGGGTGGAAGGACATTTGTGGCTCCTCACAGATTCCAGAACTTTCTGTCACCGAAATGTGAGGAAAAAGTGTTTTTTAGCCAAATTTTGAGGTTTGCAAAGAACTCTGGTTAACAGAAACTGGTGAGAGCCCCACAAGTCACACCCATCTTGGATTCCCCTAGGCGTCTAGGTTTCCAAAATGTGCAGGTTTGGTGGGTTTCCCTAGGTGTCCACTGACCTAGAGACCAAAATCCACAGCTAGGCAATTTGCAAAAAACAGCTCTGTTTTCTTTGGGAAAATGTGATGTGTCCACGTTTTGTTTTGGGACATTTCCTTTCGCGGGCACTAGGCCTACCCACACAAGTGAGGTACAATTTTTATCAGGAGACTTCGGGGAACTGTGGGTGGAAGGACATTTGTGGCTCCTCTCAGATTCCAAAACTTTCTGTCACCGAAATGTGAGGGAAAAGTGTTTTTTAGCCACATTTTGAGGTTTACAAAGGTTTCTGGGTAACAGAACCTGGTGAGAGCCCCACAATTCACCCCATCTTGGATTCCCCTAGGTGTCTAGTTTTCAACAACGTGCAGGTTTGGTAGGTTTCCCTAGGTGCCGGCTGAGCTAGAGGCCAAAATCCACAGCTAGGCACTTTGAAAAAAACAGCTCTGTTTTTATTGGGAAAATGTGATGGGTCCACGATGTGTTTTGGGGCATTTTCTGTCACGGGCACTAAGCCTATCCACACAAGTGAGGTACAGTTTTTATCAGGAGACTTGGAGGAATACTGGGTGGAAGGACATTTGTGTCTACACTCAGATTCCAGAACTTTCTGTCACCGAAATGTGAGGAAACTTTGTTTTTTTGGTATAAATTTTGAGGTTTTTGAAAGGATTCTGGGTAACAGATCCTGGTGAGAGGCCCACAAGTCACCCCATCTTGGATTCCCCTAGGTGTCTAGTTTTCAACAACGCGCAGGTTTGGTAGGTTTCCCTAGGTGCCGGCTGAGCTAGAGGCCAAAATCCACAGCTAGGCACTTTCCAAAAAAACAGCTCTGTTTTCATTGGGAAAATGTGATGGGTCCACATTGTGTTTTGGGGCAATTCCTTTCGCGGGCACTAGGCCTACCCATACAGGTGAGGTAACATTTTTACTGGGAGACTTGGGGGAACGCTGAGTGGAAGGAAATTTGTGGCTCCTCTCAGATTCCAAAACTTTCTGTCACCGAAATGTGAGGGAAAAGTGTTTTTTAGCCTCATTTTGAGCTTTACAAATGATTCTGGGTAACAGAACCTGGTGAGAGCACCACAACTCACCCCATCTTGGATTCCACAAGGTGTCTAGTTTTCAACAACGTGCAGGTTTGATAGGTTTCCCTAGGTGCCGGCTGAGCTAGAGGCCAAAATCCACAGCTAGGCACATTGCAAAAAACAGCTCCGTTTTCAGTGGGAAAATGTGATGGGTCCACGTTGAGTTTTGGGGCATTTTCTGTTACGAGCAGTAGGCCTATCCACACAAGTGAGGTACAGTTTTTATCAGGAGACTTGGAGGAACGCTGGGTGGAAGGACATTTTTGGCTCCTCTCAGATTCCAGAACTTTCTGTCACCAAAATGTGAGGGAAAAGTGTTTTTTAGCCACATTTTGAGGTTTACAAAGGATTCTGGGTAACAGAACCTGGTGAGAGCCCCACAATTCACCCCATGTTGGATTCCCCTAGGTGTCTAGTTTTCAACAACGCACAGGTTTGGTGGGTTTCCCTAGGTGTCCACTGACCTAGAGACCAAAATCCACAGCTAGGCAATTTGCAAAAAACAGCTCTGTTTTCATTGGGAAAATGTGATGGGTCCACGATGTGTTTTGGGTATTTTCTGTCACGGGCTCTAGGCCTATCCACACAAGTGAGGTTCAGTTTTTATCAGGAGACTTGGAGGAATACTGGGTGGAAGGACATTTGTGTCTCCACTCAGAATCCAGGACTTTCTGTCACCGAAATGTGACGAAACTTTGTTTTTTTGTATAAATTTTGAGGTTTTTGAAAGGATTCTGGGTAACAGATCCTGCTGAGAGGCCCACAAGTCACCCCATCTTGGATTCCCCTAGGTGTCTAGTTTTCAACAATGCGCAGGTTTGGTGGGTTTCCCTAGGTGCCAGCTGAGCTAGAGGCCAAAATCCACAGCTAGGCACTTTCCGAAAAACAGCTCTGTTTTCATTGGAAAAATGTGATGGGTCCACATTGTGTCTTGGGGCATTTCCTTTCGCGGGCACTAGGCCTACCTATACAGGTGAGGTAACATTTTTACTGGGAGACATGGGGAACGCTGAGTGGAAGGAAATTTGTGGCTCCTCTCAGATTCCAAAATATTCTGTCACCGAAATGTGAGGGAAAAGTGTTTTTTAGCCACATTTTGAGGTTTACAAAGGATTCTGGGTAACAGATCCTGGTGAGAGGCCCACAAGTCACCCCATCTTGGATTCCCCTAGGTGTCTAGTTTTCAACAACGCGTAGGTTTGGCAGGTTTCCCTAGGTGCCGGCTGAGCTAGAGGCCAAAATCCACAGCTAGGCACTTTCCAAAAAAACAGCTCTGTTTTCATTGGGAAAATGTGATGGGTCCACATTGTGTTTGGGGGCATTTCCTTTCGCGCGCACTAGGCATACCCATACAGGTGAGGTAACATTTTTACTGGGAGACTTGGGGGAACGCTGAGTGGAAGGAAATTTGTGGCTCCTCTCACATTCCAAAACTTTCTGTCACCGAAATGTGAGGGAAAAGTGTTTTTTAGCCACATTTGGAGGTTTACAAATGATTCTGGGTAACAGAACCTGGTGAGAGCCCCACAATTCACCCCATCTTGGATTCCCCTGGTGTCTAGTTTTCAACAACGTGCAGGTTTGGTAGGTTTCCCTAGGTGCCGGCTGAGCTAGAGGCCAAAATCCACAGCTAGGCACTTTGCAAAAAACAGCTCTGTTTTCATTGGGAAAATGTGATGGGTCCATGATTTGTTTTGGGGCATTTTCTGTCACGGGCACTAGGCCTATCCACACAAGTGAGGTACAGTTTTTATCAGGAGACTTGGAGGAACGCTGGGTGGAAGGACATTTGTGTCTCCACTCAGATTCCAGAACTTTCTGTCACCGAAATGTGAGGAAACTTTGTTTTTTTTGTCCAAATTTTGAGGTTTTTCAAAGGATTCTGGGTAACAG
The DNA here is from genome assembly GCF_031143425.1 of Pleurodeles waltl. Taxonomy (NCBI): domain Eukaryota; kingdom Metazoa; phylum Chordata; class Amphibia; order Caudata; family Salamandridae; genus Pleurodeles; species Pleurodeles waltl. The sequence continues at coordinate 1,146,544,850 of NC_090439.1, forward strand.
ATCCTGGTGAGAGGCCCACAAGTCACCCCATCTTGGATTCCCTTAGGTGTCTACTTTTCAACAAAGCACAGGTTTGGTAGGTTTCACTAGGTGCCGGCTGAGCTAGAGGCCAAAATCCACAGCTAGGCACTTTCCAAAAAAACAGCTCTGTTTTGATTGGGAAAATGTGATGGGTCCACATTGTGTTTTGGGGCATTTCCTTTTGCGGGCTCTAGGCCTACCCATACAGGTGAGATAACATTTTTACTGGGAGACTTGGGGGAACGCTGAGTGGAAGGAAATTTGTGGCTCCTCTCAGATTCCAAAACTTTCTGTCACCGAAATGTGAGGGAAAAGTGTTTTTTAGCCACATTTTGAGATTTACAAAGGATTCTGGGTAACAGAACCTGCTGAGAGCCCCACAATTCACCCCATCTTGGATTCCCCTGGGTGTCTAGTTTTCAACAACGTGCAGGTTTGGTAGGTTTCCCTAGGTGCCGGCTGAGCTAGAGGCCAAAATCCACAGCTAGGCACTTTACAAAAATACGGCTCTGTTTTTTAATTTGGAAAATGTGATGGGTCCACATTGTGTTTTGGGGCATTTCCTTTCGCGGGCACTAGGCCTACCCATACAGGTGAGGTAACATTTTTACTGGGAGACTTGGTGGAACGCTGAGTGGAAGGAAATTTGTGGCTCCTCTCAGATTCCAAAACTTTCTGTCACCGAAAAGTGAGGGAAATGTGTTTTTTAGCCACATTTTGAGGTTTACAAACGATTCTGGGTAACAGAACCTGTTGAGAGCCCCACAATTCACCCCATCTTGGATTCCCCTGGGTGTCTAGTTTTCAACAACGTGCAGGTTTGGTAGGCTTCCCTAGGTGCCGGCTGAGCTAGAGGCCAAAATCCACAGCTAGGCACTTTGCAAAAAACAGCTCTGTTTTCATTGGGAAAATGTGATGGGTCCACGATGTGTTTTGGGCATTTTCTGTCACGGGCTCTAGGCCTATCCACACAAGTGAGGTTCAGTTTTTATCAGGAGACTTGGAGGAATACTGGGTGGAAGGACATTTGTGTCTCCACTCAGAATCCAGGACTTTCTGTCACCAAAATGTGAGGAAACTTTGTTTTTTTTGTCCAAATTTTGAGGTTTTTCAAAGGATTCTGGGTAACAGATCCTGGTGAGAGGCCCACAAGTCACCCCATCTTGGATTCCCTTAGGTGTCTACTTTTCAACAACGCACAGGTTTGGTAGGTTTCACTAGGTGCCGGCTGAGCTAGAGGCCAAAATCCACAGCTAGGCACTTTCCAAAAAAACAGCTCTGTTTTCATTGGGAAAATGTGATGGGTCCACATTGTGTTTTGGGGCATTTCCTTTTGCGGGCTCTAGGCCTACCCATACAGGTGAGATAACATTTTTACTGGGAGACTTGGGGGAACGCTGAGTGGAAGGAAATTTGTGGCTCCTCTCAGATTCCAAAACTTTCTGTCACCGAAATGTGAGGGAAAAGTGTTTTTTAGCCACATTTTGAGGTTTACAAAGGATTCTGGGTGACAGAACCTGGTGAGAGCCCCACAATTCACCCCATCTTGGATTCACCTAGGTGTCTAGTTTTCAACAACGTGCAGGTTTGGTAGGTTTCCCTAGGTGCCGGCTGAGCTAGAGGCCAAAATCCACAGCTAGGCACTTTGAAAAAAACAGCTCTGTTTTCATTGGGAAAATGTGATGGGTCCATGATGTGTTTTGGGGCATTTTCTGTCACGGGAACTAGGCCTATCCACACAAGTGAGGTACAGTTTTTATCAGGAGACTTGGAGGAATACTGGGTGGAAGGACATTTGTGTCTCCACTCAGATTCCAGAACTTTCTGTCACCGAAATGTGAGGAAACTTTTTTTGTTTTGGTTTAAATTTTGAGATTTTTGAAAGGATTCTGGGTAACAGATCCTGGTGAGAGGCCCACAAGTCACCCCATCTTGGATTCCCCTAGGTGTCTAGTTTTCAACAATGCGCAGGTTTGGTATGTTTCCCTAGGTGCCAGCTGAGCTAGAGGCCAAAATCCACAGCTAGGCACTTTCCGAAAAACAGCTTTGTTTTCATTGGAAAAATGTGATGGGTCCACATTGTGTCTTGGGGCATTTCCTTTCGCGGGCACTAGGCCTACCCATACAGGTCAGGTAACATTTTTCTGGGAGACTTGGGGAACTCTGAGTGGAAGGAAATTTGTGGCTCCTCTCAGATTCCAAAACGTTCTGTCACCGAAATGTGAGGGAAAAGTGTTTTTTAGCCACATTTTGAGGTTTACAAAGGATTCTGGGTAACAGATCCTGGTGAGAGGCCCACAAGTCACCCCATCTTGGATTACCCTAGTTGTCTAGGTTTCAACAACGCGCAGGTTTGGTAGGTTTCCCTAGGTGCCGGCTGAGCTAGACGCCAAAATCCACAGCTAGGCACTTTCCAAAAAAAAGCTCTGTTTTCATTGGGAAAATGTGATGGGTCCACATTGTGTTTTGGGGCATTTCTTTTCGCGGGCACTAGGCCTACCCATACAGGTGAGGTAACATTTTTACTGGGAGACTTGGGGGAACGCTGAGTGGAAGGAAATTTGTGGCTCCTCTCAGATTCCAAAACTTTCTGTCACCGAAATGTGAGGGAAAAGTGTTTTTTAGCCACATTTTTAAGTTTACAAAAGATTCTGGGTAACAGATCCTGGTGAGAGGCCCACAAGTCACCCCATCTTGGATTCCCCTAGGTGTCTAGTTTTCAACAACGCGCAGGTTTGGTAGGTTTCCCTAGGTGCCGGCTGAGCTAGAGGCCAAAATCCACAGCTAGGCACTTTCCAAAAAAACAGCTCTGTTTTCATTGGGAAAATGTGATGGGTCCACATTGTGTTTTGGGGCATATCCTTTCACGGGCACTAGGCCTACCCATACAGGTGAGGTAACATTTTTACTGGGAGACTTGGGGGAACGCTGAGTGGAAGGAAATTTGTGGCTCCTCTCAGATTCCAAAACTTTCTGTCACCGAAATGTGAGGGAAAAGTGTTTTTTAGCCACATTTTGAGGTTTACAAATGATTCTCGGTAACAGAACCTGGTGAGAGCCCCACAATTCACCCCATCTTGGATTCCCCTAGGTTTCTAGTTTTCAACAACGTGCAGGTTTGGTAGGTTTCCCTAGGTGCCGGCTGAGCTAGAGCCAAAATCCACAGCTAGGCACTTTCCAAAAAAACAGCTCTATTTTCATTGGGAAAATGTGATGGGTCCACATTGTGTTTTGGGGCATTTCCTTTCGCGGGCACTAGGCCTACCCATACAGGTGAGGTAACATTTTTACTGGGAGACTTGGAGGAATGCTGAGAGGAAGGAAATGTGTGGCTCCTCTCAGATTCCAAAACTTTCTGTCACCGAAATGTGAGGGAAAAGTGTTTTTTAGCCACATTTTGAGGTTTACAAAGGATTCTGGGTAACAGATCCTGGTGAGAGGCCCACAAATCACCCCATCTTGGATTCCCCTAGGTGTCTAGTTTTCAACAACACGCAGGTTTGGTAGGTTTCCCTAGGTGCCGGCTGAGCTAGAGGCCAAAATCTACAGCTAGGCACTTTCCAAAAAAACAGCTCTGTTTTCATTGGGAAAATGTGATGGGTCCACATTGTGTTTTGGGGCATTTCCTCTTGCGGGCACTAGGCCTACCCATACAGGTGAGGTAACATTTTTACTGGGAGACTTAGGGGAACGCTGAGTGGAAGGAAATTTGTGGCTCCTCTCAGATTCCAAAACTTTCTGTCACCGAAATGTGAGGGAAAAGTGTTTTTTAGCCACATTTTGAGGTTTACAAATGATTCTGGGTAACAGAACCTGGTGAGAGCCCCACAATTCACCCCATCTTGGATTCCCCTAGGTGTCTAGTTTTCAACAACGTGCAGGTTTGGTAGGTTTCCCTAGGTGCCGGCTGAGCTAGAGGCCAAAATCCATTGCTAGGCACTTTGCAAAAAACAGCTCTGTTTTCATTGGGAAAATGTGATGGGTCCACGATGTGTTTTGGGGCATTTTCTGTCACGGGCACTAGGCCTATCCACACAAGTGAGGTACAGTTTTTATCAGGAGACTTGGAGGAATGCTGGGTGGAAGGACATTTGTGTCTCCACTCAGATTCCAGAACTTTCTGTCACCGAAATGTGAGGAAACTTTGTTTTTTTTGTCAAATTTTGAGGTTTTTGAAAGGATTCTGGGTAACAGATCCTGGCGAGAGGCCCACAAGTCACCCCATCTTGGATTCCCCTAGGTGTCTAGTTTTCAACAACGCGCAGGTTTGGTAGGTTTCCCTAGGTGCCGGCTGAGCTAGAGGCCAAAATCCACAGCTAGGCACTTTCCAAAAAAACAGCTCTGTTTTCATTGGGAAAATGTGATGGTTCCACATTGTGTTTTGGGGCATTTCCTTTCGCGGGCACTAGGCCTACCCATACAGGTGAGGTAACATTTTTACTGGGAGACTTGGGGGAACGCTGAGTGGAAGGAAATTTGTGGCTCCTCTCAGATTCCAAAACTTTCTGTCACCGAAATGTGAGGGAAAAGTGTTTTTTAGCCACATTTTGAAGTTTACAAAAGATTCTGGGTAACAGATCCTGGTGAGAGGCCCACAAGTCACCCCATCTTGGATTCCCCTAGGTGTCTAGTTTTCAACAACGCGCAGGTTTGGTAGGTTTCCCTAGGTGCCGGCTGAGCTAGAGGCCAAAATCCACAGCTAGGCACTTTCCAAAAAAACAGCTCTGTTTTCATTGGGAAAATGTGATGGGTCCACATTGTGTTTTGGGGCATATCCTTTCACGGGCACTAGGCCTACTCATACAGGTGAGGTAACATTTTTACTGGGAGACTTAGGGGAACGCTGAGTGGAAGGAAATTTGTGGCTCCTCTCAGATTCCAAAACTTTCTGTCACCGAAATGTGAGGGAAAAGTGTTTTTTAGCCACATTTTGAGGTTTACAAATGATTCTCGGTAACAGAACCTGGTGAGAGCCCCACAATTCACCCCATCTTGGATTCCCCTAGGTGTCTAGTTTTCAACAACGTGCAGGTTTGGTAGGTTTCCCTCGGTGCCGGCTGAGCTAGAGGCCAAAATCCATTGCTAGGCACTTTGCAAAAAACAGCTCTGTTTTCATTGGGAAAATGTGATGGGTCCACGATGTGTTTTGGGGCATTTTCTGTCACGGGCACTAGGACTATCCACACAAGTGAGGTACAGTTTTTATCAGGAGACTTGGAGGAATGCTGGGTGGAAGGACATTTGTGTCTCCACTCAGATTCCAGAACTTTCTGTCACCGAATTGTGAGGAAACTTTGTTTTTTTTGTCAAATTTTGAGGTTTTTGAAAGGATTCTGGGTAACAGATCCTGGCGAGAGGCCCACAAGTCACCCCATCTTGGATTCCCCTAGGTGTCTAGTTTTCAACAACGCGCAGGTTTGGTAGGTTTCCCTAGGTGCCGGCTGAGCTAGAGGCCAAAATCCACAGCTAGGCACTTTCCAAAAAAACAGTTCTGTTTTCATTGGGAAAATGTGATGGTTCCACATTGTGTTTTGGGGCATTTCCTTTCGCGGGCACTAGGCCTACCCATACAGGTGAGGTAACATTTTTACTGGGAGACTTGGGGGAACGCTGAGTGGAAGGAAATTTGTGGCTCCTCTCAGATTCCAAAACTTTCTGTCACCGAAATGTGAGGGAAAAGTGTTTTTTAGCCACATTTTGAAGTTTACAAAAGATTCTGGGTAACAGATCCTGGTGAGAGGCCCACAAGTCACCCCATCTTGGATTCCCCTAGGTGTCTAGTTTTCAACAACGCGCAGGTTTGGTAGGTTTCCCTAGGTGCCGGCTGAGCTAGAGGCCAAAATCCACAGCTAGGCACTTTCCAAAAAAACAGCTCTGTTTTCATTGGGAAAATGTGATGGGTCCACATTGTGTTTTGGGGCATATCCTTTCACGGGCACTAGGCCTACCCATACAGGTGAGGTAACATTTATACTGGGAGACTTGGGGGAACGCTGAGTGGAAGGAAATTTGTGGCTCCTCTCAGATTCCAAAACTTTCTGTCACCGAAATGTGAGGGAAAAGTGTTTTTTAGCCACATTTTGAGGTTTACAAATGATTCTCGGTAACAGAACCTGGTGAGTGCCCCACAATTCACACCATCTTGGATTCCCCTAGGTTTCTAGTTTTCAACAACGTGCAGGTTTGGTAGGTTTCCCTAGGTGCCGGCTGAGCTAGAGGCCAAAATCCACAGCTAGGCACTTTCCAAAAAAACAGCTCTATTTTCATTGGGAAAATGTGATGGGTCCACATTGTGTTTTGGGGCATTTCCTTCAGCGGGCACTAGGCCTACCCATACAGGTGAGTTAACATTTTTACTGGGAGACTTGGAGGAATGCTGAGAGGAAGGAAATTTGTGGCTCCTCTCAGATTCCAAAACTTTCTGTCACCGAAATGTGAGGAAACTTTGCTTTTTTGGAATAAATTTTGAGGTTTTTGAAAGGATTCTGGGTAACAGATCCTGGTTAGAGGCCCACAGGTCACCCCATCTTGGATTCCCCTAGGTGTCTAGTTTTCAACAATGCGCAGGTTTGGTAGGTTTCCCTAGGTGCCAGCTGAGCTAGAGGCCAAAATCCACAGCTAGGCACTTTCCGAAAAACAGCTCTGTTTTCATTGGAAAAATGTGATGGGTCCACATTGTGTCTTGGGGCATTTCCTTTCGCGGGCACTAGGCCTACCCTACAGGTGAGGTAACATTGTTACTGGGAGACTTGGGGAACGCTGAGTGGAAGGAAATTTGTGGCTCCTCTCAGATTCCAAAACTTTCTGTCACTGAAATGTGAGGGAAAAGTGTTTTTTAGCCACATTTTGAGGTTTCCAAAGGATTCTGGGTAACAGATCCTGGTGAGAGGCCCACAAGTCACCCCATCTTGGATTCCCCTAGGTGTCTAGTTTTCAACAACAAGCAGGTTTGGTAGGTTTCCCTAGGTGCCGGCTGAGCTAGAGGCCAAAATCCACAGCTAGGCACTTTCCAAAAAAACAGCTCTGTTTTCATTGGGAAAATGTGATGGGTCCACATTGTGTTTTGGGGCATTTCCTTTCGCGGGCACTAGGCCTACCCATACAGGTGAGGTAACATTTTTACTGGGAGACTTGGGGGAACGGTGGGTGGAAGGACATTTGTGGCTCCTCTCAGATTCCAAAACTTTCTGTCACCGTAATGTGAGGGAAAAGTGTTTTTTAGCCACATTTTGAGGTTTACAAAGGATTCTGGGTGACAGAACCTGGTGAGAGCCCCACAATTCACCCCATCTTGGATTCCCCTAGGTGTCTAGTTTTCAACAACGTGCAGGTTTGGTAGGTTTCCCTAGGTGCCGGCTGGGCTAGAGGCCAAAATCCACAGCTAGGCACTTTGAAAAAAACAGCTCTGTTTTCATTGGGAAAATGTGATGGGTCCACGATGTGTTTTGGGGCATTTTCTGTCACGGGAACTAGGCCTATCCACACAAGTGAGGTACAGTTTTTATCAGGAGACTTGGAGGAATACTGGGTGGAAGGACATTTGTGTCTCCACTCAGATTCCAGAACTTTCTGTCACCGAAATGTGAGGAAACTTTTTTTTTTTTGGTTTAAATTTTGAGATTTTTGAAAGGATTCTGGGTAACAGATCCTGGTGAGAGGCCCACAAGTCACCCCATCTTGGATTCCCCTAGGTGTCTAGTTTTCAACAATGCGCAGGTTTGGTAGGTTTCCCTAGGTGCCAGCTGAGCTAGAGGCCAAAATCCACAGCTAGGCACTTTCCGAAAAACAGCTTTGTTTTCATTGGAAAAATGTGATGGGTCCACATTGTGTCTTGGGGCATTTCCTTTCGCGGGCACTAGGCCTACCCATACAGGTCAGGTAACATTTTTCTGGGAGACTTGTGGAACTCTGAGTGGAAGGAAATTTGTGGCTCCTCTCAGATTCCAAAACGTTCTGTCACCGAAATGTGAGGGAAAAGTGTTTTTTAGCCACATTTTGAAGTTTACAAAAGATTCTGGGTAACAGATCCTGGTGAGAGGCCCACAAGTCACCCCATCTTGGATTCCCCTAGGTGTCTAGTTTTCAACAACGCGCAGGTTTGGTAGGTTTCCCTAGGTGCCGGCTGAGCTAGAGGCCAAAATCCACAGCTAGGCACTTTCCAAAAAACAGCTCTGTTTTCATTGGGAAAATGTGATGGGTCCACATTGTGTTTTGGGGCATATCCTTTCACGGGCACTAGGCCTACCCATACAGGTGAGGTAACATTTTTACTGGGAGACTTGTGGGAACGCTGAGTGGAAGGAAATTTGTGGCTCCTCTCAGATTCCAAAACTTTCTGTCACCGAAATGTGAGGGAAAAGTGTTTTTTAGCCACATTTTGAGGTTTACAAATGATTCTCGGTAACAGAACCTGGTGAGAGCCCCACAATTCACCCCATCTTGGATTCCCCTAGGTTTCTAGTTTTCAACAACGTGCAGGTTTGGTAGGTTTCCCTAGGTGCCGGCTGAGCTAGAGGCCAAAATCCACAGCTAGGCACTTCCCAAAAAAACAGCTCTATTTTCATTGGGAAAATGTGATGGGTCCACATTGTGTTTTGGGGCATTTCCTTTCGCGGGCACTAGGCCTATCCATACAGGTGAGGTAACATTTTTACTGGGAGACTTGGAGGAATGCTGAGAGGAAGGAAATTTGTGGCTCCTCTCAGATTCCAAAACTTTCTGTCACCGAAATGTGAGGGAAAAGTGTTTTTTAGCCACATTTTGAGGTTTACAAAGGATTCTGGGTAACAGATCCTGGTGAGAGGCCCACAAATCACCCCATTTTGGATTCCCCTAGGTGTCTAGTTTTCAACAACACGCAGGTTTGGTAGGTTTCCCTAGGTGCCGGCTGAGCTAGAGGCCAAAATCTACAGCTAGGCACTTTCCAAAAAAACAGCTCTGTTTTCATTGGGAAAATGTGATGGGTCCACATTGGGTTTTGGGGCATTTCCTCTCGCGGGCACTAGGCCTACCCATACAGGTGAGGTAACATTTTTACTGGGAGACTTAGGGGAACGCTGAGTGGAAGGAAATTTGTGGCTCCTCTCAGATTCCAAAACTTTCTGTCACCGAAATGTGAGGGAAAAGTGTTTTTTAGCCACATTTTGAGGTTTACAAATGATTCTGGGTAACAGAACCTGGTGAGAGCCCCACAATTCACCCCATCTTGGATTCCCCTAGGTGTCTAGTTTTCAACAACGTGCAGGTTTGGTAGGTTTCCCTAGGTGCCGGCTGAGCTAGAGGCCAAAATCCATTGCTAGGCACTTTGCAAAAAACAGCTCTGTTTTCATTGGGAAAATGTGATGGGTCCACGATGTGTTTTGGGGCATTTTCTGTCACGGGCACTAGGCCTATCCACACAAGTGAGGTACAGTTTTTATCAGGAGACTTGGAGGAATGCTGGGTGGAAGGACATTTGTGTCTCCACTCAGATTCCAGAACTTTCTGTTACCGAAATGTGAGGAAACTTTGTTTTTTTTGTCAAATTTTGAGGTTTTTGAAAGGATTCTGGGTAACAGATCCTGGCGAGAGGCCCACAAGTCACCCCATCTTGGATTCCCCTAGGTGTCTAGTTTTCAACAACGCGCAGGTTTGGTAGGTTTCCCTAGGTGCCGGCTGAGCTAGAGGCCAAAATCCACAGCTAGGCACTTTCCAAAAAAACAGCTCTGTTTTCATTGGGAAAATGTGATGGTTCCACATTGTGTTTTGGGGCATTTCCTTTCGCGGGCACTAGGCCTACCCATACAGGTGAGGTAACATTTTTACTGGGAGACTTGGGGGAACGCTGAGTGGAAGGAAATTTTTGGCTCCTCTCAGATTCCAAAACTTTCTGTCACCGAAATGTGAGGGAAAAGTGTTTTTTAGCCACATTTTGAAGTTTACAAAAGATTCTGGGTAACAGATCCTGGTGAGAGGCCCACAAGTCACCCCATCTTGGATTCCCCTAGGTGTCTAGTTTTCAACAACGCGCAGGTTTGGTAGGTTTCCCTAGGTGCCGGCTGAGCTAGAGGCCAAAATCCACAGCTAGGCACTTTCCAAAAAAACAGCTCTGTTTTCATTGGGAAAATGTGATGGGTCCACATTGTGTTTTGGGGCATATCCTTTCACGGGCACTAGGCCTACCCATACAGGTGAGGTAACATTTTTACTGGGAGACTTGGGGGAACGCTGAGTGGAAGGAAATTTGTGGCTCCTCTCAGATTCCAAAACTTTCTGTCACCGAAATGTTAAGGAAAAGTGTTTTTTAGCCACATTTTGAGGTTTACAAATGATTCTCGGTAACAGAACCTGGTGAGAGCCCCACAATTCACCCCATCTTGGATTCCCCTAGGTTTCTAGTTTTCAACAACGTGCAGGTTTGGTAGGTTTCCCTAGGTGCCGGCTGAGCTAGAGGCCAAAATCCACAGCTAGGCACTTTCCAAAAAAACAGCTCTATTTTCATTGGGAAAATGTGATGGGTCCACATTGTGTTTTGGGGCATTTCCTTTCACGGGCACTAGGCCTACCCATACAGGTGAGTTAACATTTTTACTGGGAGACTTGGAGGAATGCTGAGAGGAAGGAAATTTGTGGCTCCTCTCAGATTCCAAAACTTTCTGTCACCGAAATGTGAGGGAAAAGTGTTTTTTAGCCACATTTTGAGGTTTACAAAGGATTCTGGGTAACAGATCCTGGTGAGAGGCCCACAAATCACCCCATCTTGGATTCCCCTAGGTGTCTAGTTTTCAACAACACGCAGGTTTGGTAGGTTTCCCTAGGTGCCGGCTGAGCTAGAGGCCAAAATCTACAGCTAGGCACTTTCCAAAAAAACAACTCTGTTTTCATTGGGAAAATGTGATGGGTCCACATTGTGTTTTGGGGCATTTCCTCTCGCGGGCACTAGGCCTACCCATACAGGTGAGGTAACATTTTTACTGGGAGACTTAGGGGAACGCTGAGTGGAAGGAAATTTGTGGCTCCTCTCAGATTCCAAAACTTTCTGTCACCGAAATGTGAGTGAAAAGTGTTTTTTAGCCACATTTTGAGGTTTACAAATGATTCTAGGTAACAGAACCTGGTGAGAGCCCCACAATTCACCCCATCTTGGATTCCCCTAGGTGTCTAGTTTTCAACAACGTGCAGGTTTGGTAGGTTTCCCTAGGTGCCGGCTGAGCTAGAGGCCAAAATCCATTGCTAGGCACTTTGCAAAAAACAGCTCTGTTTTCATTGGGAAATTGTGATGGGTCCACGATGTGTTTTGGGGCATTTTCTGTCACGGGCACTAGGCCTATCCACACAAGTGAGGTACAGTTTTTATCAGGAGACTTGGAGGAATGCTGGGTGGAAGGACATTTGTGTCTCCACTCAGATTCCAGAACTTTCTGTCACCGAAATGTGAGGAAACTTTGTTTTTTTTGTCAAATTTTGAGGTTTTTGAAAGGATTCTGGGTAACAGATCCTGGCGAGAGGCCCACAAGTCACCCCATCTTGGATTCCCCTAGGTGTCTAGTTTTCAACAACGCGCAGGTTTGGTAGGTTTCCCTAGGTGCCGGCTGAGCTAGAGGCCAAAATCCACAGCTAGGCACTTTCCAAAAAAACAGCTCTGTTTTCATTGGGAAAATGTGATGGTTCCACATTGTGTTTTGGGGCATTTCCTTTCGCGGGCACTAGGCCTACCCATACAGGTGAGGTAACATTTTTACTGGGAGACTTGGGGGAACGCTGAGTGGAAGGAAATTTGTGGCTCCTCTCAGATTCCAAAACTTTCTGTCACCGAAATGTGAGGGAAAAGTGTTTTTTAGCCACATTTTGAGGTTTACAAATGATTCTCGGTAACAGAACCTGGTGAGAGCCCCACAATTCACCCCATCTTGGATTCCCCTAGGTGTCTAGTTTTCAACAACGTGCAGGTTTGGTAGGTTTCCCTAGGTGCCGGCTGAGCTAGAGGCCAAAATCCACAGCTAGGCACTTTCCAAAAAAACAGCTCTATTTTCATTGGGAAAATGTGATGGGTCCACATTGTGTTTTGGGGCATTTTCTGTCACGGGCACTAGGCCTATCCACACAAGTGAGGTACAGTTTTTATCAGGAGACTTGGAGGAACGCTGGGTGGAAGACATTTTTGGCTCCTCTCAGATTCCAGAACTTTCTGTCACCGAAATGTGAGGGAAAAGTGTTTTTTAGCCACATTTTGAGATTGGCAAAGGTTTCTGGGTAACAGAACCTGGTGAGAGCCCCACAAGTCACCCCATCTTGGATTCCCCTGGGTGTCTAGTTTTCAAGAATGTGCATGTTTGGTAGGTTTCACTAGGTGCCCCCTGAGCTAGAGGCCAAAATCCACAGCTAGGCAATTTGCAAAAGACAGCTCTGTTTTCTTTGGGAAAATGTGATGTGTCCACGTTGTGTTTTGGGGCATTGCCTGTCACGGGCACTAGGCCTACCCACAAAAGTGAGGTAACATTTTTACTGGGAGACTTGGGGGAACGCTAGAAGGAAGGAAATTTGTGGCTCCTCTCAGATACCAGAACTTTCGGTCACCTAAATATGAGAAAAACATGACTTTTTGGCCTAATTTTGATGTTTGCAAAGGATTCTGGGTAACAGAACCTGGTGAGAGCCCCACATGTCACCCTATCGCGGATTCCCCTATGTGTCCAGTTTTAAAAATGCACAGGTTTGGTAGGTTTCCCTCGGTGCCGGCTGAGCTAGAGGGCAAAATCCACAGCTAGGAAATTTGCAAAAAACAGCTCTGTTTCTTTGGGGAAATGTGTGTCCTGTCACGGGCACCAGGCCTACCCACACAAGTCAGGTACCACTTTTATCGGGAGTCTTGGGGGAATGCTGAGTGGAAGGACATTTGTGGCTCCTCTCAGATTCCAGAACTTTCTGTCACCGAAATGTGAGGAAAAGGTGGTTCTTTAGCCACATTTTGAGGTTTGCAAAGAACTCTGGGTAACAGAAACTGGTGAGAGCCCCACAAGTCACCCCATTTTGGATTCCCCTGGGTGTCTAGTTTTCAAGAACACGCAGGTTTGGTAGGTTTCCCTAGGTGCCGGCTGAGCTAGAGAGCAAAATCCACAGCTAGGCAATTTGCAGAAAACAGCTCTGTTTTCTTTGGGAAAAAGTGATGTGTCCACGTTGTATTTTGGGGCAGTGCCTGTCGCGGGCACTAGGCGTACCCACAAAAGTGAGGTAACATTTCTACTGGGAGACTTGGGGGAACGCTAGATGGAAGGAAATTTGTGGCTCCTCTCAGATACCAGAACTTTCTGTCACCTAAATATGAGGAAAACTTGCTTTTTTGGCCTAATTTTGATGTTTGCAAAGGATTCTGGGTAACAGAACCTGGTGAGAGCCCCACAATTCACCACATCTTGGATTCCCCTAGGAGTCTAGTTTTCAAAAATGTGCATGTTTGGTAGGTTTCCTTAGGTGCCGGCTGAGCTAGAGGCCAAAATCCACAGCTAGGCACTTTGCAAAAAACAGCTCTATTTTGTTTGGGATAATGTGACGTGTCCACGTTGTGTTTTGGGGCACTTCCTGTCGCTGGAACTAGGCCTATCCACACAAGTGAGGTACAGTTTTTATCAGGAGACTTGGGGTAACGCTGGGTGGAAGGACATTTGTGGCTCCACTCAGATTCCAGAACTTTCTGTCACCGAAATGTGAGGAAAATTTGTTTTTTTTGTCCAAATTTTGAGGTTTCCAAAGGATTCTGGGTAACAGAACCTGGTGAAAGGCCCAAAAGTCACCCCATCTTGGATTCCCCTAGGTGTCCAGTTTTCAAAAATGTGCATGTTTGGTAGGTTTCCTTAGGTGCCGGCTGAGCTAGAGGCCAAAATCCACAGCTAGGCAATTTGCAAAAAACAGCTCTGTTTTCTTTGGGAAAATGTGATGTGTCCACGTTGTGTTTTGGGGCATTTCCAGTGGCAGGCACCAGGACTACGCACACAAGTGTGGTACCACTTTTAATGGGAGACTTGGGGGAACCCTGGGTGGAAGGACATTTGTGGCTCTTCTCAGATCCCAGAACTTTCTGCCACCAAAATGTGAGTCAAAAGTGTTTAGCCAAATTTTGAGATTTGCAAAGGATTCTGGGTAACAGAACCTGGTGAGAGCCCCACAAGTCACCCCATCTTGGATTCCCCTGGGTGTCTAGTTTTCAAGAACGCGCAGGTTTGGCAGGTTTCCCTCGATGCCCCCTGAGCTAGAGGACAAAATCCACAGCTAGGCAATTTGAAAAAACAGTTCTATTTTCTTTGGGAAAATGTGATGTGTCCACGTTGTGTTTTGGGGCATTGCCTGTCACGGACACTAGGCCTACCCACAAAAGTGAGGTAACATTTTTACTGGGAGACTTGCGGGAACGCTAGATGGAAGGAAATTTGTGGCTCCTCTCAGATACCAAAACTTTCTGTCACCTAAATATAAGGAAAACTTGCTTTTTTGGCCTAATTTTGATGTTTGCAAAGGATTCTGGGTAACAGAACCTGGTGAGAGCCCTACAAGTCACCCCATCACGGATTCCCCTGGGTGTCTAGTTTTAAAAAATGCACAGGTTTGGTAGGTTTCCCTCGGTGCCAGCTGAGCTAGAAGCCAAAATCCACAGCTAGACAATGTGCAAAAACAGCTCTGTTTTGTTTGGGGGAACTGTGATGTGTCCACGCTGTGTTTTGGGGCATTTCCTGTCAGGGGCACCAGGCCTACCCACACAAGTGAGGTACCACTTTTATCGGGAGACTTGGGGGAATGCTGGCTGGATGGACATTTGTGGCTCCTCTAAGATTCCAGAACTTTCTGTCACTGAAATGTGAGGAAAAAGTGTTTTTTTAGCCAAATTTTGAGGTTTGAAAAGTACTCTGGTTAACAGAAGCTGATTAGAGCCCCACAAGTCACCCCATCTTGGATTCCCCTAGGTGTCTAGTTTTCAAGAACGCGCAGGTTTGGTAGGTTTCCCTCGGTGCCCCTTGAGCTAGAGGCCAAAATCCACAGCTAGGCAATTTGAAAAAACAGTTCTATTTTCTTTGGGAAAATGTGATGTGTCCACGTTGTGTTTTGGGGCATTGCCTGTTGCGGGCACTAGGCCTACCCACAAAAGTGAGGTAACATTTTTACTGGGAGATTTGGGGGAACGCTAGATGGAAGGAAATTTTTGGGTCCTCTCAAATACCAAAACTTTCTGTCACCTAAATATAAGGAAAACTTGCTTGCTTTTTTGGCCTAATTTTGATGTTTGCAAAGGATTCTGGGTAACAGAACCTGGTGAGAGCCCTACAAGTCACCCCATCACGGATTCCCCTGGGTGTCTAGTTTTCAAAAATGCACAGGTTTGGTAGGTTTCAATCGGTGCCAGCTGAGCTAGAAGCCAAAATTCACAGCTAGACAATTTGCAAAAACAGCTCTGTTTTCTTTGGGGGAACTGTGATGTGTCCACGCTGTGTTTTGGGGCATTTCCTGTCAGGGGCACCAGGCCTACCCACTCAAGTGAGGTACCACTTTTATCGGGAGACTTGGGGGAATGCTGGGTGGAAGGACATTTGTGGCTCCTCTAAGATTCCAGAACTTTCTGTCACAGAAATGTGAGGAAAAAGTGTTTTTTTAGCCAAATTTTGAGGTTTGCAAACAAATCTGGGTAACAGATACTGGTGGGAGCCCCACAAGTCACCCCATTTTGCATTCCCCTGGGTGTCTAGTTTTCAAGAACGCGCAGGTTTGGTCAGTTTCCCTAGGTGCTGGCTGAGCTAGAGAGCAAAATCCACAGCTAGTCAGTTTGCAAAAACAGCTCTGTTTTCTTTGGGAAAATGTGACGTGTCCACGTTGTGTTTTGGGGCATTTCCTGTCGCAGGCACTAGGACTACCCACACAAGTGTGGTACCACTTTTATCGGGAGACTTGGGGGAATGCTGGGTGGAAGGAAATTTGTGGCTCCTCTCAGATTCCAGAACTTTCTGTCACCGAAATGTGAGGAAAAAGTGTTTTCTTAGCCAAATTTTGAGGTTTGCAAAGAACTCTACGTAACAGAAAACAGTGAGAGCCCCACAAGTCACCCCATTTTGGATTCCGCTGGGTGTCTAGTTTTCAAGAATGCGCAGGTTTGGCAGTTTTCACAATGTGCCGGCTGAGCTAGTGACCAAAATCCACAGCTAGACAATTTGCAAAAACAGCTCTATTTCTTTTGGAAAATGTGATGTGTCCACATTGTGTTTTGGGGCATTGCCTGTCGCGGGCAAAAGGCCTACCCACAAAAGTGAGGTAACATTTTTACTGGGAGACTTGGGGGAACGCTAGATGGAAGGAAATTTGTGGCTCCTCTCAGATACCAGAACTTTCTGTCACCTAAATATGAGGAAAACCTGCTTTTTTGGCCTATTTTGATGTTTGCAAAGGGTTCTGGGTAACAGAACCTGGTGAGAGCTCTACAAGTCACACCATCGCAGATTCCCCTAGGTGTCTAGTTTAAAAAAATGCACAGGTTTTTTAGGTTTCCCTCGGTGCCAGCTGAGCTAGAGGCCAAAATCCACAGCTAGACAATTTGCAAAAACATCTTGTTTTTCTTTGGGGAACTGTGATGTGTCCACGCTGTGTTTTGTGGCATTTCCTGTCAGGGGCACCAGGCCTACCCACACAAGTGAGGTAACATTTTTACTGGAAGATTTGGGGGAACGCTAGATGGAAGGAAATTTGTGGCTCCTTTTTGATTCCAGAACTTTCTGTCACCGAAAGGTGAAGGAAAAGTGCTTTTTAGCCAAATCTTGAGGTTTGCAAAGGATTCTGGGTAACAGAACCTGGTGAGAGCCCCACAATTCACCCCATCTTGGATTCCCTTAGGAGTCTAGTTTTCAAAAATTTGCAGGTTTGGTAGGTTTCCCCAGGTGCCGGCTGAGTTAGAGGCCAAAATCCACAGCTAGGCACTTTGCAAAAAACTGTTTTTATCAGGAGACTTGGGGGAACGCTGGGTGGAAGGACATTTGTGGCTCACTCAGATTCCAGAACTTTCTGTCACCGAAATGTGAGGAAAATGTGTTTTTTTTGTCCAAATTTTGAGGTTTCCGAAGGATTCTGGGTAACAGAACCTGGTGAGATGCCCAAAAGTCATCCCATCTTGGATTCCCCTAGGTGTCTAGTTTTCAAAAATGCGCAGGTTTGGTAGGTTTCCCTAGGTACCGGCTGAGCTAGAGGCCAAAATCCACAGCTAGGCAATTTGCAAAAATCAGCTGTTTTCTTTGGGAAAATATGATGTGTCCACGTTGTGTTTTATTCCATTTCCTGTCACGGGCACTAGGCATACCCACACAAGTGAGGTAACATTTTTACTGGGAGACTTGGGGGAATGCTGGGTGGAAGGACATTTGTGGTTCCTCTCAGATTCCAGAACTTTCTGTCACCGAAATGTGAGAAAAAAGTGTTTTCTAAGCCAAATTTTGAGGTTTGCAAAGAATTCTGCGTAACAGAAAATAGTGAGAGCCCCACAAGTCACCCCATTTTGGATTCCCGTGGGTGTCTAGTTTTCAAGAATGCGCAGGTTTGTCAGTTTTCACTATGTGCCGGCTGATCTAGAGACCAAAATCCACAGTAGGCACTTTGCAAAAAACAGCTCTGTTTTCTTTGGGAAAATGTGATGTGTCCACGTTGTGTTTTGGGGCATTTCCTGTCGCCTACATATGGCCTACCCACACAAGTGAGGTAACATTTTTACTGGGAGACTTGGGGGAACGCTGAGTGGAAGGAAATTTGTGGTTCCTCTCAGATTCCAGAACTTTCTGTCACAGAAATGTGAAGGAAAAGTGTTTTTTAGCCAAATCTTGAGATTTGCAAAAGATTCCTGGTAACAGAACCTGGTGGGAGCCCAACAATTCACCCCATTTTGGATTCCCCTAGGTCTCTAGTTTTCAGAAATGTGCAGGTTTGGTAGGTTTCCCTCGGTGCCAGCAGCACCACTGAACAGGACACCGCCGCCACCAGCACCTCCGCCAAGGACACCGCTGCCACAAGCACTGCTGCCAAGGACACCGCCGCCACTAGCACTGCTGAACAGGACACCGCCGCCACAAGCACCTCTGCCAAGCACACTGCCACCACCAGCACAGCTGAACAGGACACCGCCGCCACCAGCACTGCTGAACAGGACACTGTCGCCACTAGCACCGTTGAACAGGACACCGCCGCCACAAGTACCGCTGAACAGGACACCGCCGCCACCAGCTACGCAGGCCAATGAGCGCAAAAAGCTCCAACGCTACTGAGGCCGCCACCAGCAGGATGAAGCACTCTGGGCACAAAGCCCCCTCCAGAACAAGTGAAGAAAGGCATCCACTACCACTGTCCTTGGCATGATGAAGCACTCAGAGCAGAAAGCCCCCTCCAGAACCAGAGGAGAAAGGCATCCACTACCTCTGTCCTTGGCAGGATGAAGCACTCTGGGCACAAAGCCCCCTCCCGAACCAGTGGAGATATACATCCACTCACTCAGTCCTTGGCAGGATGAAGCACTCTGGGCACAAAGCCCCCTCTGGAACCAGTGGAGTATCACATCCACTCACTCAGTCCTTGGCAGGATCAAGCACTCTGGGCACAAAGCCCCCTCCAGAACCAGTGGAAATATCCATCCACTACCGCAATCCTTGGCAGGATGAAGCACTCTGGGCACAAAGCCCCCTCCAGAACCAGTGGAGTATCACAACTACTACCTCTGTCCTTGGCAGGATGAAGCACTCTGGGCACAAAGCCCCCTCCAGAACCAGTGGAGATAAACATCCACTACCTCAGTGCTTGGCAGGATAAAGCACTCTGGGCACAAAGCCCCCTCCAGAACAAGTGGAGTATCACATCCACCACCTCTGTCCTTGGCAGGATGAAGCATCTGGGCACAAAGCCCCCTCCAGAACCAGTGGAGACTGTTATCCATTTGAGAGACTATGGCCACCCCTGGAGAGACTTGAGAGGGGGGTTGGGGGTTGTAAATGTAAATGTATCAACATGAACTTGTGCGTGTGTTGTAGTGGGTGAGGGTGGGGGGTGGGAGTGTTGCGTGTTGCATGTGTATGTCACTCTTTTTTCCCTCCCCTTCCCCTGTGTTGTAGGTGCAGTACTCACCGTGGTCTTCGCCGCTGTCTTTGATGTTCCTGGTAGAGCAGCAGGAAGACAAAGGCTGGCAGTATCGGGAGTTCGGGTTCCGTGGCGTCCTGGTTCCTCGTGGAGTGTGTAGAGGTGAGCGTTTTCCCTTCCAAGTCCTGTTTCTGCCGTGTTTTTGTTCTCGGTGAATCCGCCCCAGAAAAGGTGGCGGATTGGTGTGTTGTAATACAGTGGGTGGAACCTTGTCTTCCGCCTGTCTGTTGGCGGTTACCGCCGCGGTTTGTGTTTGTACTGCCGTGGAGTTCAGTGTGTTAAAGTGGCTGTCTATGTTGGCGGTTTACGCCACGGTCGTGATTCCATTTTTTTTACCGCCGGCCTGTTGGTGGTTTTACCGCCACTTTAACACCAACCGCCAAGGTTGTAATGACCACCTTTATGTCTTTCCATGCAAATGCAAGATGGTGGGGGTCTTCATGATCATGACTCTCGTCTTTACAATTCTATTTCTTGCACTTTTTATTATCTTAATCATTGTAGCCCATGCAATTTACTGCATTGTATTAAATAAAAACTATTGAAACATTACTGAATCTTTGTTATTGCCTGTGTTTGGTTGAGACATGATATATCTGTGAGAAAGGGGTAATCTCTGTTTAACCACAACACTCCCTGAGATGTCATACTTCTGAGACCATGCGTAACGGCTGCCACAAATCACCTCTAATTGTTTGGGTCATTGGTGAGGTACTGCTAGGGAGTCGGAAGGGTTGGGACTACAGTTGCACCTTGTAGGATAGGCATAGTCGCCTACAAACGTAAGTACTGTCATCCTTGAACCAGCAGCTTGCCCAGAGCAAGAGTCCAAACTACGACATGGCACCACCAACGATGGTGTTTAGGCACTAATTTATGGGTACCCCGATTATCACTGTCTCACAGACGACAGGTACCCTAAGTACCATTATATGGAGACATCTGTGGTCTTTGGGAAAATCCTCCTCAGCTGAACAGGGAACACCTAATTAGGCTGTAGGTTGTTCAAGCTGGAACTCATAAAAAGGACTTTACTCCCCATTTTAGTGTTCCATCTCTTTACCCATTTCTTACCAAATATGGCAAACGCCATAGACATTCCTGAAAATGCGAGCCAAGCTTTAACACTACACCTAGTAGCGCATGGGGTTACAGAAGAGGGCGGGGATGTCACTTTTATAGTAGAAGCTAATGAAGCTTACCAAACAGAAACATTTTATTCTTGGGACACCTTTCCTGAAGAAGACCGCAGAACGGTTACATTTCCCACATATAGAATTGCAAACGTACCTCAACGGTACCTAGCATACCAGTCTCAGGAAATACCACTCACTTATCAAGAGCATCAAAACTGGTTTAACCCCTTAGCTGCTGGGCCTTTTCCCTCCCAGTGCTGAGCCCTTTTTTGGCTATTTGGGATAGTTCGCGCTTAGGCCTTCATAACTTTTTGTCCACATAAGCTAACCACGCCAAATTTGCGTCCTTTTTTTCCAACACCCTAGGGATTCTAATGGTACCCAGAGTTTGTGGTTTCCCCTGCAGGAGACCAAGAAAATTGCCAAAATACAGTGAAAATTTCGTTTTTTCCAAAAAAATGGGAAAAAAGGGCTGCCGAAAAAGGCTTGTGGTTTTTTCCCTGAAAATGCCATCAACAAAGGGTTTCTGGTGCTGAAATCACTATCTTCCCACCTTTCAGGAACGGGTAGACTTGGATCAGAAAACCACATTTTTCAACACAAATTTGGCATTTTACTGGGACATACCCCATTTTTATTATTTTTGGTGCTTTCAGCCTCCTTCCAGTTAGTGACAGAAATGGGTGTGAAACCAATGCTGGATCCTGGAATGCTAAACATTTCTGAAAACTAGACAAAAGTCTGAATTCAGCAAGGGGTCATTTGTGTAGATCCTACAAAGTTTTCCTACAGAAAATAACAGCTGAAATAAAAAAATATTGAAATTGAGCTGAAAACAACAGCCATTTTTCTTTATGTTTTACTCTGTAACTTTTTCCTGCGATGTCAAATTTCCAAAAGCAATATACCGTTTTGTCTGCTGGACTCTTCTGGTTGCGGGGATATAAAGGGCTTGTAGGTTCATCAAGAACCCTAGGTACCCAGAGTCAATAAATGAGCTGCACCCTGCAGTTGGTTTTCATTCTATACTGGGTATACAGCAATTCATTTGCTAAAATATGAAGAGTGAAAAATAGGTATCAAGAAAACCTTTGCATTTCCAAAATGGGCTCAAGATAAGGTTTTGAGTAGCAGTGGTTATTTGCACATCTCTGAATTCCGGGGTGCCCATACTAGCATGTGAATTGCAGGGCATTTCTCAAATAGATGTCTTTTTTACACACTCTCTTATATTTGGAAGGAAAAAATGTAGAGAAAGATAAGCGGCAATAACACTTGTTTTGCTATTCTATATTCCCCCAAGTCTCCCGATAAAAATGATTCCTCACTTGTGTGGGTAGGCCTAGCGCCCGCAACAGGAAATGCCCCAAAACACAACGTGGACACATCCCATTTTTTTTTACAGAAAACAGAGCTGTTTTTTGCAAAGTGCCTAGCTGTGGATTTTGGCCTCTAGCTCAACCGGCACCTAGGGAAACCTACCAACCCTATGCATTTTTGAAAACTAGAGACCTAGGGGAATCCAAGATGGGGTGACTTGTGGGGCTCTGACCAGGTTCTGTTACCCAGAATCCTTTGCAAACCTCAAAACGTTGCTAATTCCTCTCATGTCGGTGACAGAAACCCTGGAATCTGAGAGGAGCCACAAATTTCCTTGCACCCAGCGTTCCCCCAAGTCTCCCGATAAAAATGATACCTCACTTGTGTGGGTAGGCCTAGTGCCCGCGACAGGAAATGCCACAAAACACAACGTGGACACATCCCATTTTTTGACAGAAAACACAGCTGTTTTTTCCAAAGTGCCTACCTGTAGATTTTGGCCTCTAGCTCAGCCGGCACATAGGGAAACCTACCAAACCTGTGCATTTTTAAAAACTAGAGACCTAGGGAAATCCAAGATGGGATGACTTGTGAGGCTCTGACCAGGTTCTGTTACCCAGAATCCTTTGCAAACCTCAAAAAGTGGCTAAAGACACAAGTTTTCCTCATATTTCGGTGACAGAAAGTTCTGGAATCTGAGAGGAGCCACAAATTTCCTTCCACCCAGCGTTCCCCCAAGTCTCCCGATAAAAATGATACCTCACTTGTGTGGGTAAGCCTAGCGCCCGCGACAGGAAATGCCCCAAAACACGACATGGACACATCACATTTTTTGACAGAATACAGAGCTGTTTTTTGCAAAGTGCCTACCTGTAGATTTTGGCCTCTAGCTCACCCGGCATATAGGGAAACCTACCAAACCTGTGCATTTTTTAAAACTAGAGACCTACGGGAATCCAAGATGGGGTGACTTGTGGGGCTCTGACCAGGTTCTGTTACCCAGATCCTTTGCAAACCTCAAAAAGTGGCTAAAAAAACACGTTTTCCTCACATTTCGGTGACAGAAAGTTCTGGAATCTGAGAGGAGCCACAAATTTCCTTCCACCCAGCGTTCCTCCAAGTCTCCCGATAAAAATGATACCTCACTTGTGTGGGTAGGCCTAGCGCCCGCGACAGGAAATGCCCCAAAACACAACGTGGACACATCACATTTTTTGACAGAATACAGAACTGTTTTTTGCAAAGTGCCTACCTGTAGATTTTTGCCTCTAGCTCAGCTGGCACATAGGGAAACCTACCAAACCTGTGCATTTTTTAAAACTAGAGACCTAGGGGAATCCAAGATGGGGTGACTTGTGGGGCTCTGACCAGGTTCTGTTACCCAGAATCCTTTGCAAACCTCAAAAAGTGGCTACAAAACCAAGTTTTCCTCACATTTCGGTGACAGAAAGTTCTGGACTCTGAGAGGAGCCACAAATTTCCTTCCACCCAGCGTTCCCCCAAGTCTCCCGATAAAAATGATACCTCGCTTGTGTGGGTAGGCCTAGCGCCCGCGACAGGAAATGCCCCAAAACACAACGTGGACACATCACGTTTTTTGACAGAATACAGAGCTGTTTTTTGCAAAGTGCCTACCTGTAGATTTTGGCCTCTAGCTCAGCCAGCACATAGGGAAACATACCAAACCCGTGCATTTTTGAAAACTAGAGACCTAGGGGAATCCAAGATGGGATGACTTGTGGGGCTCTGACCAGGTTCTGTTACCCAGAATCCTTTGCAAACCTCAAAATGTGGCTAAAATAACACGTTTTCCTCACATTTTGGTGACAGAAAGTTCTGGAATCTGAGAGGAGCCACAAATTTCCTTCCACCCAGTGTTCCCCCAAGTCTCCCGATAAATATGATACCTCACTTGTGTGGGTAGGCCTGGTGCCCGCGACAGGAATAGATCACACAACTGTCAATGTTGCCCCTTACGTGAGGCAGCTGTTGACCCTGGGGTGATCCATTCCTGACGTAGGCACTAGGTGTAGGCACTCAAGGGGGTAGTGTTTTTATCAGGACAGGTGAGGAGTCAATGGGTGGCAGGAATTTTGTGGATCCCACCATATTCCTGTAGTTTGTGTGACAGAAATGCGAGAAAAATAGAGTTTTTATTCAACATTTCAGCTTTGCAGGGTATTCTGGGTAAGAAAACTTTGGGGAATCCACAAAAGTCACACCTCTGTGGACTCCCCTGAATATCTAGTTTCCAGAAATGTTTGGGTTTAGTGTGTTTCTCTATATGGCCGCCGAATCCAGGACCAAAAACACAGGTGCCTGCCTTACAAAACCAGTTTGTTTTGCCATAGATAACTTTGATGTCTCCACAATACGATTTGGGGAGTGGAATTTGGGGCTGAACTAAATTGGGGAGCTCCCAAGAGAGCACTCTCTCTCTCTCTCTGCTTGCCGCCGCATTCACCTGCTCTCTGGGTTGGGCTAACCCACTATTACCCAGTTGCACAAACAGCTTGCGAAGGGACAGCAGGACTGTCCTCATCACCTCCCTCATAATGTACTGGAAGAGGAGTTATCGAATGTGACTCCTCCGACTGAAAAATCACTCCCAGAGTCTGCGCCATTGTCCTATCCCTCAGATGCTGTCTCAGTATCTGATGTCTCAGTCTCTGATCCTCTGTCAGAGCGGTCCTCTATAACCCGAGTGCAGGCAGCAGTCATCCATCAAGATGCCATCTCTGCTATTGGCTAAACTGTTGCTCTAAAACACTAGCCTACATAGACAGTCACAAAATCGATGGTGTGTGTGAGATACGTGCAACAGTAGAGGCCACCTTACCTGCGCTTCTTCCCTCAATCAGCACATTCTTTCAAGACACTCAAAAAACACGTTGTCACATACCATTCATCACAGTCTTTAGCACCTCCTGTGCCCAGTCCAACAATCATTATTGGTGCTCCCACTCCCTCCTCCAAGGATTCCCTCATTACCACCCAGCAAAAGTGCCCTTCATCTCTCCATATCCGCCCTCCACCCCGCACATACATTTCATTGGTATTATAGCGCAGGTAATGGCTGACTTTTCTAATGTACTCAGCTGTTTACATAAAATACAGATTTGCTCTTTGCAGTAGGCATATAAACCTTCTGCGCTTCTTTATGGCACTAAAACTGCCACTAGACAAGTCTGACCCTTTCACCCCCAGGGAAACCACACACAAATTGACAAAAGTGATATATATATATGACAGCCAACCACCTGAAACTCAACTCAAGCAAAACCGAAATAATCCTCTTTGGCCCACACAAAAATACCTGGGACCCCTCATGGTGGCCCACCACGCTAGGCCCTGCATCCACCCCCGCCAACCACGCACGCAACCTCGGCATCATCCTAGACTCCTCCCTCTCAATGACCCAACAAATCAACGCTCTCACCTCCTCATGCTTCAACACACTCAGTATACTGCAAAAAACATTCAAATGGATGCCCACAGAGACCAGAAAAACTGTCACTCATGCACTCATCAGCAGCAGACTTGATTAGGGAAACGCCCTCTACGCCGGCACCACTCTAAAACTCAAGCGCAAACTACACGCATCCAGAACTCAGCAGCACGACTCATCCTCGACCTCCCCGGACACGAACACATCTCTCCACACCTCAAATCCCTCCACTGGCTCCCCATTGACAAAAGGATCACCTTCAAGATCCTCATCCTCGCACACAGATCACTCCACAACACAGGCCCTGCCTACCTCAACGAGAGTCACCTTTCACACCCCTACACGAAAACTCAGCTCAGCTGACCTCTCTCTCGCCTCTGTCCCCCGCATCAAACACACCACCACCGGGGGCAGATCCTTCTCCTACCTTGCACCCAAAACCTGGAACGCCCTCCCAACCCACCTTCGCAAGACCCAAAACCTACTTCTTTTCAGGAAGGGCCTCAAAACCTGGCTTTTCGAACAGTGAACCTCCCAGCCCCTTTCCCTCCCCCCGCCCCCCCCCCAGCGCCTTGAGACCCTCACGGGTGAGTAACGCGCTTTATAAATCTCTTTGACTGATTGATATATATAGATCTATATATATATATATATATATATATATATCTACATAGATATATCTATAGATATATCCATGTACATAGATATATCTACATAGATATATCTATATATATATAGATTTATATATAGTTCTAATTTTTTTTAGTTGTTGTATTGTTCCTTGGGGTCCAAAACCCTACAACATCTAAAAAAAATATTGCCCCCACAGGGGGTCACCCTGCCCACGGGCGACCCCCTGTCTTTTTATTTTATTTTATTCATTAAAAAAAATAAAAAATCCCCTGTTTGCGATCGCGCCCCCCCCCCCCAGGGGGCACCAACCTTTTTTCAGGGAGTTTTCCTGAGGGGGCCGACCCCCCCAAGTGAAATCCCTGGCGTCTAGTGGTGTTTCCTGGCCCCCGATCGCAGCACAGCTTTCAGAAGGCCTCGTAAGAAAGGGGAGACTCTCCCCTTTCTTACGAGGCCTTCTGAAACTGTTTCCTGGCCCCCGATCACAGCACAGCTGTGCTGCGACCGGGGGCCAGGAAACACTTTCAGGAAGGCCTCGTAAGAAAGGGGAGACTCTCCCCTTTCTTACGAGGCCTTCCCGAACGTGGGGAAGGCCGTTTTCTCATTCGAAGCAGGAAGCGGTCGCAAGGCTGCTTCCTGCTTTGACGGGGAAAACAACTTTGTAACGTCAGCGCGCCTCGCGGCCCGCTGACATCACAAAGGGGCGGGTGGAGGGCGGGGGGGAGACATAGAAGCTTCCGTGCCTCCCGGGGTGACCCGCACCAGGGAGGGAGTGTGGCCGACGCCCGCACTAAAAAGGTTAAAGGCGCCCTTCCACATGTAATACAACGAGTAAGATTAGGTCCTTTAGGTAATGATGGACCAATGTGGCCAATGTTTGCCACATACACACCTCACTCAGGTATACAAAACATGCAGGCAGCAGATCTGCAAAATTTATACGATGAGATAGTAACACTATACAGACGGCTTGTTCAGTTCGTAATGCGGACTTTGAACATAACACCAGCGCATCCAGCACCACCAGCACATGCTGGATAACAATTGGCTACTGGGATTAATCCACAAACAGTTCATCCTATTATGGGTAAATTACCCACAGAACGGGAGAAAATACCGTATTGGATAGCCCAGAAAACAAATCATCTGGAAGCTGTGTTTCCCCATACGGGACCACAGGAGAAACAGAATTCTCACAATGTGCTTGTCCTTTGAGATGGTTCCCTCTGCGGATGGCTGTGCCACATGGGGTACAGTCTTCGCTGCAAAATATACTACCACGCATGGTACCCCGACACTTGCCAATTTACTGGAAGTGTTAAAACAAATTCAGAATGAGCATGAGGGAGCACCTGCCCTAGATTTGGAGATGAAATTAATGCGGAATTTTGACGCAGTATCCTCGATAATACTCAGTAATATTAAAGGGGAAGTGGTAGCACTCGCTATAAGCCAGCATCTGAGAGAAACTCCACATTTGGATCAAGAGAGACGGCTAACAAAAATTATTTCCCATACCTATACTAGAATAGGAAGGGATAGTCTGGGAGCCAAGACAAAGAAATTGGAAGTACAGAGTACCACCCCTAAGAAAGGTACAAAACAGGCACAAGAGGGTTTGAAAAAATGCTGGGAGAAGCCAAAACAATTTAAAGAGAGACAGAAGCAGAGAGCAGACTCTCCGCATCCGGAGAATTCCGAAAGGAGATATATTCTCAGAAATATGGAGAATATTAGAACTCCTGATAGATATACTGATTCACGTCCCTGTCGTTCCTTTCAGTACACTCTGGATAGGCGTAGCGAGAGAGGGGGCTGTCCTGACAGACGGCCGGACTACGTGAAACAAAAGAAAGACTTGCTGCAGTCTACAGTAAAAAAAGAAGAAAAGGCTTCACAACAAAAGCCACAGTTTAGACAGAAAAATGTGGCAGCACTATTGCTTAAAAATGGCAATACACTTGAGAACTTTGCTGAAGAACAAGATGTGGGCAGTGACACTGCTAGACTGCGCAGCAGAGGTCACAATATGTCGCCGGAGTCTGAAAGATCATCTGTGTGCGACAGCAACTAGTGATTTTGTTGCAGTTGAAACGGCGGACGGGCGTGTACTCCCACCAGATAGACTTTATGATCTAAAGATACAAATTGAGGGAGACGTGGAACACACCATTGGTGTGATTTTTTGGGGTGAACTTAATCGTGACATCGTATTGTCCAAAAGAGATTGGCCACCCAAACACGTCCGTAAGCTCCCAAATGGGGAAAATGTCATTTTGCCTTCTTTCTCTAATCTTGTTCCAGCAGCTAAAAAGGAAGCCTACGCTGTCAGTTAGGCATTATATCGCAATCATGTAGGTTGGGACAGGGACTCTCTGTGTCATATAACACCTATTAGGTCTACACTCCAACCTCAACCACAATATCCAGTTAAACACAAGGCAAAGGCTCCAGTGAGGGAGATCCTCACTCAGCTAGAATATCAGGGGGTAGTTGAGCCCTGTGCCTCTGTAATGAATAACCCGTTATTCCTGGTTGCGAAGCCAGACCATTCCTATAGAATAGTCTTAGATTACGAACATTTAAACAGCCATACATGTACATATGCTATACAAAATTCACACAGAATGGCACTAATAAATAACATAGTGTGCAAAAAATATAAAACAATGTTGGACATCTCCAACGGGTTCTTCTGCCAGAATTTAGAGGAAGAAAGTCGGGACCTGAGTGCATTTTCATTTGGCTCACAAAAACGCCTTTGCCGTTTAACCCATTGCCATAAGAACAGTACAGGGCTGTTCTCAGCCCGAGTAACATCAATATTACACGATATTGATCCTGAGGTATTATCCTATGTAGACGACATTTACCTCACAGACGACGACCTGAACATTCATCTTGTGAGGGTCGATCGAATAATTTTTGGGTTTGCAGGAGTCAGTTATACATTCAAATTTAAGAAAAGCAAGATCACCTTTCTCAGTGTATTATTCCTGGGATACGAGCTATCAAATGAAGGAAAGAGCCTGGCCCCACACTTCCTCGACAAGTGTGCACAACTGCACCCACCAAATACTCTAAGGAAACTACAGTCTTTACTTGGTTTCTTTAATTTTGGCAGAACATACATTCCTGACTATGCACAACGTATCAAGGCACTATACAACTTAATACGTCCAGACTTTTCTAGCAGACACCAGACAGTTGAGCACACATGGGATTTGCAACAGGATATGTTAGAAGTTAAACACTTACACACCCATGACAACAAAAAGAATTTGGTCATCAGAATAATTGCTGGTGCTATTGGGTTTATGTATGTCACCTTCAATGAGGATGACACGGTACCCATAGCATATAAATCACATTTATTCTCGAATGCAGAGCAACGCTTTGCACCCATAGAAAAAATTCTAACTGCAGTTCAGATGGCTGTCATAAAAAAGAGACACCACTTGCCCAGGGGAAACGCATCATTGTCGTTACCCCGGTGCCAGCCGTCACCAAAGCAAGCGTTCCTAACGCTAAAGCATTACACCCAAGCTGGATTCAATGGGCGACCTCTCTGACAGCTTTTGATGTACATTATATTTTTATCCAAAACTTCAGACACAAGAATTTCTCCAATATGAACAAGAGTGCCCCGCTCCTCTACATCTTTTACCTTTAGACAACTATGATACTGTCATTTATACTGATAGTTCAGCCCAACCAGCTGTAGGTACTTAACATCAATACTCAGCCGCTTGCGCAGCCGTGAGTGGGGTGATGAAGGATGGAGTCTTCCACCCTCATAATACCTATACGCAGACCCTAGGGGACTACGCAGCTCAGTTAGCCGAACTCAAAGCCCCTATTTTAGTGCTAGAAAAAACGGAGACAGGAAGACTGACTTTGATAGACTGTGATTCATATGACTGTGTTCAGTCTTACAATGATTATCTTAATCATTGGAAACCGAACGGGTTAAGAGATTCTAAAGGGAACGCCATAAAACACAAGACATTGTGGGGGAGGGTGGTTGATCTTAAGGATAAGCTGCCATGTGTCCATGTAGTACATGCATTGGGCCACCAACATATAGGAATTATCGGTAATACTTTGGCTGACAAAGCAGCCAAATCCGCAGTAGCTATGGCTTCTGTGCTGCAGTGACTCGTTCCCATACGAGATTGGATAATGAAATACTGACTGCTGTGAAAGCTTTGGCTGAAGGCAAGTCTCTCCCGAAAGGATACCCTACAAAATATTCCTACCACATCAGTGCACAGAATGTTGCTTATGCAACACTTCCTGGGGTTGGTGATCGAGCAATCCCCAACGAAGACTAGAGATTAGATTTAGTGGAAGCAGCGCATGAGGGTGTCACTTCTGCTCATGCTGGCATTTTGGCCACGGTAACACTCTTACAGAAAAGATTCTGGTGGCCAGGCCTATACAAACAGACAAAGCAATATGTCCTTTGTTGTGACATCTACCAGCAGATAGAGGGCTCTAATATCAAATGCCCACCACAGACATCCCTCACAGTGTCCAGCAGACCATTACAATGTATGTCCCTGGACCACTGTGGTCCACTCTAACAGGATGGTGCATACAAATACCTTCAAGTCACTGTAGATTCATGTTCTAGATTCCTGTGGGTATGGCCGCAGCGGTCGGCTGACGATTTGCTGTTCTTTATCGGTACATATGCGGTTGAAGCATTCCACTCAGACAGGCCCTGCATTTGCCTCTGAGGCATTTAGGGACACCATGAGGACGATGGGTGTTGAACTCCATTACTCCTCACCATACCATCCAGAGGGAAATTTGGTCGTGGAGAGGTGGAACCGTGATTTAAAGCAGTCCTTAACAGCTAGAGTATTAGGTTCTGGCCACAGCTGGCTTCATCACCTATATGGGGTCCAGAGAGCACTGAATAATCCGCCAAGACGGTCCTTGGGGGGATGAACTCCCTATGAGGTTCTCTTTGGGATACCTATGTATATCCCAGATCTTGATGGTTCTGGTATGGTGGTAGTAGAAATGCCTTTTGACATAAATGAACGTCTTACAGGAGCTTCAAAAACTTTGAGATGAAAAATCATCCACCAGTGCTGTCACCTTAGGAATAAGGGATATTCCAACAACTTCCACTGGTTGGATTCCTAAAGTAGGGGATCTGGTTCATGAAAAGATTGCTGTAAAGAAGGAATTCGGTCCATCCTACAGAGCACCAGTCTCAGGGGGTTATTACAACTTTGGAGGAGGTGTTAATCTGTCCCAAAAGTGACGGTAAAGTGACGGATATACCACCAACCGTATTACGAGTCCATTATATCCTATGGAACTCGTAATACGGCTGGTGGTATATCCGTCACTTTAACGTCACTTTTGGGACGGATTAACACCTGCTCCAAAGTTGTAATAACCCCCTCAGTCTTGAGAATACAAGGTACCAGAACTGTAATCTTACCACTGTTGCCTGGTTCCAGAGAAAACAGATTTGTTTCAATTGACAATGTCAAACTACACCATGTGGCCGATCCTGCACAGTAGACCCAGAGGTCCCCTGGGTAGTTCCCAATCCCCTCTCGCTACACAACAGGACATTCCTCTTCAGAATAGAGTGACCCACACTACTGTGGACTATGCTGCCATGTCCAACAATGCTATAAATTCCTCCTCGACCATGGGGAGGGCGGAGAATGAGCTCTTGCTGGTTTTAGTCACCACTTCCACAACAACACCTGGTCAAGAATTGGCCATCTTATACACCAATACAACAATGACTGATGGCATATTTAGTATGAGCCTCCATGTGAAGTAACCACATCTACAAGTACTGAACTTGCTCCGGTTTTTGCAGAGACTGGCTCTGGTTACTTCATCGACATTGATGACTTTTCTTCAGACTCAGGCACTCAAGTGACTGAAAATGATTCAAAGACAAGCAAGCTATATCCATGGCTTAAAAAGAACTACTTGGTATATCCTTGGAACTATTTATGGTTCTGCCCAACATTCTTGACATTATTTCTATGGATTGGTTTTGTGACTGTTTTTTTCCTACTTATAAATGGTCATTACATTCCTGAACGCGCAATTATAGCGCCAGTAGATGAAGTTTTAACTCCACATCATTCCTCACACAAGGTCCGCAGAGACATTTCAGCTGTACCTGTTTCTGATCAGATTGTGTAGGACAAAGTTCCCTTTGAAATATACGGGCCTACTGAGATCATTCAAATTCCGTATCTATTGAAAATATCCTTGACAGATGTTATCACACCCAGTGTTGTATCCTATGATTGGGATGTCCAGACAGTTGATTCTGTGTTAACTGAAATGAAGGACTATTCAATTTTTGAAAGTGATGATGTATATGTAAATACAATGAATTATGAGGAAATGTTCTGCTACAATTATCGGGGATATTACTACCTGCACAATGCAACTATACATAGACGTATACTTAATTATACACAGTGGGAACATTGTTCAACGCCACCGGTAGGGAGCCCCAAAAATTATTTAGAAAAATGCACTTATTTTTCTGGACATGACACAAAAAAAATTGAGTCATATCTTTTCTAATTGCCTTCTTCAAAAATTAGGAACATTTTGCTAACAGATACAAAACTGATATATTCAGATGCTTTTGTTTCCCGTCTTACCATTGAAGGTTACGATCACTGGAAGAACAGTATTGATTGAAAGAGTGTATGGGGGACACAAGAATGGCAAATATAGGGTAGGGAAGCCTTGTTCAGAGCATGCCTGATTCCTGTGCAAATGATTTTTTTAAATGACACGGTTCAACAGACGTCCTGTCTTGGGTTAGCAAAAACAAACGAAATGAACACGGTCAGTATTCCCACACCTGCAAAGTTTAATGATTGGCAATTCTTCCTGAATAACACAGAAGAAGAACTAGATGCAAAAGTTTAGGCTGGTATCTATAATTCTTCACTTTCCTGTTCTGGCGGGTGGTTAGTTTGGCCAATAGACACCAAGGGATGTCAGGCGCGTTTTTTTAATTCCTCAGGGGGTTTTAAGATTAGCCGGCCCAATTCTCGCTTCATTTTAGGTCAATACACAGGGATAGTTTCTACAGACAGTGTGGGTAAATTGTGTCAACAATGGGTACAGTCTAACATGTTAGCCGCAGTTAAAGAACACCTTAACACACTTTCTGAAGATATAGACTTGTAGGTCTTCCTGTTAGGTCCTAGGAAACAGCGCTCTAAAAGATTTGTATATGCTATGTATAATGAGATATAGAAACTTTCTCAGATAGACGCTGCTGCATGTTTGAGGCAGATAGATAAGGAAAACTTAGAAAAAGCTTTGGTGGTTGTCGATAACGGCATGAACACCCTGTCCAACCGAATTTATTAATTCACAAACATAGTGTTGTCTACGATTGATATCATTCAGACATGTCCCGTTTATACCATGGACAAAGTCAACTGCATTCTATTATGCAGCTTGGTTGGACGTTACAAACATTGAAAAATGCCAGTGTTCCATGGAAATACATTAAAGGTAGTGAATTGTTTGCTGCTTTTAATTTATCCGAGAAACAACTGACAATGGCTAAAAGGGAAGCAATTTTCACCATGCTTCATATAGAAAAGTTGGAAAAATTGCATTTTACGATAGCAGAGAGTCCTTCGACCTTCTTGCTCATACATGGCATTATTAATCTGCCCATATCCACCTTTCGTTTTTTGAAATGCTTGAAACATCTTGCGATGGGCAGGTATGAGCGTTTGGGTGATAGCTATAGTTGCCTTTTGATTACAAATGTCTGAATGACAAAACAGAGTTCTTTCTTAGCGGAAGCGAATGTGAGACTACTGTTAGTCACTCTATGATCTGCAAGCAGGTGTCCCTTCACGGCCACTGCAATGCGGGGGTCGCGAACTTGGCCTGTTCTCTGAAGGGTACTCCCGTTTCTTTGATTCAACCAGCATTTCATGTACTTTCCAATGGCAGTTATGTGGTGCTGAGCGATCAAAGCTGTTGCGGTATGTGACCGGGCATTGCCTACATAATTTCGGTCTCTAAGGTCGTTACGTGTTGTGGACATGTTTTATTCCTCCCCACACAAGAGATAAAGGTAACAGAAAAGTGGCTTCACATTGATACTATTAATGTAAATTATGACAGGCTGAGTAGCCTAAAAGCGCTACTGTTTCAAATACAGGTCGCGTTGACATCCGCTAGAGAGACGTATGATCTCCAGATTGCGAGATCATCAGCCGAGATACAATCCCTATTAAATACCAGCTTCCCCAAGCACTTTGGTGAGCTGGTATCCAGAATATTCAACGTCTCAAGCACTATTGGGATTTTCCATTTCTTTAAGGCTGTCGGTCTGAAGTTGTGTCCGTCTTCCAGACTTTTTTCGAAGTCATCCCGCCAGCAATCCATTCACTCTTTTCAATTGTGTTTGGTGGCTTTCCTGTAATTTTGGCATTATTTGGCAGAATACTACTGCTATTTTTTCTGATTGGCAGTGGTTGTTTCTTTACAGCTACACGGAGCAATAGAGCCGCTGCCACCAGCACAACTGTGCCGTGAACGCATGGTTCAGATCTTTGATGTTTCCTTGCTAGGGGAACTAGAGGGGAATTGGTCATTGTCATTTTGCCCACTCCTCTGGTGCGTGCAGCCTGTCTTTCACTGCGTATGGTGCTTCTTCGAACATTTGCCAACTGTGTGTTTTGCCTTCCTGCCAGTATCTCCTGTGGACCAAGAACTGCTGATGTCCCCGATGAGGTTTCATACACGGTCGTGCCCCATGAGACGAAGGCTGATCAGCGAGGCCACTTTTGAACACTCAGAGTTGGTTCTTCCATCTACGGACAATGGCACTGATGCAGGTGGACCTGCACAGGAGACTATTGCACACTTTTGCTTCGTGAATCCATCCGCCCAAGTGATCGATCTTACATCAGATGATTTGGACTCATTTCTTGATAACTTTTTACAAGGCGACTTCGGAGCTAGTATTCAAGATCATGACTATAGTTCCACGCCACAGTGATTTACTTTGGACTGCTGTGCTTGTCATGGTTGACTTTAAGTCTATTTAGTATGTTTTAAACTTTCACTTTTTAACTATGTTTTTTCTTTGGGTTTTATGCTTCGCTTTTAGTCCAGAGCAGCTTTTTTAACTTTTCGATTTCCCCACCTTCGGTGGCGTCCAGTACTGGCGTCATACTTGTTACGGCAATGGAGAGGGTGTAGTGAATCCTAGTTTGTTTTAATGGGATAACAGGAGTTAGCTTAGCCTTTGGCTTGCAGACTCGTGCCCCCATCACTTAGTGGCTTTTAACCTACTTAGCATGCTCTGTCTTAGACCATTTATTTATTTAATTCTTCTAAGATGGCTTCTTTGTTTATAGTTAGGCCCTTTTGTTCAGAGTTATGTTATCAGTGTCACCGCGCTAAGGCGTCAACTCATGCAACCAAGACAAACAAACTGTAGGTACTCACATTAGAAATTACAGTCTAAAGCATGCAGTGTTATCTATTGTTTTGGAACAACCTACCTCAGGGGTCCAAGTAGATCTATATAAATACATCACACTTTAGACAGATAATCAGAGGGATTCCGAGCAGATACCATCGTTGCTATCGATGCTGCACGTCGCCTTGACGCTGACCCAGATTTTGTGTTCTTCCAAAGTCTGAGTTCAAGACCTCATTCCAAGGTATCAAGAGTTGGGGGTTCCTTCCAGGGACATGGCATTGGCAGATTAGGTTTAACATACCCAACTATCTTCTAGGTAGAAGGGTTGGGCCAATCACTATAGGGTACTAGGGCATATTATACACTTTGGCCCTCATTACAACATTGGCGGTAAATGCTGCTTACTCCCGTGCTGATGGCCGGCAACATACCGTGGCCGCGGCGGTATACCACTAC
This sequence comes from Pleurodeles waltl, assembly GCF_031143425.1. NCBI lineage: Eukaryota > Metazoa > Chordata > Amphibia > Caudata > Salamandridae > Pleurodeles > Pleurodeles waltl. Next base: position 1,146,580,452 of record NC_090439.1, read on the forward strand.
AGGTATTATGACCCACACAGAGAAATCTACCACTATACAGACACACACACAAGTCCACCAGCCCAAAGGTCAGTGATAAACTGGCGTTACCAAAACCCACACCGTTATGCCAACAGAAATATGCCCACAGCATCATGAGCCAAGAATAACTACGGCGGTCATTCAACCACAGTAAACCATTGGTGGTACATACCGCTGCGCTCAAAATACACACACACACTAACAAAACTACACCACATTGGACAATTCAAAGTACACACACCTGACACACATACACACACCACACACCCAATCCAATATAAAGCACCCACCCACAAGACCCACAACCCGTTACAACGAAAAAAAATATTGCCACCTGAGAGAGAGACAAGCCAGGAGCACCCACTGAATCTGAGCCACATAACACCATCACCCATACACCACCCATGTACCTCACAGCACACACCCTAACACATTACCCCACACACCCTCACACATGCCACTCACACCACACCCATCGCACCACAATGACACCCTAGTTTCTCAGAGGAAGAGCTGAGCGTCATGGAGGAGGAAATCATCCGGGTAGAGCCACAGCTATTCGGATCACAGGTGCAGCAGACGTCCATTGCTAGGAAGATGGAGCTATGGCGGAGAGTCGTGGACAGGGTCAACGCCGTGGGAAAGCACCCCAGAACAAGGGATGACATCAGGAAGAGGTGGACCGACCTACGGGGAGGTGCATTCTGTGGTTGCAAGACACCACGCAGCTGTACAGAGGACTGGTGGTGGACCCCCACCTCTTCCCTCACAACTAACAACATGGGAGGAGCAAGTCTTGGTGATCATGCATCCTGAGGGCCTCGCAGGAGTAGCAGGAGGACTGGACTCTGGTACGTCAAATATTTACTACTTTTAACCCCCCTAACTGCATGCCATCACACCCTCAGCCCCATCACTCCACCACCTCACATATACCCCACCATCACAACCCACCCATCCCAATAACAAGCTCTGCGTGCAACAGCAATGCATGGACACCCATCACCACAGCATGCACACTAGTGACAATCACTTAGCCAAAACAACCACAACTCACACAAGCCAAAGCTGCCTTGCTAATAACAACTATAGAGGGAAACATATCCAGGCACAAGATGGCACACACAGATACAATAACACTGCATTTACATCCCCACAGGACCCCCCACTCAACGTCACCGGAGAGGAGGTGCCAGCCACATCCAGTCACCCCACAGAAGAGGCCCACAATGATGACAGCAGCTCTGTATGCTTGGAAAACAATGACCAACCCGGCCCATCTGGGACCTCTGGAGAGTTGGTGACCCTGCCACAATCCCAAACCACCACAGAGCCTCCCCCTCAGGAAACACCAGCACTCCACCCACCCAGCGGGATCATACCTCTGTCCTCAGGACACGTCAATCAGCAGTGTGTTAACCACTACAGGGACCCCAGGCAACCCCACCAACAGAGGACGATCAGGGACCTGGGGTCAGTGGCAGTGGGCACACAGTTTGGGGGACAGAGGTACAGGACAACAGGGAAGCTGGGAGGACTGCTGTGCGACGGGGAGGACAGGCCCAGGGAACCCACTCCACACGAGGCACTCACCATCATCCTGGGAGCATACCACCATTCCCAGGAGACTATGGGCCAGATACTGTACAAGTTGCAGGAGACCCAGCGGCTGCAGGAGGGACAGTACCTGGGGATCAGGGAGGGCCTGAAAGACATTCACACCACTCTGGTCACCATTGAAGGGGTCCTGGCAGACATGGCCAACACCATGAGGAGGCAGTGGCACACCAACGGGCCCCTGACACTAGCCACACTGATGATCAGCCCTCCACCTCCGCCGGCGCTAGTGGAAAGGAGGCCCTGCCACAGGACCAACAGGCTACCCGCACCAGACCCCATGTTGGAGGAGAACCACCCCACAAACGGTCCCTGCGATCCAGGCAGAAGCCAGAGAACATTGCAAAGACCCCCGCCAGGAGATAAGACTTTTCTGATTGTCACCCTTGTGTCCCACTCTGTCACCCTGTCCACCCTGAACTGCCTTTGCTCCACTTCTTATGCCCCCTTGGACAAAGCACCTGTGATACAAATAGGCTGGACTGTACCCTGGACTTTCCTCCATCAGCAACCCAGCACTTTGCAATACCCCCTCCACTTATTAGCATATAAATGAACACCCTTGGAACACATTCAAGTATGGAGTATGTGGCTTATATGACAAGTGTAATAGTTTAAAAAACTGTAAACATTGCATTTCTAATCTACTGTAATATTAACATAGGTATAACCTGTAGTGGTCAGCAGTAAACACACCAGGAGCCAGAGTGGGGCACATAGATCTGAAAATAGAGATGCCAAAGGGTACAGTAAGTGGCCATAGATATAGGGAAATCAGGCTGCCGTGTTCAATGTCAAACACAAAACTGCAATGGAAGGTGAAGTTACAGTGTCTTACCTGTGTGTCACTGGAAGTACTGTTGAATGAGTGTACTTCTGCTGTCCACATCTTCTTCCTCTGCATTCTCTTTGTCACTGTCCACAGGCTCCACCACTGCCACATGACCATCTCCAGGCTCATCCTCCTGCAGAAAAGGCACCTGGTGTCTCAAGGCCAGGTTGTGCAGCATGCAACATGCAACGATGATCCGGCACACATTCTTGGGTGAGTAGTACAGGGATCTACCTGTCAGAGGAGGCACCGGATTCTGGCCTTCAGGAGGCCAAAGGTTCTCTCAATGATCCTCCTTGTTCGCCCATGTGCCTCGTAACGTTCCTCTGCCCTTGTCCTGGCATTCCTCACTGGGGTCAGTAGCCATGAGAGGTTGGGTAACCAGAGTCACCTGTAAATATCTAGGGATAGCAGTTAGCTACACACTCACCCTTAGGGCCAAACCCACACCCATATACCTACATCAAGTGGGTGGGGAACATGGGCTCACCTATTAGCCACACCCGGTAGCTCTGGAGTTGAGACATCACATGTGGAATGCTGCCATTCCTCAAGATAAAGGCATCATGCACAGAGCCAGGATACTTGGCATTGACATGGGATATGTACTGGTCTGCCAAACACACCATCTGCACATTTAGAGAGTGAAAGCTTTTTCTATTCCTGAACACTTGTTCATTTCTCCGGGGGGTGGGGGGGGACAAATGCAATATGTGTACCATCAATGGCACCAATGATGTTGGGGACATGTCCCAGGACATAAAAGTCAGCTTTCACTGTGGCCAAATCCTCCACCTGGGGGAAAATCATGCAGCTGTGCATGTGTTTCAGCAGGTCAGCACGTTTGAGAACATTGGCTGAGACATCCCTGATGTCATGGCCACTGTAGCTTGGAAGAAACCACTTGCCAGGAAATGGAGCACTGACAGGACCTGCACTAGAGGGGGGATACCTATGGGCTGGCAGATAGCTGAAATCAGGTCTGGCTCCAATTGGGCACGCAGCTCTTGGATTGTGGCCCTATCAAGTCTGTAGGCCAGGATAATGTGCCTGTCCTCCATTGTCACCAGGTCCACCAGGGGTCTGTACACAGGGGGATGTCTCCATCTCCTATTCATCCTCAGTGGTTGAACTCTAGGGTAAAAATCGGTGAGCAGAGGGTCATATTCACACATATGTTGATATAAATATGCATTTCTTCCTTTATACAAATATTATGTGAACTCGGGAGTCAGTTGATGTGCCAATGTCTGCTGTGACGCAGTTAGGTGCCATGGCCTGTGCCCCCCTGAAATGGCAGCTGCCTGACCTGTGAGGAGAGACAAGTGGAAATGAGGTAATTCCGCTGGCGTTGTGCACCGTTGCGGTCGGCGGTCGACCACCGCGCAACTTCGCATTGGTTATCATTGGGCCCTAATGGTTCCAGGAGCCAATGGCGATGTATGCCGGCGGTGACTCACTTGCTACCTGACCTTCAACAGGAGAGGACTTACACTGCAAGTGCTGCTGTGACCTGTGTCTGGAAGCGACAATGGCTTGAGTGTCTGGGGAAAGGGCCCCCACCTTCTCTTTGGAGGAGTTGGAGAGACGGGTGAATGGGGTCCTACCCCAGTACACTTTACTCTATGGTCCTCCAGACAAACAGGTGAGTACACTGTAAGCATGATGCGTGGGCCATGAATGTATGGATTGCTGTGTGTGTAAGCCTCCTGTAGTGGGGGGACTAAGAGGTCCTGGGCAGAGTGCTGCATGTCTGGTGGTCAATGTCTGTGCGTAAGGGGATGGGAGGTATATGGTGGGCCATGAGTGTAACAGGCTGGACGGTATGACTCATACCTTTTTCTATGCATATTTTTCTGCAGGTCAGCGCCCATCAGAAAAAGGGTATTTGGCGTGCCATCGCCAAGGAGGTGCGAACCCTGGAGTCTTTGACAGGCAGAGCACCCACTGTAGCAAACGGTGGGAGGATCTGCGCTGCTGGGCAAGGAAGACAGTGGAGGCCCAGCTGGGTCTGGCCTCCCAACGAGGAAGGGGTGCCCGTCAAACCCTGACCCCCCTGATGTTCTGCATCCTGGCAGTGGCCTATCCGGAGTGTGATGGGCACTTGAAAGCATCACAGCAGCCACAAGGGGGTGAGTACATATTCAGAATCATGACTTTGCGCGCGTTAAGGTTTTACCTGGGTGGGGGATGTGGGCTGTGGGTGCCCCGAGGCCAGGACGAACATGGCACGGTAGGTCCCATGTTGGTCAGGCTCTGAAGCACTCCAACCCCAATAGTGTTAGTGGGCATCTACTACTGGGCAGGGTCCTGTGGGTTTCAGGTGTGCAGGTAATGGCGTTAGACATTGTACTCCATGGGCTGATGACTAGCATTGTAACTGGTAGTGCATGACCTAGTGCATAGGGCTGATCCATGTGTGTTGTGTATGCCAACGGTGGTGTTTTTGGTGGAATTGACCAAGTGTATCTTCTGTCTCTTCCCCCTCCCTTCTTGTTTTGTCACCCTGTCCTTGTGTGAATTAGCATCATCTGGCAGAGGAGTAGAGGCAACAGCGACGGAGGGAGCTGCATCCCACATGGGCTTGGAGGCCGAATCCACCGACGGTGAGGGCACCAGTGGGACGGAGGGCGAGGGGAGCACCATGACGGAGACAGGGGGGGACACTACTGACAGCGACTCCTCCTCCGATGGAAGCTCCCCAGCAGTGGCGGACACCTCTCTGCCCACCCCGAGAACAGGCACAGGCGCCACCCCGTACCAGCACTGCCCTCCCAGCAGCCCCTCTGTGTGTTTCCCGTGCCCGCTCACCCAGGAGGGTGGTCATCTCCTTCGTCCCAGGCACCTCAGGCCCTGCCCCAGTCAGCCCTGCTTCCCTCAGTGAGGAGGCTATTGACCTCCTGAAATCCCTCACTGTTGGGCAGTCAACCATACTGAATGCCATCCAGGGTGTCGAAAGGCATTTGCAACAAACAAATGCATACCTGGAGGGCATTCACTGTGGTGTGGCGGCCCAACAGATAGCATTCCAGGCTTTGGTCTCTGCACTGATGGCAGCCATTGTCCCTGTGTCCAGCCTCCCCCCTCCAACTTCCTCTACCCAGTCCCAATCCCCTGAACCCCAGCCTATCCCAAGCATTCCTTCAGACCAGCAATCGCCCACATCAACACACAGAAGTGGCTCCGGCAAACACAAGTACCACACTTCATCTCACAGTCACTCACACGAGCACCATCCCCATGCAGACACACCAACATCCACGGCCTCCACTGTGTCCCCCTCCTCCTCCTCGTCCACCCCCTCCCAGTAACGTCTCCACTCACACCTACATGCACTACATCTTCATCCACTACCTCCATCACCAGCACGCCTCTCACTCTACGCCTCTCACTGGCATTCACCACCCCCACATCCATGCACATGTACCCTGTGTCCTCTCCCTCTGTGTCTGTGAACCCCCTCCCAAAGTACAAAAACGCAAGCACACACCCACCCAACAGGCATCCACCTCAGAACAGTATCCAGCCCATGCACCTGCACCCAAACACAGCAGACTGACACCTCCTACACCTCCTACAACCACTCACTCTTCCTCCACTCCCAAACCTTCACCCTCTTCCCAACCCAGTGTACTTAAGAAGCTTTTCCTCACCAACTTGACCTCTTCCTGACCCCCCAACCCCCCTCCTTCCCCTCGGGCCAGGGTGTGCCACCAACACCTGCCAAGGCCAAAAAGGGTCCGCCACCTGGCAAGGGCAAGAAGGGGACAGCATCCAGCAAGGGGAAGGAGGCACAAACAGCCAGGAAGCCCAAGTCAAAGACTCCAGCTGGCAGAAGCAAGGAGGCACCGCCATCTGCCAAGGGCAGGAGGGGGCACAGAACACCAGCCATGGCACTTCAGCCGTCCGAAGCTGCAGGTGAAGGCCTGGAGGCTACCACCAGCACTGCCTGCACTTCCATCTGCACCGCGGGCTGCCCCACTACCTGCCCCGCTGCAAGCAGCACCACTGCCAGCAGCAGCAGTCCCAGTGGGCAGCCATCCAAGGCTGCAGGTGAAGGCCTGGAGGCTACCACCACCACTGCCTGCACCATCACCTGCACCGCGGTCAGCACCACCACCTGCCCCGCCGCAAGCAGCACTACTGTCAGCAGCAGAAGCCCCAGTGAGCAGCCATCCAAGGCTGCAGGTAAAGGCCTGGAGCCTACCACCACAGCTGCCAGCACTGCCACCTGCAGTGCAATTGCCATACCCAGCAGCCGTCACCGCCGGAGAACAGTGTGTAGTGGTGACTACATGGGCTGCAGTGCATCCTGGCCCCTGCAAAAGCAGTCGTTGTGATACCCAGGTGAGAGACTGTGACCTTGCACTCCAAAACATCTGCATCACAGGGCAAAAAGACCCCTCCAGAACCAGTGGAAAAAGTCATCCACTCAGCCCCTCCTTGCCAGGATGAAGCACACTGGGCACCATGCCCCCTCCAGAACCAGTGGAAGAAGCCATCGACTCAGCCCCTCCTTGCCAGGATGAAGCACACTGGGCACAAATCCCTCTCCAGAACCAGTGGAAAACTGGCACCCACTTGAGAGACTGTGGCTTTGCGCTCCCCAGAACCAAGCAGTAGGCAAACCAACCACTTGAGAGATTGTGGTCTTGCACTCCCCAGGACCAAGCAGTGAACATGTAGCCCCCTCCAGGAGCAGTGGCGTTGTACCATCTTCCGGCTGAGGTGTCCCCCTATTCCCTGTCCCCCTAAGGTACCTGTGTGTTTTTGACCTGATGTCCCTGCAGTGTTCCCTCTGTACTGAGGAAGGAGTCAAGTGTGGGCTAGGCCTATGTGTTTTGGCCCAGTGAACCACGGACAATTTTTGAGTGGGCGTTGCCCCGCCTTTTGTATATATTGTATATATTGTACATACTGTTTTTTCTTTATGAATGTATTTCTAAGTATTACTAATATTACACTCATGTTACTCCATTCCTTTTGTCCTTGTGTTATTCCAGAGTGTTATGGGGTGTATATGTAATGTCGTTGCATGTGTTTGTGGGTATAGTGTTGGAGTGAGGGTGGGGTGGGTGTGTTGCGTGTGTGTGTGTGTCACTCTCTTTTTCCTCCCCCCTCCCTTGTTTGCTAGGTGCAGTACTCACGGTGGTCGTTGTCGCCGGCATTCATGTTCCTGGTGTATGAGAAGATACACCAGCATGGGGAACACCTGCAGCTTGGGCTCTATGGTGTCCTGGTTCTTCCTTGAGTATTGAGAGGTGAGTCGTTTCCCTTCTATGTTCTGTTTCTGCTGTGCTTTTGATGGCGTTGGTACCACCCTGGAAAAGCTGGCAGATGGGCGTGTTGTAATGCAGTGGGCGGTACATTGTATTCCGCCTGGTTGTTGGCGGTTACCGCCGTGGTGTTTGTTGCTGCGGCGGTTGGAGTGTTGAAGTGGCTGTGTGTGTTGGCGGTTTCCACCGTGGTCGTGATTCCATTTTTTTTAAGGCCGGCCTGTTGGCGGTGTTACCGCCACTTTATCACCGACTGCCAGGGTTGTAATGAGGCCTTTATGTCTTTCCATGCAAACGCAAGATGGTGGGGCTCTTCATAGTCATGACTCTCGTCTCTACAATTCTATTTTGTGCCCTGTTCATTATCTTAATCATTGCAGCACATGCAATTTACCGCATTGTATTAAATAACTAAGAAACATTACTGAATCTTCGTTATTTCCTTTGTTTGGTTGAGACATGATATATCTGTGAGAAAGGGTCAATCCCCGTTTAACTATGACACTCCCTGAGATGTCATACTTCTGAGTCAATGCGTAACAGCTGCCACAAATCACCTTTAACTGTTTTGGTCATTGGTGAGGTACTGCTAGTGAGCCGGAAGGGTTGGGACTACAGTTGCAACTTGTTGTAGGATAGGCATAGTCACCTACAAACATAAGTACTGTCATCCTTGAACCAGCAGTCTTGCCCAGAGCAAGAGTCCAAACTACAACAGTACATCATATTAGTGAGAAACATCCGACATCAGAAATCCCATTGATTAAATAAATAGGGATTAGTCATACTACAGCAAACCCTAGGGTTGGTAATCACACTTTAGAATTAAGAAAACGTGAGGCGAGATGGATCGTTAGATGGAAAATGGTGGAATTAGGTATGAACATAGATAATGAGATGCATCACTTCTTATAATCATCTATTTAGCAATTGTATCCATCCAATTTATATGCAACATGCTGGTTGTTTGTTTTTCTTAAATATGTGACGAAGAACAAAAACTATTGAGGATGAGAAAATACCAGCCAAAATTATGTACAAAAATGTTTTGGAAAATATAGCATTGAATGTAATAACGACTTATGATATGTTCCATCTAAGAATCAGGTATAATGCATGCCACACATCTTACCTTCACTATCTATATGGTAAGTGTTTTCCATCTTTTGACTAATCACTAATACTAACAATGGTATTAATGTAAATTGATTATCTTGTTATCTATATTTTCTATTATAGGTTTTTGGGCCAATCTTACTTTGCTAAGTAGGTATAATCATGACATGTTTAACATCACAATATAGTTTTACAAATGGTGATACAAATATATGTTTCTTGTTTGAAACATGAACACATCAATGTACTATAAGAGGACAATCGTTCGTGATGTGTGATCATTCGTTTATACCATGATACACTTTTGAGGAGAGTCTGTTGCAATGGACTACGCATATGGGTTGAAGTATGAAATGTTATTTGAGCGTAGTTTATTTTGCCATCTAGCTATAATGATGGTATACATACCATTGTAGTTTTTAGGATTGGAATCCGTAATCAACACATGTCATTTGACAGAAGTATGGGCTTATATATCCAATACAAGATGACAATTGTACATTACGTACGATGTGTGACTACTTTTTTGACAAGATGTCACGTCCTTGAAAAAACTTTGAGATGGCTGGCTAGACTTACGTTAGGAATTACATAATAGGATTTGGATCAATTACATAACAACTGATAATGAGTGGGTTTAATTAGACTGCGTTATTCATGTTAGTACGATGTCATGAATTCTTGCACAGGAGTATACTATATAGTAGTGAAAGATGGATATCAACCCATTACAACATGGCGACCGTTCACAAACTTTGTCCACATTGGTTCTATCGACCTACATCTTGAAGAAACTGTGACATGATTGGATACCTGACACTTTAAAGTGCAGTCGATGGAGAGGGACAAGGCTTGTCAACTAATTGAGGAGACGCTGTGTATGAGGTTAATTCCTCTATTGGTTTCTGATGTTCTGGGAGTAATATGGGAAAGAATATTACCTCATAGTTACATTGGGTTATGCACTAAATAATTTAATTCTGTATAAGGTCGCGTGGTAATATAGAGTGATCCAGCACAAACGTAAATGATGTGATATCATTTCAATGCTTTAAGGATATATTAACAGGGCTACTGTTCTGTATCTTTGACAAACTACCTTTAAATGTGAGCACTATATAGTTGAATATGGATACATTATATGTATGTTTTGTGGGGATATCTAGTTGTGAAGATATTATTGTATCCTTTTGAGGGCATATAGTTGTAAGTTTCGATGATACAGATTGTAGACGTTATCTTGGGCTAATATTTCTAGGGGTCAGAGTACACGTGATACGTATTTGTTCTTAAACAATTGTACAAATGCTCATATATGTGGAGTCCCCATTCAGTTACCTAAAATTTCTCTTTTTAGTGGTTGTGCTTTTTTCATTACAAAGTCTTTTCATACCAGGTGCAAGGTAATCAAGCAAATTTAGATGTTTGAGAAATCTTTGAATTAATAAAGAATTTTCAATAATGATTTATCACTGTATCTATCTGGTGATCTATTAATAATCTTTTCTTTCTTTCAAACACTGTATGAGTTTTACAGGTAGATAATTATTTACACGGATATTATGGGTACATATTGAAATCTTTCTATTTATTCACTCTTTATTTGGGATTACAATGTAAAGATTTTGGTAAACAAGCATGGACACATTTTTTGGTGTGGTGTCTCTTCAATTGAGAGAAGCTTTTAGATTTCTGTATCAAAAAGTTGCTTCCAAGGTTGGATGCATGTTTGTGACTTAAATATTGTTGCAACTTTAAGTAGGGTAGGAATAAAGAATATGTTTTAATGGTGTTCCTATATTAATACCTGACCAGCCCTGAAGAAGTCCTGTTGTGGGACCCAGCAAGTGTCGGCTATAATTTCCAACCAACTGGGCTGAGGATCTAATCCACAATTGATTGGACTGAAATTTACATTAATTGTTGTAAACATCTGGTTAGGAAATGGTTTTATATTGTTGAACACAATGATGGTGGCCATATTTTCCATCTAATTGGCCTGAGGACCGAACTCACAACTAATTGGTTACAACAATTCGTTGTGAACATCTTTTTATGGAAAGGGGCTTATACTGTTATTTATGATGATGGTACTGACAAGTACATAGTGATACAAATAATGTAAATAAAAGGCAAATATTAGAAAAATAATGCAAATAGATGTTTGTAATTATCTTTGACATGTAAATAAAATAGTGAACAACACCCGGATGTCCTCAAATATTCTGTAATGGATGATTTGATTATTATACAAATGGATTGAATTGAATTTATAGCAACTTCACATATGTGTGCCTCACTGTTTTTTTGTTTATCAATGCATTTATATTTGGTAAAAGATATATGTCCACAATCACGTTCTGATTAGGAGATCCAAGGTCCACACAAACCCTATAATGACCATCTGATTTTTCTGTAGTCACCACTGGACAGATCCAGCTTAAAATCTTAATTGGTTCAATCACACCATTCGTCAACATTTCCTCCAACATTTTATTCACAGTTGTTTGAGCAATCAAAGGAATTCTCCTCACTTTGTGTTGAATAGGTGTGGCATCAGGCTTCAACACTATTGTATGAACCTCATATTTCCTAATTAGTCTTTGAAAGCTTCCTGTGCTTCCTTCAATATGTCTGACAAGGAAATATCTTCCACCACCATTACTTGGTCGGGTGTTCTAAGATTGACAACTATATTCAGGTCCTTTTGATGTATCCACCCTAAAAAGGGTGGACCGTCATCTGCCACATATACCTTATCACTTATTGCCCTCATACCACTTTTTACAGTGGATTGCATACGTCCCACCAGATTTATGGTTTCCCCTTGATACTCTCCAGTATTCATATCCTTGGGTAATGGGAAAGCACTTGGCCAATGTTCAACAAATAAAGTTTTAGGAATTATGGAGCACATGGAACCCATATGAACCATGAGTTCCCCAACCTCACCATCAATTAAAAACTTTGCTATCAGCCTGCACTTTCTGTCCTTCTCCTGTTATGCACCTCCAACACTGAAGATTCTAACACAAGTTACATCCACAATGTATTCAGTGTCCACTGTTGCACAATATTTTTACTTCCTTGTTTACAAACATCCATAAAATGGCCTTTCCATCCATATTTCCATAAATCCTTATTAATAGTAGTGCACTTTCTAATATCTACAGTGTGAACATTTCTTCCACACCAATAACATGACTTGGTATATTGTTTACTCCTGTTGCCACTGTTACTAGATTTCAATACTGCAGTAACATTATACCCTCCTCTGCTTGCATTTAAAACCTCACTAGTATTAGAATCTTTCTTTTCCATTTATTTCATTTACAGCACCACCTTGGCACCTTAAATGATGGATTCTTGGATGTCCTTAAACGGTCCTGCAGTTTCTTGCTTTTGCATTGAACAATTAGTTGTTTAGTATATTTAACTGACAACTCCCTGAACCTGGAGACAAATTCATCCGCTTATTCATTGTCATTTTGTGGATGAGTATAAAACTTATATTTGTTCATAACCAAGTTCACGTCTTTCGCAAGTCTGATTTCAAGTAATCTTTTTGCCTCAATTTACATATCTTGTATAGGATCAACATTGGGTTCCATTGCTCTTGGTAAGGTTTTGAATGTGTGCTGACCCTCTTTTCCAAACGTATACAATAATGAAGCTTTTTTTCCAAGGCGACTAAAAGTTCTAACCATCCAGTACCTCGATATAAGTTTCAAACATACTTTTCCAATCCTCCTATTCAATAAGTAGTGAACCTGGTTGTGACTGAAGTAATGAAGGAGAGATAATGGAACTGTGAGATTCCATTGTGATACTCAACACAAACTGTACCTTTATACTCTTGAAGTTCCTATACAATTGTGCCACCCTTCACATTTGCATTTGAACACTGAAAGTTGTGTTACTTAATACAAACAATACTAAGTGGTGTGTATATCTCTAGCAAAAGTACTTGTTCATTATACAATGCTGTGATTCACACACTGATACTGAGTAAGGGATGTATGTTACTGTCACACTTGATGGAAATCAAAAGTGTAAAATCCATAGAGTCCAGTGTGTGTATCACTGATATGAAATGTAATCCTCTGTGGAATATCAAGTTAGAGAACTGCACAGCTGCAGCTACACGGCTGGCTCCAATCCCAATTCTCAACCATTAACAAAGTGGCCACAAGACATATGACATGTTCATTTGGAGAGTGTACAGACTCTATGTCGCCAAAACATGCATTTGCTGTATGTCACAGCCGGGCACTTTGTGCAACAATTGTATAAAAGTTTAATGTTACAAAATGCTTACTCCAATGTTACTGCACAAACCTCGCTTGTAATGCTCTATGTATTTTTTTTGTTGCTGTTTTTATATAGCATTGTAGGCTTTACGTGAGCACTTGTTAAATAGGTTGTGATGTGCCCAGAATCACAGGGTGCCAACCCCAGAGCTGGGACTTAAACCTTGCTCTTGAGACAGGTTCCACAGTTCCAAAGTCAACAGCCTTGATCGTGAGGCCACATCCTGCTCCCCTTTAATCATCTTTCATCATGTGCTATTGACATGACTCGGTAACTATGCAGAGCACAACTTTCAGGTTCACACTTGTTTACCTTAGAGTCTAAAACTCATACCATCCGATGAGACTGAGGTGAGGAAAATGTAGAAGAAATGTACCCAGCCGTCGGGTAAATAGTGAATTATTTCTGATATGTACTTGGCAACTGGCTAAGTAGTAGTATTTATTTACTCTTTGGATGGCGGCCTTGTAATTAGCCAAGAAGCTACAATATCTACCGGGATGCTGGCTAAATAATAGAGATTCTGCAATGTCCGGCTGGCAGCTGTGCAAATAGCAGACAAACTTCACTATTTACCCTGCAGCTGGCTAAACATAAAATATTCTGCACTGTGCCGCTGGTGGACATCCAGATACCATACAAACTTCACTATTTAGCCAGCAGCCAGTTAAATAGCAGAGATTATGCACTTTTTCTCCCACAGCTATGCACATAGCAGGAAAACATAAATATTTGCCTGACTGCTGGCTGAATAGTAGAGATTCTGTGCTGTTTGGTTGTCAGCAATGCAAATAGCAGAGAAAATTTAACTATTTACCCAGTTGCAGGCTAAACAGTAGAGATTATGCAAACAGCAGAAGAACTTCACTGTTCACTGGGCAGCTGGCTAAACAGTATTTTGCACTGTTTTGTCGGCAGCTGTGCAAATAATAAAGGAAACATCACTATTTACCTGCACACTGACTAAATGGTAGAGGTTTTGTACTTTTTGGACAGCAGCCAAAGAACCAAAAAAAACTCACTCATTAACGAGCTACTGGCAATACAGCACATGTGTACAATTAGGCCAGCAGCCATTCAAACAGCAAATAAAATTAAGTATTTATGTGGCCGCTGGTTAAATAGTAGAAATTATATCTTATCTACTCAGTTGCCTGACACATAGCAAAGAAATGTCATAATTCAGATGGCTATATGTCATAAATGATGTACTGTATTGCTGATGGCCTTGTAAATAATGAGAAAAGAAATGTCATTATTCACCTGGCCACTTGATAAATAGTAGAGAGTATGCATCACTTTGCCAGTAACTGTGAAAACATCAGAGCAACTTCACTATTTTCCTAGCTGCTATCTAACCAGATTACATTTCCTTTTATTATGCAGTTTTCAACAGGTCTCTACACAAGGTGCAACAGAAAACAAGGCGTTTACAAAGTTGACATCCATCTCCTCATGAAAGTTGAGGACTTGATGTATTTTTAGTTTATTTGAAAAAAAATCATTGAAAATTCCTCACATACTTTTTGCAAATAAAGGAGTATTTTTCAAACCGATTTATGTACTGTTTTTTGGTTCACAAAATATGGAATTCCAAGGGAATGCAGAATAATCTACCTAATTAATATTCATTAGGAAATATACACAATTTGTGACCCCCTTGTGATTGGCTGTAATCCCAGGGATAGTGGCCTGCAAAGGACAGTAGACCATCTATGACTGCATTCCAAAATGGAGGTTTTTTTCCAAGGCAGTCTGTGTTAAAGGAACCAGTGCTGGCTTAAAACCAAGGGGCATATTTATACTGTGTTTGCTCTGAATGTTTGTCAAACATGTTGACTCACATTCGGCGCAAACCGTGCACCATATTTAGGCCCATATTTATACTTTTTGACGCTAAACTGCGCTAACGCAGTTTAGCGTCAAAAAGTTTTGCGCCGGCTAACGCCATTCTGAAGCGCCATGCGGGCGCCGTATTTATTGAATGGCGTTAGCCGGCGCAAGCAGACCGGCGCTGCCTGGTGTGCGCGAGAAAAACCACGTACACCAGGCAGCGCCGGCGTAGGGGGAAAATGGCGCATGGGCGTCTTAAAATGGGGCAAGTCAGGTTACGTCGAAAAAATCGTCGTAACCCGACTTGCGCCATTTTTTTTCGACGCCCATCCCCCATCAACATGACTCCTATCATTGTAAAGATAGGAGTCATGCCCCCTTGCCCAATGGCCATGCCCAGGGGACTTCTGTCCCCTGGGCATGGTCATTGGGCATAGTGGCATGTAGGGGGGCACAAATCAGGCCCCCCTATGCCAAAAAAAATTATTAAAAAAAAATAAAAAAATACTTACCTGAACTTACCTGAATGTCCCTGGGGTGGGTCCCTCCAGCCTTGGGTGTCCTCCTGGGGTGGGCAAGGGTGGCAGGGGGGGTCCCTGGGGGCAGGGGAGGGCACTCTGGGCTCATTTTGAGCCCACTTGTCCCTTAACGCCATGCCTGACCCAGGCGTTAAAAAGCGGCGCAAATGCGCCGTTTTTAGCCACGCCCACTCCCGGGCGTCTCTTTTGCCCGGGAGTATAAATACCACGTAAAGGCCTGGGAGTCATTTTTTAGACGGGAACGCCTCCCTTGCATATCATTAACGCAAGGAAGGGGTTCACGCTAAAAAATGACGCACATTCCGGGAACTTTGGCGCTATACGCCTCTAACGCCATAGTATAAATATGGCGTTAGTTGGCGTTAGTTTAGCGTCGAATTTGCGTCGAAAAAAACGACGCAAATTCGGCGCAAACGGAGTATAAATACGGCCCTTAAACTTTGACGCCTGAGCCCGCGGACGTCAAAATTCCTCCATGTGAGTCATTTTTTGGATGCGGGAAACTACCTTGCGTTAATGACATGCAAGGTAGGCGTTCCCGCCCCCAAAATTTAAGGCCTGTGCGACTTATTTATACTCTGCGTCATTTTGATGCACAGGAGAGGGCGGTCCTTAAAAACGGCGCACAGCCTGGGTCAGGGCAGGCGTTAAGGGACCTGTGGGCTCACTTCCATGGTCTCTGGCCATGGAAGGAGTCCGGAGGTACCCATCCCTGCCCCCAGGGACACCCCCTGCCACCCTCGCCCACCCCTGGAGGACACCCATGGATAGGGGGACCCATCCCAGGTAAATACAGGTAAGTTGAGGTAAGTATTTTTTTAATTTTTTTAAAGTGGCATAGGGGGCCTAATTTGGGCCCCCCCTACATGCCACACTGCCCAATGACAGAAGTCACCTGGGCATGGCCATTGGGCAAGGGGGCATGATTCCTGTCTTTGCTAAGACAGGAGTCATGTCAATGGGGGTTGTGTGTAAAAAAATGGCGCAAGTCCAGTTTGAGGCATGATTTTTGCCTCAAACCTGACTTGCACCATTTTTGGACGCACAACCCCCATTTTCCACTACGCCGGCGCTGCCTGGTTTGAGTCCTTTTTTTTTTACTCTGACCAGTCCGCAGCGCCAGCTAACGTCATTGCCTAAATAAAGTGCCCGCATGGCGCGTAGGAAGTCAAAAAGTATAAATATGGGCCCAAGTTTAAAAAAATCTTGCCCTACCCCTGAGGCTTGCAACATCCCATACAAGGGGACCCCTTTTCCTTTGAAAATTAGTTACCCTTCCACCTTGGGGGTTGTTAGCTCATCAATGGTTTGCAACAGAAGTTGCAGTCAAAAACTATCAATACATTGCTTTCCAGTCGAACCCTTGCATTTGCAGAACAGAAACAATCACAAAAGTCCTTTCACTAATCTAAGGAAATTTTTAACTCTTAAAAAGGGATTATACATACTGAGATGCACTGTTGTGGTCCCAAAGCTTGTTTGTGATATTAGGCCCTTAGTGTCACGGTTTCGGGCGGGTCTGATCAGGACTTTGGTTGGGACACCCCTTGAGGTCACCGAATATCCTAAAGAGGTAGTACACTGGGGCAGAGGAGCAGCTAAAGGCATACACGGAAAGGACAGCTATGGATAGGCACAGGAAACAGGAAAGTAAAAGCAGAGCAACCCTTGTGCGAACAAACAGGAAACAGATTACCAGTGGACAAACACGCTGGGGTTGTACACAGAGTAAGGCGCAGAACCTACCACAGTGACAGGGAATCTCAATGCCTCTGTGCAGTTTGCTCTTACAGATAGTCACCCTGCCAGCCCCATAGAAAGGAGGCAGCAGAAGTGATTCTGTCTCTGGACCCTAGAGCACAAACAAGGATAGTACTTACATACACAGGCACGCTCTTGTGAGTCCAGCTCGAAACACAGTGGCGATTCCTGAGAAAACATCAATAGCACACTGTCACTGTTAGGCACGAAATACAACGTATAACACTGGACAAGGATGGGGGCTGGAATTGCCTCCTGGAAACCAGGAGCCAACCCCAGTACACAGGAGGACACGTATACACTGGTGAAGACTGATAGAACACTTACCAGACACAAAGAACCAAGAAGAAACAGAAACAGAAGGGAACAAACAAAGAGGCAGAGGCAAGAACTAGGAACAGGCTCAGGCTAAGCAAAGGCGGGTCTAGGACTTGAAAACAGGGCGCAAACTTCTGGCTGGGACAGACAGAGACAGGACTGGGAAACTGAGAACAGGCTCTGGCTGGAACAGGCAAGGACAGGACTGGAATACAGGGAGTAGGAAATGAGCAGTAAACAGGACTGGGAAACAGAGAGGAGGTTCAGGCTGAAACTAGGCAGGAGCAGGGCAGAGAAACAGGGAGCAGGCTTTGGAAGAAACAAACAGGTACAAGGCTAAGAAGCAGGGAGCAGACTCTGGCTGGAACAATCAGGAGCAGGGCAGAGAAACAAGAAACAGGAAACAGGATCAGGCTGGAACAGAACAGGAACAAAACTGGAACACCATCCGACAAGGGGTCTGTAACACAAAGGAATTGAAGTCCGATGCACGACGGGGAGCTTGAGGAAATGGCTGCTTATAAGCAGTTCCAAGCTGGGCTGCACAGGAGAGGTTTCAGGTGTGTGTGGTTTCGGACACTTGCAAGTCCTGGAGGAGAGGATCCAGTGAAAAGGAGCAACTGGACTTCTCCCATTGAAAACAATGGGAAACAGAATCCAGGTTTTCCTGACAACCAAGCTGTGCATTATGGGATTTGCAGTCCCAAGAAGCAAATGTAGTCCTACACAAGTGTACCATGGAGAAAAGAGAAACAAACAGGAGTCAGCAAGGGACTCTAGATAGGTGTTCAAGGTGATTCCCAGGCTTCTGACAGTCCCCTTACAGCGCCCCCTGGAAATGGGACGACCGAGTCGTAACAGTATACCCCCTCCCACCAGTCTGCTCAAGAAGAGAAGGCGATCCTTTGGCTGAAAAAAGTTGAAGAGGAACAGCCACAGCAAGAAAATCCAACACCAACCTTGGTGGATAAGTTTACAGTCCTGCCATAGGTGAAACTTCCAATGAGCAAAGCATGTATTAATACCCATATGGGCTCCGATGTCTTTCCTCTCTATTGTTCGATTGATATGGGAGGAGTGCATGGAGTTGGTTTCTGGTGAAGTAGATTCAGGAGCAAGGAGATCTGGAATGGCATTACGGGCAGTTATCTTTATGACATTAGTTTCCTGTTCAATACTTTCCTCTTTGGAGGAGCTGATTGGTGTATTAGTAACTGTCAGGTCTGTAACACCTTCTGACAAGCAGGATTTGTCTGTTTCTGCAGCAGTATTTGCATCGATTGTGGTCTGAGGCTTGCAAAGCATAGAGACTTGGGAGACATGGGTAACTGGTGTTCTCAAGGTAAACATGAAAAAGTCAGAATTTTCTTTCATCTTGGATGACTTCGGAGTATCAAATTCAGGAGGAACAAGAGTTTTCATGTCTTTAGAAACTGGATTAACATCTGAAAATGTAGAAGTTCCACAAACTAATTCTTTAGGGTGATCTTCAGACAAGACTGGGATTTCTTCATTGCAAGTGCTCTGTGGCGTGTTCGTGGTATCAGAAATGGTTTCTTTGCAAGGTGTTTCTACTACAGGTAGTTGATCTTCAACTCTGTTAACATTGAAAGGTTGTTCTTTGGAAAGAAATAGAACTGGAGTCTCTTCAGAAATCACCTTTACACTGTTACCTAAATTTTCAGCTCTAGCCTTTGAATTGATGATGGTTTCTTGCAATAAAACACTAAGAACAGTACTTATCATCAGATCTTCGAATACAAGATTAAAATTCAAGTCTTTAGTTTTAGTGGGACATATTATATCTTTCAGTACTTGAGCTTCGGTTTCAGATTGCTGGTTTTCAGGAGTCTTTAATTTCAGAGACACAGCAGGTGGCATTGGTGTGGCTGATTTTACATCAAAATCAGATACCAGTAGATCAGAGATCTGTTCTTCACTAACCGTTGAACTGGAAACAGGAAACGCAGTGGCAGGGAACAGCAACTCAGAATCAGTGGTTGAGGCTGCAACTGTGTCCTGTTCTAGGAGAAGGCTCTCATTTCTTATGGCAGGCTGTTCAGTTTCAGATTGCTGGCTTTCTTCCTTGTCTGAAATCTCCACGGTTTGCTTTGACACAGAAGAGATTTTTAAACTTTCTGAGAAGTCCATTACATTCTTAGTAATTGCGGGTATTTCTTCACGGTCAGAAAAATCCATTAATTCACTTGAAACAGAAACTGTCTCTTCATTATCTGAAAATTCTATGATATTGTTTGAAAGGGCAGGAGTATCCCCACAATCTGAAAATTCTGGTGTGTGCGCCATTTGAACAGCACTATCTGCAGGTTTGTTCACGGCAAGACAGGAACCACTGTCATCACTAGATTCAGATTCTTCAACACTGTTGCACAACTTGCCATTAATCTCCAGAAAAGTCATATCTTGGTTTCTTAAGGTGCAGCTATTGTAGTCTGTATCAGAACTCTCTTCTTCCTTTGGCTTTATTTGTTCTGATAGAGGGGCTGAGACACTTCCTTCTGAAGACTCTGATCCATCCTTTGAATCAAGAGGTGTCAAATCTCTCAGAGATTCAGTCAACTGTACAGGAATTTTCACTGGAGAACTACAGGCTGAGAGAGAGTCTGAGGAAGAGGCTGATATATTTATAACTGGAGCTGTCTTTTGACTGTCATAAATAGAAGGGACAATCTGCTCGATAGAAGTCTTTGGAGAGGCACACAAAGTAGCATACTGTTCTTTAAGCCAAAGCTGGTGATCATTTTCTTCTTTCAGGTTTTCAAATTGCCTTGCAGTAGTTTCCATCAGCTGCTCTGTTACTTCTTCTACCTTACAGATAAACAGAATGTCTGGTTCTGCCAACAGTGAAATATGCATTGATGAAAAGAGCCCATGTGCAAGATTTCTTGTGTATGTTACAACATATTCATCATAGAAGTCTGATATCTGCCTTTTAATCTGCCAAAACTGCTCTTTTAGTGTGTATATGTCCATATTGTTATCAAACCCACTCAGAATAGAAAAGGGTTTAGCAGAGCTTTTAGGGATTGAGACTGGTATATTATCATCCAGTTTGGGAAGAGCACAAGCTTTTTGAGTTGAACTAAGGAATCCCACAGTTTTTACTGATCCCTTAGATACAGGGTCTAGCCTGCTGACTTGAAAACTCTGAGGGATTGATAGGTCTTTATAAGAGTCAGCACTGCACTTTGAATTCTGAGAAACTGGCCTAGATGGGCTGAAGCACTCAACAGAAAACAAGGGAATCGGTAGTGTGGCTTCTTGAACAGTGTCAGGGTTCTTTGTTTTGGCAGAGTGCTGGAAGTGAATCTGGGATGCACTAGCATGAGGCAAGGAATTAACCAGGTTTTCTTGAGAGTAAATGTCTTGTGCAGAAGTAGCAAAAGCACTTTCACTGTTAGGAACATTCTCCCCTGTTTGAGGTAATAGAACCTCCAAAAACTCATTATTACTTTGTAATTCTTCTACAGACAGGGATTGGGGGTCATAATCACATATATTATAATAGCTGAACATTGAGGAATCAGCAAGCCACGCAATGTAGTACTGCATTTGCAATCTTTGATTTTCTTTAACAAGTCTATCCTTTAAACTAAGGCCTTTTTTAGAGGTCTTCTGAGAAAGTCTAGGTTTAGAAAGGGGTGTCTTAACATGATAGGAAAGCATTTTAGGTTTGTGTGTGCCTTTACTGCCAGGGGAGCTTGAAATGTTTGGTTCGTGCATTTTGTCACGGTTTCGGGCGGGTCTGATCAGGACTTTGGTTGGGACACCCCTTGAGGTCACCGAATATCCTAAAGAGGTAGTACACTGGGGCAGAGGAGCAGCTAAAGGCATACACGGAAAGGACAGCTATGGATAGGCACAGGAAACAGGAAAGTAAAAGCAGAGCAACCCTTGTGCGAACAAACAGGAAACAGATTACCAGTGGACAAACACGCTGGGGTTGTACACAGAGTAAGGCGCAGAACCTACCACAGTGACAGGGAATCTCAATGCCTCTGTGCAGTTTGCTCTTACAGATAGTCACCCTGCCAGCCCCATAGAAAGGAGGCAGCAGAAGTGATTCTGTCTCTGGACCCTAGAGCACAAACAAGGATAGTACTTACATACACAGGACACGCTCTTGTGAGTCCAGCTCGAAACACAGTGGCGATTCCTGAGAAAACAGCAATAGCACACTGTCACTGTTAGGCACGAAATACAACGTATAACACTGGACAAGGATGGGGGCTGGAATTGCCTCCTGGAAACCAGGAGCCAACCCCAGTACACAGGAGGACACGTATACACTGGTGAAGACTGATAGAACACTTACCAGACACAAAGAACCAAGAAGAAACAGAAACAGAAGGGAACAAACAAAGAGGCAGAGGCAAGAACTAGGAACAGGCTCAGGCTAAGCAAAGGCGGGTCTAGGACTTGAAAACAGGGCGCAAACTTCTGGCTGGGACAGACAGAGACAGGACTGGGAAACTGAGAACAGGCTCTGGCTGGAACAGGCAAGGACAGGACTGGAATACAGGGAGTAGGAAATGAGCAGTAAACAGGATTGGGAAACAGAGAGAAGGTTCAGGCTGAAACAAGGCAGGAGCAGGGCAGAGAAACAGGGAGCAGGCTTTGGAAGAAACAAACAGGTACAAGGCTAAGAAGCAGGGAGCAGACTCTGGCTGGAACAATCAGGAGCAGGGCAGAGAAACAAGAAACAGGAAACAGGATCAGGCTGGAACAGAACAGGAACAAAACTGGAACACCATCCGACAAGGGGTCTGTAACACAAAGGAATTGAAGTCCGATGCACGACGGGGAGCTTGAGGAAATGGCTGCTTATAAGCAGTTCCAAGCTGGGCTGCACAGGAGAGGTTTCAGGTGTGTGTGGTTTCGGACACTTGCAAGTCCTGGAGGAGAGGATCCAGTGAAAAGGAGCAACTGGACTTCTCCCATTGAAAACAATGGGAAACAGAATCCAGGTTTTCCTGACAACCAAGCTGTGCATTATGGGATTTGCAGTCCCAAGAAGCAAATGTAGTCCTACACAAGTGTACCATGGAGAAAAGAGAAACAAACAGGAGTCAGCAAGGGACTCTAGATAGGTGTTCAAGGTGATTCCCAGGCTTCTGACAGTCCCCTTACAGCGCCCCCTGGAAATGGGACGACCGAGTCGTAACACTTA
Organism: Pleurodeles waltl; assembly: GCF_031143425.1. Lineage (NCBI taxonomy): Eukaryota > Metazoa > Chordata > Amphibia > Caudata > Salamandridae > Pleurodeles > Pleurodeles waltl. Next base: position 1,146,603,267 of record NC_090439.1, read on the forward strand.
GTGTTAAAACTGGCTTAGATGCAGTCACTAATGTATAGGTTTAAAGGACCCAAATGTTGAATGCTTCCAAGTTATTTTGACAGACATGACATACGTATGTCGCTCCATTATACTGTGGCCCAAAACATAGTGACTTTGGAGTCTCTTTATGGAGCTGTCTTGTGCTCCGCAAATGTTCATATTCCTTTACATTTACCTGCAAAGGTGACAAATGATAAAGATGGTCTCAAAGCTTTGCAAGACTAGTTAAAGCTGTTTACTCTTCTAAAGCTACATAATTACTGTTATTCACAATGCCATAGGAATGTAGAAGGACCAGTTATAGGATTACTAAAAGGCTTCAGATTGTGAGAGCACCTTTGTTTCTGCAGCAAAGGAGAGCATTCAGGAAGTACTAATTCCGGTCCAGTTCAATTAAACGAATCAGACTAGAACACCTAAAAACAATGATTTGTAAAATAAAAAAAAATAAAAGTAAACGTTGTTGCTTTGTAACATAAAGCCACCTAATATTTAGGGTGATTTAACAGAAACAATTGCATAGGGCCCCTTGTGAAGTAACTAACACAATATGATTGAGAGGCTTCATTCCAATCTCATGACAAAAATAAAAAAACTTCAGGCCTGATTTAGGGGGTCATTACAACACTGACGGACGGTGTTAAAGTGGCGGTAAGACCTCCAACAGGCTGGCGGTATTTTTTTGAGTATTATGACCATGGCGGTTACCGCCATGGTCATCCGCCACTTCTCCATTCCGTCAGCCAGGGCAGAGACGACCGCTGGGCTGGAGACCTGGGTCTCCAGCCCGGCAGCCGTGACAATACCGCCGCCGGTATTTTGACCCGGCTTACCGCCGTGGATTTCCAGCAATAGGAACCACCATGAAATCCATGGTGGTAAGCACTAACAGTGCCAGGGAATTCCTTCCCTGGCACTGATAGGGGTCTCCCCCACCTCCCACCCCCACCCCGACTCCCTCCCCTACACCCCCCACCACCCCTGTCACCCCCCAAAGGTGGCAGGGCCCCCCTCCCCACTCCGACCCCCGACATTACCTTACACATACACACCAGACACGCATGCAGGCACCACCAACACACGTACACGCACACACACCGACATACATGCCAACATCCACACACACAGTCAGACACGTACACCCACATTCAAACATACACGCACACATCCATACAGACATACCTACAGACATACACGCACTCATTCCCATACACACAACACCCCTGCAAGCATACACACACTCACACACCCCCTCTACCTACACACACACCCCCCCATGCACGCACACAACACCCCCCCACCCCCTCCCCTCACGGACGGTCGACTTACCTGTTCCGCGATCGGCCTGGAGGGGACGGGTGCCACGGGGCAGCTCCGCCGACACCACACCGCCAACAGGACACCGCCGCGCAAAATCACAGGATGTGATTAGCTGGGCGGTGTTCTGTTGGTGTGGCGGTGGAGGCGGAGCAACCTCCACTTCCCCGCCACCCGCAAGTATGGCTGTTGGCGGCTCTCCGTCGGAAAAACGACGGAGGGCAGCCAACGGTCATAATACGCTGAGTGGCAAACCGCCACTACTGGCGGTCTTCCGCACGGCGGTCCCTCTGCGGTCTTGTTAAAAGACCGCTGAGGTTGTAATGACCACCTTAGAGTTTTGAGGACTGAATTCACTCCGTCAGGATGGCTAAGGACAATACCCGATGGCATCCGGAGGGACCTCTACCAATCAAATTTAGAGCTGTCCATTGTCCGGTGGCCATGTGGGCAACTCTCCACACTGAAAGAAATTGCTTTCATGGCTGTTCCTTTCTATGTATAAAACATTTCAAGAACAGTACAGTCAGACATGATAGCCGGTTAGCAAACTTTTACAACTTCTTTTTTCAAAAACAAACTCCAAAAGCAGACATTTGTTTTTGAATAACAAGGAAACAAAAGCTCCCACACTCTTGGTAATGTTTTTCCTAAGGTGACCGGGAGATTTTCTTCTTCCAGTCAGGTTTTACTCTAAATAGGGTAGATAATATAAAGTTCCTTCACCAGCCCCTACTCTGTCGGCGACCCCTTCCTTCACAAAAGCAAGCCTACTTATAATCAAAGCTCCCAATATTCATATTTTTACAGATTTTTATAGATAAATACAGGCAGAATAATGTGTTTCGTTTCTGTATTCATTTTTAAAAGTGGAAAATACTAAAAATTGGGCTTCTTGTGAGTGACTTGCCATGCTGTCTTTCGTGACTTGCATGCCAATAATTGAGCAGGTCGACAGCAGGGGCAGTTAAAAACAGGATTAGATTTCCTTAAATATATGTTAACATATATATGAAGTATAATGTTAATATTTACCTGTGGGTGTAATTTTTGTTATATGTGGCTGCTTATGTTGCTAAACCAATACAACACATCAAAGTCTGACTGCATGTTCATCAGTTAAATAAATGTGGAAATGTACAATTTTACAACTCCATTTATTCTCAAAAACAAAATATGTATGGATAAATATCAATAAGATGGGCAAAAATAAATATGGATAAATTCAGATGAAAATGTTAAAGAAATAAATACCATAAAACCGGGAGCCGTACTTATAATGCAGCACTCTTGAATCGTGGGGTTAAAGTGCCTGTGCTGGTGCTAGGCAGCACACAGTGCTCCAGCACAAGGGAAGAGCAGAAATGTGTAATATGTTAGTGTTGCAGGGCGGCGTAATGGGGACAAGTAGTCAGTGGCAGATGGTATGGTGAATTGTATTATATTTAGAGGTTTGTTCCATGCAGTTCTGTTTTCCCGTATATTTGATGAATGTCTCTTTAATTCTTCCTTTCGTCTTCTTGTTACAGGGCTCCCAGTAGGCGACTGGTGTGGCCACGCTTTTCCTTAAGCGTGGCCAGAGCTTGCGCTGGGTGCCTCCTGCGCCGCTGGTTCCGTACTTCGAGTCTCTGCCCGGGACTTTGGGTTGACGGTCTGCCGCCGCATATCCTCTTTCTCTTTGGTCATCTTCTTATTGTTCTTCCGGTCTCCTCCTCCTCGTCTGCCTCTCCTCTGAATTCCCTTCCTCATCCGAACTTTCCTCCTTTGTACTCCTGAGAAGGGCGCGCATCGGCTTCTCCTACCCCTCTGCACCCGGATGTGAAATAGGATTGGTTGTTGCGTACTATGCTTCCGGGTCGGAAGAGGCAGTGCTGGTTCTCTCTTCCAGGCATGGCGGGTCGGCTTTCTCTAGCAACGGCCCATCACAGTTAGTAAACACAGCATTTATTGCTCTCTCCCTGTCACGCAATACAGCGCAGCAAGTTGTCTTGCTGCCTTGCATTGGATTTCTGCTGTTTGCTACATAACCAGCTGACATAGACACACATGGAATGTGTCACTCATAATCCCTCTTTGGGCCATCTGAGACAATCTATTTGGAATATCCTCCATCCTCTCTTCTGTTCATCAGAGTCTTCTTATGATCTTGAGGTTCCCTTTGCTGGTTGCTATAATCCCTTTCGCTCCTTTGCTAGCTATTAAACATTTTCCTGATTTCAGGCATATGAGTTTCTCAAACCCTTTCTGCCATCCTTCAAAGATAACACTCACGTTCACCCATTCACCTTTAAACTCCACTGCCAGGTTTCAGTACCTATGCCCTCAGATCCATTCTCAGATTACTGTGCCAGCATCAAACCACACCTTCTACACTCAGAGGTCAGAGTGTAACAGTCCAGGCTTTTTATTTACTTTGCATGCTCAGATTTTTCAGCAAATACTTACCAGTTCTATGCTTGGGCTAAAGAAGTAAAGAAATTGGGGGTCCTCCTCCTAATCCTGTTCCAAGTCCTCCTTTACTGGGTTGTTTTGGTCCACCTGATCCTTACAATGGCTCTGGACTAACCATTTCTGCTCACCCTGGTTGTGGTTCACTGAATCGGGGGTCCTAGTTGTAGTCCTTCCTGACTCTGTTCCTCCTAGACCAACTCCTGGCTGATCCCTGTATTAGCCCTTCCTGGGGCTCCTGATCCTTGTACCACTGATCCTCATCCTCATCCTGACCCTGCTGTTCTGTCCTTTTTCACCTAGTCCTGTTGTCCTGGCTTTCTTAGGCCTGGCACTCCTAAGCTTCCTAGTTTGGGTCATCCTGATTCTCCCTGCTTTGTTCATGTCATCATGGTCCACCTGTACTGCCTCCACTGGTCCTTGTATTAGATCCTCATGGGCTGGGTCTGGTCATTTTAGTTCTGGTCTGGTCCCATTGGCCCTCATGGTTCTGGTTGTCCTGGTTTCATTGATACTCACCGTCCTGGTCCTAAATACCCAGCTCCAAGCCCTTCATTTGGAACTTCTGCTCGAAGCCCTGTTCTTGGTCCTACTTATTCTGATCCTTCTAGTCCAGCTAATATTCCCCCATCTGGTCCCTGGTTTTATTGGCCTTAGTTCACTTACTTCTGACTTGACTAGTTCTCTGTGTCCTCCTCTAACATGTCATGATACTCTTGGCCCTGGTCCTCCAGGTCATTGTCATCTTGCATTAATTTGCCCACTTCATACTAATCCTCCCTGTTCAGGTCATCCTGTTCTTAGCCACCCAGCTTGGCCATCATGGTTCCTGTCATTCTGACCTTTCTTGTCTTGGTCCTCCTTTTCCTCCTCATCCTAGTCCTGAATACCAGGGCATGCCAGGTGATGATGCTCCTGGGTCTCTGTGAATTGACCTCCCTTTTCCCGTTGGTTGTGTTCTCATTGGTATTTAGTGCCCTTCTCCTTTTAGCTATTGTCCTGTTGGCACTGGTTGCATGACCATCCCCTCTTTACTCTTCAGTTCCTGTTCTCCTACTCTTTTTTATTCTATTTTATTGGTTTACTTAGCAACTGTCTTCCAATTCCTGGTCCTCACAATCAGTGTTCTCTTCCTGGTTTTGTGCCCACTAGACTTGATTCTTGTGTTTCTGATCCTACTTGTTTGGGTGTTTGTATGCCTAAACATCTTGGTTCGGGTCCTTCTGGCCACTTTGGTACTTTCAGGATCCCTTCTCCTAGTTCATTCTTTTATTTCCTGATACTCTTGACCCTCGTCCATTTAACCTGGTCCTTCTGATCTTCTCACCTTGCTCATCTGATCACAGTACATCACATCCTGGTCATGCTTGTCTCCTAGGTTTACCTGGCATCTTGTGTCCTGGCCCCCTTAGTCCTTTCCCTCTTAGCTCTTCTTGATTTTGATCATTCTCATCCTCCTGGCCTTGTTGCTTGTCCTCACAGTCCTTTTGGCACTGCATCTAATGGTCTAGGCTCTCTTGGTTCTGGTTCTCTTTGGTTGGGTCCTTCTGAGCCTTCTCATTATGGCTCTGGTCCTCCTCCAAATCAAGTCACTTTGGTCTTCCTGGTTGTGGCTGCTCTGGTCCTCCTGACATTCCCCACCCAAATCCTTCAAACTCCACATCCCGGTCTTTCTGCTTCATTTGGTACTCTGGGCCCTTGGCCATGTTCATGGTTCTCATGACACTCCTATGTCTGATCCTGGTCTTATTGGTGCTGATCCTCCTAATCTTCCCTCCTCTGGTCCTCCTGGATTTCTTGGCACTGATCCTCTTGTCTTCCTTGCTTATCATGGCTCCCAATCCTATTGGCCTGGAGCTTGTCTTACTGATCCTCTAGTCCTCAGTCTTCATGATGCAAAACAAACTCATTATGGTCCTCCTTTATCTGGGCCTCCTGGGCTTGGCCACCATGTTGCTCATCTTCCTGGGCATCTTTTTCCGAGCCATGTGGCCTGGACCTTCAGGTGGTTATCATCCTGGTCCTGAGGCTCCTTTTTTCCTCAGCTTGGTCCTCCTTGTCATGGTGCTCAAAAGCATGATCCTCTTTGCCCTGATCTTCCTGGTCTCCTTAGTCATTTGTTCCTTTGCCCTCTTGGAACTTTTCCTTTGCCTTTGCAATTTGCGACCCCCTTGCGATTCCCTGCACTCACAGGGATGGTGGCCTGCTGAAAACAGCAGACCACCATGTCTGGGACTGCTTTTTTAATAAAGGAAAACGAGTTGCAATACACTAGGGAAAATTAAACCATTTGGTTTCATTTTTTCAGAGTAGGCAGTGGTCCATAGGACCACTGCCTGCTCTGAAAAATATATATTTTGGAGCCATTCACAAAGGGGAAGGGGTCCCATGGGGACTCCTTCCCTTTTGCGAATGAGTTAGCACCCACTTCACATGGGTGCTAACTGCGAATTGCTTTGCGACCGCGGTCACAAAGCAATTCTGCATCGCAGTGCGACTCACAAATAGGAAGGGGAACACCCCTTCCTATTTGCGAGTCGCATTCCCATTTTGCGAGTCGGTACCGACTCGCAAAATGGGAATGTGCATCGTGGTGCGCGTTTTGCATGTCGCAAACTGCAAATTTCGCATTTTGCTCCATGCCAAACTACACCTGGCCCTTAGTCTTTGTCCTCTTAATTGGGGTCATCTTTGTTCTCCTGGATCTTTTCCTTGTCTATTTAGTCCTACTGGTACTGCAGCCATTGATCCAGGTCCTTGTTCGGGTTCTCCTAAGCCTGGTCATTTTGGTCCCAGGACTCCTGCCCACCACTGCCCATTCCACTTGGTCTTCCAGATGTTGGCTGGCTTTCTTTACCTCAGATCTGCATCATCCTGGTCTTGCCAATTGTAATGATTGCTCTGCCCCACTTGACAATCCAAGCCCGGTCCCCTAGGTCCTGATCTTCGTGACTCACTTAACCCTGTTTACAGTCCTCCTGGTCATGATCATTTTAGTTTATCTAGTCTTCTTGCTCTACTCTTCTGGGTACCCTTGGTACTGCCCTCCTCAGTCTTCCTAATCCATGTTCTGCTTACCCAATATCCTGCTCTGCTTCTGCTTATCAAGTTGTCCTTCAGATCCTGATCTTTGTAATGTCCTTTAACATGGTCCTGATCCTCCTGGTCCTTATCCTCCTTTTTCTTGCCTACATGGTTCTGTAAAAGCCCGTCCTGCCACAATACTTCCTAGGCTTTTCTAGTTCTGATGTTCCTTGATCCCCTGTTCATGCCAGTCACAGAACTTCCTGGCCATGTACTTCCTGGTCCTCGTTGACTGGCCATTATTCCTATGTACTCCTGCCCCTGGTCATTTGGGTCCTGGGTCTCCAGTTTCACAGGCTGCTGGTCCTGAACCTTTTTTTCCTCCTCACCCTAATTCTTGTTCATCATTCCTCCTGGTCCTACTCCCCTGGTTTATCTAGTTCCCTCATTTGCCTGTTTCTAATCTTTCTGATCCTTGCCACCTTGGTCATGTAGTACTGGTACTCTTTTGTCTGGTCCTGAAATATCAGTTCTTCCGGTGCTAGTGCTAGACCTTAGTTTCCATAGCCCTCTGAGTCCCCAGTCCTCCTGCCTCATCCTAATACTATTAGTCCACCTGATCTTCTGGATCTATGAGCATTGGATGTCTGGAGACATGTGCACCCACAGATCAGGGATTACTCCCTCTTTTTGGCATCCAGGCAGACCTATGTCCAGCTTGACTTCTTCCTAGTGCCCTGCAAGTCGCAACGCAGGTAGAGATTGGGGTCTCTTCTGTGTTGAACTGTCGACTGGTTCACCTTCACAGTCCCCTGCCACCTGATCGGTAGCCAAACCTGGAGACTCAACAACCATCTCCTGCACTGCAAAGAGGCCCAGAAAGAAATTCAGAACACAACACAACACAACACTACCTCCAACACAACAAGAAGGAGTAGGATCCCTTACCTCTGCTCTGGGATGCTCTAAAAGAGGTTGTTCGGGGCTCCTTCACTGCAATAGTGGCCTGCCGCAACAAATAGATGCACCATAAATGCCTAGCCCTAGTGGCATGAGTAAAGGCATTGGAAGATGACCACAAACATTCAGGGTGCACCTAGTGTAGTCACAACTGACACTAATGTGGAAACATCTAAAAGTGCTAGACTACGAAAGGGCGGAGTATGCCCCACTCAGAATGAGGCAAAAAGACTACATGTGCATCCAAAACAAAATTGGGTGTCTTTCGGCTTGTAAACTGCAAGACAGAGACTCACATATAATCATGTCTGATGGGACAGAGACCCTGACAGACGAGGATATATCTCACGCCGTCTCTATGCTGGGATCTACACAGCTGGCGAGGTGGATCAGGATATCACAGACTCAGAAGGTTCCTGGGAGTAACAACTTCACCCCGCATTCTATAAAACCTTTGCCAAATCCTGGCACTGCTTCTCACGTGTCCCTTCAACTCCTTTATTGATTTGGGGGCTTTCACACCCACCATGTTTGAGATGATAATATTAGTTCTCCCGAAACAGGGCAAAGATGCCAGATCATGTGGCTTTTATCGCCCCATCGCCCAACTTAGTGTAGATGCTAAAATGATCTTTGGCATACTGGCCGGTAGCCTTAAGCGATGCATGCAGGTTCTAGTGGACCCCAATCGAACTGGTTTTATGCCAGAAAGGGGCTATAGGGACAACACAAAGCGGATACTCCACCTAATAGACAAGGTCTTGCATGCTCACTATCGAGTTGACCATTATGTAGATGCAGAGAAGACCTTTGACTGGGTCCATTGGAGGTTTATGCTGGTGGTCCTGTTAGGGAAGGGCTTTGGCCCCCACCTGCGGTGCGTGGATCTACAGTGGCTATGCACACCCATCTGCCTGAATGGTGTACTTTCCTACAATTTTAACATCACCTGAGGCACCAGATATGGCTGCCCTCATGTCTCTGGCCAACCACAGAGTGCTGCATCACACTCTATGCTGACAATATCCTCCTGACCCTCTCGGACTTGCACCAGTCCCTCACAGCACTGTTGACAGAGATGAAGACGTTTGGGAGTGTATTTGAATTTTAAGACTCATTTGGAAAAATCTCAGATCTGAACTTCACAATAACGACGGCAGACAAAGCAGCATTAGAGGCCTACTGCCTTTTGATGTGGACACCCTGCTGAGTACACTATCTGGGCCTTAAGATCTGCTCATCCCCAGAAAAAAGAGCAGAGCTTAACTAAAAAGAGCTTATTGAGGTAGTGCAGGAGAGGACCACAGTTGGCAGATGTGTGGCCCGTCTTGGATGGAATGGATTGTGACCCTTAAAATGATCCTCCTCCTCATCCTCGATGTCATGCAGATCCTTCCACTGCTGCCCAGTAGCATCTCCCCAAGCAACTGCAACAGGAAAAAGAGGCTTTTTTATGGGGGGAGGGACTGCGCATGGCTCAGGCCCAAGCGTACCTCTTTTGATCACAGATGGAGGCTTGGCCTTTCAAATTTAGCTAATTACTATTTGGCAGCTCAACTTGGATACATAGTGGAATGAAACTGGCAGGCATCAGAGAATCACTGGTGCTTCATTGACCAAACTGTAACAGGCATATATATCTGGGAGATACCCTGCCTAGCCAGACACCACGGGCCGTGGAGCATGTACCCCTCTCTGGTCATCAGACCTACACTGCAGGAATGGGACAGGACAGCTTAGCCTAGAGGGTTATCTACTTACCACTCCCCACTTACCCCTATCATTGCTAATCCATATTTTCTCCCATGCAAAAAGGTGATGGCTTCCTTACATGGCAAAAAGCCAACTACAAATAGATCGGTGATCTCTACGACCACCAGGTCCTCAAGGAGTTTAAACAACTCTAACAAAAGTTTGACTTACCAGAGTCCGAGTGGTGGCGGTACCTGCACATCTGACATTGGGTCTCCCGGTCAACCATACAGGCAGACATATCACACACATTTTGAGAAAAGGCTCTTTCCCAAGAACAACTATAAGGGTCTGCTCTCAGCCATCTACCAGTTCATGAACCATCCCCAATGGGTGGTTATATCGCCCACCCAGTGCAGATGGGACACTTAGCTAGAAAGCACCCTCTCGGAGGAGCAGTTGGTGGCTATATATCAGAACTAGACAGGTAGGGAGACAATGCTTAAACTCTTCCAATATTGGTACTATACACCCAGTCGTCTAGCGCAGTGTTGGATCTCAGCATCAGGCCTAAGCTTTCAGACACACTGAAGCACCTCTTATGGCGATGCCTGAAGATTAATCAGTATTGGGACTCTGGTAGAGGAGAGCGATAAAATGTTCAATTCCACCCTTACACGTTTTTCAGCCTACATTTTACTCCTTCCTCAATAAAATGGTGTATCGTCTGAGGTAGAGCACAGAGGTAGGCCGACAAACTATAACATCAGGGTAGGGCATGGATAAAATACTGCAGCATGTGGATTGGCTCCACAGACTGTGGGACTTACTGGGCATAGAAAACATGACTGTGGTGGTACAAACACACATTCAACAAGAGGACTTCAAAGAGCTTACCTGCCTGACATACTTATCAGTGCTGAAATTCACTGCCCCTCAATGGCCCCAGGTACCCCAACTGATGCCCCCCAGAATAGAGAATAGTGGTGGCCCACCTGGGGAGAGGTTGCTAACTTTAGCCGCAAACTAGAGACATCAGAACATTTCCCAGATCCCCCACTCACCATTGGTGGGGGTCCTCTCACTCACTATTTTGATTTCCCCACTGGGTTGTAGGTGGGTGTATGTGTATTCTTCTTGAAACTAATAAACATATTTGAACCTAAAATGTCATGTCAGTGTGGCTAAAGCAGCCACTCATGGCATGGGACCAATAAGCACTAATGGTCTACACCTGGTCTGCTGGATAAATAGTATAAAATAGTGAGCTTAGTCACAGGCAACAGAGTGATTTCCTCCTGTGAATTACCCAGATGCATGTCTTCCCTGTCTCCTGCATTCCCTTCCCCATTCCATAGAAGCCCTATCAAAGTGTCTCACTCAATTTACCTCCTGTAAGTGCTCCAAAGCACTGTGCGTGAGAACACTAATTACCTACTGTATGTGTCCCTCTCTCTGAGGCCCCATATCACTTATCAGTCTGCATTCCCTATTTGATTCTGCTTGTTGACTGCTGGTGCTCTGCCCCATTTGAAATAGTATTCACGCACAACCCCCCCTTCATCATTAAAAGGAGTATCATGAACATCAAAAAAGAAATGCATACTCCTGACTAAATAATACATTTATGTAACATGCTTTGAAACCATACTCAGTATTCTTTGCTGACTGCCATATACTCCCTGACTGGAGCGCAACGTATTTGTATTTCTTATTCTGAAACTTCTGTTTGGCTTCTTCATGTCTTTTTTTTTATTTTTTTACAGAATTATTTCGGAAGAACAAAAGAACTTGGCTACCACCAGACCTATAATATATATTACTACCAGCTGGACCACACTCACTGAACCAGACTGAGTGTTGTTTCAGGATTTGGACCTCAGCTACACCTGTGTCTGGCTTTGGGGCAAAAATGTGGAACTTGGTCATCAGTGAAGTGAAGTAAAAAAAAGCGGGGGCTACTCTCTGCTTATGGTATTCTTTACTCTTGCCGAGGCAGCTGTCATCTTCAGTGTTGTTGTTTGTTGTTAGGGTAACTTATACCGCCCTCAAATCATCCCTGCAAGGGGTATCTTGGTGCAAAGCTAAAGAACCCAGACAAGTAGTAGCAGAAAAAAGAAAAGGGCAATAAAGAGCACTATATACAATCACTCCAGACTAAGTGATAGCTCTAGGTCTAGAAACTAAGCTGTTGAGAGCAGTTTATGAAAGTTGGAGTGGTACAGGCACATATGTGGGCTAATAGTTAATCTATCCCAATATAAGGGGGCAAGGTAAAAAAGGAGCTGCTTTCTGATCAAGTCTTTTTCATTCTTGGGACTACCAACAACGTTTTATCGCTTGATCTTAACATTCTGGCAGGATGATACATAGTAAGCTTGGTAGGTAAGTAGTTGGGGCCTTTCCCTGTTAAGGCATTATGTGCTAGACAACAGACTTTAAAAATTAACCTCTTCCAGATGAATAACCAATGGAGAGAATTTAAAAGGGGAGAGAATGGGGGCCGGGTAGGTAGGTTGTTGATGAGCTGAGTGGTGGTATGCGGTAACACTTGCAGTTTTGATAGCAGCGTCTCATTTGCAGAAGCCAAAAGCTTGTTTCCATAATCTAGTCTGATGATTGTCAAAACCGATTATCAGCTGTATGTGAGAAAATACTTGACCTGGCACATGAAGGTCACGTAGGGATGAAAGCCATTAAAAGAAGAATCAGGGATAGATATTGGTGGGCTGGTTTAGACAAAGAAGTGGAGCAGTTTGTGGGAGGATGTATGGGAGGTGCCTTTAGTGACAAATTCCATGTCACTGTACCCAGTTCTGTAGAAGCAGTGCCTATTCCTGTACAGCATGGGCCAAACTGGGTATTAACATAAGTGGACTACTTAATCTAGTGAAAGAAAGCAGAAAGTATGGCATAGTTTTATTTTATTACTTTTCACGTTGGCCTGAACTAGAATTTGTGATGTCATTTAAGACTTCTGAAGTTATTGGATTTCTGCAATCGGTGTTTATAAGAGAATATGCACCTGATGAAATTGTAACAGACAATGGCGTCCAGTTCACATCCTCTGAGTTTAAGTTATTTCTGTCTCACTTTGGTATTAGGCACACCAAGACTCCTTTATACCACCCTTCCAGTAATGGTTTGGTCAAGAGGTGTAATAGAGTCATCAAACATAATACTCAATTGATGATTGCCAATGTTTTGGATTGGGGGAAGGAAATAAATATGTTATTGTGGGCAATTTGCACAATTCCCAACCCCATCACTGGTGTATCCCCTACACTCTCTTAAAGGCTGTGAACCTGTGGGTAAGTTAGACAGCTCATGGATGTTGGGGGGTTACCATGAAGGGAAGGAACTCAGAGGCTGTAAAACTGAGACATGAGGCATCTCAAAAGAAGTACACTGGAATTGCAGAACCAGAAGGGGTTAAAACTTCACCCATCAAACTGGGAGATTGGGTCAAGTTGGTCTTCTTGGTTTTGGAGTCAAAAGTTGATCCAGATTTTCCCAACCTAAAAAGTAGTGCGAGTCAAAGATCATGTTGTTATAATAGAGGATTATTAGCGGTGGAACAACATAGCAGCAATAATGTCTGTGTGAAGGATGGTGGTGTTGGCTTGGATGTTAAGCACAGGCCATCACGTGTGGGGAGGCCTCCCACAAAGTTTCTGGATTATGTAGTATCCAATTAATAGCAATTCTTCTAGCATTTTAACCGCTTAGGTGCGGGCGTCGGCCACTGGCCGACGCCCACACACCCTCCCTGGTGCGGGTCACGACCAGTGGCCGACACCAGGAAGGGTATCAATAAATCCTCGGGTGCGTTGCACCCGAGGATTTATTATTTTTTTTAAACCCCCCCCGGGAGACACGGAAGCTTCCGTGTCTCCCCCCGCACCCCCACCCGCCCCTTTGTGACGTCAGCTGACGTTGCAAAGGTGTTTTCCCCACCTTGCGGCCGCTTCCTGCTTTGATGGGGAAAACGGCCTTTCTCACGTTCGGGAAGGCCTCGTAAGAAAGGGGAGTGTCTCCCCTTTCTTACGAGGCCTTCCTGAAAGTGTTTCCTGGCCCCCGATCACAGCACAGCTGCGATCGGGGGCCAGGAAACACCACTACCACCGCCAGGATCGCACCGAGTCTCCCCTTTCTTACGAGGCCTTCTCAAAGTGTTTCCTGGCCCCCGATTGCAGCACAGCTGCGATCGGGGGCCAGGAAACACCACTAGACGCCAGGGATTTCACTTTGGGGGGGCGGCCCCCATTTTGGCCCCCAAGGAAACCATACAACAACTAAAAAAAATAGATCTATATATAGATCTATATTTATATATCTATGTAGATAGATATATCTATGTACATGGATATATCTATAGATATATCTATGTACATAGATATATATATATATATAGAGGTAGATCTATATATACCAAAGAGATTTATAAAGTGTGCTACTCACCTGTGAGGGTCACAAGGCGCTTGGGGTGGGGCGGGGGGAGGGAAAGGGGCTGGGAGGTTCACTGTTCGAAAAGCCAGGTTTTGAGGCCCTTCTTGAAAAGAAGTAGGTTTTGGGTCTTGCGAAGGTGGGTTGTGAGGGCGTTCCAGGTTTTGGGTGCAAGGTAGGAGAAGGATCTGCCCCCGGTGGTGGTGTGTTTGATGCGGGGGACAGAGGCGAGAGAGAGGTCAGCTGAGCGGACGTTTCGTGTGGGGGTGTGGAAGGTGACTCTCGTTGAGGTAGGCAGGGCCTGTGTTGTGGAGTGATTTGTGTGCGAGGATGAGGATCTTGAAGGTGATCCTTTTGTCAATGGGGAGCCAGTGGAGGGATTTGAGGTGTGGAGAGATGTGTTCGTGTCGGCGGAGGTCGAGGATGAGTCGTGCTGCTGAGTTCTAGATGCGTGTAGTTTGCGCTTGAGTTTTAGAGTGGTGCCGGCGTAGAGGGCGTTTCCGTAATCAAGCCTGCTGCTGATGTGTGCGTGAGTGACAGTTTTTCTGGTCTCTGTGGGGATCCATTTGAATGCTTTTCAGTATACGGAGTGTGTTGAAGCATGAGGAGGTGAGAGCGTTGATTTGTTGGGTCATCGAGAGGGAGGAGTCTAGGATGATGCTGAGGTTGCGTGCGTGGTTGGCGGGAGTGGGTGCAGGGCCTAGCGTGGTGGGCCACCATGAGGGGTCCCAGGTGTTTTTGTGTGGGCCAAAGAGGATTATTTCGGTTTTGCTTGAGTTGAGTTTCAGGTGATTGGCTGTCATATATATATCACTTTTGTCAATATGTGTGTGGTTTCCCTGGGGGGAAAAGGGTCCGACTTGTCTAGTGGCAGTTTTAGTGCCATAAAGAAGCGCAGAAGGTTTATATGCCTACTGCAAAGAGCAAATCTGTATTTTATGTAAATAGCTGAGTACATTAGCAAAGTCTATGGAGAGATGAAGGGCACTTTTGCTGGGTGGTAATGAGGGAATCCGAGGAGGAGGGAGTGGGAGCACCAATAATGATTGTTGGACTGGGCGCAGGAGGTGCTAAAGACTGTGACGAATGATATGTGACAAGGTGTTTTTTGAGTGTCTTGAAAGTACGTGCTGATTGAGGGAAGAAGCGCAGGTAAGGTGGCCTCTACTGTTGCACGTATCTCACACACCATCGATTTTGTGACTGTCTACGTAGGCTAGTGTTTTAGAGCAACAGTTTAGCCAATAGCAGAGATGGCATCTTGATGGATGACTGCTGCCTACACTCGGGTTATAGAGGACCGCTCTGACATAGGATCAGAGACTGAGACATCAGATACTGAGACAGCATCTGAGGGATAGGACAATGGCGCAGACTCTGGGAGTGATTTTTCAGTCAGAGGAGTCCCATTCGATAACTCCTCTTCCAGTACATTATGAGGGAGGTGATGAGGACAGTCCTGCTGTCCCTTCGCAAGCTGTTTGTGCAACTGGGTAATAGTGGGTTAGGCCAACCCAGAGAGCAGGTGAATGCGGCGGCAAGCAGAGAGAGAGTGCTCTCTTGGGAGCTCCCCAATTTAGTTCAGCCCCAAATTCCACCACCCAAATCATATTGTGGAGACATCAAAATTATCCATGGCAAAACAAACTGGTTTTGTAAGGCAGGCACCTGTGTTTTTGGTCCTGGATTCGGCGGCCATATAGAGAAACACACTAAACCCAAACATTTCTGGAAACTAGACATTCGGGGGAGTCCACAGAGGTGTGACTTGTGTGGCTTCCCCAAAGTTTTCTTACCCAGAATACCCTGCAAAGCTGAAATGTTGAAAAAAAACTCAATTTTTCTCGCATTTCTGTCACACAAACTACAGGAATATGCTGGGATCCACAATATTCCTACCACCCAGTGACTCCTCACCTGTCCTGATAAAAACACTACCCCACTTGAGTGCCTACACCTAGGGGCCATATTTATACTCCGTTTGCGCCGAAATTGCGTCGTTTTTTTTGACGCAATTTCGACGCAAAACTAACGCCAACTAACGCCATATTTATACTATGGCGTTAGAGGCGAATAGCGCCAAAGTTCCCGGAATGTGCGTCATTTTTTAGCGTGAACCCCTTCCTTGCGTTAATGATATGCAAGGGAGGCGTTCCCGTCTAAAAAATGACTCCCAGGCCTTTACGTGGTATTTATACTCCCGGGCAAAAGAGACGCCCGGGAGTTGGCGTGGCAAAAAACGGCGCATTTGCGCCACTTTTTAACGCCTGCTCAGGGCAGGCGTTAAGGGGCCTGTGGGCTCAAAATGAGCCCACAGGTGCCCTCCCATGCCCCCAGGGACCCCCCCTGCCACCCTTGCCCACCCCAGGAGGACCCCCAAGGATGGAGGGACCCACCCCAGGGACATTCAGGTAAGTTCAGGTAAGTTTTTTTTTTTTTTTTTTAATAATATTTTGTGGCATAGGGGGGCCTGATTTGTGCCCCCCTACATGCCACTATGCCCAATGACCATGCCCAGGGGACAGAAGTCCCCTGGGCATGGCCATTGGGCAAGGGGGCATGACTCCTATCTTTACAATGATAGGAGTCATGTTGATGGGGGATGGGCGTCGTTAAAAAATGGCGCAAGTCGGGTTAAGACGATTTTTTCGACGTAACCTGACTTGCCCCATTTTAAGACGCCCATGCGCCATTTTCCCCCTACGCCGGCGCTGTCTGGTCTACGTGGTTTTTTCCCACGCAAACCAGGCAGCGCCGGTCTGATTGCGCCGTCTAACGCCATTCCATAAATACGGCGCCCGCATGGCGCTTCAGAATGGCGTTAGACGGCGCAAAACTTTTTGACGCTAAACTGCGTTAGCGCAGTTTAGCGTCAAAAAGTATAAATATGGGCCCTAGTGTCTGTGTCAGGAATGGATCACCCCAGGGTCAACAGCTGCCACACGTAAGGACCAACATTGACCGTTGTGTGATCTATTCCTGTCGCAGGCACCAGGCCTAACCACACAAGTGAGGTATCATTTTTATCGGGAGGCTTGGGGGAACGCTGGGTGGAAGGAAATTTGAGGCTCCTCTCCGATTCCAGAACTTTCTGTCACCGAAATGTGAGGAAAACTTGTTTTTTTAGCCACTAATTGAGGTTTGCAAAGGATTCTGGGTAACAGAACCTGGTCAGAGCCCCGCGAGTCACCCCATCTTGGATTCCCCTAGGTCTCTAGTTTTCAAAAATGTACAGGTTTGGTAGGTTTCCCTAGGTGCCGGCTGAGCTAGAGGCCTAAATCTACAGGTAGGCACTTTGCAAAAAACAGCTCTGTTTTCTGCGATGTGTCCACGTTGTGTTTTGGGGCATTTCCTGTCGCGGGCGCTAGGCCTACCCACACAAGTGAGGTATCATTTTTATCGGGAGACTTGGGGAGACGCTGGGTGGAAGGAAATTTGAGGCTCCTCTCAGATTCCAGAACTTTCTGTCACCGAAATGTGAGGAAAACTTGTTTTTTTAGCCACTTTTTGAGGTTTGCAAAGGATTCTGGGTAACAGAACCTGGTCAGAGCCCCGCGAGTCACCCCATCTTGGATTCCCCTAGGTCTCTAGTTTTCAAAAATGTACAGGTTTGGTAGGTTTCCCTATGTGCCGGCTGAGCTAGAGGCCATAATCTACAGGTAGGCACTTTGCAAAAAAACAGCTCTGTATTTTGTGAAAAAATGGGATGTGTCCACGTTGTGTTTTGGGGCATTTCCTGTCGCGGGCGCTAGGCCTACCCACACAAGTGAGGTATCATTTTTATCGGGAGACTTGGGGGAACATAGAATAGCAAAACAAGTGTTATTGCCCCTTATCTTTCTCTACATTTTTTCCTTCCAAATATAAGAGAGTGTGTAAAAAAGACGTCTATTTGAGAAATGCCCTGCAATTCACAAGCTAGTATGGGCACCTCGGAATTCAAAGATGTGCAAATAACCACTGCTCCTCAAAACCTTATCTTGATCCCATTTTGGAAATGCAAAGGTTTTCTTGATACCTCTTTTTCACTCCTCATATTTCAGCAAATGAATTGCTGTATACCCAGTATAGAATGAAAACCAACTGCAGGGTGCACCTCATTTATTGGCTCTGGGTACCTAGGGTTCTTGATGAAGCTATAAGCCCTTTATATCCCCGCAACCAGAAGAGTCCAGCAGACAAAACGGTATATTGCTTTCAGAAATCTGACATCGCAGGAAAAAGTTACAGAGTAAAACATAAAGAAAAATGGCTGTTGTTTTCAGCTCAATTTCAATATTTTTTTATTTCAGCTGTTATTTTCTGTAGGAAAACCTTGTAGGATCTACACAAATGACCCCTTGCTGAATTCAGAATTTTGTCTAGTTTTCAGAAATGTTTAGCTTTCCGGGATCCAGCATTGGTTTCACACCCATTCCTGTCACTAACTGGAAGGAGGTTGAAAGCACCAAAAATAGTAAAAATGGGGTATGTCCCAGTAAAATGCCAAATTTGTGTTGGAAAATGTGGTTTTCTGATTCAAGTCTGCCCGTTCCTGAAAGGTGGGAAGATAGTGATTTCAGCACCAGAAACCCTTTGTTGATGGCATTTTCAGGGAAAAAACCACAAGCCTTCTTCGGCGGCCCATTTTTCCAATTTTTTTGGAAAAAACTAAATTTTCACTGTATTTTGGCTATTTTCTTGGTCTCCTCCAGGGTAAACCACAAACTCTGGGTACCATTAGAATCCCTAGGATGTTGGAAAAAAAGGACGCAAATTTGGCGTGGTTAGCTTATGTGGACAAAAAGTTATGAAGCCCTAAGCGCGAACTACCCCAAATAGCCAAAAAAGGGCTCAGCACTGGGGGGGAAAAGGCCCAGCAGCTAAGGGGTTAAATTAATTGTGTTTATTTTATTCTTGGTTATGGTAATTTTGTTAATTTATATGGAGGAATATGTCTTGGGTTTTAATTGGCTTTGAGAATCACATTTTGGTTCTCAGAATGTATATGTTTGTAATGGTTCTTAAAATGTATGTGTTCAGGAGGGAACATTGAAACAGGAGTTTAGATCTTATTCTGTGCCTGGTAGCTCATTCTATTGTAGCCTCTACATTAAGGTAATAAAATACTTCTTCTCACTTTCAGCCTGGCTCATCCTTTCAACTTTCCTTTGTGTGGCAACGAAAATCCACATCTACAACATAACTTCTTTTTATGTGTAGACATCACTTTGTGTCCCTCAGTCTTTTGATTACTTTTCATACTCATGACTGATTCGCTATGGGCACCTCAGGCCTCCATGTCAGCAGCTTGTCTTTCAGCACGTGCCTCAGCATTGGCAGCCATCAACAGTCACTCCAGACTAAGAGTTTCTCACAGCATTCGTCACCTGAATGAATCTGACAAGCGTCTATCAAAAACTCTAAGACGCATAGCTTCTTTGTCATTAACTTAATTGACCTTACAGTGTTTGGTGAGTGCTTTAAGACTTTCCACAAATTCATTTTTGAGACACTAGATCATCTTTCTGTCATCAGTCTCTTGAAGTGCATAAATGAAATCTTCAAATGTCTCTATCCAAGCCGTCCACCTATCGCCAATATTTTTCTTTTTGGCAGTATCGGAAGGTGGTGGGTGTTTCGGAAAGACGACAGCATTATAACTTCTCCTAGGAGTGGCTGGCATTGTTGCTGGAGCTCTTTCAGATGCTGTCAGCTGTCCCTGAGAATCTGCATCATCACTGAGGCCTGAAGATCGGCCTCTGGGTCATCACAGACAGTTTAGTGCTTTTTCTTGTTCTCCCTCTGAGGCACATCACTTGTGGCAACTGTTGGAGTTGTTGTGAGCCACCACCTGGCAGCTTTGGTGGTGTGCGGCTTCACATATTAGACAGCTCAGTAAGCAGAACCCCAGTGCTACTTCTTGTGCCTCCCCTCCATGTTCTGAGGTTACAATGCTCAACCTATCAAGACTTTGGTAAGTGTAACGACAATATGCTTCCTTTTTACTTGCTTTGCCAGCCAGCGTTTCTATTTGCAACTTTAAGTGGTAAATTATGATTCTCTTTGGCTATGCTTTGTAATTCTGGTAACATTTGCCTTCAGCGTTAAAGCTGCAGACCATATATAACTTTATTTTGCTTGGGGGCATGGTACCCTTTGGTATGGCATTGCTTGTAGTTTCTTGACCAACGATACGTAGACTTCTCAGTGAAGCATTCTTTACGATCAAATGCTTCACATCAACTGGAGCTGCGCTTTTTGACTCTACATACATGAACTGTCAACTCAGCTCTTTGACAAAGGCATAGGTTGCATACTCGGGCAGTTTGCTAGGACCATGGAAAACTCTGTGGACGAGCACTCTCCTTTTTCAGGCTACTTGTTCGCTTTCTTGTTGCCAGATGTAGGGGCATATTTATACTCAGTTTGCGCCGAATTTGCGTCGTTTTTTTCGACGCAAATTCGACGCAAAACTAACTCCATATTTATACTTTGGCGTTAGACGCGTCTAGCGCCAAAGTTCATGGAGTTAGCGTCATTTTTTGGCGTGAACACCTTCCTTGCATTAATGAGATGCAAGGGAGGCGTTCCCGTCTTAAAAAATGACTCCCAGGCATGTGCGTGGTATTTATACTCCCAGGCAAAAATGATGCCCGGGAGTGGGCGGGGCAAAAAACCCCGCATTTGTGCCTCTTTTTAACGCCTGGGTCAGGGCAGGCGTTAAGGGACCTGTGGGCTCAGAATGAGCCCAGAGGTGCCCTCCCCTGCCCCCAGGGACACCCCCTGCCACCCTTGCCCACCCCAGGAGGACACCCAAGGATGGAGGGACCCATCCCAGGTAAGATAAGGTAAGTTGTGGTAAGTATTTTTTTTGAAAAATTTTTGTGGCATAGGGGGGCCTTATTTGTGCCCCCCTACATGCCACTATGCCCAATGACCATGCCCAGGGGACATAAGTCCACTGGGCATGGCCATTGGGCAAGGGGGCATGACTCCTGTCTTTGCTAAGACAGGAGTCATGTTAATGGCGTCTGGGCGCCCAAAAAAATGGCGCAAATCGGGTTAAGACGATTTTTTTGCCTCAGCCTGACTTGCCCCATTTTTGGACGCCCAAACGCCATTTTTCCCTACGCCGGCGCTGCCTGGTGTACGTCGTTTTTTTTCACGCACACCAGGCAGTGCCGGTCGGCTAACGCCGGCTAACGCCATTCAATAAATACGGCACCCGCATGGCGCTTCAGAATGGCGTTAGTCGGCGCTAATTTTTTTGGCGCAAAACTGCGTTAGCGCAGTTTTGCGTCAAAAAGTATAAATATGGCCCGTAATGTCTTTCCCAGGCTGGGTACCCACCAATGACTACGCTACAAAAAGAGCTGTAAACCTTAAGTCTTTATTCCTCTGCATGTACCTGTGAACTCTCCAGTCGTCTAAACCAAGCCTTCATTGCATTCTATTCTAGTGATTACATCCCACTGCTAAGGAGTATGTTCGAAGCCTAAAGGGTTCATCATAAAACCTGCAATAGACTATAAGTCGTAGGGTGCTCAAAAATTCGTGGGCCAAGTTTACACTATGTAAAACTGCTAAAAAAAACTGTTAGATTTGAAATCCTTCCTTCCTGTTAATTTGCATCTATCATTCTGTTTAGGACTGACTTCACATCACAGGATTTTGTGATGTATTGTTACCAATTCTTTAGAATATACATGCAGTGTTCTTTGGCTCCACTGAAAGGAGTATTATGAATTCTAATGGCTGTTTTGTTATCATTCCACTCTATATGAAGTGCTTGCTTCAACTGGAAATTATGAGGTACTATTTCAGATTTGGAACTATACTCACATTCTGGTGTTTCTCTCCTGTATGCACCCTATAAGAAAGAAATCATAGTTTGCTACCTATTTTCCCATCACTTGTAAAGCCAATAGGACAGATTTTTATGTGATAAAAAGCATTTGTGAATGCAGTGCATGCAAACAGCATTTGTGAATCTCAGTATTTACATACATAAGTACACTGGAACAAACCGTTTGGCTTTGCCAATGCTTTTTCTGTTTCTCTCAGCCCCAGTCCACTGCCCTCTTAAATGTAATGTCATTAAATGAAAAAGTAAATTTTAGCAATGACTACAATCATTTTGTATAATAGTTAAAGGACATTTTATTAGAGTAAAGGAAAATACATGGAAACCTGGAAAGAAATTAGAATGGCTGGTCAAAAGAAGAAATCCCATACAAGGTTTTTTTTCATACATGAAATGAACAAGTCGTTACAACGAGCATGCAAGAAAGAAGGTAACACAGGGGGAGAAGATAATTTCCTAGACCATGATGGAACCAGGCACATTGGAGCTTGGTGAAACATGGCTCACTATACAGATCATATGGTGTGTCCTTTCTGCTTCTTTTGCTTCATTGCATAGACCTCTACTTCACACAGTATAAGGTTCTCTGTATAGTGTGGTATAAAAATACTGACATATTGGCCTTCCATCCCATTGCAGCAGAACACCACAAGCTTGTCAAGGTTTGCCTGTGTGATTATACCACAGCTGTGACAAAAGAGACAAAAGCAACAGTTAATGAGAAACAACCCACACTAAAAACAAACCAATACATTGCTAGAAGGAATATATTGCCACTGCTTTTAATGATATTTATAATTTATCACCACTTAGATACAGTGGCCAACGTCCACTCAGTCCAGTTAGCATTAGGTATTTGGACTCTCCAATTTTACCTTTTTTGATCGATTACTACTTATCATGCCATTATGTAGGGTATATGACAGCTTTACTCATACTTCCCTTGTCTTGGTGGACCACCTTTATCAATACCTTATTAAGGTCCTATCAACACATTACCGATGTTTGTGGATATTTGCAAGTCTTGCCTTTCCTATGAACATGGACAGCCCCCAACCATACTTATTCTATGTATACCAACATCTTGTGAGCTCCTGGGCTCGTATGGGCTTTTAGGGCCCACCTTAGGGGCGACTCTTATATATTAAAACATATTTAGGCCTCACAAAACAATTATTTTGCTAGGCTGAAATGTTAGTTTAAAACTGCACTAAAGGCTGCAGTGGCATGCCTGAGGCATGTTTTAAAGGTCTACTTTAGTGGATGGGATAATGAGTGATGCAGGCCCACTAGTAGCATTTAGTTTGCAAGCCCTGTGTACATGCAGTACCACTTTGCTAGAAACTTACACGCAAATTAAATCTACCAATCAGGTTTATGCCAATTACATCATGTTTTAGAGAGAACTCAAGCACTTTAGTACTGGTTAGAAGTGGTACAGTACACTGAGCCTTAAAAGGCAACAAAACAGATTCAGAAAAGGAGAGTGGAAGAACAAAACTTTTGACTGACCCTGCACATAGGGCTGAGTCCAACATGGAACAGCTATGATTTGACTGAAAAGACCAGAATCATCCTCCAGAATAAGAAAAGTTTATTTAAGCCTTCAGCAACATATGGACAGACAATCTTTGCAGATTCTCGTAATCCCAATAATATGTGACCATTTTTTTAAAGCAATAAAAATGTCTAATTTAACATAATCAACACTTTCAAATAAAAACAAAGTACTAATTTTGAGTAAGCTAATGTACATGTCTTCTGATTCTATTTTAATAGTATCATTAGAAGGTACATTAGGCAACAATGCACCTTTAAAGATACATAAACACACACACACAGCTATTCATACAACCACACATTTAAAATCATTTCAACTCCCTGAACCAATACATGTTCACCTACACTCTCATATACATATACGTTTGCTGTCCCACTCTTGCCTTTTCAAAAAGAAATAATCAACACAAAAAATGTTGTCGTTTTTAATTAACAACCCACACATCTCTAAAGCTACACATGCACACTCCCATCATACCTACATAATCTTACCCGCAATCTACACATCTTTAATGTACACACAAAAATATTATAAAGTCATATATACAGCAGCAATCATAAGCTTTCACATAGCCATGCGAACTCTGCACTAAAACTGTACCAGCACCATTAGTATATGCTGAGAAATCACTGCTTAACTACACTGTACACTAAAACACAAAGGGCCTGATTTGGCTATTTGTGGATAAGAAACTCTGTCACAACAGTGATCGATATCATGTGTGCCAATATCTAAATTCCATTATATCCTATGGGATGTTGGTGGACTAGATATCCATCACTGTTGTGATGGAGTAACTTGTCCATCAGCATATAAATCAGGCCCAAGGTCTTATGTAATAAATACAACAGCCTGCGCTGTTGACCAGACTGGTGACTAAGGGTCGTAATGTGACAGATTTGGGCCTCCTGAAGCCATGTTCTGGAAAGCTGTGCGTGGCCCTATCTAGTCCTACTACTAGTATCTGTAATGGTGCTCTATTGTGTGGACGTAAAGATATGGGAGACAGTCTTATCAGAGGTCCTTTGGCTTGACGTTCCTCTATTGAATTTGCTCTATGGTTGTCTGCAATGCTTTTTTGGGTGTTTTGGGAGCACTCTTTAGCTGCTTACTGAGATAATTAGTGCTAAAACCACAGACACAACAATGCTATTCTGGAGGTATTGTTCTCCGCCTCTCCAGGCATATTACTGTGTGTATAGGAGTATTCCTAGTTGTCCTTGGCAGCTGTTGTGTCTTATGCTACATACTTTGTATTCATATGTACCCTTGGCTCGAGTTTAAGCTTAGATGAACTGATTCTGAATACACACCTACTACTGTCTGTCATCCTTGCTAAGTGTGATCTTGTAGGAACTAGACATTAACCAATTCAGAGGCCACCAAACAAAATATACCATAGGTCTTATTGGGATATTAGACATCATTTCAGGACCCATAGAATCAAGTGTAGAGTGAAAACCAATGATAAGGAGACACATTTAGCTTTGAAGCAATCCACTATGACCCTCACCAAGACAAATCTTCTGAACATATTAGCAGATTATAAAGAGAAATTCTGGGACGACTTGATGATTTAGGTACTAAAATGGAATCCATCTGAGAAGACACTGGCTCACCTGTAACCAGAATGATGGATCTAGAAAAGAAAGTTACTCAACTGAACACCACAGGCTCTAGGACAACCTAAACAGTTAAAATGCTACAGGCAAAGTCACAATTACTACTAATAAAATGTAAGGAGCTGAATGACTGCTGAATAGAAGAGAATTTTTGAATAAGAGCCCTGAGTATAGGAGCAGAGGGCCTGGATGTTTGGGAAGTGCTGGATGTAGACATGTGATCCTCTTTGATGGTCAGAAGGAGGTGAGGTTGGACAAGCTGCACGGGAGGGTAAGGGGGGAATGCAAATCTCTCAGTGCATGATCAGAGGTTGAAGAACAACCTGTCAAAATTCCATTACTACTGAGAGAAAAAGTATTCAAAACTGTCAGATGAGCAGGTGAGATCTCCTTCCGCGGATAGTTGCATTCACTCTTACAGGTAATTTCCACGGCAACCCTTCATAGGAAACTCTTGATAAAACCTATCACATATGCGTAGAATGGACAAGGTCCAATATAGATAGAGAATTTCCATGTGGATCTCTTTGTAGAAGTATGATCAACCCAGCTTCTTCTTAGATTGAGGAGCTGTGGTGCAGTTCTTGAACATCCAATGGTGGTCCATGGTGTACTGAAGAGAAACTACGAGATTGAAATGTGTCATTTGTCATTCTGAAATGAGCTTGAGCGAGCAGATGGGAAAAGCCAAGCTCGCACAAGAGAAGGGAAACAAGGAAGGGAGTGGGAGACTTGACACCTTCTCAGATGGTTTATCTTGTAGATAATCATGAGTGATCAAATAATGTCTCATGCTATACATACTTGTAGTTGTTGACAACATGAAAGTTTTCTTTTTTTTTTTCCTTAACAATGGTAGCACAGTGTTTTGATTGACTGTATGTAGAAGGTTCTGCGCCCCTTCTTTTTATATAGCTTTACTCCATTCACTACGGAAGCATGTGGGTGGCATTGTGCTGCTCACCTTATGAGAGCTCAAAGAAAAGGGGTTCAACCAGTAAAGTTTGACTGTCCTGTAGGTGAGTCTTTTTTATCTTCATAGGGCATTTTTTAATATGCTTCTTTTGTTTCACTTTTTGCTCTGGGGTAACACACTTATGCTTCAAGGCACCCCGGTCCTTTGAAGAGATACTTTTGAAAGATACTGAGGTTTTCTGTTTCACTATGGTGTATCACTGAAATGAAAAGGTCTTAACTTTCCTGCAAAGAGAATATAGATATGGAAATATTTAAGGGGGAACTGCCCCAAAGTGTCTGTTTGTAAAACACATCTTACTCAGGAGATCAAGCCTAGATGATACAGGAGCTATCATATATTGCCTGTTACTCCTCATGCTCTGCAAAATATAATGGGATACATGAACACTTTCCAGGGATTGACTCAAAAATACATAAAGAAAAGAACAAACTTATGATCTGAAGAATTCTAAGACTTAGTATTGGCCAAAGTCTACCCACTTAACTAAGGGTATAACCCGTTTTTGCTTGACTTTCATTCAAGGCTCTTCGATTTGAGGGGACATATTTGTATTAAGGGGCTTTATCTGGTTTGGTATGCAGCTGCAGACATATTTGGGTACTACAGAAGGACACCTAATTGCTCTAAATACATTTGGTTCAGGAGACCTTTGGAGGGACATAACCTGGGTGAGAGGTGATACATCTAAGTTTGATGCATATACACATCTTTGTCATTAAAATACCATTTCCATAGCTGATAACATTTCATTACATTTTCTGATCACTGCTTGATGACCCTGAACCCGATCCACAGAAAGATGTTCAAGCAGCGGTTCATTCTATCACTGAGAAAGGAAATACAAACGAAATTGATGAGTAATTTGACCTCAACAATTACAAAGGGACCTCACCCCCGAATATATCGAATGCCTTTAGTGGTGTTGTAGGAGGAAAACTGATTGCCTCCATTACCATATTACTTACATGGAAGATGGGAAACTTACACATTTTAGAAACATATTAAGGATGTAGAAAAGAGTTTTGCCAAGTTCCTCACTCATGTGGCTAACACAAACAATAGGTCTCAGCGGCCATATGAAAACAATATTTACAAATAGGGTGAAGATGACCCTATTTCAGTGTAAAAGATTTGTCTAGGAGACCAAAAATAAGGTGGGGGCGTGGTCATCAAGAATGCCATGGACAAAGGCAAATTATCACATATTAAGGAATTCGTATCACATGGGTCTACCCTTATACTAGATGTGAGAAATTGGGTTGTTGGTTGACTGATGTGTTAGTCCTGGTCAAGTTAAAACCACAATCCCTTGCAGGGTTCACCACAAAAAGCCACTAAATTAACCTGTTCCTGGGATACATGTCGCAAACTGTCCACCATCTGACAATGAGTGTATCTATAGAAATAGGAAAAATAGTAATTCCATGAATATACAGGTCATCTGCAATGCCTCAAATATCATCATAGATTTGGTGGCCTGATTCCCTGGTAGCACACATGACTCGTATATCTTCAGGCATAGTGGAAGATACACACAGCTACTTGGTGGAGAGTTTGGTGAAGGATATCTACTTGGGAATTTAACACAGAACAATGTAGCATAGTGTACAGGTGAGACTAGAGATGACAATGGCTCAATATGCACTTTTGCCATTGTAGGAGACAGTGCATATGCAGTGTGGTCCTTCATCCTCACGCCATACCTTAATCCAGCTACACCAAGTGAAGGGCGCTACAATGCGGCACATAGGAGGATGCAAAGCGTTGTTGAGAGGACCTTTGGCCTGCTGAAGAGTCGCTTATGATGCCTGCACAAAAGTGGTGGGGCACTGCAATACAGTCCAGAAACCTGCTGCAATATTGTGGCTACATGTGCTATGTTGCACAACATCACAACATCGAGAGGCATACCCCTGGAACCTTCAGATATAGAATCTGATGAGGGTGATGATCCATTACTACCTCGTCACACAGCAGATGGATCAAGAAAAGCAGAAGGCAGACAAAGATGTGCAAAGAATATGTACAATTATTTTCAATGTAAGTAATGAAGAGACCACGTATTGTACCTTATTGCTATAGGCATCACATTTATTGCCTTAACTTCAGGTCAAATATGTGGGCATACAAAATAGATAGTCCAAAAACAATTTTTGTCCTTAAATCAAATACTTTACCATTAACATCATATCAGTAGTGCAATGTCCCAAAACAACAAGACCTGAGACATGTCCCCATTCCTTTTTGTATCCATGCACTCCACTAGAACGGTCAGTGAGCTTTAGGGCATCTCTTGTTGAGGGTTCTGAGACAGCACTGTGTCTGGAACTGCAACGTCTATACTCTATCACAGCGGCAGTTACACTACTGCGGCAAGAGAGCTCCTCACTATCTTGACCACCCAGGTCGTGTTCCCAGTGACTCAGGCTGCCTGCATATTATCCAATGCATTGGTAGCCTCCACCAGTCCCCGTGCGATGTCTCTACTGTAATGTGCCATTTCCACTTGCATGCCAACAGCAATTCGTGACAGCAAAGTAGTTGCATTTTTGAGGCGATTGACAGAACCTATCCAATCTGCGCATCAATTGGTGATGCACCTACGGAGGGTGACATGGTCCTACTGCATTACTGACCATTAAATCAGATTACCGGCCATTTGGCCATTTGAAATTGCAAAAATGTTTGATACATTTGGCCCTTAGTTCTTGGATGATTGAAGCGATATAAATGAGTATACTACTGATAGTCTTTTACTTCTTTCAGACCCTTCTGATTACTTTTGACACATGCTTCTCTGACACAAATTGCAACAGCACTATGCAAGGAAAAGTTACCTGTGTATCATTTAAACTCCTACAGCATCCTCAATCGGTGGGTGACTTTGCACCACCAAATTTCAAACTATATAATTCCATCTTCGAGTATTGTTTGATTGGTTTTTGCTGGGTCCACATGGTAATAGGTAGGTCTTCTTATTATATAGCATGGCTTCCATGGCACAGGCAAATACTTAACCTGTACCTCTGTTACTAACACTTTTGAAATTTGGGGCTTCCCACTGGGATTGACCACCTTTCCATCTCCTTATACACACATCCATTTAATCACATAAAGTGGGACGTAGGACCGTAGCAGACACATTCCATGGGGATTCTCATAAATGCTTTTACATTTGTAAATGGAAATTTAATTTGGAGCTGGTGCAAAGATTACTTTATAAATCAGGGATCCTTTATTTCACCTTGAATCAAGAAGAGGAAATGTAATTGAAACCCCAGTTGTAGTTTTACTGACCAGTGACCTATATTAAATATTTGGGAATTAGGAATATGTTACAACTTGATCTCTTTAAGATCAATTATCCTCCCTTATTTACAGACATATGCAAAGATTTACAAAAGTGATCCATTCTCTGCATCTCCTGGTGTGGGATGATGGTCACAATAAAAATGAATACCTCTCACTGTCTTTTACTTCTTTCAGGTTCTTCTGATTACTTGAGGTGGGCCTCCTTGAGGATGTGAAAAACTCCATATTGGTCTATATTTGGAAAGGTTCCCAACCCATTGTACCCCTTAAACGTCTGTTGCATCTCAAATCAGATGATGGGCAGGTGTTACCAAATTTCAAACTATATAATCTTTCATCCCAGCTTTGAGTATTGTTCGATTGATCCTTGATGGAAACTGAGAGATTTTGGGTTGATATGGAACAACTGGTAGTAGGCAGGTCTGCTTTGGATGTAGCATGGTTTCCATTGCACAGGCAACTATATACCTTGTGGCTCTGTCCCTACTACATACGTTTTAATAAATTAGGGTCATCACCAGGTGATTACCCACCTTCTCATCACCTTCTACACCCATCAATTTAAACATGTACTTGACACAGAGAGAGAAGGTTGGTCCGTATGATAAATGACATGAAGAGGGAATGAAGGACAATAGCAGTTTCATGGGGTCACTGATACATGCTTTAACACTTGTAAATAGAAGAAATGTTACTTTTGTACTTTTGTACGTACATTAAACAAGGTGTGATGTACTCTAACATAGGAATTTGCCCATAAGAGAGATGACACAATAGAGAAAATATTCTCCTGCTATTCTGGGCCTAGGGTTGTGATCTCCAAGCTGTATTCAGTATTGCTTGAAATACTACTGGTTCTGTAGGTCGAGATGAGAGCATTATCTTTTTGAGCCATTCTTTGAAACATCTTGAAAATATTACACAGAGAAGCTAGAAGCAGGATTTCCTGCATGGTTGGTACTATATTACCACAACATTACATTGCATGTATCATCATGTCATTCCTAGATGTTGGGTGGGCCATGGAGTGTTCAGAGGCATATTTGGGGGCCCTGCCTTGGGTTGACTATTTATAGAAAGATGAGCTAGCAGTAATCAACGCT
The DNA here is from genome assembly GCF_031143425.1 of Pleurodeles waltl. Lineage (NCBI taxonomy): Eukaryota > Metazoa > Chordata > Amphibia > Caudata > Salamandridae > Pleurodeles > Pleurodeles waltl. The sequence goes on from NC_090439.1 coordinate 1,146,633,598, forward strand.
ATGTTGGGTTATCTTTTCATAGCAGACTCAGAGCTTTACTTTTGGGAAAATATCTGTAGGACATGATAGGCATCACAAAGTGAGTTATTTCTAGCGTGACAGTGTGAGCCTCTGGTAAGCATCAGGAAGCAGAAAGCTCCACCATCTATGATCCAGTGGCATCAGTGAGTGTGAGTATTTTGGCTATAGTGTGTTTAGTTAGTCACATTAAGGGAAAAAGTGCCAAAATGCATTGGACATGGAAACCATTGTTGCACTATATGTCCGAAGGTCTACCTAAATTGATTTGATTCAAATGAGGGCAGACGGCCCACAGGACTGCATAGGGATGGAGTAAATTACTCCATCCACATGGTGGATAGTCCACCCACTTACTGATAAATGACTGCCAAGCAGGAGGTCATTTATAGAGACATAGACAGGAACCGCTGTCATGACGGTTCCTGTCAATGCATTTTATTGTTTGCTATTGGCTGCGATGGAAGGATGCAACCCTGTAGCAAACAGTATTCTTTTTTCTTTTCAAAAAGGAAATCCCAAAGTGGGATTTTGTTTTGGAAAAGAAAAAAGAGTAATGCTTGACTCACACCTTTATAATATTTTTACTGTTCCTTACCGCCAGTGCTAACTTCTGATTTGAACTAAAATAATACTTCAAGGTATCAAAAGAATTGTTGGATTAATCCTGACATGTTGTTCAATAGAATTTAATGTATTGTATGCATAAATGGCGACTTAAGAAACTTGCCACTTTGTTTGCCAAAGTTTCCACTGACCCTTTACGGTTGTACACAGAATGCTCTCCTCAATGCTGCCTTCTGCCCTACTGGGGAGAGGTGAGAACAACTCTTGGGAAGGAACACAAAGGGGCTGCCAAGGGAAGAGGTGTGAACTGGCAGGAGTTCTTGTCTTCTGCCTATGCTATTGTAAATTCCCCTTTCACATCATAACAGATTATGTCCATTTGCAACTGTTCTGTATAAAGTTATTCTCTTTTTACTGTGCTGGCAATACACAAATTAAAAGCTACAATATGATATATGTAAATTGATAAACACACAATTCTTCAAAACATGTTTATTCTGGACTCATTTCACCAATGGCTCTTTAATGGATTTTGTTCAGGAAGAAAATCTGTCTTTATCATGTTTAATTTGCAGCACTTGTATCCCTTTTTATTTAATTCTTTCTTTCTTTCTTTGTTTCCTTCTTTCTTTGCTTCTTTCCTTCTTTCTGGCTTTTCTCTGTATTGCTTTCTTTCCTTCCATCTTTTCATTTATTAGCATTCTTTCTTTCTTTCCTCATTTCTTGGTTTCTTCCTTTCTTTCTCGATGCTTTCCTCATTTCTTTCTTTCCTATGTGCTTTCATTCCTTCTTACCTTCTTCCTTCCTTTCTTCCTTCCTTTCTTTTCTCTCTTTCTTTCTTTCTTTCTTTCTTTCTTTCTTTCTTTCTTTCTTTCTTTCTTTCTTTCTTCCTTTCTTTCTTTCTTTTGTTCTTTCTTTCTTTCTTTCTTTCTCTCTTTCTTTCTTTCTTTCCCACTTTCCTTCTTCATTCTTTCCTTCTTTCTTTTGAACTTGCCTTTATTTTTTTCCTTCCATATTTCTTTCTGTTTGTGTTTCCTTCTCTCTTTACTTACTTGCTTTTGTCATCTTTCTTTCTATTCTTCTTTCTTTCTTTCTTTCTTTCCTTTTTGCCACTTTTTTCGTTCTTACATTATTTCTTTCCTTCCTGCTTTCTTTCTTTCCTTCTTAATTTCTTACTTGTCTTTTTCTTGCCTTCTTGTTCTTTATTTTCCTGTAGTTTTCTTTCTTTCTTGCCTTCTTTCTTGCTGTATTTCTTACCTTTATTCTTGCTTGCTTTCTTGTTTTCTCAAAGGCATGATGCCAGCTGCCTACGGCAAAACAATTAGCTTTTAAGGTCTGTGTTAGCCAACTTTTAGATTTTATCAAAATTATGAATATGACATAGTTACTCATGGGGGGTTTCGGCCACACTTAATCCACTTGTCCGTGATAATTGCAAAAATCATGAAAAAATAAGATTTTCCTAAAAGCTGATAGACAATATCAGACCTATCTGCTTTGCCAATGCTTGCTACAAATTGGTTTTATTGAGTGCATTTTCTACATATTCAACTGTTGTGGCACTTCTAAATGCTTTAGACTTATTGCTTTAATAAAGCCCACTGCTCTGGGCCACAGCTACCCAGGAACTGAGCTAAAGTTTATCACATGGTAAGGTCGCACAACCACATTGTATACTATATCACTTTCCCCACACTCTTTCATAGGTTTGAGCACAATTCTGGCTGCTTTGTTATGCAAACTTCAAAGCCTACATGTTAGTTTATGGTGGTGGGTTTATGGTAGTGTGATGTAGATTACTTTGCAGTAGAATGGATGCATCTTCACCAGGGCACTCACCAAGGCAAGTCAAAATATCAGTTTGATGTAGCATTTTCCTTTCTGATCTTGGGTGCTTCCGCTGACTCCCTCTATCACATAGTAAACTTGCCAAACTAAACCTGCAGAAAATATAACTCCCAGGTGTTTTGACATAGGGTGGGGTATAGACAGTAGATGCCCCTCTCCATGATTATTGACAGGCCAAATGGAATAACTTGGAAAGTGCACATCAGTCTTCACACTGTAGTGGTCCTTGCCATTTTGGTGGCATCATGACCTATAACCTCAGAAACTGAGAAAGAATGTTACAGGCATCGTTTCATGGTCTTCATGCTTTATATTGAAGAGCAGAATAGTGGTTCAAAACACTGTTGTTTACTAAAAGTAATGCAGTTCATAGAACACCATCAATGACTTACATTGGGTTATTATTGTACGGTGAGTCTCCAACACGAACATGAGCCAACATCCTGCGTTTGTGACAACAACGGTTTCTGTTAAATATCCCGATTGCTGATATTTTGTAGGTCTTCTTGAGATCTAGCCTCCACCAGGCACCCATCAGTTTCTCATTCTGGCTGCAGGAAGACACTTGTCCATCAATGGCAACTGAAGCATTAATATCTGGTGATTGACTAAACTGAGAACTATGAGCGACAATTCCTTGCCGTGCTAGGTTTGTTTCTAGAAAAATGAAGAACATTAAGAAGAATGTGTGACTCAACAAGAATAGAGGAGGCTGCATAATCCTCATACTTTCACGCAATTTACATCTAAATGTACTTGACACATTTTTATTAAATATACCCACAAAAGTAGGATGCAGGCTAAACAAGCAGTCAACCATGAAAGAGAGGAAATATCTAGGAGCAGTACTGGGTTTACAGGTTTTTTAATTAGTGCTTTGCTCATGTACCACAACAGGCTTGCACATTTCTCAGACATCTGAAGCTGGGGTCTAGAAAGGAACTATGGCCCAGATTTATCAAGGTTTTACGCAACCTGTATGCCATGCAAGGGGGCGAAGGGCCACACAAAACCTAAGTGAGCTTTATCAAGCCACCCAAGGCCACCTTGAGTGGCCTGCATGTCTTTTTTTAAATCTAGAGTAACGCAAGGCAGTGCAAATCACTGCCTTGAGTTACTCTGCTGCAGAGAAGTGGTACATGGTTGAAGCATGGATGTTCTCAAGCATCCACCCAAGGATTTTGGCACATTCCTAGATTTAACATTAGTGGTGGATCTGGGAATGTGTCAAAATGCTATGCCTTCCCAAGTGAGGCTTAACAAGGAGAAATGTCTTTACTTGTCCTTGTTTTTTCCTCTTTCTTTTGTGCTGCATTCTGCAATTGCATAGAAAGAGTAAATGCCTCTCAGGATTGTTTTTGTGCAAAAAAGGTCTTCCTTTCTGTACAAAACAATCCTGCCTACAAAGCAGACACCCTTCAAGCACACAACATGATGCTAGAGTGCCTGCTTTGGATAAGACAACCAAAAGTGTGCCAGCATTAGGTAAGGACAGGAAAGCACCCTACATTGGTAAATACAGACCATTCCTGTCCTTTCCCTTTCATGCAGCAACGTGCAGCAAGGTGGATTTCTGCATTGTGTTGTAAGGGCCTATGTTCCTAGCGTATTAAATGGCTTTACCCAGTCTCTGTCTATGGTGAAATGGTTTGATACACAAGGGGCTATATGTGTTATGCAGAAAACATTCCTTTAGCAGATGGACATAAATGTGAGTCATTGCTAATTATATATCTAGAAATAGAGTTGTTGCATAACAGTTGTTCGCCTCATCCTCGCTTTTCACAAATTCACCGGATTTGGTGAGATCATATTTGAAACCAGCAAAACTTTACTAACTTTGGCAACCATTTTCCACGAAGTACATAGGAAAGGACACACGCTGCTCTAGACAGGATGGCAGAGCTGTTATTGCAGAAACTGAAAAATTGATTTTACAGTACACTAATGGCATTAATAGGGAGAAGAACAATGCTTAGGTGTGATATAAATAAAATTGGCAGACAATTTGACACTAAAAAACACTTAAATTATGATATAGTAATATTGATATTTTGCTGTTTAGTTCTGTGCAGGCTCCACAAAGACAAGCATTTGAAAAAACAAACAGTATAATCTGGGTTAACTTCCAAAACCATTTGATTTAAGGCAATGCAAAATACACTATGTTCAGAGTGCTAATATTAAAAACCTTGCTCAGTTGGAGTCTACAATGATACCCTATGATAATGGAGAATCTTTCAGTCCATTAAGAATTAAAGATGTTTTTACTAGCCCCAAAATGTTGCATTCTTTAAACAAATGTGGAGTAAGATCCAATTGAACAGTTATTAGTGTCTCTAGATAATCAAGCCTTTGGAACCAGTCTTTCTAAGATTGGATAGTTGCTTTCCAAGCAGTAGTGCGACTCTTGCCTAAAACTGGGTGGTCCGATGACACAAAGGCCCTGATTTATACTTTTTGATGCAAACTTGCATTGGCGCAGGTTTGCGTCAAAAAGCTTACCGCCAGCTAGCGCCATTCATGGACACCAGCCAGGCATCATATTTAAGGAATGACGCTAGCCTGTGGTAAGGCCCAGTTAGCGGCAAAATTATTGACGCTAACCTGGTGGGGGAGGCGTAGGGGAAACAGGAGGTTGTGCGTCAAAAAATGGCGCTAGTCAGGTTAGAGTCAGAAAAATGACTCTATCCTGACTAGCGTCAGTTTTTGACGCACAACCCCCGTGGACATGACTCCTGTCTTAGTGAAGGCAGGAGTCATGCCCCCCAGCCCAATGGCCATGCCCAGGGGCCACAGTGCCATGTAGTTAGGTCCCTCATGGCACTTTGGAAAAAAAATTCCCAAACTTACCTGAACTTACCTGGAATGGGTCTCCACATCATTAGGTGTCCTCCAGGTGTGGGTGGGGTGTCCCTGGGTGCAGGGAAGGGCACCTGTGGGCTGTTTCAATGGCCTCTGACCATGGAAAATGGCCCGCAGGTCCCCTAACGCCTACCCTGACCCAGGCGTAAAATAATAGGGCTAAGCAGGCTTAGGCCCTCATTACAACCCTGGTGGTTGGTGTTAAAGTGGCGGTAATACCGCCAACATGCCGGCGGTAAAATAAATGGAATAACGACCATGGCGGAAACCGCCAACACAGACAGCCACTTTAACACTCCAACCGCCACAGAGGTAGCAAGAAACATCGCAGCGGTAACCGCCAACAGATGGGAGGAAGACAATATACCGCCCACACTATTACAAGGCACCAATCCAGCAGCTTTTTTGGGGCGGTACCAACGCCATCAAAAGCACGGCGGAAACAGTAATCTGAAGGGAAACCACCCACCTCTTAACACCCAAGGAAGAACTAGGACACCATTAAGCCCGAATTGCAGATCCTACCCATGTTGCTGCCTCTATTAATACACCACAAAGTGGAAAGAAGGCAGCGGCGGCGAAAACGATGGCGAGTACTGCACCTAGCACACAGGGAAGGGGAGGAGGTAAAAGAGAGTGACACACACGCAAGCCCCTTACCCCTCACCCACACTAACGTACACACACACATATCCAATGACATCACAGATATACCCGTCACCCTCTGGAAGAATGCAAGGACGAAACAAAATGAGTTTCACTAGTGTAATATTCGAACAATCAGATAGACCAAGAGAACATCAACTAATCAGTTACAGCAAGTATACAAGTCTGTACACTGTCCCATGAAATGTCTGTCGACCAGTGGTCGCAAAAAGCATGGGCAAAGCCCACACATGACACCTGCCTCAAAATGGAGAGAACACTGCAGGGGCATCAGGTAAAAAAAAACAGGCACCTCAGGGGGAAGGGGGAAAGGGAGGGAGGGCACCCCAGCCAGATGATGGTACACCGCCACTGCTCCTCGAGGGGGCTCCGTGCCCACTGCTTGGTCCTGGGGAGTGCAAAGACACAGTCTCTCAAGTCTCTCAAGTGGGTGCACTGCCCACTGCTTGGTCCTGGGGAGTGCAAAGCCACAAACTCTCAAGTCTCTCAATGAGTGCACTGCGCACTGCTTGGTCCTGGGGAGTGCAAAGCCACAGTCTCTCTAGTCTCTCAAGTGGGTGGTTTGCCCACTGCTTTATCCTGGAAAGTGCAAAGCCACAGTCTCTCACGCACGCACACAAAGCCCTCCACGACAAGGGACCGGAATACCTCAACAGACGCCTCAACTTCTACGTCCCCACCCGCCCCCTCCGCTCCTCTGGCCTCGCACTCGCCGCCGTCCCTCGCATCCGACGCTCCATGGCGGGTGGGAGATCTTTCTCCTTCCTGGCGGCCAAGACCTGGAACTCCCTCCCCACCAGCCTCAGGACCACCCAGGACCACTCCGCTTTCCGGAGACTCCTAAAGACCTGGCTGTTCGAGCAGCGATAACCACCCCCTTTGTCCCTAGCGCCTTGAGACCCGCACGGGTGAGTAGCGCGCTTTATAAATGCTAATGATTTGATTTGATTTGATCTCAAGTCTCTCAAGTGTGTGGTTTGCCCACTGCGTGGTCCTGGGGAGTGCAAAGCCACAGTCTCCCAAATGGATGCCTTTCTCCTCTGGTTCTGGAGGGGGCTCTGTGCCCAGAGTGCTTCATCCTGCCAAGGACTGGGTGAGTGGATGTATCTCTCCACTGGTTCTGGAGGGGGGTTTGTGCCCAGTGGTGCTGCACCTGGGGTGTGGCAGTTGAATTTGTCTCACCTGGGTGTCTCAGCCACACGATGTACCAGGAACAGGTAGCATGATACTCCATGGAGGCAGAGCCACTCTCCATCCTGCAGTGACTTAGGCTGCCAATTGCTGGTTCATGTCTGTGCTGGAGGTGGTGTCTCAAAGGGTGTGTCCAGGGTCCAGGACTTCACCTGCAGACTCTGACGGCTGCACACTGGGGATGGGGCTGATGTCCGACAGAGTGGCAAGGGCTGTGCACATGGCGGTGCTGATGGTGGTGCAGGTGGTGGTGTCTGCGGCAAAGATGTTGCCAGTGCTGGCCGTGGTACAAGTGACTGTTGTGGTGGATGGAGACACCATGCCATCTCCGGCAGCCTCGGATGGCTGATCCTTGGGAGCATGCTGCAGACTGACATTGTGGCAGCGGCGTTGCAGGTGGTGGTGCAGGTGGTGGTCGGAGCAGCGGTGGTGACTGTGGTGCATGTGGCTGCCATCCCTGATGATATGGTGGTCACCAGCCCCTCACCAGGAGACATCGTGCCTAGAGGTGATGTGCCCTTTGGCTTTTAGCCCTTCCCCATCTTGACAGTTGGTGCAGGGACCTTGGCACTGTCCACTCTGTGTTTGGGTGAGGCCTTGCTGGGTGGTGTGACTGTCCCCTGTTGGAAGCCAGCCCCTTTTTGACCTTTGCAGGTGGTGGAATAGGGTGGTCCTTCTTTTCTGTTGGTGGCACACTGGAAGCTCTGATGGGTGCCCCCTTAGACCGTACTGGAGTAGCAGGGACCACAGTGGATGTAGATTTGGTGGCTGAGGTGCTGGGCTGGGATCTAGACATCCTGGCTCTAGGGGAAGGATGGGGGGAGGTGTAAGGAAGAGGTTAATGTTTGCTAGGAAAGGTTTTTTTGACACACTGGGACGGGAAGATGGATGGGGTGTGGGAGTGGAGGAAGAGGTAGTGATTTTAGGAGGTCTATTTCTGCTGAGTTTGGGTGAAGGTGCATGGGCTGGAAGCTGTTGTGAGGTGGGTGGCTGTTGAGTGGGTGTGTGCCTGCATTTGTGTACTTTGGGAGGAGGGCTTACAGACACTCTGGGAGAGGACACAGGGGATGTGCGAATGGTAGTGGGGTGGTGATTGCACGTGAGCGGTGTGTAGTGATGGGCGTGCTGTGATGGAGGCAGTGGCTGATGATGTAACACATGCAGGTGTGAGTGGAGAGGAGACTGGGAGGGAGGTGGAGGACCTGGAGGAGGGGGACACAGTGGAGGAAGTGGATGTTGGTATGTGTGCATGGGTATTGTGATTTTGTGAGAGCCTGTGGGATGTGTGGTGCTTATGTTTGCCTGAGCCACTTTTGTGCGTTGATGTGTGTGCATGCTGGTCTGATGGTGTGCTTGGGATTGGCTGAGGTAGAGGGGATTGGGTCTGGGTAGTGGAAGTTGGAGGGGGAGGCTGGACACAGGGACAATGGCTGCCATCAGTGCTGAGGCCAGAGCCTGAAAGGCTCTCTGTTGGGCTGCCATGCCAGAATGAATGCCCTCCAGGTATGCATTTGTTTGCTGCAAATGCCTCTCAACACCCTGGATGGCATTCAGAATGGTTGACTGCCAAACAGTGAGGGATCTCAGGAGGTCAATAGTCTCCTCACTGAGGGCAGCAGGGCTGACTGGGGCAGGGCCTGAGGTGCCTGGGGCAAAGGAGATGCCCACCCTCCTAGGTGAGCAGGCATGGGAAACACGCAGAGGGACTGCTGGGAGGGCGGTGCTGGTAGGGGGGTAGCGGCTGTACCTGTTGTTGGGGTGGGCACAGAGGTGTTACCACCACCAGGGATCTTCCATCAGAGGAGGAGTCGCTGTCGCCGGTATCCCCTCCTGTCCCCATCGTGGAGCTCACCTCGCTCTCCGTCCCACTGGTGGCTTCACCCTCCGTTTACCCACCAGTTTGTCCAACTCCTCCGTGGGGAAAACAGGGGCCCTTTCCCCAGACATTCAAGCCATTGTCACTTCCAGACTCAGGTCACCGCAGCACCTGCAGTGTAGGTCCTCTCCTGTTGAAGGTCAGGTATCAAGTGAGTGAACAGATAGAAATTGGCGGTCAAGTCCGCGGCATGTGTACCGTCCCCGCCTGTGTACATCGTCATTGGCTCTTGGAACCCATAGGGCCCAATGATAACCAATGCTGAATTGCGCAGCGGTCTTCGACCGCCTACTGCAACGCTGCTCAACGCCAGTGCAGTTACCTCATGTCCCCTTGTTCCTCCTCACAGGTCAGGCAGCTGCTGTTTCGGGGGGGCACATGGCATGGCACCTAACTGCGTAACAGCACAATTTGGCAGATATACGGACAAACTACGCCACACATGGATTTACTCACATTACTACAAACATACTTGTGCAACCTATGTGCTACATGACCCTCTGCTCACCATTCTCCTCCATAAGGCACATCCACTGGGGCAGATGATGAGATGGTGTCATCCTCTGGTGTACAGACCCCTGGTGGACCTGTCGACAATGGAAGACAGACACATCATTATCACCTACAGACTTGATCGTGTCACAATCCAAAACCTGTGTGCCCATATGGAGCCAGACCTGATGTCAGCTATCTGCTATCCCACAGGAATACCCCCTCTAGTGCAGGTCCTGTCAGTGCTCAATTTCCTGGCAAGTGGCTCCTTTCAAACTACAGTGGCCATGGCATCTGGGATATCTCAGCCAATGTTTTCTAACGTGTTGACCAGAGTGTTGTCTGCCCTGCTGAAACACATGCGCAGCTACATCATGTTTCCACAGGTGGAGGATTTGCCCACAGTGAAAGCTGACTTTTATGCTCTGGGACATATCCCCAACATAATTGGTGCCATTGATGGTACATATGTGGCATTTCCCCCCCCTGCAGAAATGAACAAGTGTACAGAAATCGAAAAAGCTACCATTTGATGAATTTGAAGATGGTGTGTTTGGCGGACCAGTATATCTCTCATGTGAATGCCAAGTATCCTGCCTCTGTGCATGAGGCTATATTTTGAGGAATAGCAGTATCCCTTATGTGATGGGCCAACTCTAGAAGCACCGGGTTTGTCTAATAGGAGAGCTCAAGATCCCCACACAGTATGAGTAGGTGTCTGGGTATGGGGCAGTCCCTAAGGGTTAGTGTGTGTTTAACAGGAATCCCTCGACATTTGCAGGTGACTCTGGTTACCCCAACCTCTCATGGCTACTTACCCCAGTGAGGAATGCCAGGACAAGGGCCGAGGAACGCTACAATGAGGCACATGGGCGAACTAGGCTTATTATTGAGAGGACTTTCGGCCTCCTGAAGACCAGAATCCAGTGCCTCCATCTAACAGGTGGCTTCCTATACTCCTCACCGAAGAAGGTGTGCCAGGTAATCATGGCATGATGCATGTTCCACAACCTGGCATTGCGACCCTAAGTGCCTTTTCTGCAGAAGGATGAGCCTGATGATCGTCTTGTGGCAGCGGTGGAGCCTGTGGACAGTGAGGAAGAGGAGGCAGAGGAAGAAGATATTGACAACCGAACGAACATCATCATGCAGTACTTCCAGTGACACACAGGTAAGAGACTGTCACTGCTCTTCACATTTCTGAATACTGTAGGACATTGTATAAGTCAGCCTCTTCACCTTTGTCTATGGACACTGACAGTTCACTTTGGCTTTCCATTTCACAGATCTGGGCACCTCATTCTGCCTTCTGCTATATGTACTGCTGTCCAACAACTGTCATGCATTGGTATGAGCAAATGAACATTTGCATTGATATTTGTTGATGATGTTGTAATTATACATGTGTGAAAGAACAGGCTGACTCCAGACTGGTTTGTGATTCAAGGGTGTTTATTTAGGGGCTAATGTGTATAGGGGTATGTGAAAGGGTCTGGTGGAGGGAGGTCCATAGTAGAGTCCAGTCTCTTGGTGTCACAGGCGCATTGTCCAAGGGGACATAGGAAGGGGAGTAATGGCAGTTCAAGGTGGGCAGGGTGACATAGTGGGACAGAAGTGTGACAATCAGGACGGTGCTATTTGCTGGCTGGGGTCTTGGCAATGTTCTCTGTCTTCTGCCTGGATTGCAGGGACCGTTGGCGGGGTAGTTCTCCTTCTGCAGGGGGTGGGGTGCTGGTGGGCTGTTGTTCCTTTGGTGTGGCCTCCTGTCCACTAGCCCCTTCAGAGGTGGATGGCTGTTCCTTGATTTGGCTAGTGTCAGGGGCCCTTTGTCATGCAACTGCCTCCCTCATGGTCTTGCCTATGTCAGCCAGCAACCCTGCAAAGGTGACCAGGATGGTGTATACGCTGGTGAGGTCCTCCCTGATCCCCATGTATTGTCCCTCCTGCAGCCACTGGGTCTCCTGAAACTTAGCCAGTACCATGCCCATGGTCTCCTGGGAATGGTGGTATGCTCCCATGATGTTTGATAGTGCCTCGTGGAGGGTTAGGTCCCTGGGCCTGTCCTCCCCATGTCGCACAGCAGTCCTCCCAGCTTCCCTGTTGTCCTGTGCCTCCGTCCCCTGAACCGTGTGCCCACTGCCACTGACCCCAGGTCCCTAATCGTCCTGGGTTAGTGGGTTTGCCTGGGGTCCCTGTAATGGTGGACACACTGCTGATTGACGTGTTCTGGGGACAATGGCATGGGCCCGCTGGGTGGGTACTGTGGTGGTGTTTCCTTAGGGGTGAGGTTCTGTGGTGGCTTGGGACTGTGGCAGGGGAACCGACTGTCCAGAGGTCCCTGATGGGCCAGGCTAGTCATCTTGATCCAGGCATGCAGAGATGCCGTCATCACTGTGGGCCTCTTCTGTGGGGGGACTGGATATGGCTGGCACCTCCTGTCCGATGACGTTGGGTAGGGGTCCTGTTGGGGTGTAAATGCATTGTTATTTTATCTGTGTGTGCCATCTTGTGGAATGTGTGTGTTTCCCTCTCTTACTGTGCTTTCACTATCGCCTTGGCCCTTGTGTGAGTGGTGATTGTGTGCCCTGTGTGAGTCTCTCTATTGAACATGCTTTGGTGATGGGTGTCCATGCATGTCTGTGATGGGTGTCTCTGCATTGTTGTTGCATGCAGGACTTGGTTGTGGGAGTGGTGGGGCGTGATGGTGGGGTGTGTGGGAGATGGTGGGGTCATGGGAGTGAGGGTGAGGGTGGGAGTATGTGATGGCATGCAGGTAGGGTGGGGGGGATATAATAGTAAAGATATTACTTACCAGAGTCCAGTCCTCCGGCTACTCCTGCGAGGCCCCCAGGATGCATTATTGCCAAGACTTGCTCCTCCAATGTTGTTAGTTGTGGGGGAGAAGGTGGGGGTCCACCGCCAGTCCTCTGTACGGCTACCTGGTGTCTGGACACCACAGAATGTTCCTTCCCCCGTAGGTCGTTCCACCTCTTCCTGATGTCATCCCTTGTTCTTGGATGTTGTCCCACTGCGTTGACCCTGTCGACAATTTTCCGTCATAGCTCCATCTTCTTGCAATGGATGTCTGCTGCACCTGTGATCTGAATAGCTGTGGCTCTACCCAGATGATTTCCTCCACCCTGACCCTGAGCTCCTCCTCAGAAAACCTGGGGTGTCTTTGAGGTGCCATGATGTGGTGTGAGTGATGTGTGAGGTGATGTGTTGGGGTTTGTGGTGTGTTGTGCATGGATGGTGTATGAGTGATGGTGTGTGCCTCTGGATGCCGGTGTGGCCTTTGCTTTTCTCTCTCTCTGCTTCTTCAAAAGTTTGTGGTGTATGGGGTTGTGGGTATTGTGGGTGTGTTTTTTATATTGGATTGGGTGTGTGGGTGTGGTGCGTGTATGTGTGTCAGGTGTGTGAAGTTTGAATTATCCAATGTGGTGTAGTTCTGTAAGTGTGTGTGTATTTTGAGCGCGGCAGTGTGTACCACCAATTGTTTACTGTGGTTGAATGACTGCTGCATTGATTCGTGGGTTGTGATACTGTGGGTGTATTCCTGTTGTCGTAACGGTGTGGGTTTTGCTGTCGCCAGTTTATCACTGACCTTTGGTCTGGCGGACTTGTGTGGGTGTCTGTATAGTGGCGGAATTCTCAGTGTGGGTCATAATACCCGTTGCGGATTTCCGACGCGGACACGGTATGTTGGCGGCTGTCAGCACGGCGGTCAGTGGGATTTACCGCCAGGGTTGCAATGAAGGCCTTGGTGCCATTATTTAAGGCCCTCCTCCTCCTGTGCATGATTTTTACACGGGAGGATAAATAAGGCGCTAAGGCCTTAGAGTAATTTTATGCCCCAGAATGCCTACCTTGGATCTCATTGACTCAAGGCAGTTTTCCGCCAGGCAAAAAATGACATTAACTCCAATATTTTTATGCTAGACGGGTCTAGCATCAAAATATAAATATGGATTTAAGTTTGCGCCAGATTTGCGTAAAAAAAATGTGCAAAACCGGCGCCAACAGAGTATAAATATGCCCCCAATTCTTTGTCTGTTTTACAATGCACAGAAAGTGTATTTTGATTAAAACACATTTACATTTGAAGAACAGCTACATTAATAGACCTCCAGCACATCAATGGGAAACATGGCTGGTTTGATCTTGTCTAATATTGGTGTTGATCTTTTTAAAGAAGTACTACACTCTGGAAGCAATCCATAAAAAGCAAGCACAACTATGTGGAGACATTATATTGGTGACATGCTGTGATTTGTCGCAAAACATGCTCATACTTCATATTCTAGAATTATTAAATTGTTAGACACTCACCTGTATTTCACATGGTCAATTAGCTCTGAGAGTCTCTTTTGTTATGTCACAATACAGAATCATTTAATGAAGGTCTTTAAGAAGCATCACATTTCCATTGACAAGACCCCTCTAACTACATTATCAATTTTGCTATCCCTGGACCCATCAGAGAAATCTGCTTGTCAATCTGGTGTTTAGATTAGAGATGATTGTAGCAATACCTATCAATTCAAACCTGTCCAACCCAGCTGTCTGGGACAGCTGGATTGGAGAGCAGGTACAGGCATACAGTGCCTTTTGGAGCGTGGAGCCAGCCCGCTTCAGCCAATCAAGACATTGTTTTATGCTGCTAAACAGAATTAAAACAGTCACTTGATTGTATGAGGTAGTTGGCTGTGGGCTATGCGCTGGGAGGACATGCTGCAGAAGAACAGGGACGTGCTGCTGAACATTGGGTAATGTAAGAAAGGTAGGTGTTTTTTTATCTTCATCTTTATATCTTTATATTGGTGTGTATGTTATGTGTGTAGTTTTTTGTGTGTGTGTTTTGTGCCCCTCCAATTTAATTTGCTACCAACTGCGACTGATACCTATGACTTTATCTCACAATCTTAAAGATTAGAAGATCAACTTGTGACTAAGGTTACCCCAAACAAGTAATTAGGCATACCTATAAACATGCCTTTTATACATCACAAGATATGTTGCTAAAGATGCCAACCTCACCTCACAATGAAAGGAATACTGTAGTCACTATATAAGACTCACATTAATAAAATAATACAAAAACATTGGAGTATTGATGAGACTGTGGTGGGTGAGTTATGAGCACCACGTTGTGCATTCAAGACCTGCGAGATAGCCTGGCACAAAAGTGACCAAAGTTGATACCAGTTTTCCAGTTCTAAATATGGTATTTACCTCCATTCACAGAGCACTGTACTTGTGGAACCTGCAACATGAGAACTGTGCCCCCCCCCCCCAATCACGGCTCACCTTAATTTGTCCACAGTGACCAGATAACCTCAGTTGACACTTTTTACTTCTCAGCGCTTACAATTGAGTTTTGTTTTTTCATTTTGGTCTCAAATGATTTATTAAAATGTACTCTATTTTTCTCAATTGTGGTAGCATTTTCTTGTGTTCTGTTTTCTCTTTATTTTTGTTTCTGTGCTGCATAAATACTTCACACGTTACCTATAAGTCACGCCAGACTGCTTTTGCACCAAGCTACCAGTGAGTTACATACAGGTGAATTTGGGCTTGTGGTTCACAGTAGGCATCATATCTACGCTAGTAGTAAGCATGTGCAGTTTCATATTGAGTTCAGACTCTTTTGCATATGTGAAAGAAGGGTTTTTACGTTAATATCTTCAGTTTAAAACTGCACACACAGGCTGCCATGGCAGGCCTGAGTCATGGGTAAAGGGCTACATAAGTGGGTGGCACAATCAGTGCTGCAGGTCCACTAGTAGCAATTTATTTGTAGGCCCTGAGTACATGGGGTACCCCTCTACTAGGGACTCACAGGTACATTATAGCCCTCATTACAACATTGGCGGTAAATCCCGCTTACCGTCGTGCAGAAGACCGCCAACACACCGTTATGGAATTCCACCACAGCTATTATGACTCACACCTTGGAATCCGCCAAAATTTAGACACCCACACAAGCCCGTCACACCAAAGGTCAGTGATAAACTGGCGAGAACTAAACCTCTACCATCACGCCAACAGGAATATGCCCACACTATCACGACCCACGAATCCACGAGGCAGTCTTTCAACCGCAGTAAACCGTTGGTGGTACACACCGCCGCGCTCAAAATACACACACTCTTACAAAACACAACCACATTGGACAATTCCAAACACACACACCTGATACACATACACACACCACTCCCACATACCCCACATCACTATAAAACACCTGCCCACATCACCCACAAAACCTTACTACCTAAAATATTGACGAAGGCCAGAGAGACAGCACAGCAAATACAACACCACCATACAGAGGCACACAACACCATCACACGTACACATCCACGCCCAAAACACCACACACCCCTAAACATCACCCCACACATCACAACACACACCACCTCACACATCACCCACACCACCCCATGGCACCGCAAAGATTCCCCAGGTTTTCTGAGGAGGACCTCAGGGTCATGGTAGAGGAAATCATTCAGGTAGAGCCACAGCTATTCGGATCACAGGTGCAGCACACCACCATTGCAAGGAAGATGGAGATATGGCGCAGAATCGTGGACAGGGTCAATGCAGTGGGACAGCACCAAAGAACACGGGATGACATCAGGAAGAGATGGAACGACCTACGGGGAAAGGTGCGTTCCGCGGTCTCAAGACACCACATCGTGGTTCAGAGGACTGGCGGCGGACCCCCACCTCCTCCCCCACAACTAACAACATGGGAGGAGCAGGTCTTGGCTATACTGCATCCTGAGGGCCTCGCCGGAGTAGCTGGAGGAATGGACTCTGGTAAGTCAAATCTTAACTATTACATCCCCCACCCTACCTGCATGCTAACGCATACCCCCACCCTCACCCTCACCCCATCACTCCAACTCTTCACATATGTCACGCTATCACAAACCACACATCCCAACAACAAGCCCTGCATCCAACAACAAAGCATGGACACCCATCACCAATGCATGCCCACTGCACATACCCACACAGACCCTTAAACAATTAGCACACAAGGTCCTACACAGGAATGCAAGTACTCGGGTACAGGGTCACCCACCCTTTGCACACCATGGCACACACAGATACTAAAACTATGCCTTTACACCCATGCAGGACCCCTATCCAACGTCATCGGACAGGAGGTTCCAGACATGTCCACTCCCCCCACAGAAGAGGGCCACAGTGATGACAGCAGCTCCGTCCAACTGGATCTAAATGACCAGCCCGGCCCATCTGGGACCTCGGGATAGTCGGTTCCCCTCAAACTGGCACAAGCCACAACAGAGCCTCCCCCCTCTGGAAACACAAGCACAGCACCCACCCAGCGGGCCCATACCTCTGTCCCTAGGACATGTCAAGCAGCAGTGTGTCCACCACTATAGGGAACCCAGGCTAACCCGCCACCCCAAGAACAGCAGGGACATGGGGGCAGTGGCAGTGGGCACACGGTTCAGGGGACAGAGGCCCAGGAACACAGGGGAACTGGGAGGGCTGCTGTGTGACAGGGGGAGGACAGGCCCAGGGAACCCACTCTCCACGAGGCCCTCTCCAACATCATGGGAGCCTACCACCATTCCCAGGAGACAATGGTAACGGTACTGGCCAAGTTTCAGGAGACCCAGGGGCTGCAGGAGGAAGTGTATTTAGGGTTCAGGGAGGAACTCAAATCCATCAATACCACCCTGGGCACCATTGTAGGAGTGCTGCGGGAACTTGTGAACACCAGGAGGGACACTGTGGCACAACAAGGGGCCCCTGACACTAGCCTGGACGATGAACTTCCCACCACCTCCGCCAGCGCTAGTGAACAGGAGACACCGCCACAGGACCACGACACCAGCACCCCATCCCGTGCAGATGGAGAACCACCACACAAGCAGTCCCTGAGATCCAGGACAAAGACTGAGAACAATGCCAAGACCCCCGCAAGAAATTAGACCACCCTGATTGTCATCCTCCTGTACCACTTTTTCACCCTGTCCATCCATCAACTGCCCCAGCTCCACTTCCCATGCCCCTTTGGATAATGCACCTGTGAAACATATAGACTGGACTCTGCCATGGACATTCCTCCACCATCACCCCTGACCATTTTACAACCCCCTCCACTATTTAGCACTTAAATAAACACTGTTAAATCACAAAACTATCTGGAGTCAGTCTGTGCTTTCACAAATGTGTATTTGCAATAACTGAGGAAAATAGCAATATCCATTGTATTGTCAACATACCTATATCACACAGCTCTAGTCCATGAGGAAACATAGCAGCGGTCACACAGTGGGACCCACATCTGTGAAATCAAAACGGAAAGTGACAAATCAGGGTCCATAAACTGGGTGAAAGAGACAGACAGATGAGAGGTAGAACAAGTGTATCAGATGTAGCAGGCAGTGATGTCTTCTTACCTGTGTCTCACTGGAAGTATTGATGAATCACGGTGTTTCTGTTGTCGATATACTCTTCTTCTGCTTCCTCTTCTTCACTGTTCACAGGCTCCACAGCTGCCACAACACCTCCTTCAGGACCATCCTCCTGCAGACAAGGCACCTGTAGTCGCAAAGCCAAGTTGTACAGCATACAGCAGGCCACCATGATCTGGCACACCTTCTTTGGTGAGTAGAATAGGGAATCACCCGTCATATGGAGGCACCTGAACCTGGCCTCCAGGAGGCTGAAGGTCCCCTCTATAACCCTCCAAGTTCGCCCATGTCCCTCATTGTAGCGTTCCTATGCCCTTGTCCTGGGATTCCTCACTGGGGTTAGTAGCTATGACAGGTTGGGGTAGCCAGAGTGACCTGCAAATGTCGAGGGACAACTGTTAGACACACACAAACCCTTAGGGACAACCCCAGACCCAGACAACTATTCACACTCCATAGGGCCCATGTCCTCACCTAATAGCCACACACGGTGCCTCGGAGTTGCCCCATCACATAAGGGATGCTGCTATTCCTCAGAATGTAAGCGTCATGCACTGAGCCAGGAAGCTTGGCATTCACATGGGAGATGTACTGGTCGGCCAAACACACCATCTGCGCATTCATTGAATGGTAACTCCTCCGGTTTCTCTACACCTGTTCACTCCCGTGGGGGGGAACAAGGCCACATGTGTCCCATCAATGGCACCTATGGTGTTGGGGATATGTCCCAAAGCATAGAAGTCACCTTTCACTGTAGGCAAATCCTCCACCTGAGGGAACGCGATGTAGCTGCGCATGTGTTTCAGCAGGGCAGACAACACTGTGGACAAAACGTTGGAGAACATAGTCTGGGACATCCCTGATGCTATGGCCACTGTCGTCTGAAAAAACCCACTTGCAAGGAAATGGAGTACTGACAGCACCTGCACTAGAGGGGGTATCCCTGTGGGATGGCGGATAGCTGACATCAGGTCCGGCTCCAACTGGGCACACAGTTCATGGATTGTGGCATGGCCCAGTCTGTAGGTGACAATTACATGTCGCTCTTCCATTGTCGACAGGTCCACCAGCGGTCTGTACACCGGAGGATGCCGCCATCTCCTCACCAGCCCCAGCAGACGTGCTCTATGGAGGAGAACAGCGAGCAGAGGCCCAGCCAACACTGAGGTACGAAAACACAACTTTATTGCACACATTTTTCAATCTGCAATGTACCTGTCTTAGTGTGTATGCAAGGCCTAGATATGTGTGACGCATTTAAAAATAATGCCATGTGGCCCCCTGAAATGGCAGCTGCCTGACCTGTAAGGTGGGACAATGGGATATGAGGTAACTGCGCTGGCGTCGTACACCGTCATGGTAGGCGGTCGAAGACCCCAGCGCAATCCTGCATTGCTTAACATTGGGCCCTATGGGTCCCAGGAGACAATGGCAATGTATGCCGGCGGTGACAGTACGCACCGTCGCGGACGTGACTGCCATTTTCTATCTGTTCACTCACTTGATACCTGATCTGCGGCAGGAGAGGATCTACACTGCAAGTGCTGCTGTGACCTCAGTCTGGAAGCGACAATGGCTCAAGTGTCTGGGGAAAGGGCCCCTGCCTTCACCATGGAGGAGTTTGAGAAACTAGTGGATGGGGTCCTCCCCCAGTACACGCTACTCTACGGTCCTCCAGACAAACAGGAAAGTACACTGTGAGCATGCTGTAGGGGCAATGCCTGTGTGGAGTGGTGTGGATGTGAGACACGGGGGCAGAATAGCGTAGTGCAGAGGGCTGCTGTGTCTGTAATGTCCGCCAATGGTAGTGGTATTGCATGTACTGAACATGTCTTTCTTCCGTCTCCCCCCCCCTTTTTGTGGTCTCCCTGTTCTTGTGTGCATTGGCATCATCAGGCGGAGGAGCAGTGCCACCGGAGCAGGAGGGAGCTGCATCCTACCTGGCCCTGGAGGGCGAGACTACGGACTCCGAATTCACCAGTGGGACCGAGGGTGAGGGGAGCTCCACGGCGGGGACAGGAGCTGGCCATGTCTGGAGTTACCATTGTGACGCTATACATAGGTAGTGACCTTTGTATAGTGCACGCGGGTAATGGTGTCTCCGCACTCACAAAGTCCAACTTCCTCCACCCAGCCCCAATCCCCAGTACCTCAGCCTATCCCAAGCACACCATCAGACCAGCATGCACATACCTCAAAACACAAGGGTAGCTCTAGCAACACACATCCCACATGCACTCACACAAGCAACATACCCATGCACACATACCAACATCCACTGCCTCCACTGTGTCCCCCTCCTCCTCGTCGCCCTCCTCCCTCACTGTCACATCTCCACTCACACCTGCATGCACTACATCTTCAGCCACTACCTCCATCACCAGCACTCCCATCACCGCACACCGCTCACGTGCACTCACCACCCCAATACCATTCACACATCCCCTGTGTCCTCTCCCAGTGTGTCTGTGAGCCCACCTCCCAAAGTACACAAATGCAGTCACACACCCACCCAACAGCCATCCACCTCACAACAGCCTCCAGCCTATGCACCTTCACCCAAAGTCAGCAATTGTACACCTCCTACAACCACCACCTCTTCCTCCACTCCCAAACCCCCTCCATCTACCTGTCCCAGTGTGTCTAATAAACATTTCCTCTTAAATGTTGACCCCTTCCCTACACCTCCCCACCCCTTCCGTCCCCTAGGGCACGCCTTTCCAGGTCCCAACCCAGCACCTCAGCCACTACATCACCGGGAACAGTGGTTCCAGCAGTAACCGGCTTCTGGAGTGCGCCAAGCAGCAGGGCAGCCAGTGTGCCAAGGAGCCAGGCCACGGACAGTCCCCCACCTCAGAAACATAAGCAGTTGGCCACAGCCCAGAGGGAGAAGGGCAAAACACCTGCCACCAAGGGCTCTCCCAGGACTACAGTTAGGAGTGGCAAGACAGCTGCGCCACCATCCAAGGTGGGGAAGGGGCAGAGAAAGAAAGGGAAGTCGCCGCCAACCTGCACGGCGGACAAGACCGCCACTAGCACAGCTTCCCAGGACACAGCCGCCACCAGCACCGCTGCCAAGGACACCGCCACCACCCGCACCGCAGCCAAGGACACGCGGCCACCAGCACCGCTGCCCAGTACTCCTCCGCCACCAGCACGCTCACTGAGCCACCCACCAGCACCGCAGGCCAATGAGCGCCGCAAGCACGTCCGCTACTGAGACCGCTGCAAGCACCGCCAGCGGCCATGCTACATCATGTGCCAGTGGCACCACCGCAGGCATGGCTTCCATCCCCAGTGGTCAGTTGTACAAAGCTGGTGGTCCGTTCCAGGGGCCTGGACAGCTTCCATGTAGGCCCACCGTCAGTGGAGAAAGACATCCACTACCTGAGTCCTTGGCAGGATGAAGCACTCTGGGAACAAAGCCCCCTCCAGAACCAGTGGAGATTCACATCCACTACCTGAGTCCTTGGCAGGATGAAGCACTCTGGGCACAAAGCCCCCTCCAGAACTAGTGGAGTATCACATCCACTACCTCAGTCCTTGGCAGGATGAAGCACTCTGGGCACAAAGCCCTCTCCAGAACCAGTGGAGACTGTTATCCACTTGTGAGACTGTGACTTAGTACTCCCCAGGATGCAGCAGTGGGCAAACCACCCACTGGAAAGACTTGTGAGACTGTGGCTTTGCACTCCCCAGGATGCAGCAGTGGGCAAACCACCCACTGGACAGACTTGTGAGACTGTGGCTTTGCACTCCTCAGGATGCAGCAGTGGGCAAACCACCCACTGAAAAGACTTGTGAAACGGTGGCTTTGCACTCCCCAGGATACATCAATGGGCATGGAGCCCAGTAGTGGATCTGGCATCGTGCACTCATCCGGCTGAGGTGCCCCCTCTTCCCTTCCCCCTGAGGTGCCTGTTTCATTTCGATCTGATGCCCCTGCAGTGTTCTCTCCATTTTGATTGAATATCTTGTGTGGGCCTCGCCCCTTCATTTTGGGGCCAGTGGTCCACGAACTATGTAGATGCAGTAAATGGACTTGAATTCTTGGTGTATATATGTGTTAACAGTATATATATATTTTTGAGTAATGGATTTTTATTGATTACAGTCGTTACAATAATTTCCTTTTGTCCTTGCATTCTTCAAGGGGGGTTTCAGGGGTGTAAATGTAATGTATCAATATGTATTTGTGTGTGTGTTGTAGTGGGTGAGGGTGGGGGTGGGGGTGTTGAGTTTTGCGTGTGTGTGTCACTCTCTTTTCCCTCCCCCTCCCCTGTGTCGTAGGTGCAGTACTCACTGGTGTCTTTGCCGTGGGCATTCGTGCTCCTGGTAGAGGAGCAGGAAGACAATGGCAGGTAGAATATGGAGTTCCGGCTCCATGGCGTCCTGGTTCCTCGTGGGGTGTGTAGAGGTGAGCGTTTCCCCTTCCAAGTCCTGTTTCCGCCGTGTTTTTTTTCGTGTTGAATCCGTCCAGGAAAAGGTGGTGGATTGGCCTCTCATGATACTGTGGGCGGTACATTGTCCCCAGCCTGTCTGTTGGCAGTGACCGCCATGCTGTTTGTTTGTACCACCGTGGCGGTCGGAGTGTTAAAGTGGCTGTCTCTGTTGGCGGTTTTACCGCCGCTTTCACACCGACCGCCAGGGTTGTAATGAGGGCCTATGTGTGCCTTTTGAGTGTAAGTCAATTTTACCATGTTTAAAGGAGCGAGCACAAGCACTTTAGCACTGGTCAGCTGTGGAAATGTACACAGAGTCCCAAGGCCAACCAAAACAAGATAAACAAAATGGGAGGATGAAGGCAAAAGTTGTGTTTGAAGACCACCCTAACACTGATAGGTCTAACAACTACAATGTTGCATAGGCAAGAAAAGAGTATTAACGCAGCAGAAATGTGCACCCCTTAAATGTCAACCCATTTATTCAAAAAGATTTTGACTTCTAGGAGTGCAAACTCCACTCCTACCTCAAGTTGCCCCAGTGGAAGGATTGAAGAATGTGAAATGAAAAATACACTGAATCCTTGCATACAACTTCTCTTTTGCCTGATTGCGCCATGTCTATTGTATTTGGATGACTACAAAATGATCCATGATGGCCAAGAGACAAATCAGACCTCTCCAGACACTCTGTGCCCTCAGAACTTAGATGTTAACATCAAGATACTATGCATGCAACCTGGACATCTTCAGTAGGGAAGGTAATGAGTGAACATATCCAGTATTATATGAGGTGTGGTCATAGATATATACTAGGCCATGTCGGCCACATTTTGAACACACTTTCTGCACATCCTTTCCCAGCAAACACCCTCTCAGAGGATGTGTTTGCTGGAAAGCTCTCTGGCCTCCCTAGGGGTGATCCCTCTCACAGTTGATTATTCTTTGGTGAGAGGGTTGGAATCTATGATGGGGATGTATTCCACTGGTCGGTTGGGGATGCTAGTTTGTGTGTGGGGGGTTAATGGGTAAACTGCTATTGTCATGCACAGTTCACTACCAGGCAGTTGCACGCTATGGCACAAACCATTGGCATTTGCGATGGAAGTGTATAGTTTTCATTTCACTGCCTCAACACTCTCTCTCTCTGTCTACACACATTGCACACAATCCACCTTCCACAGTAGCATGGGATCAATGACAATATAACCTACATCCAATATATAACATGGGATGTGTGTGATTATATAATCTACAGAAAACTAGACAGAGACAGGAGCGATCTAGCCTTTTTGCAGGAAATGCATGTTGCCCCCTCGCAGATGCTCACGCAGATTTTCACCTGGAAATGGAGCAGATATAGGACTCTAGCCGCATATTTCTCATACGCACGAAGACCGCTAAGGATAGTACAGAAGGAAAACGACCCACAAGAATGATATAATATCATTCAAGCAATGATCCTCAGTAAACTTCTAACATTAATGAACTTGGATGGCCCCAACACTGATGATCCCGGATTTATACAACAGGTAAAAGCAAATGCACTGCACTGTCCCCTCAAACTGCATTATGCAGAGGAAATTTCTATTTAATACTGGATAGGCTGAACAATTGTTACATCCTGAAAATCGAAGACACTAGGTAGCCCCAAAAAATCTTCATGATATAATGCATAACAATATAATGCATACTGAAAAATGAATAATGCAGAACAATAACAAAAGAACAATAACCTGATTGATGTCCTGAGACACCTAAGTCATACACTTAAAGAAAGCACACACATACCTTCAGCAAATTGCTTCTAGGCACATCTAGTTTTATTGAATGGAAACGCAAGATGTCCTCCTGAATAAAATCTGCTGATTACCTCCCATGCATGCTCTCCAATCATTCACCAATTGGTTTAAGGCTTCCCTTGGCCATTGTTGCAAACAGCCCTCTTAGATGCCACATTTAAGGAAAAAGCCAGGACAGAATAAAAGCTTATTTCCAACTGAATGGCTCCACTGTTGTTTCAGTAACCACCCTCTGGTAGCCAGTCAAGGCCTCTATACAGGGGTCCGCATTGCGAACCAGCATGGCGTGCACAGGGCACTCAAAGACTGATTGAATAAACTGGAATTAGGCATATGATTTCTGGAGCAATCTCATTCACGGAGCCGAGGTGATCATACATTGCAAGTGTAAATTGAATTCACAGAGTTGGCTGAGCAGGAAGTAAAACATTTGCAGAAACATACTTAGGAACATGTGTATGGTGAGCGAGACAGACCAGATAGAACACTAGCCACATTACTGAGACACCTTGGGTCAATACAAGATATTGAACAATTATAGGGAAATATTGGACAAACCTTTTATGAAGCTGAGCACATACTATCAAAGTTTTTTCACACCACTCCAGCTCCCCTTTGACTACCTCACCTAAATTGACAGGATCTCCCTGGCCCAGCTCAACAGTGAACAATTTCTTGGCACACCCATGATTTTTGAGAAGATAACTTACACTATCTCAAATTTACATACAATTACAGGTTGCAAGTAAGATTTATAAAGCTTATAAAACGTATTGGCCACATGATTCCATAATGTCTACAATGAAGCAATGATATCAGAGATCCGTCCCCTGGCTTTTAGATAGACAATACACATAACCCTGCTAAAGCCAGAAAAGATCTCAACAGATTATGGGGTAATTATGACCCTGGGGGTCGGAACTAATGTGGCAGTAGTACCGCCAACAGGCTGGCGGTACTTACTGCCACATAATGACAATGGCAGGTTGGCTGAAGCCAACCCACCAATGTACCACTCCGACCGCCATGGCGGTAGTAGCCGCCAGACTGGAGATAAGAATCTCCCGCCCTGCGCCTGCCATTGTGCTGCCAGCGGTATAATGACCCTGCCTACCGCCATGGTTTTCGTGGTCTTTGTAACGCCACAAAAACCATGGGGGTAGGCCCTATCAGCAACAGGGAATCCCTTCCCTGTCCTTGATAGGAGGCCCCCCCAATCACCCCCTAACCCCTCCCTACAGCCAAGCCCCCCCATTCACACACACATAGACACATACTCATCTACCCATACATACATGCATGCATTCATTCATTCACGCACACATCTGCACACACATCAAAACATACACGCAGACATACACTCACACACATTCATACACGCACTCACACACATTCATACATGCACAAAAACAACACTAAACACACACTTGCATTCACGCACACAGTCACACATACATGCACACACCCCCACTCACTCACACAACAACCCCCACCCCTGTCTCAGACCCGACTTACCTGGATCCAGGGGTTCTTCCTGCAGGGGACGGGACAGTCAGCAGCGCCTGCCAGCAGAACACTGCCAGGCCAAATTATTTTTTATAATACGGCTGGCGGCGGTCTACTGGCGTGGCGCTGCTGGTGGTAGCAATGCCACGTTACTGCCATCTGCGAGTATGGCCAAAGCCGGATTTCCGCCCTTCTTGTGGCGGAAATCCAGCTGTGGTCATATTATGGCAGATGGATGGTAGTCACGGCAACATTCTTTTGGCTGCCGTCGCCGCAGCAGGTTTTTACGCCATTGTCATAATGGGCGCTTATGACTCTTATAGGCTGCTATCTGTCATCAATGTTGATGCTAAAATTCTGGCCAAGGTGCTAGCTAACAGACTATTACTGTTAAGGTCTGACCTGGGGCTGACTGATCAGGCAGGCTTCATTCAACTAATGACTATGGCCCACAATTTCTGAAGCCTCTTTTTGCTGATTCACCCACTTAATCCAGATAAGGAGTCATGGCGGTCTTTCTACACACCATCAAGGCTTTGGACTTAATCAACTGGAACTTTCTGTTTTTTAGCCAATTCCAGGGAAGGAGGAAGGTTAGACAAAGGAGGCATCCCTTATCAACAGACTGGCACTGGGGATAAAAGAGGCACCCTCAACACCACTCACCAGAACACTCCTAGACCTGTGGAAGATTCAGAAGAAAGACAACACTGCTGTCTGAAGAAGAAAGACTGGACATGCTTGCCTTTAACCCAGGATCCCCAGATGTGACTCCAAAGCTACAGGGACATAAGCTACCAGAGGCCTCCCTGCAAATGTCCAACACTCAAGTCCTTTTTGTCCCCATATCAGGAAGGATTACATAGCACACTATGGGAGAGCCATTCACAATCATGCTACCCAGGACACTGTCAGAAAGGCACATTTGGTTTAAAAAGAAAAATGGCAACTTTTGTCAGAATAATAACTTAAGATCTGACTTTACCATTAAAGAGGGCTTTCTATTGAGTTGAAGGAGCATTTCTCAATCTATTCACAAACTGAAATTATTATTTATTAAGTGTAATAAGGTAACCCAGGGCTAGTCTATGGGAGAACTAGCTAAACCACAGTGAAGAACAATGTTAGGAGTTATTTGCTGCAAGTTGATTTAAAAGTTAAGTACACATGTCCTATTTTTTAAATACCAGTCGGCTTAGGATGACTTGTAAGCATTAAAAAGAATGTTTCGGCCCAGCACAGGTTTATTTTGTCAAGTCGAAATGACAGCTTAAAACTGCACTTCATATTGCAGCGGCAGGCCTGAAACATGTTTTACAGTGCTGCTTTAGTGGATCGCACAATAAATGCTAGATCTCATTGGTAGCATTTAATTTACAAGCCCTGGGAACAGGTAGTCCCTATACTAAAGACCTACTAGTAAATTAAATATAGCAGTCAGGTGCAGGCCAATTTTACCATGTTTGGAAGAGAGATCGCAAACACTTTACCAATGGTTAGCAGGATTAAAGTGCAAAAAGTCCTTAGAAACAACAAAAAAGGGTTCGGCAAAGGAAGGCAAACATTTGGAGTGACCCTGCAGAGAGGGCCCTGTCCAACACCTGAATTAATTTTGTACATTCAGAATCTGATTACTGACTCTTTTGTCAGCCCATTGTGTGTGAACAGCACATGGAAGGAGAAGTCTAACATGGCGGTGAAAATGTAAAAAAAAAGGGAGTTACCTTGTTAGGGAGAGTGCAGCTCTCATCCTGTTCCTGACTTTCCTTTCAAGAGTACTTGTTGAGAGAATGTAAATCCTATGACCATGAAATAAAATATGTGAAACTTAGGTACCAAATGTTGAGAGCACTCCACACCTGCAAAACCTACCATTTTTTAAGGTTGCCAAACTGAGAACTGAACATCACTTCCCCTATAACGAAGTATTCCTATGCGCTGACTTACATTAAACTCACCTACAGATATTTGGATAATGCTGAGCACTGATGCTATAGTCCTCTGCAGCATAACAGTGATATTTTAGAAAGACAGGCATGGCTGGGCGTAACATTATACTAACAGTAATACAGGGTACACATTTTAAAATAGCCATAGACCAACATGTTACAGAGTATTAATGATTGGGAGATACAGAGTTCAGTACTAGAGTAATAAAGATGATTTCATCCAAATGTTCAGATTGAAAGAATGGTGGTTCTCTCCTATAAACATTTACAACAGTGGAGGCTTTCTCACCACGATGGCACTAGTTACTAGGAGAGTCAACAGAAGCCTTCAGGGTTGGGGTGCTCACTTAAGGAACACCAGGATCAATAACTTGAGACCTCTCACCACGAGCAGCACCTGAACATGAACATTTTCTTTTCTACTATGGTTTCAAGGTCAACAGGTACAGGTCTTAACAGATTATGGCCCTCGTTAAGACATTGGCGGTAACTGCCGCCTACCGCCATGGCGACTGCCACCAGCATACTGTCGCCGTGGCTGCCAGCCACCCACCCGCATTCTGACCCTCAATGGAATTCCGCCAGAAGGCTGGCGGAATATCGCCAGCAGTCAGGGTGGCAGACGGCGGTAAAGTGGCGCTGCTGTCAGTAGCAGCACCACGCCACCAAAACACTGCCTACCGTATCACGAGCAATGATATGGCCTGGCAGTATTTAGCTGGCAGACGCTGCTTCTGACAGCAGCACCGCATCCCATCTCCAGCTGGAGGACCCCCTGCATGTAGGTAAGTCGAGTGCTCCGACAGGAGAGGGGGGTGAGGGGTGTTGTGTGTCTGTGGGGGTGTTGTGTGTGGGGGTGGCTGTTAATGATTGCATGCATGTGGGTGTGAGTCACTTTGAATGTGTGCGTGAATACCTGAATGTGAGTGGACATGTATGCTGTGTGTTGTGAATGCATGTGTGCGGCAGAGTTTGTTGGTTTGTGTTGCAGTGTATGTGTGCATGCGTGGGTGGATGTGGGTATGCGTGTGTGTGTATGTGTGTGCACGTGTAAAAATGTGCAGGGGGCAGGAGAGGGAGGGTGGGGGAGAACTCTTCGGAGGGGGAGCGGGGCAGGAGAGACCCCTATCAGTGCCAGGAATGGAATTCCCTGGCACTGATAGTGCCTACCACCATGGTTTTCATGGCGGTACGCTTGCCATGAAAACCATGGTGGTAGGCAGGGTGATAATCTCGAGGGTAGGATTGTGACGGGTCCCTGGCTGGAGACCAATGTCTCCAGCCCAGCAGCTGTTACCACTCTGGCGGACGGAGTGGTACATTGGCTGTTCGGCTTGAGCCAAACCGCCAATGTCATCATTTGGGAAAAGGTACCTCCAGACTGTTGGCAGTACCTTTCCCCAAATTACCGCCAACCACCAGGGTCGTAATGAGGGCCTATGTTCTCTGTCAATAAGCAAGCCAATAAGCAAGCCAGTGGGGCATTAAAGGTACTGCTTGAGGATGCAACACATCTTTGGGCATGATGCATAAATAATATATTTGGGTTGTCAGCTGCTCATCTGTCAGGAACCTGGAATATACAAACTGATTGATTGAGCTGACTATCCTCGATAAACACTAATTGGGTGCTATAGAAGAGTGTGGTCAACACAATGGTCCACAAGTGATATTCATCCGCAAAAGACCAATATCAGATTGTAAATAATGTACTTGGCTCATACTGCAGGATCACCCAAAAACATTTTGCCTTTAATCTTCCTGTTTTCTGAATTATCTTTTGTTGGCACTTTAATCATGCACTTTCACCACTGCTAACCAGTGCTAAAGTGTCTGCGCTGTACCCCTAATATATAGTAAAATTGGCTTGCACCTAATAGGCATATTTAGTTTATATATTTGTCCCTATTATATGCTACTTGTTGAAACCAGGGCCTATAAATTAGATGTTAGTAGTGGGCCTGCAGCACTTATTTTGCCACCAACAAAAGTAACACTGAAACATATGTGAGGCCTGACATAGATGCCTGTAGTGCAGTTTAAAACCTCTAATTCAACCCAGCAAAATAAACATTTTCCAGGCCTAAACCTGCCTTTTCAATACCTTAGTAGCCCCTAAGGTAGGTCCTAAACAGTCCATGAGACAGGATAGCTTGTATTTAAAAAGAAGGAAGTGTGTGTTTAAAGTGCTACTGTTAGAAATGGGGTTTCTGTTTGGCTAGGGTATGCACCTCAGCAGGCAGAACCCACCACTCTAGTCAGGGCAAAGTGGTTACACACTAAAGATAACCTGTGCGCACCCACTGGTAGCATGGCACAGAGCAGTCAGGCTTATCCTCAGAGGTCATATGTTAAGCATTTGCTCAAAACACTCACACCAGTGACACAATAAATGCACCACAAAAGAGACTCCACACATGATTACATAAAAAGAAGTTTCTCAATTGTGAGGTATGTCACAAACCCAGATCGGACTTAAATCATAAATACAATGCACGTAGAATAATTACTTACAGATGGTGCTTGTTCTCATGACACAATAAACACCAGTGACATAAAACACCTTATTAGTAGCTACCTTCAGGACATACACTTGGAACATGGTAATATTATATGTCACTATTAGACCTGACAGACTTAGGGTGGTCACCCCTAACTTTGTGCCTACCTCCATCCACTTTTTGGACACTGTTTTTGCTGGTTTTAGGACTCTGTGCACTTTATCAATGCCAAAGTACATATTCTCTCTCCCTTAAAACATGGTGACATTGGATCATTCCCAATTGGCTTCTTTAATCTACTTGTAAGTCCCCAGGAAAGTGCACTACATGTGCCCATGGTCTGTAGATTAAATGTTACTGGTGGGCCTGCAGCACTGATTGTGCCACCCACATTAGTAGCCCCTTAATCACTGCCACTTCGACGTGGCATTCAAAAGTAATTTCACAGCCTTAAACTCCCCTTTTTCTACATATAAGTCACCCCTAAGGTAGGCCCTAGGTAAGCCATAGGGCAGGGTGCTATGTAGGTAAAAGGCAGGACATATACCTGTATAGTTTATATGTCCTGGTAGTTTAGAACTCCTAAATTTGTATTAGACTGCTGTGAGGCCTGCTCCTTTCATAGGCTAACATTAGGGCTACCCTCATATACTGTTTGAGTGGTAGCTGCTGATCTGAAAGGAGTAACAAGGTCATGTGTAGAACGGCGAATGGTAATACAAAATCCTGCTGACTGGTGAAGTTGGGTTCAATATTACTATTTTAGAAATGCCACTTTTAGAAAGTGAGCATTTATCTGCACTTAAAAAATCCTTCTGTGCCTTACAATCCGCATCTTGCTAGGTTACTTGACAGCTCCCTTGTGCATTTCACTCAGACAACCCCAAACACAGGATGCTCAGTCACACCTGCACACATCTGCATACTGAATAGGTCTTCCTGGGGTGGGAGGGTGGAGGACCTGATACTTACATTTGAAATGACAGTGGCCTCTCTTCATGCAATGGACTGCAAACCCCCTACTGGGACCTTGACGGATAGAATGGAACTGAAAGGGGACCTTGTGCACTTCTAAGCCACTCTTTGAAGTCTCTCCCTCTTCAAAGGTACATTTGAGTATTTAAACAAGGCCTCTGACCCTACCAACTCAGACACTTCTGGACAAGAAACCACTGGTGAAGAAACTCTGAACCAGAACCTGCAACCTTCCAAGAGGAACAGTCTGGCTGCCCAAAGAACTCACCTGTCTGCTTTTCTGCAAAGAACTACTGCCCTGCTGTTGCCCTGCTACCTTGCTGCCCTCTGGCTTTGCTGAGAAGTGCTCTCCAAGGGCTTGGGTAGAGCTTGCCTCCTGTTCCTTGAAGTCTCAGGGCCAAAAAAGACTTCATCCTGCAAAGAACTCCTAGTACGGTGAAAATTCGATGCACAGCCTGCATCGCGGTGGGAAAATCACAGCACGCCGAACCGGAACGACGCAGCTCTGCTCCCCAGAGGAGAGCAAAGGAGTACCAGCGTTGCGACCGGAACTGTGATGCACGGCCCACTGGATCGATGCATAGCCAAGCCGGAACGGCGCAGCCTGACTTCCTGTGAGAAGAATCAACGCAGCAGCTGCCGTGCAGCAGAAATTTTTCCGCATCGCCCACCTGATCGACGCAGGTCCTGTGACTTCGTCCTGCACACCGAGGATTTCTCTGCATCATCCCCGGGTCATCCAAATACCCTGCAGGCTGAAGAGGATCCAAGTCTTCATGCTGGAAATCTACGGAAGGCCCTGACTGCGTTGAAAAATATCAAGGCATCATCTATGTACACCTGGAGAAACCGACACCACCTCCCCGTTTTCCACGCATCTCCTCCTCTGCGGCCCCTTGCGGATAATTTTGACACAAACCAGGTACTTTGTGCTTGCAAGAGACACTTGATCGTTTTGACTTGCATTTAACCAGATAAATATTCTATATTTTTCTAAACACTGTGGTATATTTTTGTGGTGCTATACTGTGCTATTGCATGAGTTATTTCACAAATACTTCTCACATTGCCTTTTAAGTTAAGCTTGACTGATCAGTGCCAAGCTATCAGAGGGTGGGCACAGGATAATTTGGATTGTGTGTGATTTACCCTGACCAGAGTGAGGGTCCTTGCTTGGACAGGGGGTAACCTGACTGCCAACCAAAGACCCCATTTCTAACAGTCATCCTAAATACTTGAAGCGTGATGACAGTGCTCCTTACGCAATTACTGTGGTTCTGACTGCGTAGGCATCAATATGACATTCATAATAGCCTCAATGCATGCAGCAGTAAGCAGGAGAGCGACATTCTTAATGGCCTCAAAATATAACAAAACGTGGATTACATCATCAATCCAGGGGAGATAGACTCATTTAAAGAAACACATAGGCCCTCATTACAACCATGGCGGTAAATGCCGCCTACCGCTGCGCTGATGGCCGCCAACATACCGTGACCGCAGCAGTATTACACTACGGGTATTATGACCCTCACTGAGAAATCCGCCACTATACAGAAACCCACACAAGTCCCCCAGTCCAGTCAGTGATAAACTGGTGACATTCAAACCCACACCGTTACGCCAACAGGAATACGCCCACAGTATCACGACCCACGAATCACCGCAGTGGTCTTTCAATCACGGTAAACGATTGGTGGTCCACACCGCTGGGCTCAAAATACACACACTAACAAAACTACACCACATTGGACAATTCAAACTACACAAACCTGACACACATACACACACCACACCCACACACCCACACCATTATAAAACACACACCCACATTACCCGCAACCCTTTCAACAACAAAAAAAGATTGCCAACACAGAGAGACACAAGCCAGGAGCGCCAACTCAATCAGAGGCACAGAACACCATCACCCATACACCATCCACACACATCACAGGATTCACCCCAACACATCACTTCACACATCACTCCACACATCCTCAAACATACACTCACGCCGCAACCATGGCACCCCAAAGACACCCCAGGTTTTCAGAGGAGGAGCTAAGGGTCATGGTGGAGGAAATCATCCTGATAGAGCCACAGCTATTCAGCTCACAGGTGCAGCACCCGTCCATTGCAAGGAAGATGGTGCTATGGCGGAGAATCGTGGACAGGGTCACGCCGTGGGACAGCACCCAAGAACAAGGGATGACATCAGGAAGAGGTGGAACGACCTACGGGGGAAGGTGTGTTCCGTGGTTGCAAGACACCAGATAGCAGTACAGAGGACTGGCGGTGGACCCCCACCTTCTCCCCCACAACTAACAACATGGGAGGAGCAAGTCTTGGCAATCATGCACCCTGAGGGCCTCGCAGGAGTAGCAGGAGGACTGGACTCTGGTAAGTCAAATCTTTACTACTTCACCCCCCAACCTGCATGCCATCACAAATGCCTACCCCTACCCTCAAACATATCACTCCAACACCTCACATATACCCCACCATCACAACCCACCCATCCCAATACCAAGCCCTGCATGCAACACCAAAGCATGGATTCCCAACATAGACCTGCATGGACACCCATCACCACAGCATGCCCATTAGAGAGACTCACCCAGTCCACAAAATCACCACTCACACAAGGCCAAGCTGACAGGGAAATCACAACCAGACAGGGAAACACACCCATGCACAAGATGGCACACACAAATACATTAACACTGCATTTGCATCCCCAAAGGACCCCTAGTCAACGTCACCAGAGAGGAGGTGCCAGCTACATCCATTCCCCCCTGAAGAAGCCCACAGTGACGACAGCAGCTCTGCACGCCTGAATCACGATGACCAACCTGGCCCACCAGGGACCTCTGGACAGACAGTTGGTTCCCCTGCCACAGTCCCAACCCACCACTGAGCCTCCCACCTCAGGAAACACCAGCACAGCACCCGCTCAGCGGGCCCATACCTCTTTCCCCAGGACACGTCAATCAGCAGTGTGTCCACCACTACAGGAACCCCAGGCAACCTCACAAACCCAGGGACCTCGGGTCAGTGGCAGTGGGCACACGGTTCAGGGGACAGAGGCATAGGACAACAGGGAACCTGGGAGGACTGCTGTGCGACAGGGGGAGGACAGGCCCAGGGAACCCACTCTTCATGAGCCACTCTCCAACATCCTGGGAGCATACCACCATTTCCAGGAGACCATTGGCCAGATACTGGCCAAGCTGCAGGAGACCCAGCGGCTGCAGTAGGTACAGTACCTGGGGACCAGGGATGACCTAACAAACATCTACACCAAACTGGTCACCCTTGCAGGCGTGCTGGGTGACATGGCCAAGACCATGAGGGAGCCAGTGGCACAACAACAGGCGCCTGACACTAGCCAAACCGATGAACAGCCTTCCATCTCCGCCGACACTAGTGGACAGGAGGCCCCGCCACAGGAACAACAGGCCACCAGTACCCCATGCCCTGCAGAAGGAGAATCACCCCGCAAATGGTCCCTGCGATCCAGGCAGAAGCCAGAGAACATTGCCAAGACCCCAGCCAGGAAATAAGTCTCTCCTGATTGTCACCCTTCTGTCCCACTCTGTCACCCTGTCCACCTTGAGCTGCCATTGCTCCCCTTCCAGTGCCCCATTGGAAAATGCACCTGTAATACCAAGAGACTGGACTCTACCTTGGACTTTCCTCCACCATCACCCCAGCCCATTGCACATCCCCCCATACTTATGAGTACCTAAATAAACACCCTTGGAACAAATACTAATCTGGAGTCTGTCAAAAGATTCACAAATGTTTCAGTACAACTTTATCAAAGCATTGCAACTCAAATGTATAGTGAAATAAACTTTGGAATGACCTCTGGATCGGCAGCAGTACACATAGCAGGAGCCAGAGTGGGGCACAGGGATCTGAAAATAGAGATGCCAAAGGGTACAGTCAGTGGCCATAGACATAGGATAAGAGGCTGCCTTGTACAATGTCAAACAGGTAACTGAAATGTAAAGTGAACGTACAATGCCTTACCTCTGTGTCAGTGGAAATACTGTTGAATTATATTGCTTCTGTTGTCAACATATTCTTCCTCTACCTCCTCTTCCTCACTGTCCACAGGCTCTACCGCTGCCACAAGACCATCTCCAGGCACATCCACGGCAGAAAAGGCAACTGGCGTCTCAAGGCCAGGTTGTGCAACATGCAACATGCAACAATGAACTGGCACACCTTCTTGGGTGAGCAGTACACGGAGCCACCTGTCAGATGTAGGCACTGGAGCCTGGCCTTCAGGAGGCCGAAGGTCCTTTCTATAATCCTCCTTGTATGCCCATGTGCCTCATTGTAACATTCCTCTGCCCTTGTCCTGGCATTCCTCACTGGAGTCAGTAGCCATGAGAGGTTGGGGTAACCATAGTCACCTGAAAATATCGAGAGGCAACTGTTAGACACACACTAACCCTCAGGGAAAACCCCATACCCAGACAGCTACTCATAGTGTGTGGGGACCTTAGGCTCACCTATTAGCCACACCCAGTGCCTCTGGAGTTGGCCCATCTCATATGGGATGCTGCTATTCCTCAAGATAAAGGAGTCATGCAGATAGCCAGGATATTTGGCATTCACATGGGAGATATACTGGTCTGCCTAACACACCATCTGCACATTCAGAGAGTGATAGCTTTTTCTATTCCTGAGAACTTGCTAATTTCTCTGGGGGCGGACAAATGCCATATGTGTACCATCAATGGAACCAATGATGTTAGGGATATGACCCAGGGCATAAAAGTCAGCTTTCACTGTGGCCAAATCCTCCACCTGGGGGAACACGATGTAGCTGCACATGTGTTTCAGCAGGGCTGACAACACTCTGGTCAACACATTAGAGAATATTGGCTGAGACATCCCTGATGCCATGGCCACTGTTGTTTGGAAGGAACTACTTGCCAGAAAATGGAGCACTGATAGGACCTGCACTAGAGGGGGGATGCCTGTGGGCTGGCTGATAGCATTGGCACACAGTTCTTGGATTGTGGAACAATCAAGTCTGTATGTAATGATGATGTGTCTGTCCTCCATTGTCGCAAGGTCCACCAGGAGTCTGTACACCTGAGGGTGCTGCCATCTCATATTCAGCCTCAGCGATTGAAACCTATGGAAAAGAATGGTGAGCAGAGTGTCAAATTACCACATCTATTGCACTAATGCTGATTTCTTTACTTTACAGAAACAAAATGTGAATGCAACAATCAGTTGCTGTGCCAGTGTCTGTTGTGACGCAGTTGGGTGCCATGCCCTGTGCCCCCCTGAAATGGCGGATGCGTGAACTGTGAGGAGGGACAAGTGGAAATGAGGTAATTGCGCTGGCGTTGTGCGCCGTTGCGGTAGGGGGTTGATGACCGCCGCTCAACTTCGCATTGGTTATCATTGGGCCCTGTGGGTTCCAGGAGACAATGATGATGTACGTCGGCGGTGACGGTACGCACCGCCCCAGATGTCACCACCATTTTCTATCTATTCACTCAATTGCTACCTGACCTTCAACAGGAGAGGACCTACACTGCAAGTGCTGCTGTGACCTGTGTCTGGAATTGACCATGGCTCATGTGTCTGGGGAAAGGGCCCCTGCCTTCAATGCGGAGGAGTTGTAAAAACTGGTAGATGGGGTCCTACCCCAGTACACGTTACTCTACGGTCCTCCAGACAAACAGGTGAGTACACTGTGAGCATGATGCGTGGGCCATGAATGTATGGAGTGCTGTGTATGTAAGCCACATGTAGGGGGGGGCATAGGCGTCCGGCCAGAGTGCAGTATGTAAGGTGGTCAATGTATGTGCGTCAGGGGATGGGAGGGACCTGGTGGGCCATGAGTGTGACGGTCCGGACGGTTGACTAATTCCCTTTCGTGCTGTCTTTTCCCTGCAGGTTAGCGCCTACCAGAAAAAGGGTATTTGGCGTGCCATCGCCAAGGAGGTGCGGACATTGAGGGTCTTTGACAGGCGGAGCACCCACTGCCGCAAGAGGTGGGACGACCTGCGCCGCTGGGCAAAGAAGACGGAGGAGGCCCAGCTGGGGCTGGGCCTCCCAACAAGGAAGGGGTGTCCGTCGTACTATGATCCCCCTGATGTTCCGCATCCTGGTGGTGGCCTATCCGGAGTTGGATGGGCACTTGAAGGCATCTCAGCAGCCACAAGGGGGTGGGTACAGATTCTGACTCCTGCTTTTGCACACGTTAAGAGTTACCTGGGTGGGGGGTGTGGTCTATGGGTGCCCCTGGGCCAGGGTGAAGATGGCAGGGTAGGTCCCTTGTTGGGCAGGATCTGAAGCACTCCTACCCCGATAGTGTTTGTGGACATCTACTACTGGGCAGGGTCCTGTAGGTTTCTGGGGTGCAGCTGATGACGTTAGGCATTGTACCCCAGGGGCTGGTGACTATCTTAGTAACTGGTTGGGCATGGCCTAGTGCATAGGGCTGCTCCCTGTATGTTGTGTATGCCAACGGTAGTGGTGTTGCTGGCATTGACAAAGTGTATCCTCTGCTCTCCCCCCTTTTTGTTTTGTCACCCTGTCCTTATGTGCATTAGCATAATCTGGCAGAGAAGCAGAGGCACCGGCGACGGAGGGAGCTGCATCCCACATGGGCCTGGAGGCCGAATCCACAGAGGGTGAGGGCACCAGGGGGATGGAGGGTGAGTGGGTTACCACAACGGGTACAGGAGTGGAGACCACAGACAGCGACTCCTCCTCCGATGGAAGCTCCCTGGTGGTGGTGGACACCTCTGTGCCCACCCCAACAACAGGTACAGCCACCACCCCTCCTACCAGCACAGCCCTCCCAGCAGCCCCTCAGCATGTTTCCCATGGCCACACACCCAGGAGGGTGGGCATCTTCTTCGCCCCAGACACCTTAGGCCCTGCCCCAGTCAGCCCTGCTGCCCTCTGTGAGGAGGCTATTGGCCTCCTGAGATCCCTCACTGTTGGGCAGTCAACCATTCTGAATGCCATCCAGGGTGTCAAGAGGCATTTGCAACAAACAAATGCATACCTGGAGGGAATTCATTGTGGCGTGGCAGCCCAACAGAGAGCATTTCAGGCTCTGGACTCAGCACTGATGGCAGCCGTTGTCCCTGTGTCTAGCCTCCCCCTCCAACTTCCTCTACCCAGTCCGAATCCCCTCAACCCCAGCCTATCCCAAGCACACCTTCAGACCAGCATTCACCCAAATCAACACCCAGAAGTGACTCAGGCAAACACAAGCACCACACATCATCCCACAGGCACTCATACAAGCATCATACCCATGCAGATACACCAACATCCACTGCCTCCACTGTGTCCCCCTCCTCCTCCTCGTCCACCTCCCTCGCAGTATCGTCTCCACTCACACCTGCATGCACTACATCCTCATCCACTACCTCCATCACCTGCACGCCCATCACTACTCACCCCTCACTGGCAGTCACCACACCACAACCATGCACACATCCCCTGTGTCCTCACCCATTGTGTCTGTGGCCCCTCCTCCCAAAGTACACACACCCAACAGCCATCCACCTCACAACAGCATCCAGCACATGCACCTTCACCCAAACTCAGCAGACAGACACCTCCTACAGCTACTCTCTCTTCCTCCCCTCCCAAACCCTCTCCCTCTTCCCGTCCCAGTGTGTCTAAGAAGCTTTTCCTGGCAAACATTGACCTGTTCCCTACCCCTCCCCACCGTCCTTCCCCTCGGGTCAGGGTGTCCAGAACCCAGGCCAGCACCACAGCCACCAAGTCGGCATCCACTGTGGTTCCTGCAACTCCCAGAGGCTCAAAGGGGGCACCTGTCAGGCCAGCCAGTATACCACCAACCCCTGCAAAACACCAAACCATTCCTCCACCTGCCAAGGTGAAGAAGGGGCCAGCGTGCAGCAAGGGCAAGGAGCACGACCCACCCAGGAAGGCCTCCTCCAAAACTCCAGCTGTCAGAGCCAAGGTCACAACAACATCTGCCAAGATGAGGAAGAGGCAGAAAATCCAAGGCAGGGCACTTCAGATGACGTAGGCTGCAGTTGAAGGCCTGGTGTCCACCAGAAGAACCGCCAGCCCTGCCACCTGCACCGCATGCAGCCCTGCCGTGGGCACCGCCGCAAGCACCGCCACCTGCACCGCCACCTGCACCACCGCTGCCACCACTACTGTCAACAGCAGCATCCCCAGTGGGCAGCCGTCTGAGGCTGCAGGAGAAGGGCTGGAGACTACCTCCGCCACTGGCAGCACCGGCACCTGCACCACGGCCAGCACCGCCAGCAGCTCCTCCGCCAGCACCGCCGCAAGCACTGCCACCTGCACTGCTGACAGGAGGACCACTACCAGCACCAGCAACCACAGTGAGTGGCCGTCCAAGGCTGCAGGAGACAGGCTGGAGCCTACCACCACCACTGGCAGCACCCCTACCAGCACCAGCACTACCAATAGTTAGCAGCCTTAGGCACCGCAGGATGGAGTCTAGCCCTGCCTCTATTTACTATCATGCTACCTGTTCCCTGCAAATCTCGTGCCTCAGACACCCAGGTGAGGGAATGTGAACTGGCACACCCCAAATGCTGCATCACTGGGCACAAAGCCCACTCCAGAACCAGTGGAGATATGCATCCATCCAGCCCCTCCTTGGCAGGATGAAGCAGACTGGGCACAAAGCCCCCTCCAGAACCAGTGGAAATATGCATCCACTCAGCCCCTCCTTGGCAGGATGAAGCAGAATGGACACAATGCCCCCTCCAGAACCAATGGAGATATGCATCCACTCACCCTATCCTCAGCAGGATGAAGCACATTGGGCACAGAGCCCCCTCCAGAACCAGTGGAAGAAGGCATCCACTTGAGAGACTGTGCCTTTGCACTCCCCAGGACAAAGCAGTGGGCAGACCACCCACTTGAGAGACTGTGACCTTGTACTCCCCAGGACATCGCTGTGGGCATGGAGCCCCCACAAGGAGCAGTGGTGTAGTGCCATCTTCCGGCTGAGGTGCCCCCCTTCCCCATCCCCCTGAGGTGCCTGTGTGTTTTTGAACTGATGCCCCTGCAGGGTTCTCTCCGTATTGAGGTAAGAGTCAAGTGTGGGCTTGGCCCATGATTTTTGGCCCAGTGGCCCACTAACATTTTGAATGGATAATGTACGGCCTTCTGTACATATTATATATTTTTGTAACTACTGTTTTTAAAAATCTGATGTATATCTGCCTATTTCTATAATATCACTGATTTAACTCTATTCCATTTGTCCTAGCGTTCTTCAAGGGGGTTATGGGGTGTAAATGTAATGTTGTTGCATGTGTTTGTGTGTATGGTGTTGTAGGTGAGGGTGGGGTGGGGGTGTTGTGTGTTGCGTGTGTGTGTCACTCTCTTTTTCCTCTCCCCTTCCCCTGTGTATTAGGTGCAGTACTCACCGTGGTCGTCGCCACCATCTTTGGTATTCCTGGTAGATGAGGAGGTAGACC
This sequence comes from Pleurodeles waltl, assembly GCF_031143425.1. Classification (NCBI taxonomy): domain Eukaryota; kingdom Metazoa; phylum Chordata; class Amphibia; order Caudata; family Salamandridae; genus Pleurodeles; species Pleurodeles waltl. The sequence continues at coordinate 1,146,674,237 of NC_090439.1, forward strand.
AGCATGGGCAGGACCTGTAACTTGGGCTCCATGGCATCCTGGTTCTTCATTGAGTGTCGAGAGGTGAGTGGTTTCCCTTCCAAACACTGCTTCTACTGTGCTTTTGATGGCATTGGTACCGCCCTGGAAAAGCTGGCGGATTGATGGGTTGTGATGGGGTGGGCGGTACATTGTCTTCCACCTGGCTGTTGGCGGTGACCGCCGCATGTTTGTTGCTACCGCAGTGGCAGTCGGAGTGTTAAAGTGGCTGTGTGTTGGCGGTTTCCGCCCTGGTTGTGATCTCATTTCTTTACCGCCGGCCTGTTGGTGGTATTACCGCCGCTTTAAAACCCACCACCACGGTTGTAATGAGGGCCTTAATTCGTAATACCTTCCAGCATGAAAACACAGGCTATCCCTCCCCTGTGGTTGTACTAGGCTGACTACGGCTATTTTTGGTGGGTCCGATCTGAATTAGGCCAGCTGAACACAGTGCAAAAGCACCGGTTCTCGTAGTAGGATAAATCGGGTATCCCAGTGTTGTTCCTAATGACGTTGCTTTCCGCAAGGCCATAAACCAAATAAGTGCCCCCAAGGTGAGTCCTAGCAGGGGCGGCACACACAGACTGAAACTTAGTGGGGAGATCACCACTGGTCCCCCTCGCACTCTCAGTGTCTTTACATGTGGGCTCTGCTTGAGTCCGGGAGCAGAACAGCTGCTATGATTGACACTCACTGCTCCTTGTGAGAGCAACTGGCGCTCCAGCTGCTCTTCGTCTTGTCAAGGCGCGACAGATAATGAGTGGCCACTGGAGGGAGAGCTGCTGACATCCACTGAAAGGGTGGCAACCTTATACTCTAAGCTGTGACCCACGGTGGAGAGGCCTTGCTGGGGGGAAGTCTTCAGTCACAGCTCCTGCACCACTCTCCTCTTCGGCAGTGTGTGTTAATGCTAGCATTGCATAGGGCATTGGGGATTCACATGGAATAGGCAAAGAGTCCCCTTATTGATGCAGAAGGGGCCGTGCTCCCTCCACACCAGGCCTCCTTAGTGAAGTGGGCACACAGAGACTGCTCTACGATGGGAAGCACCGAACCTCAGGCACAGTGCAAATAATGCAAAAAAAAAGCACCCAGAAAACAAGGAAAGCGCTCTTCATGAGCTAAGCTAAGCAAACCAAGGAGCAGGAAACAGCTCAGCCCCTGCACTGGGCTCCTTGGGAGGCACTTGGATAGGCACAAATCAGGCAATAGTAGTGAGGCAGTCTAGCACAGTAAAACCAGTATCACCATTGGTGATCTCTCCTGATAGCGATTTGGCAGTCCAATATCAGGGCACAGCTGGCAGCAGGGCAACATGCAGAAAAGCAGTACACATTAGTCCTTTGTGCAGTCCAGCAGTCCTTCTGACAGGTTCAGTCCCAGTTCTAAAAGTGCTCTAAAGATCATGGGGCCAGAGCCCTTGTATGTATCGTCAAAAGTGCCTTTTTTCAGGGTTAACTTCAAAAGAGTCCTTTCAAGTGAAGAACAACACCCTTTCAACTCAGTCCTGTCTTCTGACATCAGTAGGGGGTTATCAGCACATTGTGTGAGGGAAGGACACGGCCTATTCAAATTTAAGGTGGGACTGACCCTCCATTTCCCTAGTTAAGGATGTCTATCAGGATGCAAATGCCTCTATTGTCACAATCAGCCCCTCCTGTGTGATGGCTGTCTGGAAGGTATGTACCAAGTGGAGCTGTCACTCTGCCCCAGACATGGATTGGAGTCAGGCTGCAAAGAGTTATATGCACAGAGAAACGGCCACTTTCTAAAAGTGGCATTTCTAAAATAGTAATGTAAAATCCACTCACAGCAGTAATCCGGATTTTTGCAAACATACCAAACATGCCCACGCTACATCCCACAGATCAGAAATTACCACTTAGACATATATAAGGGAATTCCCAATGCAAACCTATGAGAGGAGCAGCCCTTACAGTAGTGAAAAACAAAATAGGATGTTTGTCACTACTATGACATGTAACACATTTAAATATATGCCCTCAATTTTACATACACAGCACGCTGCCCATTGGGCTATCCAGGGCCTACCTCAGGGATGACATAGGTGTAGTAAATAGGAGGTTTAGGCCTTGGCAAGTAGTTTTACTTGCCAAGCCAATGTTGCAGTAAACTGTGCATGCAGGCACTGCAGTGGCAGGCCTGAGACAAGTTGGAAAAGGTACTTCTGTGCGTGGTGCAATCTACGCTGCAGGTCCACTAGTAGCAATTAATCTACAAGCCCTGGGTATATGGTATAACATTTTACAAAGGACTTATGAGTAAATTAAAAAGTCAAATAGGTGAAAACCAATTATTCCAAGTTTTAGGGGAGAGAGCACATGCACTTTAACACTTTACTAGTAGTGGTAAAGTGCCCAGAGTCCTAAAGTCAACAAAAAGAGGGTCAGAAAAATATAAGAAGAAAGGTAAAATGTTTGGGGATAACCCTGCAGAAAGGGCCATTTCCAACAGTTACATGTTCTCGACTACTGTAAGGCCTAGCTCTCCCATAGGATAACATTGGTTAAACCTATTGCATATATGTGCTAATTTTTTGCTGGAAACAGGTAGGAATTTCATGTTTGGACTCCAATGAAATTCAATTTAAAATCCCCTCTAATTGTAAAGTCAGATTATAAGCCACAATTCAGAAAATGACAATTTAAGAAATTTGTCATTTTCTTGTGCTATCCCTTTGGTGCCTGCTGCCTGAGTCCTGGTGCACATGACCCTGCTGTTAGGCTTTGTGTATTCCTCCCAGAAAGTGAGACATAATAGCTCAGGTTGGGCAATATTGGCCACCCTTACAGGATGGGTGGGGGAAGAGATGTTTCCTGCCCCAGTTGCACTTGAACTTCAAATGAGCTTGCCTACAGAACACAAAAAGAAACCTAACACTAGTCTTTTGCTACCCCAGACTTCATGGAGCCCCAGTGGGGGAAGGAAATAATGTTCAAGAACTAGAAGTAGGGGTAGCCTAAGAAATCACCCCACTTTAAAGGATGACACCAGGAATAAAGATTGAACCCTCAGGCCAGCTTGTTAGTACTCTCCTGGTCCAGTGAAGGACTTCAAAAGTACTTCCTTGTACCCAAGAGGTCTGCCCTGCTGCTTAAGGCCCACCTTGCATGTCAGAGGACTGGCTGCTGCTACCAGGTTAGTACCCTGCTGCTTGAGGTCAGCTTTACTTACTTAGGGATTGTCCCACTTCTTGAGGCCTGACTTGCTGCTTGAACCCGGGACTACCAGAGTGACTTCAAGGGCTAGCTTGAAGGCTGCTTGTGTAAGCTACATCAACATAAACTACTGAGTCCTTGACACCCTGCATCTGGCCTCTGCTGGAGTGAGTCCTAACCCCTTTCAAGTGGTGGTCCTCCAGTCCTGGAACCTTGGCTGTGGTGTTCAGGTGCTGCTCCTGCCTAACGCTAAACCAAAAAGTGGCCTAAGAACAAACAGAAGTCCTGGACCTACAATGCTTGCTGATGCACCGAAGTTGCTGCACAAGTCGGTGTGACTCCATTGTAGCTTATGGTACGTTCTTCTCCACAGCAGCAAATCCTGTTCAGTCATTTCTCTCTCAATTAATGCATCTGCCCTCGTGGACTGCTCGTCAGGTACAGCCTGCAGCATTGGCCCTCTAGACATTTTCGGCTTCCAACAAAGAGCCAATGTCCAAAGGAAGAAATCTTCACTGCAAATCTTTCCAGAGCCTCCCCAAAGACAACGTCGCCTCCTTACACAGTGACTGGAGAGAGATGATGCACAAAGCACCAAGGAGTTGTTATTGAGCCTAAGCTACCTGTTCGAGTTACACTATGTATTTCTTTTGATTCCCCTTATTCAGATAATTGGTTGAAAGATAAGACAGCAAGTGCACTCCAGTTTGATTGTGCCAGGCGGAGCAGGAAGCCCCTGGTATTCAGATCTTCTGCAGCTGAGCTACATGTCTATGTGACCGCTTCTGTATTCTATTTTTATAGTGCAAGGGCCAGATGCTACAAACCAGTTCAACATCAATGCACCTACCTGATTAGCTCTTGAAAGGATAATTCATTCCTCCTATGACTTGTAAGGAAAGGTGTGTGATGCTCTTTTGCGTATGGTGTTTGAAAATTGTGAATGGTAACCTACAAATATACCATCTTCAAAGGTCACTTTTCAAGATTGCATAATGGGTTTCAGAGAAAGTGTCTATTGGTGACTTTTATGATGCCTTCTTGGGATCTGAATCTAATCCTTGACATTTCTTAAGGAATCCTCTTAAAACGTATTCTTGTTTGTGTCTTGATTTTCACAGAAAACTGCATTCTCTGTATTAGTTACTTCAGACGGGCAGGCGGAGTAAATAACCATTATCTCATCTTCCCTCTATTCGTTATTTTATCAAAGGATATGGTGATTGGGAGTAAAGACTTTCTCCTTGACAAAATGGTCTTTGAGTTTCTTGTTTTGCAAGATGCGCTTTTAACAACTTTATTCCCATCCCTCTTGAGGAGAGATGTACAGACGTGATCCCAAGATGCATTACATACATAAAACTGAGGAAAACTCCTCTAGAGGGTGTGTAGCCAGTGAGACAGGCATCAATACAGAGTTACTTCATCTATCTACACATTTTGGCCACAACACAACTGTATTTGAACGTTTTTGTCAGTAACAACAATCTTCTCCTGAAGAACCTTCCCTCTTCCCCCATTCTATGCATTCAGAAGACAGATAAGCAGTGCCTCCATTTCTACATTTTGTGAGAGAAAATTGAATTACTATGCCAACACCATTTGTTACACCAACAGAGGCAACCACTGTACAAGCCATTTTGCATTTCCCAGTGTAACTGTAACCTCTCCTTACCTGCAGGTGGTGGTTTACAACTTTGGAGTGTTTGATTTATTACAAGAACCAAAAGCAGGAGACTCAGAACTATCTTCATCCTATGGGATAAAAAGGATTGTTAGACAAACATTGGAATCATTTAAAATGCATTGAAACTGATAAATTGTAAGGAATTACTTCAAGCAGTAAGCAACTGAAAATTGTACAGTATCGCTATTGTTTAGATTTTACCGTAAGCCTAAAGCATCTATGACAAATATGAACAGCACATGCAGGAAAGCACTGCTTGTCATCTTCAATTCACTTTTCATTTCTACTGAGAGGTGACTATGAAATGGGCTCATGGTTTCCATACAAATGTTCAACATGTTACATACTGTTAAAAATATTAACTGATTCTTCAGTGTGATAAACATAATTAAAAAACAAGACGCCTCTGAATTTGACAAATTATTATATTCCATTTTTTTAGTCACATGTGGCATATAGTTTAATTTTCAGTTGTATTTTAGTTTGCCTTCATTTGAATTTCCTTCATAAAAACACTATGGTCCTGGTTTAGATCTGTGTGGGGGCGTCGGACCCGAAAACACTGTCAATTTGACGGTATTCCGCTCACCGTATTCAGATGTATTGTGGCTGAGCCACAGACCGCAACAATGGAGTGCCCTTCCTAGCCGTCAGGCTTGCGGGTTCCGGCTGACCCTATTTAGATGTTACAGTCCTGCAGCCATTGTACTGGAGGTGGATTGCTGATGGAGGGAGCCCATTGCTGGACCCAATGGACATTGTACAATGGCAGCAGCAATGGAATAGAGTTAAGTCATGCATACACACTGTACCTTAGCCATTTGTGTCCCCTTGCACAACACAAAACACACCACAAACACACTGTAGTCCATTGTCGTTCTACCACCACATATCATGTACATCAAAAACACACGTTGCCATATATCCAGGACACAACACACATACATTATTGACACTTCACCCACACACAACACAACCACAACAAATGACAAAACTACATATTCATCCACACACACTCATACACAAGCACAGCTTCACACATCACAATGACAACCAAACAACACTCTCCTATAGGTTGCACACAACATACAACCAAACATACACAACAACATTGAACTCACATTCCAGTGGCTCACATACAGAAACAACGTCACCCACTGACCAACTCAACCAGCCAATCGAATTGCATACACTTATAGAAGTAATGAATCACAGTAGACAGGTGTGAATGTAACGCCACTGTGGTGTCAGCATTTATTTGGCAATGAATACTGACACCAATATGACAATTAGCTATGTGTGCGATATGTGTCATGTACCAGTGTGTCCCCATCCATGTCCCACACAAATGTGTTTCTGACATATGCATGACACAATAATTCTAAATATTATCGTGACATGTGTATGACCTCAGTGGCCCTGAGCTCATATGTGGTGACCATGAAACGTACACAACCAATTTTGGTTCTCTACCTTTAAGTCCGGCAGTAGTGACGGAAGGTCAGCCCAGTCTTGTCCATTCAAAAATGGAAGTGGAATGGGGAAAAAAGGTAGGTTTGTACCCCATTTCCCCTCCATTCCATCAACTCAGGTGTGGAGGTCAAACTGCTACAGCTGGCTTGGTGATAAGGCACATCCATATCTGCTCGGCAGTAACAGTGTCTGGTGTCCCTCTGTCAGACCCTATTCCTGCTGTTGCTGCTGTTGAGGTGGCTGAAAATTCTTGACAAAGTCGGTGGGACTCAGGCTCCCTTTTGCCTGCGATCCAAGACATCTAAATTGGAGAGGCGGATCGCCAAGGTGGCAGATACGTTTTTCAACAGAAAATTGGCAGCGGGACCAAGATCTAAATCAGGCCCCATATTAAGTTAGAAGGATTGCCCCCTCCCAAATTAGTAATGAATGCTGTCACAAACAGGGCATAAACATTTCTCTTGAACCGGCATGACCCCAGGTAAAATGTCATCTTTGGACCTATGCACACAGGCTGTGGGCTTGACTCCATGGTACAAACATGTTCCTGGGGCAGGTGAGGGTTTTGTCCCTAAAGGGCCCACTGCTTCCGGGTACTTAAAACGAGTGTGTGACGGCAGCAGAAAACATTGTCATGAGTGGGCTGTGAGTGGGTTCCCAGGGTTACAGAGCAGTGATAGGACATAGGGCATATTGACGAGGGCTCCATTAATCCCAGTGGGGCTGGTAACGGAAGTTACCACATCACTGAGATTTCAAGGAAAGCAAGCAAAATGTCTGGGTGAAGATCTCCATGAAAATGGAGAAAACCACAAGAGAGTTGGGTCATAAACACATATTATCCAATTATAAAGGTTATCAGTAAGTAATCCAAACCATAATCCAAGCCGGCATTGTTCTTATGAAAATGGGATGGCTCAACTCTGAACATAATAAATAAATAAACAGTTTGCCGGTTCTGGCACTGGCTTAGTGCCAAATGTAAATGACCAGGGCCATACATTTTATTATACAATATTAAATCATGCTTAAATTCCCTCCCCTCCTAAAATTCATTTAAAACTTGTTTCTTCAATAATGGACTTGTAGTGAAGGGCGGGGATATCAGTCATGAACATAGGAATTGCATTTCTAAAATGTGACATGGTGGCCTATGGTGGAACCAGGGAACCCAAGGCAAACAATGAAACAGATCCCCTATGCCCTGGTTAGTACTGCTAAACAGCCACATGTGAGGGAGGACTTTAAAAAGACCCTGGGCCCCAATGCCACTGCCACGTGCCTCGCTGTCACTATCTACACCTCCTGATATAGAATGGAATGGTCAAGTTTTCATACAGGCTTGGAGGGCCTGGTCTCTGTTAGTGACTCAGACAGGGGAAGAAGTCTGCTCTAGAGGCAGAGTCATGTTTCTACAAAACAGAATAGAGAAATGCAAGGAACCATTGGAAGGCAGTGATGTAAGCGGGGTAAGGTTAACTTTTCTATCCAAAACGAACATTCCACAACCAGATAGTGATAAAAGAAGGGAAAAGTCCTGACAATCGATGGAAGAGAACTAGAGGCAGAGATACCTATGACACAGAACGGGGGATTCGGGCAGATCTTCGAGTACATTCTCAGGGAGTGCTTGGGGCTAAAGCATGGTCTTCTGGTCATTCCTAAATTTGGTGGTCTATTCATACCAAGTAAACTCCAAGGATCACCAGATAGAAGAGCCTGTCAGATGGAGCAAAGATCCCGGTTGGCAGCAGCAAGTGCTGTAATTGGCATCTTTGGAGTAAACAACTCGACACAGTCATGGCTGAGCATGGACCCAGCTGACACAGAAGGCATATATAACCCATCCCTCTTAACAACTGTTCGCGACAGTGACCATGTGATGATGTAAGATGCTCTCTTCAAGATTAAAAAACAAAGTGGAGAAACACAACCCCGATTGTAGTCGATAGAAGACCCACCTGCTGTTCAGTTCCAGAAGAATGTAAGAGTCAGAGCACAAGAGGCTGCTTTTTGTTGCACTGTTCTCTTCTTACTGCACAAAATGAATCACCACTTCAAACACATCAGCACACAAACATTTGCCTAATAATTACGGGGTGTGTTTACCGGTTAGGTGTTCTGCCAAGACACTCTCCTAGCTATTGCTTTGGCCTCCCTCTTTGAGCCGAAGTAAGGACTGGTATATGGGCAAAATACACATCTCTATTCCAGAAAAGCCTAGGACAGTCTGTTTTACACACCACCTCTGTGGGTAAGATGTCAGCTATTCTGCCTTGGTCAAGTGCTAGAGGGACGTACTACCTGCTCTTTGTGGGACCAATAGTAAGGTGGCTTCATAGTTCTGGTTTCATACATTAGTTGAACTTTTGAGGCATTTGAATGGGCAGCAGTTGCATTAACATACATGTGTAGTTGTTCTAAGGCTCATTATTATAATTTTTATGCAGACCCAATGTCAAATACCATAGGATGAAGTTTTACATTGTGAATCCACTGGCAAATACATTTGAAAGGGGATTGTCAGAACCCTTTTCAGAGGGTCACGGGGCATGCAGGGGCTACTGGGCCCGACCGTGGTGGTTGGGGCCTTTTACTGCTGATGTGACATTGCCAACCTACTATGGATCCTGAGCAACTGAGCCAGGTACCCCTTCTGCGTTTGACACTCATTGGTTGCTGTGGACCAGCAGCCACACACTCCCTTAGATGTGGGGGACTGTAGATACAGGTAAATCATAACTCAAAGTCACACAGTACAAACATTAAATCAATGTCCAGGCAAATATTTGCTTTTATAAGAAAGAAAAAAGTATTTTATTTTTAACTCTAGACATTCAAAATAATATTGATACTCATATGCAATAACACCCCCCCCCCCATTGAGGTTGGATTCTAGTAGTTCCCAGGTAAATTCCTATCTCACCCTCTACCTAGTAACATGTTCTGGGTTGCTCCCCATTCACTGTGAGCACATCCAGGTAATATGTACTAGTAGGCAGTACTCAAGAGTTCCCCTCTGAGTATGTAGCTATTAGTTAAAAGTGTCTATGTTGCTGTATCACCGTTAGAAGCAAGTCCCTTGGGGTTTCAAAGGCCTAATTCCAGTCCTACCCCCTCTGGTGGTAAGCAAGTGTTCAGCAGTGCAGTAAGTGCCCTCTCCAAAGGCCATCCTGAGTCCAGATTATGTTTGATGAAGACAGACCACAAGTAGTTCACACAGCAGCACCCAATAGGTGCAGGCTCTCTCCCCTGAGAAGTGCTGCTGGCTTTCCCAGCGATCAGAGCTAACGGCGATGGGGAGTTTTCTTCCGGCTCCCTACTAGGGCTCTGGCAAGGGTGTCACACTTTTGTGGTTAGAAGGCTTGACCTAGCAGTCATGGCAGTAATCTCCTCGTCTGTGTCATGACCCAAACACTTGGCCACAGTAGTACTGGGAGTCCCTACTGGAATATAGGATTGCGCCCTTACAATCAGACACAGACTCTTCCAGTGTGATTGCTCTCAATAAGGTGGCCTCTCCTGTTATACAAGGTCACCGATCTCCGTTGTCACAAGCCTCATGCTCCTGGACCATATAAGTTCAACCTAGACCCCCTCTGGCATATGGGGTCACTGTGGTGTGGGGTTGCAGGTCTGATGCTTCCCATATGACACTTTCCACATGGCTGAGATTATGACAGCCCTTTCCTGAAATACCGGGTTTGCTGAACCATTCCAGCATATGGCCAATGGCCTGATTGCTGAGCAGCCATCCTCCTCACACCTGGTTCAGGTAGTCCTCCCTATAGAGCTCCTCACTGAACCTCCCTTCCTCCATCATTCTCCTCTTCCTCACAGAGCACACTTGTCTTAGCAAGCAGGCATGTGCTGGTATTCAAGGCACCAAGGTCTGTTCCCTCACACACCATTGAGAATATCAAGCCATGGCCCCCAGTTCAGGTCACAGGCAGAAGTCTTGCATAGCATTATCTTCTCACAAAGCCTATCTGGCTCCTTGGCAGATGGCACATATTGGGGTCTCAACCTCTGTTTTTTATAGTCCATTTTCAGACACCAAAATGTAGTTTAGAGTGAGAATCTTTGAAGTTTTGTGTTGCGGTTCTGCTTCTTTTGAAGAGGACATTGAAGCAAAGTTGCCCTTCAAGAAGAGACATGAAGAGACAGCAACAGATGTGTCTTAATTCGAATACCTCAGCCATAAATTGCAACCTCTAGTCATAAATTCTGCAAGTTGATTGGTGGCCGAACAATGAGTTTTCGCTACTGAGTCCGCAGACTTCACAAAATTGTCCCATCTGATAGTGCACTGGTTGATAGACACCACTACTGAAAGCATGGGATCCTGCTCACCCAGAACTTGCCCCTTGTTTTGGGATGACATGTCCCACTTCATCATAATAGGAAAGTGGTCACTACCTTGGTGATTACCTATCCTCAGATCAATAGTTTCATGGCATATCCTTAAATCAATAAAAACGTAGTGAATATAACTACTATAATTCCCTGATTAAAGGTGTGCGTGGCAGGATTTACCGAAGGGAAACGTCCATTTCCTGGTCGTAGGCCATACTTGACCATTAAGTCTATAACCAGGAAAGCAGTATCACTGACTTTTACTGGCTTGTAAGTTGTAGAGAGGGGAGGAATTCCCCACAATCAATCTTCTTCCTGTTTAAATATGTAGGGTATTTTCTCAATGAAGTGTTAAACCTCCTGCAATAATAATATGATGTTTGAAAGATAGCTCTGCCATAAATATGTGTTTAAGAGACTAAAAGTTTTAAAGATTTTATGAAAGGTACTGGGTATATTATAAATATTGACAAGCAAGAGACAGGGGCCTGTTTTGGGCTGACACTAAGTACTAGAATGTCAGATGAATCAAAATACACTTCCTTTATAATACAGCCTAGAGAAATATTTGTCCATATGATAAGGCCCCCCACCGCCCTCCCCACTTTAGAATGAATAGTCTCCTTACAATAGGAATCAAAGCGCTGACTAAAAATATTTGTGGTAGACCAAGTCTCCAGAAATAAGCATATGTCAAAGTTCTCACTATACAAGCCCCAGTCCACATCATCAGCCTTGCTCCTTATACCTGCAATGTTCCATGAGATTATAAAGAAAGGAAGAAAGTGCTTTTCCATAGGCAATGTAGGAAGTCCACAGTCCCTGGGAGTTACAGTGTCCAACCTAATATCTGGTCTCCTCAAGTTGACTTTTATTATGTTGTTTGCAGCAATAGAGTAGTGAGGCTCACTCTCATAAATAGAAGATAGACACCTAGTCATTTGGGCCCGGGCATTCACACATTGAAATAATGCATTCACATCCTCTTGTTAAATAGCCACTTTAAGTAGTTAATCTACATCCCTTCATTGCTATTTGAAATCTGCCTCAAACTCCTGGCCTCACCTTGCGCCGACCCTGTGCTAGTTATCATTTTATCCTTCTGCAGCAGCAGCCGACATTCAGGCCATCGTCTTTTAAAAACAATATTCGAGCCGATAGGGGGCAAGAAATGGGCATGCATGGATAATAAGCCTTCCACCAAATCCAGGCTAGACAGCTTTATATCAATCATGTCCCATTGTTCTGTTCTCTCTGAGTGAAGCTTTGCAAATAATATGTCTGAATCAACAATCAATCAACATTGTTGTACATGTCTTAGCTAGTGAGTGGTCTTGTTTTTTAAGGACATGGTGCCTTCAAAGGAACTTGTTGGTAATTTGGGCACATTGAGCATATACACCAAGTAACCTTGCCTATGGCCCAGGAAGGTTTTACATCTTTCCATATTATTTGGGACTAACACAGGAGGGCTTTTATTAGCACTGTGAGTGCTATAGACACTCAGCATATCTTCTGTTTTGCCCATTCTTTGATTTTCCAAAATCATACCTTTGACATAAGCAGTAATTTTATTTTGTAATTCCTCTCTCTATTCAAGACTGTTCCTTTTAGCCAGCTGATTACCTTCCTCGAAAGTTCTTATTATCCTTTCAACAGCACCATTCATTTCTCGGTGACAAATCAAACTTCATTTGTGTAGAATTTGTGTAGAATGCCCCTTTCAGAAAAGAATCTTTCAATTTAAAGAGAACAAAACTGAGGTCCGTTATCAGAAAGAAAGGACTTCCAAAAGCTCTCTCACTTAAACACTTCCTCCAAAAACCTAATCACTCCTGAGGACGTAATATCCTGCATGCACACCACTTCACCAATCTTGAATAAAGATCCACCAACAGTATGATATATGGTGTACGATGTTATACTTCTTCCAATGGGAACTCAGGAAGTTGTCTGCACGCAAGGGGGATCTGTTTATTAGTTAAAATTTGATCACGATCCTTGCATTTTTGGCAGTCCCAAACCATCCTTACCACCTGGATATGCGTCCCTAGCCACCAAAAATCTACTTGTGACTTCTTTTTAGTCTTTATTGTACCTAAATGGCCTAGATGAGCTTGTGTTATCAGTTTATCTTTCACACTCCGTGGGGGCACCAACCGAGTGCTCTTTAGCAACACAAACCTATCCACAGGCAACTCATCATTAACCATACTCCATGGTTTTTCCAGTATACCAAAACAACTGTCTTTACACCTTGTCATCACCTCCATTAACTCTGAATCCTTTGACATATCATCCTTTCATTCCTCCTGTTATTACCCTAACAGAACTTAACAGACATTCACTTCCCCCTCCAAAAAATAATTCTGAAATTCCTCTGCATCTGCTTCATTGACCAGTCTCAACAGATAATCCACTGACACATTGCTAACCCAGATTTATACTCAACGTCAAACAATATGCTTGTTAGTCTATCATCCACCTCCGAACCCTGGATGATATGGAATGTAGACCTTTTTCATACAAATTTTCCATTAAAGGTTTATGGTCCAAACTAACTTTAAATTTGCCACCCCAAATCACATTTTTGAACTTTCTTAATGCCTAGACTATGCCCAACACCTCTTTTTTAATCATGGAGTAATTGATTTCTGATCCATGCAAACATCTGGAAGCACAAGCTATCAAGCAATCAACGCCATTTCTTTTTTGAAAAAGCACTTCTCAAACCTTTGGAACTTGCATCCATAACAATATTGGTCTCTTCACCCTGAACATATGTCTGTAAGCAATATGCATTCTTCAAATCCCTTTGGAGAGCATCAAACTCTTCCTAACATTTCGGGCTCCACTTGAATAATACATTCTTCCCTAACAGAATTCTCAATGGCACTGATTTATCAGCATAGCTTCTGATGAGTTTTCCATAATATTCAGACATCCACAAAAATGATGCTACTGCTTTCTTAGAGGAAGGTTCTTTCAGTACTACAGTTGTCTCAACCAATTTATTTTCTTTGGTGCGACCCCTCTCTCAGAAATTTCATGTCATAAATAAGTCATTTTGTTCATTTATTTGAAAAATTTATCTCCTTTGACGCAAATTTAACTCCTCTTCTGCTTTTTCCGTTTATTCCTGCAAAATTTCAAATAATGTTTTTTTCCACACACATTACTATAAGCAATTACAGCAGGGCACTCTCTAACATTGGCTATAGGTCCACTCATCCCACATCTAACCTCACACATAACTTCAAGTTTCTCATGTTGAAATATTTTTTTCCTTATCACTGTTCAACTCACATACCCATTTTAACATGTGCTTGACTCTTTTTGCTATTATGACCAATTCTTCTAGCGGTGGCTCATCTTTAAGCCACGACCTTTCTCTTATCTTGTCAGTTTTACATTTGAGCACAAATTGATTGTGACTCTGTTTCTCTGTTGCAGCGCCAAACGTACAAGTCACAGCTAATTTCCTCTTCCCTGTGATGTAATCTTTCACTGACACTTCAACTCCTTGTTCTCCAAACCCAAAATGATACCTTTCCATGATGGTACTTACACATGGAAGGTAAAGTCGACCCAACTGTAATATTTATTTAGATCTCTTCTCTTGACCACATCCTTCTTCCATTTGTTCCACCATTTGGGTGGTTCCCCAGAGTTAATCATGTAAAACAGCAGTGGTATTACATTCAGCATTTTCTCTTTCTTTTATAACAACCTTAGAACTACAAAAATGAAAAAAAAGCAAACTGGCTAAAATCTGTTTGAACCTTCACTCAAGCTCAAACCGATAACCACACTATAGCAAAAAACGATTTCTGTTCCTACACAAACATATACATTTTGCTAGAGACAAAGAATGTAGGTTTGCTCCACTCCAGTTTGGTCAAAATCTCCAAAAATCTGTTTTCCTGTTGATTAAATCAAAACCACTTTAAAGAGTGTCTGTCAAGGTGTTCTGTCACCACAAAACAAGCATGCATAATAAAAAATCATTTCAAAGAAGTAGTTTGTCCCAAGTAGATCTTGTACTGAGTACTCACCTTCTGAATAGCTGGTATGCGATTCACTTGGGATTTCTGAACAGACTTATAGTTCAGGCACAGTAAATCCAATACTATGACTCTCACTATTTTTGTGGACCCAAAGGCTCTTCAGTGTGATGAACATAATAACTTGGTGTGCCTGTCACATTATAGACAACACAGTCACCGTGTAAACAAACACAGAGACTCTCAACCAACACATAGATTTCTTCAAGATAAGCACTTGGTGTGCCTCTTACCATAAGCACAGATACTGAGGCTCTTCAGAAATGGTATGCCACTTCACGCTTTCCCCCACCGGCAGACTTCCCCTTAAATGTAATGCTAGACTTCACCATCCCCACAGTTGGCTGTTGAAATGTCACGGACAATCAAACTTTACATCTAATTTATTAACATTCTGCCCAATTTCTATGACAGATAGATCTGGTAATATACAGTGATCGTTATATGCATTCAACGGGGTTTCTACCACCAATCATGTTTTTTTTCCCATGACCCACATGTTTACTACTGCCGATAGGGCTTTTGAACTAAGTTGCATTTCACCACCAATGTAGATCAGCTTCTCACCTGCTACATTTCAGCACTCAACCTCATGACGTCAAGTGTGGGTACCGAGGCTGCGCACCTCATCTCCAGCACCTTGCAACCTATGCTTCCCTGGCAAATTTTCCCTCTAAAGCTCCTCAGCCTTCAACAGACATTTTTTACGGCATCTCTATTTTGAGTTTTCCTCTAGTAAAGCTGACATCCAATCCTTATCGCCAGTGAAGCAAAGTGGTCTTTTAAGAAAACACATGAAGAGGTAAGTCTCTTTTTTCAAACTCATCAGCCATAAACTGATTTCCACTGTGGTTTTTCAACATCCCATGGTTCCCCACAGCATCGTATGATTCTTAAATATAATACTTTGATGCACAGCGAGAGATCACAGACACTTCTCTTTTTCTTAATTCCTCATGAAAGGCTGTCTGTCACAGCAGGCAAGACTATGAAGCCAATTGCCTCACAACACAGTTTAAAGGAGTAACCCGACTTCACACCTGGATGTCAGCCACAGTGATATGTGTATCAAAAGGTTAATTCCAGACTCTCAACCTCAACTCTTTATGATTCTCTATTCAGTCTCATCTCTCTTCCTGAAAAGTAAGGACTGCTGCTTTGTTGTTGCCCTGCTGCCTTTCTGCTCCCTGGCTGTGGGGAAGAAGTGGTCTCCAAGGGCTTGGATAGAGCTTGCCTCCTGTCCCTGAAGTCTCAGGACCAAAAATACTTATTTCTTGCAACTGGACTCCTAGTGCGGCAAAAATTAAACGCACAGCTTGCTAAAAACAACGCACAGCCTGTTCAGCGGTGAAAAATTCACCGCTCGCTGAACCGGAATGACGCAGCGCTTGAGATTTCACTCCACAGGTCCAGTATTCCACGGCATTGGAAAACCCCGCAACCCAAAGAGGATCCGCGACCGAGCGCCGGAAATCGACGCACAGCTATCCCTGTGTGGAAACAAACGACGCATCACCATGTGCGGCCTGAGAAATCAACGCACCCCTCCTTTGTTTCCACGCTTCTCCTCCTCTGCGGCCCATTGCGGAGATTTTTCATGCGAACCAGGTACTTTTGGCTAAAAGAGACTTTGGCCCTCATTACAACATTGGCGGTAAAAGCCGCTTACTGCCGTGCAGAAGATCGCCAACACACCGCCGGGGCAGCGGAATTCAACCACGGTCATTATGACCCACTGCTCGGAATCCGCCAAAAATCCAGACACCCACAGAAGTCCGCCACACCTAAGGTCAGTGATAAACTGGCGAAAACAAAACCTCCACCGCCACGCCAACAGAAATACGCCCACACTATCACGACACATGAATCCATGCAGCGGTCTTTCAACCGCGGTATTCCATTGGCGGTACACACCGCCGTGCTCAAAATACACACACATTTACAAAACACAGCCACATTGGACAATTCGAAATACACACACCTGATACACATACACACACCACTCCCACACACCCATTACAATATAAAACTCACACCCATATCACCCACAAACCCCTACAACAAAATTACCGAGAGAAGGCCAGAGAGAGACACTACAAACAACTACCAAGCATCCACAGGCACACAATACCATCACCCACATAACGTCCACGCACCTCACACAACACACCACTAAATATCACCCCACTTATCACTACATACACCATCCCACACATCACCCACACCACCCCATGGCATGACAAAACCAACCCAGGTTCTCTGAGGAGGAGCTCATGGTCATGGTGGAAGAAATCGCCTGGGTAGAGCCACAGCTATTCGGATCACAGGTGCAGCACACCTCCATTGCTAGGAAGATGGAGCTATGGCGAAGAATAGTTGACAGGGTCAACGCAGTGGGACAGCACCCAAGAAAAAGGGATGACATCAGGAAGAGGTGGAACAACCTATCGGGGAAGGTGCGTTCTGTGGTCTCAAGACCCCATCTTGAGGTTCAGCAGACTGGCGGTGGACCCCCACGTCCTCCCCCACAACTAACAACATGGGAGGAGCAGGTCTTGGTGATTCTGCATCCTGAGGGCCTCGCAGGAGTAGATGGAGGAATGGACTCTGGTAAGTCAAATCTACCTACCTGCATGCCATCACATACCCCCACCCTAACCCTCACCCCATCACTCCAACTCCTCACAAATGTCCCAACATCACAAACCACACATCCCAACACCAAGCCCTGCATGCAACAACAAAGCATGGACACCCCTATCACCAAAGCATGCCCACTGCACAAACCCATACACCCCCCTAAACCACCATCACACAAGGACCCACATAGGAATGCAAGCACTGGGGTACACGGTCACCCACCCATTGCACACCATGCCACACACAGATGTAATAAACATCCTTTTATACCTCTGCAGGACCCCTACCCAATGTCACCAGACAGGAGGGTCCACACATGTCCACACCACCAACAGAAGAGGCCCACAGTGATGACAGCAGCTCTGTCCAACTGGATCTAGATGACCAGCCCGGCCCATCGGGTACCTCTGGACAGTCGGTTCCCCTGACACAGTCACAGGCCAGGAGACCCAGCGCCTGCAGGAGGAACAGTATTTGGCCTTCAGGGAGGAACTCAGATCCATCAATTCCACCCTGGGCACCATCGCAGGGGTGCTGAAGGAAGTCCTCAACACCAGGAGGGACACTGTGGCACAACAGGTGGCCCCTGACACTAGCCTGGATGATGAACTGCCCACCACCTCTGCCGGCGCTAGTGGACAGGAGGTACCACCACAGGACCACCACACCAGCACCCCACCCCCTGCAGAGGGTGAACCACCCCGCAAATGGTCCCTTAGATCCAGGACAAAGACAGAGAACTATGCCAAGACCCCTGCCAAGAAATGAGACCACCCTGAATGTCATCCTTCTGTCCCACTTTGTCACCCTGTCCATTCTCAAACTGCCCCAGCTCCACTTCCTATGCCCATTTGGGCAATGCACCTGTGAGACTAATAGACTGGACTCTGCCATGGACATTCCTCCACCATCACCCCTCACCATTTTACAACCCCCTCCAATATTGAGCACTTAAATAAACACCCTTGAAGCACAAAACAATCTGGAGTCAGTCTGTGATTTCAAAATAGTGTATTAGCAATTACAGTGTCAAAATGCTCTTTCAAATGTAATGTCAACATCCCTATGTCACACAGCTCTAGTCCATGAGGAAACAAAGCAGATGTCACACAGTGGGACCCACGTCTGTGAAATCGTAAGGGAAAGTGACATCTCATTGACCATACACTGGGTGAAAACGACAGACTGTTGAGAGGTAGTAGTGTTAAAGTACATGTAGTAAGCAGGTTTGTATTCTTACCTGTGTCTCACTGGAAATATTGCAGGATCACCGAGTTCCTGTTGTCGATGTCCTCTTCTTCTGCTTCCTCGTCTTCACTGTCCACAGGCTCCACAACTGCAACAACACCGCCATCTGGACCATCCTCCTGCAGAAAAGGCACCTGTCGTCACAAAGCTAAGTTGTGAAGCATACAGCAGGCCACGATGATCTGGCACACCTTCTTTGGTGAGTAGAATAGGGATCCACCTGTCATATGGAGGCACCTGAACCTGGCCTTCAGGAGGCCGAAGGTCCGCTCTATAATCCGCCGAGTTCGCCCATGTGCTTCATTGTAGCATTCCTCTGCCCTTGTCCTGGGATTCCTCACTGGGGTCAGTAGCCATGACAAGTTGGGGTAACCAGAGTCGCCTGCAAATGGCAAGGGACAACTGTTAGACACACACTAACCTGTAGGGATAACCACAGACCCAGACAACCATTCCCACTGTCTTGCTTCCAGCTGCTCACCTAATAGCCACACACGGTGCCTCTGGAGTTGACCCATCACATAAGGGATGCTGCTATTCCACAGGATGTAGGCGTCATGCACTGAGCCATGGAACTTGGCATTAACATGGGAGATGTACTGGTCTGCCAAACATACCATCTGCACATTCATCGAATGATAACTCTTCCGATTTCTGTACAACTGTTCACTCCTGTGTGGGGGGACCAAAGCCACATGTGTCCCACCAATGGCACCTATGATGTTGGGGATATGTCCCCGGGCATAGAAATCACCTTTCACTGTAGGCAAATCCTCAACCTGAGGGAAACCGATGTAGCTCCGCGTGTGTTTTAGCAGGGCAGACAACACTCTGGACAACACGTTGGAAAACATAGGCTGGGACATCCCTGATGCTATGGCCACTGTTGTTTGAAATGACCCACTTGCAAGCAAATGGAGCACTGACAGCACCTGCACTTGAGGGGGGGATTCCTGTGGGATGGCGGATAGCTGACATCAGGTCTGGCTCCTGCTGGGTACACAGTTCCTGGATTGTGGCACGGTCAAGCCTGTATGTGATCATCACATGTCTTTCCTCCATTGTCGACAGGTCCACCAGCGGTCTCTACACCGGAGTATGCCGCCATCTCCTCACATGTCCCAGTGGACGGAGCCGATGAAGGACAACAGCGAGCACAGAGTCAACCAACTCAGAGGTACGTACCCACAGCTTACACAGAACACGAATCATAATCCGAAAAGTGGCCTGTATGTGTGTTGAGTCTCGGCCTAGGTATGTGTGACGCAGTTAAAAATGAAGCCATGTGGCCCCCTGAAATGGCGGCTGCCTGACCTCTAAAGTGGGACAATGGGATGTGAGGTAACTGCGCTGGCGTTGTACACCGTCGCGGTAGGCGGTCGAAGACCGCGGTTCAATGCGGCATTGGTTAACATTGGACCCTATGGGTCCCAGGAGCCAATGACGATGTATGCCGGTGGTGATGGTATGCACCACCGCGGACGTGACCGCCATTTTCTATCCGTTCAATCACTCTATACCTGATCTCCGACAGGAGAGGACCTACACCGCAAGTGCTGCTGTGACCTCGGTCTGGAAGAGACAATGGCTTGAGTGTCTGGGGAAAGGGCTCCTGCCTTCACATCGGAGGAGTTGGAGAAACTCATGGACGGGGTCCTCCCCCAATACACGATACTCTACTGTCCTCCAGACAAACAGGTAAGTACACTGGGAGCATGCTGTATGGGCTATGCCAGTGTGGAGTGGGGTGGATGTAAGAAGGGGGGGAGATTGGGGCGTGCATGAAACGACGGTGAGTGCATGTGCCACATGGCAAGGGTAGGGATGGGGGCCAATGACTGTGACGGTGCAGTTGGTAATAAGTTTCTCTTCCCCCTGTACAATTCATGTAGGTCAGCGCCCACCAGAAAAAAGATATTTGGCGTGCCATCGCCAAGGACGTCCGGACCCTGGGGGTCTACCATAGACGGAGCACCCACTGCCGGAAAAGATGGGAGGACATTCGCCGCTGGAGCAAGAAGACGGTGGAGGCTCAGCTGGGGATGGCCTCCCAACGTTGGAGGGGTGCCCGTCACACCATGACCCCCCTGATGTTCAGGATCCTGGCGGTGGCGTACCTGGAGTTGGATGGGCGCTTGAGGGCATCACAGCAGCCACAAGGAGGTGAGTACACTCTCATCCTGCTGATTTTGCATGCAGTGGAGGGGTATGGGTGGGGAGGTGAGCTGTGGGTTTTCCTAGGCCAGGGCGAGTTCCGTAGGCAAGGTCCCTCCGTAAGGCAGGCCATGTGGCACCCCACTGCAGCTCTGTAGAGTGCCAAGTACACCTAATCATGCCCCTGTGTCATCCATGTGTGCAGATGTCGTCCATAGCCTAGTAGGCCATTTCCCAGGAATTGAACAGTGGAGCCCAAGAGCGCGGTGTAGTGCAGGGGGCTTGTGTGTCAGTTGTGTCCGCCAACAGTAGCGGTAATGCATGGACTCAACATGTCTTTCTTCTGTCGCCCCCCCCTTTTTGTGGTCTCCCTGTTCTTGTGTGCACTAGCATCATCAGGCGGAGGAGCAGTGGCACCGGAGCGCGAGGGGGCTGCATCCCACATGGCCATGGGGGGCCACACTACGGAATCGGACTTCACCAGTTTTGACGGAGGGCGTGGGGAGCTACACGGCGGGGACAGGAGCTGAAATCCGCGACACAGACTCGTCCTCTGAAGGGAGCTCCCTTGTGATGGTGGCAACATCTATGCCCCCCCGTCTACAGGTACAGCCGCCACCCCCCCTTCCAGCACCGCCCTCCCAGCAGCCCCTCAGCCTTTGCCCCGTGCCCGCTCACCCGGGAGGGTGGGCATCACCTTTGTCCCAGGCACCTCAGCCCCTGCCCCAGTCACCCATGCTGCCCTCAGTGAGGAGGCCATTGACCTCCTCAGGTCCCTCACTGTTGGGCAGTCTACCATTTTGAATGCCATCCAGGTTTTCGAAAGGCAGTTGCAACAAACCAATGCATTCCTGGAGGGCATTCATTCTGGTCAGGTGGCCCTTCAGCAAGCTTTTCAGACCCTGGCCTCAGCACTGATGGCAGCCATTGTCCCTGTGTCAAGCCTCTCCCCTCAAACTTCCTCCACCCAGACCCAATCCCCTGTACCCCAGCGTATCCAAAGCACACCTCTAGACCAGCATGCACACACGTCAACACACAAGGGAAGCTCAGGCAAACATAAGCACCACACATCCCACAGGCACTCACGCAAGCATCAGACACATGCAGACACACCAACATCCACTGCCTCCACTGTGTCCCCTCCTCCTCGTCTCCCTCCTCCCTCCCAGTCTCGTCTACACTCACACCTGCATGCACTACTTCTACAGCCACTACTCCCATCACCAGCACACCCACCAGCACACCCCGCTCACGTGCAGTCACCACCCCCACTACCATTCACACGTCCCCTGTGTCCTCTCCCAGTGCGCCTGTGACACCACCTCCCTAGATACACAAATGCAGACACACACCCACCCAACAGCCATCCACCTCACGACAGCCTCCACGCATGCACCTTCACCCAAAGTCAGCAGACGAACACCTCCTACAACCACAACAACCTCTTGCTCCACTGAAGAACCAGAACCTTTTGGGTCTGGCGGCGCAGGGTACGCCTGAAATCTCCTTGGATTCACCTGCCTCAACTAACAGAGACACGGGACACTCTGTCAGGCGTAAAAGATCAGATTTATTAGCTGCAGCTAGTACAGTTGTCCAAGAAGTACACAAGGTATGTTCTCAGGAGACTGCCACTTTACTTTGTGGCGCACAATCTTATATACCGTATAAAAACCATTTATTAACTACATACACTCCCAGAACACATAGAAAGGAGCCAGTAAGAATGATGTAAAGATAGAACAGAGTCAATAGAAATGTCGGAAAACAAGACAGAACAAAGTATCAAGTGACTTAAGGTTGCCTCCCCTCCAGCTGTGTTTGTCACCCCTCCCTTGAACTAATTCATTAACCGATCCACAACAAAGTTGCATGTGGTGCGATAAGTTTGTGTGCGTTTGGAAGACAGTTGTGAAATGAGAGAATACTAGCAAAGGACAGCGAAGGCCAGACGATAAGATAAGATCGGCGGAGAATAGTGTGAGCCTACAGATAGTTGAAACAAGGATTAGAAAACCAGACAGGGATTAGTGTACTCGGTCAGACCTTAATACCAGCCTTGTAAAGATAGAGGCAGAAAGCTGTTTTGAACACCATGTTGCAGAATAAGCAGAAAAGGCAGAATGGACTTCGTTCGCTGTGCTGCCTGAGTGAAGGCAACATAAAATGGCGGCGGGCCACAAAATGGCGGGTCGATACGATCGTATTAAAAATCGAATTTCCTCAGACCCTCCTTTTGCCAGAACTCAGGCAAGATACACAAACTCATGTTAATCTGAGTCGATGTCTATGGCCATGAGGTCATCAAGCTGTTGCTGTACCATCATTTTGATATTCTCTGCTCTATGTGACTTGGGTTTGGGAATACATGCAGTAGCACATAGGTTGCAGATGGCAGGACCGCAGTGCATACAAAGACAACAAGAGAATATAAAAGCTAAAATTACTCCAAAGAATGTCAATACCTTCCAACCCCATTTGGACAGTAATTCCCAAAACCACTCTGAAAAGGACCAATCTCCTTCGTCCTGATGAATCGACTCGGAGATTATGTGTAACTTAGAGATAGCTTGGTATACTGTCGGAGCGTCATTAGGTATGAAAATACAGCAACTTGATCCGATCAATTTGCATACTCCACCACGGTCCGCAAGAACAAAGTCTAAGGCAACACGGTTCTGCAAGGTCATAAGACGATCAGCCTGTAGTTCAGCTGTAATGTTACTTAAAGCTCCTACAGTGATGTCTATGGTGGTTTCTACGACACGAACCAATTGCCTTATATTTCTGCTGTTGGCCATTGGACCCCAGAAGGGAAGAAATCCTTTGAGGAAATCTCCTCCCTCTTGTCCTGCTGTGTCTTTCGAATCCACAATCCCTCTGCCATATCTATTTTTATGATGGTTCGCAGGAGCGGTGTATGTAGGGGGAAGAAGAAAGGCTATATAACAAGTACCAGAAAAATCAGCTGGCAACCATGTATAAGCCCTATCGTAGCAAACGAAGTATGTACCTTGAGATGGTACTAACGGCAGTGGATTCAGGGCTGAATAAATATATGTATGGGAACATAAACTTTCTCTTTGTCCGGTGTTTGGAGTTCTACCATTTATTTGCAGACAGAAATTTCCTTGTTGGGGTATGACCCGTATCGGAGGAGATTTTCCTTGCTTAACCTTATCATTGAGGCTGGAAATGTAATTAGTTATGTTCCAATTGGTATATGCTTTTCTTTCATCTATGGAAGCTTCATTTTTTTCCATGATTTTAGCCATAGCTACCATTCCCTTTATCAATAAACTATGACTGAAATCTGAACCAACACTATGTGAACTGACAGGTTGTTTAATTTTACTTTGATATGCATTATTGAAAATGACAAAATAAGCCCAAGCGGAACCTTCATAGGAGAATGGAAGAACTAAATATGGCATTCCTTTTTCTACCGTATGTGGTATGAGTCCACACACCCAACAGTCAGTTGTATTGATCACTAACTGATGTTGATGTAACAACTGGACGAAGGAATTGTTAAAGTATTCAGTTCTTCTGATGAGTTCATGCTGGGGAAGAGTGTGAAATAGGTGCGGAGAGATAGTAGAAGAAGATGTAGAGGTAGGAGAAGAGACAACTTTTTGCTGCAGAGTAATAATGATCCAGTTTACAGATGCCAAAAGAATACACGACAATATAATGACGCATAGAGCAATACTACAACGACTATATATTTCTTTACAATTATTCTTTACATTTTTACTTTCTCTTTTATCTAATGTAGCCTCCATCTTTCTAAGTGGATGCTCACGGCAATCTTCCTCAATCACTGTAGTCACGATTATCTACCGTCCTATGACACTGTGAGGTC
The DNA here is from genome assembly GCF_031143425.1 of Pleurodeles waltl. Classification (NCBI taxonomy): domain Eukaryota; kingdom Metazoa; phylum Chordata; class Amphibia; order Caudata; family Salamandridae; genus Pleurodeles; species Pleurodeles waltl. Next base: position 1,146,698,927 of record NC_090439.1, read on the forward strand.
CTGCAGGCCTATTGCCACTTACTCAGGTCGTAACTAAGACTCCTACCGTGACCCTGCAACCGGGATAGAGTACTACATAGGAGAGAAATTTACAAGTTCTTTGGTCTTGGTCTCAAATTATAGCGTTCCTGTCCAGAGGCAGTCTGGTTTTGAAACAATGTTCCTGGATTTGTCGTGTTCAAGCGACGATGCGATGCTATTGCTTCTTGAAGGATGTCGTCGTCCTCTTTCTCAGAAAGTGTTCCAATTAGACGCGCATCACTGAATGGTACAAATTGCGGAACTTTCTCACTTTCAGAGTCACTGATGCCTCTACGGACCCACTGATCGAAAGGCAAGGGCAAAGGCACTTTCTTGCAGTGCACGGCATGCACCCAGTTTTTCTTTCCTTCGACTTTAACTGCTGTTCTTGTGGTCAAAAGAACCAGGCGTGGCTCTCTCCATCTGGGCTCCAAATTTCTCTGTCGTTGGAAATTTTTCGTGCAGACCCAGTCACCTGGTCGGATGGAATGACCTGGGTCTGTGGAAGCCTCTGGTAGAGCACTCTGAACCTGTTGATGAAGAACACGCAATTTAGTTGTAAGGTCATGCAAGTAGTCAATCAACATCGGGTATGGCAAGTCTGAGTATTTCTTAGGGCGAGGAACTCCCCATACATTAGCTGGGCGACCAAATATCACTTCGTAAGGGCTAAGCCCCAAACGAGAGTGTACTGCTGTTCTGGTGGACAGAAGAGCCAATGGTAAAGCATCAGGCCAATTAAGTCCTGTGCTAGCTTGCACCTTAGCAATTTTAAGCTTCAAGGTTCCATTGTAGCATTCTACTAAACCAGCCGACTGTGGGTGATTCGCCGCGTGGAACTTCTGTTTTATGCCAAGACCTGCACAAACTTTTTGCATGACTTGACCCACAAATTCGCTCCCATTGTCACTCCAGACAATGCGCGGCAAACCAAACCTAGGGAAGAATTCTTTCAAAAGTATTTTGGCAGTTGATAAAGCAGTATTGTCCTTCAGAGGGTAGGCTTCTACCCATCTAGAAAAAGCACATACTACCACCAGAACATATTTGAGGTTGTTGCATCATTCCATGTGAATATAATCGATCTGCAACACCTCAAATGTATATGTTGGAGGAGCAAAATGACCTGCTGGAGTTGGGGTTCCCTTTCCCGGATTGTACATCAAGCAAACAATACAATGTTTTACTACATTATTTGCACACTTTGGAATCCCCTCATTTTGCCACACAGGAGCCAGAAGTTTACATATTCCTTTTGCACTTAGGTGAGCTGGACCATGTGCCATAGTGACTACAGGTAGTACATAAGCATCTGGTAACAGCCAACGTTGATGTTCTGATAATTCAACCCAACATCCCATCTCATCTAACATTCCTGTACTTTCCTTCCACTTTCTCAACTCATTCTCCGTAGCCTCTCCTTGAATTGATTTCACACTCTCTACTGTATCTTCACACATTCCCTTTTCTCTTACGCAGTTTGCGGGACCTGCAACATACATTCGACTTGTGTTGTCTCTGGCTGTCTTTTTTGCTACCTCATCTGCAAATGCATTTCCTCGACCAACATCGTCCACAATCTTTTTGTGTGCACTACACTTCACAATCGCTATCTGAGTAGGCATTGTAAGTGACTCAAGAAGTTCAGTCACTAATTGACCATGTTGTATCTTAGTACCATGGGAAGTAAAGAATCCTCTTTCCTTCCATAAGCGCCCAAAGTTAAACGCTACACCAAAAGCGTATTGGCTATCAGTGTACACGTTTACTCTTTTTCCTTCGGATAGCACACACGCTCTAGTTAAGGCTATCAATTCAGCTGCCTGAGCTGAATTATGTCTAATGCGTGCTGTCTCCACAATCGTATGCAAAGTAGTAATAGCGTAGGCTGAAACTGTATCTCCATTCGGGAGCTTGAAACAAGAACCATCTACCCATAGTGTTCCATCTGGATTCACTAATGGCGTGTCTTTTAGGTCAATTCTACCCTTAGTCTCTTCTTCAGTACGGAGAAAACAATCATGCTGTTCAGAGACATCTCTCTCTTCTGGAAGAGGCAACAAAGTAGCTGGATTCAGGGTATTACATCGTTTGATGTGTATGTGACTAGCCAAAAGCGTCAGCTCATATCCGGACAACCGAGCACTCGTAAGATGCTGCGTTTTTGTCCTATTTAGTAAAATATCCACTGCATGTGGCACCATAACAATGAGAGTATTATCTAGCACTACTCCAGCAGACTGTCGGATAGAAATTGCTGCTGCCGCTGTCGCCTTAAGACAACTAGGCAATGCTTTAGCTACTGGATCTAACGTAGCTGAGAAATATGCGCATGGTCGCTGTTGATCTCCAAAACGCTGCGTTAAGACTGACAATGCACAACCCTCTCTTTCGTGGACATAGAGCGTAAAGGGCTTACTGTAATCAGGAGTACCCAATACAGGAGCAGAACACAAAGCAATACGCAAATCAGTAAAACTCTTCTGACATTCGTCAGTCCACGGAAGAGGCTGAGGCGTATCTTTTAAAGTTAGCGCCAACAGCGGTTTAGCCAATAAAGAGAAACTCGGAATCCACTGTCTACAATAAGAAGTAATGCCCAAAAAGGCACGTACCTCTCTTTGTGTGGATGGGACTGACATTTGTGCAATTGCCTGAATTCGTTCGGGGGTCAATCGTCGTCCCTCCTTTGACAAGAGATGACCCAAATAAGTCACCTCGCGACAGACATATTGTAATTTAGAAGGAGAAACCTTGTGATTTAGATCAAACAAATGACGCAACAGTGCAACGGTCACGTTTTTGCAAATCTCCTCTGAATCAGCGGCAACTAATAAGTCATCCATGTACTGAATGAGGGCGGCACCGGACGGTAAGGAAAAGGCATCAAGATGACATTTTAGAGCTTGACTGTAAACAGAGGGACTTTCACAATAACCTTGAGGTGCGCGTTTAAACCGGAAGCTTCGGCCTCCGAGGGAAAAACCAAAAATATCTCTACTCTCTTCGGCGATGGGAATACTAAAGAAAGCATTCTTTAAATCGATAGCTGAAAACCAAGTCGCTGTAGAAGGTATCATCGTCAACAGAGCAGTGATATCTGGGACTACAGGAAACTGCGGTACGACAATCTTGTTTACCTCCCGAAGATCAATTACAAAACGATAAACAGGAGGCTGAGAAGGATCAGTGCGTTTAAGAACCGGAAGAACAGGACTGTTACATATATTTCCTCTCGTTTCCTCAACCACACCCTTCTGAATCAAATCATGGACAATTTCCAGAAGTGCTTTCTCACCTTCAGTAGAGATTCTGTATTGCGGAATACGTGGCATTTCAGCATTGGGCTTAAGAGTAACAACATAAGGTGGGATCTCAAGACAACCAACGTCATTCGCACACGTAGCCCAAAGCGTTTCGGGAAGAGAAAGCAATTCAGGTGGGAATTGATCTTTTGATAAGTACATTGGACTAGTCATTTTCTGTCCTAGAGTGAGGTATACACCAGAAGGTGAACAATATATCGTAGCATGCATTCTTTTTAATAGATCTAAACCCAACAGATTTTCACCACAACCATTCGTCAGAAGAAGCGGAGCTTCTAAATCATAAGGGCCTATTGAAACAGGCAAAGGGCAAGAAACTGGATTGCGAACAGGGGCGCCAGAAAATCCTACAGATACATTCGTTAAGCCAGACAAAGGTGCGCCAGGGAGTTTAGAATGAATGATAGAGCTTCTCATGGCACCAGTATCTAAAAGAAATGGCTCTGAAACACCCATTGTAGTGACATTAACATAAGGTCCATTCTGATCCACTGGAATTGACGTAACCCCCTTACTTTGTCCATGGCTGTCCTATTCAAAATGAAGACTTTCATTTCCTCCTTCAATATACTGATCCTCACTGTAATACTGTGTAGACCTAACATTTTGCTGGTCAAAGTAATTTCCGGAATTTGGAGGAACAAAAGAACGCTGCCCTTGGGTTAACACACCTCGACCTCTACCTCTATTTGCTGACTGAAGACCACCACGACCTCGTGAAGCAGATGTTGCTCCATTACGCTGCAACAATGCCGGACAATTGTTCTTAAAATGACCTTCCTCCCTACAATAAGCACATTGATTGGGACCTAGCAAAGGTCTTGGAATGAATGGTTCAGGCTTTTGATACAACCTCTGAAACTGCGGAGGCTGTTGAAACTGAGGCTGAACATAACGAGGAGGATAAGCCTGTTGCAAAAGAACTTTAGTTTTTAATTCTTTCGTCTTTTTCTCTTGTTTTTCCCTTTCTTCTTTGTCTCTATTTTCATAATATTGTGCAGTAGCCAATATCTGAGCGGAAGAAGAAACTGCCCATGAACTCTCGGAGTCTTTTAGCTTGTGTGATAGTTCAGGAAGCAAGTTATATACGAACTTATCCACAAATAATCGCTGTCCCCCTTCTGTAGCCATATCTTGACCACTGTGATCAATGAATGTCTCCTCGAATCGGGTAAAGAAATCGGAAACACTTTCATCTTTCTTTTGTTTACATGCTGCTAGCTTATCCCAATTAACTCTCAAAGCAGGCATCATTGTTTTCATTAATGTAATAATCCTACCAGGGAGTTCTGAGATCAAAGCGTCGGGTTTTGCACCACCTACTTGACCTCTATCTGCGGCAATAATAGCGTTCCAATCGCCGCCTAATTCTTGAGCGTGATCCTCTCTACGAATTTTAGCCCATATTGTCTGTGGAACTACATTTCCAATCAACATGTCAATATCTGCTAGATTCATAGTACATGCATCAATTGTTTGCGACAACTCTTTATAGTAACCAGCAGGATTTTTGCGTGAATCTGGTAGTGACTGTTTAAGTGCTAAAACTTCAGACCTTTTCCAGGGGACATGTATCCATATGCGCTGAAAATGCGCAGGAATAGCTGGATTAGCACCTGCTGCTGCAACTTCTTCCTTCCATATTGGAGAAACCTCTCTCATGGGATAGTTTTTCAGTGCTGTCCTAACTGAAGGATCAGAATCAGGAAAAGTCTGTGAGAACAATAGGGATCTGAAAGAAATAAGTGTTCTGACAGCGTTTTCAACCTTAGGACCCACAATAAGTCCTTTGTCAAAGTCAGCCTGAACATCTAACAGATCCTGTGGGACCGAACCCAAATTCATATCCTCCCATTCTTTAGCGAGAGTATCGCACATAACTTTAAAAACATATCTCTGCGTAGGTGCATTCCATTGCAGAAAGGTGGACATAATATCAGACGTACTATATTGAGGACCCTTCTTGATCCATCTACAAGCAAGTGAGTCCAATTTTTCTCGCTCTTCGGAGTCTGGGAATTGACTACGAGACTGTCTTCGAGAAAAAGCTGGAGACACATTTAAAGCTTCAAAGAAAGGTGATAAGAGACCAGAGACAGTATCGGTAAATCGCTTACGCGTAGATGGAGAATTTGACATAAGGATAGGGGACAAGGTATTAGGTGAATTAACTAAAGGAGCATTAGGAATTGCCAAAGGAGCAGAAGGCAAAGGAGTTAAAGGCAAAGCTGGCATAGGCAATACTTGAGGAGGCAAGTGTGGAAAAGCTGGAGCAGGCGGAAGCACAACTGGCGGCTGAACAGGCTGTAACATCGGGGGTGCATTAGCACCTTGTACATAGGGCGGAGGCAATTTCAATAAGTGGGACATTAAGGAATCTTCCTCAAAATCTTTTCTTTTATCAAGGGAAGAGATAGGCAACGTCGGATAGCACTTATCTATTGCCATTCGATGCTGTCTGTCTGAAATTTCCATTGCATTATCTATTTCATCATCTTTGAATTGCTGAGCAGCCTGTATAATCGTCATTCCCTGTGTTTTCCTATCTCGTTTCGCTTGTTTAATTTCTCTCTGTTTGGCTTCCTTACGCCAAAGGCGAAAAGAGTCAAACATTGCCGGCCGGGCTTTTCTTTTAAATAACGTTGCTTCTAAATTATCTAGCACATCAGTTTCGAAACTACCATTTTCTGGCCATTTTAAAACACCATCTTTCTTTGTATATCGGGTCCATGTCTTATTAAAGGCAATAGGACCAACACCATGTTTAGAATAGAGCTCATATGTGGGAGTTCCAACCGAAGGAATCGGACAGGAGTCCTCAAGCTGGGAGTCCCTATTACAACCAAAGCAACAAAGTTTTCCAAACTTAGTCAGACCAGACATCTCACGATTTTTACTGGCTGTTCACAAACATCAAGGGGGTAAAACTTTCAGTTTACACAGCACAAATGCACTTCCCCTCGGCTTTGGCCACTGCAATGGCCAAATCTAAGGACCTAAGGACAAAACAAAGACCAAAATTTGTGGGCGCGACCCACCAAATACTTAACTAAGGATGTCTTCTTACACCAACAGAGGCCCGTCTATCGTCTCGCTTTACCATACATCATCAAAGAAAGGGCCAAGGCAGGGCGGCAGTCAGGGCAGCAGTCGTCAGTAGCCGTCAGGAAGGAGTAACCGCGCTGAAAAAGACCTTCGGACCACTTCGACATACAGGGGTCGCTTGACGTGGCTCGCGATTCCTCCAGAATTTTCTTGCGGGGTTCCTCACGACCTTCAGGCAGAACCGGTACCGCTGAAGCCGCCCCACGTTGGGCGCCAGTTGAAGAACCAGAACCTTTTGGGTCTGGCGGCGCAGGGTACGCCTGAAATCTCCTTGGATTCACCTGCCTCAACTAACAGAGACACGGGACACTCTGTCAGGCGTAAAAGATCAGATTTATTAGCTGCAGCTAGTACAGTTGTCCAAGAAGTACACAAGGTATGTTCTCAGGAGACTGCCACTTTACTTTGTGGCGCACAATCTTATATACCGTATAAAAACCATTTATTAACTACATACACTCCCAGAACACATAGAAAGGAGCCAGTAAGAATGATGTAAAGATAGAACAGAGTCAATAGAAATGTCGGAAAACAAGACAGAACAAAGTATCAAGTGACTTAAGGTTGCCTCCCCTCCAGCTGTGTTTGTCACCCCTCCCTTGAACTAATTCATTAACCGATCCACAACGAAGTTGCATGTGGTGCGATAAGTTTGTGTGCGTTTGGAAGACAGTTGTGAAATGAGAGAATACTAGCAAAGGACAGCGAAGGCCAGACGATAAGATAAGATCGGCGGAGAATAGTGTGAGCCTACAGATAGTTGAAACAAGGATTAGAAAACCAGACAGGGATTAGTGTACTCGGTCAGACCTTAATACCAGCCTTGTAAAGATAGAGGCAGAAAGCTGTTTTGAACACCATGTTGCAGAATAAGCAGAAAAGGCAGAATGGACTTCGTTCGCTGTGCTGCCTGAGTGAAGGCAACATAAAATGGCGGCGGGCCACAAAATGGCGGGTCGATACGATCGTATTAAAAATCGAATTTCCTCACCACTCCCAAACCCCCTCCAGCTACCTGTCCCAGTGTCTCCAAAAAACTTTTCCTGTCCAACCTTGACCTCTTTCCCACACCTCCCCCACCCCCTCCGTCTCCTAGGCCCCGAACTAGCACCTCAGCCACAACATCTCCGGGACCAGTGGTGCCTGTAGTCACTGGAAACTGGAGTGCACCGGCCACCAGGGCAGCCAGTGTGGCACGGAGCCACAGCACAGACAGTCCCCTATCTGTGAAGCATCCGAAGTTGGCCAGTGCCCGGCGGGAGAGGGGGAAGACTCCAGCCACCAAAGCCGCTCCCAGGGGTCCCGGTGGGAGTGTGGAGTCAGCTGCGACACCTTCCAAGGTTGGGAAGGGCTACAAGAAACCAGGAAAGTCTGGGAAGAGCAGCACTGCGGAGGAGACCGGCATCATCCCCGCTGCCCAGGAGGCCACAGCCGTCATCCCCGCTGCCCAGGAGGCCACAGCCATCATCCCCGCTACCCAGGAGGCCACAGCCGTCATCCCCGCTGACCAGGAGGCCACAGCCATCATCCCCGCTGACCAGGAGGCCACAGCCATCATCCCCGCTGGGACAGAGAGGACAGCCAGCACAAGCTCTGCTGGGCTACAGAGGACCGCCAGCACAAACCCCGCTGGGCTAGAGAGGACCGCCAGCACAAGCCCCGCTGGGACAGAGCGAACCGCCAGCACAAGCCCCGCTGGGCTAGAGAGGACTACCAGCACAAGCCCCGCTGGGGCAGAGAAGACCCCCAGCACAAGCCCCGCTGGGCTAGAGAGGACCGCCAGCACAAGCCCCGCTGGGCTAGAGAGGACCGCCAGCACAAGCCCCGCTGGGCTAGAGAGGACCGCCAGCACAAGCCCCGCTGGGACAGAGAGAACCGCCAGCACAAGCCCCGCTGGGCTGGAGAGGACCACCAGCACAAGCCCCACTGGGATAGAGAGGACCGCCAGCACAAGCCCCGCTGGGCTCGAGAGGACCTCCAGCACAAGCCCCGCTGGGCTAGAGAGGACCGCCAGCACAAGCCCTGCTGGGACAGAGAGGACTGCCAGCACAAGCCCCGCTGGGCCATGAAGGACCGCCAGCAGCTGAATCACTGCACAGGAGCCCGACGATCAAAGCACCGCTGAACAGAGCACCGCCACCTCAAGCACCGCTGAACAGGGCACCGCCGTCTCAAGCACCGTTGAACAGGGCACCGCCGTCTCAAGCACCGCTGAACAGGGCACCGCCACCTCAAGCAATGCCTGCCCATGCGCGCCAAGGGCACTGACGCTACTGAGTCCGTCACGGGCAGAATGAAGCACTCTGGGCACGATGCCCCCTCCAGAACCAGTGGAGAGATACATCTACTACCTCTGTCCTTAGCAGGATGAAGCACTCTGGGCACAATGCCCCCTCCAGAACCAGTGGAGAGATCCATCCACTACCTCTGTGTTTAGCAGGATGAAGCACTCTGGGCACAATGCCCCCTCCAGAACCAGTGGAGACTATCATCCACTACCTCTGTCCTTAGCAGGATGAAGAACGCTGGGCACCAAGCCCCCTCCAGAACCAGTGGAGACTGTTATCCACTTGAGAGACTGTGGCTTTGCACTCCCAAGGATGGAACAGTGGTCAACCCACCCACTGTAGAGACTTGAGAGACTGTGGCTTTGCACTCCCCAGGATGGAACAGTTGGCAACCCACCCACTGTAGAGACTTGAGAGACTGTGGCTTTTCACTCCCCAGGATTGAACAGTGGACAACCCACCCACTGTATAGACTTGAGAGACTGTGGCTTTGCGCTCCCCAGGATTGAACAGTGGCCAACCCACCCAATGTAGAGACTTGAGAGACTGTGGCTTTGCACGCCCCAGGATTTAACAGTGGCCATGTGGCCCTCTCGTGGATTTGGTGTCGTGCACTCAACCGGCAGAGGTGCCCCCGCTTTCCCTCCCCCTGAGGTGCCTGTTTTCTTGCTCTCTGATGCCCCTGCAGTGTTCTCTCCGTCATGGCCGGGGATCTTGTGTGGGCCTCGCCCATAACGTGTGGGCCCAGTGTTCCACAGACTTAATTGGAGCACTACCTAGACTACTATGCTTGGTGTACATTTTGTTAATGGTGTATGTATGTATAATTTTGCCTACTTGATTTTAATATATTACAATGGTTCCACTCATTTCCTTTTGTCTTTGAATTCTTCCAGGGAGTTTGAGGGGTGTAACTGTAATGTGTCATGCTGTATTAGTGTGTGTGTTGTAGTGGGTGAGGGTGGGGGTGTTGCGTGTGTGTGTCCCTGTTTTTTCCCTCCCCCTCCCCTGTGTCGTAGGTGCAGTACTCACTATGGTCTTCGCCGCGTTCGTGCTCCTGGTAGAGGAGCAGGAAGACTATCGCAGGGAGAATTTGGAGTTCCGGCTCCATGGTGTCCCAGTTCCTCGTGGGGTGTGTAGAGGTGAGCGTTTTGCCTTCTGAATCCTGTTTCCGCAGTGTTTTTATCCGCGGTGAATCCGCTCCGGAAAAGGTGTCGGATTGGTAGGTTGTGATACTGTGGGTGGTACTTTGTCCTCCGCCTGTCTGTTGGCGGTGTCCGCCGCGCTGTTTGTTTGTACTGCCGTGGAGGTAGAAATGTTAAAGTGGCTGTCTTTGTTGGCGGTTTCTGCCACTGTTGTAATTACAAAATTTTTACCGCCGACCTGTTGGCGGTCTTACCGCCGCTTAAACACCGACCGCCAGGGTTGTAATGACCACCTATATGTCAAAAGTTGCACAATGCAAGCATTGTGTCAATTTTAAACCCTGGCTCCACGTGATGGCAGCCCCAGGCCTGAAGAATGCAAGGTGTGTATGCCTGCAGTAGGTGGCATACAAAAAATTAACTTTTAAATCGACTTAGTTCCACTGTGCCATTTTTGGAGTTCACTTGAATCTGTGGCTAAGGCAGGTTGGGTAAATGACAATTCCATTGTTATCAAAATGCCTAATTTCACTTAGCAGGTTTAGCACCTTCATGTATGATGCAAAGCATGCTAAGTACCACCATAATGTCATAGTTTACAATGTCAGTGTCCTGACATGTGCATTGGTGTGCCATATGTTACATAGAGCACACACATGGTAGAGGTACGTGGTGGTAGTATGGGGTTGAAAAGAGTCAAGCATCCGAGTGGTTGCTACTTTTTTCACAGAGATTTACTACAAAGTTCTAAACTTCTGCCAATGGACAGTATCCTGTCCCCCAAAAGTTTGCAACAAATGTTCCAGAGACATGTATGGGTGCACCACATATCTGTACATGTTTTTGTAGGCTAACTGTGTCTGTCTGACTGACATGTTATAGATAGCAGTTCTTCATTCCTAACAGTAAGTTGACTGGGTCGCTCAGCTAAACAAGTGGGAATGTGGGAATGTGTAACAGTTGTCCATGTTTTCCTGTCATGTCTTGCGGGTGGACCTCCATCCAACAATATTGGCGAGGTTTCCCATTTTGAAGACCCCAATGCAGCCAGTAAGTATCACCTTGTATGTTACGTATATAGATCCAGGGTTGTGTATGAGACAGTATGATGTGTGCTATGTCATGTTAAAATGGCATATGTGTCAATTAAGACACCATCATCTATCCTTGGTTATGAACATCCTGTCTGATGTTACGTTGAGGATGTGGAAAGAGTTGAATGATGCACAGGTGCCAACGTGTGCAACAATGGATTTGTGGGTATTAGGAAAAGATAATTATGACCACAAACACAGTGATGTAAGTCAAGATATGTGTCAGAGGTGCTGGTTTTTAGAATTGCATGGATGTTGCCAACATACTTGTCACAGCCCATGTTACTACTCTGTGTGCCACACACTGTACAAATTTACTCTGGGCATGGTACAATTTATGTACATGTCTCCATGGAACCTATCAAAGAGACACTTGCACCACCGGTGCTTCAATACTCTTCAGAAATGAAGTGAGGCACCACCCGTGCAAGGAGCTTTTTGTAAAGGCCAACTGTCAGTTGAGTACACATAGAGATTTTAGCTCTTCTCCAGATGGATGTGAGGCATGTCTACGGATTTTAGCAACAAGATGTGTGCGGATGATAAGTGTGAGTGAGCATGGTCACATCACATGTGTATGAGATGACCATGGTGAGTATTTACCTGATACTTAGGAGATGTAACAAGCTTGTGCACAGATAGAGTAAGATTTAAGAAATGTGGCGCTGCACCCAGAGAAGCACCACATTTCCTGTGCCCCTAGCGCCCCCCATCCCCAGCATGTGTGTGCCGTATTTGAAATACGGCACGCCATGGCTCATTGTAAGGGGCAATAGCGTAAACATTTTTGATGCTATTGATGTACTGTCCAGGTTTAGCGCAAAATAAGTTGCCGCTAACCCTGAACTATACCAATGGTGTGCCCCCTTGTGACGCCTACTCTGAGCAGGCGTGAAAAGTTGCCGAAATAAATGACGCAGTGGAATCTCTTACATTCCCCTGTGCCATTTGTGCACCCCTACGGGGGGAATGCCCCCTTGCATTCATTATGCCTGGAGCAGGCATAATTTGGCGCAAGGTTTTACAAAGTGCATGTATGTATTGTACCACTTTATAAATATGGCACAGGGAATTTGGCCTTGTTGGGCCACATCAGGGTCAAAATAATGATGATGCTAATATGGTGCAAGGAGTGGCGTAGCCCTCTTAAATCTGGGTGCTAGTGTGCAACATTGGATAGCCGCTATCCCTGTGACATTAACAAGATATTGTAGGTGCTTGGTAGGCAGATTTGGATAGAATGTCTTGACATTGTTGTAGTATGTGTGGTGAACAACATGTGTGTTTCTATTGCATTCTTGTTCTTCCTCTACCCAAAGCAGTTTTGATGACATGTTCTCCTCATGTTTTAGCAGCCACAGTGACCCCAACACAGAAGCACGCCTTTGATAAGAGGGCAGAGTGATTCTGCAACCAGCGCCAAGAAAGGTGTTCCCTCAACAGCGAGTGTCAGGGGTACCTCAGTAGGTCCCACCCTCTCAAAATCCACAGCTCACACAACACCAGCAGCCCAGCAACAGCGACCCCCAGGTGTCACTACGTGCATAGGCATATGTTAGGTAGCATAGAGTAGGTTAGTATAGTTAGGGGGTGGGATTTAGTTTTTTTCATTTTGTAGTTTTGGGGGCTATGTTTAATTAAAAAAATACAAAAATATTAAAATAAAAAAATACAAAAAATATATATTTGTTTAGGCGCTAGGTTTAGTTAGTCTATGTGCAGCTTTAGGTTCATGTTGTCTTACTTGCCTATTGTCTCTGAAGGGAGTCAAAGGCCCAATGTTTATTGTGTGGCGTTACATGTATAAGATAAGTTTAGATTAGTATAGATAGCTGTAGGGATAAGTTAAGATAAGTTAGTATAGGTTAACTTAGTGTGTAGTTTAGGTTTTTAATAGGTAGTGTTTTTTAGTATTAATAAATACTGTTAGGGCCAGATGTATCAAACAATTTTGCATTCGCAAACGGTGCGAATCGGTAAATTCGGCCGTTTGCGAATGCAAAAACGTGGTCTGCAATGCATGAAAGGCATTCGCAGACCAAAAATAAGAAATCGCAACATTTTTGAATTTTTGCGGTGCGACCTGGTTTTGCGAGTCGCATTTTGCGATTCGGTATTACCAGTAGGAATTTGCGAGGTGCAAAATGCGAATCGCAAAATCCAAATTGCAAATAGATGCATCAAAAAATCGCAAATAGCGATTTTTCGCAGAATGGCATTTTGAACATGCAAAATACCACTAAGTGAAAGCAGGTGGTAACCAGGTGCAACCTATATAAAAAGGCCCAGAAAGCCTCAGACTCTGTTCCACAATGGCTGCACTCTACGTCATGGCGAGGAGGATGAGGATCCTGGCAGGTTTGAGGAGAGGGAGGAGGAGACAGGAGCGCATTTTCAGAGTGCGCATTACACTTTTTGACCTGACAGAGGAGGAAATATATGAGAGGTATAGGTTGAACTCAGCCATGATACTTGATCTGATAGCTGAGTTACAACCCATGCTGCAGGGTAGAACACTAAGGACCCACAGCATACCCACCCATGTGCAGGTATTATGCTCCTTACACCTACTCGCCTCAGGGAGCTATCAAGGGGTCATAGCAGCGGCTGGGGGGTGTCACAGAGCACCGTCTCCAGATTTTTCAATGCATTTATCAACGCCATGCTAAGCAAACTCCAACACTACATCAGATTCCCCCACGCCCCACAGGAAATACAGCAGACAAAAATTGAGTTTTATCAGATAGCACAGTTCCCCCACGTCCTAGGTGCCATAGATGGCACACATGTGGCAATATGTCTAACATCAGTCACAGAGTATGTGTACCGCAACCGTAAACACCAACATTCCATGAATATACAGGTGATATGCAATGCCTCCTATATCATAACTGATCTCGTGGCCAGGTACCCAGGGAGCACACATGATTCATACATCTTTCGTCACAGCGGCATTCACACAAGACTGCTAGCTGGGGAGTTTGGAGAAGGATATCTACTAGGTACTGTCACTCTTTACACTGGCGCATAGATAACAAACCCATGTCAGATGGCTGAGTTACTCATCACACCTTCTGTCCCTTCCAGGAGACAGTGCCTATGCAGTGCGCACCTACATGATGACGCCCTACCTCAATCCCACAACACCAGCAGAACGGAGATACAATGCAGCACACAGGGCAACCCGCAACGTGGTGGAGCGCACATTTGGCCTCCTGAAGAGTTGCTTCCGTTGCCTCCATAAGAATGGAGGGGCACTACAGTACAGTCCAGAAACCACATGTAGAATAGTGGCTACTTGTGCAATCTTGCAAAATATAGCTACAACCAGGGGCATACCTATAGAAATCAGTAACACTGAATCAGATGAGGATGATGATCCCATACCACCTCTACAGCCAGCAGACAGGACCAGTGCAGCAGAGGGAAGGCAAAGGCGTGCTGACATCAGACACAACCATTTCAGACGTGAGTATGAATGACAAAACCCCACTGACAACTGTACCTGTAGTGATAGAAATTCATTACCTTACGTCAGGTAATGAATGGTGAAAAATGAAGTAAACAGGTGATGGCAAAAACTAAAAGAAACAAAAGAACTGAGTCCCGCACTATTACATCATAGTGGGAACACCAGTGTCAATGCGGCAAGAGTCACTTCCTCCTCCCACGCACACCACTCGGGTGCCCAGTTGACTCACTAGCACCCTGAATGTCACCCTCAGTGCCAGTGCTGCGTCTGGCACTGCGCCGTCTGGTGTATGATGTAGGTACTGCCACACTACTAAGGCTCGAACTGTCCTCAGTGTCCCCCAAGGCTACCTCACTGGGAGTGGCAGATCTCTGTCCCAAAACTAGTTCAATCACATTAGTGATTTGTACAAGGCCCTGGATCACATCCCTGCTGGTGTGTGCAGCCTCCACTTGGGCAGCCACAGCGCGACGGGCGATGAGTGCTGTGGAGTTTGCCATCCTGTTTGAGGACCTGCAGTAGTTTGCAAACATTGGCCTGAAGCGGTGTTCATGTCTGCGTCGGCTCACCCTTTCGTGGCGCAGCTCCTCACAGAGGTTACGCACTGCACTAGTAAGCTCCCTAGTGTCCTCAGAGGCCTGCACCTGTCCCTCACGCAGCTGGGTGATGATGCTGTTCAGTGTGTCAAGTTGCCGATGCAGGCCCATCATATGTCTATTGTGGACTCTCAGTTTCTGGTCCAAACTCAATATTCTCCTGTTTTGCAGGCGCTGTTGCTGTAACATAGCAGCCTCAAGTCCCCCGAACAAGGATGGACCCTCACCTGCCTCATGCGGTTGCTGCTGGGACACTGTGGCACTCCTGCATTGTGCTGCATGACCCCTGTCCTCCGGTATCTGGCTGCGCCTGTCTGGTGCAGACGGTGTGCTTGGCCCCTCCTGCTGCACATGAGGTCTGGCAGTGGTAGTGGCCTGGGCCTGCGGCGCACAGTGCAGGTGTTGAGGGACCTACTGGTGTTGGTGTCAGAGGGCTGCTGGGTGTCCGTCTCCCCTACACAAGGACTGTGTGTGGCTGCTGGGCCAGGTCCACCTGCAACAACAATATGCAGCATGTCAGTTCTGTATGTTACATTATCTGTCAGAAAATGGCAATAAAGGTACAGGTACTGCTCTACATGGTGTTGTGTGTGTTGTGTTACCTTGGGTGTCACTATGCTTCCTTACATTGTCATGCTACTGTCTGTACTAGTTTGTGGACCGCAACTCCCATAATGCATTGTTGTGCTGCTTCTCAGATGTGGACTGGACTACTTTACACACTACTTCACATTACATGGTAATTCCTAAGGGGCTTTTATGCATGCACATATTGGGTTCAAACAACAACATTGCACTTACCTTGGCTGGTACTCGGTTGAGCGGAGGTGTCGATATCTGTGACCCCTGTCACTGCTTCAGGGAGGAGTGTGGATTCCACCAGGTCCTCCAGTGGTGTGGCAGGTGGTTCGGTTGGTGGTCCGCCACCTGTGCCCCTGGCCTCTGCAAGTCTTCTTGCCACCCTCTCCTTTGCCTGAGACCGCAGGTCGTACCACCTTTTCTTAATTTCCTCAATGGAGCGCTGTGCCACTCCAATGGTGCAGATTGTACCCTGGATGTCAAGCCATAGCCTTCTTTTCTCGCTCTCAGGAACCTGGAGTGATGATTTACCAAACAGGCGGTCATGACTCCTCACAACCTCTTCTGTCAGTACCTCCAGCTCTTGTTCACTGAACTTGAGTTTGCGCTTCCTCTCCTGCTTCTCCTGTGATGTACCTTGGTGCTCCATTCTGGCTCAGGTGTTGCTGCTCCTTCAGAGTGCTGCTCTATGTGGCTGGGCTGCTCTCACTCAGGATGCTGGTTTGGGTGTGGCACCTGAAACTGCCTGGGATGACTCATTTCCTGCTGGTGATGTCATCAGGCTCCTCCAGGTGTGCATTCTCGAACTTTCTCGCATTTTGCGATTTTTTACCGAATCGCAAAAAAATCACAATTTGCGATTCGGTAAATGGGCCTCGCAAACCACAAATAGCGATTTTTTTGAAATCGCTAATTCCGAATCGCAATTTTGTTACATAGCCAATTGCGACTCGGAAATAGCGATTTGTTAATAATCGCATTTTGCGATTCGCAGACCCCAGTTTTCATACATATGGCCCTTAGTTTTCTACAATATGTTGTCCATGATGATTGACTGTCTGGGTGTCATCATGTCTGCTCTAACCATGCTAGACAAATGCCTTTGTGTATGCATTCAGCATTGATTTACATGTGACTATGTGTATTCCCTATGACCAAGGACCTGTGTGATTGGCAATGATATCACATTGGCTACTCAATACACTTTTCAGTGGCTGCCCCTCACAGTCTTACATATGCCTATTTTGTTGGTCAAATCAATGATGTACATCAGGGAAAGTGCCAGACACTTGTTGTCTGAACCACAGATGCCATATGTCAACTTGCATGGATACCTGTTTAATACATGCTTTGAATACTCAGACAGTTGGTTGTAGTCCACAATGCTAACAGCCGCCTTAATTATGTGTGGGTCCTAGTGTGTGTCTTTGTGTCTGACAGTAAGCAACACATGTTCTTTGGTTCTGTATTCAGTGACATAGCTTCACACAATGCATACATTTGTAACAGTTGATGGAACACTGAAAAAACCCAGAACACATGTGATTATGGTGATTTAATTACATGTGCAAGTTTTGTTTCCAATGACGTACAACGTACAGTTCACTGACCCTATGAGAGATCCCAAGCCATTGAATGTCTAAGGATGAGGGATATGTCAAGAGACTTGTGTAGGAGAGTTGAGCATTAGTGAGGAGGTATCCAAATTAACAATAGGTATGGATTGAGACAACAACAGTCTATAGCAGTTAGGTCAACAGTAGTTAAGTGAAAAAGACACATCGCCAGCTGTCACAACACTGGCATTATCTTAAGCACAGAAGTAAAGAGATACTGTCCACGTGGCACAGACTGTAGCTACGGGGTGGTTTTTCATGTGAAAGATGTTCCTTTCACATCTTCATCCTCTGAGGTATGTGGGTCCTCCTGTGCCATGGGTGGTGTTGTTGTTGAAGTTGAGGGGCGTACACACACATCAGGGGATAGAGATGTGGAATCAAAGGTTCTGGTAGCTGTCATTGTGGGAATGCAAAAGGCATCACTGCAGGAAAGAGGAACTGCTAGTTTCGCAACACAGCACCTACGTCACAGTGGTAGGCAGATCTCGCTGCATGGACTCCAGGGCATTTTGTATAGAACCCAGCCTGTTATCAATCATGCTGCTGGCACTTTGGAAGGTCAGATGGTCCGGCCTCTGCCTCATGACAGCAGCTATGTTGGTTGGGGACAGCAGATTTGTCCTTAATCGGACTGAGGCACCTCTGCACTCCCTCTACGTTGCCCGCCATGGTCTCCATTTCCATCCGCACCTGCTGTGCCAACTCCCGCTGGACTCCTACTGCTGTCTTTTGAAAGGTAATGTCTGGGTTCTCAGTGTCCAGGGATGTGGCAGGACTGGTCAGTGCTGTGTTTTGGTAATTGGATGGTTCATGTGGAGACCTCGCAACGCTGTGTGTCCTCCCTGTGCCTGGAGAAGGTGTCTGGAAGGAACCCAGGACATCCTGGAGAGTGTCAGCATTGATGGTCGGCAGCTGGTCATCCATATCATCAGTAAAATCCAGGACAGGAGGTAAGGCATCATTATTTGCAATGGGATAGTGAAAAGTCAATCTTTGACTGTAGTGGCTGTTGACATAGCTCATCATTTACTTGCTCCTGGTGGCTCAGTGACATGGTACTGACCCCCACATCAAGGCACACATTTATGGACCCTTAATGGCACACTGTGCCACCTGAGTATCATTTCTGTGGAGTACCCCATTGACACAATCTGCCAGTCCACAGTTCCCAGTGTGTTACACCCACCTTGATTGTTTTTTTTAATCATGATCTTTGACATATGTACCTCTTTCATTGACTTTTCAGTGTTACATATGCATGCCATGGGAATTGTTCCGGATTTGTGCTCACACTACAAGTGGAGATGTACAGAAATACTTGGATGGTAGGGAGACAGCTGTCCAAATGCATCTTTGTAGCTACTTTAAATGGTGCGTCCAGCATCCTGCACCACCCATTGTGAGATTCAACCACCTTGTGTGTATGTGCGCAACTGGATTTTCTTTCTTCCTGCAGGGTAACAGTCACCGGTGTATCTCAGGTTTCCTTGTTGCATAGCTGCAAGGATGGCTGCATTGCTGTACTGAGTGTTGTTTTGGTGGAAGGTAGACCTTCATGTTTGCACACAAGGTGGTTTATTGTTATGTTGTGTGGTGCAGGGTGCTGAACACATGACTCAAAGTGACTAGGGGGATACAGGTGGAAAGCCCACCCACTTCCATCACTCTGACAACACATGTGTCGTGGAATGCAGATGTGATACATTTTGAGGCTTGTTGATGTGTGGATGCATCAGGTTGGGACACCAAATCAGGGGTGGCATTGTAGCATTATAGTTGTGATACTAAGGACTGACAATGTTGTAATCGTATTGTGGACTACTTTCAATGTGTGTTGTAATATTTGTCAAACATTGTAGGTAGCAGATTCATTCCTGTTAGTAGATATAGCAGGAATGCAGATGTGTATTTGGACCGGCAAGAGGGACACCCCTACACCATGCAGATTGTGTGGCAAAGTTGGATTATCCATCATATCTTTAGGCATTACCAAGGTTAGTAGAGGGAAGGATTGACTCTCAGTGACAAGTACACATTCCTGCACATTTGAATTGATGCTGCTCAGCAGAACAAGCTGAGCTGTTGCACTGCGTATTTCTTCATAAATGGGTAATTATATGCCAGTAAATCCAGACACAGGCATCATAGTGCTCTACCCAAGCATATTCTAGTGATAGGTCATACTTAAAATGCCACTGTGAGGTACCTTGCATACCTTATCTTGGTGTATCTATCATATGCCCCTCTCATACCTGACACTCCATAAAGTAGGCATTCCATGTGTTATTGGTAATCTTCACCTGCAACACATATGTGACCCACCCATCTTCTGATGCCTTTGAAAAGATCTCCACATCTGGATTTGGTTAAGTGTAGCCCAAGAACTCAGGGTGGTGTGGGAGTGACAAGTGGGTGTGTGACAAGATTGTATTTCTACAGATTGTAGTTGTTTATTGTGGGTTGCATTGTGCATCACACATAGGGCAAACTTTCAATGTATTTGGTACATTGATCCCACACCAACATTTTCCTTGCAGGCCCCTTGACCCAGCCATCGACACCATGGAAGCACATTAATTACATTACTGGTCACCATGGTGGATATTCCCACAGTAGTCTAATGAGTTTTGTCACTATAGTGGTGTTTTACTGCATTGGTACCATTAATGATGGTACCAGTGCAGCAAAGCACAGGGAGGCCCCTTGCTTACAATGCTTGCGTCACTTTGACATCTGCCTTTGGAAGCCCTCACACAATAGGTAGCACAGTGCAACCTTTATGGATTGCCAGCCCTACTAGTTCTTCCCTCCTTGCGTAAGTGATCTTTCCTTGCATACATCATATCTGCCACAGGCATATTGTGGTGGAAGAATGTACAATGTGGATCTATGCATGCATTGTGTGACATTGTTAATGTAGCACAAGGGGAATGGCCAGCTTGAATCCACATTGGCATCAATTGGTATGATGCTAATGTTGCTTTACAGGCTTGACAAATTGAGCCCCTAGTACGACAATTTGGAGTGTTTGGCCATTATGTCCCAGATGTAAAAGAAAAAGATGGAGCACAACTCTTCACACATTTGGCAGAGCCACACTGTAATTTTCCAAATGCAGGGATGAGCCATATTTAATCAACTACGGGGCACCCCTGTGTGGTCCCCTGTGTCAGTGCTAATTTTGCTGCTGATCGCTAATGCGGCCACCCTTGAGCCATGGTGAAAGATGGCTGCACTGCAGAGGAGATTGTTTTTGTGTAGGAAGGAACTCCTTCCTGCACAAAAACCATTAAAATGGTGATTTGCTCTTTCTATGTCTGCTGCAGAATGCAGCACACATAGAGATAACTTGTGATAAGTTCATCACCACAAACACGATTAGGTGGGCCAGCAATATCAGTACAGCCTTTGTCTGAAAACATCACCATGTCCTTAATGTTCAGTACAAGTACTAGAGTGTCCTTAGAAAGACAAATACTGCCCATCCCCTTTAAAAGCCTCTTCAGCTCATATGAACTGATTGAGTATCCTGTTCCGTGAAGAGCTCTGCCTCCTGAGAGAACACGTTGCACTCTGACTTATTTGCATTCTTCTTGCATTACATTTAAGCCCATCATCAATATTTCAGATCTCTTTTCTTGGCTAAAGATTTAGGTCAGCCATTACTCTTGCAGCTTAGTACTACTAGCATGTGCCAAATAATCCTGTTTAGGTGATTTTCATAATGGTGTGTTTGAATTCTGCGGTGAGTCGATTCCATGTTTCTGTTGGAGCTCATAGAAATATAATTTTGTTAAGTCAGCTTTGGAGAACGCATCCTCAAAGAGGTACTATTTTCTTTAAAGCAGTGGAAGTGGTTTTCTCCTATCATATTTGACCCCTATATGTTGCGGGGTCCAAGGACAAGTGCCAAAAGTACAAAAACAAATGGGTTTGCTCAGATTCAGGATACAATTGGATTAACATGGAGCTTTTTGTTTCTCCCATTACAGTTATCAATTAGGTTCTTTGTTGGATTTTTATTGTTTAAATAGCCTAGTTGCCCTTGAGCATAACGGTGCCTTTCTCATACATTGAGAACTATGATGGTATATAGGGGCATCTTCCAGCACTGTAAGAACTTGTCTTGCTCGCAGTTTGGAAGGTCTGTACCATGGAATCTGGACCTGACAGGTGACTGACCACCGTTTTAAAGCCCAGTAAAGTCCAATTCAAGTCTAATGGGTTTAATTCCTCAAAGACTTTTAAGTGGGCAATGGGTTGCTATGACAGTTATGTGTACTTCTGGATCTAGGTTGCTATAATTAAGCCCAACATTTCTGATGTGAGATTTGCAGTCTACTACAGATGAATCGAGGCAAGACTGGACAGAGACTTAGCTCTTGGGAGAATAAGTGGAATCTCGGCTGTGAGAAGTTTTAGCATGAGGAGATAAAAAGGCACCTACGACTTCTGCCTTTGTATGAGTGAGTCTTCTGGGGATGAGACTCTTGGATATAGCTATACATCAGATGATACAAGATTTTAGAGTGTTTGTGAAGTGTGTTAAAGGTTTGAAGTACAGATTTAAAAGAATTAGTGATAGGATTGAGGGCTGAAGTACCCTAGCCTTGAGGAGAAGAGTCTGCAAGCTAATTGTTCAATTTAAAGTATTTTAATCAGTTTTGTAGAAATTACAACCAGCAGTGGCACTTATACCCATTTTTCTTTGATTGTTTTAAGCACAGTGTTATGGTTCATCCTATCAAATCCTATCAAATCCATACATAAGTTTCTTTATTAATCTTAGTTGCATCATCTTTTTCACATACAGTGGCTATTTCGATGCTATAGTGATAATTCTGGACTGTAGTTCATCAAACAGGTTAGATCTTTCAATTGATTGTTTATTTTGTTATGCTACCCAGCTTTGTATGATTTCTGGTAAAATCAAAGGTCAATTACAGAAATGATTTAGCTCATCCTCTTTTAAGGCAGGGTGAACTGACCTCCTGGGACTTCTCATTGCATTAATGCAGAATCGATCAGAGGAGTACAGTGCAGGCCAAGAGATAGGCTGATCTGTTTTAATATGGTGGAAAATTGTGGGTCAGTGAGAGGATAGTCTAGAGTTCATTATGGTCCTAATCAGTCACTTTCTGTGACTTCTCTAAAATAGTTTGCGATCATATTGTATTTTAGAGCTTTGTCAACTGATATTGTAGAATGAGTGAGTTTCGTCTTTCAAATATTTTCATTACACAATTCAGAGCACTCTTTACACTGTTCTTTTGTAATTTTGGCAACTCGTCTAAAAAGTTGTTTTAATATGTTTTACATTGTAAAACTTTACTGAGATATCTTCACTTGGCCCAAGTAATATCTGATGAAAAGGGACCTTACTCTAAATAGGCTGTTTTCATACTTCATTCTTTCAATTTGTGAGGTGGCCAGGTTCATGGTTGACAGATCTGGCCACTATGAGCATCTTCCTTCCTTTGTTCAATTCTTGAGAATACCATTGTGATGAACTCTTTGTTTTTCTGATTCAATAATTGTAGGAAGCTGGCTCTGTATATACCATCTCAAAATGAGAGATAGTGTGCACAGAGTCCAGGGGTTCCCCAAGAGGTTTTACAGAGGCAATAATAGATATTACTAATGCTCTATTTGTGGTAGTATGGTCGAGCAGTTAGGCTTATCAGAGGATAGTGTTAAGCATGTGTTGTACACAAACAAGCAATAAATGAGAACACACTCTCAATGACTTAACTCCAGGCCATTAGTTTTTTTTATAGAAAAATATTATTTTCTTAGTTTATTTTAGAACCACAAGATTCAAATTGCAGGTAAGTACATTTTATGTTAGGTACTTTGCATAGGTATAATTAGAACTTTGAACCAAAACAGTTATGTACACAGTTTTTCATAAAATGGCAGTAGGCCATTTTAAAAGTGGACACAGTGCAAAATTCAACAGTTCCTGGGGGAGATACGTACAGTTAGGTTAATGTGGTAAGTCCCCGGGGCATAGGTAGCCCACCGTTGGGGGTCCAAGTCAACTCCAAACACCCAGCACCAGCAACACAGGGCCGGTCAGGTGCAGAGGTCAAAGAGGGGCCCAAATAACATGGGCACCTATGGAGATAGGGGGGTGCTCAGGCTCCGGTCTGCTGGCAGGTAAGTACCTGCGTCCTCGGGGAGCAGACCAGTGGGGTTTAGGAGAGCACTGGGGGTCCCAAGTAGGCACACAAAACACACACTCAGCGGCACAGGGGCCGGGTGCAGTGGGCAAACAGGGCGTCAGGTTTGTAATAGGATTCAATGGAGGGACCTGGGGTTCACTCAGATGTTGCAGGCAGGGCACAGGGGGGCTTCTCAGGACAGCCACCGACTGGGCAAGGGTGAGGGCCGCTTGCTGGTCACTGCTGCACCGGTGGTCGGTTTCTCAAGGGCCTGGGGGCTGTGGGTGCAGTGCTTCTCCAGGTGTTGGATATCTTTGTCCGGGGCAGTCGCGGTCAGGTGGGTCCTCGGGATTCCCTCTGCAGGTGTCGTCGTGGGAGTGCAGAGAGGTTAGCCCAGGGAGGACATGTCATCGGAGTTGCCTGGGGATCCTCTCTGGGTCGTTGGTTTCTCTGGTCACGGGCCAGGGGCGTCGGGTGCAGAGTGGTGGGGACTCACGCTTCTGGAGTGAGTTGAGAGTCCCTTTAAAGATGGTTTCTTCTTTCTTTGGTTGGACAGGTCCGCTGTCCATGAGAGTTCTTGATCCTTTGTAGCTGCAGGGCAGTCCTCTGAGTCGGCAGAGGTCGCTGGGCCGACAGGATGCATTGCTGGTGCAGGTTCTCTGAAGTTGGCGACAGGCCGGTAGGGCTGGGGCTAAAGCAGTTGTGTATCTCACTTCTACTCTGAGGGGTTTTTCAGCTAGGCAGTCCTTCTTTGTAGGTCATCAGGAATCTGCTGATCTGGTTTCAGGGTCACCCCTAAATACTAAATTTAGGGGTTTGTTAGGGTCAGAGGGCAATAGCCAATGGCTACTGTCCATGAGGGTAGCTACACCCTCCTTGTGCCCACTCCGTCATGGGGAGGGGGGCACATCCCTATCCCTATTGGTCCTATTCTTCCAAAGCAAGATGGAGGAGTTCTCAAAGATGGGGTCACTTCAACTCTGGACACCTTAGAGGTGGTCTTGGCTGAGGGGGTGACTCCTTGTTTTTCTCATTATCCCTTTGAATGTGCCGCCAAAAGAGGGGGCTCATCCAGGGGGTGGGCATCTCTCTTTGCTGGAGTGCCCTGGGGGCATTGTAACACCAGGTCTGAGCCTTTGAGGCTCACCACCGGGTGTTACAGTTCCTGCAGGGGGGAAGTGTGAAGCACCTCCAACCAGTGCAGGCTTTGTTTCTGGCCCCAGAGAGCACAAAGGCTCTCAGCCCAGAGGGTCAGAAACTTGTCTCTCAGTGTCAGTCCTGCACTGAAGGGTTGGGTAAAATACAGGGGGCACCTCTAAGATGCCATCCTTGTACATTTTTTAATAAATCCAACACTGGCATCAGTGTGGGTTTCTTATTCTGAGAAGTTTGATACCAAACTTCCCAGTGTTCAGTATAGCTATTATGGAACTGTGGAGTTTGTTTTGACAAACTCCCAGACCATATACTTAATATGGCCACACTGTACTTACAATGTCTAAGAATGGACTTAGACACTCTAGGGGCATATCAATCAATCAATCAGGAATTTGTAAAGCGCACTACTCACCCGTGAGGGTCTCAAGGAGCTGCTCATGCATCTATGCCCTCACCTGTGGTATAGTGCACCCTGCCTCAGGGCTTTGAGGCCTGCTAGAGGGGTGAATTACCTATGCCACAGGCAGTGTTTTGTGTGCATGGCATCTTGAGGGGGATGCCATGTCGACTTTGCCTTTTTCTCCCCACTCACACACACAATCTACAATGGCAGTGTGCATGTGTTAGGTGAGGGGTCCCTTGGGGTGGCACAACACATCCTGCAGCCCTTAAGGACCTTCCCTGGTCACAGGGCCCTTGGTACCACTGGTACCGTTCACAAGGGACTTCTCTGTGTGCCAGGGGTGTGCCAATTGTAGAAACAATGGTACATTTTTAATGAAAGAACACTGGTGCTGGGGCCTGATTAGCTGGGTCCCAGCACACTCTCAGTCAAGTCAGCATCAATAGCAGGCAAAAAGTGGGGGGCGGTAACTGCAACAAGGAGCCATTTTCCTACAGTAATCTTAATGATTTCATTCATGAGGAGGTTGAATACTACAACTTCGTAATGAAGAGGTTTTGAAGTGTTGACAATGTGCTTGGTGCTAAGGAACCATATCCAGATTGTTATTGTCCACGTTCCACTAACTGGGTCTTTTTATTTGAGGTTAAAATAAATCCAATTATACTCTAAAGAGTCTGCTGGAATCAAGCGTTCAATCTTCATAGCACCTTCATTCGCAACATGAAGGTCCAGGATAGACCTTTTCATGTTCTTAGATATAAACATTAGTGCTGGCCATTGCTTTGCTTAGAATCGTGTTCAAGTAAGAGTGAGTTAAAGTACCTTATAAAAAAGTTATTTGAGGATGTTATTGCTTTTTCAGTGGTTGTTCCCACACATGATTGGCTTTCAGTGGCCACTCACAAGAGCTGTAGTAACATCACATGGAAATCAGTGCAGGGAGGGATAGCATCACCAAGACAAAGAAAAAAATGAATGAACTAATGTAAATCAACAATATATGTCTACACACAGTCCACAGATCGACAATTGTAAAAATATAGCAAATAAAACCGTCATATTATATAATACAGGACATGTGTAATGTGACATCAACCAGTTCTTAACACTTAGAAACACACATTGGCATACCTAAAAAGTCAAAAAACACACACCATAGTCACACTGATACGCAGCACAAACTGCATACAGCCATAAATCATGCATGATCCCAAAACAATATAAATACTAACTTCAGAGTCATATCTCTAAAAAACACATGCATCTTTATTATCACCTCCACAGGCAAGATCACACTTAATTTATTATAATTTGTTAGAAATATCCATAACGCCTTGACATATACTCTTGCCCATGCAGAATCCAAACAGCATATTTAGAATCAAATGCTAATGCATTGCCTCATGTACTGAGGCTTAACATCATGTGCTCAGCTACATCCACATAAATAGTATTCAGGCAGAGAACCAAATGCTCCATAAATACAACACATATTTACAGAGGGTATTCTCATTAGTAAGTTATGCTTGGGACCACTATGGGACCATCCCTAACTCCAATCCTGCTATACTTTCTTTCCCGCTTAGGTTATGTACAAAATTAGGTTAATAGTTGGAAAGGATGTGAGTCCTTCACAAGTAATAAGTCCTTGTGAGAAATTGGGGTGTGAGCCCTGGTACAGCAACACACACAATCCCTTGCAGGGTGAACCACAAAATGCCACTAAATTAACTTGTGCTTAACCCTATGTATATTTACTCAAACTTCAATCAGGCTTAACTTAGAGGCAATGTGAAAAGTATTCATGCAGCACAACACAACAGTATGTCATAAGTACAGTCTATTGTTGTACAGTGATGTAAGAAGAATCTGAGTATGTTAACATTGGAAATTGAAGGCAATGGCTATCTATAATGGAGAGGCTATGGGTGGTTGCTTGTTGTGAGGCTCCAAAACTGTGTAGCCTCATACAAATACACTTCAACTTATCTGTGATCCTCTACACCGAGTATTTACTGCAGGATTTTTGGGGACAACCTGGCTGCAACATGGACTCAGGTACCTTGGTTCTAGCCATCAGTCCTGCTGGTTTTCAGTGTCCCGCTGTCACCCAGTCTGCAGCTGAGCAGCAGAAGCTTGACTGCAGCAGTATCTGAGGGCACTGTTCTGCCCTAGCTGAGATGGTTCATCGTGAAGGAGGATATGCAATCTCTTATTTTTTATAGATCCACAATCCTCTTCTCCACCATCAGGTGACCCCTGCGTCATTATGGTTGACGCAGAGGCCATTTTTTTACTGTGCCTGACCGTGCCTGCCCAAGAAATACATGTGGATCAAGTGATTCTGATGTCACTATGCATGACGGAGTTTCCCCAGTCAGTACCAGGAAGTCTCTCCCGACGCATCAAGGTGATTCACACACCGGTGCCAGCGTCATAATCAAGTGATGTACATAGGTATTCTTATCGTGTCCCTTTCTCACATACGTGTGAGAGGAACATAATGTACACTTGGTGGGGATTTTTTACATAATTGCCGCCACAATTCTGCCTCCTTATCAATTGTTTGAGAACATACCCATGTCAGGGGTCCGACATGATCTGTATAAATACATCTCACACAGACACGGTTATCAGAGGGATTCCTTCTAGATGCCATCTATGCTGCACGTCACCTTGCTTCAGAACTCAGCCTTTGTGTCACCACAGAGTCTGACCTAGAGAGCTCATTCCACGGTTAATGGCGCTTCTCAAGGATATGGTGCTGGCAGATTAGGTTTATCATACCTAGCTGTCGTTAGGTTAGAGATTACGTTCCCCATACTAGGGATTTTACATTTCATGTTTATTACAAGATGGTGGGGGTCTTTGTAGTCACAACTCTCATCTTCACAATTATGCTTCTTTTACTGTTCGTTATCTTAATCATTGCACCTCATGCTTTTTACTGTAGATTTCAGTCCTTTCAGTAAATATATTGAAAGCTTTTCTGCATCTCCTTCATTGCCTGTGTGTGACAGAAACTAGTGCTAATGTGAGAAAAGGGTAACTTCCATTCCACCACCACTCCCCTGAGATGTTGCAATCTAGAGTCCATGCATAAGGCTGCTAGAAATCACCTTTTGTTGGGTGAGGTACTGCTTGTGAGCTAGGAGGGTTGGGCCGACAGTTGAAACTTGTTGTAGGAGTGACTCAGTCACCTACAAACAAAAGTGCTGTCATCCCTATACCAGCAGTCTCGCCTAAGGATCAAGAGTCCAACTATGACACACTGGTGTTATTATTATTGTTGCTGTGCTCTTCTGTCAGCCTTAGTCCTCTTATTTAAGCAGTAGCACTTGACAACTCTACAGTGATGCGCACACCCTCCAGCTGACCATTCAGAACCTTGATATCACATTTACCTCACAATAGTGGATTTGAACACCTTTTGGAATATTTTTCTTTTCTTTTCCAGAACACTCACTGTGTCTCAACATTCAACTTTATTAACTCCTTATTTATTGGTTGTCAACCTATTGCTCGTCTTTACTTAACCATGTATACCATTCAAAGTGTTTCTCCTCCCCCTGCATTTCTAGACACACCAGGTGACTCACCAGTTAAGTGGGAGATGTGGTTTGATGCATTTGAGATGTATTTAGGGGCTATTGGAGCTTTAACATTTGGCACAGAAAGAAAGAACTGTCTCCTTCTTCATTCATTGAGGTTTGAGGGCAGGTCTGTCTTCAAACATTTGTCTGATTTACCGCAACAAGAGGGTAACAATGTTGTTAATGAATATGAAATGGCCGTTTTAAAACTGAAAAACAGATTTGACAAACAGCCAAGTCTTATAGTCCTAAAACATACATGTTTTAAGAGAAAACAGAATGAAGAGGAAAATATGAAGGCATATATCTCAGTTTTACATAGACTGGTATCTGTTTGTATGTTTGGAAACTCCACAGACCAGCTGTTCAGAGATCAGTTTGTTTGTCAATGCAGAGACAAACAAATTAGACCAAAGTTATTAGCAATGGATAATCCCACTTTAGAAGACTCCATCAAAGTAGCCAAAAGCATTGACATTTTGCAAGTCTTTTTAAAAGAGCTTGACGAAAAACCAGCTGAAAACATGAATGTGGTTATAGTCAGCAAATCCTGGCAGAAAGCAGCATGTAATACTGTTATGGGCAAATCTAATAGAAGTGAGAACTTGAGGTTTAACAATGGGAATTTGTGTTCTCGGTGCGGTAATGCTCCACATGAAAAAGAGGGAAAGTGTCCAGCAGCCAAAGTTGCATGCAATTATTGCAAAAAGATTGGGCATTTTGCCAAAGTATTTTTAAGAATTGTGGAGTCTGAGGACATATCTGAAATAGTTTCTGCGGAAAAAAAAGACATTAATCCTAAAGAAGGTGATGCTTCATGTTGTCCCTATTGCAGAAATAAAAGTAGGGGGTGAGGTTCTAACATTATTGATAGATTCTGGTGTTAGAACGACCACGATAACACAACATTTGTTTACAGAAACATGCAGAGAAAGACCATTAATGCCACCTGATTATTCTCCTGTCTCATATGAAGGTCACAGAATTGAACATTTGGAATATATGGAAGATGTAATGGAATTGAAGGGGAAAACGATCAGAGGCAAAATGTATGTAGTTGTTAAAGGACTCAACATACTGGGGTGGTTTCACCAAGGTTTAACTGGAATGATATTGAGACCTGGAGCTAAGGAACAAATTTTAGTAGTAGAGTGTGAAGGAGAGTGTCAAAATGGAAGGATAGGGGGACGCGGCCAGCCATCATCGCCAAGTCAAAGTGATCCAAATTGGCTCCGGAAAGCACCCTGCTCCTTGCCGTATAGACCTGTATTTACCGGAATCCCGCTCCCACTCCGGAGCAGGAAACATAGACTGATGACAACGATGCTCAATTTGGGTGAGTGGGGGCCTTAAGAACGACTGAGCGACGAAGGACCTGATTGCCACACGGACCTACAAGCAAGATGGTGGACCGGCAGAGAAGCGCCTGAGAGACCCGCACCGCAGGTCCAAGTAGCGGAGATCCCAAATGGGTGCCCAAGGAGAGAGTAACAGGTGCTCCCCACCCCCGTGATCTTGAATTTGGCCACACCACGTGTCGTGCTGTGGTGTGGGGGCCTGTGAGCCACTGGGGCTTCTCTGCATGGTGGCAGTCCCCCAACCACGAAGAAACCCGGGGGGGGGTGACAAGACACTGGTGGGAAGATGGCGGGTGTGTCGGTCCCAGAGATCATTATCAGACTGTACACCGTGCCTTTCCTGACTCCAATTTGGCACCAGCCCGACCTATGAAACACGCTGTGAAGTAGACACGGCAGCCACCCAACTCATTGCTGCAATAGCCAAGGACTGGCACTTCCTCTTTCAGGGTACACTAAGCTACCAGTTGAATTAGCCCAAACTTGTAAGGAGAACTATCTTTTGACACTGGCTTAGCTGGAAACACATAATTGATTCAAGCATTGTCTTGCTGTATAATTAAATAAGCTCAATGCCACTCAAGAAGATCCAGCAAAATCGAATGTCCAACTATCTTGCACAGCCTTTGGTCCAAGCAAACCCTACTGACATGGCATCTCCTGAGGCCATGGCTCTTACTAAAGACAACCTATTGGCCTCCCTTCATGACTTTAATGCTGAGGGGGCTGACATAACAGCAACCTTTGACTCTGTTAAGAAAGAAGTTAACACCCATTTGATAGCAATTCAGGCAGATGTTGACTCTGTGGGGACGCGCACTCTCGACTTGGAAAAGAAAGTACAAGATTTAGAGCAACAAACGCAACCACTGAATTGTGATGTGACACTCCTACATTCTCAGCTCTGTGTAGCACTCCTCAGGTGTGAAGACTTAGAGAATCAGTATCAGAGGGACAATATACATGTGAACGGCCTGGAGGAGGGAATCGAGGGACCGGATCTAGAGGCCTTCATTGTGCACCTGTTCTCAGAGGATCTAGGGGAGGATCACCCAGAAGGAAGAGTGGGACGAGTTCATAGAGTGGATCCCTTGGTGGAGTCAGGAGGGAGACAAACCAGAGATATTGTGGCAAAGCTAAGTTCCTACAAAATGAAGGAAATTATTATTTGTGCAGTAGGTCTAAAGCACAATGTCAAATTCCAAGGTGGAACGTGCTCGCTTTTCCAAGACATGGTTCCAGCGACTTTGGTGAGACATTTGCAGTTTCACCTGTTACAGACACACTTCATAACAAACAGGTGAAATATCTCTGGACCTAGCCATTTGGGATTTCCTTCAAATAGCATAATAAGCAAGATCACTTTACTGAACTGGCTGGCGTGGCTGCTTTATTGGGCCTTAGAGAGGCTACTTCTACCGTTACTGGAGCCTGTGCAAAAGGGGGAGGGAGGAACAGGCCCGGTGGGGTCTCCTCTGAGACTTGGCAAACACAAAGGAAAGCAAAGCAAAATGGCAAAAGTAAATCTTGACTCTACACCAACTCAATATATGTGGCCATCCCTCAGGTGGTAGAGTGTGGAACTAAGACAGGGAAAACCAAGGGACTGGATCTCAAACAGGGTTGATAAACGAACTACATGGGCCAGAAATATTGCTGAGCCCTAAACTAGATGTGGAAGCAGACTGCTATAGCCAATTACACTGACTTGGAATGATACGCCTCACAAGGCAACTCTATGTATATGCAGGGTAGCTTGGTGTGTTTTGGTCCACTACACACCTAGTTTTTTTTCGCCAATGAGATTAGCAAACCTGGAAGAAACATTTTCTCCCAGGTTTAATATTCATATTGTTTGTTGATTGTTTTTTGCATGATTAGTATTTTAGGAAGCAGGTGGCTCTAGGAGGGATTAGTGGGGTGGGGGAGGGGGGATTGAGGGCAGGGGAGAGGTCTCCCTTGAGGAAATCTCCTTGATAAATGTGGACTTTATTAAGGTTTAGATGGTGCTAAACACCCTAACTTGGAATGTTAATGGGCTCAACTCCCCCAATAAGCGCTCCCAGGTGTGGAAGTACCTGCTCGATTCTCTCAGAAGCTCCTTGAGGGTGTGGACTACAACTCCCAGAATGCACCTGGCACAAACTCCTTTTTGTCCACTGGGCAGTGGTCAGCTGGTTGGTTTCTTCAGGAGTTGGTGCAGGAGACTCTGTTTAGCAAGTTTTCACCTGTAGCAAACAGGGAGTCCCTCCCTGAACCATTTGAACCATTTGAAGCCAGGCAAAGTCCTTCTTGTGGTGAAGCCCAAGTGTGCAGCTGGTTCAGTCCTCCAGAGTGCAGGGTCCAGGTGCAGGCCAGGGTTCCAGCAGAGCAGTCCTTCTTCTCCTGTAGTTCTTCCTTGTTGGAATCTGATGGGGATCTGAGGTGTGGGTGCAGGTCTGCCAGTTTTATCCCTGCTACTGGGTGAAAAACAGGGAGGTCCTGGTTCTCCAATCAGGGGCAGGGTCCTTCCCCCTGTGATGACCACTTCCTGGTAAGTGTGGCAAAAATCAATCCCAGGGAGCAACATTCCTCAAAAATCCATCATGGCTGAAAGTGATTTTTGGAGGTCACATCTGGCTGAGCCCACCCACTGGTGTGGCTAAAAATCCTAAACACATCCCTCTCCTGCCCTCTCCTAATCTAATCAAGGGGGCACCTAATTGTCTGGGTTTGCAGGATGTGAGGGTGTTGCTGGGATGCTCCAAATGTCCTTCTCTGCCTTTGAAGACCAGTTTGGCAGCCCTCCCCTTCCTGCTTCCCCATCCGCTGAGAGGAGATCTCCTCCCCACGGCACATCTCTTTATGCTGAGCCAGGCCACTTCACACCTCATCAAGTCAGCCTGGGCAGGCTGCCAGAGGCTGCCCAATCAGAGCACAGCTGCAAAAACACTGAAGGGCTGGAGTTGGCAACTTTTCAGGTAAAGTTTTAAACTCTTTACCTGAATAAGTTATATTAAATCCCACAACTGGAAGTTGTGGGATTTATTATAACAATTAATTTGATACCAAACGTCTGGTATCTGTTACTTAAGGGGATTTTTAAAATTAAAATAAAGTCTCCCCATTCTAGCCTATGGAGGCCATTCACTACAATGAGGGAAAAACAAATTTAGCTGTTTTACCTCACCAGGGCTTTAAAAACTATTGTTATAAGGTCCCTGCTTATAGTTACATGGCACCCAGCCCTAGGGGCACATAGGGCACACCTTAGGGGTGACTTATATGTAAAAATAAGGTAGTTTAAGACTTTGGAAGTACTTTTAATTCCAAAGTCGAATTTGCAAGGCAGGCCTGCCTCCATGCCCTACCATATACTAGGGACTTATAGGTAGGTTAATGTTGCCAATTATAATGAGCCTAATTTGCATATCCACTTTACACAGAGCACTTGCCCTGGGACTGGTAAGCAGTACCAAGGGCACAGCCAAGAGTCAGTAACCACCAGTACCTGTCCAAAAGGTTTGGGGGTGACTAGGGCAAAAAGGAGGACTTTCCTACACTATGTTACTTTATATTGTTTTTTTATTTTTATTTTTTTGTGTTTTTTTTGCAAGAAGAAGGGAAGATGTGTTATAAGTACAGTCTATTGTTGTACAGTGATGTAATAAGATTCTGAGAATGTTGACATTGGAAATTAATGTCAACGGCTATCTGTAACAGAGAGGCCGTGGACGGTCACTTGCTATCTGGCTCCACAACCGTCTAACCTCATACAAATAAACTTCTACTTACCTGTGATCCTGTACACAGAGTATTTACTACATGTAGGAAAGTACCCACTTTTTGACTGACGTCAGTGTGTTCACTAGGATCCTGCTAACCAGGACCCCAGTGACTGTGCTCTCTCCATCTAGATTTGATTGTCCATAACATTTTACACCCCAAAATTAGCATACTGGTGCCCCCATATAAGTCCCTAGTATATGGTACCTAGGTACCCAGGGTATTGGGGCACCAGGGGTTTCCCATGGGCTGCAGCATGTATTAGGCCACCCATGGGTGCCCATGCAAAATGTGTTTGCAGGCCTGACATTGCAGCCTGTGTTAAAAGGTTCATGCACCCTTTTCACTTCAGGGCATTGCATCAGGTCACTGTAAGTCACCCCTATGGCCGGCCATCCTAGCCCAGAGGACAGGGTGCAAGTACCTGTGAGTGAGGTCACCCCTGCATAAGCAGAGATGCCCCATGAACCCCAGCTCCGTTTTCCTCGACTTTGTGAGTGCGAGGAAGCCACTTTAGCTGTGTACTGCATATAGGTCACTACCTATGTCAAGCTACATAATGGTAACTCTGAACCTTGCCATGTTTGGTATCAAACATGTCAGAATAATACCCCAATGCTGTTGTCAGTATTGGTTGTATGATTCAATGCACTCTGGGGCTCCTTAGAGGACCCCCAGCTTTGCTCCTACCAGTTTGCAGGGTTTTCCTGGGCAACCTGCGCTGCTGCCGTCCACCAGATGGGTTTCTGCCCTCCTGCTGCTTGAGTTGCTCAAGCCCAGGAAGGCAGAACAAAGGATTTCCTTTGGGAGAGGGAAGCAACACCCTCTCCCTTTAGAAATAGGTGTTACATGGCTTGTGAAGGGTAACCTCCCTAAGCCACTGGGAATGCTTTGGTGGGCACATTTGGGCCCGTATTTATACTCCGTTTGCACCGAATTAGCGTCGTTTTTTTCGACGCAAATTCGGCGCAAAACTAACGCCATATTTATACTTTGGCGTTAGACGCGTCTAGCGCCAAAGTATGAGTAAAGAGCGTCATTTTTTTGCGTGAACGCCTTCCTTGCGTTAATGAGATGCAAGGAAGGCGTTCCCGTCTAAAAAAATGACGGCGACGCAAATGCGTCGTATTTATACTCCCGGGCAAAAATCACGCCCGGGAGGTGGCGGGTCAAAAAAACCCGCATTTGCAAGGGGGCATGACTCCTGTCTTTACTAAGACAGGAGTCATTTAAATGGCGTCTGGGCGTCGAAAATAATGGCGCAAATCGGGTTGAGGCGATTTTTTTGCCTCAACCTGACTTGCCCCATTTTAAGACGCCCTAACGCCATTTTCCCCCTACGCCGGCGCTGCCTGGTCTACGTGGTTTTTTTCCACGCACACCAGGCAGCGCCGGTCTGCTAGCGCCGGCTAACGCCATTCCATAAATACGGCGCCCTCATGGCGCTTCAGAATGGCGTTAGACGGCGCTAAATTTTTTGACGCTAAACTGCGTTAGCGCAGTTTAGCGTCAAAAAGTATAAATATGGGCCTTGGTGCCCTCCTTGCATAATCTAGTCTACACCAGTTCAGGGACCCCGTCCCTGCTCTGGCGTGAAACTGGACGAAGGAAAGGTGAGTGACCACTCCCCTATCCATCACCCCCCCGGGTGGTGCTCAGAGCTCCTCCAGAGGGCCCCTGGTCTTTCCCATCTTGGATTTTAAGTTAGCAGGGAACTGTAGGAGCATCTGAGTGGCCAGTGGCAGCAGGTGACATCAGAGCCCTCCCCTGACAGGTGCTTACCTGGTTAGCTGACCAATCCCCTTTTCAGGGCTATTTAGGGTCTCTACTTCGGGTGGTTCTTCAGATCTGGATTGCAAGACTCCAGCAGGATTCCTCTGCATCCTCTACTTCAACTTCTCACTGAAGAAACTGCATCTGGACCCTCCAGGAACTCTACAAACTGCAACAAAGAAGCAAGACACCTTCTGCAACATTGTATCTTCAGCTCCTGTGAGCAACTACAATTGTCTCCAGCTCATGCATCCTCTGAGGACATCCCATCTTCAGCCTGCACAAGAAGAGCGAAGGAATCTCCCTTGGGGTGAAGGAGTCACTCCCCTGCTTCAGCAGACACCTACTGCAATGACAACTGGATGTGTGGATCCCCTCTCCTGCTGAGCTGCCTGCCTCCCCACGCAAGACAGTACCTCCATGCACCGCGTGTTTTGCAGTTGCTAAGGCTTGTTGGCATTCTTCCACAAAGTTCTTCATGCATCTTGCAGCTCCAGCCCCTAGCACTCTGTCCTGCAACAAACACCTTCCTTGTCCCCATACTGTGGGACTCTTGTGCACGCTGCCTGATCTTCTGTGGGCTCCCTGATTTACTGAGAACCCCCTCTGACTCCACCTTCGAGGGTAGAGTCCACCTGGTCCTTAATAGTCCAGGGCAGCGCCATTTTCCGCTAACTGCAAGCTTTGAGTGTGCCAAGGCTTGTTGGCGGACTCCAGTGACACAAACCAGACTGCAATCATCCATCCAGCGTGGGATATCATTTACACCAACCAGGAAACCGACTCCGTCTTCTTGGGCTCAGTACTGACTTTTCTTCTTCACCAGTGGTTCTTCTTCTGCACTTTCATCCGGGTTAGCAAGGGCTCCTGTTCTCCCTGGACTCTTATGTGCTTCTTGGGCTTGGTCCCCTTCTTCCACAGGTCCTTAGGTACAGGAATCCACTGTTGGTGTCTTGCAGTCTCTTCTGTTTCTTGCATAATTCTCCTGTTCGTTTGTTTCTGTGTGTGTTCCCCGAAAGTTACTGTGATTTACTCCTGCTTTCATGGGCACTGTTTCCTAACTGTTTTTATGCCAATTTCTGCATACTAGTCTGTGTATATATAGTTTGTGTATTACTTACCCCCCTAAGGGAGTATAGTCTCTATAGTATTTTTGGTATTTGTGTCACCAAAATAAAGTTTTCATGAGTGTGAGCACTGTGTGACTACAGTGGTAATGCATGAGCTTTGCATGTCTCATTGATAAGCCTTGTCTGCTCAATCCACAACTACCTCTAGGAGCCTACATTTCACTAATATGGGATAACTGGACCTAGTATAAGGTGTAAGTACCCTAGGTACCCACTACAAACCAGACCAGCCTCCCACATGCACATACTATTCACTGTCTGTGCGTGCTGTCACTATCCATGGGCAAATGGAGCACAACAGTTTTTTTCCAGAGAATTGTCAAACAAATTTGGTATAATACTCCACTAATTCCAAAGTGGCCCTCAACTGCTTCTTATCACCTGGGTGAGGTGGTTCTTCAACTGCTATCAGTATCTTCAATTTCGGTTCAATACCTTTACTTGACACATGATAACCTTGATAGTCCACACCATCTACAGCA
Organism: Pleurodeles waltl; assembly: GCF_031143425.1. NCBI lineage: Eukaryota > Metazoa > Chordata > Amphibia > Caudata > Salamandridae > Pleurodeles > Pleurodeles waltl. Next base: position 1,146,736,001 of record NC_090439.1, read on the forward strand.
AATGTATAGTTTCAGCACGTATGGTTAAATAATAATCTTCCAAACATTTTAAGACCTCACTAAACCTTTCATCGTGCTCATTGATATTGCTTCCGTAAACTAAAATGTCATCTTGGAAGTACGTGAAACATTTATGATCTTGAACAAAGATTTTATGGCTCTGTGAAACACTGCTGAGAACGAAGCTAACCTAAAATACTTATGTCTATATCTTAATGCACCTCCCTGTGTCAAACATAATTTAAGATTTTTTGATTCTTTGCACAACTCAATTTGATGATATGCAGATGAGATTTCAAGTGATGTAAAAATCTCAGCACCTAATATAGAAGTGGGGTTAATGGGTGAGGAAGGTGAACGCACCATTCAGGCAAAAACTATAATCTTTGTCAGGGTGAACTACAAAAGTATGTAAATTATCTTGTGCCTAACTGTCTGATTACTTGCCACAAAAGCAATCTGGCTTATTTAGAGGCAATGTGTAATGTGACTATACTGCACACAAACACTAATAAACTGAAAAATACAACACAAGAAAATTCCCAAACCAATTTAGAAAAACTGAGTAAAGTTTGATATTTTAAGTCACACTAGAGTGACTAAATATGGTTATGATACATCAAGGCTAAGTCACAAGTTCAGGCCAACTGCACTGAAGCATGGGTCAGGTACAGGGACAGGTTAGTCGTGCTGAAGAGTAGCCTTCTCAAGACCGGTGCAAAGAGTTCCATTTGCGATGGAGGAGGCTGCAAAGAGGAGACTTTTGGTGTCAAGGGCAGGTCAAGTGTCGTAGAAGGTCATAGCTGTTGTGCGAAAACTAAGTTGTTGCTGCTGCTTCGCATTGGGGGATTATTGTGGATTATCACAGTTAGCGCAAAGTGCAGGTCTCGAGTTTCTCGAGTTGCCAGTTGTCATGGATAGTCGCTGTGAGCACGAAGACCACGCCCCTCTGGAACTTGGCATTGATGGTCGTCATGAGCGGCAGAGTCTTGGTGTGAATGTGAATAATCGTGGTCACGAGGAGTCCAAATCTCAGGAGTTTCACCTTTCCTTTTAGGAGGATCTCTCACTGATGCCAGCCAAGGGTCCAGGACCTAGGAGGCACCTCTTGAAGATCAGGACTCACTTCAGCAGTGGAAAGCAGGAGGGCTCAGGCAGGTCCAGTTTAGGTTTGTTGTACGAGGTGGCAGTATTATGTGGTATAAACAACAAGTGATGGATGGAATGCTGAACATTGTCAAACATTCACCCCCAGTACAGTGATCTGGGCCCAAATCCATAGTTTTTTTGCTGGCCATGCCAATCCAGTTTGGACCCAGACATATGCAAATCAGTCTTGACCCTGTTCCCCATGGGAACAGTCCAGCCCGAACTGCTAGGCCAGGTCTTCCCTGGACTGGAAACAAGCATCCTGGGACCGGTTTTGGGGTTTCACCCCTCATCAGCCAGGCTAGCTTGAATCCAGTGGCATGGGAAGCACGGGACCCACGTCTGGGCATACCCTTCCCACTTAAGGCGACAAAGCAAAAACAACAAGGGATGGACGGAATGCTGAACATTGTCAAACATTCACCCCCAGTACAGTGATCTGGTCCAAATCCATCGTTTTTTTGCTGCCCATGCCATTCCAGTTTAGATCCAGCCATATGCAAATCAGTCTTGACCCTGCTCCCCATGAGGACAGTCCAGCCCGAACTGCTAGGCCAGGTCTTCCCTGGACTGGAAACAAGCATCCTGGGACCAGTTTTGGGGTTTCACCCCTCATCAGCCAGGCTAGCTTGAATCCAGTGGCATGGGGAAGCACGGGACCCACGTCTAGGCATACCCTTCCCACTTAGGGAAACAAAGCAAAAACAACAAGTGATGGACGGAATGCTGAACATTGTCAAACATTCACCCCCAGTACAGTGATCTGGGCTTAAATCCATCCTTTTTTTGCTGCCGATGCCATTCCAGTTTGGACCCAACCATATGCAAATCAGTCTTGACCCTGTTCCCCATGGGAACAGTCCAACCCGACCTGCTAGGCCAGGTCTTCCCTGGACTGGAAACAAGCATCCTGGGGCCAGCTTTGGGGTTTCACTCCTCATCAGCCAGGCTACCTTAAATCCAGTGGCATGGGAAGCACGGGACCCACGTCTGGGCATACCCTTCCCACTTAGGGCGACAAAGCAAAAAACAACAAGTGATGGACGGAATGCTGAACATTGTCAAACATTCACCCCCAGTACAGTGATCTGGGCCTAAATCCATCGTTTTTTTGCTGCCCATGCCATTCCAGTTTGGACCCAGCCATATGCAAATCAGTCTTGACCCTGTTCCCCATGGGAACAGTCCAACCCATCCTTTTGTGTTGCTAAAGTTGCCCTATGTGGGAAGGGTATGCCCAGACGTGGGTCCCTTGCTCACTGTGCCACTGGAATCAAGCTAGCCTGGCTGAAGAAGGGTGATACCCTGAAACCGGTCCCAGGATGCTTGTTTCCGGTCCAGGGAGGACCTGGCCTGGTAGTTCGGGCTGGACTGTTCCCATGAGGAACAGGGTCAAGACTGATTTGCATATGGCTGGGTCCAAACTGTGGTGGCATGGTGAGCAAAAGAACGATGGATTAAACCCAGATCTGTGTCTGGGGGTGAGTGTTTGCATTGTCAGCACTCCGTCCATCATCCTTTTGTGTTGCTAAAGTTGCCCTAAGTGGGAAGGGTATGCCCAGACGTGGGTCCCTTGCTCACTGTGCCACTGGAATCAAGCTAGCCTGGCTGAAGAAGGGTGATACCCTGACACCAGTCCCAAGATGCTTGTTTCCGGTCCAGGGAGGACCTGGCCTGGCAGTTCAGGTTGGACTGTTCCCATGAGGAACAGGGTCAAGACTGATTTGCATATGGCTGGGTCCAAACTGTGGTGGCATGGTGAGCAAAAGAATGATGGATTAAACCCAGATCTGTGACTGGGGGTGAGTGTTTGCATTGTCAGCACTCTGTCCATCATCCTTTTGTGTTGCTAAAACATTATGGGGTATGACTGGGGGCTTCCTACCATGGAATACTAACACATTACCCAGAAGTGGACCTCGGGTTCACACCAGTAAACCTTAGCTCAATCCTGATAGAGTGGCAAAGAGATGTCAGGCCATTTAGAGAAACATGTGTAAAGCATTTCACAACACCAACATGGATGATACGTTATTGAAACAACTTAAAAGAAGTCCAACACCAATTTAGAAAAATAAAGCAGATTTTTATCTTAATTTAGGCACTAAAACGAACGTTGTATATGAGGGGTCCCTAGACAAAGTTTCTATAGATAGTACCTGTTTACCTTGCCCATGTTGTTCAGGTGCAGAGGTAGCCTTGCTGTCCTTAGAAAAAAATTGGAAACAGCGACTGCTGTCAATCAAAGATGCAGCACTCTGCAAAATCACACTTGGATATGGAGTTACACTCTAGCCTTGGAGAGAAGAGGCCTTTAGGGTCCCAGGACCTGGATTCCACAGCTGGAACTCACCCACCTCGTCCAGGAATTGCATGTGCACAGGTGGCCTTGCAGCAGTCAGCCACAGGAGGATCGTGCCAAAGATGGCTTGCCACTTAGTCAAAGCCACCTTCTTCAGGATGCAGCAGTGGGGTTGTTGCGGATGTCGGTCACTATTGCTGGGAGTTGCTCTGGATTTGGTGATGTCTGGGGACAGGTCATTTTGGGCTGGTGACCAACAAGCCTTGGTACTGACAAAAGTAATCCATGTGTACTTTGTTGGCTCAAGGTCAACAGGAGTGGTGACTACAACTCCTGGGGTGCAGATCACTGATTTTCTTTGGGCTCACTAAAATGGGGCCCAATGGGTTGCACATCTTGTGACACAGCACCACGATTCTTCTGCAGTTTGCAGGTGATTAGTTCCACCAGTCAGGGGAGTATTCTTCAGTTTCTGGCATCCACTAGAGTCACTCTTGCTAGGGGCAATGAGCTTTTGTCATGGGCACACGTCAAATGTACAGTCCCAGTATATGGTCTCCTCAGGGCGCTTAAGTGTTCTTTCTTTGTGCTGCAGTGCAGTCCAAAGTCCTGTTGCTGGCATCTTCTCTGTGCCTCTTCTTGGTTTTAAAATCCGAACTGAGGTCTTGGTGCCAGGAAAGCCTTTTAAATCCTAGTTTCATAGACATTAATGATGTGAAGGACAGTGGCCAATTGCCTACTGGTCCCTGCAGCTAGTGTGGCCCTGAGGTGATGACTTCCTGAGGGTGTACCTCACTTTTCTACCCAGAACCCCCTCATTTCAAGGTTTGCCAACATGGCAGGACTTTTCCTCTGCTGTACAGACCTCCTGGCCCACCCTAAAAGAGTGGCTAGCCTCTTGGAGGTGTACACCTCCTCAATAACTAATTTTCCCACCTGTCAGCCTGGACAGGGTGGGAAGGGCTTTGTCTTCGAGTAGGGGACAAGGGATTACATATCAAGGGCAGTAAAAGCCTTTGAGGCTTCCCACCTTGATTACTGTAGGCACTAGCCATCCTGGAAGGGTGGAGGTTTGACCTCCTACCTGCCCAGGTCCTTTGTCTCCATCCTGGAAGACGTGCTAGCACAACCAGCAGGAGGGCAGATTCTTGTGTTGGCGGCAAGTGCCTCAGGAAAGCCTTCCTAGTCAAGAGAAAGTTGGCAACTTGTTGGGAATCCCTTAAGGACGCCACTAGAGTACATGCTAGCTAATCCTGGGCAAGATAATCGTGTTCAGTGTTAACATGCACAGTGTTTGACACCGAACACAGGGTAAATCGGTTGGGTATTCATGGAGCATGACGTCTGGGATTTGCCCGGGTGCCAGCCCATGTTATCCCATCGATTGTCGGTCACTTGCAGTAACATTGAAATTTTAAATTCTATCACAGGGTCATATATGCTTGCGTATATATATCCTCACTCAAAACACATTGCACCTTGCCTCCTGGGCTATAAGAAGACTTCCTTAGAGCTGACTGAACTGTACTCTGGGCAGTGAAGGGGCTCTGCCTGCACTTAGTGTGGGCAGAGGCAAACTCGAGCAGACAAGCTGCTTGTGCAGGCTTTGCTTTTACTTGGGTCAAGCAGAGTGGCACCATCAGTGCTGCAACCCTGGTGACTCCTTTACCATCCCTCCCCTGGATACCACTGGTACCATTTACAAGGGCCTTACAGGGGTGTAAAGCCTTTGCCAATTGGGTTTACCGCATAACAGTACAATTCACTGGAAAGAGCACTGGCACTGAGGTCTGATTAGCAGGCCTCAGCGCACTTTAAGATAAAAAATGACAGTACCAGTAGACTAAATAGGGACAAAAAGGGGGAGGGACATCTGCAAAGAACCCAGTTTCCTACACTGGTCAGCTGGGCAGTTGTAGGGAGGCTACTGAAAGCTTGTTGTGTACCTGTAGTTAATATAGGAGGTCAGACGACTGACCCTTGGAGTCACTTTGGTTAGCCTGGGATCAAGGCAAACAGGTCCAAACGTTCTTCTTCAGACAGCAGAGCAGTCCTTCAAGCAGCAGGTCAAGCCTTTTGGCACCAGGGCAGTCTTTCCCTCAAATCTTTAACAGGCCCAAGAGTGCTAGGATAAGTAGTTCCGAGTGTTCTCTTTTAATATCTGGTATCAGGTTTTATGTGGAGGAATTCCCTGACCTACCCCCAACACTGATTCTGGTCAGTTCTTCCCATTCCTTAATATCTTATTACTGTTGAAGGTAATAAAAGGCAGGGTAGGTGTGGTGTCAGGTTCCTTTGTGTGTGCTGTAGGCAAAGCCCTTTGAAATGTTGAAGTACATGCAAGGCTTGGTATAGCGTCTTCCTAGCCATCCTGGCAGGATGGCTTATCCTGTCCACATGTAAGCCCCCTTTGTCCCACTGCCTAGAAACACCAACAGCAGAGCCATACACAGTTATGTGATCCAGGACAGTGGCAAACAGACACAGTTATTGGGACATGAAAACAGCAACTTTCTAAGGGTGGCATTTTCAGAATTATAATTTAAATTCGACTTCACCATTAAAGAGAATGTTAAAGTACAACTCATTTGAGTGTAAACAGCATATCTTTATCTGCTACCAACCTAAAGTTAACACTTATTAAATAAAAGGAGGTAACACATTGTTGGGACAAAGAAAAATAACTTTAGAGGTTTTTCATGGCCACTACATGTAAAACTTAAGTATACATTTCCTACCTTTTAAATACAATGCATCCTACCCTCTAAGCCTTTACGGCCTACCTTAGAGTTACTTATAAGGATTAAAACAAAGGCTTAGGCCTGGCAAAAGGTGTTTATTGCAAGGTCGAAATGGACGTTTAAAACTGCACAAACTATGAACTGAATTTAATAAATCATGATTGGGCCGTTTGGTCAAAGACATTTCTTGTCCTCCTGTGACAAGACTACCCGTTGGGTATTTGCGCTGGGACACTCACTTACTTGGGGTCATGAAGACAGGTTTGTTTGCAATTCTAATGTGTTTGCTTGTCTGTTTATTTTGTTTTAATTTGTATTCCTTATGTTTTTTACCAGTGTCAATCATGCAAAATAAGATTCTCGGATGCTACTGACAGTGGGTTGATGTAATGTGCTGGAGATTGTATATGCTTTTAGTAACACATTGTGATTATTGCTCCTGCAGCCCTGAAGAAGCAAAAGATTAACTGTGAAACACGTGCTGACCTTTGCAGGATTACTTCCTGGTTCCTGCAGAACTCGTTCCTAGGTTTTGTAGGACTAAGGTCTCTGGAAATACTTACCTCAGGGGCCAATGTTTTAAGACTGTTTCTCAGTATACAGTTGCCTAAAAAGGCCAGATTGGAGAAGACGCGAGGTCTCATCTTCTGCAACTGGAAAACTATTGTCGATTTGGATATTATGGCTAAAGAGTATGATGCATATTGTGAGTTTGAATGACTGTCTGATAATGTAGGGTTTCCGCAATGTTTAACTCTAATCAGGGTGTGTTGATTTTTTCTGTTTTTGTGTGGTAACTCCCTACATGCCAATAGCATACTGCTTTTACCTTTATACAAGGGGGTTACTGGTAGTGTGGGTTGAGAACGCAAGGCCGTTCAGCTCTGCTTATCCCTACACTAAATACTTTGAGGTCTCTCCTCCTGAGTAACTTCGAAGAATCTCTTTTTTGGGAGAGCCTTTTTGTGATGATTGTCCCATCCAAAGACGATGGTCACTTACTTAGCAAAATATACACAATTGGATTCAAAATCAGAACTGAGGTCTTGGTGCCAGGAAAGCCTCTTAAGTCCTAGTTTCATAGACAATAAGGGTGTGAAGGAGAGTGGCCAATGGCCTACTGGTCCCTGCAGCTAGTCTGGCCCTGAGGTGAAGACTTACTGAGGGTGTACCTCACTTTTCTACCCAGAACCCCCTCATTTCAAGGTTTGCCAACATGGCTGGATCTTTTGTCTGCTGTACAGACCTCCTAGCCCACTCTAAAAGAGTGGCTAGCATCTTGGAGGTGTACGCCTCCTTAATAACTAATGTTCCCACCTGTCAGTCTGGACAGGGTGGGAAGGGCTTTGTCTTCGAGTAGGGGACAAGGAATTACATATCAAGGACAGTAAAAGCCTTCAAGGCTTCCCACCTTGATTACTGTAAGCACTAGCCATCCTGGAAGGGTGGAGGTTTGACCTCCTACCTGCCCAGGTCCTTTGTCTCCATCCTGGAAGAAGTGCTAGCACAACCAACAGTAGGGCAGATTCCTGTCTTGGTGGCAAATGGCTCAGGGAAGCCTTCCTAGTCAAGAGAAAGTTGGCAACTTGGTGGGAATCCTTTAAGGACGCCACTAGAGTACATGCTAGCTAATCCTGGGCAAGATAATCATGTTCAGGGTTAAAATGCACAGTGTTTGACACCGAACACAGGGTAAATCGGTTGGGTATTCATGGAGCATGACATCTGGGATTTGCCCGGGTGCCAGCCCATGTTATCCTATCGATAGTCGGTCACTTGCAGTAACATTGAAATTTTTAATTCTATCACAGGGTCATATATGCTTGCGCATATATGTCCTCACTCAAAACACGTTGCACCTTGCCTCCTGGGCTATAAGAAGACTACCTTAGGGCTGACTGAACTGTACTCTGGGCAGTGAAGGGGCTCTGCCTGCACTTAGTATGGGCAGAGTCAAACTTGAGCAGACAAGCTGCTTGTGCAGGCTTTGCTTTTATTTGGGTCAAGCAGAGTGGCGCCCTCAGTGCTGCAACCCTGCTGACTCCTTTTCCATCCCTTCCCTGGATACCACTGGTACCATTTACAAAGGGCCTTACAGGGGTGTAAAGCCTTTGCCAATTGGGTTTACCGCATCACAGTACAATTCATTGGAAAGAGCACTGGCACTGAGGTCTGATTAGCAGGCCTCAGCGCACTTTAAGATAAAAAATTACAGCACCAGTAGACTAAAAAGGGGCAAAAAGGGGGAGGGACATCTGCAAAGAACCCAGTTTCCTACACTGGTCAGCTGGGCAGTTGTAGGGAGGCTACTGAAAGCTTGTTGTGTACCTGTAGTTAATATAGGAGTTCAGACGACTGACCCTCGGATTCACTTTGGTTAGCCTGGGATCAAGGCAAACAGGTCCAAACTTTCTTCTTCAGACAGCAGAGCAGTCCTTCAAGCAGCAGGTCAAGCCTTTTGGCACCAGGGCAGTCTTTCCCTAGAATCTTCAACAGGTCCAAGAGTGCTAGGATAAGTAGTTCCGAGTGTTCTCTTTTAATATCTGGTACCAGGCTTCGTGTGGAGGAATTCCCTGACCTACCCCCAACACTGATTCTGGTCAGTTCTTCCCATTCCTTGGTCAGGCTTCAAATTGTTTAAGGTGATAGAAGGCAGGGTAGGTGTGGTGTCAGGTTCCTTTGTGTGTGCTGTAGGCAAAGCCCTTTGAAACGTTGAAGTACATTTGAGGCTTGGTACAGCCTCTTCCTAGCCATCCTGGCAGGATGGCTTATCCTGTCCACATGTAAGCCCCCTTTGTCTCACTGCCTGGAAACACCAACAGCAGAGCCATACACAGTTATGTGATCGAGGACAGTGGCAAACAGACACAGTTAGTTGGGACATGAAAATAGCAACTTTCTAAAGTTGGCATTTTCAGAATTATAATTTAAATTTGACTTCACCATTAAAGAGAATTTTAAAGTACAACTCATTTGAGTGTAAACAGCATATCTTTATCTGCTCCCAACCTAAAGTTAACACTTATTGAATAAAAGGAGGTAAGGCATTGTTGGGACAGTGAAAAATAACTTTAGAGGTTTTTCATGGCCAGTACATGTAAAACTTAAGTATACATTTCCTACCTTTTAAATACAATGCATCCTACACTCTAAGCCTTTACGGCCTGCCTTAGAGTTACTTATAAGGAATAAAACAAAAGCTTAGGCCTGGCAAAAGGTGTTTAGTGCAAGGTCGAAATGGACGTTTAAAACTGCACAAACTATTAACTGAATTGAATAAATCATGGCTGGGCCGTTTGGTCAAAGGCATTTCTTGTCCTCTTGTATTTGCGCTGGGACACTCACTTACTTGGGGTCATGAAGACAGTTTTGTTTGCAATTCTAATGTCTTTGCTTGTTTGTTTATTTTGTTTTAATTTGTATTCCTTATGTTTTTTACCAGTGTCAATCATGCAAAATAAGCTTCTCGGATGCTACTGACAGTGGGTTGATGCAATGTGCTGGAGATTGTATGTGCTTTTAGTAACACGTTGTGATTATTGCTACTGCAGCCCTGAAGAAGCAAAGGTTAACTGTGAAACACGTGCTGACCTTTGCAGGATTGGTTCCTGGTTCTTGCAGAGCTGGTTCCTAGGTTTTGTAGGACTAACGTCTCTGGAAATACTTACCTCAGGGGCCAATGTTTTAAGACTGTTTCTCAGGATACAGTTGCTTGAAAAGGCCAGATTGGAGAAGACGCGCGGTCTCATCTTCTGCAACTGGAAAACTATTGTCGATTTGGATATTATGGCTAAAGAGTGTGATGCATATTGTGAGTTTGAATGACTCTCTGATAATGTAGGGTTTCCGCAATGTTTAACTCTGATCAGGGTGTGTTGAGTTGTTCTGTTTTTGTGTGGTAACTCCCTACATGCCAATAGCATACTCCTTTTACCTTTATACAAGGGGGTAACTGGCAGTGTGGGTTAAGAACGCAGGGCCCTTCAGCTCTGCTTATCCCTACACTAAATACTTTGAGGTCTCTCCACCTGAGTAACTTCGAGGAATCTCTTTCTTGGGAGAGCCTTTTGGGGATGACTGTCCCATCCAAAGACGCTGGACACTAAATATACAATGGAATTGATCATTCTGCCATCAAAATCCAGGGCTGCATCACATTCACCTGCCACTTTTATCTATTTTGCCCTGTATACAAACATTTTCCTTTTACAATCCTCTAGCGTTACCTAAGATTTTTTCAAAATTAAGGTGGATTGTGACCATGAATCAGCCATTGTTCGATAATGAACTTTCTCTAGTAGGGGACAAAAATGCATTTTCCTCCGTTCTTTATGCACTAATCTGGCTTGACACAATGCACGACCACACACATCGTTAACATTGTCAGTCACACTTAACATTTTCGTCCTCTTCCACCATGGATATGGGAATTAGTTGGTGAGCACTACAAATATGAGAAACGACCCTTCCTACCACATTTGAGACAATTTTTCACCCTGGCTGGGCACAATTTATAATTTCCAGTGTGCGATTTGCCACCACATTTCTATTAAAATAGTCTCCAGTCTTTTCAGTGGGAGTCAGCTTTGAAATTAAGCTCTGCACTTTTACAGGTTACGTTGATCACTTCAGCTGCTTGGTTGTTACGTTTTGACAAAACAGTTTTACATTTTTTAAACGGCATTTTGAATATGTAGTTCCTTGAGAGATGCTGGACTCGCAGTAACAAAAATGGAGGGGCCCGCGGGAAGCAAGAGCAACGCTCTAGTCTTCCCGCGGGTCATTTCGGGAAAGGAAGTGACGGCGAGGGACAGGGATTGGGAAAAAGGTAAGTGGGGGCGGGTCTAGGGGGAGGAAATAAAAGGGGTTGGGGTGGAGGGACCGGCCTCTTTTCCGCGCTACCATCGCACGTTTTAATTTGGAGTCGGCCGGTCCCTGGGGATCTTCCATAGTGGGGAGTTTTGTGGTACAGGTAGGCTGGGGTTTAGGGCAGGGAAGAGGCATATGGGCTTCTGCCTTGGGTTTAATACTAGGGGGCCGGGGCACGCTTTCAGCCCGCGGGGCCCCCTTTCACAATTACTGGGGGCGGCCATGCGCTCCTTTCGAGCGGCCGTCCCCCCCCTCCCCCCCCTCTCAAGATTCAAGACACGTGTTTGCTGACCAGGGGGCCTGCACTCGCGGCTTCAGGCGAGGGGCCCTCGCCACAGGCCTTCAGGGCCCAATTTAGCGAGTTAGGGCCAATACAGGCCACCCCCCCCCCAAAAAAAAATAGTATTATGAAAAGTAATAAATACAATTTTGTACAGGGTGGCTATTACGCAAGGAAACATTAACGCGCTCACAGGCCCACCCCCCCCCTCTGGTCAGGCCCCACGTCAAGACCCTGGGAGGCGGCAGGTTACGCAAGGCCCACGTATTCCATATCAACACTCCCTTGGTGGGCCGCAGCAAGGGGGCACAGGCAGGCAAGTGTAGGAGGGACCCCTGCCCCGGACATGTCCGTGCCATGCGGCCGGCGGCCGGAGAGGCCAGCAAACAGTACAGGCAACGTAGGAACCATGCCCCAAGACAGAGGAAGGGGCAGCTGGGTACGGGTCCCGAACAGAAGGGGACAGGAAGTCGGGGAGGATAGTGGTTTAGGTAGCACGATGGGAGCCAGTGGCGCATACGGCCATGCGGCGTGCGGAAGGTCAATGCCAACGCAAGAGGTTGGTAGAAGAAGGCAACACCAACGGGGCGCAATACGGCCCTGGCACGTTGGTCAGAAGCGCTAGAGGGGCCTCCGGCGGCCTTCTCTACTCCGCAGGATCGGGGACAACACAGAATGGCGGACGCCATGTGGGTCACAATGACATGTCTAACAAATGCATGAGGATGAGTGGGAGTGTTGGAAAAACGGATGTGTGCGAATAGGAGGTGCTGGAACTGGACTATGAATAGGTTTCTGGAAGAAGGGGAAGAGGGGGAGATCTGGGAAACAGAGGTACACAGCATAAGGGGGAAGGGAAGAGGACGCAGGAGCGGCGCAACCCCTCTCTCCGATTCTATTTTTAGGAGCGGGACAACAGCACGGGTCCACATGAAAGAAGGCAGGACCAGGCACGTGGCCGAGGGGCCCGGAAGGTTTCGCGGCTTTTGGCTGCACGTGGAAGAGGTAAAGGGCAATGGTGGTAGGTTTGGGGGACGGCGAAAAGGGGATGTCATCTCAACTTACAAGTCCTTTGGGGTGGGGGGAAGTTTCGACAGTTGACACACTGCTGCGAGCCAGAGCTACAACTGAGGGCGAGGGCGGGGACAAGACAGCAGGAGAGAAGGCAGGCACAGGAGAGTAGGAAGGAGGAGAACACACGAAGAGGCTACCCTATATGGGTCTGGCTATGCCATTGTGCTCACACATAGCGGAACAAGCGAAGGCAAGGATATGGAGACCCGATTATGTTGACATTTTTTAAACTATTACATAAGGACATACAAGCCAAAGGAGGGTCTAAGGAAGAGGAGTAGGAGTTGGCCCATAGGCCGAGGGTGCCAATTAATATGGACGTCAGGTTTTTTAATTTTGCAAGAATTTATTGCGAGAAATATCCTGACATAGGCTATAGCGCTATTTAAATACAGGGACATCATTAAGCCATGGGGGGTATGTAGACCCAGAATTATGGATGCAGTGGATGGCATCATCACAATCCGCAGCAGCGACACATACGGCCAGTGGGTTACCGGTGGTGTATAAGCAGTTTCAGGCACGTCCAGCCCGGGGGGGGGGGAGGGGGGGACAAAGAACAACATTTAACACGACAGGAGCGTGCGGGAATTTCAACAGGGGTTTCTACTCCAGACATACTTGTAAAAATGAAACATGACTGCTCCAAGTGCGGGGGCCGTCACCAGGTTACTCAATGTTTTTAACTCTCCAGTCCCTCCGTACAACGGAGAGCGGCAAAAGGCAGAGGGACTCAGGGCGCTACTGCTCCAAAGGGGGCCTACGCCAGTTAGGTTAGTTTATTTTACCAGGGCTGCGTATATACACAGGTAGGGCAGCTGCTTTGAGTTAGCAGAAGGGTTTCAAGAAGGTTTCAGGGTCAGTTATCACGGCCCACGGGTGAGACACTGGGCAGACAACTTGCGGTCTGCAAAGGAATTACCACAGGTGGTAAGGAAAAAAAGCTGGACAAGGAACGTCATTGGGCAGAATTGCGGGCCCGTTTCTTATGAGTGGCAAAGTTAGATTTTGATGATATCCCCGCTGGGACTCGTGCCGAAGAAGGCCCCGGGTGAAATCAGGTTGATACATCACCTCTCATGGCCGGAGGGCACATCTGTTAACGATTCCATGGCAGCGGAAGACACCAGACTGGTGTATGCATATGTGGATGAAGCCGTAAAATTGGTCAGGGAGTGCGGCCATGGGGCAGAACTGGAAAAATGCGATATACAATCAGCTTTCAGGTTATTGCCGATACACCCAAAGGATTTTTTGATTTGCTGGGGATGCAGCTTGAAGGGGCAATCTATGTGGACAGGGTCCTGCCCATGGGTTGCGCGATATCATGCGCGTTGTTAGAAGTTTTTAGCACCTTCATGCAGTGGGTCTTTTGTCAAGAGTAGTGGGCATTATGCGGTGACCCATTATTTGGATGACTTCCTTTGCGGGAAGGAAAGGTTTCGTGGGGAGTGCCGGACGGCTCTGGAAGATTTTCAGGATATGGCACAGCAGATGGGAGTGCCGTTGGCACCCAGAAAGACCAAAGGCCCCTCATAGGTTCTCACCTTTCTGGGTAGGGTCTTAAGACTCCATTATAATGACGGCCAGATTACCGGCACAGACAGTAACGGAGATGCTGTTTTTCTTGGTCACGGTGATAGGAAGCACGAAAAATCGATTCGAGACAGCCCAAAAGCGGTTGGGGGTACCTTAACTTTGCTTGTAGGACAGTTAAAGGGAGAAGGACGTTTTGCAGGTGATTAGGGTTGTACATGTCAGGTGCAGTTTTGCCACACCACAGAATAAGAGGGTCAAGGGGACTCGGAAGATGTTAAGGTGGGAAATATTTCTGAAACAATTAATTGGGGTATCCAGGTGGTTCTGGGAAGAAGAGACAGTATGGCAGGTGCAGATATTTTCAGATGCGGCAGGAGCGCATGGTTTTAGAGATTTTCGGGGATGGCAGATGGTATCCGGAGGCGTGGACAGCATTTTGGTGACAAATAAGGAGGAGCATTGCTTTTCTGGAAATTATTTTCCCTTTCTGGTGGCCATAACAGTATGGGGGCGCGAGTTAGCAAATAGGACAGTTTTCTTCAGAACCAACAACATGGCTGTCGTGGAGCTAGGAATGGACAGAAAGCGAGGGATGTGAAGGTTTTTTGCGCTGTTTGCGCCGATTCATGTTGCAGGGATTATCTCTGAATTGTGATCTTTAAAGCTGTCCATATACCAGGAGTTGCCAGCGAGATTGCGGTTTCCCTGACCCGTTTTCACAGTGGCAGCGTTTCTGTAACCTGGCGTCAAGAACGGAGCGGACCAAGACAGCGGTCCCGGCAGACAATTGGGAATGGGGGGTATGATGATCACGGGTGGGTGGAGATGTCTTTAGCGGACTCCTCTCGGCGAAGTTACCAGCTGGCCTGGGTGTTTTTTTTTTCAGTTTTTGAACGGTAACAGGAAAGTTTTTGGGGGCAGAGTGACAAACAGCTAGAGCATGAGGTGTTTTGAGTTTTTTGTACTGTGCATGATTCAGAGAAGTTATCAGCGGCCATTATTGGGGGTAAACTGGCAAGTGGATCTTTTTATGGCAATTGTTTTTGATCACGACCCAGCAAGAAAGGATCTGTTGGAAGAATGTTAAAAGGTTGGGGCAGAATCAGAGCGGTGGGGGGTAGAACGGCCAGGGAACCCATTGATTTTGAGTTGTTGCTAGAGTTGTTACACGAATTACCGGTATGTTGCGCGGATGAATACGAGCTAGCACTTTTTCCGTTTAGGCAGGGGGGATGTTTTTGGAGCTTTTAGTCAATCCTCACGGTTATCAAATAAGGAAGACGGGTTTTTTTGTGCACAGATCAAGGTCCAAGCTCACTAGTTTTCAGCTCTTACGAGTGTTGAGGATGGCGTTGGGACGTGGGGCCGCCGGGCCATGGTTTTTCAGCATGCATTCGTTTAGGATTGGAGCAGCTACGGCCGCAACGCATTTGGGTTTGGGACTGGGCAAAAGATCAAGGCGAGAGTCCGCTAGCGATCAAGGTGTTGTGAACTTTAACTTAAGACCCTGAAAGGTGGGGCGATACAGTTGGAGGGGGTTTTAGAAGGGGGGGGGGTTGTTCTGTCAAAAAACACAGGTTACAGCTATTTTTCCATTACAGGAGATGCGTTTGGTCCATCACAGAGCAAGATGGTTACATGGCTGGTCGGCCATTCATTTGTCCACTGGGCAGCGAAGTTCACGGAGAAAACAGATATATGGTCAGGTCCTGGGACTATCCAGCAGGCGGCACGAGGTGTTATGGTGGGACAAGAGCAGAAGGCGGTGGGGTAACCTGCTTCCTTTCATCACTGCTAATTTATTGAACTGGGGATGTTGCAGAATTGTTAATCATACATTTGGGAGAGGATGACCATGTGAAATTGTCAGAACTCACGCTACTGCAACACATGCAGAGGGATTTGGAGATTCTCAAGCAAAAATGGCATGGTACATACTTGGGTGGATAGAATTTGTTCCACGTAGAGGGTGGAGAGGGGCATTTAAGTATGGAGCCAGGGAGCGGGCTCGAAGGAGTTAAGGTTTTTTTTGCTTAGCGCAAAGATAAAAAATTACTGAAACACGAGAACATTACAGAGCAGGAGGTTGCACTGTTCAGAAACGATGGTGTTCACCTGTTCACAATGGGAAACGCATAATATCTGACAGATCTGAGACTGCTGGCGGAAGATTTGTGGGGAGAAAATTTGTGGATTACAAACAAGAAATGAGAAGTACTGGGTCGCAGTATCGTGGCCTTTGGGGGGGTGGGGCAGCAAAACGCCAAATGGGTTTGTGCTGGTTGGCAGTAGATGGGGGAGGGTGGTGAGTCAGATGCAGGCTTGGCCACCCTTCCAGGGAATAAACAAGCAGGTGAAGGCTCTGAGTGGGGGTACGCACAAACCAAATGGGGCATGAAAGGAAAAGGAGAGTGCGTAGGGGAATGGAAACGAGATAAGGGTTTGAAGGAGAAGGATGAGCGAGGAGATGTTAATAGGAGGGCGTTATTAAAGTTACGGTTACGTTTGAAAGTTAATGGTTATGTTACTTATGCAATCCTGTCCTAATAAATGACCTTTTACACTAAAACAGCTGTCACTGAATTATTTCCCGATGGAGGGGCCCGCGGGAAGCAAGAGCAACGCTCTAGTCTTCCCGCGGGTCATTTCGGGAAAGGAAGTGACGGCGAGGGACAGGGATTGGGAAAAAGGTAAGTGGGGGCGGGTCTAGGGGGAGGAAATAAAAGGGGTTGGGGTGGAGGGACCGGCCTCTTTTCCGCGCTACCATCGCACGTTTTAATTTGGCCTCCCACCCACCCGGCAATTGGAAGAGCGATTGGAAGGACGGAAGTTAGAGTCGAATAGCAAGGGGGGGAGGGAAATTGTCAGTTAGGGCAGGTTGCAGGGGTGAGCGAGCAGTAGATGGGGGAGGGTGGTGAGTCAGATGCGGGCTTGGCCACCCTTCCAGGGAATAAACAAGCAGGTGAAGGCTCTGAGTGGGGGTACGCACGAACCAAATGGGGCATGAAAGGAAAAGGGGAGTGCGTAGGGGAATGGAAACAAGATAAGGGTTTGAAGGAGAAGGATGAGCGAGGAGATGTTAATAGGAGGGCGTTCTTAAAGTTACGGTTACGTTTGAAAGTTAATGGTTATATTACTTATGCAATCCTGTCCTAATAAATGACCTTTTATACTAAAACAGCTGTCACTGAATTATTTCCCGATGTCCTCTGTGGATAACAATCTCTTTTGATTTTTTTTATTATTGGTATTCTCAATCAGTTCGTCCCCGATGATTTCATTATTCAAATACTGATGGTTGCACATGTCTGCAAGCTCCTTAAAGCAGAAACTAAATAATCAATAGGATCACCAGGAAATTGTGCTCTGTGCAGTATTTTGTGTCTTTCTAATTCCACATTTTCTTGCATTTCATTTAATTAATTTCCTTTGTGCCTGAGAAATTGCAATGTGACACTCGTTGCTGCTTCTTCCTTCTTAATGTGAGAAGTCACAGATAAATTACTTGTACAAAGTTTTTGACATATTGGCATAAGTCGACAGCATCACCTGCATCAGCAACATGTACACAAACTGTATGTAGAGGGACAGTTTTCAAAATATTTCTCCTTCTGGATCTAAATCAGATACCAATAATGCTTTCTTCTTGGTAGAGACATCTCATTCAAAACCTTCAAAATACGCTTCAAAAGCCTCATTCCCCAATGACTCTTGAAGTGGGGGTGTTCCACGGACAGACCTGAAGGGGGCAGAACATTCACACCTTCCACTGCGCAGTATTCCTACATTCAAAAGTTGTTGTCAGTGATGGTGTAAATAAGTCAAAAATGTCTTGACATTCACTCCAGATGTCCATGTTTCACTTACTAATATGTTATATTTTATGTTATGTCATGCTATGTTAAACTGACTTATTAAGCGCATGTTCACTATAGGTTTCTATGCGCTAAGAGGCTTGCCTAGTGACAGATGAAGATAATCTAAAAAATACCAAGAAAGGTTAGGTGCCAAGTTTCATATTGCATACGCCTGCTTGAAGAACCACATTTTGAGATTTCGCGAAAATATTTTGAGAGCAGCTTCAAGGCGTAGGTGATCCAGAGGGGTATTCCGCATAGCGGGTGCTTTCGCTGCAGTAGAGCTCCCTCCGCCTTTACCCCTAAAAAATGTAGGTGTCATCAAAAATGTACCTGATGTTCATCTTAGATAGTTGTTTAATTTACCAGCTAAAAAAGGGGGGGATAATCCGTTAAGGCTCTTGAATGCCAGGCAACATGTTTTAAATTGGATGCACTTTTTTACTGGCAGCCAGTGGAGGTGCTGCATAGAGGAGTCACAAGGCTCCAACCAGGGAGTTGGAGTAGAATTATTAGCCACGCTACTTAATTTCCGTAAAGTGATAACCGGGAGACCAAGGTAGACTGAATATATATTCTAATTTACATGTTAATACTGCATCACAAGCATTTTGTGGGCATCCGGCAGCAGAAGCGGGGCAATTATCCTCAGCATCTTAGAGGTGACTATACATTTCGGTGTTACTGAATTTACTTGTGGTTTCATCGATAGATTGCTGTCAGCGACCACTCCAGTGTTCTTTGCCTACATTTTTGGCTGTGGTGTGCTTTCCATTTCTGCAGGCCAGTACAAGCGATTCCAAAGGTTACCTTATTCTGTAAAATACCAATCTCTGGTTCATCAGAGTTAAGCATAGATATAGAGTCTGCCATACTTGCTGTGAGTTCCTGTATCAGGGGTTCAATGTATAAGTTAAATAAGAGAGAGGGGGTGGAAAGGAGGGACTCCTCAATCTACTGCCGCAAATTCATCAAGATGTACTGCCTGAGTCCGCTTTGATAGGAAGGATTTGATCCAATTCAGGATGGATTCCATGGATCCAGCTACTTCCACACGGTTGACCAAGATTTTATGCCGACCGTGTTGAATGCTGGGGACAGGTCTAATAACACCATAGCAGAGGCCAGCACCTGGTGATCAAAGCAGAATTTCCCACAGAGAGAGGTTCGAGATAAGTGAGTAGAGTCTCATCCTGAGGTGCATAGACTCAGGCCGGGTAAGGGGCAATGTGTAAGTCGGAGTGTGTGTGTGGATCTGACCTACTCCAGGAACACATATTTTTATTAACATTGCAATCTTAAGCTTTTACAACATGTTTCGTCTTCCAATCTTCAGTCAACCAATCAGCTTACAAAGTTTCATGGGAAAGGAACATTCCTTTGTCGCTTCTCTGGGGAACAATACCACAAACACATGTGAACACCTTTAGTGTAAAAGCTCTTCAGGTTCAGGAAAACTCCAAAGACCCACCAGCTCAGTAAGGGTAAAGACAAATATTTTATTCACGTGCACGGAGACTACTGGCTTAAGAGGCCAATTCTGAGCAGTCTAAATTCAGAAAGTCACACATGACCTTTTATTTCTGCAAACTACGAGGCATGTTTATGCATCTCATTAATTATCCAAACTAACGTGATAATTTCTTGAACATTATGGAAATGTATTAAGTTCAAGTAAAATACAGTAAAAGAAGTAACAAAAAAAAGGAGTTACAAAATGTGGTCTACGTGCCTCACATTGTAAACTAGAATCTGCCACTCTTCATTAGTCGCACATACACAGGATAGTACATTTCTTAATACATATTGTTTCAGCTAGCGTGCCATGATATTTCATGAGTGCTGTTCTGGTAGCCAGCCTTGCATCATAATGCGTTCTGAGTACAAAGAAAAGAACAGTAAACACAGTCCACTAAGGTTAGGAGCTGTTCAACAAACAGGCCTTGTCATCATTGACTATCACAGGGCGTAGCAGGCCAGCATGGATTTCTGATAAAATGAAAATCCACATTCTGCCCTTTGATACTCAGTGATATCCTACACATGTTTCTGCAGCAGAGCCATCTCCTGGGTGTCATCTGGCATGGGGATGTCTCTTTTTAGGAGGTGTTGATGAGGTACGGCGTTCTCACTACAGCGTCTTACTAACACTATCCCTATGCATGTGGGCATGCTTGTATCAGCACACGCAGTGTTATTAATACCACAGCTCCAATTGCTAGTGCTTCTATCCACCAAGATCTACAATTGCCGGACAATGCGCCTAGCATTCTCCAAATTCCACCAACATCTTTAGAGGCATGCACTTTCTTTGTTTCCCTTTTGACCTTCCTGATTTTCCCTATGGCCTTGTTAATATTCCCACTATTATCCAGTATATACAAGCAGCAGGCTTGGTGGATCACATGATATAACCCACCATCATTTGCTAAGATGATGTCTAGTGAAATACGATTGTGAAAAACCATAGCTCTCATGTCAGTGAGCTCCTCTGTAATATTCCTTAGAGCTGCTGCTATGGAGTCTGCCAGTCTTTCTACCAGTCCTGCCAGTTGGTGTATTCTGGATGTGGAACATACGGCCCGAACTGGGGACACCATTGCTCCAATAACCGCCATGGCCTTATCCTTCTAAGTATGAGCCCTCCTACTACGTGATCCATGGCAAGACATGGTACTCATCTGGGATATACTATTAACATGGATCAATCGTAGCAACGCTAAGGTGTGATAGCCTCTACCGTGCCATCCACCTGGTAGCATGAAGTATGCAGAGTTTCCACATATGCAGAAGAACCCCCTAGGCCCTATTAGGCTCACTGATAGTCGCTATGGGCCATCCATTATCTTATCTAAGTTAGAATAACTGTGGCATTTGCTGGTGCCCCCTTATATATTGACAATGGCATTAGTGGTACCCTCCTCACAATTGGGCAAGAGAGGTCAGCAGAAGGGTGGAGGAACTTGACTATGGGGCACATGTCCCTACTGTCCTCCTTTCTAACCGAACCCCTACACTCGGTGTACTTTATGCACCAAGGCGAGTCTTTTGTCCTGCTTGTTCTAAGGTATGGAATGCCCAAACTTCCTGCAATCCTGGTCCCTGGCGAATGCCATGCTTCTGGTTCCCCCTTTTCATCCTTATCCTGTCACCTCATAGCTCCAAGTTGGTTTAGTAGTGCCTTATCTTCTGCCTGGAGGTCTAGTTTGTCACATGATGTACCATTCTGGGGTCTATGTTTGCCACAGGAGACCTGAGGTATTGCTATGCTGCTCCTAATGCAACACTTCACTTTCATTTATCTATTTGTGCTTATCCAAGAAAGGTTTATATATTTTATCTGCAAACAATATCAATAAAACGGTTACTATTATTCCTGGGACAGGGGTACAGAGGAGTGTCAGCGCTGTAGGTCACTTCCTGTCTTCTTTCCTTTCTTTTGGCATGGTTCTTGTCGCGGGTAAGATGATGTCGGAAACAAGGAAGTGTCCCTACATGGAAGTTATATTCTGTCTATCCGTTAGATGTGTCCAGTCTCGATTTGGAAGTTATTTCACCAACTCCCAGTTAAAGTAGTTGGTAGACAGGTGGTGATCAATTATCTCTTCACCGGTGGTACCCCAAACATGGAATGAAAGGTTATCTAGTACACAATGCCCACCCGGGTACATCTGTAGACAAATCTGGACAGAACCCACTTGCACCCTTTTGGAAAACAGGGCTGATTGCAGAGGCCCCCTGACTTTTTGCCCCCATGTTTCACTTTTTGCTGGTGTTTTCCTGACTCCGATGGTGCTCTAGGTACTGCTAACCAGTCCCAGGGCCTGTGCTCTATATGAAATGAGTATGCAAATTAGGCTAATTATAATTTACTAAGTCAACCTACCTATAAGTGCCTAGTATATGGTATGGCATGTAGGTTTTGGGACCCCAGCATAGGTGGTGCCCCCATAAATGCACTGCTGAGATACCTAGTGTCATTTTAAAGGCAGGCCTGCTTGCTTGCTGCTTTTAAATTAAAGTTACATGCAAATTTGACTTTGAAATTAAAAGTAATTCCAAAGTCTTAAACTACCTTATTTTTACATATGAGTCACCCCTAAAGTGTGCCCTATGTGCCCCTATTGCCGGGTGCCATGTAACCATAAGCAGGGAACTTATAAAGATAGTTTTATAATGTTGGACTTTTGCTTATGCAGGGTCATCCCCAGACTTTTTTGCCTCCTGCCTCCTATATTTTTCTGACATGTTGCTGTTGGCTTTTCAACTCTGAGCACTTTACCACTGCTAACCAGTGCTAAAGTGCATATGCTCTCCTGTTTAAATTGTATGTAAGTGGTTTATCCATGATTGGCATATTTGATTTACTAGTAAGTCCCTAGTAAGGTGCACTAGAGGTGCCAGGGCCTGTAAATCAAATGCTACTAGTGGGCCTGCAGCACTGGTTGTGCCACCCACATAAGTAGCTCTGTAATCATGTCTCAGACCTGCCACTGCAGTGTCTGTATGTGTATTTTTACACTGTAAATTCGACTTGGCAAGTGTACCCACTTGCCAGGCCTAAACCTTCCCTTTCCTTACATGTAAGGCACCCCTAAGGTAGGCCCTAGGTAGCCCCAAGGGCAGGGTGCAGTGTATGGATAAGGTAGGACATATAGTAATGTGGTTTATATGTCCTGACAGTGAAATACTGCCAATTTCGTTTTCACTGTTGCAAGGTCTGTCTCTCTCATAGGATAATATGGGGGCTACCTTTAAATATGATTAAAGTGTAGATTCCCCTAGAGAAGAGATGGACAGGTGGAGTTTGGGATCCCTGAACTCACAATTTAAAAATGCATCTTTTAGTAAAGTTGATTTTGAGATTGTGAGTTTGGAAATGCCACTTTTAGAAAGTGAGCATTTTCTTGCTTAAACCATTCTGTGACTCTGCCTTGTTTGTGGATTCCCTGTCTGGGTCAGTTGACAGTTGGGTTGTTTTTCACCTCACACCAGACAGTGACACAAAGGGAGCTGGGGTGTGATCTGCATTCCTGATTAGCCATCTCTGCTAGGAGGGAGGGGTGGAGTGGTCACTCTCATCTGAAAGGACTGTGCCTGCCTCTGACAATGCTGTCTCCAACCCCCTGGTGTGTGTCTGAGGCCTTGCCTGGGCAAGGCAGGATTTCACAAGAAGGTGTGAGTCCCCTTTGAAGGAAGGTGACTTCAAAGACTAAAATGGGTATAAGAAGGGCACCCAAACTTACAAACTTTAGAAACACTTCTGGAATCAAGAGGAACCTCTGCCTGGAGAAGAGCTGATCGCTGAGGAATAAGTGCTGCCCTGCCTGTGACTGTGCTTTGTGGAGCTTTCCTGCAGTGCTGCTTCTGCCTGAGTAAGAGGGCAAAGACTGGACTTTGTGTGCCTTCCATCTTGAAGAAGAAATCTCCAAGGGCTTGATGTAGAGCTTGCCTCCTGTTGTTGAAGTCTCAGGGATAGCAAAGACTTCTTCCTGCCAGCACCTGGAGTCTCTGGAGAGACCCCTACTCTGCTCTGTGGTGCCCTTCCAGTTCCTGGGACCCTGAAAGGAGAGGCTGGCAGCCTAAGGACAAAAATACACGCACCGAGCACCGTGCGGAGAAAAGATCGACGCGAATCCGATCGCGGCTGAGAAAACGACGCGACGCCGGCTCCGCAGCTGAGAAACGACGCCGCTGGAAACGCGACCGGAGAATCGACGCCCGGAGCAGGAGAAACGACGCGCAGCATCGCTGACGAAGGCTGAGAGATCGCAACCAGCGCCGCGGGACTTCGGACCGTCGCGTTGCTGGCTTTTTCGACGCGCCTCGCCGAGCCGAGCTGTTTTCGACGCATATACCCGTGCCGGGTTATTTTCGACGCACACCGCCCGTGCGGGGTTATTTTTGCCGCAAACCAGGTACATTTTCACGCTAGCAGCGCTAGTGTGTTGTTACAACTACCTAAAGACTCTTTTTATTTTAAACCTCTTAAAAATCATAACCTGACTTGTGTATGTTGGATTTTTGTCGTTTTGGTCTTGTTTTGTCTAGATAAATATTTCCTATTTTTCTAAACTGGTGTTGTGTCATTTTGTAGTGTTTTCATTAAGTTACTGTGTGTGTTGGTACAAATACTTTACGCCCAGCACTCTGAGGTTAAGCCTACTGCTCTGCCAAGCTACCAAGGGGGTAAGCAGGGGTTAGCTGAGGGTGATTCTCTTTTATCCTAACTAGAGTGAGGGTCCTTGCTTGAACAGGGGGTAACCTGACTGTCAACCAAAGACCCCATTTCTAACATTGGTGACCAGCGGTCGGGATTTGGACTTGTATTTGTACTTGACATACAGTAATTAAGTGTACACTACTGTTTTGATCTCAGACCACTACGCGACCACATACTACTTGTTTGGTGATCTTTTGATTTTTCTCTTAAGGACTCTTTTTATTCTACTTCCATGATTTTGCTGATCCCTTGACTGATTCTTTTTACTTCATTGGGAAATTATTTTTTTTCTGCCTTTGGAACTTTGCACTTGTGACCATCATGTCTCAATCTGGAGATGCAACAGCTGGAGCTGTGTTTGAAATGGAGAAACTGAAGGAGTACTCAGTTGCTCAATTGAAACAGTTCCTTAAAGATCTTGACTGTCCCACTGAGAGCTCCACCAGGGAGGGGGAGCTGCAACAGGCACAGAGGGCCGGGGTGACAATCAAGAAGGCTGGAGGGCACACAGAGGAGGAGAATGTGGGTGGGGAAGTGCAGAGGATACACAGTGGTGTAGTGGAGGTACCTGTTACGCCTGGGGGGAGGGTCCCCAGGAGGGATAGCAGGGTGTCACCCAAGGGTCTGACTCCTGAAGAGTTACAGGACAGACGGGCAGACAGGGCTCGCCGATTCAAGGAGTTGGAAGAAAGGAGGAGGGACTTAGAGATTAAAAAAATGATTTATGCTTACGAGCTTAAATTGAAAGAGCTGGAAGTCATGAGGGCTGAGTCCAGCTGGAATGGTGGCAGCAACAATTGTATATCCAGTGATGCTGCAGAAGTGCACATGCCCAGAGAGGTGGTGTCCTACTTGAAGGAGGGAGTTAACACACGCCAGGAGGTTCAGGGGTATGAGGTAGCTCCAGTGATGCACAGGGTCCCTGAGGTGGATTGGGGAACTGGCATGGGGAGTCATATTCCTACTGGTGGGAGGGACACTCTACTGACTCTAGGTGAGAGTGACAGGGAGAGGGGTTCCCCCCAGGTAGAAGTCCTGGTTATGGAGTGTGAAAACATCCCAGAAGAGTGTGGGTTGAGTGTCAGGGACAGTCAGGTACTGTCTCACCAGTCTCAGGAGGGTGATGTGGGGTGCTTTGTCAAAGCAGAGTCACTGGATGGTTGGGTGAAGGGTACTTTGGTTAATTCATGTGAGGGGCTGAGTGATGTAATTGCTGGAGAGCATATGTCTAGTCCTTATTTTCCAGAGCTATGCCAACACCAGGTGGAGTGGGAGTTCTCTGACCCCAGGGAGCTTACAATGGAGGCAGACTTCTGGGTGAGTACCAGAGAGTCTGAAGAGGCATTTGGGGGTGCTCCTGAGAGGAGTGGTCTAGGTAGTTCCCAACCAGGTGAGGTAGGGAAGGATTGTAGTGTCCCAGGTAGGTCCCAGTGTAGTGGGATGGGTGAGGGACCCCATGTCCAGTCTCAGAGGAGAGGGAATGGGGATGGGTTGAGGCCCAAGGTGCCCGAGATCCGGTCCCAGGTCCTGGAGGGTTCCCTGCGGGAACCCCAGGAGGGGAGCCTAGCCTGTACCATAGGGCCATCTGTTGAGGGAGACCCCACAGTGTCAGGAGAACTTGGGGGGGCGGCTGTAGCCAGCGTCCCACCAGTTCTGGTGTCTGGCAGTACCACTCCTAGTGAGGGGGTGCAGAAGTCCAGACAGAGGGTTGAGAGGGGGTTGCGGACCCCAGTGGAGAACCTGGAGGGTCAGGGGTCAGCTCTGAGAGCAGAGCCCCCCATGAATGACCTTGGTGAGACCATTTCTGGGCTGGGGGGAATCCAGACTCTGTCAGATGGGCAGAGGTCAGGAGACCTGCGCCAGCCAGACTCTTGTGTGGCCCTTCGGGACAGTGTGTCCCTTGAGGGGGGTAAGTGTGCCCCCCTGGAAGTCCTGGTGTGCCAGGCAATGGTTCAACCGCAGGGTGGTGACTCTGGGTTGAATGATCAGGTTCAGGGGGTAAACTCTGACCTGATGGGGGGTAAGTGTGCTCCCAAGGAAGTCCTGGTGTGCCAGGCAGTGGTTCAACCGCAGGGTGGTGACCCTGGGTTGGATGACCAGGTTCAGAGGGTAAACTCTGACCTGGTAGGGGGTAGGTATGCCCCCCAGGAAGTCCTGGTTTGCCAGGCAGTGATCCAGTCTGTGGGTACAGACCCTGGATTGGGAGGCCAGGTTAAGGGTGTCCCCCCTGACCTGGAGGAAGGGGCTACTGCTAACAGTGCCCCTACCATGTTGTCTTCTGGGGGGGTCACTCCTAGTTGGGTGGTTCAGGACCCCAGAAGAGAGGGCAGGGGGAGGGAAGCCTCACCCCTGGCCCTGGTCCAACCTGAAGGTACAGACCCCAGGTTGGAGGATCAGTTGCAGGTTAACATCCCTGCACTGATGGAAGAATTGTGCAGGACTGCTTCTACAAGCACCCTGACAGTTTTTGACTCTGGGGGTGCCGCTTCTGCAGGAAGGGTACAGAGCCCCAGAGGAGAGGACCAGGGTCAGGTTGTCATCCCTGACCTGGTAGAAGAGAGAGTGGTCAAAGGGTGCCAGGCACCTGGGGCTACCACCCCCCACTCTCCACAGTCACAGTGGTTAGAGAGGCCTGAGGTCGGGCTCTCATCCCTGACAGTTGTCTGGGGCCACTGTGGCTTGCTGTCCTGGTGGACAGAGTTGCCCCTGGGGGGGGGAGGACGAGAGTCACACCCCGGGGGTGGAGTGGGCAACACCACTGTGTTGGCCCTGGTGGTACTATCTGCCCATTGCAATACATCTGTGAGCAAAGTAAAGTTAGGTGTTGCACAGATGGTGTCTGTAGATGTGGAGAAGGATTCCCCATGGGTTAGCTTAGTGGGCCCTGAGAGTATGGACAGAGGGATCCAACTGGAGTCAGGAAGGCGTAGAACTGGAACATGCCCCTGCTGTTGTGGGCCTGGGTCCCTGTTCTATCGCCCCAATCAGGGAAGTACATCAAGGTATTGATTGTTCTCCCCTGGCTCTAGACTGGTAGGGGGTCGTGTTGGACTTTTGCTTATGCAGGGTCATCCCCAGACTTTTTTGCCTCCTGCCTCCTATATTTTTCTGACATGTTGCTGTTGGCTTTTCAACTCTGAGCACTTTACCACTGCTAACCAGTGCTAAAGTGCATATGCTCTCCTGTTTAAATTGTATGTAAGTGGTTTATCCATGATTGGCATATTTGATTTACTAGTAAGTCCCTAGTAAGGTGCACTAGAGGTGCCAGGGCCTGTAAATCAAATGCTACTAGTGGGCCTGCAGCACTGGTTGTGCCACCCACATAAGTAGCTCTGTAATCATGTCTCAGACCTGCCACTGCAGTGTCTGTATGTGTATTTTTACACTGTAAATTCGACTTGGCAAGTGTACCCACTTGCCAGGCCTAAACCTTCCCTTTCCTTACATGTAAGGCACCCCTAAGGTAGGCCCTAGGTAGCCCCAAGGGCAGGGTGCAGTGTATGGATAAGGTAGGACATATAGTAATGTGGTTTATATGTCCTGACAGTGAAATACTGCCAATTTCGTTTTCACTGTTGCAAGGTCTGTCTCTCTCATAGGATAATATGGGGGCTACCTTTAAATATGATTAAAGTGTAGATTCCCCTAGAGAAGAGATGGACAGGTGGAGTTTGGGATCCCTGAACTCACAATTTAAAAATGCATCTTTTAGTAAAGTTGATTTTGAGATTGTGAGTTTGGAAATGCCACTTTTAGAAAGTGAGCATTTTCTTGCTTAAACCATTCTGTGACTCTGCCTTGTTTGTGGATTCCCTGTCTGGGTCAGTTGACAGTTGGGTTGTTTTTCACCTCACACCAGACAGTGACACAAAGGGAGCTGGGGTGTGATCTGCATTCCTGATTAGCCATCTCTGCTAGGAGGGAGGGGTGGAGTGGTCACTCTCATCTGAAAGGACTGTGCCTGCCTCTGACAATGCTGTCTCCAACCCCCTGGTGTGTGTCTGAGGCCTTGCCTGGGCAAGGCAGGATTTCACAAGAAGGTGTGAGTCCCCTTTGAAGGAAGGTGACTTCAAAGACTAAAATGGGTATAAGAAGGGCACCCAAACTTACAAACTTTAGAAACACTTCTGGAATCAAGAGGAACCTCTGCCTGGAGAAGAGCTGATCGCTGAGGAATAAGTGCTGCCCTGCCTGTGACTGTGCTTTGTGGAGCTTTCCTGCAGTGCTGCTTCTGCCTGAGTAAGAGGGCAAAGACTGGACTTTGTGTGCCTTCCATCTTGAAGAAGAAATCTCCAAGGGCTTGATGTAGAGCTTGCCTCCTGTTGTTGAAGTCTCAGGGATAGCAAAGACTTCTTCCTGCCAGCACCTGGAGTCTCTGGAGAGACCCCTACTCTGCTCTGTGGTGCCCTTCCAGTTCCTGGGACCCTGAAAGGAGAGGCTGGCAGCCTAAGGACAAAAATACACGCACCGAGCACCGTGCGGAGAAAAGATCGACGCGAATCCGATCGCGGCTGAGAAAACGACGCGACGCCGGCTCCGCAGCTGAGAAACGACGCCGCTGGAAACGCGACCGGAGAATCGACGCCCGGAGCAGGAGAAACGACGCGCAGCATCGCTGACGAAGGCTGAGAGATCGCAACCAGCGCCGCGGGACTTCGGACCGTCGCGTGGCTGGCTTTTTCGACGCGCCTCGCCGAGCCGAGCTGTTTTCGACGCATATACCCGTGCCGGGTTATTTTCGACGCACACCGCCCGTGCGGGGTTATTTTTGCCGCAAACCAGGTACATTTTCACGCTAGCAGCGCTAGTGTGTTGTTACAACTACCTAAAGACTCTTTTTATTTTAAACCTCTTAAAAATCATAACCTGACTTGTGTATGTTGGATTTTTGTCGTTTTGGTCTTGTTTTGTCTAGATAAATATTTCCTATTTTTCTAAACTGGTGTTGTGTCATTTTGTAGTGTTTTCATTAAGTTACTGTGTGTGTTGGTACAAATACTTTACGCCCAGCACTCTGAGGTTAAGCCTACTGCTCTGCCAAGCTACCAAGGGGGTAAGCAGGGGTTAGCTGAGGGTGATTCTCTTTTATCCTAACTAGAGTGAGGGTCCTTGCTTGAACAGGGGGTAACCTGACTGTCAACCAAAGACCCCATTTCTAACATATAAGCACTGGTGAGGTAAAACAGCCAAATTTGTTTTCCCTCATTGTAGTGAATGGACTTCATACGTTAGAATGGGGAGGCTTTATTTTAATTTTAAAAGTCCCCTTAAGTAACAGATACCTTAAGTTTGATTTCAAATTAATTATTATAATAAATCCCAAAACTTCCAGTTGTTGGATTTAATATAACTTGTTCAGGTAAAGAGTTTTACACTTTTCCTGAAAAGTTGCCAACTTCAGCCCTGCAGTGGTTTTGCTGTTTTGCTCTGATTGGCCAGCCTCTGGCAGCCTGGCCAGGCTGCCTTGATGAGGTGTGAAGTGGCCTGGCTCAACACAAAGAGATGTGCCTGGGGGAGGAGATCTTCCCTCACTAGATGGGGAAGCAGAAAGGAGTGAGGGCGCCAAACTGGTCTTCAAAGGCAGGGAAGGACATTTGGAGCCACCCAGCACCTCCCTCACATCCTGCAAACCCAGAAAATTAGGTGCCCCCTGATTAGATTAGGAGAAGGCGGGAGAAGGGTGTGCTTAAGGCTTTTAGCCACAACAGTGGGTGGTCTCAGCCAGATGTACCCTCCAAAAATCAGTTTCAGCCATGACGGATTTTTGAGGGATGTTGCTCCCTGGTATTGATTTTTGCCTAACTTCCCAGGAAGTGGTCATCACAGTGGGAAGGACCCAGCACCTGATTGGAGAACCAGGGCCCCCCTGTTTTTTACCCAGGAGCAAGGATAACACTGGCAGATGTGCACCCACACCTCAGATCCCTACCAGTAAGAACTACAGAAGAAGAAGGACTGCCCTGCTGGACCCCTGACCTGCTCCTGGACACTGCACTCTGGAGGACTGCACCAGCTGCACACTTGGGCTTCACAACAAGAACAACTTTGCCTGTCTTCAACCGGTTCAAGATGGGACTCCCTGTTTGCTACAGGTGAAAACTTGCTAACCAGAGTCCCCTGCACCAACTCCTGAAGAAACCAACCAGCTGATCACTGTCCAGTGGCCAAAAAGGAGTTTGCGCCTAGTCCGCACCTTCAAGGAGCATCTCAGAGCTTCTGGAACCTTGGGGTGAGCTGTGGACCTCAAATGAACCTTAAAGGAACATCTGGAAGAAGATCCAGAAGTTTGGAGAACTTTTGGAAAAAAGATTCACAAAGGGACCAACCCACCGCTGCAACTCTAGCCCGCTTGCCTCAACCGCGACCCGGCCTGACTTGCAGGTTTGTCTCGGTGAAGAAAATCCCTGAAAAAGTGACTAAGTCCAAACATAGGAAGTTGACCGGGACCTCCCAGGCAGTGTAATCAAAGAGGGCTCCAGGGACATCGGATCAAGATTCAGGTTTGCCCCGGTCGAAGGATTTTCATCTTGAAAAAACGACTAAGTCCAAAGGTAAAAATCTCCACCCAGGTCTACCCCAACACGTATCCGAGGAAGAGTTCCAGGAGGTCGGAATGGACTGGCGACTTGGTCCCGCTGAAGAAAATCTCCAGAAAAACGACTAAGTCCGAAGGTGAACTTTTGACTGAGGCCTTCCGCGACCTGTAGCTGAGCAGGGCTCCTGTGTAGACTGGATTATGCAAGGAGAGGACCAAATGTGCCCTTCAAAGTATTTTCAGTGGCTTGGGGAGGCTACCCCTCCCAAGCCTGTAAAACCTACTTCCAAATGGAGAGGGTGTAACACCCCTCCCCCAAAGAAAATCGTTTGTTCTGCCTTCCCGTGCTTGAGATTTTCAAACAACGGGAGGGCAGAAACCTGTCTGTGAGGTGGCAGCAGCTGGGACTGCCTGGTAAACCTCAGAAGGCTGTAATGGCAGTACTGGGTGTCCTCACAGTGCAAGGGATCATACAACCAATACTTGCAAAAGCATGGTGGTATGAGTCCGACATGTTTGATACCAAACATGCCTATGATTGGAGTTACCATCATGTAGCTGGACATAGGTAGTGACCTATGTCCAGTACACGTGCAAAATTGAATCCCTGCACTCATAAAGTCCGGGAAAATGGCCTTGGAGGTCATAGGGGCACCTCTGTTAGTGCAGGGTGCCCTCACAGACAGGTACATTTCACTCTGCCCTCAGGGCTGGAGGTCCTGCTATAAGGGGGACTTGTAAGTTACCAGGTGCAGTGTAAATGGCACTGAATGGGTGCCTGCGCCATTTCACGCAGGCTGCAATGGCAGTCCTGCAGAAGCCGTTTCGTGGGCTCCCTGTGGGTGGCAACATGTATGCTGCAGCCCATAGGGATCCCCTGGAATACCCAATGCCCTGGGGACCTAGGTACCATATATCAGGACTTATAAGGGGGCACCAGTGTGCCAATTGTGAGTAGAATACTGTGTTAACAGCATCCAGTGACCAATTTTGAAAGGAGAGAGCATAACTACTGGGGTCCTGATTAGCAGTATCCCAGTAGACACAGTCAAGCACACTGACAAACAGGCAGAAAATGGGAGTCACCATGCCAGGAAAGAGGGTACTTTCCTACAAGGTGATCATGTGGTGGCTGGACAATATGGACGCCTAGAATGGCAGAACCAAATCTGGTTCTCTAAAAGAGTACCAGATAGCAGGCACATTGCCAGATGCACACCCCCTTCTTATGAAGGGAAGTATTCATGTGATGAATTCACTTTTCAACTAAAATGTTCAGAGCTTACAATCTTTATTGTGATAAAGCATTTTTCCCACAAAAAAGACAAAAGACCGCGGCGGCCATTCCGGCTTTCCCGCTGGGCCGGCGGGCGACCGCCAGAAGACCGCCGGCCGGCCCAGCGGGACAGCCCCTTCAACAATGAAGCCGGCTCGGAATGGAGCCGGCGGAGTTGAAGGGGTGCGACGGGTGCAGTGGCACCCGTCGCGATTTTCACTGTCTGCACAGCAGACAGTGAAAATCTTTGTGGGGCCCTGTTAGGGGGCCCCTGCACTGCCCATGCCAGCGGCATGGGCAGTGCAGGGGCCCCCAGGGGCCCCACGGCACCTGTTCCCGCCATCCTGGTTCTGGCGGTGGACACCGCCAGAAACAGGCTGGCGGGAAGGCGCTCGGAATCCCCATGGCGGTGCTGCAAGCAGCGCCGCCATGGCGGATTCCCTGGGCCAGCGGGAAACCGGCGGGAAACCGCCGGCTCCCCTTTTCCGACCGCGGCTTTCCGCCGCGGTCAGAATCGCCCAGGAAGCACCGCCAGCCTGTTGGCGGTGCTTCCGCCGCACTCTGCCATGGCGGTCATGGACCGCCAAGGTCAGAATGACCCCCTATCTCTTTGGTCTGACAGATAAACTGATTGGAAAGCACAAGGACCAGGATATTATCAGAGAGAACCAGCAAACTACTGCCTGCATCATACATGATCGGCAACTGTGAAATACCTTTCAGACAAGGCCACCTTCATAGTAGCATGAGTGTTTCCCCAATAAGATAAGCAACTGGAGGCTTGTGGGGATCATAGAAGTTTAGCATCCATGTTTAACAGATTGTTTTGCCATTAGTCTCATAAAACAGATTTGTCTGTTTTAAAGTTGGAAACTGGGTTTTGACGTCCAGGCAATGGAAGTGGACCCCAGCCATTCCCCCATTTCTAATGATTCTGAGGGTGATGGGTCAAACCAGAAAAGTGCAAGCAAAGTTGGGTTTGGCGACACTAACTTGGAGATCACAAGCTAGGCTTCCAGTTCTTCTTCAACTTTCATGAGATTCTTCAGTCACTCTACCCAGTCTCTGATTGTTCTGAAAAAAACGAAAAACCCTGAGAAAACAACATCCTTTTGTGAAAGCTTGTCGCTTTTCCCCAAGTGTTAGGAGAATCTTGGGAAATGTTGGCAAGCACAGGTCCTTTCAGAATAAAATGCATTTTGCATCCAGCAAGCCTGATCAAGAGGGATCCACAATAAATATTTTCAGCCTAGAAACCATGATCTGGTCAGTGTGGGATTTCAGTCCTATGGGAATAGATGAATCAATGCCCTCACCTTCCTCTTCAGGTTGGCTGAAAAAGGGCTGGCTTTAGGATCCATAAATATTTAATGGTCTGACATTTCTCTACCACACCTTACGTGTGGCTGGAGAACATAACTTTGTTTGCTCACTTAAGCAGTATTCACCTATTAGTACTTCCAGAACTCCAATACTTCAAATTGGTAGAAATGAACATAGTTCTACATTTCTGAAGAAATGGCTTGCAAACAAAGATTTATGGTGGAAACAAATATCAATAAAGATTCATGTGAGTTTCCTATGTTTGCAGTATAGATTTAGAATAAAGGAAGTTTATTCTATAAGGTTTTTTTTATAAGTATTGCTATGAGGGCAAAATATAACACCAAATAAACGCCAAATACATTTTCTTATTTTAGTTTTTTCACTCCCTTTGTTATATCACATCTAATGTTCGAGTTATTGTTTACTTGCATAATTTACTGGAATTCGGGCCTGGACTGGTAAATAATGTATACATATTTTATTTCAGGGAATGAACAGAAACGTAAGTAGAAACAAAGAACAAATGATCGAAAGCAAGAGTGGCTGTGTGGAAATTGAAATTCATGTAAGTGACTTTTGTCTTGCTGGTCAGAAGTTATGGATTTTGTGAATGTAATTTTAGGCCATGTGACTTAGGGCCTCATTACAAGTTTGGCAGTCCAACAGTCGGACCGCCATGGTGGCGGTTTTTCAAACTGCGCTTGGCTGACGGTCCTAGGTCTGCCATATTACAAGTTCTACATGGGGTTGGAGTGACTGGCGGGCGGAGGCATGAGGCATTACAATGGAGCTACTGCCGGCCATGCCCTCTACTTGTCAGCACGATGGGCAGCCTGTTGCCCATGCACCATGCCATGCACAGTGTGCCCCTGATCCTGAAATTGTCTGGGGCCCCACATGGGCACCCACCTCACCCTCCATGCAGCCATACACCCGGAGTTCCCCGTTTGGGGCCTCTTACATGCCTGACCGCCAAGCTTTCCATGGTGATGAAATTTACAATGAAAACATGGCGGTCCAGCAGGACATAATAGCCATAGCGGTCCTGATGCTAGGATCTTTAACATTGACTGCTGCTGTGATTTACCGCTGACTGACAGTCACTATGACGGGACCGGCAAAGCGCTGGTGGTCTTTTGGTGGTCCCATATCCAAACTCATAATACGGCTGTTTGACTGCCAGAGATTCGGCGGTCGGTCCGCCTCCACCAACATGCCGGCTCATGGACCGCCAAACTTTCAAGGAGGTCCTTAGAGTTTTTGGCAATGTATACTCATGAGAATCAAAGTTTTATGTTGTTTTTCAAATGATACTGTGGTTTTCTAATTAAGAATATTTTTATTAATTTTGCAAAAAACAAAAGTATATTCATATAAAGTTATGAACCAAACTTGCACATTTTTCTTGGTCTCTTCATTGTGGCTAAATTGTAGGAAAGTGCAAACCTTAATCCTCACTTCTCTGTTCTAACAAATCTAAACTTTCTATCCGGAAAGATAAGAAATGTTGCATTCCAGGGCCTTGAGCCCTGGTCTTTGGAACACCTTCTATCCAAGTGAGTTGTGTTTGTAGACAAAAGCATCATGCATTTGGGATAAAGTTTGCTTGAATGGTAAGTTTTGTTAATTCTTTTGCCAACAATCGGAGACTGTTAGAAATTAGCATCATGGTGCTTATCCTACCATACCCCTGCCATTGTAGGCAACTAGATGTCACCTACTCCTGCAATGTGAAATAAGGCCAAACTTTGAGCCGGGGTTCTCGCCTCAAGTCCTTCTAATGCTCTCAAAGATTCCTCCAGATTGATGAATATGAGTCGGTTGAGCTTTAAGATCATGGCTCAAACTCTAGCTAGAGCATCCTGCCTGCAAGAGTGAGACACAAAGTAATTGGCAGCTTGTTCCTGGACAGTATAAAAGTAGCACATTCTGTTACCTTTCATAGTCATCCCCCATCCGAGCCCAATACTTTATTCCAGGGAACCTTGCATTCTAACATAGATGAGAAGGCAAGCTCCTGCCCTTCTAATCTTTTCATCCAGACAGTTTCCACTATCGGGAATGACAATTCAGTGCAAAAAAGACTGATGAAATCAAATGCATATTGCTTCCATTGTCTCTACTAGGACACCAGCATTAAATAGATTTAGTGTGCACGTTGTTTACATTTTATCCCAGCTTTTCCTTGATTTCTGTGTTTTGCCCAAACTGATTTTATACAGGTCTCCACAAGTAATATTGATTCCCATTCCCGAATGAAATATCTGTGTAGCACATGCATAAATGGAAAAGACAATTCCCTTTCCAGGATACAGATGAGCCATAAGGGGTGAGGTATAGACTAATTATGGGGCAACCGAGAATCACTGAAGAATTTCCCATAGCACTGGATTTGGGGTTTAACTGAACAACCCCAGCTATATCACCTATAATTTATTTAACAAAAAATACCTTATCCACTTAAGTGCTAGGCCTCGAACATGGGATCATCCAAATGATACACAATGATCTGTTTGTTGATGATGTTGAAAGCTGGTGATAGGCCTAATATTAACTGGTCAATGACACTACATCTAAAAAAAATCTCAATGGTACCTTTTTACCTAGACTCAACTTAATACCTACCTTTACTGATTTGAGGAGTGCATTTGCTTCCACACAAGTCTGCAACTGATTTTCAAATGTCTTTTTTAGCATCCTAGCAGGAGAGATTGTTACCTCTGAAAGGTTGCAGGTGTTTCTGACAAATCTCTCTTTTTGTTTATGCCTTTTTCTCCGTCTCATCTCAATAACTCCAATTGGGCAACTTCATTCTTCAGTGAATTTAAGAGTCCATTGCAATCGTGTTTGAAGCTACCCAAGGCATCTACTGTATTTATTGCCAAAAAGTTTAAACATGCCCACAAACCTGCTTGCCCACCATAGTGTAATGAATGGCAAGGAAGTTCATGAAATTTGAAGGATACAAATATGACCTACTTTCCCCTCACAAGGCGTTGGTGAATCTTTAGGGTAGCAGCATCATGAGCCTACATTTTGTTAATGGGATTCATGAGGTTCTGCTAGTCCTGACTTGAATATATTTGCCCCGCTCCCCTTTCATGAGAAGATGATCTCCAATGACATAGTAAAATGATCACTGTTTACCCATTTCATAGAAATGATTAAGGGGGTCATTCCGACTCCCGCCGGCGGCGGTAACCGCACGCCCGGCGGGAGCCGCCGAATGACCGCACCGCGGTCAAATGACCGCAGCGGCCATTCTGGCTTTCCCGCTGGGCTGGCGGGCGACCGCCAGAAGCCCGCCCGCCGGCCCAGCGGGAAAGCACCTTCAACGAGGAAGCCGGCTCCGAATGGAGCCGGCGGAGTTGAAGGTGTGCGACGGGTGCAGTGGCACCCGTCGCGATTTTCAGTGTCTGCTTGGCAGACACTGAAAATCAATGTGGGGCCCTGTTAGGGGGCCCCTGCAGTGCCCATGCCATGGGCATGGGCACTGCAGGGGCCCCCAGGGACCCCACGACACCCGTCACCCGCCATCCTGTTCCTGGCGGTGAAAGCCGCCAGGAACAGGATGGCGGTAAGGGGGTCGGAATCCCCATGGCGGCGCTGCTTGAAGCGCCACCGTGGAGGATTCCCTGGGGGAGCGGGAAACCGGCGGGACACCACTGGTTTCCCGTTTCTGACCGCGGCTGTACCGCCGCGGTCAGAATGCCCATGGAAGCACCGCCAGCCTGTTGGCGGTGCTTCCGCGGTCGTTGGCCCTGGCGGTCGGTGACCGCCAGGGTCAGAATGACCCCCTAAGACTTTATAGCCTTGAGTCAAATGTTGACTATATCTAGGACAGGGTAAGTGTGAAGTGTGTGTGACAGGTAAGTATAGAATTACAAAAAGACATTCACCTACCCATTACAGATACATACTTTTCACCAACTAAAGACCAGGGGGGTGCACAGCTGGTAATACAATTATAACACATCATTATTTGCCTTTCAGTACCATACAACCTTTGTTTGTTTATAACATTCCAGTCAAAATCAGAGAACCCATGGTCAGTGCACAACATGCATTATGTTAAGTGAGATAGTGAAGTGATCACAAAGCAGAGATGCTGTCTGCATTACCCAGTAGGAGTTCAGAAAAAGAAATTGCATTGTTCCCATATCCCTTCAACTTCAGACACTAAACTTTAAAAAAGGTCGGGTCATATGAATCTAAAATCATCCAAACAATCTGATGATTCATGTTCATGAAGGTTTTATTCTCCCTTGACTATCCTTCAACACAAAAAAATTACAACTGACGGACTGATTCTGGGCAATATTATTACCCGAAACACAGATTCTTTTTAAAATTTGTACATTCACTGACACTTTTGGAATGTTCCTCCACTCAAAATCGATTAGGGACACCCTAAAGTGCTGGAAGCCACCCTCTGCTCTAAGACAAAGCCTTACTTTCTTCACTAAGACAAATAATTCTCTCTGAACCTAAGACAATGGCAGACCTTCCATCTTCCAGTGGTCCAGATCAGTGAGCAAACAGCTGATGAGGGTTTTGTTACGCACGCATTTATACATTAGTTCTGGAAATCAGTGGCTGTTGTCACCAGACCTACAGTGGCTTGACTTACTCACTTTATGTTGGAGACATGTATCCAGTGGGGCAGTCCACCACACTTAACAGCAGTGTTCACCAGAAGAATCACCTGGAAAGAACTCTTCCAGGCTGACTCAAGGCACGTTCTCCAGTCACATAGTCAACATGGTTAGAAACAGAATGCATCACTTCAGCCAATAGTTTACATTAGTCAAGGACAATATCATCTGTTATATTCACAAGTGCAGCTGCAGGCAGTGACAGAATTCTCATAATTCCCCATCAGTTCTTCATGAGGGCAGAGTCCAGTCTTTTAATCGGGAGTGCTTCAAAGACACATCAGAACAAGTATTTGCAATGCAATAGGTCTTGCATTTGTTTGTGTTACAGCTATTGGTGTTATCAATGCATAACTGGACTTTTTTGCCACATAAATTGGTCAACCATGCCGCATAATGTGGTCCTCTCTGCCGCATAGTTCTAGTGGCCCTGCATATAACTAAAGCAGTTCCATTTTCCTTCTTCCTCTATCTGCAGCAAAAAATGAAAATGTTGTCATTATTTACTATATTTTTTATATTATTTAGTGTTTTTTCATAATACTTCTCAGATTAAGTTTTCAGACCAATTATTAATGTAGTAACATGGTATATTAACATACTTACTGCTGAAAATGAACAAACATGGTGCACATTAATGACGAAAACATGACCAAATAGAAACCCTAACACTTCAGCCCATCTACCACGTAAATCGCAAACATTGATTCCCTTTTCCATCACTAGTAACACTAGCTGCAACCAGAGACGCCCCTGTTTCATAGAAGAGGGCCCAAAATAATAGTTATTTGTGTGATAGTCTTACTTTGAAGCTCAGCACTTAAAATAGCAGAATTAAAATAAGCACAAGCTGGGATGATAACTTCACAGGGGCTCATAATTGGCTACAAAATTACATCTTGTAAAAGCAAGACAAGCATCTCTATTTCCTACGAATAACGCCATCGTGAATGGTGGCAAATCAACTGGGACTCATAGTTGAACATGAAGATTTACAAAAACAAGATCTGGAGGGATCCCATTTTACACAAGGTGCTCTGCTTTTGTGAATAGAGCGGCTGTGAGCAGTGGTATATGGGGCTGGCAGCAGCAGTTAATTAAGCAGGTTTTATCTGATGTCTGGTGGTTCGTGTTACAGCAGAGGAGCAGAGCACCTTGTGTTTAGGAAGAGCACTGCTCTTTACGCTCTCTGCCTGCGCGGCAAAGTACATGTTGAAAGCTGCATTGTGCATTTTATCCACCCCTCCAAGAGGACTCTTGCTAGTATGTTCCCTGTTTAGCGCAGTTACTCTTCCAGGCTCCCGGTCGAGTAAAAGTGAGCAGCTGTGAGCAGTGAGCTATGGGGCCGGCAGCAGCAGAGATAATTAAACTGCTTTAATCAGAGGTCGCATCGCTCGTGTTACAGCACCAAAACAATAATACAAACAAGCATTTGAACTGCAATGGGTCTCATGTTTGCTCGCGTTTCAGCTATTAACGTTTTCCTGCCACACAAACTGAAAATAAAAAGTAAAACAATTGACATCAGCGGCCGGTTGAAAGCGCTGCCGTGAGCTCGCAGAGACAGACAAAAGGAACAAGCGGGAGCTGGTGGGGAGGATGGACTGAACACACACCCACAGTGTAAGACAAACAGACAAATACTAAAAAAAAAGTCCCTTACAGAAGAGATAAATAGGACATAGTGGAATTCTACAGTACTTTGTGCTGCTCCCAAAGAGAAAAAGGCAGGACAAAGATGCAGAACTGATCACTAGCAAGCAAGGATTGTTAAAGGACAATGGAACCAACAAATGAAATGGCTTGAATTTGCTTGAACACATATTATTATAATAAATATACATAAAGGTATACAACACGTCGACCTAAAAAGGGGCAGAAGATCAGGCAATTTCAAAGAGGTAGATGCACAACTTTGCCATCTTGAATTTCAGAGTAATATTATTTGTTCCACTACACCTGAAACTTCTGGTCTGTAACTGGAGTGGAATCTCTGGTCAATTTGTAAAGCTAAGCACAACAACTTCATGATTTGGTTTTTGAAATAAGTGCCACAGTTTGTCTATTGAGGAAGCGGTACACTAAATCAAGGGGTTCATTCCCTCAATAATAGTATAGTAACAGTGAGACTATCACCCCTCCTGACTGGGTTTTCTTCAACCCAGCAGGAGAAGAGAGAAACTGTTAATAATATAGAAAAATTCCACTGTAAACGGGCATTTCAACAATGCCCCACTGCATGTGCTTAACAGGACAATCAGACGTCCTGTTGTGAGTTATGGTTACAACCTTTATTTTGCCCGCATTTAACTGCTGGCAAGTGCCACCTTTGATACAAATTCTCAGCAATGAACTAAAATTGTGGATTGTACCAATGATTTTGAGAGGTGAGGACCATAGTCTCACTCTGACTCTTTACATATCCAGACCGCACACACTTTTCCGTCTCTGCTTTTGGCACTGTAATGTTTTTCAATTCATCATAAATATGTACAGCATTCTTCAAAATAAAATGCTCACTGTGCCACTGGAGTCAGGCTAGTCTGGCAAAAATTAGCAAAACTTGCGAATAGTGAGCAGTTCTAGCGAGTTTTGCTATTTTTTTTCAAATAGCTCAGGCTGGATATCAGACACACTTTCCAAGTGCACAGGACCTAAATACACTTTTTAGAAAGCTCAGATCGGATGGTTTCAAGCGGCATATATCCCTTTTGGACTATATGAAGAAAAAAAATCACCTCCAGCCAAGTGAAAAACTTACACGACTTGGAGTTCCATACCCTTTGGTAGAAAAAGTGACTTTGTCCCCTTGAACCTGAACACTTCAAAATGTCCCAAATGAGATTCAACCAGGTACCAAGCGGCTAGAAATGGGTCCTAGACACCCCTGCCATGTCATCTGAGTCATAATATTGGGTCTTGGGGCCCACAAACAGTCATGAGGTTTGATCACAAAAATTAGCAAAACTCGCTAATAGTGAGCAGTCCTAGCGAGTTTTGCTAATTTTTCAAATATCTCAAGCTGGATATCAGACACACTTTCCGAGTGCACAGGACCTAAATACACTTTTTAGAAAGCTCGGATTGCGTGCTTTCAAGGGGTATATGTACCTTTTGCAATATACAAAGTTGTTTTTTATTTTTCTCCTCCGGCCAAGGGAAAAACGTACCCGACTTGGAGCTCCATAGCCCTGGGTAGAAGGAGTGACTTTGCCCCCTTGGAGCTGAAACACTCATTATATCGAAAACATTACTAAAACAGGTGCCTGGAGGATATAAATGGGCCAGAGACACTGTAGACCTAAATCTGATACTGTGAAGGTGCTTATGTACCTTATTGGACCATGGAAAGTGTTCTTTTGTTCACATCCAACCAGGGGAAAAACCTGGAATCTTACCCGACGTGGAGCTCCATAGCCCTGCGTGGAAGGAGTGACTTTGTCCCCTTGGAACTGAAACACTCATAATGTCGAAAACATTACTAAAACAGGTCCCTGGAGGGAATGAATGGGCCAGAGACACTGCAGGCCCAGATCTGATACCGTGAAGGTGCTTGTGTATCTTATTGTACTATGTAAAGTATTCTTTTGTTCACATCCATCCAGGGGGAAAAACTGGAATCTTACCCGACTTGGAGCTCCGTAGCCCTGTGTAGAAGGAGTGACTTTGCCCCCTTGGAGCTGAAACACTCATAATGTGGAAAGCATTACTAAAACAGGTGCCTGGAGGTTATAAATGGGCCAGAGACACTTCAGGCCCAGATCTGATACTGTGAAGGTGCTTATGTACCTTATTGGACCATTTAAGTGTTCTTTTGTTCACATCCACCCAGGGGGAAAACCTGGAATCTTACCCGACTTGGAGCTCCATAGCCCTGGGTAGAAGAAGTGACTTTGCCCCCTTGACCCTGAAAAAGTAAAAATGTGACAAATATTAGTAAAACAGGATGGAGGAGGTTAGAAATGAGCCAAACACATTGAAGGCTCAGATCTGACAACCTTTTTGGACCATGTGAAGTGTTTTTTGCTCCCAAGGGAAAATGTGAAACTATTCCCCACTCGGAGCTCCAAGGTCTAGGCACTGAACGGTGGGGGTGGGGAGGTTAAGCCCAGCCCAACCCATACCACAACCTCTCCCAGGGGCCTGCATGCCCATTACCCACGACTATTAAGTCCCCCATGAAGTGGGGGCTTATAGCACCTAGAAGGAAGACAAAAAGCGAGTAAGCCCGGCTGGCTGGCTGTCTGGCCATCTGGTCGCCCTCGTGTGCGAACAGATGGCCTAGCGCGATGCGCGACCAGATGGCCGGACAGCCAGCCAGTGGGGTTAACTCAACTCTTTGTTCCACCACAGGTTCTGTAAGCCCAATATGCAAGAATATGGGCAAGCATAAAGAGTGTGTGGAGTGGGCCTATGCCTCCCTGGTTTCACAGGAAAGGGATCTAAGAAGGTGGAAGCCACTCGGCAAAGGCAGCACCCTGAACCCACAGCACATAGGTGTGTAACTTCCCAGGGTATGGCTCTCCTACTCCCCTAGACTTGGTTTGGGCACAGCGCGTAAACCAGCCCGGCACGAACGCCGAGAACTCTCTGCTCCCCAAGACTGGGTGTAGGCCGAGAGAGCAGCCCAGCCCAGCCCAGCAGGAAAAATGTAAAAAATGGTATTGCACATACACAGCTCTATTATGACCCCGTGGGCGGCCATGAAAAGGGCCTTTTAGGTTGTTGTTTTTTTACGTTCTGGCCGAGTAGCGTTTGACCGCCAAATCCATAGAGAGTACTTCCCAGGCTCTTCAGGGTGTAGACCACGTCCATGGCGGTGACGGTCTTTCTCTTGGCTCGGTATAGGTGACGGCGTCCCAGATTACATTCTCCAGGAAAACCTTCAGCACACTGCGGTACTCCTCGTAGGTGTTCAGGCGACACAAATGGAACTTTGAAAAACACACCACCCCCTCGGTGGTTACTCTGGCCTGAAGTAAACCTAACCTTGGTAGCCTGAGAGAGACCAGTGTACAGGATCTGTTATTCACTGTGTATGAACAGTCTGAGAGAAACCGGTGCACATGGTCTGTTATTCACTCTACCTGCAAAGCCTGAGGGAAAACAGTGCACATTATCTGGTATTCACTCTATATGGCTAGCCTGAGAGAAACCAATGCCTGGATAGTGTGAGGGAAATAGGTGCGGGTCTGTTATTTACTATATCTGGATAGCCTGAGAGAAACCA
Organism: Pleurodeles waltl; assembly: GCF_031143425.1. NCBI lineage: Eukaryota > Metazoa > Chordata > Amphibia > Caudata > Salamandridae > Pleurodeles > Pleurodeles waltl. The sequence continues at coordinate 1,146,779,060 of NC_090439.1, forward strand.
GTGCACAGGATCTGGTATTCACTCTGTCTGGATAGCCTGAGAAAATGCAGTGCACAGGATTTGTTTTTCACTCTGTCTTGATAGCCTGAGAGAAACCATTGACAGCATCTGTTATTCACTCAGTCTTGATAGCCTGAGAGAAACCAGTGCACAGGACCTGTTATTAACTCTATCTGGATAGCCTGAGAGAAACCAGTGCCTGGACAGTGTGGGAGAAACCAGTGTACAGGATCAGTTATTTACTCTGTCTGTACAGCCTGGGAGAAACCGGTGAACAGGATCTGTTATTCACTTTATCTGGATAGCCTGAGAGAAACCAATGCACCAGATCTGTTATTCACTCTGTCTGGATAGCCTGAGAGAATCCAGTGCACAGGATCTGTTCTTCACTCTATCAGGATAGCCTGAGAAAAACAAAACAGTGCAGAGGATCTGTTATTCACATTATATGGGTAGCCTAAGAGAAACCAGTGCCTAGATAGCTTGAGAGAAACCCGTGGCTAGGATCCATTATTCACTGTCTCTTGATAGCCTAAGAGAACCCAGTGCACAGGACCTGTTATTCACTCTACCTGGATAGCCTGAGAGAAACCAGTGCACTGGATCTGGTATTCACTCTATCTGGATAGCCTGAGAGAAACCAGTGCACAGATTCTGGTATTCAATCAATGTAATCCGTACCTTATATGACCATGTAAAATGTTCTTTTGTTCACATCCATCCAGGGGGAAAACCTGGAAACTTAAACGACTTGGAGCTCCATAGCCTTGGGTAGAAAAAGTGACTTTGTCCCCTTGAACCTGAGCACTTCAGAATGTCCCAGATAATAGTCAAACAGGTACCAAGCGGCTAGAAATGGGCCCTAGACACCCTTGCCATGTCATCTGAGTCATAATATTGGGTCTTGGGGCCCACAAACAGTCATGAGGTTTGATAACCAAAATTAACAAAACACGCTACTAGTGAGCAGTTTTAGCGAGTTTTGCTAATTTTTCAAATAGCTCAGGCTGGCTATCAGACACACTTTTTGAGTGCACAGGACCTAAATACACTTTTTAGAAAGCTCAGATCGGATGCTTTCCAGGGGTATATGTACCTTTTGGACTATATGAAGTATTTTATTCACCTCCAGCCAGTGAAAAACGTACCCGACTTTTATTTCCAGAGCCTTAGGTAGAAAAAGTGACTTTGTCCCCTTGTAAATGTAAATTAGCACTTGTATAGCGCACTACTCACCCGTTAGGGTCTCAAGGCGCTGTACTCATACCGCTATGGAACCCCTCCTGGCTTTTCCCTGTGAGGCGCCCACTCCTGAGCACCCCCAGGGTGAAGCCAGGCATCCAAGCGCTGTTGGGGCTGTTGTGAAGATTAAGCAAGCTATTGCCCAGAGTTGCAGAGTGGGACCCATGAATTAGATTAGGCACCGAGGCGAGAATTATCTGGTCAAGGGGAATTGAGCCCAAGACCTGCCGAAGCTGGACTTGAACCCTGGTCTTGAGCCAGATCTCTGCTTCAGGGTCTGCCGCTCTAACCATTGAGCCACACTTCTCCACTATCTCCTTGAATCTGAACACTTCAGAATGTCCCAAATAAGAGTCAAACAGGTAGCAAGCGGCTAGAAATGGGTCAAAGACACCCCTGCCATGTCATCTGAGTCTTAATATTGGGTCTTGTGGCCCCAAACAGTCATGACGTTTGATGACAAAAATTAACAAAACTTGCAAATAGTGAGCAGTTTTAGCGAGTTTTGCTAATTTGTCAAATAGCTCAGGCTGGGATATCAGACACCTTTTTTCAGTGCACAGGACCTAAATACACTTTTTAGAGAACTCAGATCGGATGCTTTCCAGGGGTATATGTACCTTTTGGACTATATGAAGTTTTTTTTTCACCTCCAGCCAAATAAAAAACTTACCCGACTTGGAGTTCCATACCCTTGGGTAGAAAAAGTGACTTTGTCCCCTGGAACCTGAACACTTCAGAATGTCCCAAATAAGAGTCAAACAGGTACCAAGCGGCTAGAAATGGGTCCTAGATAGCCCTGCCACATCATCTGAGTCATAATATTGGATCTTGGGGCCCACAGCATTCATGAGGTTTGATAACAAAAATTAACAAAACTCGCTAATAGTGAGCAGTTTTAGCGAGTTTTGCTAATTTTTCAAATAGCTCAGGCTGGATATCAGACACACTTTTTGAGTGCACAGGACCTAAATACACTTTTTAGAAAGCTCAGATCGGATGCTTTCCAGGGGAATATGTACCTTTTGGACTATATGAAGTATTTTATTCACCTCCAGCCAGTGAAAAACGTACCCAACTTTTATTTCCAGAGCCTTAGGTAGAAAAAGTGACTTTGTCCCCTTGAATCTGAACACTTCAGAATGTCCCAAATCAGAGTCAAACAGGTAGCAAGCGGCTAGAAATGGGTCATAGACACCCCTGCCATGTCATCTGAGTCTTAATATTGGATCTTGTGGCCCCAAACAGTCATGACGTTTGATGACAAAAATTAACAAAACTTGCAAATAGTGAGCAGTTTTAGTGAGTTTTGCTAATTTATCAAATAGCTCAGGCTGGATATCAGACACCATTTTTCAGTGCAAAGGACCTAAATACACTTTTTAGAAAGCTCAGATTGGATGCTTTCCAGGGGAATATGTACCTTTTGGACTATATGAAGTTTTTTTTCACCTCCAGCCAAGTGAAAAACGTACACGACTTGGAGTTCCAGAGCCTTCAATAGAGAAAGTGACTTTGTCCCCTTGAAAATGAACACTTCAGAATGTCCCAAATAAGAGTCAAACATGTACCAAGCGGCTAGAAATGGGTTGTAGACACCCCTGCCATGTCATCTGAGTCATAATATTGGGTCTTGGGGCCCACAAACAGTCATGAGGTTTGATAACCAAAATTAACAAAACTTGGTAACAGTGAGCAGTTTTAGCGAGTTTTGCTAATTTTTCAAATAGCTGAGGCTGGCTATCAGACACACTTTTTGAGTGCACAGGACCTAAATACACTTTTTAGAAAGCTCAGATCGGATGCTTTCCAGGGGTAAATGTACCTTTTGGACTATATTAAGTTTTTTATTCACCTCCAGCCAGTGAAAAACTTACACGACTTGGAGTTCCATACCCTTGGATAGAAAAAGTGACTTTGTCCCCTTGAGCCTGAACTCTTCAAAATGTCCCAAATGAGAGTCAAACAGGTATCAAGAGGCTAGAAATGGGTTCTAGACACCCCTGCCATGTCATCTGAGTCATAATATTGGGTCTTGGGGCCCACAAACAGTCATGAGGTTTGATAACAAAAATTAGCAAAACTCGCTAATAGTGAGCAGTTTCAGCGAGTTTTGCTAATTTTTCAAATAGCTCAGGCTGGATATCAGACACACTTTTTGAGTGCACAGGACCTAAATACACTTTTTAGAAAGCTCAGATAGGATGCTTTCAAGGGGCATATATCCCTTTTGGACTATATGAAGAAAAAAAAATCACCTGCAGCCAAGTGAAAAACGTACCCGACTTGGATTTCCAGAGCCTCAGGTAGAAAAAGTGACTTTGCGCCCTTGAATCTGAACACTTCAGAATGTCCCAAATCAGAGTCAAACAGGTAGCAAGCGGCTAGAAATGAGTCCTAGACACCCCTGCCATGCCATCTGTCTCATAATATTGGGTCTTGGGGCCCACAAACAGTCATGAGGTTTGATAACAAAAATTAACAAAACTTGCTAATAGTGAGCAGTTTTAGCGAGTTTTGCTCATTGATCAAATAGCTCAGGCTGGATGTCAGACATCCTTTTTCAGTGCACTGGACCTAAATACACTTTTTAGAAAGCTCAGATCGGATGCTTTCTAGGGGAATATGTACCTTTTGGACTATATGAAGTTTTTTTTCACCTCCAGCCAAGTGAAAAACGTACACGACTTGGAGTTCCAGAGCCTTCAATAGAGAAAGTGACTTTGTCCCCTTGAAAATGAACACTTCAGAATGTCCCAAATAAGAGTCAAACATGTACCAAGCGGCTAGAAATGGGTTGTAGACACCCCTGCCATGTCATCTGAGTCATAATATTGGGTCTTGGGGCCCACAAACAGTCATGAGGTTTGATAACCAAAATTAACAAAACTTGGTAACAGTGAGCAGTTTTAGCGAGTTTTGCTAATTTTTCAAATAGCTGAGGCTGGCTATCAGACACACTTTTTGAGTGCACAGGACCTAAATACACTTTTTAGAAAGCTCAGATCGGATGCTTTCCAGGGGTAAATGTACCTTTTGGACTATATTAAGTTTTTTATTCACCTCCAGCCAGTGAAAAACTTACACGACTTGGAGTTCCATACCCTTGGATAGAAAAAGTGACTTTGTCCCCTTGAGCCTGAACTCTTCAAAATGTCCCAAATGAGAGTCAAACAGGTATCAAGAGGCTAGAAATGGGTTCTAGACACCCCTGCCATGTCATCTGAGTCATAATATTGGGTCTTGGGGCCCACAAACAGTCATGAGGTTTGATAACAAAAATTAGCAAAACTCGCTAATAGTGAGCAGTTTCAGCGAGTTTTGCTAATTTTTCAAATAGCTCAGGCTGGATATCAGACACACTTTTTGAGTGCACAGGACCTAAATACACTTTTTAGAAAGCTCAGATAGGATGCTTTCAAGGGGCATATATCCCTTTTGGACTATATGAAGAAAAAAAAATCACCTGCAGCCAAGTGAAAAACGTACCCGACTTGGATTTCCAGAGCCTCAGGTAGAAAAAGTGACTTTGCGCCCTTGAATCTGAACACTTCAGAATGTCCCAAATCAGAGTCAAACAGGTAGCAAGCGGCTAGAAATGAGTCCTAGACACCCCTGCCATGCCATCTGTCTCATAATATTGGGTCTTGGGGCCCACAAACAGTCATGAGGTTTGATAACAAAAATTAACAAAACTTGCTAATAGTGAGCAGTTTTAGCGAGTTTTGCTCATTGATCAAATAGCTCAGGCTGGATGTCAGACATCCTTTTTCAGTGCACTGGACCTAAATACACTTTTTAGAAAGCTCAGATCGGATGCTTTCTAGGGGTATATCTACCTTTTGGACTATATGAAGTTTTTTTTTCATCTCCAGCCAAGTGAAAAACTTACACAAATTGGAATTCCATACCATTAGGTAGAAAAAGTGACTTTGTCCCCTTGAACCTGAACACTTTAAAATGTCCCAAATATGAGTCAAACAGGTATCAAGAGGCTTGAAATGGGTCCTAGACACCCCTGCAATGTCATCTGAGTCATAATATTGGGTCTTGGGGCCCACAAACAGTCATGAGGTTTGATAACAAAAATTAGCAAAACTCGCTAATGGTGAGCAGGTTTAGCGAATTTTGCTTATTTTTCAGATAGCTCAGGGTGGCTATCAGACAAACTTTTTGAGTACACAGGACCTAAATACACTTTTTTGAAAGCTCAGATCGGATGCTTTCAAGGGGCATAACTCCCTTTTGGACTTTATGAAGAAAAAAAATCACCTCCAGCCAAGTGAAAAGCGTACCTGACTTAGAGTTCCAAAGCCTTAGGTAGAACAAGTGACTTTGTCCCCTTGAACCTGAACACTTCAGAATGTCCCAAAGAAGAGTAAAACCAGTACCAAGAGGCTTGAAATGGGTCCTAGACACCCCTGCAATGTCATCTGAGTTAGAATATTAGGTCTTGGGGCCCACAAAACAGTCATGAGGTTTGGTAACAAAAATTAACAAATCTCGCTAATAGTGAGCAGTTTTAGTGAGTTTTGCTAATTTATCAAATAGTTCAGGCTGGATATCAGACACCTTTTTGGAGTTCTATACCCTTGGCTTGAAAAAAGTGACTTTGTCCCCTTGAAGCTGAACACTTCAGAATGTCCCAAATAAAACTCAAACAGGTACCAAGCAAATAGAAATGGGTCCTAGACACCCCTGCCATGTCATCTGAGTCATAATATTGGATCTTGGGGCCCACAAGCATTCATGAGGTTTGATAACAAAAATTAACAAAACTCGTGAGCAGTATTAGCGAGTTTTGCTAATTTTTCAAATAGCTCAGGCTGGATATCAGACACACTTTCCGAGTGCACAGGACTTAAATACACTTTTTGGAAAGCTCGGATCGCATGCTTTCAAGGGGTATATGTACCTTTTGCAATATACAAAGTTTTGTTTTTTTTCGCCTCCGGCCAAGGGAAAAACTTACCCGACTTGGAGCTCCATAGCCTCAGTATTCATAAACTTTCCTTCCCATAACCCCTACAACCGATATATCCCAAATCAAATCAAATCAAATCATTAATATTTATAAAGCGCGCTACTCACCCGTGCGGGTCTCAAGGCGCTAGGGGAAAAAAGGGGGGGTTATCGCTGCTCGAACAGCCAGGTCTTTAGGAGTCTCCGGAAAGCGGAGTGGTCCTGGGTGGTCCTGAGGCTGGTGGGGAGGGAGTTCCAGGTCTTGGCCGCCAGGAAGGAGAAAGATCTCCCACCCGCCGTGGACCAGCGGATGCGAGGGACAGCAGCGAGTGCGAGGCCAGAGGAGCAGAGGAGGCGGGTGGGGACGTAGAAGCTGAGGCGTCTGTTGAGGTATTCCGGTCCCTTGTCGTGGAGGGCTTTGTGTGCGTGGGTGAGAAGTCGGAAGGTGATCCTTTTGCTGATTGGGAGCCAATGCAGGTGTCTCAGGTGTGCGGAGATGTGGCTGCTGCGGGGTATGTCGAGGATGAGGCGGGCCGAGGCGTTTTGAATGCGTTGCAGGCGGTTTTGGAGTTTGGCAGTGGTCCCGGCGTAGAGGGTGTTGCCGTAGTCCAGGCGGCTCGTGACGAGGGCGTGGGTCACGGTTTTTCTGGTGTCGGCGGGGATCCAGCGGAAGATCTTGCGGAGCATGCGGAGGGTGAGGAAGCAGGCGGAGGACACGGCGCTGACTTGCTTGGTCATGGTGAGAAGAGGGTCCAAGATGAAGCCGAGGTTGCGGGCGTGGTCTGTGGGGGTCGGTGCGGTGCCGAGGGCCGTAGGCCACCAGGAGTCGTCCCAGGCGGACGGGGTGTTGGCGAGGATGAGGACTTCCGTTTTTTCAGAGTTCAGCTTTAGGCGGCTGAGCCTCATCCAATCTGCGACGTCCTTCATACCCTCTTGTAGGCTGGTCTTGGCGCTGGCGGGGTCCTTGGTGAGGGAGAGTATAAGTTGGGTGTCGTCGGCGTAGGAGGTGATGATGATTTCGTGCTTGCGTACGATGTTGGCGAGGGGGCTCATGTAGACATTGAAGAGTGTCGGGCTGAGTGATGAGCCTTGGGGTACGCCGCAGATGATCTCGGTGGGTTCTGAGCGAAACGGAGGGAGGTAAACTCTTTGGGAACGGTTAGAGAGGAAGGAGGCGATCCAGTCCAGGGCCTGGCCTTGGATTCCGGTGGAGCGGAGGCGGGTGATTAGGGTGCGGTGACAGACGGTGTCAAAGGCAGCTGAGAGGTCGAGCAGAATGAGGGCGACTGTTTCACCGTTGTCCATCAGGGTTCTGATGTCGTCAGTGACTGAGATGAGGGCGGTTTCAGTGCTGTGGTTGGTTCGGAATCCGGTTTGTGAGGGGTCGAGCAGGTTGTTGTCTTCCAGGAAGGTGGTCAGCTGTTTGTTGACGGTCTTCTCTATTACTTTGGCTGGGAAAGGCAGAAGAGAGATGGGCGGAAGTTTTTCAGGTCGCTCGGGTCAGCCGTAGGTTTCTTCAGTAGGGCGTTGACTTCGGCTTGTTTCCAGCATTCGGGGAAGGTAGCAGAAGAAAAAGAAGAGTTGATGATGGTCTGGAGGTGCGGGGCGATGATGTTGTCAGCTTTGTTAAAGATGAAGTGCGGGCAGGGGTCCGAGGGGGCGCCGGAGTGGATAGAGTTCATGATGGATTTGGTTTCTTCCGTGTTGATGTGGGACCAGTTGTTGAGGGTGATGGCCGTGGATGCCGGTTCGGTGGTGTTTGGTTGGGTCCCATACCTTACCCGTACAATATTTTTTAAAAATGAGTAAAAATTTACCAAACTATTTAAAATAGTACCTAAGTATTAATAAACTATCCCACCCATAACCCCTCCATCCCATCTATCCCGTCCCTTATCCCACAATTTGTTTTTAAAAAACAAATAAAAAATTAACCAACAGTCTAAATTAATACCTAAGTACGAATACACTTCAACACCTATAAAAAGCTGCAACCCATATATCCCACCCCTTACCCACATAAATTCTTAAAATTACAATAATAAATTATCCCAAAGTATAAATTAATACCTGGGTATTAATACACTCCCCCACCCATTCCATCCCTTAATCCACACCATATCATATATATTTTTTTTTAATACTCAAAGTCCTAATAAAATACCCAAGTATTAATACACTCCCCCACCCAGATTTCACAAAATAAAAAAATACCCAAGTATATAAATTAATATACATTTAAACACATAATAATTAAAATCTAAACCAATAAAATACAAAACACAAAAGTTACCTTATAATTCGTTGTTAGAAAAGCACTTACCTTAAATTTTGTTGTTCTGGCATTCATTGTTAAGGCAAAGTCATTGCTAAGGCAGTAGTTGTTCTGAACTTCGTTGTTAAGACCTAGTAGTTGTTCAGGATTCGTTGTTAAGGCAAGTAGTTGTTCCAATGTAGTTGTTCAGGTTGTTTCCCGTATGAGACCTTTTGCTAATGAGAGAATGGGGTGAGACTTGTCTACCATGACTTCCCCATCAAAGCCATAGAGTGTCATGTTTCAGTCTGCCACAAAGCACCTTATCTTTCAGGTTTGGGTGAGGTGCTGCTAGCTAGACCCTAATCCAGCAGTCTTGTTCTAACAACGGGAGTCCTATGACACCAGACCTAACTATAATGGCACTTTGACCTTTGTTTTTTCTGTGAATTTCAAGGTTTTGTTTAACATGAAGTAAGAAATTATTACAAGACCTAACTACAGAGTCACTTTATCCTTTGTTTCTTTCAGTAATTTTTTAAGTTGTTTTAATGTAAAGTGAGCTCCTATTGCACGTAATTATATGTAGATATTCATACCCTCCTTGATCAAGTCCATGGTGGCTGAAATGCATTGGATACATTTTTGACACTGGTGTACACAAGAATAAAGCAATAAACATTTTTCAAATCATCTACATTTGGAGTGTCTACCATCTTCTGTTAGTAACAGTAACAGACCTTTGTTTGGATTGGAACGAGTTTACTTGCATTCCCTAGCTCAAACACTACCTCCTCGAGGAATGAAATAAGGGGTCTATAAGGAATAAAAGGGAGCCCCTGGATTATAAATATAAACATTTGCTAAAAGGTTGAAGTAATGCTATAGTTAGGTGAATATGTCAGTGACAACATTAACATTTTGAATAAAAAACACAGTTGTAGTTAGCAGAACTAATACCTTGCGTCCCCACAATGCACTGCTTATGACCCCACATATTACATCACTCATAAAATGTTCTGACTTAAATTATGACATTTCAGATGACATGTCAAATCACATCATTGATGCCATCATCCAATGAGTTTGTTACTTTGTTTTATAGTTTATATACATGTAACTACCATAGTACTTCTTATTACAGCCTGTGTCCAGCTAATGGGTGTATTACAAAACACATGTGCTCCATATGCAGCATAGCTATGTACTGGTACTGAATATGTTCTAAATGTTTGCATTGATTAGTAACCTTATGCAGGTGACGGTTGACAACTTGCATTCAGCATGTTTCACATATGTTTTTAGGCTCTGTAGAAAAGGGTTGCAACACACAGGGCAAAGATTCTACACACAACATACTAAGTACTCTCAGCAGCCTTCAGTTTTTAATCGTCTCAGCACGGCAATTTCTATGTAACTTAGAGGACTGTATGCACAAGGTGCTAGCTTATGTAAATGTACTTGTTTTACTTCGGAAGATGGTTTATCTGGAAAGATTTTACCACAATATGAAGGATGCAGGAAGTTTAATTTTTAGCATTTTCAGATGTTGCTATTTTAATTGAACAGTGTCTTTTTTGACAAGTGTTGCATAAAGTCTACACTGGTCTTTGCAGATTCTTTTTATTGCTCTGTAGTGTATTTCTTGTGACAGTTTCACTATCTGAAAACAGTGTAGCACAGAATAAACTCTCCTTATAGTGAATACTGTTTACTGTTCCCATGACTCTGCTCATATCAACTTGAAATTTATGTGACAGATAGTCAAGCAAATAAACAATAAATTCTCGCAAGCGGCCAGAGGGGAAGGCGATGATTAAGGAACAGGTTGCTGATGAACTGTTAGAGTATCAATGAACTTAATAGCCAATGAAGAGACTCCTACCTGGCTCTCTATTTTGAATCACCTGTTTGAATGAAATCTACTTTTAGAATTCATAACTCACTTACAGAGGCTTAGATATAGGAAACAGATAACTACATTTAAAACACATGTATTTTATTGGATTTCTTTGAGTTTTTGATTAATATTGTATGATGAGGGATGAGGGATAGTAATCTTATATGGATGCAAGCACTACTAAACCATATTCAACTTACAGAACTGATAGAACTGCAAACATATGTTTATGCACTTTGCTACTTTGAAGATACATGGAACTCAAAAAAAAAGTAGGGACGTCTACAACTGCATATGTATTTGTTAAGTTACTTGTTGCTAATATTATTGTTTTTAAGCCTGGGTAAATTTATGTCTGCACATTGAAATTGGATAGTTTGTTGCTTTTACAGTTTTGTATCTCTTTTGTAATGGTTTTAAATAACTGATACATATAAAAAACATACTTACTCATATCAACTTAATTTCTCAATGTAGGTTTGGTGACTTTCAGGGATTTGATACAGATAAAAGCTGTTCATAGTAGAACACTGGTTTTGGAACAGATGTTAAAAATGTTTAGGAACTTAGCTTTCTCTGAACAGTTGTGTACAGATTATACACCATATGCACTGAGGGTTTCCAATATGTCTGTGGTTGATTGTTAATGTGAACTACACTACCAGTGAAGTGCATGGTATATTGTCAATGTTGCACATAACCCATGCTTTCTAAACCTAAAGGACAAGTATTTGTTATGATAGTAATGATGCTTCCTGTTCCTCTGAGCTATTTTGTATTTACGTTTAGGCCTCTAATGCCATACTAATTTATAGAGCAATATGTGCAACAACAAAGCTTAGATGATGCTATCCGTGATATCATCAGTGATTTCATCAATGATGGAATTGAGATGCCATCTGTGATGTCATAAATAATTATCATAGAACATGTTGTGAATGTGTAATATGTAAAGTCAAAAGTAGTGCATGGAAGGCGCAAGTTATAATCAGCTTTGCTGACTATTTTAGTTCAAAATATTAATGTTGTCACTAACATAGTCACCTAATTATAATGTTACTGTTTTTTTCTGTGAATTCCTAGGGTAAGACATTATGGGCCTCAGGGAGCCCACCCTAAGGCCAAAACATACAAAAATGGGAGGGGGGCATGTGGCCCCCTCCCCAAGTCCCTTTAGGCGCTGGGGACCCCATTACCAGGGCCTTTGTTTTATTAAAGGGAGGGGGCCATGTGGCCCTAAGCTTTGTTAGGCCCTGGGGACCCCATCACCCAGGACCACTACTTAAAAGACAGTGGATGGAACTGCAAGGCCCCACTCCCTAAGCCTTAACTGGCATAGGGGACCCCATCCCCTGGCGCCCACATTACTAAAGGTGGGTGCCATGGTGTCCACCCAGGGGGCCCCACAGGCTCAGGCGGCTCCCCACATGCAGCGGTAGCCAGGATTGCTCATGCCTGCAGGGAGCAGCTACTTTTTCTGCTACCTCAAGGCAGATGCAATATTTTGATCTGTGTCCATACCAACATCAGTGAGGGCAGGTAAACAGATCAAAAGCCTCCTTCAACTGGCAGGAGCATTTCTCAAAGTTTCTGCCTGCTTGGAATAGACTTTGTGTTTGTTCCCATGTGCTGGGAGATTCAAAAATGTTCCCAGCAAACACAGGATTCCCTGCCCACGCCGGTGCGGGCAAAGAAACCGCTATGTCCCAAGGTGGGCTCCATGGGACACAGCTAGTGAGTCGTGGGATGGGGTCCCCAAAGCCATTAGTGGCTCATGGAGGGTGGCCACGCACCCCCTCCCTTTTACTTAGTCTAGTAGCCTGGGGAGAGGTCCCAAGAGCCTTTAGAGATTCCTCCCAATTTTGACTCTGGGTCTGGCTCCCCAGGGCCTGTGATAGCTCAGGGATGGGGGGTGTGCAGCACCCCCCATATTCAATAGATTCAGCCCTGGGGTGGACTCCCCTGGGACATTGATGGGCTGGGGAGGGAGCCCATGCTTCCCCCCTTTCATTATTCAATAATTCTGGCAGTATCTTCCAGGGGTGTATAGAGACTGGGCGAGGGGATCATTAATAAAACGAAGAGGACATGGCTGCCATTTTTTCCCATGTGATTGAGCAGAAATTGTTCTTTTTTTTTATTTTGGCCCCGGGAGGGTACCTTTGTGGACCCTATGGAGCTTAGGAGGGAGGGTATTCCTATCCTACCCACATATTTTTGGTTTTTGCATAGCGATAGGGGACTTAGGGCCAGATGTAGGAAAGGATTTGCGCCTCGCAAACGGCGTTTTTCGCCGTTTGCGAGGCGCAAAAGCCTCTCCGCAATGCAGAAATGCATTTTGTGAGTCGGATCCGACTCGCAAAATGCATTTCCGACTCGCAAATAGGAAGGGGTGTTCCCTTCCTATTTGCGACTCGCAACGCTATGCAATTTCATTTGCGACCGCGAAAGCAGTTGCAAATGAAATCGCAGTTACCATCCACTTGAAGTGGATGGTAACCCAGTCACAAACGGGAAGGGGTCCCCACGGGACCCCTTCCCCTTTGTGAATGGAAACAAAAATATTTTTTCAGAGCAGGCAGTGGTCCTATGGACCACTGCCTGCTCTGAAAAAACCCGAAACTAAAGGTTTCGGTATTTTTTTCCAAGTGCAGCTCGTTTTTCTTTAAGGAAAACGGGCTGCAGATGGAAAAAAAAAAAACTGCTTTTTTAAAAAGCAGTCACGGACATGGTGGTCTGCTGTCTCCAGCAGGCCACCATCCCCGTGAGTGCCCATACTCGCAATGGGGTCGCAAACTGCGACCCACCTCATTATTAATAATGAGGTGGGTCTTTGCAACCCCATTGTGAGTTGCAGAAGGTGTCTGAGACACCTATCTGCATAGCAAATTGTGACTTGCAATTTGCGAGTCGCACGGACTCGCAAATTGCAAGTCGCAATTTTCAGCCTACCTACATCTGGCCCTAAGTCCCTGGGTCATTTAATGGCTGCCAACAACATTGCTCTTATGTTGCTGGTAGCCACGATAGATAGATAAATAGATAGATAGATAGATAGATAGATAGATAGATAGATAGATAGATAGATAGATATATAGATAGATAGATAGATAGATAGATAGATAGATAGATATAGATAGATATAGATTTAGATTGATATAGATAGATATATATCTGGATAGTTTTAGACTACTTTTTATAAAAAGAAGGGATGCAGGGAGGTTTACCTCCCCAAAGCAACAATCTTGCATACATAAATTTATACGTATAGGAGTGTAAAATTAAATAACTAGTATTATATTTTAAAAATACATTTTAAGAAAAGTATATTGATTATTTTAATTCACAAAAAAATGAAAAAAGTTTTTAATTAATCTATCTATCTACGTATATAGATATACATTTAATTACACCTTAAATTAATGGAAGGTTATTTTACTGAGGTAAAATCACTTGAGGTAAAATCACTTGCAGCGAAATTATCACAAGAATGATTTGAGATGTATAGTTAACAATTGACATTCCATTCACATGCAGTGGATGAGGCCATTCTATTTCAGGAGGGCTATTATATTTCAGGTGGGGCTGTTATATTTCAGGAAGGAAAAATCATGGTGCCTTTCTGGGGTATTATTGTAAACAAACAATTGCCTGTGGGTGAGATTAGTCCAATCATTCCTTACATCACTTTATTGTTTGTTGCAGTAGATGCCATAAGTCCAATGGGAAGGTCCAGATATGGAGATCCTGTGCGCACTGTTCCACAGGACTCAAGCTATACATCACTGACAAGGACTAAATGGGATGAAACCAATTTACTAGTTCAGACAGGACTATTCCTAGTGGAGAAGAGAACCAAGAGTGATGTGCAAATTGCAGGTTTCTGTTCAGATATACTGGGTGAAATATGGTAGACTGGAATGTAGCCGGAGAGATTGCCAGTGGTAGAAATAATTTTAAGCACTCCTTCCATTACCTTGTTACCCCTGTCTTGATCTCTTTCCTTTCCCTACACTCTCTCTGTTCAATGCTTAGCAGGTTGGTTAGCTCATTGCTTGACATGTGAAGGGTGGATATCATTTCACTCAATACACCAAAACTAGTTAAAAGCTGCCAGTGACCAAAATCCAGCAAGTAGTTGGTGCATCAGGTGAAAGGATCCCCCCAACTAAAAGGCATTTTCCCTCTCTTCCCATAGTTAGTAGCAGCAACGTTATCAATGCAGAACATCAGTCACTGTAATAAAGGAGGCGAGATCCTCAGGAGTTACACCTCCCTCTTCATGTATTCCCCTGTCATACTTGCAGGAGCATGCATGAAAACAGTGGTCAGTCTTCTTCAGGATCTTGTAGTGTACTAGGAGGCAAATGAGTTAGCATTAAATATACAAATTAAAGTTTCTTGAAGCCCATTTGTGCCCACAAAAAGGACAAGGGATCAATATTGGAATTTAGTAGGTTTATTAAAAATTAGTGATCAATACCATATAAGTTCATAAGCACATTGTCAAGATATAAAATCAGAACCGGCAAACTGAAACATCTGAATAAATTCATTATCAGTAGCATAAGGCATATAAAGATTACATTCAGAGCAATACAGAAACTAAAAAATAAGAATTGATATTCTTTAAAAGAACTCAGATCAGTTCTCCTCAACAGAAACAAAATTAAGACCATCTAGCTAGGTGGTAAGCTAAATAGGATAAGGTCTCAAGGGTCTCAGAACAGAGAAAGGTAGATGTCAGCACCACAAAGACTCCACTATAAGTCTTCAAAGAAGGAAACAATGTTAGCATGAGGCTAAACACTGAAGGGAGAAAGGTTCGGAGAGATCTGCACCTCTCTAATGGCCATACATATGGCCCTAAGTCTAGAGAAATCTGCAGCAGCTCTAACAAGATGAACACTAACTTAAAGTAAATTGTTCCAGGCACAACCACATCTTTTGTCACAACATCTAGAGACTCCAATTATTTTGCATTCTCACAGAGCAAACGTGTAACATGGAGTGATTCTCCCATCCCACAGAATTCTAACGACCAGGTTAAACTTGAATCTCTTCTCAGATAGGCAATGAAGAGGAGGCTTCTTCTACTCAATAAATCATCCAGTCTGTGCCAAGATTTTCCTTCTCAGGCCTTGCCATCACTACTACAAAATGCAAAAGTAGAATCATGCAGAAGACGGAAAATACAATTCACGTTAAATGAAAAGCCTACTCATGCTAACTTAGCAAATAATGGTTAATGTGCACTTTTAATGCTCAATTAAATTGAAAGCATAACAATAAAATACATGCAAAACATAAACATTAATTCATGATTATAAATGTAATATACTTTTCAATAAATACAACATTTCAAAACCCAAGTGTGAGTATAAATGAGAAATACAATTTTCACACTAACGGTAAACATTAGAACACATACCCATACGTTAAATGCACCTTCAATAATATGTAGGTCACTTTACATTAATAACATTAAGTCCCACAGAATATATGGAATCAATTACGTATTGCGTTACTTCAGTAGCATGTGGGGTGAAGCCAAAATTATGTCTCTCCATGATTTAAGCACCGGATGAAGATGTCATTGTGCTCTGCCATGTCCCAGGAAGCCCCAGAATTAGGGCCTGCTAATTCGTCTTCTACTTTCCTGTCTTTCAGGTCTCCCTGATTTCTCATGACACGGTGGAGGTGTGTAGTACTAGAGATTTTCATTCTCAGGGTAATATAACAAAGAACTTGGCAAAGAAGCTGAAATATGAAAAGACATCTTTATTAAACTCAAATGAGTGAGACTACATCTCCCAGAAGCTGACCTATAGCAACTGAAAGAGGCAGTCTCCAGAAATGGTCTTAGCTCAGACCGTTTATATCATTTATTATGCCCTATGCATGCAAGGGGGCTGTACCAGTCACATTCCTAAACAAATGAGAAAAGCTAGAGAGGCAACATGTGAGTAGCCTTTGGGGTTTTAACAGGATTACATTTGACCATTCACATATTTCACTACAAACGAAATAGCAGGTTTATGATGATAAGCCCATATTTCAGTTTGTCCAGCCCCCAATCAATTACCCGGCAAGGCTTAGTACTTTCATCAGATATTGACGGACCCCCAACATAAACGGGCACCTCCTCCTTGTAAAGCAAGTCATAAAGAAAGAAACAGGGACAGGTGTCTGTAAGATTAGGCATGGTTTGTGTGTGATGAAAGGTTTTATGATGTGTTGTGCCTTGATACTAATCTCATTCGGCCACTGGGAAAGAAACTGGCTGAACAGGTTTGGCTTCAGGCAGTGGAGTCAGCTAGCCCAGGTCACAGAGGAGTCAGCAAAGGTGTACGTGTCCTTCAGACTCGTTTTCAGCATTAGACATTGGCCTATGTGAGGGCAATCATAAAATGGCTGTCGTTTAAATGGAACATGAGGGTTCAGGACGGAAACTCTGATATTCGGGTGATTTTGTTACCCGAATATGAATACAATGCTTGTGCATACTATTCTAATCATTCCCGGTCTGCTGATACCAAAATCGTTGTGATACGACGACGTTTATAACAGGGGTCCAGAATTTTCAGTACCACAGACCCTCCTTTTGCCCTTACATAGGCAACAACTATACTCATACTAATCTGAGTCCGGGTCTATATTCATAAGGCCATGGAGATGTTGCTGGAGCAAAATTCTAGTACTTGGTAACTCTCTCTAGACAGGTCTCCTCGAACATGAAGTAGCACAAAAGGCCACATATGGCAGGACAAAATAAGGAATACCTCTATCTGCAGTAGGTGGCATAAGATCACACACCCAACAATTAGTGATGTTCACTACTAACTAGTGTTGATGCAGAAGCTGTACAAAAGAATTGCTTACGAATTCTGATCTTCTAACCTGCTCATGTTCAGGAAAAGGGTGAAAAGAGTGCAAAGAAACAATAGTAGGAAAAGACATAGGTTGGGAAGTGGGTGCAGAAGTCAATTGAGTAGAGAAAAACAATCCCACCCATAAATGACAACGTCATGTTTAAAAGACACTAGAAAACACGTAATTAAGAACATATAGACAACGGGAGAAAGTAGTGACCACTATTACAAATGAAATAATAATTTTTCACAACCCTAACCAAAAAGCAAATCCTAAAATTATCTAGTGACATTTTTTAGGGCTCCTCTGCATTTCAGTAATTTTTGTATGTTCAGGTGGAACAGTGGTGACTCTCATCAATGCTCTAAGGTGAAAAGGGGTACTCTTTCCCCAGAAAATTGACTTTATTCTGCTTTTACTAAACAGAATAGTACTTTAAAACAATGGCAGCAAAACAATCAGTCTCCTAACACCTAGTCTATACAATCACACGGAAACCTCTTGTGAAACCAACTATGCCCAGAGTCCATTCAAAAAGCCTCTCTGGCAGGCTTCTATTGTCCATCAAATTTTCTTTTGTTGTTTTCTTTCGCATGGACCTCTCAATTCAGGCCTCTTCGTGAGAAAAGTACTGCTTAGTTGGACTGCCCTCCTGGCAAACACCCACAGCTCACTCGAAAGCCTCAATGTCTTAAAGCAATGCACCAGTGTCTCTCCTCTGTGGCAGATACTACAAACAATGTGCTCTTCATTGATCAAGGGCACAAATCATCTCGTGCAGACCCAAGCACCATTAATTGGGAAATAGCTCAAGCTCAGCAGCACTTTCAGACTCCAACACTCATTATTTAGTGTCAGAGGACGCTGAAGCTGCTCTTTCATGGGCACCACAATATAGTGCCTTTTCCCAAACTTGAAATCTCCGGTGCACTGCCCTTCTTCCGTTGGAGCAAAGAAAAGGGGGTGTGTGGCCAAAACTCAGGCCAAGGGGCTCAAGGGATTGCACACTGTCAGAGGTTACCAGCACATGACAGGTAGAGAAATGAAACCTCAAAACAGCTCTGCCATCAACAACAGGAATCCTTCTCTTTAGCTCTTTTACACTGAAACTTTGGTTTTGTGATGTCCAACGCCGTCTGATGGAGCAAGTACGATACCATGCGCTGGCGATCGCTGTCCAGCTTTGCTACTTTCTGGGTGCTGAGACTGTAGGGCCAAGACAAGTCTTTCATCTGTAGCTGTCACTGATGGGAATTAGGCTTAAATCAATGTCCTGCAGGTTATTATGACTTGATACCCGCAGAATCTAGTGATGTAGGAAATGTGCCACAGTTGTTAGTTTCCTTCAATTTAGTACAAAAACAGTTCATGGTTTTTAACAAGGGGACTGCAAGCAGGTGGTCTGCAATCTTCAAAGGAGTAGCCATACACCATGGGCATAAAATACAAAGACAAAGGCAGAAGGGCAAAACAGGGTCTCTGGCATCTTTAATTGGGTTCTCTCCATTATTCTCTGCCATCTATAGCTACATGAGAATTCTATCTGAATGGATTTCCTCACACAGTGGCATTGTCTAATGGGGTAAACACATATTTTCCTCAATGATTAAGTCTAGGTGTTCCACCTTATCTTAGAACATCTCAATAGAGAAATCACATGATACCGATTATCAGGGACATGTAGAAACCTTCCTTTAAAAACTGTGCATCAGGTGCACTATGCAATACACAGGCTAATAGTCAAATGTGCAAACAAAAAGACAAGAACTAGAGGGTCCTGATATTTGCATGATTAGGACACATCTGATCCCACCAAAAATTAAAGTAGCAGGAACAGAAGGGAACCGAAAACCAAATTAAAATAGACATTGAAAATTCGTCATGTTCAAAAAGGTAAACATAAGATATCTCCTATTGAGATGGAAAACTTGTCTTACTATAATATTGAGTCAGTTAACCAGTCTATCGCTACCCTGACAGTCAGGCTGGAAAACATTGAAGCAGGCCTAAGGCAAATTCTTGAAAACCAGGCTGGTCATACCAAAGGGAATTATACATAACATGGGGGTCCCTGGTACATCACTGCAGTCTGGAAATGTGAACCTGAACAATACATCAATAATAATAAAAGGGCTGACTGGTGAAAGGAATTTCGAAAAAGAGAAATGGGACTAGGACATAGCTAAAATCTCAATAACTAAGCATGATGCGACATTGGTCAGGGGAAGTAACAAAAGAAAAAATCTATAGGAAGAACAAAAAAAATTATTTGGGTGATAGTCAGGCATGTGACACAACACCGAGAGTACGGGTGATACACAAAGGCCAAAGTTACACAAATTTTAACTCTACCGTTGGCGACTATACCATATACGGTACTCCTAGCTAATGTTTCAGTTCCTTCTTCAGGAAAAAATTAAAACCTGGTTTTCTTTTAAGGAACAAAAGCCATATGCTACTTAGGAAACAGAACATCATTAACTAATGTAATATAGAAATTAGGCCACCTTGAGTCACAGATCTATAATTTCATCCTTAGGTCCAATCAAGGCTACATAAATGTAGGGCTGCCTGTTCCTTTAAGGGAAGGGGCAGTAACGTGACTAACTGAAGGTGACACACTTTGATCCTGTATATCTCTTTTTATTTTCCTTCAATACCATTATAGCCAAATAGACATGCACTGGTGAAGTGTTGTCTCTTATGTTCACAGCATGAAATATCATTATCTGTGGAATTTAGTAACCAGAACAAGTTCAACCAACTGTTGCGTAGCGATGGCCATCGTCATGACCATCCCCTCACAACACAGGGGAGCTTGTAATAGTATCAAAAGCAGCAACAAACATGCAAAAAACAAATAAAAAATAATAAAAACGCACAAAACGTCAAGCCATCAGATATACTTGCTGTGTATCAAGCACAAAAAGCATAGACAAAACAATAGCATGTGTGAATAAGCGGTGACACACAACACCATGTCATGTACTTTATGCACTGTAAACCTGCAGCCCAAAACCCAATATTTGGGCCTGTTTAATTTGTCAGGTTTAAAATCCTTACCCTCCTTTTGACAGTAGATCACCACGCAATGGAAATCTGCTGTCAAATATAACTTTACTGTTTCTCTTCTAACAAACAGGACCAGCAAGAACAATTCATGATAGGACCAAATACACGAAAATAAATTTCCATTACTTAACTGTTACCCTCTTGTCAGTTACTTCGCAACATCAAGCCACCTTAGTTTTACCTTTCTAAAAGTAAAAATTGTTACACTGACACTCCATATTAATTTGGCACCTACAATTTCCACTGTGAAAAATAAGTCTTAATTGGTAAATCGTTCTCATTAAGGCATGTAGCTTTCAAAATTTTAGAAAAGGGCTGCATCTTATTTTCTGTCTAAGACTTAATGCAACACTTCGTTTTCTGTCAAATAAAAGCAACTAGCAGGCATCATTTTATTTTTTTAGAGCGGAGACACAAATGTATCAGTTCTGCAGAGCATTTAACATGATGTTGGGACTTTCGAAGAAACCCCTTTTTTTTATATTTTCCCTTTGGAATTAAGTTCTTTAATTGTATTGATGTTCTTCTGGAGAAACCAGAAATCCCACTTTTAGAGGCCCGTAGGGTCATTCTGCATTTCACAGAGACAAGGCCCTAATTTAAAAGGTCACAAGTGTCAACATGACAGCCTCCTCCATTGTTTATGGGAAAACTAAAGATAGCATCTCAGCAGCGTGACTTGAGCCAGCCTCTGTAGCTCTCCTAGCTTCTGCCACTCTGAATCTGTCAAAGACAGTAGGCCTTCCTATTTTCCTTCTAACCTGCAATAATTCACTCTATTTAAAAAAATAATTTTTCCTTTTTAGGCACTAAAAAAAATTATCTCTATTTCCAGATTATTAAACTACATTTACTGTGAATAATTCACAAACCTTAATAACACACATACCAGTTGTTAGAATAAATGCTTGTTGCAATCCCATGCAATGGTACATATTTCATCAACCTCGAATGAATGAACGTCTCAGTAGGCCCAGCTGAAGTTAGAACCTTCAACCTCGATATTAAAACAAGCCTTTGTACTGGCACATTGACTCATTGAATCATAAGAAGGCACAACCTGCAAATATATATCAAACCTAAATGTATGCATTTACTGAAGCCTGAGACACTTTAAAAAGTACTCTGAATGAAAGAAAATGCAGTTTAAACAGTGCTTTTGCCCAAAACCGACTTTGATATTTTAGGCAATAAAAAATCAATATCCTACAATTTTCTTGCATAATATGCATTACCAGAATGTCTATTACACAATCCATGAGTCAGCCATTGAAAATATTAACTTATACTTTATAGAAATGAGCTTGTTTGCTCCTGCGCCAAGGGAAAATTGCACATACAAATGTCATTTTAGCGGTGCAACATAACTTAAATTAAATTTTAATGCTAGGAGGTCATGGTATAGGTATTAAGCTTTATAAATATAAAAAAACGATTTTGAAAGGCACTTATTTTTTTAAATAATTTTTCCATAATTAATAATTTTCTTTTTTAAAAAAATAAAAACCCAATTATTCTTTTTTTTGTGATAATTCCACATATAAAAGCAAGCTGCATCCCTTGCCTATTATTTGGGATACATTAACTCACAAGCCTAAGCGCATAAGCCTAACTTGAAATGCGTCACATTTTTGCGCCACTTTCATTTAAAAGGAAGGTTATGCAAAATTCCACCCATGTTTAACTGGGAAAGTGCTGGCTGAATTGAACATTCCTATCAAATATACTGCAGCTGAAAAGTTTGCCTGTGAACATCTAATACAATGCAACTAAGAAAAATGCTGTAAATTATTATTATTATTTTTTTTGCAAAAATAGATAATTTCGTTTTTTGGGGCCCTATTTATATCTATTGAATGTGTTTTCTAATTTATTAAGCATTTAACAGCAGTTTTGTATATGTGCACAATTGCTCATTCTATAAATTAAAGAGCAACATATAGCTATGTTAGCACATCACATGGTTCATTTCTGGATTTTTTCTAAGTTTCTACTTAATATTAATTAACCAACATTTTACTTAACAAACTGTAAACATCAAGAAGACCCACAAACACACATTGAGCTCATTTCAGATATAAACAGAAAACACTCAGTACACACAATACAGCGCGCTTTAGCCATTTTTCATAAATAGCGCTGTCGCAATTTACTTACAGAACCGTTTGCAGATCCTAGTTGTAAGTCATATTTACAAGAAAAAAGAAAACTTTTCTCAATTATTTCCAAGAATAGCGGACCCATACTTTATTAAACGTGATGGGGCCCATGCCGTGTTTAAAATAGAACTCATAATTTCGAGTTCCAATCGGAGGTATCAGACATGAATCCTCCAATCGGGAATCCCTGTTGCCACCAAAAACCAAACCAAGTACCAAATTTGCTACGATTAGGCATCTTCGCTCACTAACCGAGCTTCAAACTTCAAGGGGCTATCTCTATCGATTCACTCGCAAATGTACGAGACCCTCGGTTTTTGAAAATTGCAATCTTCAAATAAAACTAAGGACCAATACTAAGAACCAAGAACCAAAAACTAAGAACCAAAGGACCAAAGAACTAAGGACTGGGAGCGACCCACTTATACTTCAACTAAAGCAGATGGAGAAAAAGTCTCTTCATTACCTGCCTATACAAATTGCAATTCGCGTATACAAACCTATACAAACCTATCAAAGCTATACCAAACAAATAGTTGTCCAAATTCTAATTGCCAAGTTCTAAATGACCTAACAGTCTTTTTTTTTTTTTTTTTTTTACTTACGCCAAAAAGGTTCTCAGTCAGGGGTGACATCATGTGGAGGATCAAAATCAGGAAGATCAGAAATATACTGGGCTGCATAATCAAAGAATCTCCAGAATCCCTGCGCACAGAGTACCTTCTTGGTAGAATCCTGTTCTGTCCTCCTCAGTAGATTTCAATCTCCTGACAAGATCACTCCCACAGAAAGTCACTTCTCTGATGAGCCCCGCGTTGGCTGCGCCAATTGTAGTACTAGAGATTTTCATTCTCAGGGTAATATAACAAAGAACTTGGCAAAGAAGCTGAAATATGAAAATACATCTTTATTAAACTCAAATGAGTGAGACTACGTCTCCCAGAAGCTGACCTATAGCAACTGAAAGAGGCAGTCTCCAGAAATGGTCTTAGCTCAGACCTTTTATATCATTTATTATGCCCTATGCATGCAAGGGGGCTGTACCAGTCACATTCCTAAACAAATTAGAAAAGCTAGAGAGGCAACATGTGAGTAGCCTTTGGGGTTTTAACAGGATTACAGTTGACCATTGACATATTTCACTACAAACGAAATAGCAGGTTTATGATGACAAGCCCATATTTCAGTTTGTCCAGCCCTCAATCAATTACCCGGCAAGGCTTAGTACTTTCATCAGATATTGACGGACCCCCAATATAAACGGGCACCTCCTCCTTGTAAAGCAAGTCATAAAGAAAGAAACAGGGACAGGTGTGTGTAAGATTAGGCCTGGTTTGTGTGTGATGAAAGGTTTTATGATGTGTTGTGCCTTGATACTAATCTCATTCGGCCACTGGGAAAGAAACTGGCTGAACAGGTTTGGCTTCAGGCAGTGGAGTCAGCTAGCCCAGGTCACAGAGGAGTCAGCAAAGGTGTACGTGTCCTTCAGACTCGTTTTCAGCATTAGACATTGGCCTATGTGAGGGCAATCATAAAATGGCTGTCGTTTAAATGGAACATGAGGGTTCAGGACAGAAACTCTGATATTCGGGTGATTTTGTTACCCGAATATGAATACAATGCTTGTGCATACTATTCTAATCATTCCCGGTCTGCTGATACCAAAATCGTTGTGATACGACGACGTTTATAACAGGGGTCCAGAATTTTCAGTACCACAGGTGTTATTGGTGTCTTCTGTTGAGGTGCTATCAGGGCTGCAGTAGCAGAATTGTTGTTTTCTGCATGACAATATGGTAGCTGTTGAACCACGCCTCTACTCTTTCAGGTCTGCGTACTTACTCACCACCACTTCCTTAACTCCAGAGAAATCAGGTTTGCCATTTTGCCTATCAATATGTCAACTCTCATCATTATCTTGGTGTCTGCAATTTTTGCCAAGGTAGCATACTCTCTTTGGTAGTTTTGTAAGATGTCAACAACATATGAGGAGAAAGGTGTTCATTAAAGGGAGGAGTCTCAAACAGATTAAACCTTGGGCCTCCTTTTGAAATGTCTATCGTATGTGAGACAATCTTCAAGTGGGCCCAAGTGGATCATGATACCCCTTGCTCCTCAACCATGGTAATAAAAAGCTCATTTGGTTTATGCCTTGTTGTTTTGATATATTTAACTAGAAAGAATATGGGGTTTAATCATTCACATTGTGACTATTATAGCAGCTTACCATTGTTTAGAAATATGCATTTTCAAGGAATTCCATGTCAATGACACTTCATTATGATAATATCAAACTTTGAACTCTAGTAATAAATTTCTGAATGCACATTGATTGGTACACTTGTTCATGATAACATTACTGGGGCACATTGTTTTTACTGACACAGATAAAAATACATACTTTTGCCTCATACCTACCTTATTTGCTGATAAGATGGAATTTTAGTCTTGCCGACTCTAACTATACTTTAGGTAATACGTTCCAATCATAAAGGAGCACATAAAGTGGCAATACTTAATAACAAAAATGTCTTCTAAAGACCATAGGATATGTTCTGTTATCTGGCACAGCTAAATTTATTCTAATAACAACTTCAGTGGTCAATGGTTTTGCAGCAGATCACAATTTGTTTTATATATGCATATATTCAGAGACCTACTATGTAGCTCTCCGGCAAACATAGCCAGTGCCTTTATGGATTACAATAAGGTTACACTTGAAACTCAATTTTATATCTCTTATTCTTGAGGTGGAAGCCCACACTTTGGAATGTGGACAAGATAGGAGAGGATAGGAGAGGAGAGGACAGGAGAGGAGAGGAGAAGAGAAGAGAGGAGAGGAGAGGAGAGGAGAGGAGATGAGAGGAGGAGAGAAGAGGAGTGGAGTGGAGAGGAAAAAGAAAAAAGAAAAAAGAAAAAAGAAAAAAGAAAAAAGAAAAAGGGAAAAGGGAAGGCTAAGTTATGTTTAAATTAATCTTAAGTTAAGTTAATGTTGAGTTAAGTTAACTTTAAGTTAACTTTAAGTTAAATTTAAGTTAGGTTTAAGTTAGGTTTAACCCAAGTTTAAGTTAGGTTTAGGTTTAAGTTTAAGTTAGGTTTAAGATTAAGGTTAAGGTCTAGGATTTTTCCCTAATGGAAAATGGAGCACCCACAATTCAGTTTGTGTAGCAATCTTTAAGGATGGTCCAGCAAAGGTCGAATATCTCACAACAAATAGTGGCATTGAATGAAAGGTCAAATACTAATAGCCTGCAAGCATAAATTATAATGCTACAGAATAACTTTAGTGTAGCAGACAGGGTGTTTGGCTTTGCTGAAGGTCTAACTGGGTCTCAACCAGCCAGACTTTCCTGGATTGAATTCTTTGTTCCAGCATCCTTATTTGGTAGAGTTACTGGAGCTTGAAGAGAACTTGCGATTTCACTGCCTCATGTGATGCTAGCTGCAGTGAAATCAATTCATGTCCTTAACAGAAGATTCCTCAGGGTATTAGATCAAATGGCTTTACCTTGCCAGTTCACCAGATTACTTGGAAATTTGTTGAATACCGCCACTTACAAATTGGCTTTGGATGGAAAAGAGCCTGAACCCACCAGATATAACTTCTATCTCTTGCTGCTCCTCTTTCTGTTGTAAGAGAACGTCTGCCAATCAAGGCTTGGGTTATTGAGGTCCACGTGGCATCACAGAAGCCTACAAAATATTGTTGTATGCAGATGGCATACGTCTTCTAGAACCCTGTAGTAATTATTTTGAAAAAGTGTTAGGAACTATTTTGCAATTCATCAGGGATCAGGATATGTGGCCTAGGGGACATAATGGCTGACTTTTGAACTGGGGAGCTAGGTCTAAATCCCAGCCTCGGCTCAAGATCCTGTGATTCTGGGACAATCACTTTATTTCTCCATGCCTAAAAATTCTTAGAATCTGGAAAGAGCCCTAAAGCCCTTGGGCCAAGCTCACACCATATAAAATTGCAAACAATTACACAAATGAGCATTCCCTCAGTACTTGGAGTAAAAAATTAGGAACTACTATAGGATATCTTCCAGATCTTGGTTTAGATTGCCAAGCTTTATGAGCCAAATTATAAATGATTACTGCATTGAACTAAGGTTCAGTTTTCTGCCAGGAAACTTGTAAGTATCTCTTCTCTATAGCTAAAATGGTCAACACATATACATATATATACATGTTTTTTAGCCTGTCTTCAATATATCCACTTTCACAATCAATCAATCATTGTTCTTGTATAGCATACTAATTACCGGAGAAGGTATCCAGGCTCTGATTTAGCTGCGTCTGTCTCAGTCAAACAGCCATGTCTTGAGATTTCTTCTGAACCCCTGGATGGAGGGGAGGGTGATCACAAGGACGAGCAATGTGGGAAAAAGGAGCCTGGGAGGGTTGAAAATCCATGCAATGGTTGAAGCAAGTTGGTCTAGGGCTGTGGAGGGATTTGTACGCTAACATCATGAGGTTGAATTGGGAACCAGTAGGGGCATCGTAGGTGTAGGGTGATTAGCGTTCTTTTCAGTAGGTCCAGGATGAGTCTTCCTGCTGAGTTCTGGATGATTTGTATTTTATGTTTTAGTGTAGTGGTGAGTTTATAGACTAGTTGGCTTGTTATGAGGGCTTGTGTGAGAGTGCATCTGGTTTCATGTGGGAGCAATTTGAAGATCCTGTGTAGCATGCAAAGGGTGAGAAAACAGGTGGAGAGGATCGTGTTGACCAGGCGCTTCATGTTGAATTTGTTCTCTATGATAATTCCTAGGTTTCTGGTGTGGTTGCCGGGGGGTGGGTGAGGGTCCCAGCTTGGCTGGCAACCAGCAGTCATCCCAAGGTGAGGTGGCATTACTGAACAGTAGTACCTCCGTCTTGTCAGCGTTGAGTTTGAGGCATCTGTCCTTCATGCAATTCTGGAAGTCGGATCTTGTGGTAGAGGTGTCCTTGCAGAGCGAGAAGGCAAGATGTGTGTCATCTGCATAGGAGATTATGCTCAGTGCCTGGCTTCTGATGATGACAGCCAGAGGGGTTATGTAGGTGTTGAAGAGGGTGGAGCTGGGTGATGATCTCCGGGGGACACCCGAAGTGTTGTCTTTGGGCTGCAGAGAGGCAAAGGAGGATGAGGACAGCCCAGTTTCCTTGGTCCAGGAGGAGACTGATGTCACTCGTGGCTGTGATGAGAGCAGGTTCTGCGCTATGGTTAAAGCGGAAGGTGGATTGTGATGGGTCTAGGAGATTGTTGTATTCTCTGTAGGCTGTGAGCTGTAGGTTTATGGCTTTTTCAAGTACTTTCACTGTCCAAATGTCTATTTTTTAAAACTAAATTCAATGATCCCTAGGTTCATACTTGCCGATATAATGCAGAGAATTAGAATTGAGCAATGATTTAGGTAAGTGAAAAATGTTGAGTGAGCCTTTTCAGATCGTGTGGGGAGTAAAAGGTAGTTTTATGTCTTGGCAGCTTCCTATGTGCAAAGATTGATTGAACTGGTGTAGCAAGGGTCCATTTTAATGATGGCTTGAAGCATATGACAAAAGCTTACCTGCTTAAAGGATTTCTATCTAAATTTCAATACCAAAAACAAAAACATTGAATTTATGGTATTGCAAGTTTTGTTTAAAATCAGAGCTGCCTAGCTATCTGGTAGAATCCAAACATATCTGGTCAGGTTTCCTTAGAATCAAGTAGCACTTGGGAGTAAGCAGCTACTTTTTGTTTCGTCCAATTACTGAATTTGGGGCAATTAAAATAATTTTTGCAATAACAGGTGGAATTTGTGGGTGCTTCTTCAAGTTCTTGAAATTATTGATATTTGAAACCTCATTACATGTGAATAGCTAGGAAAATACAATAATTGTTTTGTTGACATATATGCTTCCTCATGACTCTTAGGGGCAGATTTATGATTTTTCACGAAAAGTATAGCGCCATTCCAAGACGCCGGCCGGGCGCCATATTTATGACTAATGCCCTGTCAGCATCCTTGGAAAGGACGCTAACAGGGCTGGGGAGGCGTAGGGGAAACCCGAGCTTGTGCGCCGAATTATGGCGCTACACTGTTCAGATACAGAAAAATTGCCTCTAAGCAGTGTAGCGCCATTTTCTGGCGCACAACCTCATGGGAATGGCTCCTGTCTTAGTAAAGACAGGAGCCATGCCCACCACCCAAATGGCCATGCCCAGGCGATAAATGTCCCCTGGGAATGGCTATTGGGGCCAGCGCCATGCAGAGGGCCCCGAGTCAGGGCTCCCGAGCGGTGTTGGATAAAAAAATATACATACTTACCGGGACTTACCTGGGATAGGTCCCCATTCCTTAGGTGTCCCCCTGGTGTGGGTGTGGGTGTCCCTGGGGCCAGGGAAGGGCACCTGTGGGCAATTGCCATGGTCTCTGACCATGGAAACATGCCTACAGGTCCCCTTACGCCTGCACTTACTCAGGCATTAAATAATGGCACTAAGCAAGCTTAGCGCCAATATTTTAGGCCCCCATTCCCCCTTGCTGGATTTTAGCAAGGGAGGATAAATATGGTGCAAAGGCCATATAGTCCTTTTCTAGACGGGAAAGCCTACCTTTGTCGCAAGGTAGGTGTTCACGTCCAGAAAACAACGTTAACTCCATAACTTTGGCGCTAGATGTGTCTAGCGCCAAAGTATAAATATTAAGTTAGCTTTGCGTTGAATTAGCGTAAAAGAAATGTTGCAAATTCAGCACAAACTGAGTATAAATATGGACCTTCATTTCTATAATATAGAAATTGATATACCCCATACCCTACTGCCAAATAGCGTGAATGTCGAACAGTTGAACAATTGAATCACGATCGGTGCACTTAAGAACTGTGCTAAAAATTAATGTAATATTATTGTACATATCCCCTATATTGAACTTCTGGGAATCTCCACAGAATATACTCGGGGTGAGTCATTTCTACCTCACTTGTGAAATCCAGGATAGCCTTTCAGGTGCAGAAAAAAAACCAATTAGCACTATCCAGTCTTACATCTCTAACTACATCCCTTATTGGTTTGACTCAATAAAACATTCTATATTAGGTCACTGTAGTATGGGGTGCTTTGCTCAAAGCGAGAAAAATGGAGAAAACTGGCTTAATGCGAAGAAAAGAGTCTCTTCGGAAGAAACCCACGACCAAGACGCAGCATCCGGCTCTCGGAACAACAGCAGGCTCAAACAACTTCCAAGGTTCCAGAACCAGATCACTACAAACAATGGCTGTGCAAGGAAAAAAAAGTGAAAAAAGAATATTCAAAACAAGAATATAATCATTAAATTTGGATGGCAATTTGACAGTTCTTAAACTATGGGTAGTTACAAGTTTTGATGAGGAATCAGCGATATCCAAAATAGGATCGCCAACTGTATTGTGCTGTGGTAGAAATTCATCTACAGAGTCAACATCATCATGTGTTACACAAGGAAGAGATCGGCCTGGAGAAGCAGGTGTGCCACACAAACGTTTATCATTAAGTAGGGAAGTTTGTTCATAACCCTGAGTTTTAGAATCCTCAGCCTCAGTTCATAACATTGAACTTTCACCAATCCTTACACAATACATGTCATTAAAGATTTGTACTTGTTCAGCAGCAACTGGAATGACACTATTCAGATGTTTTTGAGACCTTAACAATTTCTGAAGGCAAGGATTACTTAGATTCTCCTTTGCACACCTTAAACGGTTTTTTGATCAAAACCCAATCTTTCACACAGAAGTCAATAAGTTTAACATTTTTCTTGTGATCACAGTCATCTTTATGTTTCAGTTGTTTAAATGCAACTCTATTTCTTAAAGAGGAATAGTTCTCTGAAATTGATGTAGAAGACTTCCCCTGTATTTGACCAAACATCCATTTCGGTATAAGTTTAGTCCTGGGTTCTCTACCCCTGGGTAACCTGAAAGGAGTGACCCCAGTAGTAGTATTAGGGGTGGTTAAGTACGCCCACACTTTCTCCTGTAGGAATTCTGCAACATCAGAATTAGAAGATAAGGCAGTCTGAATTCCATCTTTAAAAATACGATTGACCCTTTCCACTAAACCATTCGAAGAAGGGCTATGTAACTCTACCTTTAGATGTTTAATATCATGCAGACCCAAGAAATCACTGACCTTGTTTGATACAAAATGTGTACCATTGTCAGTGACAATGGTATTAGCTGGACCTTCTAACCTGAATAATTGCTTAAAAACGAGATCACTACATCAGAATCTGCACTAGGTACAAACCCATAATATACCCACTTAAAAAAATAATCAATTACAACTAATAACTACCTCTGATCCCTAGGCAAAATATGAAAAGGTCCAGAGAAATCCAAGGCTATTTTTTCCCAAGGTTTCTATGGAAGTGGACAGGGTAAAGCAGTTTAGTGACAGTTTTCCAATGTTTGTCCGAAATGATACATTCAGGACACTTATTAATGAATCCTGCAACTTGTTTGTCTAAGCCTGGCCACCAATATGACAACTTTAACTTCTTGATAGTCGCTGATATCCCCATGTGACCTTCATGTGCAATACTAATGATTTTATCTCTAAGTACAATAGGTGGAACCACAATATCACCTCTCAAACATATATTATTTTTACATGATAATTCCCCGGCAATCTGTGCGAAGCATCTTAATTCATTTGATAACTTTTTCTCAGGTATCCATTTCATCTTCAAAAAGACTAGCACCTTAGACAACACCTCATCCTTTGTCATAGATGTCAACCAGTCTTGTTCAGTAATATGACTATCGGAAACAGCCAATACATCCATTAAGGCTACCACACATTCCTGTTCAGAATCTGTATCCTTTGAAGGATCACAAGGCAATGGTAAATGGGACAAACAATCAGCAGGAAAATTCTTTCCACCTTGTATGTATTTTATGATCAAATTATACTCTTTTAGTTTGTACAACAAATGAACTAAACGTGCTGACGCTTTACCTAATCCATCACCATTCAATAAGAATACAAGTGGTTTGTGATCTGTGTATAGATCACAAGTGGTTCCCCATATGTAAGTTTTGAACTTCTGAACAGCCCATATGCACGCCAGAGCTTCCCTCTCAATGGTACTATAGTGAGATTCAGCTTCAGACAAGGTTCTGGAAGCAAAAGCCACAGTATTTTCGTGACCTTCAATCCATTGACCAAATACAGCACCAATACCTTTCAAACTGGCATCAACCATAATGAATAGTTTTCCTTATGGGTCAAAAGCATGTAATGCAGGAGCATTAATAACTAAGGGTCGGATGTATCAAAAGATTTTACCCATTCTGTGTCAATGGGAAAATGCTTTGGTACATATGGCCCTAAATTCTTCACTTTACCAAAGACAGTGTTTAAATCATCAGACCATTCAAATCTTTTGCTCTTCTTGAGGAGGGATCTCAGAAGCTGTACCTCCATGGCATAACCTGGAACGAACCTGGCATAGCACTCACAAAGCCCTAAAAACAATCTTAAAGCATCTTTATCAGTGGGAGGGCTTGCATTTTTCATTGCATCCAAATTGCTAAATTTAGGTTTAATACCCTGCACGGAAATAATGTGACCCAAATATTCAACTTCAGTCACCATCAGTTTGCACTTACTGGATTTAACCGTGATACCTTTGTCTCTTAGAATGTTTAATACCTTAACCAGGACATCTATATGTTCTAGCTGTGTTTCTTTGTGAATTAAAATATCATCTTGAAATGCCTGAACTTGCGGTAATTCACAGAATAACTCATCCATGAGCTTTTAAAAAACACTTGCTGCAGAAGCAAGCCCAAACGGCAAGCGTAAATATTTGAAAGCTCCAAAAGGATTCATAAAAGTGGTTAAATGCTTAGATTCCTCAGACAAAGAAACTTGATGGTAAGCAGAATGAAGGTCAATAGTCTAAAAAAATATGGAGTGCCCAAGATTTGTGATCATTTCCTGGATATGTGGAAGAGGGTGACAATCCACTAATATATGCTGGTTAACAGATCTCAAATCCACACATAATCTTAAATCTCCACTTTTATTTTAGTGATCACTATGGGAGAAACTCACTAAGATGAATCAGTTGGAGTAATTATACCCTCATCTTGCAATTTACATAACAACTTTTTCAAATCTGTTCTGACTCTTAACGGAACTGGCCTAACCTTTTACACAACAGGAATTGAATTTTTTTAACTTAATTGAATGTTCAAAACGTTGTACAGTACCCACTTTATTTTTTTAAACTTTAGGGAAAGAAGTGACTAAGCGTTCCATAATGTTGTTAGACATATCGACATTTGCAATGTGATCATCCAAAACAAGATTTGGTACATCTCCTAAAATGACCAGATCATCATGTCCCAGATGAAGAATAATGCCCAGGCGGGCCAAATCCTTCCATCCTACAATGTCACGCCCTTTGACTGCAACATGGATTTTCGTAAAAATGGACCTTCCCAAGCACTGCAAATTGGACCAAAAGTACCCTAAAAGATCTATGTTGTGGTCACCAAATGCCTTGGGGTTGACGTCTGGAACATGTAGACTAATACTTTCATGCCAGTGTTTGAAAAAGGTATGATCGGCTAAAATGGTGATGGGAGCCCCTGAATCAGCTAAAACAGAAATGTTCTTATTGTGAATGATCACATCACAAATAGCATCTTTGATAACTTTCTCAGGTTTGCTACAAGATTCATTGACAAGATCAACAGTTAACAAAATATTAGAAAACTGATCAGAACATTGCACAATGTCCTCAGTCAAATTAACGTTGCTGATCTTCACTTTGTTTGAAACACTCTTATTATTCTTCTGTGCCAAACATACGTTTTGAAAGTGGTCAACTTTTCGACAAAAATTGCATCTCTTACCATTCGCAGGACATGAAAGATCATTCCCCAGATGCATTTCAGAACCACAACGGAAACACATCCACAAATGTTTACCTTCCTGACCACGAAAGGTTTTATCTTGTCTAACATGTCTATTATTACTTACAGAACAAACTAGTCCATTATTAAACACACAATTTAAAGTAGCATTCTGGTTAGCTAGAACTTTGGAAGTAGTAATAGATCTTTCTATTCCTTTAGCCAAATCAATACCTCCTCTAGTGTTGGATTGCGGCAAGCTAAAAGCCTTTCCTGAATTTTTTTATGGAAAAAATAAAAAACAAATTGATCACTTATATAAATATCAACATTAGGTCCAAATTCACAATGAGACACTAAAGCTCGTAGATTAGCTACAAACTCTTTAACTGTTTTATCACTTAACTGCTTACACATTGAAAAATTAAATCTCTCTAACAATACGCTAGAGTCATCAGAAAATTGTTTCTTCATTCTTTCTTTTCCCTCGATGTAAGTGTTCCACGATGAATCACCACTTCCAGGCAGAGGAATCATAGGTAATTATTCAAAAACAAGTTGGCCAGCCACACAAAGGTGATTAAAAAGTAAAGCCATCTTTCTCTGAGGAGAGAAGTCATTAGCGTCAATTGCCGTGAGATAGTTTTAAAAAAAGCGCAGCCATTCAGACCATTTAATGTCGGGCTTACCAGCCTTCTATAAAAATGGTGGCAGTTGAATGATACCTTGATTGGTTGCCATTATGAATAAACAGTTAAAGTGTAAAAACAAGCAAAATTTATCAACTCAGAACACAACAGTGTTAGATAAGCAGGTGTATAAAGAAAGTGGCGAAAAATTATATATATATCTATCACGTTAATATAAAATGTCACACTGGCTGTCGATACACTTTGATAAATTTTCCCCAGGCAACGTTTTCAAGAAACACTGTGAAGAAAGAAGACCATAAAATGGCTGCCGATTAACAAAAACAAACAGTAACCATGGAGAAACCAAGATACGATTGCTGGTGGATTTTCCAAAATGGCTGCGGGGAAAACGTAACCATAGCAACGTCGTAGTTCGGCCTATGAAATGGCTGCCGGAATTGCCAGAATATCATTTGCCTATATTGCCAAGGCAACGTTAAGGGCAGCGTCATTAGACCTGGAATGGCTCAGATCAGCGTCGCTGGAAGGCCAATGAAACGACCCTTTTGAATTGCGTCCGCCTACGCGAACCAAGGCGTAACTGAGTAATTGTGTACGTGAGGCCACAAAGAAAGGTTAGACATCACCAGGTTAAGAGCGAGTTGACGGTGCAAGGATCAGCAGGCTGTTGACAGTGCGAGGATCAGCAGGCTGTCGGAGGGTCCTTCTTCTTGTGGCACAGCGAGTCACCCCACTCCTGGTACCAAGTTGTAGTAGGGGTCGCTGTGCTTGAAGTGGGAAAAACGGGGAAAACTAGCTTGATGTGAAGAAAATATTTATTAATCTCTTTGGAGGAATCCCACGACCAAGACACAGCGTCCGGCTCTTGGAACACGGGCAGACTCAAACAGCCTCTAAGGTTCCAGAACCAGATCACCACAAACAATGGCTGTGGAATACATACATGTGTTACATCCAGAGACATAAAGGTAAGACTATAATAATACACTACACTCCCTTACTGTGATGTCATCATGGTATTATGATGCATCAAATCAAATGTGATGTTACCTTTAGCTACCCCTGAGTCAACGTCCATAATAGCGCAACTGAATTTCATTCATTGATTGATCTTCTTTTTCAGTCTTGAGGTTTTGAGTTATTTGTGTAAATTAGTTGTTTAACCTGTTTCCATATAGTTTATAAGTTTCCGTTTTTATTAGCTATCTGGTTACTTGGATCAGGACACCGGTCACTCTAAATAGAATATAGATAGAACCAGTTGAATTCCTGCACCTCTATGGGTTTGGTGGCAGAAATTGTACTCGTGGTTTAGAGTTTTCTCCAGAAATTAAAGGCAGTTTGTTTTACAAGGAACAACATTATGCATCCATACGCACTCACTGAAGTGTAGAGGCTGCAATGTGGCAGGAATTAACAGCTATTTGGTCTGATTTAGAGTTTGATAAGTAGGATACTCCATCAGAAATGTGGCAGATATCTTGGTCGGCATATTAAAGGTGCATTACAGCCTATGTCCTTGTAATACAGCAGACAGGATCCATTACATTTGTGATGGAGTATCTGATGTGCCAAACTCTAAAATGGGCCCCATGAGGAGCACTCTCCTTAGGCCTCCTGGCCTGGAAGGGTCCCAAATGATAGGGGTCCAGTCCTACTGACTCCCTGTGCCAGCCTTTGCTCTGGGGGCCCTCCTTTCCTTCTGGGCAGCTAGCTCACCTTGCCATAGCCCAGTCTTTCCCCCAAATAGTCCTATGGGGGAGCAAGGAGGCCAGCTTACCTGGATTGCGCTTCGCTGGGTGTGGAGTCCTTCAGGGGCAGAGTCCCTGCCCCATGGGGCAGTCAGGAGGTCTTCTTTCCAATTGTCCATGACACCTGTCTGCAGTCCCAGGGTCCAGCAGTGAAGCACACCCAAGAGAGAGAGCTCTCCCCTATGCAGGACCTTTTAAGTGGGAGCGGAAGTGTCCAGAAGGCCTGCACCTCTGGCCAATCCAGACGTGCCACATCACTTCCTTGCCTCTGTCCCCTCCTTCCTGCACAGTCTTTTGGGATAGTTCCAAAATGGCGTCGTCCAGGAGGTTGGGCCACAGGTGCTGTCAAACTCAGCCCCTCCCTCTTAGCATTCCTTTTGGGGCTTCTCCACCTATTTCCTGGCAGGGGCTGACAGCTGGCTGGTTGATCCAAGGCCCTTCTCAGGCAGCTGGAAAGAGCAGCAATTGACCCTAATTCTGAGCTAAGTCAGAGAAAGATGACATTCCTGGATGGCCCATAAATTGTACAACTATGCTTTTTTAAGCTACTGCATCATTCTTTTCATACAGGTGACAATGTACATTGGTGCCACTCTCGTTTCTGTGGGCCCTAGGGGACCTGAGTTATGCCCTAGGCCACTCTTTCCTATTGACATTGAATGGAGTGTCGCTACAGTGAAAAGACAGTAAGCACACTGATGTTGACATGTACTGGAGAGTCCCTACAGTAAAAATACAGTAAGCACACTGACTATCCCTCCCCTGGGCACACCCATCTCATGAGGCCTACTCCAGGTCACCACCCCCCCTGCAAAGTTCCTTCTGCGCCAGGCTCCCTAAGCGCAGTTCTTAAGCTGTGCACACCAGGATTCCACCCCGCGCATCCATTACAGGGGTGCAAACACATGTGCACACATGATCACGTTTATCCCACCCGGGGACTCCTACTCTTGCTGCGCCACAGCAGCCTTTCTTTAGCAAGGCGGCACCGGGGATAACACATGCAGTCCATATTACCATGAGCTTACTGTGAGGGAGTCCCTGACTAGGAGGGTCCCTCACAGTAAAAGGTAAAAAAACAGGTGGTCAAAAAGTGAAAAAAATAAGGGCAGACCAGATGGTGAGAACCATCTTCTCACACACGCCACGCCCAGCTGATTCCTACGGGGAAGATGTAGCCCCCACACATGGGTAGTTTTCCTTTGATCAGCGATAACAAGTGACAAGGGAATCTGACCAGACACCTCCCTTACCAGTTGTCCGCAACAATCCCAATACTTTACGTTGGTCATCTGCCCCTAGGGCCACCTCCTTTGCCCAACCACAAGATCACCTTACAAGGTCAGAGCAAACTTAGGCCTACCCTTGCCCTGGGTCGTGCAAGACTACGCCCTCCCTGCCTTTGGACAAGAGCAGTGTATCCCTGAACTGCTGCCTCCACATTGGGTAGGTGTAGAACCTACTTTTTGGGTCTCTGGCTGGTCTCCCTTCTGGAGTTTATTCCATCCAGTATCCTCTTTCCTCTGGGTCCCTACATCCTGAAAAATGCAGACTCATTGGACCCCCCCAGCATGCCATTGGGGTCTTTGCTGCCACCACCCTTTTGGGGCGGCTGACTCCCCACACAGAAGAACAGCCACTCAGACTCTCAGTACCTCTCCCTCACAAAGAAGCACACCTGGTCTGGATCCCAGAAAGGATACCAGACCAGTCTCACTGCCGCACCTGCGGTGTTGGGGGAGGAGCACTGGGGGTGCCTCGTCAGTCAACCAAGACATCCCTCCCACCATCTTGGTAGCTCCACACGGAATCCACCACGGCGACCTAGACCCTACCTTTGTTCTACACTGTGACAACAGGGCCTAGCCTCGCCTTCTCTAGGGAATTAGCTCTAACCCCTAGAGCACTATTGGAGGACCCTCGAGCCCTGGGTCAACTTCACCCAGGCCCACTTTCTTGGGCCCTCCTAGGTCTCCTAGCGTCACGTCAGGAAACCTTCCAGGAACCCTCCAGATCCCTGGCTAGCTAGCGACACCCTGCACAGGGTGCACAGGGTCCCTTCCTTAAGATAGGCCTCACCTGTCTCCCGGTGACTACTAACCGTGCCACTGCGGGTGGACCCGCTTTTGGCACCTTGCTGAGGGGACACTCCCCTCAGCCATCGCCGCCTTACGGGGTCCCAGGCCTCACCCTTGAGCTGGGACACCAACAGTGCCCCACGCAGGGATCCGCTAAGTAAAGGGCTCTGTAGCCAGTCCCTCATCGACAGCTCAGAGTGCCCCTTAACAGACATGGCCCCCTGCCCCCTTCCTTTTTGTCCTGGGGTCTGACCCCCAGGACCTACCTGGATGGTCAGTCGGTTGGGCACCGCCTCAACCACCACCTCAGGTTCCATCTGTCTTTGCTCAAGGATAACATCAGTTCGCTTCCTTTGGGTAGCTTCCTACCCTACCTTGATACCTCAGAGTCCTCTACTAACTCCTTTGGAACTCCTCAAGGTTAGTCACTTAGCCCACATAGGGAACCTAGGGGCTAACACTACCCTTACTTTGGGGCCACCCACTGCCATCAGTCACCCGTGGGCCACTCGCCTTCGCCTTCCTCACCAGATTACCTAGGGGGAACAAGGG
This sequence comes from Pleurodeles waltl, assembly GCF_031143425.1. Taxonomy (NCBI): domain Eukaryota; kingdom Metazoa; phylum Chordata; class Amphibia; order Caudata; family Salamandridae; genus Pleurodeles; species Pleurodeles waltl. The sequence continues at coordinate 1,146,817,425 of NC_090439.1, forward strand.
GTTCACAACTGCAGGAACTCCTTGGGATTGTCACTTCCTGTGGGCATGAAATCTCCAGCCCCCCACCCTTCCAGTGGATTAGGCCTGTGCCAATGTGCCAGTGGTGGGAAAACAGAATATTTTCGTGAAGAATGACAAGCTGGGGCCCCTTCTCTTTGGGAACCAGTCCTGCCTTCAGCACCATAAATGCTTCCTAGAATGGGATACTATGTTTCCCACCGCTGAACACCAAATGTTGGAAAGTGGGTCCGTTTTGGGGAGGCAAAGATGAGGCCGGCTCCTGCAGCAGCAGATGGAGATAAGGCCGTGCGGGGAGCCGACGTGAGGGGCCGGAGGTGGGCTCCCTGAGCCGCTCCCCCAATACCACTCATCTGACAGGGGTGTCCGGGTGGGACCGGGCACCCTCCACTGATGCGGGCAGCCGGGGTGGGCTCCCCGCGCTACCCTCCAACAAGCAAGCAGCATGACGCCACTCGGACTCCCCCCATCAATAAGGGCAGCCGGGATGGGCTCCCCACGCTGCCCTCGCCCCAGAAACGCGGTGCGAGGCCGCAAAACAGAAAAGGAAATGTGAAGCAGCTCTCCCCGGCACAGCGGGAGACCCGCTCATTAAATATGCATATGGCCCAAAAGGCTTTGCAGGCCTAGGGCCTCCAGGACACCTTGTTCAGCTCGTGGTTCCCCAAGGAAGATGGGGTCACCATCAACCAAGTGCCCATTGTCAGGGGGAGCTGTAGGAATGGTGCAGCGTCTCCTCAACACCAAGTTTAAGTCCCCCACCCTAGCTTAGGTGGACCAAGGAAATATAACCCTCCCCCCAATGGTTTACATGCATATGTAAATCAATAGAGTGTTAGAATTTTTGTTTTTAGCTTGTGTAATTGTACTCTCTAGGGGTTCAAGTTAGTATTATACCAAAATTATCAAATGTGTGAGGTTGTACCAATGTAATCTGAAAATAATCTAAAAGTAACCCAAAGTAATGTTTATGGTTTAAAGTGTTTAATCATGTCTCCAGGTGTTCTTAATAATGCTGAGTTGCATAATAAGACTAATACCCATGCTCCTGTACAGTAATTGTTGATACCCACTATCTTGTACAGTAATTACAGTTATTATGCTCATTGTCAGACTTTGATGCATTCACTCTATATTACAGTCAAATGTTGCATTGGGTACCAGGGACTGATTTGCCATGTAGGTGGCTGGATTATATGTCCCCTAGAGGGCAGCATGAGAGATTACACAATGTCATCCCAGGGTACTTCCATCCATTTGTGTGTATTTGTAAATTGTTGCACAGTATTGAGTAGTGTGTGTGTGTAATAAATGTACTTTTACTTTATCAAAAGAAAAAGCACAAACTGGAGAATAATTTATTGAGTGCCATGCTTGTGTGCCCGGGAATGGGGATTACAAGCCAACACCACCTCCCTTTGTAAGCCTTGGACTGCTCAGCAACGCTACCCTATGAGAGTCAAGCGCTACAATGGGATGTTTCTTTGCCAGTGGTGGTCGTGTGCAGATCCATTACTTGTGCAGGCCACACAACTAATGACGCACTTTCCAACACCTCCAAAATCTAAATCCCATTATACCCTATGAAATTTAGATTTCGGCAGACAGGATATCTGTGACCTTTGTGATGAAGTACATCATCCACCAAGTTCTAAATATGGCCTTTAGTTGGGCTGTCCTGTAGGACTTTGTTGGTGGTGTACGAAAGGTGCTTAGGCTTTTGTGAGAAGGTTGGGCATCTCAGGAATAAATTTATGGTTGAACCTGGGGTTGGGGTGGTAGCTGAAGTGGAATGCAGCTTTGTTGCTGATAGATGGAAGACAATGAAATGTGTGTTCAGCAACTGCTTCCTTCAGGATTTATTCTTCATGCTACTCTGAATTTTGCATTAGACAAAACCGAGGCATTGGTAAAATGTCATCTCCTTGTCCATGACTGAGCATTTCCAGAAGAATGTCTCTCATCCCACATTTTACCCCCATCTGACTTCAGTGACGCTCTCTCTTCAGACCATAGACCTCCACCTCACACAGTGAAAGGGATTCCTTCCTCTCCGGGATGATGACACTGATATACCGACCCACCTTCCCATTGCAGCAGAACTCAACAGCATGGTAAACGGAGCTCTTACTGAAGGTGCCACAGCTACGGAGGAAGAGAGAAGAAGTCTCAATTAATTGGGTTCACTTTCATACTCAAAAAGTGTCAGTCAGTGTTTCATTTTGTGCAATTTTCTTTACAATAGGAGAACACAGGCTACATCAAATCAGGTTTACATTGGTTAAATAGATTAGCTTCAATCCAACATTCTTTTCTATACCTCAGACTGCCTTTTTGTAAATGGAAGGACCTTCACTTTCCAGCTTTATAGATCTAGACTGTTTTTATCCATACAGTGCTGTAATCATAGAGGAGGTAACTCCCATCATTTCTTTCATGAAGAGAGTTGCAGATCAGCCCAATGTCCACCATCTACCATTGCCAGAACCCCTGCAGAATTCAGGATCTACTATGAAACGTAAATGACACACAGTAAGATGCACATAAGAAAGCTGTCCCTTCTAAGAGTTACAGAACACAGAACAAGCTGTAACTAAGAAGCAAGGAGAAAGAATGAAATAAAACAATCATACCTCCTCAACAGTTGAACAGTTCATCTCTTTTAGAGAATGGTAATAATAGAATAACTAAAAAATGTGATGCACATTACCTCTGCTCACCTTTCTCTTCCATCATCTTTTTTAGGTCAGGAAAAACACACTTCTTCCTGGATCCGAGTTCCCTCTGGCTGTAATATATGGGACTTACACTGGGAGAAATGGCATCACAGTGCCTGTTATACGTCAGCACCTATTCCACTAAGAAATACCATTTAAGTCACTGTGGACCAGAGAGAAAACAGTCTACAGGTGTCTCCCCTATAGTGGGATCATGTCCCTGCACAGGGGAGATATTAATTATGTTTTTAGGATGAACACCATGCTTTTAGGGATTGTGAAAAGAATTTGGCCCTCATTACAACCCTGGCAGTCGGTGGAGAAATGACGGTAATACCGCCAACAGGCCAGCGGGAAAAAAATGGCATTACAAGCATTGCGGTGAGCGCCATGCTAAACCGCCATTTCTCCACTCCGACCGCGAGGGTGGTAACGACCGCTGGGATGGCGACTTCAGTCTCCAGACCAGCGTCTGTCACTACACCGCTGGCGGCATCTCGGCCCTGTATACTGCCATGGATTTCGAGGGGTTTTGTACCGCCACAAAATCCATGGCGGTAGGAACTATCAGTGCCAGGGAATTACTTCCCTGGCACTGATAGGGGTCTTCCCCCTCCCCCACCCCGAGTCCTTCCTCCACACCCCTGCCCCCCCTACCGCCACCCAAAGGTGGTAGTACCCCTCTCCCCACACCCCCCATATCGACACACCCCCCCCTCACGCACACAGACACCACCACCACAAATACCCGCACACATACTAACAAACATTCCAACAGACACACACAGTCATACACGCACACATACATACAGTCATACACGCACACATAGATACAGTCATACATGCACACATATTCACAGACAAACATACAGACACACACACATTTCCAAACACACAACACCCCCGCATGCATACCCACACTCACACACCCCCTCTATACACTCACACTCACAACCCCATGCACGCACACAACACACAACACTCCCCACCCACCTCCCCTAACAGACGATCACCTTACCTTGCCCTGTGATCCTCAGGGAGGGATCAGGATCCATGGGGGCTGCTCCCCCACCAGCATCCCATCACCAGAACACCGCCACACCGAATCATGGGACGTGATTCGGTGGGCGGCGTTCTGATGACGTGGCCGTGCAGGTGGAGCAGCCTCTACTTCCCCGCCGACCGCCAGTATGGCTGCTGGTGGCTCTGCATCTGAAAAAGGACAGAGGGCTCCCAGCAGTCATAATACGCTGCACGGAAAACCGCCTGCACTGGCGGTCTTAAGCGCAGCGGTACCATGGCGGTCTTTCAAAAAGACCGCCGAGGACAAAATGAGGGCCTATGTTTCTACTTGAAATCTATCCCATCGACGAAGTGGGAGCTGCTTAAAGGGACACAACGGCTGCCACTGAGGCAGAAAATTATAAATGTAGCCTAGGGTAGTTGAGATAGTTCTTGTACTACCTCATCCATACAGTGCCCAACCACCAAACTTCAACTGAGGTTTGAAGTCTTTAAATGGAGTGGTGTTCTGTGATTTCAAGAATTGAGTACCAACACTCATGTATCCTCTGTATCCTGCTGACAGTCTACATAAGTCTCTGCTTCCACGTTATGCTCCTCCCTCAATGGCAGCCCTACTGCTTTCATCCACATGTTTGTATTTCAGAAATGACCATAAATGCCAACATAAAAGAGTTAAACTACTTCACAGTACCATAGAAACAAATATCAGGATGAGGTTAAACCATGACCTGTGCCTACTTAAGTAACACTCAACAAGCACCAAAGCATTTTATTTATAATGGGAAAAAACTAAAATTGTACTAGTAAATCCACCTTATTCTTCCCACAGTTTTTTGGGTAAGGCAGCAGCCTGTAGTGGACACCGCCTAGCCTGAGATTGTTGAGCATTTCTTCAGTGAATAACACACCCCTTTACTCTTTTATCCAATCCATGGGTGCCAAAACAAAACCACACAACCATTTAATGTGTAAGGAACACACCAAATACCTATCACTGAATGAATCCACATACACAAACCTTCAAGCGACACATGATGATGAGATATGGTGTAAAATGTAAAATTATTTTACTCTAGACTTCAACACCAATGGAAAAAATTGCAGAAATATGCTCTCCCGAATCTACCTCGAGTGACTCCAGAGTATATAAAATCCTTCATCAAGAAAGCAAAATATCTTGACTACTCAATCCTATTCTCCAATGCCAAATGCCCTGCCATGAAACTACATTATTAAGCAGAATTTGACCCTAGCCCCCTGGGACTTATCTGCTACCAGTCCTCTCACCGATCAATGCATTTCAGACCTGGCACCAGTGACTCAGAGCACCTCGGACCGTCCGTCTCACTCTTTCTCTTCATCTCCACTGCAATCACCTGTTTCTGGACTTTCTCTCATCTAACAAGTATGTTTTCACTGCATTTCAGCGATCTTTGCTTTTTTATCATTTTTTTCTCTGCCTGTTTTGTGTTTCTCACTTCTCTTACCAAGTTTTTTTCACTGTATTTAATCTATCCTTGTTTCTTACCACTTTTTCTGCACCAGCTTAGTCTATCTCGCATCTCTTGCTAAATTACTTTTTACTGCTTTTAACTTGTTTTGTCTTTCTCTCATCTCCTGTTAAGTCTCTTCTGACTTATTGTCACATTTTTTCTGCCTTTTGCCTACCAGTATGCTTTTGTTTTTAACCTTGCTTTCATTTGTGTGCTTTTTCACCCATTTTCTTGACCTGTTCCCCATTGCTCCTTACCTGCTCCTCGTATCTTTTTCCACCTCTCACCCTTGTACTTCTCAGCCTTTGCCACCACCACCTGCACTCCTCCCCCTCTCCCAGAACCCACTTAATGGCAGCTGCAATGCAGACGCACGGTGAACACACTGGCGGCATGCCAATGACATGACAAAGCAAGCCATTTCTGCCTGCCCATGCCTGAAGCACCCACAGCAGAAACTATGGTCCCCCAACCCACCCTTATCCCTCTGCGCTCCTCCACTCCTTCAACACCGGCAGCATTCACAGCGCTGGTGTCTCACCTCACAATACAGAGGGAGGCTTTGCCTGCATCTCCTGCCATTTCACTTGCATTGCCACATCCACAACTCTCACACCCACAAAAACAACACAACTACTCTCAACACCCCACCCACACACAAATGGACACCTGCATCTCATCCCTCGATGTCATGCGTGCTCCTCAATTCCTAATCCCGCAGTATACATGCCACATAGATCTGGAGCCTACTGAACAACTTCTCCCTGGACCTCCATTTCCTCATCAAAACATGGCTGACAGAAGTACCAACACCAGACATCGCCTAAGTCATCCCTGCCGGCTACAAGATTATCATGCAGGACCACCATTGCAAACCCAGAGAAGGAATCACCACCATTACTAAGGACAATATCAGCTGCAGCAACAACACAGAAGCTGAAACTGACTACATGGAGCACCTCAACTTCAAGCTACACAGCCAACTTCACCATAAGCAGAACTCTGATCTACCAACCCCCAGCACCAACACCTACCTTTACCAGCAACATCCTGGACTTTGATGCCCCACCTCAGTGTCTACCTCCTTCTAGTAGACCTCAACTTCTACCTAGAAGACCTAATGACACCAACTCAGCCACGCTCATCAAGCGCCTCGGACACCTCAGACTCACCCAATGAGTCAGCCCACACCCATGTTATTGGACACATCTGGGACCCGGTCTTCAACTCATTCAAGTATATCATAGTCAACACACCCACTCCCATCACCCTGACCATACCATTGTGAGCTTCTCAATCAACTTTTCCCACCACATGAGAACCTCCACAAACAGCCCCCCTATCAAGCAACATCAACAGCTTCAACAAGTGGATCACCATCTGCTCTGATACCCTGGCACATTGGAAAAAAAGCCAAGCAGCAAGAATGCAAATGTTGAACAAGCAAGAACTCTGGATGACCAAAAGGCACTGCAAGCAATGAGTGCAAAGATGGAGAGCAAGCCAAGCAGAATTGCACAAGGCAATATTCAAATCTGCCCAGGGACAATCAGGAAATCTGGGAAACTAAAAGGAATGTCCCAGCCAACTACATTAACAACAGCTCAAACAACAGAAAACAAGTTTTCTCCATTATCAAGGACTTCACCACACCAGCAACAACCACCAGTCTCATCACATGAAATCAAACTGTGCAACGACTTCTACCCACAACCAGACCACACCAACCTCTCAAGTTTCTCTGTATCAAACAAAAACACCCTGAAAACCTGAAACCTATGAAACCACAGCTATCATGATGACCATCTACTAAGGGGCTTGTCCCACCCGACTCTCACCCTTCCCCCTTTTAACAAACTCTCAACCCACATCAGCAAAATGCTCACCACCATTCTCAACAGCTCTATCAACACAGCCACCTATCCAGATGCCTGGAAGTCCTCAGCTGTCAATGCCATCCTGAAAAAGCCCTCAGCAGGCTCAACCAAACTTGAAAACTACTGACCATTCTCCCTCCTTCCAAACCTGGCTAAGGTTTTAGAGATCCTCAAGACAGGAGAAACTACAGCCCTCATTCTACTTAACCTCTCTGCAGCCTCGACACAGTCTCCCATGAAATGGATATACACTATTCTTATTAGAAGAACACAAACAGTCAACAAACAGTCAACATTCTCCTTACTCCACAGAAACCCAGAAACTCATTTGCAGAGTCCTGCAGGGTTCCTCACTCAGATCAACTCTCTTCTACATCTTCATAAAGTCACTGGCAGACATTATCTGCACACAACATAAATATACTCACCTACACCGAAGACACACAATTGATATTATCCCTCTTAGACAAATCACCAAATACCAAGAACAACTTCACATCATGCATGACAGAAGTCCGCCACCTGGATAAAGTCCAACTGGCTCAAACTCAACAGCGAGAAGACTGAAGTGGTAACCTTAAAAAAAGTACGCATCACTGTGGAACTCTGTCTGGTGAAATATGGACTTAGGACACATTCTCACCCCCAGTACTTAATCAAGAAATCTCAGGATCATTATCGACAGCAAGCTGGACGTATCTCCACAAGTCCACGCGATCACCACAGCCTGCTTCCACATCCTAACAACGCTGGAAACAATACTCAACTGGTAATCCAACAACACCAGGAAAACCATTGCTAACCCTCATCACCAGCAGACTAAACTACAGGAACACCCTCTATGCAGGATCACCAACGAACCCACAAAAAGGCTTCAGACTATCCAGAACACAGCAGACAGACTGATCATCAACCTCCCATGCCAGGCCCTCCGGAACCTTCACCTAAGGAAACTATATTGCCTCCATGTACATCAGCAGACACAGTTCAAGCAACCTATACATACAAGGCACTACACAACACAGGACCAGCTTACCTAAATAGCCGCATTCAGTTCAGAAACACAAAGTGATTTGGGCCTGGTCTCTGCCTATCTTCAGACTTAAAAGAAATTTCAAGAAAAATTATCTGAGTAGGAAAAGTTCAACGGTCAAAGCAACTGGCTGTGTCTGAGAAGGAGCCCTCATCATTGGAGAGCCGTTAGGTGAAGTCGCTGTGAAGAATCCTTCAATTCGACTTAGGTGGTAATTTTGACATTGGTAAAAACCACCTGCCGCCACGGTGACGGCCGCCAGAATACCGTCACAGTGGCTACCATCCGTCCGCCATATTATGATCACTGCCAGACTTCTGCCACAAGAAGGGCGGTAATCTGGCAGTGATCATGCTGGCGGATGGTGGTAGGCTGGCGCTGCTACCACCAGCACAGCCACGCCAGTTGAACGCCGCCAACCATAATATGACAGTTCATACGGCCTAGCGGTGTTCTGCTGGTGGGGCACTGCTGGCGGTGGCAGAGCCCCTTCCCGTTCTCTGCCGGATGACCTCCTCGCTGGACATGGTAAATCGGGCGTCCGATAGGGGAGGGGGTGTGGTCATTTGGGGGTGTTGTGTGTGTGTCTGAGTGTGTGAGTGCATGTGTGAATGCATCTGTGTGTGTTGTGTAGTTTGCATGGTTGTATGCGTGTGAGTGAATGCGTGTAAGAATGGTGAAGTGAGTGCGTGTCTGCATGTCATTGTTGATTGTGTAAGAATGTGTGTCAGTTTGTCTGTAACTATGCATGTATGAATGTGTGTATGCAGTGTGTGCATGAATGCGTGTACGGCAGTGTTAATGAATGGGTGTATGCGTGGTGCGTGTGAGTGTCTGTGTGCGTGTATGTGGGGAGGGGGATATGGGGTGAGGGGTGCTGTGACTTATGGGGGTGGGGGGGTGATTTGTGTGTGTTTGGCTGTGGGGTCAGTTGTGTGGTGTGTGCGTGTCCGCGAGTGTGTGCGTGTATGGGGGTGGGAGGTGTTTGTGGATCAGAGGGGGGTGGGAGGCTGTTTGTGGATCAGGGGTTTGGGGGTCTGTTTGTGGATTGGAGGGCTGGAGGTGTTAGTCAGTGTATCTGGGCTGGGGGTGTTAGTGTGTGTGTATGAGGGTAGGGGGTTGAGTTTGGATGAAGAGGGGTGGGGGGCATCGGATGATTGTTGGGGGGTGGGGGAGCCACCTACCAGTGACAGGGAAGGAATTCTCTGCCACCAGTAGGGCCTACCACCATGGTTGCTAATGCCACAGAAACCATGGTGGTAGGTCAGCTCATAATGCCATGGGCGGTACTCTGTGGGCCGCCGGGCTGGAGATAGATATCTCTGGCCCTGGTGGCTCATACCACCATGGCGGTATGAGTGGAGAAGTGGCGGGTTGGCTGCAGCCAACCCGACAATCTCATAATATGGAGGTATGTACCACCAGCCTGCTGGCGTTACTACTGCCATAGTAACGCTGACCGCCAGGGTCATAATGGCCACCTTAGTCTCTTTGTTGAAAATCTAAAATCTCCAGCAGGCAGAAGTTGCAGGCTGTAGCTGACAAGGGTTCCACAAGGCCAGATACAACTTCTGCTAAGAGCCATCAAACAGGTTTTGTTGGGGAGGAACAGAACTCAGCAGGAGCTGTTGCAAAATCAGGCCAATAGGTAATGCACCTTGGGTGGATTGACGAGCAGGTAGGTCTGACTCTTCTCTTGGTTCTCAGGACTTTTTTAGGCAAAGTTCCAAGTTTTGGTTGTTGGCATAGTCCCAAATTTGGAGGGGGACAGAGTGCAGTGAGACAGATTATTTTGGATTGGAGTGGGGTAAATTGTTCTGGATTGCAGTGGGTCAGATCAGAGTGGGGCAGATTGTGGAGTGGCAGATTGGAGTGGGGGTGGGTTGGGTTGGGTGAGTGGAGTGGGTGGATTGGGGTTAGGTGGACCAGACTGGAGTGGGGTGGATTGGATTAGAGTGGGGCAGATTAGATTGGAGTAGGGTGGATTGTAGCCTGGCGGATTGTTTTGGAATCGAGTGGGGGATACTGTTTTTTATTGTAGTGGGTCAGACTATTTTGGATTGATGTGGGGCAGATTGGAGGTTGTTTTGGATTGGAGTTGGGCATATAGTTTTTATCAGAGTAGGGCAGACTGTTTTGGATTGATGTGGGGCAGATTGGAGGTTGTTTTGGATTGGAGTGGGGCACATTGTTTTGGATTGGAGTGTGGCAGATGGGAGTGGGGCAGATTGTTTTGGTTTGCAGTGGGGCAGATTGTTTTAGATTGGAGTGGAACAGATTGTTTTGGATTGGAGTGGGGTAGATTGTTTTGGTTAGCAGTGGGGCAGATTGTTTTTAATTGGAGTTGGGTGTATTGCTTTGGGGCAGATTGGTTTGAATAGGAGCAGGGCAGACTGCAGTGGGGTAGATTATCATGGTTTAGAGTCGGGCAGATTGTTTTGGATTAGAATAGGGCAGATTGTTTTCATTTGGAGTGGGGCAGATTCTTTTGGAATGGAGTGGGGCAAATTGGAGAAGAGTAGATTGAATTGGGCTGGATTGGGGTGGATTGGGTTGGTCTGGATTGGGGTGGATCAGTGTGGGATGGATTGTGGTGGATTGGAGTTGGCTGAACTGGGATGGAGTAGGTTGAACTGGGATGGAGTGGGCTTGACTGGATTGGGGTGAGGTGGACTGGACTGGAGCGGGGTGGTCTGCAATGAGGCAGACTGGGGTGTGGAAGATTGGATTGGATTGGAGTGGGCAGATTGTTTTTTATTGAAGTTTAGCAGATTTTTTGGGATTGGTATGGGGCAGGTTGTTTTAGATTGAGTGGGGCAGATTGTTTTGGTTTGGGGTGTGGCAGATTGTTTTTGATTGAAGTAGGGCAGATTATTTTGGCTCACAGTGGGGTAGACTCTTTTTAATTGGAGTGGGGCAGCTTGGTTTGGGGCATATTGTTTTGAGGGCAGATTATTTTGGATTGAAGTAGGGCAGACCATTTTGGATTGGAGTAGGTAGGACTGTTTTAGATTGGAGTGGGACATAGTGGAGTGGGGAAGAGTATTTCGGATTGGAGGGAGAGTCAGGACTCATTCAGGCAGGGTCCTCGTTCTGGTTCAAGATGTGCAAGCCTTTTCTGCCCCTGAGGCTCTGATCAGGAGGCCAGCCAACTAGCCCTTGGAGTCACTCTGGGAGTTCTGGGTTCAAGATAAAGTGCAGCAGGATAGATCTTTGCGGTTCAAGGCAGGCTTCAGGCAGCAAAACATTCTGTCTTGGTCAAGCAAAACAGTCTTCTGAAGTGCACAGCAAGCCACAGCAACAGGAAAGTCAATTGAAGAGTGGGTCTCGGGGTCCCCTTTGAAGTGCCTTCTTTGAAGTGAGAGAATCTTTGGGAGCCCCTTCCCCCTACGTGTTTGGAATTTCCCGCCTCCCTGCCTTGGATCCAGCCTATGCATAGGCACAAAAGGCTAGTGTGAAGTTCTTTGAGAGTACAGCACAGCCTATTGAAGTGTAAGAGGGGCTGCGCCCAGCCCTTCCCTCTGTCTTGCTTGAGATGGTCCACCCAGGCACACCTATTCCCTCTATTATGTGGCTGCCTGGGAAGAATCTATAAAAACCAACTGCCACCCACACCTAGTCATGTGACCTGCAGCCACCAAATGGTTAGGGCACAAAAAGGCTAACTTCCAAAAAGTGTCATTTTAAAACTTGTGACTTAAAAGCTGATTTTACCATTAAAGAGGTTTTCAAATTACAATTCCTCAGATACCAAATATGACTTTCCTACCTGTTCCCAATTGAAGGTCAGCACGTATTAAATGTAATAAGGTAACATAATTATATCCTATGGGGTAGTTAGGCCTCATAGCAGGGAAAACAAATGTAGGTTTTTTTCACTACCAGACCATGTAAAACTTACAAATACATGTCTGACTTTTAAATTACAATGCACACTGCCCTATGACCTATTTCAGGCCTACAAAGAGGTGACATATCTATTAAAAAGGGAGGTTTAGGATTGGCAAATGGGTTACTATGCCAAGTTGAATGGAAATTTCAAAACAGCTAGCAGGCTGCAAGGCCTCTTAAGTGGGTGGCACAATAAGTATTGCAGGCCCTCTAGTAGCATTTAATTTACAGCGACTAAGTACTAATAGGTACATTTAATATACCAATCATATGTGAGCCATTTTTACCATGTTTTAGGAAGTGAGCACAAGCACTTTAGCACTGGTTACCCCTAGCAGCATTTAATGTACAGAGACTAGGGACTAATAAGTAAATTTAATATGACAGTCATATGGGAGTCATTTTTACCATGTTTTAGAAAGTGATCACAAGCACTTTAGCACAGGTTAGCAGTGGTAAAGTGCACATACCCTAACTCCAACAGAAACAAATTCAGCAACATAGGAGGGGTGAAGGCAAAATGTTTGAGGGAAGACCACAATAAGGCTGACAGGTATAATCCATGGCCCCTCAGCTGAAAGTAGGGAGAACTACACAACCTTGTGGGAGTTCTCATCACTGAGGTAAAATAACCTGGACAGACCATCACTAGAGGAGTGGTCTGACCCACACCGGTGTTCTATTGTAAACTCCATTCCCTTTAGGGCAATGGACCACCTAAACAGTTTGGGATTCCCACCCCTAATTTGCATGAGCCATCTGAGGAGTCTGTGGTCTGTCTGAACCCAGAAGTGAGTCCCAAACAAGTATGGTCTCAACTTCTTCAGTGCCCAGACTACAGCAAAGGCTTCTCTTTCAATAGCACTCCATTTCTGTTCACTAGGGAATAACATCCTACGGATGAAGGCTACAGATTGTTCTAGGCACTCCTCATTTAGGAGTGACAGTACAGCCCCTATGCCATGTTCTGAGGCCTCATACTGTACAATGAACTCTTGAGAGATGGCAGGGGTCCTGAGCACAGGTTTCGTACATGTGGTTTGTTTGAGGGTGTCAAAGGCTTTCTGGCAGGCTTCTGTCCGCATCACCTTCTTGGGCTGCTTCTTAGAAGTCAGCTTAGTTAAAGGGTCAACAATGGTGCTGTATCACTAAACAAACCTCTTGTAATATCCAGGAGTCCCAGGAAGGTCTTCATTTATTTTTGAGTTTTTGGGTGCTTCCAAGCCAGGATAGTGTCTATTTTGGCCTGGAGGGGCTGCACCTTACCTCTGTTCAAGAGGTGTCCCAGGTACACCACAGAACACTGCCCTATGTGGTACTTGCTGGCCTTGAAAGTGAGGCCTGTCTATTACATGGCCTGAAGTGCTTCCTGTAGGTGAAACAGGTTGTTCTCCCAGCTGCTTCTGTAGACAGCTATGTCATCCGGGTAAGCCAAAGGACTCCATCCTGGCTAGGACTTGGTTCACTAACATCTGTAAGGTGGCAGGGGCTTTCTTGAGTCCAAAGGGCATCACCCTAAATGGGAAGTGGCCCTCTGGGATAGAGAACACTGACCTGTCTTTCTCCCCCTCAATCAGGGCAATCTGCCAGTATCTTGAAGTGAGGTCAAAAGTACTCAGGACCTTGGCAGCCCCCAATCTCTCAATGAGCTCATCAGGGCAAGGCTGCAGGACATGTCCAAGAAGGGAACTTCATCGTCGGATGGCCTTGGGTCGAAGCATCAGTGAAGATTTTTACATTCATGCTTAGTCACCCTTATGGAAGTAAAAAAACTCCAGCTGAATGAAGCGGAGGGCTGTACCTGAAGATAATTCCTTGAGTCTGGATACCCCTTTAGTGAAGGACCGCTGAAAAGGATTTGCTGCTTTGGAGAATAACGTAGACGGAGAAGCAGCAAAGTCAATTCGACCAGCAATGCACCTCAGGCGGACAAGCAAGCAGGTTGGTCCTGATCTCCTCCTTGTTCTCAGAGCCCTTTTTGGCCAAGTTTTGTCTAAGCCCTCAGTTTTGGAATTTGGCCATCTGGGCATCTTCAGCACCATAATCAAGGGTCCAGAACTGGTGGGACACATCTTGGGGGTTCAGGACTCACTCAGGCTGGGTCTAGGTGCTGTTACGGCTCTGCCGTCCCATCTCTAGGGGGGGCAGTAAACAGACTATCTGTAGCCTGGGAATCATCATTAATACTCACCCAGAGTCCCTTTCTGACTCCTGTTTGCTTCCCTTTTCGATATGGCACGCTATAGAAGAATTACATTTGCTCCCATGGACTCCAGGTCCTATAATGCACTGCCTGGTAGTTGGTAAGACCTGTAATCTTCTGTCCATTGCTACCTATGGGAAAAGTCTGGTTGTTCCTTTATACTGGATTCTCTCCTCCAGGACTTGTGAGAGACTGGAACTGCACACACCTGTGACCTATCTTGTGCAGCCCAGCCATGTGACTCCACCCTGGGCTTGCTACTGCCCGGAACTGCTTGTAAGCTGCCATTTCCTGAAGCTCCCCCCGTGCATTAGAGTTTGATTCCTTTGTGTTCCAGACCCCTTGTTGGATTGTGTTCCAGTCCTGTTCCTGTTCTGCTTCAGCCTGAACCTGCTGTCTGATTTCCCAGTCCTGTTCCTGCTTATTCCAGCCAGAGTCTGTTCCCTGTTTCTTAGCCTTGTTCCTGTTTGTTTCAGCCAGAGCCTGCTCTCTGTTTCTCACTCCCGTTCCTATCTTGTTTCAGCCTAAACCTGCTTTCTGGTTCCCAGCCCTGTTCTTGCTTGTTCCAGCTCCCTGTGTTCCAGTCCTGTTCTTGCTTGTTCCAGTCAGAGCCTTCTCTCTGTTTCCCAGTCCTGTTCTTGCTTGTTCCAGCCAGAGCCTGCTCTCTGTTTCCCAGTCCTGTTCCTGCTTGTTCCAGCCAGAACATGCTCCCTGTTTCTCAGTCCTGTTCCTGCCTTTGCTTTAGCCTGAGCCTGTTCCCTGTTCCTGCCTTTGCCTCCTAGTTTGTTCCTTCCGTTTCCTCTTGGGTTATCATGTCTGGTAAGTGTACTATCAGTCCTCACCTGTGTATAAGCATTTTCCTTTGTACTGGGGTGGGCTCCTTGTTTCCAGGAGGCAATGTTAGCCCCATCCTTTGTCTAGTGTTGTATGTAGTCTTTAGTGCCTAACAGTCACAGTGTGCTATTGCTGTTTTCCAGGAATTGCCACTGTGCTTCCAGCTGGACCCAGAAGGGCTTGTCTTGTGTATGTAAGTACAATCCTTGTTTGTGTCCTAAGAGTCCAGAGACAGAATCACTTCTGCTGCCTCCTTACTATGGGGCTTGCAGGGTGACCATCTGTAAGAGTAATCTACACAGAGGCATTGACGTTCCCTGTTGCTGTGGGAAGTTCTGAGCCCTACCCTGTGTACAACCATAGTGATAACCCCACTGTGTTTGTCCATTACTGATCCGGTCCTTGTTTGATCACACTAAGGGGGTCATTCTGACCCTGGCGGCCGGTGACCGCCAGGGTCACCGACCACGGGAGCACCGCCAACAGGCTGGCGGTGCTCCCAAGGGCATTCTGACCGCGGCGGTTCAGCCGCGGTCAGAAAGGGTAAACCGGCGGTCTCCCGCCGGTTTACCGCTGCCCCATTGAATCCTCCATGGCGGCGGAGCGCGCTCCGCCGCCATGGGGATTCAGACACCCCCTACCGCCATCCTGTTCATGGCGGGAAACCCGCCATGAACAGGATGGCGGTAGGGGGTGCCGCGGGGCCCCTGGGGGCCCCTGCAGTGCCCAGGGCCCCCGTAAGAGGGCCCCACAAAGTATTTCAGTGTCTGCTTTGCAGACACTGAAATACGCAACGGGTGCAACTGCACCCGTCGCACCCCTGCAACTACGCCGGCTCAATTCTGAGCCGGCGTCCTCGTTGCAGGGGCATTTCCGCTGGGCCGGCGGGCGCTCTTTTGGAGAGCGCCCGCCGGCCCAGCGGAAATGTTAGAATGGCCGCCGCGGTCTTTTGACCGCTGCGCGGTCATTTGTCGGCGGTACCTTGGCGGACGGCCTCCGCCGTCCACCAAGGTCTGAATGACCCCCTAAGGTTGCTCTGTCTTCACTTTCCTGTTTTCTGTGCCTTAACATAGCTGTCTTTTTGACAAGACCCGCCCAAAACCATGAAAGGTGCTGGTTCAAGATGGTGGAAGCCTCCTATGTCCCTGTGGCTCTGAACAGGAGGCCCGTACGCTAGCCTTTAGAGTCACTTTTGAGAGTCCTGGGTGCAGATGAAGATGCAGAGCCCAACAGCAGGACTGGTCTCTGAGGGCTCAATGCAGGCTCCAGGCAGCAAAGTAGTCCTTCCATGTGCAGCAGCAGTCTGACAGGGTGCACAGCAGGTCACAGCAGCAGGCAGCCTTCTGAGAGCCCTTTGCAAGTCCAGTAGTGAATTGAAGAGTTGGTCTGAAGGTCTTATTTTTATACCCTGCTACTCTCTTTCTCGAAGGTGGGAGAAGCTTCTGGAAAGGTTCTTTGAAGTGCATAGAATTTCCTGACCACCCCTGCCCTAGCTCCAAGCTGGCTGCAGTGACAATGCAGGGTTGTTAGCTGTTTGAGTGAAGGCAGAGAACATGCTATTCAAGCATAAGTGGAGCTGTTCTAGTACGGCCCACCCATCTTGCCAGTAGATAGCCCATTTAGGCACACCTAATCCCTCTATTGTGTAACTGTCTGGGAGGAATTCACTAACTCTATATGTCAGCTACACCCAGTAATGCAACCCATGATAGGCTGCATGTACAAAAAAGCTAAGGGATGGAACATGCCAACTTTCTAAAAGTGGCATTTTCAAAATTGTAATGAAAAATCTGACTTTACCATGAAAGAGGGTTTACCATAAAATGTTTATTGGCATGAAACATAATATATTTACCTACTCTCAATTAGGAATTACAGCTTATTAAATGTACTAAGGAATCCCTAATGTTATCCTATAGGAGGGGCGGGCCTCATAGTAAAGAAACATGAATTTGGGAGTTTTTCATTGATAGGAAATGTAAAACTTAAACATACATTTCCAACCTTTAAATTACACAGCACCATGACCTATGGTCTACGTAGGGGTGACATATATGTTTTAAAGGTCTACTTAGGTGGTTGGCACAATAAGTGCTCCAGGCCCAGTAGTGGCATTTAATTTACAGGCCCTGGGAATGTGGTATACCAGGGTACAAAGGACTTACAAGCAAATTAAACATGCCAATTGGGTATAAGCCAATTTAACCATGGTTATGGGAGTAAGCACATGCACTTTAGCACTGGTTAGTAGTGGTAAAATGCATAGAGTCCTAAGAGCAACAAAAAGAAATTCAGAAAAAAGTAGAGAGTAGGAGAAAAATGTTTTGCGGGGGGACCCTGCAGAGAGGGTCAGGTCCAACATGCATTTTATTACATACACTTGTACGTTTCTGCACACTATAGGTTTTAAAGATATTTTGATAGATGGTATTTTTGGTGTATGACATAGCGATAAAAGAAAATAAATATTTTTCTGTGCAATATTAAGGCACAAATAAAATTGTACAACTATATTGTTGTAATCATTATTGGGTCACACTAGTGTGTACAATGCCAAGTCTGTGGCCTCGTGCCTTCACTTAATGGACTCCTTGGAGCGCCCACCAAAGATAGCTGCATAATTCACTTTTTTAACCCCTTTTATTGAGTATTTTGACATTCAAGTTCAATAATGCACATTCCTAGTGATTGTTCCTGTGCAGCTTTAGTTTGGCTATAGAGCATATACTGTAGTTAAAGCAATTTAGCACCTTTGTTCATCCCTATGCACTTCGGATTCCCCAAAAGCCATCTGACTTAAACTTTACAATACAGACTAATACAAATAGCAGGACGGGCTTTAAGGCAGTGCGACCAGTGCAACCGCACTGGATGCTGATCTGGTTGGGAGGGCGCTGACCTCAGGGGGGGAGCTGTGTTCAGCAATAACTTACAAACCTTGCGATCTAAAAGCACCTGCTGAAACGTTGCTTGTGCTTCTGGCCTTCAGGAAACAATGAAAACATCAAGATAACTCTTGTGATTAATATTCTTGCTAGAGAGAGAGATCAGAGTTTTTTTTCTAATGACAGTTTTGACTCGCCATAAAGTAGCGCACGGGGTTAACATACCTGCTGGAAAGAACAGATCTGTATTTTGTGTGGATAGCTGAGTGAATTAGTAAAGCCAGCCTTTACCAGCTCTTTAAAACAAATGAAATGTATATGAGAGAGGAGCTCTGGAGGGATGAGGGGCACTTTTGCCTGGTTGTAGTGAGGGAATCCGAGGAGGTGGTCATGGGGTGGAGTGTCCCAAAAAAGACTGTTGCACAGCGTGCCACCAGCGCTAAAGCAAGCCCTGTCAAATGGTAAATATTTTCATGTATGCATAAAGGTGTCTTTTACACAGTTTTCTCCTACACCCATGCAGAGGCATGCCTACATGATCACTGTGGCCTTGAGCAACCGCTGCCCTACACACAAACCATAACAAGTCCCATATAGTTTAGACTGCACTCACAGACTTTCCATTAATTCTTACACCTGAATCTAATATTATTCCTCATTCCGTTTCACTTCAACTTGTACATTGCCACAGTGACAAAGCATGTGAAGAGCACAGCCCTTTTTTTTAAAACATTTGTTTTATTGAGTTACAACATTGCAGCAGTGGGGCATAGGTCATATACATACATAGGTTGTTGTCCAAAGAGGGGAGACTCTTGTTCATAAGTGCAGAAATAAAGGAGGAAAGAGAGATAAAAGAAAGAAAAGGCAAATAAGAACAAAGCACGTGCAATGGCACTGGGACATACCATACAGCATTTCTGCATGTTTCAAGCATATGCTGTGGAGGAAAAAATTGAACAACAAGGCACTTGTCCAAAAAAAGGTAAACAAGTAATATATATGTAGATAAGGATACACATAATATACAAATAAATTAAAACTGAAAAGAGCACAGCCCTTGACCTCACTCATGACATGGGCACATTCAATACATAGGCTACATGAGAAGCAGCCACTCTTCCATTCATTGCACTCCCACAATAGGGCCTTGCTTACCATCAGAAAATATGGTTTGGTGCCTCGCCAGTAGGAAGAAGCGTTATATAACTGCAACTACAGTAAAATGCAATAAGTAACAGTAGAATACAGCTGCTCAGCTCTTCAGGGTTTTCAGGAAGGACAGATTGGAAGTCATTTGCATGCTTTGAGCTGAAACTGGGTGTGAATGTATGGCCAATTCTTGTTGATGGCACCAAAGTCTGAATTGAGGGGGCATATTTAACAAGTAGTTATGCCACCCTTCCCACGCATCCACCTATGGATTCTGGTGCATTCCAATATTTACCACTACTGGTAAACCCAGAAATGCATTGACATACTACACCCCCCCAGGTGAGGCGTAACAAGGAGAAATATCTTTATTTCTCCTCATATTTGGCTCTTTCTATGTGTGCAGCATCCTGCAGCACACACATAGAGAGAGGGAAATGCCTCGGAGCTTTGTGTTTTGTACAGGAAGGTGACAAATGTTCAACACTCCACGTCTATAATGTGGATTATTTTTATTTTAACTTCCTCTTCCTTGATCACATGTGTTCCATATTTAAAATTTTGGAGTACACTACATTCACATACCTAATAGACATGCTACCTGTGCCTCCCTCACCCTCCCTAGATGGCTTCTTCTTGCACAAAAACAATCCTGTCTGCAACGTAGGCACCATTGCACCACAGCGCAATGGTGCCTACATTAGAACTAGGCAACCAATAGGTGCTGGAAAAGGAAAAGAAAGGAATGTGCCGTTTTATGTTAAATACAGCACATTTCTGCCCATTCCCTTTCACATAGCAAAGGAAGGTGACTCACTGTACTGCATGAAATATTGATAAATGTGCCCCTTGATTTAGTAAAGTGTCCCAAGCCTATGTTATCCACATTTGCTAACCTTTAGCGGAAAGTTTCATGTTGAAAAGCAAATCTGTGTGGTTGCATTTTAAGGTGCTTCCTGAAGTGCAGTTAGGTTCCTTTCTTACTTCTGTCTGGAGAAAAATACCTCCCAAGCTATGGGATATTCTGAAATGCAAGGTTCGCTTGTGAAGTCAGTGACCGATCAGGTGTGAGATGGCCAATTATAAGGTCCTGACAGGATTGTAATGGCCTGCTCACTTTTGCAAGTATACCCTTTGCTTCTAAAAGCCTGATGCAGGTCAAGGATATTTGAAATAAGTTCTTCAGCTCCACCAGGAACCAGTGGAGAGAAGTGAAGTTTGATTTCACATGGTCGTTTCCCTAGGATCAATTGTATTCCTGTGATCTTGTTCTGCAAATCTTGCACCATACATATTTCTGTGTGTGAGCCAGATGAAGGTTACTTTGCAATTGTACAGGTGATCTAGCATCATGGCTCTTGCAGATGCAGCTGAAGGTTTATGAGGGTGCACAATGTCATTTTTAGAATTAGCAATTAGCAATGGATAGGACTTTAAATTAGTGCTGTGCTTAGATGAACAGTCTGCACCAGGTTTTAACTAGAGGTAGCTGTCCATGCTCACCTATGAGCAAAGTGAATAGAACATGCAAAACAGGTGAAATTACTATTTGAGGCTGTTACACCACATTCATTTAAAGAAAGGTTGTAGATCAAATGCAAATATCTATTGCAATGTAGGTAAATGTGCAATTGTGGAAACTAATAAAACTGCAGAAAACTGTTATAATGACTTACACAGGATTGTGGTGTCCAAGAGTGTTTCCAACACGAACCTCAGCTCCAATCAGTCGGGTTTGGCAGCAGTCCTTCCTGCCGTATACTATAATGGACCCTATTCTTCGGGACTGCTTCAGATCCACCATCCACCAGGGGGACATCTGAAGCTGTGTGTGGCTACAGGAGGATTTATGAAAGTCTCCATCAATCTCTCCATCGATGGCACGTGAAGCTGTAGCCCATAGATAGCCAGCATGCCTTGAACTTTGACTGGTGCTCCCTTTCCGTGCTAGGTTCTTTCCTGAAAGAGTGATGGGAATCAAGTACTTTGACACAAACACAGTCCTCCATGCAAACCACATCCACAAGTTCTAGGAAAACTTAATTAAATGTTCTGGGAAAAGAATGAGAAATATTATACAACCATACAATTATGTGACTTGTGCCACAGTTGATGCAAGATAAAGAGATTCTAGTTGACCTAGGAAAACATACATGTTCAATAGCCCATGAATTCCCACAAAGATGCAGGTCAAATCAAAGGTTCAACTTCATCTTGCATAGACAGCCAGCACTTGGATGTACGTTGGACTCATGTCTAGTACAAAAATATTTAAAGTTAAGGGAACAGGAAGGGGTAGAAAGAAACTTCTCCCAGTGCTCTTAGTGTTTTGGAAGAGGTACTGTATACATGGGCCACAGGGCAGTTATGGTTCCAAACTGATGGCTGTCACTGTTGACTACGATTTCAGTGCTGCTAGAGCACAAGAGGAACTGGGTCATAATTTGCTGACATAATAATCCAATTATTCTAGCTGACACAGCACTGCCTTTATTATGATCAATACACTTTGAAACCAATCCACAAAAGTATTTATGAGAATGGGAAATAGTGTTCAAAGAGTATTCCTGCATGCCTTTGTGAATCAACTCTTTATTCCTAAAAGTGCACATAGGGTGCAGCCCTTTTTGTTTGTATTAATTGTCTATGAATAATCCATGAATATTTCCATTTTTTATGTTTTGAGTCTAATCAACAAATCTATGTAATGGTATGTAAAAGAGTACAGACTTTTAAATTGCTTTGAGTATTAGCATTTTCCCATTCATGTTGATGGAGCTTGGAATGTGCTTTGCCTAACATCAATGTGGATGCCTTGGTTAAACAAATTTCCATTCCTTCTCCCTCTCTCAAATTCATCAATGGTGGCACAATCGTTTCCAAAACCACAAGTAGTTCACTAAATTTGGCACCTAGTAAGCATGCATGACATGCTTTAAACAGTATTGTAAATAATACAACTTATATAAAAATCTCATGATTGTTACTTATCATGGATTGACTCATTTAGTCCTAATACCTCACTACTTTTAGAATATGTGTTCACTGGTATTTTATAGGATTGTCTAGATTCTCAATAATGACATCCTAATCTAAAGTAAAGAGTGCAAGTACGTTGAGGCAGACAAGGTATATATAACAAAGGGGGTCATTACAACATTGTCGGTAAAAGCCGCTTCCTGCCGTGCAGAAGACCGCCAACACACCGCCGAGGCCGCGGAATTCCGCCACTGTCATTATGACCCACAGCTCGGAATCCGCCAAAATCCAGACACCCACACAAGCCCGCCACACCAAAGGTCAGTGATAAACTGGCGATAACAAAACCTCCACCGTCACGCCAACACCCACAAACCCTTACGTCAACAATTGCGACAGAAGGCCAGAGAGAGACACCACCAGAAATAACACTAGCATCCACAGGCACCCTACACCATCACTCACACAACATCCAAGCACCTCACACAACACCTCACACAACACACCTCTAAATATCACCCCACACATCACAACACACACCATCCCACACATCACCCACACCATCCCATGGCCCCGCAAAGACCTTCCCCTGTAGGTCGTTCCACCTCTTCCTGATGTCATCCCGTGTTCTTGGGTGCTGTCCCACTGCGTTGACCCTCTCCACAATTCTGCGCCATAGCTTCATCTTCCTAGCTATGTTGGTGTGCTGCACCTGTGATACGAATAGCTGTGGCTCTACCCGGATGATTTCCTCCACCATGACCCTGAGCTCCTCCTCAGAAAACCTGGGGTGTCTTTGCGGTGCCATGGGTGGTGTGGGTGATGTGTGAGGTGGTGTGTGTTGTGATGTGCAGGGTGATGTTTAGGGGTGTGTGGTGTTTTGTGTGTAGATGTGTATGTGTGATAGTGTTGTGTGCCTCTGTTTGCTGGTGTTGTTTTTGCTGTGCTGTCTCTCTGGCCTTCGTCAAAATTTCTGGTAGTAAGGGTTTGTGGGTGATGTGGGCGGGTGTTTTATATTGTATTGGGTATGTGGGAGTGGTGTGTGTATGTGTATCAGGTGTGTGTATTTGGAATTGTCCAATGTGGTAGTGTTTTGTAAATGTGTGTGTATTTTGAGCGCGGCGGTGTGTACCGCCAATGGAATACCGCGGTTGAAAGACCGCCGCGTGGATTCGTGGGTCGTGATAGTGTGGGCGTAATCCTGTTGGCATGATGGTGTCAGTTTTGTTATCGCCTGTTTATCTCTGACCTTTGGTGTGGCGGACTTGTTTGGGTGTCTAGATTTTGGCGGATTCCGAGCTGTGGGTCATAATAGCTGTGGCAGAATTCCACAGCGGTGTGTTGCCGGTCTTCTGCATGGCAGTAAGCAGGATTTACTGCCAATGTTGTAATGAGGGCCTCTATTCTGGCTTGATTGTTGTTTTCTTTCTTTTTGATCCTATTGAGAAACGTTTCTTTCGTTTTGATTTCCTAGTGAAGATGTAGGTGTCAATTCGCAGATGTGTAAAGTCAAATGTAGTGAAAGGCAGAAGCTCAATCCATAATTCAATAATCTTGCTTGATTTGATGTCAGTTGGATGAATGAGATGGTAAGGATCAATGGTTTCTCCTTAATTTTGTTTTCCTAATCAGGATCCCCTCCCACTATGTCTTTGTATAGCCCCTTCCTTTCACTCCTGTCCATCCTGTTTCTATATTTCCTTTTTCTCAATTCATGTGCTTGCCTCTGCTACCGAATTGTGTTGTCATGTGGAAAAGGCTAATTTTCCTTAAAAAATCCAATCTCTAATGAGTTACAGTTACCTTTCTTATACTGAACAAAAGTTAAAGTGACAGTCTAGTTAGATAAAAATGTCAGCTAAAACATAACATTTTAAACTAAAACAACACTGAAGTTCACTAGTTATACTTGACTAAAGAAATTAATTAACTCATGCCCCTGCTATCGATAGTGTTGTAATTTCAGATGTCATCAGTCAACAATTATGTCCTAGAACATTTAATGAGTGATGTAATATGTGAAGTCATAAGCAGTGCATGTCAATATTCTTTGTAATTCCTAAGGGTTACCAGCTGATGACATTATCAAACAGGACCGCCAAGTATGGTAAAGAGGAGGTTGCCCCAATCCAGGAGGCTTTAACTGTTCAGAATGTCAAGTTTGCTTGCAAGGGACCATATTCCATTATACAGGGTTTAGTTTGGTTCCTAGCCAAATCCAGCTGGGACATTAGAACCAGGCTCTAACAGATATTTCACCCCATTGATATATAAAGTAAAGTGAAAAGGGGTGAGCATGCAGCCCTGTTGTGTTTCCCTATCCAACATGATAGGCACATGGTTTCCCCATTTGGACCATATCTCACACTAGCAGGGACATTGACATGAAACTATCTTAAAAAGCCTAAATGTGCATATCAGTTCCCAATTCATTCAGGCTACCTCAGAGTATTGACCAGTTAGTAAGGTGAAATGCGGACCTGAGGTCCATGAATGCCAAGCATAGATTTAATCAGAATGTACAGGTTAAGTGATTGCTCAGCTGTGCTGAACCTGGGACAAAAGCTGTACTGCAAGTCAGACAGAATACTTTCTACCGCAGTCCATTTTTCCAGCAGATCTAAAAGGTCTCTACCAGACTTTTGCAGTTGAGTCAATAAGTGAGATCTGGTGGTAGCACCTGGGTTAGTCATTATCTCACTTATTACTTATGAAAGATTGCAACAATGACCGACTGAGACCAAGACTGCGGCAGGCCGCACTTTGCAGCATTTCTCATCACATTGGTCAAAAATGCGTCCCAAAGTGGCACAGTTATTATCATGAAAATTAATCAACAAACCAAAGCACTTGACAGTGTGGTGAATACAAAGAAGTCAAAGTAATTTTACCCTCAAAAGCAACTGCCACTAAGGTAAGGAGCCCCCACACTCTTGTTCTACTGGAGTTTGAATCAATGGCTGGGGTATGATAGAAAGTATAGCCATTGATATGAACAGGACACAACGCCCATGTCTCTTGGAAACAAATCAGGTCATACCCTCTGATCCGTTGTACCCAGTGGGGATTATTTAACTTTGCACTTAACCCAGCAATATTCCAAGAGGCCACATTACCACTTATGTGCAATACAAGTGAAGCAAATACCACTAAAGCCTCCTCATTATCGTTTTCAGTGGTATTAAAGCATTCATTCACTATCAGCTGGGATAGATTGGCAGGTAAAAATCCTTCAGTAAGCTCCAAACAGGATAAAAGCTCCACAGATAACATACCATCAAGTCACGCAACAACATGAAGTTCAGCCAAGGGAGCAAATCAGTTGGCAACAGTACATTGAGAAAAAGGAGCAGCAAATTTATATGGAACTTGGTGTTGAATAGTTAATGATTGTAAACATATAGGGGTACTGTCTTGATTGAACTGCAAGAGACAAAAGAAGAGTTAGGGTGCCTCATGTAATTTGGGGCTTGTTTTATTGGCACATAAATTGCTAAATTTATTTCACAAAGAGAATATTCTTAAGCACGTTGTACTGTTATTGCTGATAATACTCATGTTGCATATGGTACATGGTAGTCCTATACCTATTGAACTAGGTGGCTTCTACAAAACACAGTTTAAATCTGGACACTGCACAGAGGTATTCTCCACTAATTGTTGTCCCTGTCCTGTGACTGTGTTGGGGTTTGGGTGGATCACAATATTATTTTGCTTGTGTGGTTGTGAAAGTTTCCCTGGCATGCCATTTAATTTCTGTTGATATGTTAGGACAAAGCTGTATTTCTTCTCACTTTGTTTTCCTTGCTTGGGGAGGAGACCATTACACTTACATTTTTGAGTATCCTATGTTACATTTAGATGAATCGTTGAGGTACACACCTTGTGGAGTCTGTGTTTCACTAGTTGAATTCACAGGGTCTTTGTCCAAAAGAGTGCCCTCCAGTATTCTAAAAAATATTATCATCCCTTTTTGATTGAGGTTCATGTTGTAATATAGATTATGCATGTGGATTTCAAGACAGTAGGCAATGAGTATATATTTTCCTTCAGATCCTTGTGATGCACTGTTTGTAGGGGGATCTGCGGTCTTGCTTTTGTAGAAGGCTAGGGAGAACTATCATTGTGTTTGGTCTAGGTAGTCTCACTAATAATTCCATTTATTTTAAACTTTTTGTAGCTGGTGTGTTTTAGATGAGTGATCAGATAGTGAGGATCACTGCGGTCTTCTATTACCTATCTTGCTGATTTGATTGTGCTTCATTGTGTTTCCTTGACACCTGGTTAGTAAGCAATTCTCATTTTAAATGTATGTGGTTTTTTGTAGCCACTTAGGTAATTTCTTGCAGTGGCCTCCTGCATCCTTCTGCAGGACCACCCTTATGCATTCAAAATCTTTCTTTTGAAGAATGTTTTTTATGACGGTGCCAGACAATGTAATCACAGACACTTTTGGTCTAGTTTTTGCTACTATGTCCCCTCTAGGAACAGCCCCTATGATGTACTGCATCTGTTTCACATTCTCTCTTACACTTTACCTTGATTCTCAGACCATTGTTTTTTGCCTTAAGTTCACTTGTATGGACTTTGAAGCTCTCACATATACCCTTAAGCTCAAAGTTTGATTCTCTGAACTGATCTTGTAGGTATTCTAGTACCAGATTTACTACCTATATAGTTAATGAGCTGTGTTTTGTCAAAGAAAAGGAGAAAACTGCAGTGCATCTATTAAGATATGAGGCTGTTGCTCTTTCCTCTAGAAATTGCTCCACTGTTGAATCTGCCAAAAGGGGCCTACTATTTTAGTGAAAATCCCTGTCTTCAAATGTTGGTAGATAGGAATTTCCATTAAAACCCTTGGGCGGTGCCAAAATAATGCCCAGGTCTCACCAATGGTGTGCTGCCTTGAAGAACAGTATCTCACAGAGCTACTTTGCATTACTTCAGGCAATTTTGAAAAGCAAATTGTGAAGTTGACATTATTCTTCAATGAACAATTAGCATTAAACCCATTATCTGGCTGTTCACTTCATATATCAAATGTATTCACATTATTTTATATGAAATAGTAATATTTACTTTTGACAAGTATGTTTCTTTTTCTGTAAACTTCAATATCAATATAAATGTATTTAAACATAAAAGAGATATTTAGTTGTACTTTTCCTATTTTACTATCACCTGGTTGGTTGGATAGATAGCAGGGCATCCATAGTACTAATATTTAGCAATAGAACACCAGTAGTAATTAAATGGTAGGTGAGAGATGGTGAGCTGGATACAGATGTGCACTGTATATAATGATTTGCCCTCCATAGTTTCAAACATAACATAATAGGACTTGAGTGAGCATTAGATTGGGGTGGCGTAGCCATTCTTCCATCATTTGTTTTCTGTGTTTTTCTCCAAACCTAGGTTTTTAATCGTAGTTCCCAAATAAATATAAATTGCAATGTTCTGTTATATAAATATTTGGACTAATTAAAGGATAATTAAAAGTTACCCAAAAATGTTACATTTTGTGACATACTTTCAAATAAATGTATTTAGCTGAAAAGAAACATTTTAATTTTTTTAAGTTACTTACATATATTGAAACATTTTAGGTTTGACAACAACTTTTGCTAATGAATGGGACAATTGGCTTAGATTTCAAGTTTTGTCAAATTAATGTCCAAGACTAGCAATCCAGGTTTCTGGACACATAACATGATAACATGTTGCCCTTTATCTCAGAAGTTTAGCCCTATTTTAGAATAAAGACAGTTTGTAACAAATCATTGCTTTGTTTACCTATTTGGCCAGGTAAAACACTCCCTGCGCACACAGCACCACAAGCTGTGTCCGTGTCTCCTCCTCCCCGCCCTTGCTGCTTCTAGGGATCGAGGCCATCCTGGACCTAATACGCTAGAGTGTTCTCTCTGGCATTTTTGCAATCCTTTCTGCTTGTTTCCCTTTTCTTTGCTTTCTACCTTTTCTCAGCTTTTTTCACTCATTGTTTGCCTTTTCTTGGCTTTTTTCACTCTTTGTCTGCCTTTTCTCCACTTTTTTCACTCTTTGTCTTTTCACCTTTTAACTTTCGGGCCTTTTTCGCCCTTTTTTACTTTCCTAAGTTCTGCGCCTTTTTTCCCCGCTCTCTCCCGCTGCCCCCACCCCCGCTCCCCCATTCGCCCATGCCTACTGCCTCCCAGCTGCTCTTCCCTCCCCTCTCCCTTCTTAATGGCGGTCGCGCGCAGCGGGTGCGCCGTTGGCGCGCCGGAAGCATGCCAGAGGCAAGCCCGTCTGCACCTGTCCGCGCCTGGACCGCACCGAGTGCCAGAACCCCTGGACCCTGCAACAGCCACTTCACCAGCCTCCGTTACGATGCCAGCACCCTCCTCGCACTCCACGCCGGCCGAGACACCACCTGCTTCCAGGCCACTCCGAAAAACACACACAGACCCTTTTCCTGCCACAATTGCAGCTTCACCTGCGTCAGAACCCATAAACCTCCCAGGACCAAGACCAACTACCTCGGCTGCATACTCCTTAACACTCGCTCCGCACGCAAGCACGCCATCGAGCTCCGGGACCTGCTCAACTCCACCACCCCAGACGTAGCCTTCCTAACCGAAACCTGGTGGAACGACTCTTCAGCACCTGACATCGCCATAGCCATTCCAGACGGGTACAAGATCTCCTGCAGAGACCGCACCAACAGAACCTGAGGAGGTATAGCCATCGTCCACAGGGCCACCCTTGAAGTCAAGACCCACCTGGTCGACTCCCTCAGCTCCGACGAACTTCTTCACTTTCAAATCCACACCGACCCCAACACTACCCTCAGAGGAACACTCATCTATAGACCGCCTGGACCCAGGGCATTGTTCAGCAATGCCATCGCCAACCTTGCCAGCACCCACGCACTCGCCTCCAAGGACTACGTCCTCCTCGGGGACCTGAACTTTCACCTCGAAAACAATAACAACATCAACTCCACCACCCTGATCAACAACCTCGCCAACCTCAGCCTCAGACAGCTTGTCAACGCACCCACCAACACAGCCGGTCACACTCTAGACCCCATCTTCTCTACAAGTGACCACGTCATCTTCAATCACACCACCGAACTCTACTGGACCGACCACCACTGCATCCATTTCACCTTCAAGAAACAAACCAAACACCACCTCACCGAGCAACCACCCCGACGAAGCTGGAGCAAAGTCACCGAAGAACAGTTGACCAACGCCCAAGCCCTGAAACCACCCACCGAACCCACCAACCCTGACATCGCCTCCCACAACCTCAGGCTATGGATCAACGACTGCGCCAACCGCCTTGCACCACTCAAGAAACCCTCCAACAACCAAACCAACATAAAAGCTACCTGGTTTTCCAACGACCTCCAAGCCTCAAAACGCAACTGCCGTGAAACTCAAGAAGAAATGGCTCCACAAACGCACACCCAACAACCACACAGCTATGAAGGACGCCACACGCAGCCATCACCAACTCCTCAGGCTAGCAAAAAGATCCTCCTTCAAAACTTGCCTGGAGAACAATGACCACGACTGCAAAGAACTTTTCAACATTGTGAAGGAGCTCTCCAGCCCCAGCTCCACCGTCAACGTCATCCCCCCTCCCAAGAACTGTGCGACGCTCTAGCCACCACCTTCCACCGAAAGATCGCTGACATCCACAACAGCTTCAACACCTCCACCATCTCTAACACGCCTGTCCCGCCCCCCCACAAACTCCACCCGCACCAACCGTCTGACCACCTGGACCAGCATCAATGACAACGAAACTCACAAGACCATGAACTCCATCCACTCCGAATCACCATCAGATCCCTGTCCGCACCACATATTCAACAAAGCAGACACAGCCATCGCACCACACCTACGGAAGGTCATCAACATCTCCTTCCAAGATTCCCGGAAAGCTGGAAACACGCCGAAATCAACGCCCTACTCACAAAACCAAAGGCGGACCCCAAAGACCTGAAGAACTTCCGGCCCATCTCCCTGCTCCCATTCCCGGCAAAAGTCATTGAAAAAGTCGTCAACACACAACTCACCCGATACCTCGAAGACAACAATATCCTCGACTCCTCCCAGTCCGGCTTCAGGCGAAACCATAACACCGAGACCGCCCTCCTCGCCACTACAGATGACATCAGAAGCCATCTCGACAATGGAGAAACATCAGCCCTCATCCTTCTAGACCTGTCAGCCGCATTCGACACAGTCTTCCATCACACTCTGAAAAACCGCCTCCACGAAGTAGGGATCCAAGAACAAGCCCTCAACTGGACCACATCATTCCTCTCCGGAAGAACCCAGAGAGTCTGCCTCCCCATTCCAATCCGTAGCCACCAACATCATCTGCGGCATACCACAGGGCTCATCCCTCAGTCCAACGCTGTTCAACATCTACATGGCCCCCCTCGCACAAGTGGCCCGTCAACACAACCTCAACATCATCTCCTACGCCGACGATACCCAACTCATCCTCTCCCTCACCAAGGACCCACACACTGCCAAAACCAACCTCCACGAGGGCATTAAGGCCGTCACTGACTGGATGAGAAGCAGCTGATTGAAACTGAACTCGGACAAAACAGAGCTTCTCATCCGTGGGCCCAGCCCCTCTGCCTGGGACGACTCGTGGTGGCCAGCCTCGCTGGGTACCCCCCCCGATACCAACCGACCACGCACGAAACCTCAGCTTCATCCTCGACTCATCCCTCTCCATGTCTAAACAAGTCAACGCCATCTCCTCCTCCTGCTACAACACCCAACACATGCTTTGCAGAATCTACAAATGGATCCCAACCAAAACAAGAAAAACAGTAACTCAGGCCCTCGTCAGCAGCAGGCTTGACTACGGCAATGTACTCTACGCAGGCATCCCGTCCAAACACCTGCAACGCCTCCAACTCATCCAAAACGCCTCCGCCCGACTCATCCTCAACATCCCCCGCCGCAGCACACATCACCCTCCACCTGAGAGACCTACACTGGCTCCCCGACGACAAGAGGATCACCTTCAAACTCCTCATCTACGCACACAAAGCACTCCACAACACCGGACCAGCCTACCTGAACAACAGACTCAGCTTCTACACCCCCACCCGTCAACTCCGCTCAGCCAACCTCACCCTCGGCTCCATCCCCCGCGCCCGGCACAAATTCTCTTTTGGCAGATCCTTCTCCTACCTCGCCGCCAAGACCTGGAACACCCTCCCGTCTGACCTAAGACAGATCCAGGACCTGCTCACCTTCAGGAGACACCTTAAGACCTGGCTCTTCGAGCAGTAGTATCACCCCCCCCATCACCTTGAAACCCTCACGGGTATGTAGTGCGCTTTTATAAATAGACTGATTGATTCATTGATTGTTGAACAGACAGATGCTGTGCATTGTTTGGTATTTCCTGAATTGCATTTAAAAATGAGTCAGACGGACAGACACTTATTAGAGAGGCTATGTCCAAATGTGAATGTTCAGTTTCAAGACAACTTTTGTTCCTGCGTCCAACCCTTAGTAGAAAGGGATACCAATAACACTGCAGCTCTTCTAATACAAGTTTCTGATCCAATAAAGCATTTTTTAGGAAGGAGACCTACCCATATTTTCATTTTATTGGAAATTGTTAGAAATGGGGTCTTTGGTTGACAGTCAGGTTACCCCCTGTTCAAGCAAGGACCCTCACTCTAGTCAGGGTAAAAGAGAATCACCCTCAGCTAACCCCTGCTTACCCCCTTGGTGGCTTGGCAGAGCAGTAGGCTTACCCTCAGAATGCTAGGTGTAAAGTATTTGTACCAACACACACAGTAACTTAATGAAAACACTACAAAATGACACCAGTTTAGAAAAATAGGATTTATATATATTAAAACAAAACAAGACAAGTTATGAATTGTTTTAGATTAAACTCAAAAATAGCGCTTAGAAACAAAAATGCTTAGATGAGATGTTAACACTGCGTCGTGACGGAGTCGTTCCCAACAACCCGACACCAGCGGCGCCGGGCACGGAGTCATGTAGACCCCCAAGTACAGTACCTTTGGTGAAGAGTGAAAACAAGCTGATGCGCGAAGTCGGGGATCGCGGCGTCTGTGTGAAACGTTGAATCCACGCACTTCGAGCGGTATCGGTCACGACGTGGTGCGGTTACTTCTACGGAGTCGTGGACTTCAGTGGGACTGCAGCGGCGTCGGGCCTGCGAACAACGTCACGTTCCAGCGAAGGTCACGGCGTCGGTGCAGGAGGAGTCACCGGATTCAGCAGCGGCGTCGGTCCGGAGTCGTCTGAAGTAGATTTCCTTGGATGTCTACCAGCTTTCCTTTCAAGGGCCAAGGGACTGGATCGGGCTCCACTTGTCGGAGCAGGAGTCTCTCCAGAGACTCCAGGTGCTGGCAGAGAGAAGTATTTGCTGTCCCTGAGACTTCAAACAACAGGAGGCAAGCTCTAACTCAAGCCCTTGGAGATTTCTTCACAAGATGGAAGGCACACAAAGTCCAGTCTTTGCCCTCTTACTCTGGCAGAAGCAGCACTGCAGGAAAGCTCCACAAAGCACAGTCACAGGCAGGGCAGCGCTTCTTCCTCAGCTATCAGCTCTTCTCCAGGCAGAGGTTCCTCTTGGTTCCAGAAGTGTTTCTAAAGTCTGTAGATTTGGGTGCCTTTCTTATACCCATTTTAGTCTTTGAAGTCACCTTTCTTCAAAGGGGACTCACACCTACTTGTGAAATCCCGCCTTGCCCAGACAAGGCCTCAGACAAACACACCAGGGGGTTGGAGTCTGTATTGTCAGAGGCAGGCACAGTCCTTTCAGAGGAGAGTGACCACTCCACCCCTCCCTCCTAGCAGAGATGGCTAATCAGGAAATGCAGGTTACACCCCAGCTCCCTTTGTGTCACTGTCTAGTGTGAGGTGAAAAACAACCCAACTGTCAAACTGGCCCAGACAGGGAATCCACAAACATGGCAGAGTCACAGAATGGTTTAAGCAAGAAAATGTTCACTTTCTAAAAGTGGCATTTTCAAACGCACAATCTTAAAATCAACTTTACTAAAAGATGTATTGTTAAATTGTGAGTTCAGGGACCCCAAACTCCACATGTCCATCTACTCTCTAGGGGAATCTACACTTTAATCATATTTAAAGGTAGCCTCCATGTTATCCTATGAGAGAGACAGGCCTTGCAACAGTGAAAAACGAAGTTGGCAGTATTTCACTGTCAGGACATATAAACCACATTACTATATGTCCTACCTTATCCATACACTGCACCCTGCCCTTGGGGCTACCTAGGGTCTACCTTAGTGGTGCCTTACAGGCTTTAGGCTTGGCAAGTGGGCAAGTGGGCTTGGCAAGTGGGTACACTTGCCAAGTCGAATTTACAGTGTAAAAATACACACACAGACACTGCAGTGGCAGGTCTGAGACATGATTACAGGGTAACTTGCGTGGGTGGCACAACCAGTGCTGTAGGCTCACTAGTAACTATTGATTTACAGGCCCTGGGCACCTATAGTGCACTTTACTAGGGACTTAACAGTAAAACAAATATGCCAATCATGGAGAACCAATTACATACACATTTTAAACAGGAGCACTTGCACTTTAGCACTGGTTAGCAGTGGTAAAGTGCCCAGAGTAACAAAAACAGTAAAATCAGAGTCCAGCACACATCAACAACTTGGGGAACAGAGGCAAAAAGTTAAGGGAAACCACGCAAAGGATGAAAAGTCTAACAGAAATGATGCACACAGTAAATCTATTACAGCATTATTTAGGATGGAATAACTCGGTCAGATTTAGAGTTTGGTAAATGAGGGACATCAGCTAACATTTGACAGATGTTTCATCCACCCTATATACAGAGCATTGATGCCATTCAACTCCAATTAGAGCAGACAGAACACCCACTGCTTTTTGGCAGATCTATCCAGCTGCCTTAAAGCCATAGCTCTTTCACAGGTACTATTAGACCCCCAGATGTGAACTTTGAGCGAAATGTGTCATTTACAAACTTGTGACTGCATCTATGTTGCACCGGCTCCTTTCTGATAATGTAAAGTTTGCAGTCTTGATGGATATATTGAAGAAATATTAAGAAATAAGAATAAAACAAGGTTACTAAGGAATAAGTGGCGAATTTAAGATCGGGCAGATCATAGCAATATGACCTTTGAGTCGAGTGAGCACCTGGCCATAAAAAGAAGTCAGAGTATTTGATGTGACTCCGACCATGAATAAATTATGCCCACTCCCTTGAGACAAATTTACTAACAGAAGATCTGGGTTCCTGATGAAGGCTATGTAAAATGTTTGCAGTCACAGGACAGAGAATTCTAAGGAGCAATAGGTAATGATTGATTATTCTACTGTTGAGCTGGGTTTTAATGATTATATTGATTACAATTGAAAATATTAAATAAAATAAAAATATTTTTGATAATAAATAACATTTGTTGAAAAATGTACTGCAAAGAAGTGTTAGGATCTTTATTGTATGTTGGTACTTTAATCTCCTGACAAAAGTGATATTAGTCCCCACACATGCATGTGTGGATGACTCAATTACAATGTCACACTGTTTTTCTTTTTAATGTTTAATGATTAAATCCTGCAAACAAGTTAATGGATTCCTTTTGGTATTTGCTTACCACCAGGTTCTGGAAAACAGCTCTCAGTTTCTTGAATTGTTACCCCAAGCAAAATAATCAGGGCAGCCAGCATTCTATGGGAGAAAAAGAATCACATGGGTGAACATATAATATCTGATCCCACTGATCACAATCCTCTCCCACACTATAATTTAAGAAATAATACCATTAATCCATGTCAGCCATCAGCTCTGGACTGGCTCCTTATCAATTCTGCCCTGGTTACTTATTGGTAATCTTCATACATCGGAGTCCTGATCTTCCTTGTCTTTCTACATAATGTAGGCAGAATTTATCTAAATTATCCTAGAATAACTTGATTTTAAGTTGGGAAACCACACTGCTACAGTCCATCCCTTCCTTTGAGCAATAATGAGCACCACCCATAACCAGAATTGTAATTACAACGCTTGCAGAACATAAAGGCCCTCATTCTAACCCCAGCGGTCTCAGACTGCCGGGGCCAGGGTCGGCGGGAGCACCGCCGACAGACCGGCGGTGCCCCGCAGGGCATTCTGACCGCGGCGGTTTGGCCACGGTCAGAAAGGGTAAACCGGCGGTCTCCCGCCGGTTTACCGCTGCCCTTAGAATCCCCCATGGCGGCGCAGCTTGCTGCGCCGCCATGGGGGATTCTGACACCCCCTACCGCCATCCTGTTCCTGGCGGTTCGCCCGCCAGGAACAGGATGGCGGTAGGGGGTGCCGCGGGGCCCCTGGGGGCCCCTGCCGTGCCCATGCCAATGGCATGGGCACGGCAGGGGCCCCCATAAGAGGGCCCCGCAAAGTATTTCAGTGTCTGCTAAGCAGACACTGAAATACGCGACGGGTGCAACTGCACCCGTCGCACCCCTGCAACTCCGCCGGCTCAATTCTGAGCCGGCGTCCTCGTTGCAGGGGCATTTCCTCTGGGCCGGCGGGCGCTCTTTTGGAGAGCGCCCGCCGGCCCAGAGGAAATGTCTAAATGGCTGCCGCGGTCTTTTGACCGCGGTGCGGTCATTCAGCGGCGGTACCTTGGCGGACGGCCTCCACCGTCCGCCAGGGTCATAATCAGGCCCAAAGTGTTCATCTACCCTCCCAAAAAATCTAGGACTGTGACAAGGGAGATGTTTTGTGACCCTCACCAGCTGATCTGGATAGTCAGTATATTGTTATCCGCTGATGTACTAATGGTCGATAGCCTCATTATCGGGGTCTTACCTCTACCAGCAGGGAGAATCTCTTAATGTAGACATAAAGTGGGATCTGTGAAAATGTGAAGTGAAATAAAATTACCTCCTATCCTGAAAAGGTGCTGTTTTTTTAGGAGTGAACTAGGGTAGGGGCAAGATTGACAGAAGTGGGATGTGATAGTGATGGATAACATATCCTTCAGATCTTTAAAAGTAGTCAACATGTTTCAGCCTACAAAGGTCACCACCTTTGTTCAGGACCTCACTCCAACTGAAGTTGGAAAATTATACCGTGTAGTCACGGATGAAGGAGCCCCATAGGATGCGGGCATGAGGTGGGACAATTGCCTGCACAGAGATCTAAAGGAGTTCCTCTCTTACTACGTCCTCCACATCCTGCAAGGCTACCAACATTGGTGCTAGGCAGCACATTGTGCCTCAGTGTACACAGAGAGCAGGAAGCCCCTATATATTGGTAAATATGGTGCATTCCTGCCCTATCCCTTTTACACAGCTTAGTTGCTTTGCTGCATTGCATGACATTTTGGTAAAAATGGCCCTGAGTGGCTTACTCAATGTTTTCTGATTGGAAAACTAATTTTCTGAGGTCTTGACCTGCACCTAAAATTTTCAGTCACTAAGCAGTGGCCAGCTTGCAGGAACAAGATGTCAGTTTTGGACCCTCATCTCAAGTTTATGCAATATATTGAATAATCACATGATACTTCGACCTGTGATGTAACAAGATGGACAGCCCCAAATAATATGCTGCCAGTTGCCCTCACCCTCTTTTAAACATCTGAAGCATTTCAATTGTATCTGGGGGTTAATCTTGTTTTAAAAAACTGGTGTTCTGAATAGCAGCCACTTAGGGCCACATGTACAAAGAGTTGGAAAAGCGATTTCCAAATAGTGATTTTATTCAAATCGCTATTTGTTAATCACTATTCCTTATGTATGAAACGTTTAGTTTCATACTTGCAACTCCAAATGGATTGCAAATCAACTTACCTCATGAATATTATTGAGGTAGGTCACGTGTTGGGACCCATTAGGAATGCCTGCCATCACAGGGATGGTGGTCTGCTTAAAGGAAAACGGGATCCATTTAAACACTAAAATATTAAGGCCCTCGTTACGACCCTGGCGGTCAGTGATAAAGTGCCGGTAATACACCGCCCGCCAGGGTGGAAACAACAAATGCAAAAAGAACAGTTGATGGACGGAATGTAGACCAAATCAAACATTCATCCCCAGTAACATATCTGGGTTTAATCCATCAGTTTTTTTGCTCACCGTGCCATTCCAGTTTGGACCCAGCCATATGCAAATCAGTCTTGACCCTGTTCCCCATGGGAACAGTTCAGCCCAAACTGCCAGGCCAGGTCCTCCCTGGACCAGAAACAAGCATCCTGAGACCGGCTTCAGGGTATCTCCCCTCTTCAGCCAGGCTAACTTGAATCTGGCGACATAGTGAGCACGGGGGTTGAAACAACAGTTACCACGGCGGTAGCCGCCAACAGCCAGGCGGAAGACCACCATATTATGACATGCCAAACCGCCACCTTTTCCGGGCGGTACCAACGCTATCAAAAGCCTGGCGGAAACAGAGCTCAGAAGTCAAAAGACTCACCATTGGAGACACAGGAAAGAACCATGCCGCCATGGAAATCAGAACTGCAAGTCTTTCCGATGACCTTCTACTTTATGCTCCACCATGAACACCAACGCCGGCAAAGACGACGACGGTGAGTACAGCCGCGTAACACACAAGGGAAGGAGGGAGGAAAATGAGAATGACACACACACGCACCATACACACCCCAGACACACACACCATACACACAACCAGCTGCACCAAAAAAACAATTTATCCCCATAAATCGGCTGAATAATGCAAGGACAACAGGAATTGACTAAAGTGATTGTAATAAGATCAACATCAAAATTCATTATTCGATTTTGCAATCCAACAGATATGTACAAATGTACAAAAAAGGGACACAGCCCAGTCCTCAGTTCACATGTGCCACATGGCAAAGTCCCAGGCCCCACTCATTCCCTGCACCAATACGGAGCGAACACTGCAGGGGCATCAGTGGGCAAATAGGCAGGCACCTCAGGGGAAGGGGGGATACCTCAGCCGGATGCAGAAACAAGACCACTGGTTCTGGAGGGGACAACATGCTCTGTGGTCTTTGTCCTGGGGAGTGCAAGGCCACTGTCTCTCAAGTGGGTGACTTGCCTACTGGTTCTGAAGGGGGGCAACATGCCCTGTGCTCTTTGTCCTGGGGAGTGCAAGGCCACAGTCTCTCAATTGGGTGACTTGCCCACTGGTTCTGGAGAGGGCAACATGCCCTGTGCTTGGTCCTGGGGAGTGGAAGGCCACAATTTCTCAAGTGGGTGACTTGCCCACTGGCTCTGGAGGGGGGAAAATGCCCTGTGCTCTTTGTTGTGGGGAGTGCAAGGCCAAAGTCTCTCAGGTGGGTGACTTGCCCACTGGTTCTGGAGGGGGAACATGCCTTGTGCTTGGTCCTGGAGAGTGCGAGGCCACAGTCTCTTGGGGGGGTGAATACCCCACTGGTTCTGGAGGGGGAACATGCCCTGTGCTCATTGTCCTGTGGAGTGCAAGGCCACAGTCTCTCAGGTGGGTGACTTGCCCACTCGTTCTGGAGGGGTCAACATGCCCTGTGCTTGGTCCTGGGGAGTGCAAGGCCACAGTCTCTCGAGTGGGTGAATAGCCCACTGATTCTGGAGGGGGCAACATGACCTGTGCTTTTTGTCCTGGGGATTGCAAGGCCACAGTCTCTCGGGTGGGTGAATACCCCACTTGTTCTGGTGGGGGCAGGCCGCACAGCAGCCCATGGAGGCTGGACCATATGGTGTCCGCCTGCGGTGACGGCTGCAGTGTGGTGGTGGTAGTGGGAGGATCCTGCTCAGCCCCTGCACTCTCCGATGGCTGCACTGTGGTGGTGGTGGTAGTGGGAGGCTTCTGCTCAGCCCCTGCACCCTCAGATGGCTGCACTGTGGTGGTGGTGGTTGTGAGAGGCTCATGCTCAGCCCCTGCACCCTCCGATGGCTGCACAACCACGGCTGGCAGTGGAGGCTCTGTGACAGTTGCTGGTGCAGGCTCCTTCCCCTTCCTGCTGGATGGTGCAGGCTCCTTCCCCTTTTTGATGGCTGGTGCAGGCTCCTTCCCCTTCCTGCTGGATGGTGCAGGCTCCTTCCCCTTTTTGATGGCTAGTGCAGGGTCCTTCCCCTTTCTGTTGGCTGGTGCAGGCTCCTTCCCCTTTCTGCTGGCTGGTGCAGGCTCCTCCCCATTCTTGCTGGCTGGTGCAGGCTCCTTCCATTTTTTGATGGCTGTGCAGACTCCTTCCCCTTCCTGCTGGCTGGTGCAGGCTCCTTCCCCTTTCTGCTGGCTGGTGCAGGCTTCTTCCCCTTCAGTATTTGTGGCCTGGAATCCTTTCCACCACAAGTAGGTGCTGATGAAACTGGGCCCATGGACTGTTTGGCTGAGGTGCTTTGCTGGGTTCTTGATACCCTGGCCATACGTGCAGGACGAGGGGGAAGGGGAGGGAAGAGGTCAACGGTGGAAAGGAAAAGCTTTTTAGGGACATTGGGGCAGGAAGAGGGAGAAGTAATGGGAGTGGAGGATGAGGGAGCCCTGACCACTAGTGGATGCTTACAAGCTAGGGAGGCAGTAGTTCCCCTTCAGACTCTTGGCCACCAGAGGACATACGCTGCTATGTCTGGCCTGGCCTAGGGGCACCCACTGACAACCACCCACCACCCGGATACCACCCCTTCAGCCATTTCTTTCAATGAATGCCACTGTACTCACCCCCTTGTGGCTGCTGTGATGCCCTCAAGCACCCATCTAGCTCTGGATAGGCCACCGCTAGTATGCATGCCATCGGGGGGGTCAGGGTTCGAGATGCACCCCTTCCTCGTTGGAAGGCCATCCCCAGCTGGGCCTCCGCAGTATTCCGTGCCCAGCGTCTCAGGCCTCCCACCATTTGCAACAGTGGGTGCTCTCCCTGCCATAGACCCCCAGGGGCCGCACCTCCATGGCGAAGGCACGCCATATACCCATCTTTTGATGGGTGCTGATCTGCAGAGGCAATACAGACCGGAGAACACCATTAGACAAACAGTCCAGCCGGTCACACAAATGACCCACCATACCGATTTCCATCACTATTGGCACACACATAGCCCAGCACTCAATGTGTACCCAGCCAAAAGGACATCCCTCCCCGCTTATACGATGCCTTCACACACACCTCCATACATTCATGCCACATGCATCGTGCATACAGTGTACTCACCTGTTGGTCTGGAGGCCCATACAGCAGTCCGTATTGGGGTAGGACCCCATCCACCAGTCTCTCCAACTCCTCTGAAGTGAAGACTGGGGCCCTTTCCCCGGTCACACGGGCCATGGTAGGTTCCAGACACAGGTCACAGCAACACATGTAGTGTAGGTCCTCTCCTATAGAAGGTCAGGAA
The DNA here is from genome assembly GCF_031143425.1 of Pleurodeles waltl. Taxonomy (NCBI): domain Eukaryota; kingdom Metazoa; phylum Chordata; class Amphibia; order Caudata; family Salamandridae; genus Pleurodeles; species Pleurodeles waltl. The sequence continues at coordinate 1,146,857,868 of NC_090439.1, forward strand.
ACAAGTGAGGAATCAGATATAAAATGGCAGCCATGTCTGCGGCGGTGCATACCGTCACCGCCGGCTTAGATCACCATTGGCCACTCTACCCCATAGGGCTCAATTTTAACCAATGATGAATTGCCCGGCAGTTCCTGACTGCCTCCCGCCACGGTGCACAACGTCTGCGGCATTACCTCACTTCTACCTGTCCCTCCACACAGGAGAAGCGGACACCATTTCACTGGGGAGCAGGCCTATGGAATAATGCTGCATCACAGGAGAAATAGGCACATACTGGACAAATCACACTGACCCATTACTTGTTTACGGATTGCAGACTACTGTTGTGGCTCCATTGTTCAGTTTGTGACAGCCTCCTCACTCATTTGTCCCTTAGATTCCCACCGTTGCAGATGAATAGGAGATGGAGACATAGCCCTGTGTACAGACCCTGGTGGACTTGGCTACACTGGAGGACAGGCACATAATACTCACCTATAGACTGGACATGGCCACAATTATAGAGCTGTGTGCCCAATTGGAGCCTGACCCGATATCTGCTATCTGTCATCTGACTGAGATCTCCCCTCTTATACAAGTGCTATCAGTTCTCCATTTCCAGGCAACTGGTTCTTTCCAAGTGACAGTAGGCTTGGCAGCAGGAATGTCACAGCTAATGTTCTCAATAGTGCTGACAAGAGTGTTGTGTGCCCTGATAAAACACATGTGCAGCTACATTGCATTCCCCCAGGTTGAAGATTTGGCCACAGACAAGGCTGTGTTTTATGCAATGGGACACATCCCCAATATAATTGGGGCAATTGACGGAACACATATTGCATGTGTCCCCCCGCCAGAATGAACAGGTGTTCAGGAAAAGTCAGAGTTTCTACTCTATGAATGTGCAGATGTTGTGCTTGGCCGACCAGTATATCTCCCACGTCAATGCTAACTACCCTGGGTCGTTGCATGATGCCTTTGTCCTGAGGAATAGCAGCATCCCAAATGTGATGTCCCAACTACAGAGGCACAGGGTCTGGCTAATAGGTGAGCCCTGGTTCCCAACCAGTATATGCTGGTGTATGGCTATGATGTTGGACACACAGGATAGTGTGTGGCTAAATGTTGTCCCTCAATATTTGCAGGTGACTCTGGTTACCCAAACCTATCATGGCTGCTGATCCTGTGAGGAATGTTAGGACAAGGGCAGAAGAAAGTTGTAATGAGGCACATGGGCGAACCAGAAGGATAATTTAAAGGGCCTTTGGCCTCCTGAAGGCCAGGTTCTGGTGCCTCCATCTAACAGGTAGATCCCAGTGCTACTCACCCAAGAAGTTCTGCCAGATAGAGGTGGCATGCTGCATGTTGCACAACCTGGCCCTCAGACGCCATGTCCCTTTTCTGAAGGAGGAGGAGACTGAAAATGCCCCTGTGGCATCAGTGGACCCTGTGGTCAGTGAGGAAGAGGAGGCAGAGGATGAGGATGTGGAAAACAGAACATCTGTAATCCGTCAGTACTTCCAATGACTCACAGGTGAGACAGTGCAACTTTACATTTTTATGACTTTGGTTGTATTCTGCGTGGCATTGGCAGGCTGGTATTTCCCACTTCTATGCCCACGTACTGTTCCCTCTCACTATTCATTTTGCAGATGTTAGTGATTTGACACATACTCCTGGTGTGATCACGACAGCCAGCTACAGGTCCTTAATTCTATGCTCATTCTATGTACAATTCATTTGCAACGGTTATATCTGTTTCAATCGATACATATCTGAAATACATGACATACTCGAAATTGATTTTTATCCAAGGCTGTTTATTGAAGTGCTAATATATAGAGGGAAAAGTGCAATGGGATTGGGTGATGATGGAGGAAAGTCCAGGGTATTGTTCCAGTCTGTTGGTAGCACAGGTACATTGTCCAAGGGGACACAGGAAGGGGAGCAATGTCAGTTCAAGGTCGACAGGGTGACTGAGTGGGACACAAGGGGGACAATCAGGAGAGTCTAATTTCCTGGCGGGGTCTTGGCAAGTGTCTCTGGCTTCTGTCTGGATTGCAGGGAATGTTTGCAGGGTGGTTCACCTTCTGCAGGGGGAGGGGTGCTGGTAGCCTGTGAGTCCTGGGATGGGGCCTCCTGGCCACTAACGGCAGTGGAAGTGGAAGGCTGTTCAGATGGATGGCTAGTGGCAGGGGCCGGCTGGTGTGACACTGCCTCCCTTATAATGTTGGCCATGTCTGCCAGCATCCCTGCTATGGAGATCACGGTGTTGTTGATGGCATGCAAGTCCTCCCTGATCCCTGGTACTGTCCCTCCTGCAGCCACCTGTTCTCCTGCACGTTGTCTAGGATCTGGTCCATTGTGTCCTGGGAATGTTGGTAGGCTCCCAGGATCTCAGAGAGTGCCCCCGGAGAGTTGGTTCCCTGGACCTGTCCTCCCACTGGCTCACAGCTGTCCTCCCAGTGTCCCTGGTGGCCTGTGCCTCTGTCCCCTGAACCGTCTGCCCACTGCCACTGACCCTAGGTCCGTGATTGTCTTGGGTGCGAGGTGTGGTCTGCGGTCCCTGTACAGGTGGGCACACTGCTGATTGACGTGTCCTGGGGACAGAGGTTTGGGGACTCTCGGTGGGTGCTGTTGTGTTGGATACTGATGGGGGAGGCTCTGTGGTGGTCTGTGGCTGGGCTTGGGTAACCGGCTGTTCAGTGGTCCCCGATGGGCCAGGTAGATCATCCAGATCCTGAAGACCAGAGTTACTGTCATCACTGTGGGCCTCTTCTTTTGGGGACTGGGTAGTGCTGGCACCTCCTCTCCGGTGACATTGGCTGGGGTACCTGGGGGGATGTAAATAATGTGTTATGGTTAATGTGTATGACATATTGTACATCCCTGGTTTCCCCTCTATGGTTGGTGTTGCCCTGCCAGCTTTTACTTGTGTATGTTAGTGTATGGTGGGATTGTTAGTTCTCTATGCTGTGCATGCTTTAGTGATGAGTGTCCATGCAGGGCTGTGAGGGGTGTCCATGCATTGGTACAGAATGCAGAGCTTGGCATTGGGGTTAGTGAGATGTGATGGTGGAGTGTGTGGGAAGGAGTGGAGTGATGGGAGTGACGGTGAGGGTATGTGATGGCATGCAGGTATGGGGTGATAATTGTTGGAAGTTGGCTTACCAGAGTTCAGTCCTCCTCTGACTCCAGCCAGGCCCTCGGGATGCAGTATTGCCAAGACTTGCTCCTCCCATGCTGTGAGTTGTGGGGGAGGAGGTGGGGGTCCACCACCAGTCCTCTAAATAGTGAGTGGGTGTCTTGCTGCTATGGAACGTACCTTCCCACGTAGGTCATTCCACCTCTTCCTGATGTCGTCCCTTGTTCTTGGGTGCTGTCCCACGGCGTTGACCCTGTCCACGATTCTCCGCCATAGCTCCATCTTCCTGGCTATTGATATTTGCTGCACCTGTGCTCCAAACAGCTGTGGCTCTACCCTGACGATTTCCTCCACCATGACCCTTAACTCCTCCTCAGTGAAACGGGGGTGCCTTTGTGGTGCCATGGGTGTTCTGTGATGTGTGTTGGTGAGGGTGTGTTGGGTAATGTGTTGGAACGTGTGAAGTGGGGTGCATGAGGGTTGTATAGGTGTATGTGGTGTGTGTATGTAGTTGTGTCAGTGGTCTTGGTGTCAGTCTCCCGCCAATTAATTATATTCATAAAGGGTTGTGGGTAATGTGTGTGTGTGTGTTTCATAATGGTGTGGGTGTATGGGTGTGGTGTGCGTATGGGTGTCACGTGTGTGTTGTTTGAATTGTCCAATGTGGTGTTGTTTTGTATGTGGGTGTCCATTGTGAACGTGGCAGTATGCACCGCCAATGGTTTACCAACGTTGAATATCCGCTGTGGTGATTCTTGGTTCATAATGTGGTGGGCGTTGTTCTGTTGCCGTAACGGTGTGGGTTTTGATACCGCCAGTTTATCACTGACCTTTGGTCTGGCGGATTTGCCTCTGTGGCTGAATTCTGTTGAATTGGTGTGTTTGTATCATAATATGGTGAACGGATATCCGCCGCAGTGAGTTGGCGGCCGTCACAATGGCGGTAAGCGGGATTTACCGCCAATGTCATAATGAGGCCCAAAATGTTTTGTTTTCTTTTTTTAAGAGCAGGCACTGCCTGCTCTTAAAACATTTTTTTCACAAAGGGGAAGGGGTCCCTATGAAATGCATAACCATCATCAACTTTGAGTTGGTGGTAAACAAAACCAAGGTTTTGCGACTGCATGTCAGTTGCAAAAGCTTGACACAACACTGGAAATTGCTATTTGGAAGAGATGCCCTAAACACACCCCTTCCAAATAGCGATTTCAACACCCAAGCTTTGATTCTGGTGAATCACAGTTTGGATGTTTGTAGATCTGAAAAAGCATTTTTGGCATCACAAATGGCCCAATTCTTGTTCCAGACCTCTGCCGAAATTTGCACTACCTGCTCAACTGTCATTTCTGTCTGACTTTACTAAACAAAATGTGGCTATCCAATACCTAACTGGGCTGCATGTCCTTAACTAGATCAGTTCTTCCACTGATTCAAGGCTGGCCTTCATTTTCATTGAATCCAATTCTTAAAAAGTCAGTCTGTCTACCCTTAACTGCCCTGTCCCCTCTATGGCCTGCTGGGGACTCTCCCTCTCTCGCTGGAGCCATGTTTTGCTCTTTTGTAAACTCTGAACCATTAACCTTGTGGGTGTCCAATCCTGCCTTTGGTAGCTGAATTGCTGAAACTCGTAATGCCACCTCTGAAACTGCCATCAATGACCATGACCAGTTCGCAAGCAGCATTTCTTGAGGTCTCTCCACATCTTTCCCCTTAATGCTACGTAGCCAGCTCATACTGGAGCCTCTCAGACCTCCCCCATCAAATGTGCATGCTTCCCTGTGGGCAGTCACCTTGTTAGCTTTGATGCTGCCTTTGAGTGATTTTATCAGCCTAGTCTTCCTTAAACTGCCTCAAAGCCCAGAACTTCAGACACATCCCTCCCCTGTCAAATATCCTGCTTATCTCTAGCACTCTGGGAGCATAGTCCGCCTTTGGAGAAGTGGCCACCGGAGCTGGCTGGCTTCGTTGCGGGGACTAAACGATCCACAAAGATGGCTCAAGAGCCTCATAGTTTGTCAGGCTGGATCTGCCAAACCACATCATGTCATGGTGCACAGATGGAGTATTAGTCTTCATTAAACAAACTACTGCTGGATACACTGACTGCTGTTGATCATCACACACCAGATCTCACCATATACCTGCTCCCAGGAGTGGGCTAGTAATTCAGCAAGCCAGCAGTCTGAGAGCCTTTCTGCGCTGCATAATGGCCACTGTGCCTCTCACTGGGCTAGAGTGGCAGCGTCTGGGTGGGGCACAGGAAGCAGCCTGTAGCACACTACAGGAGAGGCCTATGTAGCATTGCAGCCCAGTGGCACAACTGGGAACCCAGACACTACCATCCTGGACATCCCATGAGGGGACTCCAGAGACTATTCCCCATGTTCCACAGCCAAAGTGGGACACTCTGAGATCACGTGTGGAAATTAATAAAGGTGTGTCTGGTAGGCGCGGTCGGGCAGTAACTAAGCAGGACCCATCTAGCGTACAAACATTCACCAGCAAAAGTGTGTCTGAGTATTTATTACTGTGGGTACATTGCCACGTGTATGTTTGAAAGCCACTCATTGCAGCGACATAACTGCCTAGACGCCATCCAGCCAAAAATGGGATTATACCTGTTGAGTCAAGCCTGGTTAGAGTGAAGTAACACATGGGGTTGGCAAGTATTACGAAAGCCATCAGAATAAACTCAAAATAGTGTGATGTCATGTGTTCATCAATATTTCAGAACAGGACCATGCTATGGGCACTATACAGCATGCGCAGTTTTTAGTACCCCAAATTGTATCAACTGAGTATTTGGAAATTCCTCCCCTTACTGAAATTTTGCAAAATGTTAGGCCTAAGTGTGTACTTCACAAACAATTCTAGAATATTCATGGCTGGAGTTTAGTTTAGTTTAGGAGTTTGTAAAGCGCATGGCTAACCGAAGGCCTACCAGAGCTATGGCAGAAGCAGAACGACAAGGAGGCAACTTATGCTGTGAACAGAGGTGTCTTCAAATTCTTACAAAAGGAAATTTCTTGACTATTCTGGCGGAGCTCCAAAGAAAGGGAATTCCAGAGATTTGAGTCTCTAAATGCTAAAGATCAAGCTCCCCATCTTGCTTTCTTAATCTGTGGAACGCTAATTAAAGAGGCCGATGACGATCTAAGAGCCATTTGAGGGATGTAGGGAGTTGCAATCTGTTTAAGAAAGGCCAGACCCTTTTAAGCAGAGCTCTGTGCAAAGTGCAGAGGGCCTTGAAGATGATCCCTTGTTCCACAGGCAGCCAGTGAAGGGAAACTAAAGCAGGTTTTGCGGACACGTGTCTGGGTATGTTCATAAGTAGGTGTGCTGTGGCGCTCTGCACCACCTAAAGTCTTTTTAGTACATACTGAGGTGAACTCAGATAGAGGATATTTCCATAGCCCAGGTGTGTAGTTATTAGAGCCTGAGTGATTAGTCTTTTGGCTTGAAAAGGACATATCGTAAATACTTTCCTAAGAAGCCTAAATAGACTAAAACAGGTGGCTGCCAGCATTTTAGATTGATAGTCCATAGTCAGGTAGGAGTCCAGCCAAAAATCCAAGGACTTTGGGGGTCATTCTGACCTCGGCGGTAAAAGGCTCTTACCGCGGTCAGAAGACCGCCATTCTACCGCCGCGGCCGCCATTCTGACCTCCAACTGTGAAACCGCCAAAAACCCGACATCCACGGAAGCCCGCCTCATCAGCGGGCAGCGATAAACTGGAGATGACCAAACCTCCACCGCCACGCCAACACAAACACGCCCAAATATCTGAGAGAAGGCGCAATACACTTAGAGAGAGCACAGGGAACGCAAAGCACAACACACACAGGAACCCAACATCATCACCCACACCACGTCTACGCACACATCACCACGCACATAACCACAAACACCACCGCACACCTCATCCACACCACCCCATGGCACCCCAAAGACTCCCCAGGTTCTCGGACCAAGAACTCAGGGTCACGGTGGAGGAAATAATTAGGGTAGAGCCCCAGCTCTTCGGCACACAGGTGCAACACACCACAATAGCCAGGAAGGCAGAGCTATGGCAAAGGATCGTAGACAGGGTCAACGCTGTGGGACAGCATCCCAGAAATCGGGAAGCCATCCGAAAGCGATGGAACGACCTACGGGGGAAGGTGCGCTCGATGGTGTCAAGACACAACATCGCTGTGCAGAAGACTGGCGGCGGACCCCCACCCACTCCACCCCAATTCACAGCATGGGAGCAAGAGGTAGTAAACATCATGCATCCTGATGGCCTCGCTGGAGTACCCGGAGGAATGGACTCTGGTAAGTCGATTCTCAACTATTTCACCCCCCCCCAGCATGCCAAACCACACCCCCACCCTCACCCCCAATCTCAACCCCCCAGCACACATCCTCCCTGCCAATGTCTCACCAGCACAACCCACCCTAAACAACACCAACCCCTGAATGCCAACACAAACCATAGACACCCATCACCTATGCATGACCACTGCACATACCCATCCACCCCCCCCAACCACCCTCACAACACCTCCCACAAGGGAATGCCAGCACTGGTGGACAAGGGCACTCACAAAATGCACGCTATGGCACACACAAAAGCAATAACCATACTCTTTTACCCCTGCAGGGCCCGAACGCCAACACATCGCCACGGAGGGTCCAGATTTGTCCATCCCACCCTCAGAACAGGCCCCCAGTGAGGACAGCAGCTCTGTCGACCTAGAACCTGATGACCAGCCCGGACCATCGGGGACCTCTGGACAGTCGGTTCCCCACACACAGATACAGGCCACAGCAGACCCAACCCCCTCTGGAAATATCAGCACAGCCCCCACCCAGCGGGCCCATGCCTCTGTCTCCAGGACGAGTCAATCAGCGGTGTGTCCGCCACTACAGGGCACCCAGGCTAACCCAACACCCCAACAACAACAGGGACCTGGGGGCACTGGTGGTGGGCACACCGTCCAGGGGACAGAGGCCCGGGGAAACAGGGCAACTGGGAGGGCTGCAGTGCGACAGGGGGGGGAGGACAGGCCCAGGGAACCGACTCTCCAAGAGGCCCTCACCACCATCATGGGAGCATACCACCACTCCCAGGAGACGATGGCGACGGTACTGGCCAGGTTCACGGAGATCCAGGCACAGCAGGAGGAACGCTACATGGGGTTCAGCAATGAACTCAGGAACATCGGTACCGCTATGGGGACCATAGTCCAGGCCCTCAACCGGATAGAAAACACATTGTGGGACCATGTGGCACCCCAAAGAGCCCCTGTCACTAACCAGGACCAGGAACAGCCTACCACCTCCGCCGGCGCTAGTGGACAGGAGGCCCCACCACAACGACAGGCCACCAGAACCCCACCTCCTGCTGAAGAACAACCACCCCGCAAGCGGAACCTGAGATCTCACAGGAAGACAGAGTAGGATGCCAAGACACCCGCCAGCCTAAGATACCCCCTGATGTCATCCCACTGTCCCACATTGTCACCCTGTCCAACCTTAAACAGCCCCTGCTCCATCCTTCCACAGGCATATGGACAATGCACCTGTGAAACTGAGAACTGGACTCTGCCATGGACATTACTCCACCATCATCCATCACCGTTTTAATATCATGTACCAATATCTAGCACTATAAATAAATCACTCATTGCACTGAAATCATTCAGGAGTCAGCCTGTATTTTTTACAAATGTATTACATATTACTGTTCAATAATGTTCAGTCAATTTGTGATGACAACATACCGATGTCAATAAGCTTTAGTCCATGGGCTAACCAAGCAGAAGTCACGCAGTGGGTCATACAGCACTGAAAAGGGAAGGGAACATCAAAAATCAGTTAAAAAGAATTGTGGGGAAATACACAAAGTAGAGATGCAGGAGGCTTTAAGTAAATGTTAAATGGCGTGGGTGATTCTTACCTGTGTGCTACTGAAAATACTGTTGGATAACTGTGTCCCTGTTGTCTGTGTCGTCCCCGTCGTCTTCCTCCTCTTCACTCTCCACAGGCTCCACAGCTGCTACAACACCACCATCTGGACCATCCTCCTGCAGGAAAGGCACCTGCAGTCGCAATGCTAGATTGTGCAGCATACAGCAGGCCACGATGATTTGGCACACCTTCTTTGGTGAGTACATCAGGGATCCACCTGTCATATGCAGGCACCTAAACCTGGCCTTCAGAAGGCCGAAGGTTCTTTCTATGATCCTCCTAGTTCGACCATGGGCCTCATTGTATCGTTCCTCTGCCCTGGTCCGGGGATTCCTCACTGGGGTCAATAGCCAAGGCAGGTTGGGGTAACCAGAGTCACCAATTAGCCACACACGTTGTCTCTGTAGCTGTTCCATCACATAAGGGATGCTGCTATTACGCATAACATACGCGTCATGCACTGACCCAGGGAACTTGGCATTTACATGGGAGATGTACTGGTCAGCCAAACAGACCACCTGGACATTCATAGAATGGTAATTTTTCCTGTTTCTGTACACCTGCTCATCGTCTTTTGGGGGTACTAAAGCCACATGGGTCCCATCAATGGCACCAATGATGTTGGGGATATGTCCAAGGGCATAGAAATCACCCTTCACAGTGGCCAAATCAGCCTCTTCAGGGAAAACAATGTAGCTCCGGATGTGTTTCATCAGGGCAGACAACACTCTGGACAAAATCTTAGAAAACATAGGCTGAGACATTCCAGATGACATGGCCACTGTTGTCTGGAATGAGCCACTTGCCAAAAAATGGAGGACTGACAGAACCTGCACTAGAGGGGGAATTCATGTGGGTTGGCGGATGGGGGACATCAGGGCTGGCTCCAGCTGGGCACACAGTTCATGTATAGTGGCACGGTCAAGTCGGTAACGTAGTATGATATGGCGTTCTTCCATTGTCGACAGGTCCACCAGCGGTCGGTACACGCGAGGATTCATCCTTCTCCTCGCAAGTCCCAGCGGACGGTGCCTAGGAAGGACAACATGGAGTATGGAGTCAAGCAAATCACAGGTACGTTCACCACAGCTTGCATAGCACACGGTTATCTATGTATTGAAAGGCGTGTATGTGTGGCAATGCAAGGCCTAGGCCTGTGTGATGCAGTTTAAATTAAGCCATGTGGGCCCTTGAAATGGCGGCTGCCTGACCTGTGAAGTGGGACAATGGGATGTGAGGTCAATGCGCTGGCGTGGCACACCGTGGCGGTAGGCGGTGGAAGACCGCTGTACGAAGACGCATTGGTTAACATTGAAGCCTATGGGTTTCAGGAGCCAATGAGGATGTGCGCCGGCGGTCGCGGTACGCACCGCCGCGGGCGTGACCGCCATTATCTATCTGCTTAATCACTCGAGATCTGATCATCCACAGGAGAGGACCTATACTGCAAGTGCTGCTGTGACCTCGGTCTGGAAGAGACAATGGCTGCTGCGACTGGGGAAAGGGCCCCTGCCTTCACGTCTGAAGAGTTGGAGAAACTTGTGGATGGGGTCTTCCCCCAGTATGCGTTACTCTACGGTCCTCCAGACCAACAGGTAAGTACACTGGGTGCACATTGAATGGGCTATGCCTGTGTTGAGTGGGGTGGATGTAAGATGGTGGGGTGGGGAGCGAATGAGGAGTGCAACGCACGACAGATGAGAGCATGTGCCACATGGCAAAGTTGGGGAGGGGGGGGCAATCACATCTAACATGCAGATAAATGATGATATTTACTTTCCCACCCTGTACATGTCAAATAGGTCAGCGCCCATCAGAAAGTCGACATTTGGCGTGCCATCGCCAAGGAAATCCGGGCCCTGGGGGTCCACATCAGACGGGGCACCCACTGCCGCAAGAGGTGGAGGACATCTGCCGCGGGACCAGGAAGACCGCTGAGTCACTGCTGGGGATGGCCTCCCAACCTAGGAGGGGTGCCAGTCGTACCCTGACCCCCCTGATGTCCCGGATCCTGGCGGTGGCCTACCCTGATTTGGATGGGCGCTTGAGGACCTCACAGCAGACACAAGGGGGTGAGTATCAGCACATTCTGCTATCTATATGCACAGTGGAGGCATCTGGGTGGGGGAGGAGGGTTGTGGGTGACATTAGGCCAGGGCGCTTTCTGTAGTGTAGTCCTCTCCTTTAGGCATGGCCCAGTGCCCCCGCCCCCCACCTCTGTAGGGGTCCAAAGACAGCACACCTGACTCTCCTACAACCACATCCTCTTCCTCCACTCCCATCACCACTACTCCCACCCTTTACCTTGGTCCTAAAAAACTTTACCTTTCCAATCTTAACCTCTTTCCCTCCCCTGACCCACCCCCTCCATCTGCTAAGAGTCCGAGGAGCACCTCAGCCACCACCAGCCCAGCTACAAGTGTCACTGTAGTGCATGGGTTCTGGAGTCCACCCTTTGGCAGCAGTGACACATCTGTCAGCAGCAAGGGGACAGCCAGCCCACCCCCTGGCAAGAGGACACAGAAACTCAAGGGCCGCCGTGAGAAGACTGACACGGCTGCCCCCAAGGACCAAAGTTCGGCCACTTCACCTGCAACAACATCCAGGGGAGGCAAGGCCCAGAGAGCCTCATCTAAGGAGCGAAAGGGCAGCAGGGCGGAGAAGTCAGCCAGCAGGCGTGCGGAGCAGGAGGGCACCACAAGCCCAATCTCGGGTGTAAGGGAGGACACCCAAGGGCCCAGGACTCCGTCACCGAAGGGTCCAGCAACTGCATGGTCGGAGGGCGACTTAGCAGGGAGTCCAGGCCAGGTCTGGCTCCCTTGAATTACTGGACAAGCAACGCTGAACAGGGCCCCGCCGTGCAGAAGAGCACCGCTGAACAGGGCCCGCCGTGCAGAAGAGCACCGCTGAACAGGGCCCCGCCGTGCAGAAGAGCACCGCTGAACAGGGCCCCGCCGTGCAGAAGAGCACCGCTGAACAGGGCCCCACCGTGCAGAAGAGCACCGCTGAACAGGGCCCCGCCGTGCAGCAGAGCACCGCTGAACAGGGCCCCGCCGTGCAGAAGAGCACCGCTGAACAGGGCCCCGCCGTCTCAAGCACCGCTGAACAGGGCCCCGCCGTCTCAAGCACCGCACCGCTGGGCCCCGCCGTCTCAAGCACCGCTCCGCTGGGCCCCGCCGTCTCAAGCACCGCTCCACTGGGCCCTTCCTGTCAAGCACCGCTCCGCTGGGCCCCGCCGTCTCAAGCACCGCTCCGCTGGGCCCCGCCGTCTCAAGCACCGCTCCGCTGGGCCCCGCCGTCTTAAGCACCGCTCCGCTGGGCCCTTCCTGTCAAGCACCGCTCCGCTGGGCCCCGCCGTCTCAAGCACCGCTCCGCTGGGCCCTTCCTGTCAAGCACCGCTCCGCTGGGCCCCGCCGTCTCAAGCACCGCTCCGCTGGGCCCTTCCTGTCAAGCACCGCTCCGCTGGGCCCGCCGTCTCAAGCACCGCTCCGCTGGGCCCCGCCGTCTCAAGCACCGCTCCGCTGGGCCCGCCGTCTCAAGCACCGCTCCGCTGGGCCCCGCCGTCTCAAGCACCGCTCCGCTGGGCCCCGCCGTCTCAAGCACTGCTCCGCTGGGCCCTTCCTGTCAAGCACCGCTCCGCTGGGCCCCGCCGTCTCAAGCACCGCTCCGCTGGGCCCCGCCGTCTCAAGCACCGCTCCGCTGGGCCCTTCCTGTCAAGCACCGCTCCGCTGGGCCCCGCCGTCTCAAGCACCGCTCCGCTGGGCCCCGCTGTCTCAAGCACCGCTCCGCTGGGCCCCGCTGTCTCAAGCACCGCTCCGCTGGGCCCGCCGTCTCAAGCACCGCTCCGCTGGGCCCCGCCGTCTCAAGCACCGCTCCGCTGGTCCCTGCCGTCTCAAGCACCGCTCCGCTGGGCCCTTCCTGTCAAGCACCGCTTCGCTGGGCCCCGCCGTCTGAAGCACCGCTCCGCTGGGCCCCGCCGTCTCAAGCACCGTTCCGCTGGGCCCTTCCTGTCAAGCACCGCTCCGCTGGGCCCCGCCGTTTCAAGCACCGCTCCGCTGGGCCCTTCCAGTCAAGCACCGCTCCGCTGGGCCCCGCCGTCTCAAGCACCGCTCCGCTGGGCCCCGCCGTCTCAAGCACCGCTCCGCTGGGCCCTTCCTGTCAAGCACCGCTCCGCTGGGCCCCGCCGTCTCAAGCACCGCTCCGCTGGGCCCCGCCGTCTCAAGCACCGCTCCGCTGGGCCCGCCGTCTCAAGCACCGCTCTGCTGGGCCCCGCCGTCTCAAGCACTGCTCCGCTGGGCCCCGCCGTCTCAAGCACTGCTCCGCTGGGCCCTTCCTGTCAAGCACCGCTCCGCTGGGCCCCGCCGTCTCAAGCACCGCTCCGCTGGGCCCTTCCTGTCAAGCACCGCTCCGCTGGGCCCCGCCGTCTCAAGCACCGCTCCGCTGGGCCCTTCCTGTCAAGCACCGCTCCGCTGGGCCCCGCCGTCTCAAGCACCGCTCCGCTGGGCCCCGCCGTCTCAAGCACCGCTCTGCTGGGCCCGCCGTCTCAAGCACCGCTCCGCTGGGCCCCGCCGTCTCAAGCACCGCTCCGCTGGGCCCCGCCGTCTCAAGCACCGCTCCGCTGGGCCCTTCCTGTCAAGCACCGCTCCGCTGGGCCCCGCCGTCTCAAGCACCGCTCCGCTGGGCCCTTCCTGTCAAGCACCGATCCGCTGGGCCCCGCCGTCTCAAGCACCGCTCCGCTGGGCCCCGCCGTCTCAAGCACCGCTCCGCTGGGCCCCGCCGTATAAAGCACCTCTGGCACAATGACAGTGCTGGTTCTGTGTCGAGCTACTGTTCACGGTTCACTGTGCCCACCATGCCTCCTCCATGACCAGTGGTCTCTGTAATCCACCTGATGGACTGTGGCTTTGCACTCCCCAGGATTGTACAGTGGGCAAACCACCCACTGTAGAGACATTGAGAGACTGTGGCTTTGCACTCCCCAGGATTGTACAGTGGGCAAACCACCCACTGTAGAGACATTGAGAGACTGTGGCTTTGCACTCCCCAGGATGGCACAGTGGGCATGGTGGCCCCTTCGTGGAGCTGGCGTCGTGGACTCATGTGGCTGTGGTGCCCCCCCTTCCCTTCCCCCTGAGGTGCCTGTAGTTTTATCATCAGATGCCCCAGCAGTGTTCTCTCCAACGGACTCAGGTCTCCTGTGTGGGCTTTGCCCTTGTGTTGATACACTTTGGCCCACGGACACTTGGAATTTCGTTAAATGTGCAGGACTAATTGTCTCGGTTTATCGATTGCACAAAATATTTATTTTCTTTTGTATTATTTTTATTGCTATTTGACCATGACTTAACAGAGGCTATTTTTTACATAAATTTTGTTTCTCTATTTAATTATGTCTTTGCATTTTTCCGGGGGGTTTGGGTGGTGTCACTGTGACTTGTTGCTCTGCATTGGTGTGTACATAGTTTGGGGGGGGGTGGGGGTCGCATATGTGTTTGCCGTAACCTATCCTCCTCCCCCCTCCCCTGTGTCGTAGGTGCAGTACTCACCGTTGTCGTCTGCGCCGGCGTTCGTACTCGTGGTAGATGAGCAGGTAGACGAGAGCAGGTAGGATGTTTAATTCGGGTTCCATGCTGTCCTCCTTCCTCGTGGAGTGCATAGAGGTGAGCGTTTTCCCGTTCGTAGTCTGTTTCCGCCGTGTTTTTATCGGCGGGGCTCCCGCCCCGGAAAAGGTGGCGGATTGGTGAGTTGTGATAGGGTGGGTGGTACATTGTCTGCCGCCTGTCTGTTGGCGGTGACCGCCGCGCTGTTTGTTTGTCCCGCCGTGGCGGTCGGAGTGTTAAAGTGGCGGGCTGTGTTGGCGGTTCCCGCCAGGGTCAGAATTCCATTTTTTGGACCGCCGGCCTGTTGGCGGGTTGACCGCCGCTTTATCACCGACCGCCAGGGTTAGAATCACCCCTTTATGTTGTCTCTTGGTGGGGGCAGGCCTTCCAACCCATGAGGGAGCAGAGAATGGGATTTGAGTGGGCCATAATTACACACCAGCATTTTTTCTTCATTCAGCTTAAGTTTACAGCTGGCCATTCATCTAGCTGTTGCTTGAAGACAGGGTGTCATGTTGGGCTGACCTGTCTTAGAGATGGTTGAGAATGAGAAGACCAGCTGTGTATTGTTAGCATAGGAAACCATTGACAACCCGTAAGGTTCCACAATCTCAACCAGAGGGGACATATAGATGTTAAATAACGTAGGGTTGAGAGAGGAGCCCTCGGGCACACCACAGCTGAGAGGAAGGCTGTTGGGGAAAAAAGGAGCAATCAAGAACTTGAAATGTTCTATCCCTGAAAAAGGAGGAGACAAATTTCAAAGCACGCCCTTTGATGCCTGCATGGAAAATTCAGTGAAGCAGAATGTTATGATTTACGGTGTCAAAAACAGCACTTAGGTCCAATAGAATGATGGCAGCAGCGCCCCCTAAATCCAGTCGTCGTTGAACATCTTTTTCTACTGCCAGAAGGGCAGTCTCTGTACTATATTGGGGTCTAAAGCCCATTTTAGTATGATGAAGAATCTTATGTTCTTCATGAAAACTTGCCAGATGTCTATTGACATATTTTTCAATCAATTTAGCTGCTATATGCAAGAGAGAAATTGGCCTATAGTTTCTCAATAGGGCTGTATCTAGATGAGGCTTTTTAAGTAAAGGTTTAATGATAGCATGTTTCCAATGTGACAGAATAAGGGCTGGTATCAAAGACTCGTTAAGGCCTTAGTCAGAGCAGGGACAATCATGTCTGAACCTAATGCCAAAATGTGAGGAGACGCAGGGTCCAGTGGAGATCCTGATTTTATAGTGTGTAACAAGTTAGTTACTGATTCCTCAGTAAGGGGTGGAAAATCTAATAGAGGATCTTTGAAGTTTAGAGCCTGAGCCTGGCCTGCAAGGTTGTCATTCTGGGTAGTCATATCTGGAAAAGCTAAATAGATGTCTAGAATTTTCTTTTGAAATAAACACGCCCAATTATTGCTATATTCCTTGGAGGCTTCAGTGAGATTGGTGTGAGAGGGCACTTGAATGATTTCTTTAACTATTGAGAAGACTTCTTTGGGAGAGTTGGAGGACTGATATATGTTAGGTGCATAATATGATGACTGTGTGACTATAAATATCTGTATGGAAGTGTCTAATTGTTTTCCTAAATCTGTTTTTTGCAGACATATCGTAAGTTTTCCTCCACTTTCATTCGAGATGTTTACACTCCATTTTTAGCAGCAATAGCTGAGGAGTGAACCATGGTGATTTTTTATGCCCTGCATTTCGGGTGACAGTTTTTATTGGTAGTACAGAGTCTAAGGATGTGGAGATCCATTCATTGAATTTGCCTGCTGAACTTAGGGCAGAATTAAGGAGAATGGCTCTAGTGTTCTCAAGGGCGGAGGTCCATTCCTTGCAATTTAGCTTAGACCAGTGCCGACCTGTGTCAGTGGTGGTATTGGGTATCATGAGCCTAATTAAAAAGTATTCGGACCATGACAGAGAAAGGGGTGTCTGAGATGAAAGTTCTGAGATGTTGTTGTACACACGGTCGATCATATGACCTTTGGTAAGTGTAGGGCCATTAATTATTTGTGTGAGACCTAGCGCCTCAAGGTCTGTAGTGTTTTAGCCGTGTTTTAGCCATGGCATTACTTGGTTCATCCGCATGAATATTAAAATTGCAGAGAAAAGTAAAGTTAGATTTACTAACAACTAGATCAGCAACTTGTTCAGGAAGAGCTTGAATAAAGCTATCGTGAGGGCCATGGGGTGGTAAATAAGAGCCCCAGAGAATGTGAATGTAGGGTTCACTGCTATGGAGTGGTTCATGCTTTCACAGTCAGGAATTATCAGAGGTTGAGAGAGACATTTAATAGAGTCCTTAAAGATAATGGCGATCCATCCACCCCTTGTATGTGCCCTACCTAATCGGTTCATTGAGTACCCATGAGGCAGGGCCAAGGTGACATTCGGAGAAGGTTACTCCCTGTTGGAAAATGGGTTATTGGTAAGGGCAGGTAAGTACCTACACTTAGCAATAGGCCACTAACCTCCACTTAGGTCCAGTTAGGTCTCAGTAAATTAAACCCAGTTCCAGTCTTGGTAGCTTGGCAACGACCGACAAGGCTTAACATAGGAGACAGAGTGTAAAGCATTCAAATATCACAAAACAGTAATTTAACAAAACACAGGAAACAGTTTAAAAATCCAAAACCAATTCAATTTATAAAAATAGATTATATTTTTATCTTTAAAATGACTCAAAAACGAATAAAATCTGATAAGGGGAACCGGAGATATGAATTTTTAAAGAATTATTGTTTTCTACCGCCTAAAACCAAAAAGCGCCAATTTGGTCATCTGGTCGCACCTCGACCGGGGCAAAGTCAAAGATTAAGGCCGACCACGATAGAGCACGGCTCGGCTACAGCCTGCTGGATGCCCAGGTCAAAAGTTTACCTTGGCACTTAGTTGTTTTTCTGAAGATTTTCTTTAGCGGGACGAACATGCCAATCCAATCCGACCTCCTGGAACTGTTCTCTGTATACGCGTGGTGGGAGCCCTCCGTGTAGATTTTTACTTTCAGACTGAGTCATTTTTTCGAGGTGAAAATCCTTCGAAAGGGGTAAACCTGGATCTTAATCCAACGTCCTTGGAGCCCTCCTCGGAAACACTGGCTGGGAGGTCCCGGTCAACTTCCTACGTTCGGACTTAGGGCCAGATGTAGGTAAGTACGGGATGCGAGTCGCAATCCCATATGCAGGATGGTGTCCCTGACACCATCTGCGAATCGCAAGGGGGTCGCAAAGACCCACCTCGGGGGTCTCAATTTGCAACCCCCTTGCGATTCCCTGCACTCACAGGGATGGTGACCTGCTGGAGACAGCAGACCACCATGTCTGTGACTGCTTTTTTTAAAAGCAGGTTTTTCTTTTGTATTGCAGCCCGTTTTCCTTAAAGGAAAACGAGTTGCAATACACTCGGGAAAATGAAACCATTTGGTTTCATTTTTTCAGTAGTAGGCAGTGGTCCATAGGACCACTGCCTGCTCTGAAAAAATATTTTGAGAGCCATTCACAAAAAAAGGGGAAGGGGTCCCATGGGGACCCCTTCCCTTTTGCGAATGAGTTAGCACCCACTTCAGATGGGTGCTAAATGCAAATTGCTTAGCAACCGCATTGGTGGTCACAAAGCAATTCTGCATCGCGGTGAGAATCGCAAATAGGAAGGGGAACACCCCTTCCTATTTGCGTGTTGCATTCCCATTTTGCGAGTCAGTACCGACTCGCAAAAAGGGAATGTGCATCGCGATGCGCATTTTGCATGGCACAAACTGCGAATTTAGCAGTTTGCGCCATGCAAAACGTTTCCTACATCTGGCCCTATGTCTGTTTTTTAGAGATTTTCTTCACCGGGATGGACCTGCAAGTCAGGCCGGGTCACGGTTGAGGAAAGCTGGCTAGAGTTGCCATGGTGGGTCGGTCCCTCTATGGAGCTTTTTTTTAAAAAGTTCTCGAAACTTCTCCAAACTTCTGGATCTTCTTCCAGATGTTCCTTTAAGGTTCTTTTGTGGTCCACAGCTCACACCAAGGATCCAGAAGCTCTGAGACGCTCCTTGGGGGTGTGGACTACAACTCCCAGAATGCACCTGGTGCAAACTCCTTTTTGGCCACTGGACAGTGGTCAGCTGGCTGGTTTCTTCAGGGGACTCTGGTTAGCAATGTTTCACCTGTAGCAAACAGGGAGTCCCTCCTTGAACCAGTTGAAGCCAAGCAAAGTCCTTCTTGTGGTGAAGCCCAAGTGTGCACCTGGTGCAGTCCTTCAGGGTGCAGGGTCCAGGTGCAGACCAGGGGTTCAGCAAGGCAGTCCTTCTTCTCCTGTAGCTCTTCCTTGTTGGAATCTGATGGGGATCTGGTAGGGAACTGAGGTGTGGGTGAAGGTCTGCCAGTTTTATCCCTGCTCCTGGGCGAAAAACAGGGGGGTTCTGGTTCTCCAATCAGGTGCAGGGTCCTTCCCCCTGTGATGACCACTTCCTGGGAAGTGTGGCAAAAATCAATCCCAAGGAGCAATATTCCTCAAAAATCCATCATGGCTGTAAGTGATTTTTGGAGGTTACATCTGGCTGAGCCCACCCACTGGTGTGGTTAAAAATCCTAAACAGACCCCACTCCTGCCCTCTCCTAATCTAATCAAGGGGGCACCTAATTGTCTGGGTTTGCAGGATGTGGAAGTGTTGCTGGGTTGCTCTACATGTCCTTCTCTGCCTTTGAAGACCAGTTTGGCAGCCCTCCCCCTTCCTGCTCACCCATCTGCTGAGGGGAGATCTCCTCCCACAGGCACATCTCTTTGTGTGAAGCCAGGCCACTTCACACCTCATCAAGGCAGCCTGGCCAGAGGGTGGCCAATCAGAGCACAGCAGCAAAAACACTGCAGGGCTGGAGTTGGTAACTTTTCAGGTAAAGTTTAAAACTCTTTACCTGAACAAGTTATATTTATTAGTTTAGATTTATTATAACAATAAATTTGATACCAAACTCTTTGTATCTGTTACTTAAGGGGACTTTTAAAATTAAAATAAAGTCTCCCTATTCTAGCCTATGGAGGCCATTCACTACAATGAGGGAAAACGAATGTGGCTGTTTTTACCTCACCAGGGCTTATAAAACTATTTTTATAAGGTCCCAGCTTATAGTTACATTACACCCAGCCCTAAGGACACATAGGGCACACCTTAGGGGTGTTTTATATGTAAAAATAAGGTAGTTTAATACTTTGGAACTACTTTTAATTCCAAAGTCGAATTTGCACATAACTTTTGTTTAAAAGCAGTCAGCAAGGAAGTCCTGCCTTTAAAATGACACTGGGCACCTCAGCAGTGCACCTACCTATGCTGGGGTCCCTAAAACTACATGCCCTACCATATACTGGGGACTTATAGGTAGGTTGACTTAGCCAATTATAATTAGCCTAATTTGCATACTGATTTTACACAGAGCACAGGCACTGGGACTGTTTAGCAGTACCCAGGGCACCATCAGAGTCAGGAAAACACCAGAAAATGGGGGCAAAACGTAAGGGGGGCTCTGCAATCAGCCCTGTTCTCTCACACTCCCGGAGCCAAGTTTCTTTCAGAAACAAAACTTCTGGGACATATTCACTCATCAGTAAATGCACATCAATTTTGTGGGCGGGTAGGGATCGGCAATTGACTAAAAGGAACCACCTGCTGACTGACCCATTGTACTTCCTTAGGAGCTGCATGACTACACTCAGAGGAGTCCATAAGCAGTTGTTGCAGACCCAGTGTGGGAGACCAGGGTCAAAAGAGTGCTGGCAGCAGTCCAAAACAGGCGTTCTAAGGGGAAGGAGTTGACTAGCTGAAAATGTTATTCCATCTATGCGTGAGGGGGGGCCATCAACGGCCCCTAATCCCGGCTGGGTGCAGACAGGAGCAGATAGGCTTGCCTTTGGAGCGCCAGTGACGCGACTGATGTTTCATGACCCTTAAAAAGTGGTCAGAGAGGGAGCAGACAGTGCAGCTAGACCGGCAACCAAAATGGTATCTCCTCAAGGCACAGAAGCCTAGAGGAAAAATGGCGCCCTTCCAGTCTTAAAAACAAATAAAAGGAAGCTGCAATAGGTGGCTAGCACCACCTGCAGCAGGGGTCAAATGAGGAACGAGAGAAGGAGGGACAGGGAGAATAAAAGGTATAAAAACAATTAAAAGTAAGCCCCTTAACTAAATACGGCTATTGTGTTTGCGGGAAAGTAAGATGATTTGGGGGTATTCTACCAGAATATCAAATACAAAATATTGTTGGGCCAAAATATTGAGGCCTACATTTCGAGGACTAACATTTTGTGAATGCAAGGAAATACAGGTAAGTCGAGGTTTATTAAATGTAACTTTACGCAAATGTACCTTCATTATATATATATTTTGGTTCCACAATATATTTGCTCTTGATATTCTGACATATAACTCATCTGTGAATGCAGATTGACATGATGTCCTCTTATATTTCAAAGTCTGTATAACATCTTTCCGTATTTTTAAATCCTAGCTCCTTTTAAATTCCTATCAAGTCCCTCTTAAGTGCATTTCAGTCTCTGCTTTGGAGTACACAAGATGGTGACTCTAAATGGTCATAACATCAGACAGGAGACAAAGACACCATACCTCCTGGTAGACAGAGCTCAAAGTGTTGTGTATTGATGGTACCAGGGCATATTTCTAACTCTTTCTGTGACAGTGGTAGATATTGAAATATTGTGTCTACTTTAGGTTTGCTTTGGTTGATATGACTAGAATATATCAGGCTGCAGAATGTAAAAGATTGCTTATTTATTTGTGGGAACGAGCAAAACATGTTCATGTTTTCATTCTGTTTCAGAATATCAAGGCCATCCAGTCATGTCTCTGTTAACAGATGCAAAAACTTTGTATGTTTCTCTCTTCTGAAACAAATTATGCGCACTGTTAGTCAATGCAAGTGCATGCTGTTTTAAACAAATAATGTGATTGGTGTGGCACAAGTAACATTTCAGTACTGCACATTTACTGTGAAAATTGTGTGCTTTCTTGTCTAAAACATTATTAAAGGTCGGTCACTTGGGGATAAGCATTTTATCTTTAGCTTCAGAGCATGAGACAGACCTTGCGTCAGTCTGCTTGACATTGAAAGAGGGGTAGCCTATACTTTTGCTTATTATTTGACTGTGCTAATCCCCTTGGTGATTAACTAAGGTTTTCCTTTTGTAATGATTATTTCTTTATTTGACTAAATTAACAGAACTGAGACTATTGTCTGAAGCCTTCTCTTTAATGTTATACTATGTTAAACTATACACACCCAGTATTTGTCACTTTCCTGTGACTAGACCCCCATAAGATTAGATACGTTTGAGCATCATCAGTGGCACAGTGCATGAGCATCTTTTGATGTGGGTGTGCAGTTAAGGTAGAAAATCTTGGCCACCTATATGGATATGCTGCTTTCTTTATGAGTTTACTGGTCTCCAGGGCAGCAGTGCTCAGCGTGAAGTGGGAGGTTAGTTGGGTGAGTCCCCTTAGAAAGAGAAGGCATCCATCACTTACAAACCAGAAAATACATACATAGGTAGCACCAGGTTTACCGGAATTAGACATGATCGATTCCTGAGAGGGCACAGGAGACCAGTTTCATTCATTGGAGGGAGGAGGGAGTACAGTGAAACACGCCTCCAGGGATGCTCATGGAACAAGAAATACGTGGAGAATGAGGTCTGCTAATTTAGGGTGAATGCCAGGTATGGGACATTTCTATCTGTGATTAAACATCACAGGATGAACCCAATCTTTGAAAACCATAGATCAATCAATTAATCAGGAATTTGCAATATCTTGAATATAGGCGTGTGTAGTGCCTCAAACGTCTATTTCTTTGCAGTGACAAAACATGTAGATGTAGATATTTATTAATATTTGGTTTACTCATGAATATGCATAAAGGACATGCACCCATAATAAGTGTAGTTGGGAAGGGACTAGGGTGTGCCACGGTTTTCTGCAGGCGGAGGGTCATAGAGGATGTGTGACCAGTGTTAGAACACATGAAGGAATGGGGCATTTAGAGAGTGTGCCAATAGGTCTCTATAGACATGTGAACATGGCCAGTCTCTGCCTCTGGAGTTGGGAGGGGTTATGTCAGGGTTGAGGGAAACAATGTTGGGAGTTTCAGCACAGCCCAAGAGGATTACGTGTATCATGTCCCTGCACATATGGCAGGACAGGGACCTCGGGCATTAGATGACAAGGCAGGCAGTGTTTGGTACAGGCCACGAACACCTGCGAAGAGACAGGTAGGGTGATGGGGGTCTCAAAGCAGAAAGGGGAGACGGTACATACACCTGGTGCATCTGGGGTCTCTGCACAAAGGGCACATTAGTAATTCTGCATCAGGCGAATTGTGAATTGTATTTCTGTTGATACACAGGTACTCAGAGCCATCATCCTCATTGACCAGGCATAAGCTAATCAGGAGGGTTGTTCCTGTTTCAATCACCTTCTAAACCTCTGCTTTGCACAACTTGGGGTAATTCATTAAATACATCCCATTACATATATACCACACGTTCCTTTATTTAGCTCTGCTGTATGTCAGAACATTCATTATCGTCTGCCAAAAATATTGTGGCCTTAGTATTGTTTACAAAAGTATCACTCCATTGTATGTACATTTTCTATTATTAACTCGGAGGAGGTTATTTTTTTTGTAAGCAACATTTAGTGGAAGCTGTTTATGTCAGACTATATTTATGTCACATTATTCTAGTATCATACTACAGTGGGTGATAGTGCCACTTAATGTGTCACACATAAGGAACTGAAATGTCACACATAACAGCTCTTCAGACATGGAAATGTCTCACATCAGTTTGCCTCCCAACTTTTGTCGAGGTGCGTTAAAGTATCCCCCAGTGACATATATTGTTATATATATATATATATATACATATAATTAAACAATAATTAAATAAAGTATACCTCTGAAACAGAGTTGGGGAAGTAAAGAAATGATTGGGCACAGACTACATAAATGTAATTTTAGAACTTGTGAACCCAGACAAGATTAAAATATAGGCACTGGGCCTTTTTAGGGTTTCTTTCAAAATCTCACTGTATGTATGTATGTATGTATGAATGTATGTGTATATTTGTATATGAGTGAATGTTCAAATGTGGCATTTGTAGAGCATTAAGGGCCATATGTACCAACACATTTTCCCATAGACACAGAATGGGTAAAACCCTTTGATACATCTGGCCCTAAGCTACTTAAAAGGCAGGAGACCTTGCACAAAGTCCAAAGCAAACAACATAGCCAAATTTTGCAGGGGTGGCTGGATTATAAAGGCAAAAGTTGACTGAACATCACACTTCCCCTGTGAAGCTCTTAAAGTGGTCAACCTTAGAACATGTCCACACTTGCACCATCGCTCATTCCTCTTTACTGCTTGTAATAATTTGCTGTCAGAAATCTTCAGTTCAATTTGCACCATCAGTTAACAGACCTGCCTTGATGCGCACATTTGCACCATCATTCATAAATGCTAATGTATGTTGAGATTTCCACCATCACTCAGTAATACATTGGCGTATTATGTGATTTTCATAAATGACTCCTCATTCATGCCCATATTTTTACTATCACTCAGTAATACTGTCACAGTAAATTTGAAGAAAAAATCATATTTGGTCAGGATTTCAACTATGTGAGTAAACGGGCAAAAGGCCATGGACATTGTAGCTTCTGGTCTAAATGCCACACTTAGTTTGACATACGTTTAGGATGGACCTCTAATACCAATGTGCTCCAGCTAGTTTTGCCATTAGGGATGGCACTAACTTCTTTAGAGCTATAAACATTGCACATCCAGGAGCCCCTACATATGTGCCCACCCTGACAAATCACTCATGTCAGGAGATTACCCATTAAATCAAACTTCCACAGGAGCAGATGCCTTTTACCCAACTCCCTCCAACAGATGCGTGCTCAGACTTTACTGATTATCTGTACCCTGCATCCGCTAGGGGGAAAGGGGAATGGGAATAGAAAAAGAAAGACCTCCTCCAGATCCAGTTCCTGCCTGTGCTTCCACCTTGATGATAGGATATTCAGTGTGTGCTTCTGTAACCTGCACCTTTCTTCTTATTGAGATTTATTTAAAGGAAGGACCTGCAGTCGGGTGATAAGAGCATAGACAAGTACATTACTACTGCACATTTAACTGTTCAGCCATTCACATTCACCCAATTCTATTGTTCTCCTAATCTGGATCTTTTGAGAGACTAGCCTCTCTCAAATAGAACAATGTTAACTTGATATCTTCTTTTCTCCAGGAGTCAGATGTATCCAAGATTTTCTAGAGAACAGTTCAAAGGTTCTCAAATATACAAACTACTAATGTATTTTACAGGAAGAGAAAACCTCTCCTCAAGGTTCATTTTTCTCAATCACAGTCTCTAGGAATTAGTCTGAGCACTGAGGTTTGTCTCTAAAACTGGCAAGTCTGCAAGGCGAAGAATTGTTGAATATATACATATATATATATTGGCAAGTCTGGAAAGGATTCCTTACTGCAGTTCCTTGAAGTACTGGAAACCAAAATGAATTCTCCTCAGAAAAGCCGATAGCCTGTTGTTGGAAGAAGGAAGAAATTCAGCTTCTCCAGAAGGGAAAAAGTAGCTGGTGTGCACACCGTAACAAGAAAAATAATAATTTACTCAAAACTGGAAGAATTCCCTATGAAATGAAGGACCTCGGGAACACTGCTCATTCTCCTCAGGATGACAGCTGAAGTGCACAGCTCCCAGAGAGAAACAGCTGGAGGGAAGCTTCAGAACAAGACTAAGGTAGAAACACTAGAGCATAGACCTCACAAAGATCTGCGGCCACCATCTTGAGTGGCAGTTAAACCTGAAGAAGCTAGTTCTGAGAACAGCCTCCGCAAGAGCCACTGGGAGTGAGGACGCCGCTGCAACCAACGTGGGTACAAGGAAAAGGGGAATCGTTTTTGCTGAGGGAAGAACTTAACAATACTGGCATTAGTTTTCCTGACAACTCATGTGTCGGTATGAGGCGCTGACCCTATGATGAAGCATGCCACCTTGGTGAGTGACGGTCTTGCCAGGAGGCGTAGATTGGTCAGTCAGATTGGTAGGGAGGTGTGAGCTTCAGATTTTCCCAAAATCAGGTTGGCATATAGGGCCTCATTATGACCCTGGAGTTCACCAGACTGCCAGGGTCACAGTCGCGGTCTGACCACCTCCAAAGCAGTGGTCTGACCGCAACATCATGACCATGGTAAAAGCACCATGGTCGGACCGCCAGTACCCCCATTTTTCACCCACCAGACAGCGTGGCGGTGCCTGTGGTCCCAATCCACCAGGGCAGCACTGCAAGCAGAGCTGTCCTGGGGATTATGATGACTCTCTCTGACGGCATTTACATGGTGGTTTTATTGCCATGTAAATGCTGGCGGAGACAGGGTGCCAGGGGGGCCAAGGGGGGCCCTGCACTGCCCATGCACTTGGCATTGACACTGCAAGGATCCCCCCTGGCAAACACTGTCACGCAAATCACTGTCTGCTTTGCAGACAGAGATTTGTGAGACAGGTGCTAGTGCACCCGACTCACAACAGAGTTGCGGATGGTCGTAGTATGAGTCAGCGTCAATGTTGTTGTGCGTTTCCTACTGGTCCAGCAGGAAGCTCATAATAGGGCCAGCGGGAAGGAGACAGCACTGGCAGTCTCCTGACCTGTGGGAGTTTGGCGGGCGGCCTTTTCCACCCGCCAAACTCCTAATGAAAGCCATGATGTTTAAATACTGTATACAACAAGCAGGATGCATGAGAAAAGCCTGTGGGGCAGTGGAAAGGGAGAAGATGACGATTGGTAGGAGAACTAGGAGAGAAAATACAATATTTTTCAAAATAACAGACATTTCTGAGGACGTTCATAATAGAGAGGGAGTGTGAGTGTGTGCATTTATGTCTGTGTGCATGTACAAATTCCTGGAGAAACCTGGCCGGCATCTCACCATACCCGACTAGGAGAACCTGTACCCAACTATTTACCAGAAAATACATTGTTTGGGGGATGTTACACCCCATACAACCCCCTGAAGCTACACCCTGGGTGTTGCATCCAAATAAAGAACATATCATGCCATCACCCAGTCAGGCAGGGTTACTCTCTCAAGCACAATCTCACAAATTTGGTCCATTATACCTTTGGTTGTTTGTATTTTGAGTTTTCTCAACTGCACTGGCAGCCAAAAGAGTGCTTGTAGAGCTGGTTTAACATGACCATGCTTCTGCACATTGCTGCATAATTTGGCTGCTGAATTTGTCCCCTTTGCAGTCTTTCAGTGAGTTTCCATGGGAATCTCATATAGATTACATTGCCATGGTAAAGCTGGAATATTATGTAGGATCAACACTGCATAATGTGTTAAAATATAAGTGCTGGGCCCAAAAGCTTTGCTCAGAATCCCATGGTCAGTGCTATCGAATGTCGAAGGTGCTGATAAAATATTGCTGCATATTCTTGATTCCACATCATGTCTCTCTGATCCACCACCAAACACTCCTGGCACCATTATCTCACTCTTTCATGTTACCCCTGCTTTCTTTCTTTGTGACTTCTTTTCCATCGTTCTCTTCCTCCATCCTTCTCCATTTTCAGTTTTTCGCCCCCATGCTCTGCTTCAAAGACTGATGAGGCAAAATATGTGTCGGTTCCCAAAATGAGTGCTGTTGGGGCTGAGGTCTGTGAGGATCGGACCAGCTCTACTGAGTGGTTGGCTTGCAGTAATGAGAGTATTTACCCGAGTACAGAAAGTTGTGGATTCGTCACTGTGACTACTGAATTGATTTGTGGTTATAATTACAGATCTGTGTGGAAAATGACATCTGAAGCATATTAGCCATTCAAACAGAAGCGTCTCAGTGACAGTGCTTTCCAATACCTGGTTCTTTGTTTTTGATCACTTTTGATGTTTTGAATTGAATACAGTTACTTAAAAAATCTTACATTATATGATAAAACAAAGAATTTTTAAAACCAACAAACTTATTAATAGTGAAAATACAAATATTGAAAGTGCTTTTACCTCTGGAATTAAGCAATTAAGTGAGCAAATAGTGCAAATGAGCTGTTCCCGGAGAACGTTTTAGCTTGAAGTGCCTGTGCCAGCACACAGAGATATGCAGTGTTAAAAAGCACCCCCTATCTTTGGGAGTGCAGCTGTCTTGTACTGTTGTTCAGCAGAGATGATTAACTTTGTTTGGCATGTCATTACTTGGGGTGTTTGTCCCTGCAAACAGAATAACATGCCTTGGAAGCACGTTCGGACTCCATTTACGATAAACAAGTTCCATAGGATCTTTCTGCCTGCCGTTAGCAATGTGGGGTAAATGCATATTAAGTGCATAAAGGATTGCTGTGACCGAGCCATAGCCTGCATGACAGAGTGGCAGGCTTTGGGGCCCATGGAGTTGTTGAGTCATTCGTTGGAAACAGGCTGAATTGGAGTGCTACAAATTTCGACTTATGGTAGCCACTAATGGCTGCAAACAGATAGCCCTGGGGAGTTAGGTTTCTGGAGGTGTTGATGCCTGGCCATGCATGACTGCTTTTGCAGGAGCGTTAGTTGTCTTGCTTCCAGGACAGGAATTGACCTTGTTAATTCATTGCTAGTCTGAAAGCCTGGAGTGATATTGGCAGATCCCACAGGTGCTACAGCAGACAGTGTTTTCAGGGCGCCTCCGCTCGCCTTGGCCCAGTGATTTGAGTGTCTGTGATCCTGGGTCTCTTTCCAAAAGAGGGATTTCAGTGTATTTGATGGACTCCTTTGGGCAGAAGACAGATATTTAAGGAGTACCAATTGTTGCATTAGTTCTTGGTCGAGAAGCCCAAATTCTAGTCGATAAGCTTTGCTCTTGGCATTGTTAAGGGAATAATCACACTGCCCTGAAAGGTCACTGATCTACAGGAAAGCATTGGAATCAGTTTTGATTTGATTACTGTTAGAGTGGGTTTTCAGCTTGGCATGACAAATTTGCTGTGTAGTGTTTGAAAGGACGTGATCAGCGAGGCCAGACGTTATTTCAGGGCATTTAAAAGCAGCTTGGAAGAGGTCCTCTCTTGTAGCCAAACCCCCAGATATTTGTAGCTGGGAATTCTTTCTACTGTGCTGCTGCCCAGGTACCATTTACCTTCCTTTTTTGCTTTTTCCCAAAGATGACTATTTTGTTTTATTCTAGATTGACTGTCATCTGGTTTGTTTCACAATAAGATGCCAAGGTGTCCAGCAGGTGTTCCAGACCTATCAGTGTTAGATTCATGATCACAATGTCATCTGCAGACTGTAAGGATGTCATCAGGTGCTGCCCTAAATTAGGGGGGAAAGAATGTGCTTCATCCAGTGCCAGACTTAGGGCTGAAATAAACATTTTGAATAGTGTTGGGGTGAGGACACAGCAATCAAATAATTGGCCAAGTGTGCTATTCCAGAACCCTGGATCTTGTTTGAATATTGAGACGGGTATGCTTTTTGGGCCAGGGGCCCCTGAACCTCCTATTGCCTTTATTTTTTTGACAGTGGTGGCTGGAGATATAGAGAGAGCCCACGACGTCTCTTTCAGGTTGGGATGTGGCGTTGTTGGTTCGTTGCAGCAATATAATGACCTGATGTGTCTCAGCCATGCCTGTTAAGGAACCTTGCTGCCAGCATCACGGGCACGGCCACACTCTAACTGATTTATCAGGGTCCACAGTGGATTGCTGTTTTTTCTTTTTCAAGCGTATAAAATTTCAATACATTGTTGTTCATTGATTGCACTTTTTTGCTTTCCAGATGGATTTCATGGTCTCTTCAAACGAAGTTACATTTCATCCAATGAAATAAGTAGTCAGATTCTTATATACCCACACTAGTGCTATGAAGTTCAATGGGCGCGTTCGGCTTTTTTAATGGTGTATTGTTAGACACATCTGAAAGGCCTGCGGGTGTCTTACCTCCCTCAGTGAGTGATTTCTGACAATGGCATTTCAGTTGACAACATTCTTTTTGCATCTAACTCAGTTATGCATTTTACCACCGGTTGGTGGCTTTCTGTCCTGAATGAGTGTTTGCTAGAGGCCATCTTCTCCAAAATGTGCTGATATTTCAGTACAGGCTTGTCATCATAACCCCTTTTGTATGGACACTGCAGGGTGGCTCAAGGACAAGGATAAAGTAAGACTACTCTCAAATCCCCCTTTGCTTCTATATTTATCAGTGGCGACTGGCAGCTTTAGGAGGGAGGGGGCGGGCGGGAAGCACACACACACACTCATTCATTAACGTACGCACATCCATTAACACTCATAACATTCAAACATGCACGCACACACCAAACATTCATTTTAAAACATCACACACACACACACACACTTACCTTCAGCCTCGAGGTCCCAGGATGGTTGGGACTGCTGCCTTCCCTCATTGGCTGACCTTAGGTCAGCCAATGAGGGAAGGCAGCAGTCCCAGCCTCCTCACAGCGTGGGATGGGGTGAGTGAGACTGCTGACCCCACCCCACTCTGTGACGAAGTGTCACTGATTGACATTCGCCCTGGGCGCTTCAGGGCTTAAACCTGAAGCGCCCAGGGAGAAGTCAATGGGTGACGCTTTCCTCATTACCCAGGTGAGGGCCTCGAGGCACCTTTTCTGAGCCAAGGAGGTCACACCCCTAGGAGCTGTGACCTCCTCAGCCCAGCAAAGTTGAGCTCAGGCAGCCAGGAGTCTGCGCAAATTGCGCATGTCTCACTTCTGGCTGTCTGAGCTGAAAATGGAGAGTGTCTGTCAGGCTGACCTTTGTTCAGCCTGTCAGACACTCTTTATGAGGGGCGAAAGGTGGGGGGGTGTGGCCCCTCTGCCCTAAAGGACGGGCCGCCACTGATATTTATGAGTATTACCCTAAAACTCAGGATCTGCCCATCCATGCTTAATCTGAGCCAGTGATTGCAGTGAAGGCAAACCAACACTCATTTTTCTGCATAAGACATTAACGGGAGCAATAAGGGGAAAAAATACAAAAAATAGAAAGACGGAAGAAGAGAAAAACAGAAAGCTAATTACAAAGCGAGAAAGGAGGAACCTGCAAGAGTGAGAGAAAGGGACAGGGAGTGGTAGCGGATTAAAGTGGCAAGCTTGGGTTTAAGGCTATGCAGCCTTGGTATTAGGCTTGTCAACATTTAATTGCACAAGCCATGAGCTTCAGAGCAGAGCCCTTGCACTGACACTCGTTGTTTACAAGCTAAGCACTGAGCTCATCACATATGGTTAATGTTTTAAGAGTTAATTTTAGGACCTGTATTCAAAAGGTGTCCAACAGCTTGTGAAGCCTTAGGCAGGTATTCGGTCTAGGGGAGGCGCCTCCACAATGAAAGCTTCCTACATTCATCTCTGCAGCCATGAAAAGTTTAATTTAGGCCAATGATGCTCTGCTATCAGATCACACAGTGGTTCCATATCCTTCCTCCAATTGTTATTTATCCTTGCAAATAATGTAGGTAGACAGAGCAGAATACTTGGGCAGTGCAGCTTCAAAACTCAAAACTACCCTTTGTTTTAAATATTTTGAGAGTAGAACTTTAAATTGCTATCTAGCTTCACTTTGCCTTGCATGTGACAATCTGTGAGGTACTCCTTCTACAATCATTAAAAATAGGTAAGTGCACAATATGGAACTGCACAATTCTTCTGTGAGCTAATACAATATGCAATAGACACTTCAAACATGCATTGGCTGAAGAGGGCTGACCTAAGCCTCCTCTGTGTACGTTTGTGAGTGTTGATGCCATGGGGTCTGGCAGGCAGCTTGAGCTGTCTGTTTCCTGACCTAGTCCACTCATCTCATAAGTGCATTCAATGGTGCATCATAATCGTTCCCAATAATGGATGACAAACCAGCCCTTCCTGTATTGCCATCCTCCAACCAGGGACATGCATGTCAACAGACCTTTACCTGCCCAGCTACTGGGAGCAAAGACAGTGAGTGAGCAAATGACACACAATCAGAGCTGGCATGTCTGGAGCCCTAGAAGAAGTCCTGCCTTTATTGCTGATTTCCACTTTCTGTCTTGAGCATGGATAGCAGTGTAGAGCAAAATCAATAATCTGTTAGCACATGAGAACAACAGATGTGAACACTCACCCTCCTGTCCCCATGCTCCGGTCTGGTGTGTGATTGGATGCCCGCGTGGATTCCTTGTTATAAACCTTGAGGAGTTTTCTGCCCTGGATGTTCCGGACATAATTTAATTTCATTGATGACAGAGTGAGAGAACACAATTGGAGCAAGCTATTGGCAGGAGGTGGGAACAGAGAGACACAGTGTTCCTGCCGACTGTGCCAACAGATATTTAAACAAGTTATCCTAACAAGTGACTCAGTGTTTAATAAGAGCTTAACAGATGCATTTATATTAAATGAATCAACTGTTAAAATGCTTGGTAAATAAACATTTTACATTGTTATGTTATTTTATTAAGCGCACTGCTACCTACACAGGTGTCCTAGCACTGAAGGGAGGCCTGAGTGAGGCGGATGGAAGGTGGTGGCAGAGGATAGAGCCAGGCCTCTCTGAGGTGCAGCAAGTGTTGCAATCTGAGGACCGGTAACAGAAGGGGGGTCAACAGGTTGGTCACAGCGACTGAGAAGGCGCTGCCGCCAGAGTCCGGTTCAATCTGGATACTGACGGGAAAGGAGCATCAGTGGACCGAAGGGTGCAGGCCGGGAGCATAGTGTGTGAACTTATTTCTAAGGTAGATTGGGCACGTTTAATGATGGGCTCCGTGGACGACAGAGAGATAAAAGCAATTATTTTCACATGTGAGAGCCAATGCAATAAGTCTAAAGCTGCAGATGAAGCATGCCAATGAGCAGCAAGTTTGGTTGATGCATTTTGAATGAACTGAAGTTTCTTCAACAGGCCTGGGAACACCCTCAAAAAAAGAGAGTTGCAGTAGTCCAAACGAATCAGAATACGTGTGAGGCTACTGGGAAAAGTGGCAACATTTTTTCTCAGTACCTGTAGTGTCCTGCTGGACACGTTCTAGTGTTTTGCCAATCACTCGGCTGAGGGCTGGCCTTCCATCTACACCCCACACTCACCCAACACAGACATCATCGGTCAGGTGACCCTGCCAATAAAAAGGGCAGGGCGCACGTGCCCAAGGCCAGTTACTAGCACCATGCCACTGTGTCTGCGTCACGTTATTTCAGTAGCATGAGGGCCTAGGGACCCCAACACTACATTGGCGACGAGTGGGTACAACAACCCCACGTGTCCGCAGACAACTGCTTCGGTGTTGGTCGTGGAGGGAACAAGACAGTGACCCGGTGGAGAGACAGGTGCCCGCCCTGAGCCCTGAAAAGATGAGGGAAACGGGAGTGCCGTTCGGCACTCCAACAAGAATGAGGTGAGCCTGGGGGTACCCTCCACATCGAGAAACACAGCCCACAGTGCTAGGGAAGGCGGCTGCGACGCTGGAAGGAGAAAATGGTGCTGCCACGCGCCACAGAAAAAACGAATGCGGTAATGACCAAGGCTGCCCCCCCTTTGAAAATGCTCATGGCAAAAAGCACAGCCCGCAGGGTGTGGGAAGGTTGCTGGGGCCGCAAATAATATGCGCATACAGTGCTGTCAAGCACCGTGAAGAACTGAGGGGCACCAAACAATGCCGAGGCCAGTCGCCTCTGTCCCCAAGAAAAGAATGCGGTCCGCACCGTGTGCCATGCTGCTGCGGCCACGCTTTAAGGAAATAGTGTGATCATGCACCAAAAATAATGAAAATGCCCAGGTCCGTTTTCCCCTGTTCTTTTGAAATAATGGTGCTGTTGCGCACCGAAGAAGAAATGCCCAGGGCTGCCCTCACCTCAAAAATGCCGCCAACACGGAAGGCTGCTGTGGCCAAAACGAAGCAGAAGGTGCAATGGTGCAGACACGCACCGAAACAAACTAAACAGGATGGTGCAAACACGCACCAAAGTTCTAAAATGCTGAGGGGGTGCTCGCAGCACAGGCCTGCGACAGCCTGCACCA
The DNA here is from genome assembly GCF_031143425.1 of Pleurodeles waltl. Classification (NCBI taxonomy): domain Eukaryota; kingdom Metazoa; phylum Chordata; class Amphibia; order Caudata; family Salamandridae; genus Pleurodeles; species Pleurodeles waltl. Next base: position 1,146,891,617 of record NC_090439.1, read on the forward strand.
ATAATGCTGACCCCCACCACAGTTTTGCTCCCTTCACACAGCGAACATCAAAAAAATAATGTGTGATCTGTCCAGAGGTTTCCATAATACCAATATCTGCCTTTTTCCACGAGGTTTTGCTGCTTGGCTGGAAACAGAAAAAAAAGGAGGACGGGAAGGAAAAAATGAAGAAAAGAGGAAAGAAAAGTGTAAAAAAAGAAGAAAAATGACACTTATCTGCAGCCCCCACCAGCCTGACAACTCCTCCGGCAGCATGCCCTCCTCACCGGTGTCTGCTTCAAACAAACGAGGCCCGCTGGGGAGAAAGACTGTCTTCAACTTGAAAAGAAATGTACTAGTGGCATCCAGTGGCCAAAGTTGGTACTGCACACTTGTTTCTACTTTAACAGGGAAACAAGTTCTGTTAAAGAAAGGTTTACAGTAACACCCTAGAGAGTGACTGTACCAGACCAACAGCACGCCCGCGGATGGAAACGGCTCAGAAGACGGAAACGGCGCATAAGATGGAAACTACGCTGCACAGGGAAGGAGAAGACTGCAGCTGTCCCAGCCAAGCTGCAACGGTGAGGAATGGACGCAAGTGCCACGTGAGGCACAAAAAGAGCGTGGATGACCTGTGCAGCCTGTGGCGGCTGTCCACCGCTGAAACAAGGCCACATGCCCCAGTAAGTGATGGACATCACAGCAGGACAAGAAAGGGACATGACAGGTGTTAACAAAGGACACCCAGAGATGAAACAAAAAAAAAGAGACTATGGCCCTCATTCTGACCTTGGCGGGCGGCGGAGGCCGCCCGCCAAAGTCCCGCCGTCAGGTTACCGTTCCGCGGTCGAAAGACCGCGGCGGTAATTCTGACTTTCCCGCTGGGCTGGCGGGCGGTCTCGTTCAGACCGCCAGCCAGCCCAGCGGGAAAGACGCTTCCACGATGAAGCCGGCTCGGAATCGAGCCGGCGGAGTGGAAGCTGTGCGACGGGTGCAGTTGCACCCGTCGCGTATTTCACTGTCTGCGCAGCAGACAGTGAAATACATGTAGGGGCCCTCTTACGGGGGCCCCTGCAATGCCCATGCCAGTGGCATGGGCACTGCAGGGGCCCCCAGGGGCCCCGCGACCCCCCCCTACCGCCATCCGGATCTCGGCGGTCCGACCGCCGGGATCTGGATGGCGGTAGGGGGGGTCAGAATCCCCGCGGCGGTGCAGCAAGCTGCGCCGCCGCGGAGGATTCAATGGGGCCGCGGTACACTGGCGGGACCCCGCCAGTGGTGCCGGTCCGACCGCGGCTTTACCGCCGCGGTCGGAATCCCCATTGAAGCACCGCCGGCTTGTCGGCGGTGCTCCCGCGGTCCTCCGCCCTGGCGGTCAAAGACCGCCAGGGTCAGAATGAGGGCCTATGTCACATGAGCACAGAGCTGCGCCAGAGAACGTGACGACGCGGGTAAAACCTGCAAAGATAGAGAGAGCACCCGAGAGCGTGGCATAACGCACAGGACAAGAGGCCGTGCCAGCCGGCCTTACTGCAAAACAAGATGGCCACCGTTGGCCCATCACACAGCAGGTCATCAGAAGTGACCAACCCTGCAAAGCACGCCCAGGTTCAAGCAGGACCCACTGCTGAGAAGCCACTGCCTTGACGTGCAAGCACTGCGCCCTCAAGTGAAGAGGAGGCGGGAAAGGAAGTGGCCCGCCATCACTGCCCTGCAACAGGCCAGAGACTAACCAAGGAGTGTCCTCCCCCACACTGCCTCAAGACGGAGTCAGCAGCAACTCACAACAGGCAAAAGGAGAGTCGCACAACCTGAGTGGCACGACGCCACTACTGCAACACAGGGAAGAGACCCTAGTCCTTGGATAGGACTTGACACAAAAGAAAGACAAGTGGCCAGACGCCACAACAAAGGAGAAGAAAGCGTGGCACAACACCACGCTGTGAAGAAGGAAGAAAGGAGATTGTGTGACATCACCTGTCACACTGCAACACCTGACGACCACAGAAGAACAAGAGTGGAAGATCAACAGGGTGGAGAGATGGAGGACTCCTGCCACAAAGGAAGAGTGCACCCACAGACAAGACAGCCACCAGCATGCGGTGACATCATTGGAGACAGCTCAGCAGGAGTACCAAATGTAAGACACCATGCGCGAACCACATACTTGCCCCACGCTTCACAGTTAAAGCAGATGGCATCACTGCTAGCATCTGCACATGAGGAAAAGAAAGACTGCACTAGCTATGGCGAAGTCCCTCCAGTCACCCTCACTCCAGTAACATCACTCGTCATCCAGGTGAATGTCAAGCACCATCATTGCCAGGTGCATTACAGCATCCATCAAAGGAGCAGTTAAATAACCAGACTGGAGTCCCACACCGCTGCTTTAATGCTCTGAAGAACCAGTCAACCAATGACCACCTGCTCACCCTGACTGTATCCTGCTCTCGGTGGCAAGAGCAAGTTGTGACCTAGACCCATCTACCCCCGTTGATTGCATGAGCGACTAGGCAGTGGCTCATAGGAGGTCTTGCAGCTGCCCTGAGTGGCACACGAGCAGCCCCAGCGCAGACCACAAGCAGTCCCATGGCAACCTAGACAAGGGGCCTCCCAAGCGTGAGAGAGGACTTGACATTGCCCCTCCGATGAAGTCAAGGAGACAGCAAGGCTGTGCAATGGAGACTCCAACAGGTCACAGCACACCAAGACTGTCTTCAGTGAATTAACACAACACCAACAAGACACCCTCCTGGCAACATGAGAGACAATTTCCCAAAGACCATCTGAGAGCCCACCTACACCTGGTCCAGGTTGGCAAGCGCCCTGCAACGAAACATCCACCCTTGCGGTTGCAAGAATTACTTGATCGTGGCTCCTGTCAGAGAGCCTGCAACGGCCCGCAGATGGCGTACATGCAGCCCAGCACAGTCCACGCCAATCCCGTAGAAAACCCATTGAAAAGGCCTCACGGAAGTTTCAGAATGAAGAATCCACAAACGAGAGGTGGTCTGGAAGCAGCTCTGCCAACAAAATGTCAGGATGTACAAAGGCTTCAGAGGAGGACTTCACACCATCACAGATGTCATCAGTTTTTGAGGGATTGGAATTCATGAAGCCAGGATGTTTCAACAAGCATATTCACAGCAGACTCCATCACCGCTCTTGATGCACCCAATTCGAATGACGCACCCAATTCGAACAAATTGAACTGTAAACACCACCAGCCTCGCCATGAGTGCCCACAGGACTGAACCACAGTGCATCAGTGGACACTTAACCAACCATCTGAATGTCAGAGTCCGGACTTCTTCCACACAGTGTTTGTGCCCGGCTGTACCTGGTTAAATCATGGACTCGTGCGGAAGTGTCCTTGTGCTCCCAGCTGCACCTGTCCCCTGCAATACTGCGGCCTGCCTTCTCGAGGCCGAGAGACTGATGGTGGTGTTTTTGTGACTTTGTTTTGTTCCTCAATAAAGTTTTGGAGGAAGTTAGTGTCCTGCTGGACACGTTCTAGTGTTTTGCCAGCCACTCGGCTGAGGGCTGGCTACCCAACACAGGTGTCATCAGACAGGTGACCCTGCCAATAAAAAGGGGCGGACGCACGTGCCCAAGGGCAGTTACTAGCACCATGCCACTGTGTCTGTTTCACATTATTTCAGTAGCATGAGGGCCTAGGGCCCCCAACACTACAGTACCCACAACAGCAAGCAGCAGTTAACACAACAGAAGCTTAGCATGCCTTGCCAAAGAGAGGTCATAGGCCAGAAAAAAACAAGTTTTTCATGAATTTCACTAGGTCAGATGACACAGGCAAAGACGGAGGTCAGAAAGAAGATGGAAAAGTTAGGAGAGGAGAGCTGTGGCAAATTGAGAGCAGTTAAACTTTAGGGCATTGAGCCCAACCGACATGCAGTTGTGGAAAGGGTCGGAAGATGCAGGACCCAATTGGCCCATAAAGATGATTAATTGAGCACCATCTGCATAATTCACACAGTTGAGTCCAAAAGACTATTAATATTGTCAGAGGGGCGAATGTAGATTTTAAACGTGGGACTCAGTGCCGACCCCTGAGTCACTCTTTCCGTTAATGGTTTATGTTCTGGCATTTAAAGTGGAAGTACATGGCTTGACACTTATCCTTTAGGTAGCATTTACACCTCAGTTGAGCCAGACCACTGATGTCAGCCTTTAACATTCAGGACAGAATTACAAAATGTGATACTCTGTCAAATGCGGTAGACAAATCCAACAGCACCAGGGATACTGGCTTTGCCATGTCTGACTGCAGAGCTGCTTCTGTGCTGTGCCCTGACCTGAAACCAGAATGTACAGGCTCCAGAACCTGGCTTGCTCCTAGCTGGCCAGAGATTAGCTTGGGTACATGTTTTTCCAAGGTTTTATTTGCAAAGGAAAGCTGCAAAATTGGCCTGAAATGAGATAAGGGGTTAAGTCAGAACTGGATTCTTTATAAGTGTACAATTAGTGCCTTTTTCCAATCTAGTGGAATTGAAGCATTCTTTACAGAGTGGTTACAAACCTTTCACAAAGGGCATCCAAGTTCATTCTTTGCAACTTCCCACTCACTTGGTGTATTCCGATATGAAACAGATTCAGAAGCAATTGACTCAGTAATGAATTCAGTGTTCCAAATGAAATGAGAAAAAGTGATCAAGGCAGGAAGCTTTAACTACATCTCTCCCTGCTTCCAACCATCTGGGGAGACATTATAAATCATCAATATTGCCTTGACCACCAAAGAAGACACGATGTATGACTGTGAGTGGAAATTAAATGGAACAACCTCATCTAACCACCCGAGCTGTGTATGCTAATGTCTCTGAGTGTTCAATCGCTACTAATGCACACTTCGGTGTAAATAAGGAATGTGCTATTGTGAGAATGTCCTTTGAGGATTTTCAGCTGCCAAGATATTAATCATATAGTATTCTCTTTCATTGTGACTACAATGCATTTCCAATGATTTAAGCCAATGAAAAATTTAATTTCTGCCCTCTGAAAGATAGTCATTATGCCAGGTAGATTCAAGTCTCTTGCAACCATTATGACATTGGCAGTCTTTTTGTAAGACCGCTGTGCTGGCGGTTGTCAAAAGACTGGCAGTGTCGGCGGTCTCATGATTGCCATATTACGTGTCAGAGACCGAAGGCCACCAGATTACAGCCACAAACCTGACACCGCCAGGCATGCTGAGGGCAGGTGAGAGGTGTTTCCACCACCAGCACCCCAAAAGTACTCCACCCACCGTATTACGAGACATAATACGGCACGGACAGCAATCCCCTCCCAGACGACCACCTCACCCAGACAGGTAGGTGCACCTTCCCAAAGGGGGGGGGGGAGACCACCACCGCGAGCGTGGGCTCATAAAGAGGGCCTTAGCCTCCTTTAGGGCAGGGGTGAATCATAGGGCAAATGGCCTATTTCTCTTAGCTCTTAAGGGCAGTATTGCATTGGGTGTGTTGTGGGAGGGTGTGGTGTGTGCACGTGTGTGGTGTGTGTGTATGTGTAGCAGTATGGGTGTGTGTGAGTGCGTGTGTGTATGTATGTGTGCGTGGAGTATGTGTGTGTCTGAATGGAAGCAGAGGGGAGAGGGGTTTGTCGGGATATGAGTGAGTAGGTGTGTATATTGGGATGCGTGCGAGTAGTGGTGTTTGTATAGGTGCGTGTAAGCGAGCGGGGGTATATGTCAGGGAGTGTGTGGGGTGCATCTATGAAGGTGTGCAGATGACTGGGGGTGAGTGTACGTATGCGTGGGGTCAGGTGGGGTGTTTGTATGTCGGTGTGAGAGCGATTTGGGGTGTATATCAGGGAGTGTGTTGATGACTGGGGGTGCATGTATGAAGGTGTGCGGATGAGTGGGTTAGCGTGTATAAAGGTGTGCAGATGAGTGGGGGTTCAGGTGGGGGTGCTTGCTAGTGTGCGGATAGATGGGGGTGTTTGAAAGTGTGTGGACTGGTGGGTGGGGTGTTTGCAAGTGTGTGGCCGGTTGGGGGTGTTTGCAAGTGTGTAGACAGGTGGAGGGTGTTTGCAAGTGTGTGAGCGGGTGGGCGTGTGTATGCCAGTGATAGGAATGGGGATTCCTGTCGCTGGGTGCTTTACCACCAGGGTTTTCGAAAAGCCTGGCAGTTTTCTACCTCCGAATATGGCCAGCGGTCTTAGGTCGGCTGCTGCCCCGCAGGAGCTCACCGCCAGCCACAGCGGTCTGACCAGACCGGCGGGACTGGCTGCAGTGTGGCAGTATGGCTTCGGACAAACTGCCGGACTCGTAATGTTGCGGTCTTTACTGCTGGGTCCGCGGCAGTAAGACCGCCACCGCGAGTTTGGCGGTCTTAAAACCGCCACACTCATAATGAGGGCCATAGCCTCCTTTAGGGTGGGGTGAATCATGGGGAAAGTGACCTATTTCTCTTACCTCTTAAGGGCAGCATTGCATTTAGGGCTGTGTCAACCAATCAGACATAATTGTTATATCTGTGGGAATCGACTGTTGGAATCCTAACTGAAGCACAAACAACTCCAAACTCCTTTCCCTCAAAAGTAATTTGCAACATTTCATGGCTTGGCTTTTAGAAAAAACATATCTGCAGGCTTAAGTACAGAGTGATAACAATCTACCCTCAAATGCCTATTGACTTTAACATATGCTATTCACAATGATTACTTGAGGCCTACTGCCTTTATAGTAAATTTTCATTATAAACAATAAGGCATGTAACCTTTATCATTGACCTGTAATGATATATTTTATCAATGCCCTGTCACCATAACAAAGTGAGACCTACTGTTTTGGCCATAAGCCTTCCCATCAGGTATCTATCAGGTATACCATAAAAAAACTATAAGTATATACAAAATACAATTTTAAGAACATATAAAATCCCTACTAATAGAACATAATATGGATTAACATAGTGCAAATACTTTGGCTTCATGGTTTGTTCGGGTGGGTCACCAACACCAAAACTCTTACCTACTACGGTAATCTGCGATATTCCATGTTATCGAAATCTCTGCCTATAGGCTTTAGCATGGGCTTGGTATAGTAATTCACCCTTAAAAGCCTATTGGCTTTAACACATACTCTTCATAATAATTCAGTAAGACCTATTGTTTGTCATAACCTATCATTATAAACAAGTCACACCTAAGGAATCTGACATAACGTTCACCAGTACACTAATATGATCTCTAGCCTTTACCAGTGGTTCAACACTATATATAACACAGGCCTCCTGAAGTGCTCATAAGCTGACAACCATCAGGCATGCATTCATCAATTCACAAATAAGTTCTAATTTACATTTGCCAAAACAATATACAACTCCTTTTAACAAAGCAAGATGTAACAAAATACCTATCTGCAGGCTTTAATTTAGAGCCATAACAATTTATACTTCAATGCCTAATGTGATGTTATATATTTATGTATGCTATGTAAATTTGTATGTTTTGTGTATTTGTATGTTATATTATGTACATTTGTATGTTATGTTATGTAGTTGAATGTTATGTTATTTGTATTTGTAAGTTATGTTCTGTGTATTTGCATGCTATGTTTATTTGTATGTTGTTATGTGTATCTGTATGTAATGAAAAGTTTATGTATGCTTGGTTGTACATTTGTATGTTATCCCTATTTGTATGTTTTGTTATGTGTATTTGTATGCATTGGTATTTGTAGTGGCTTGTAATGTCCTGTTATGTGTATTTGTATACTTTGTGCATTTGTACATTATGTGTAGTTGTATGCTACATTATGTACATTCACATGTTATGTGTCTTTATATATTATGTTGTTTTATATTAGGTAATATGTAGTTGTACATTATGTGCATTTGTATGTTTTGGTATGTGTATTTATATGTTATGTGAAGTGTATTTGTATGTTTTTACATTGTGTCATGTCTGTAGCTTAATGTTATGTTGTGTATATTTGCATATTACATCATAGAATGCACATTTGTATGCTGCATTATGTCATGTGGGTTTGTATGCAATGTTATGTGTACTTGTTATGCTATTTGTATTGATATGTTATGTGTATTTGCATGTCATGTTATGTGTATTTTCATGTTAAGTTATGTGTATTTGTATGGTATGTATGTTATCTGTATTTGTATGGTATGTGTATGTGTTGTATATTATGGGTATTTGTATGTTGTGCCATGTGCATATGTATGTTATGTGTATTTGTTTTATTTTCTTATGTGTATGTGCATGCTGTGTTATGTGTATTAGTATGTTGTGTCCATTTTTATGTTATGTGTCTTTGCATGTTACGTAATGTTATGTATCTTTGTATGTTATGCTATCTTGTGTATATGCTGTGAGGTGTATTTGTATGTTATATTATGTGTATTTGTATGTTATGTTCTGTTATGTGTATTTGCATGTCATGTTCTGCTATGTGTATGTTATGTCATTTTATGTTATGGTATATATGCTTGTATGCTATGTTATGTATATTTGTATGTTATGCTATGTGTATTTGTATATTATCTTATGTTCTGTTGTATGTATTTATATATTTGATGTATGTGCATGTTAAGTATTGTGTATATTATGTTTGGGTATGTTATGTGTATTTATTTGTTATGTTATGTGTATTTGCATTTTATGTTATCTCATGTTCTGTATATTTGTATGTGATGTGTACTTGCATGTTATATTATGTGTCTTTGTATTTTATATTTTGTATATTTGTATGTTTTGTATATGTGTATGTTTGTGAATGTGATGGGATGGTATGTGAATTTATATAATATCTTCTGTGTATTTGTATGTTATGTGGTGCTGTGTATATGTATGTTATATTAAGTGCATTTGTATGTTATGTAATATTATGTAATGTTATATTTATGTGCTATGTTATGTGTATTTGCACGCTATGCTAACTTATGTTATGTGCATTTATATGATATGTTTGCATGTTATGTGTATTTGCATGGTATGTGTATGTTATGTTATTTGTGTGGTATGTTATACTATGTGTATTTGAAATGAATACACATACAACTCTGGAACCAAATCAAGCAATTTCAGCGGTTTGACCACTACCAATAGGGCTTCAGATCTGGTCACAGCACTGAAACGGCTCTAACACACATTGTGACTACTTGACCAGAACAAGCCTTGCATGCTTATACTTCTTGATCCCTCCTTGGCATTTGATACGGTCAAACATGACAAAATGATGGGGTTTTCTGGTCCAGTTTTGAACTAGTTCGCCTCGTTCCTTCATAACCGAATGCAAAGAATTAAAGTCAACCAATCCCTTTCTAACAATATGTCAGTTTCCATTGGAGTGCCTTAAGGATCTGCACTTTCTCCCACACTTTTCAACTTATTCATGGAACCTCTCACTGAAATCCTGAATCACTTTAACATACATTATCACATATATGCCAGTGATACTGAATTGTACATGAAAGTTTTCTCAGCCAATGATCTCAAATCTATAAACTGTGCCCTACTGAAAACTCAACAATGGTTATCAAGTAAACATCTTATGCTAAACACACTGAAGACGGAGTTTCACCTGATTGCCCCGCAACCACTCTGCCCCCACACAAGATTGGACTCAAACAACTAAAGGCACTCAACTGTACCTCACATGTTGTTGACTCCACTAGATTATTACACTGGGAAAGTACCTCAATATGCAACATCAGGGGTACCACCAGAGGAGCTACCCACCAACTCAACACAATAAGGAAAATCAAACCATTTCTGACTCCAAATGACTTACAGTTAGCAGTCCAATCTACAGTAATCTCCCATTTAGATTATGGGAGTACGACCCTGGCAGGGTTACCCAAAGCTAGGCTAGCCCCTTTAAGGGCTGCAGTTAACTCAGCTGCTAGAATCATCACAACACCAAGAAAATGTGATCACATCACATCAGATCTAATACAACTCAAATGGCTCTTTCTCAAAGCAAGGATTCAGTTCACGATAGCCTGATTGACACAAAAAGCTTTTCATTATAACACTCTTGTGCTCCTCGCAAAAAAAATAGAACTATCTAGTATGAATCGGTCCATAAGAAGTTCTAACACTCTACAGCTGAAACATAGAAATTCATAAAGATAAGAATTTATAACTGCTCCTTTTCCGGTCTTACCATGAACACTGTTCCTCCTGAAACCAGATCTGACCTTTCAACTTCTTCATTAAAAAAAGAAGTAAAATAGTTGCGCCTGAATAAAAACCTACAACTATAGACATGAAGCCTCTCAAAACTGAGTATTATTTTGTGGATACAGCCATGGGCTCCACTTTACTATGCAATTTTTGTTACTTGCTATCTACTGTGCTTCTTGTTTTTCTTTTACTCATTTTGTATGCTTAACCTGTCATTATATGTACAGTATTCACTATTTGCATCTATACTTATTTGCGTATCAACTCTCTGTACAGCCCCCTGATACCCTGATGGATCTAGTTTTCGCTTTATAAAACTTCTCAAATAAAAGTATTTGTATGGTATCTTATGTGTATTTGTAGGTGATGTTACGTTATGTGTATTTGTATGCTGTGTTATGTTATGTATAATTGTATTAGGTAACATTATGTTATGATATATGTATTCAATTGTATTGGTATGTTGCGTGTATTTGCATGTTATGTTGTGTGATATTTTTATGTATATTTGTATGTTATATTATGTCATGTTATGTTCTGTGTATTTGTGTGTTTTATATTATGTTTATGTTATGTTTTGTGCATTCAAATATGATGTGTGATGTTACTGTGTGTGTATTCCCATGCTATTGTATATTATGTTATGCTATGTTGTGTTATGTCATGTTATGTGTATTTGTATATTGTGTTATGTTGTTATAGATGTATTTGTATGCAAGTGTATGTGTATTTGTATGTTATGGGCATTTGTGTGTTGTGATATGCATGTTATAATATGTGTATTTGAATGTGGCGTTATGCTATGTTGTATGAATTTGTATATTATGTTACATGAATTTGTATGTTATGTTGTCATATCTGTATGTGTATTATATTATTGTATGTTCATTTGTATATTATGAGTATTTGTATGTTACGGCATGTGTACTTCTATGTTGTTATGTTGTGTGTATTTGTATGTTATGTTATGTGTTGGTTATGTCACTGGTATATGTATGTTGTATTGTGATATGTTTTGTTATATTACATGCATGTTTATGTTTTGTGCATTGGCATATAATTTTCTGAGTTATTGAATGTTATGTGATGTGTATTTGTATGTTATGGGTATATCAATGTTATGGTATGTGTATTTGTATGCTATATTATGTCACTTTGTAGCTTATGTGTATTTGAATGTTATTTTATGTGTATTTGTATGTTATGTCATGTTCATTTTTTTTATATTATGTGTATTTTATGTTATTTGTATTTGTTATTTTATATCATATGTATTTGTGTGTTATGTATGTTTATACGCCATGTTATATTTTGTGCATCTGTATGTTTTATTATGTTATGTATATTTGTATTATATATATATGTATATATATAACTTGTGCCCTCGCCATGCACAGTTGTCTCATCAATAAGCTTATTGCAAATGTTGTATTGAGAGTATGAAAAGTGGCATAGAATATGTAATCAATGATATAATATGAGGAGTAATTAGCAGTGCATAGTGAGGGAGCGAGATATATTTACCTTGGGACGCAAGTTTTAATTACTTGAAAGAACTCTAAATAGAACTAATGAATTTCTATGGTTTTGTATAAGTAAATTCAGAACCTAAATTTAATGTCCCTGTAACCTTTGTTTTTTTCAGTGAATTTCTATGTAATAATTGTAATTGCTACACGTAAATGCAACTGCCTGCAGCCCAGCACAGAAGCTAACCCACTATAAGCACCCAACCTCTGTCAGTGTGAAAATAGGTGTGAGAGGCTGTATCTGTAGGTAAGAGTGGCTGTCAGAGTGTCTGTCTGGGCGTGAGAGTGCGTACATCAGTGTTTTAGTGGGTGCATCAGTATGTGTGTAGGTCTGTGAGTGGGTGCATCAGGGTGTCAATGGGGGTGTGAGTGGGTGTGTGACAGTCTGAGTGGGTGTGTAAGTGAGTGTGTAACTGTCTGAATGGGTCTGAGTGGGTGCATGAGGGTCTGACTGGGGTTTGAGTGAGTGCATGAGGGTCTGAACAGGTCTGTGAGTGGCTATGTGAGTGCCTTAGTGGGTTTGTGAGTGGGTGAGTGAGTTGGTGCATAAGTGCCTGAGTGGGTGTGTGAGTGGGAGAATTGATTGAAAATGATAGAGAGAGAGAAAAACTGAGAGGGAGAGAGACAGAGTTTTTAAGGCTTTGATGTCTGATATATTTAGAATGAGTTATTTCTCTCGAATTGACAATAAAAAATGTATTTGTTTTTTAAATAAATATAATAATATTTTCTATCAAATCAAAAAATGGAAATGAGTCCAGCTGTACTCGAATCCCCATAGCTCAGTGTGAAGGTCTATGACCTTTACACTGAGCTATGGGGTTTTTTTTTTATTTCTTTATTCTAACCCTTTATAGGCTTTCAAATCATTTATTTATTAAAAAAAAAAAAATCAAAAGCCCTTTAAGGGCTATCTGGCACCACGGGGGAAGCCTTAAGGGCTCCCCCTCAATCCCTACATCTATTTTTAATAAAAAAATGTTTCAAACAAAAACATTTTTTAAATACCCTTTACGGGCTACCTGACACTACAAGGGAAGCCCTAAGGATTCTCTTGCAGTGCCACTGCTTCAGCAAGCATGGAGCTGCTTTGACAGCAGCTCTGTGCTTGCTGAAGCATTTCAGCTCTGTCGTCTGCATGCGTGCAGGTGACAGAGATGAAAGCTCTGCTGTTTGACAGTGGGACCTTCTTTAAAGGTACTGCTGTCAAACAGCAGAGTGTTTGCTGTGGTTTGGCTGCAGTGCTGCAGCCAGGCCATAGCAAACAGCTATGTACCAGGGGTGGGCACCTCGGGACAAAGCAGGAGCCCGCCGTGGAGGGTGGCGGTCCTCACGACCATCTGTGGCTCCACGAGGCGGGCTGCATGGCACCCCTCCAAAGAGAATAGTCGCGGGGGTGTTGGTCTCCAGGACATGGGGGTCTTAAACGGACCCCTTTCCTGTTTTTTACACTTTGCCACAGGGGGTGGAGGTCCCCAGGTGCAGGGGGCTGAGGGCCCCCCTCATGTATTTAATAAGAAGCCCTGGGAGGTGTAGGTAAAAAGAACGCGCTTTTTAAAAATCATTTTTGTGTCATGAATCTCACAAACTCGCAGCAAAAAATAATTTTAAAAATGGGACCCACCCCTCCCCCACCAGTACTAAGGGATCTGGGTGTCCCTACTCTGGCCCCTTTTATTTTATTTTTACTTTTTTTCTAGGACTCGGCTCAAGCAGAGTCCCAAGATGGCTGCCAACACTTCCTAGTTTGAATTGTTGGCACCCAATCAGAGCTGTGCATTTCCCTACACAAGCTCATATTTGCTTGGTGCCACAGATACACAAATCTGAATTTCCCTACATTTCTCAAAAGCTATTGAACAGATTAACTCCAAATAAGCAAAAGTGTTCTCCATATCGACTGCTATCTTTCTGCCAAATTTGGTTTAATTCCGTCCAGTGGTTCGGAATGTAGTTTGTCTAAAGAATCCTATGGAAATAAACATGGGAAACAAAACCTTTTGTGACCCCCCTTTTTCTCAGCCCCCGCTTGATGGATCACCCGAAACCTTCCATGTGCAACAGAAATCACTGCATCACTATTGTTGGAACATTTTGGGAAGATTCGTCAAACGGTGTCAAAGATATAGGAAAGTAAAAAAACGCTCTTCCTATGGAAATATGGCCCTAACTATAACAACCTACTGGCGACTGCCAGTTAGTAATATATATATATATATATATATATATAAATATATATATATATATATATATGTTAACTTTGAGACGTCTTTTTCTAGCTTGGCATGGATGGCAATCCTATGCTTAAATACTTTGAAACTTTGCTAGAAAAACAGACGTTTGAGGTGAACATATCTAGAGTGTTGCTGGTGTTGCAGGGTGCTCCTAACTGGAGTTGCTCTCCACCTAAACTTGGGAGCCTAGAGTTCTCTCTTCCTCAAGTAACTATAACTCGTGGCCTAAAGTAACTATAACTCGCGGCCCTGCCATGCACAGTTTTTTTCATCAACATTTTTACTGCAAATATTACATTGATATTATCGATAATGTTATCAAAGATGTCATGAGTGCTGTAATTTCTGTGTTAATTAGCAGTGCATGGCTAGGGCACGAGTTATAGTTACCTTAGGCCACAAGTTAAAGTTACTTGAGGTAACTCTAACCATAACTGGTGAACTTCTATGGTTTTGTACATTTACAATGTGAGCCTAACTATACCCTCCCTGCAACCTTTGTTTTTTTCAGTGAATTTCTATGTTTTTATAACGTATAGTCCTTCACCCATGCACAGAAGGCCCCCTCCCACATAGTACAGCAGCCCTGGAGAGGTGGCAGTCCCCAGGGCAACGGGGGGCTGCAGGACCCCCCCCGCATACAACAAAATAAGCACCAGAGAAGTGGCGGTCCTCAGGGCATTGGGAGGGGGCCAGGGACCTCCCCTGTTGTTTTTTTTAAACCCCGGGACTCGGCCCACCAAGGTTTCTCTTCAATAGTTTGACTACTAATGTTTCATTGATATTTTTAATGATGTATATACAGGGAGTGCAGAAATATTAGGCAAATTAGTATTTTGACCACATCATCCTCTTTATGCATGTTGTCTTACTCCAAGCTGTATAGGCTCGAAAGCCTATTACCAATTAAGCATATTAGGTGATGTGCATCTCTGTAATGAGAAGGGGTGTGGTCTAATGACATCAACACCCTATATCAGGTGTGCATAATTATTAGGCAACTTCCTTTCCTTTGGCAAAATGGGTCAAAAGAAGGACTTGACAGGCTCAGAAAAGTCCAAAATAGTGAGATATCTTGCAGAGGGATGCAGCACTCTTAAAATTGCAAAGCTTCTGAAGCGTGATCATCGAACAATCAAGCTTTTCATTCAAAATAGTCAACAGGGTCGCAAGAAGCGTGTGGAAAAACCAAGGCACAAAATAACTGCCCATGAACTGAGAAAAGTCAAGCGTGCAGCTGCCACGATGCACTTGCCACCAGTTTGGCAATATTTCAGAGCTGCAACATCACTGGAGTGCCCAAAAGCACAAGGTGTGCAATACTCAGAGACATGGCCAAGGTAAGAAAGGCTGAAAGACGACCACCACTGAACAAGACACACAAGCTGAAACGTCAAGACTGGGCCAAGAAATATCTCAAGACTGATTTTCCTAAGGTTTTATGGACTGATGAAATGAGAGTGAGTCTTGATGGGCCAGATGGATGGGCCCGTGGCTGGATTGGTAAAGGGCAGAGAGCTCCAGTCCGACTCAGACGCCAGCAAGGTGGAGGTGGAGTACTGGTTTGGGCTGGTATCATCAAAGATGAGCTTGTGGGGCCTTTTCGGGTTGAGGATGGAGTCAAGCTCAACTCCCAGTCCTACTGCCAGTTCCTGGAAGACACCTTCTTCAAGCAGTGGTACAGGAAGAAGTCTGCATCCTTCAAGAAAAACATGATTTTCATGCAGGACAATGCTCCATCACACGCGTCCAAGTACTCCACAGCGTGGCTGGCAAGAAAGGGTATAAAAGAAGGAAATCTAATGACATGGCCTCCTTGTTCACCTGATCTGAACCCCATTGAGAACCTGTGGTCCATCATCAAATGTGAGATTTACAAGGAGGGAAAACAGTACACCTCTCTGAACAGTGTCTGGGAGGCTGTGGTTGCTGCTGCACGCAATGTTGATGGTGAACAGATCAAAACACTGACAGAATCCATGGATGGCAGGCTTTTGAGTGTCCTTGCAAAGAAAGGTGGCTATATTGGTCACTGATTTGTTTTTGTTTTGTTTTTGAATGTCAGAAATGTATATTTGTGAATGTTGAGATGTTATATTGGTTTCACTGGTAATAATAAATAATTGAAATGGGTATATATTTTTTTTTGTTAAGTTGCCTAATAATTATGCACAGTAATAGTCACCTGCACACACAGATATCCCCCTAACATAGCTAAAACTAAAAACAAACTAAAAACTACTTCCAAAAATATTCAGCTTTGATATTAATGAGTTTTTTGGGTTCATTGAGAACATGGTTGTTGTTCAATAATAAAATTAATCCTCAAAAATACAACTTGCCTAATAATTCTGCACTCCCTGTATATATATATATATATATATATATATATATATACATGTGTTATGTGTATTGAAATGTGATGTTATTTTGTGTGTATTTGTATGTTATGTTTTGTTCTGTGTATTTGTATGTTATGTGCATTTTTATATTAAGTTATGTTGGTATATGTATATCCTTATGTTACTGTATGTGTAATTGTATGCTATGGGTAATGTATTATTGTAAGTTAGGTGATGTGTATTTGTATGTTATGGGTATATTTTTGTTATGTGATGTGTATTCGCATCTTATGTGTATCTTGTGTTATGTGTATTTGAATGTTATGTGTATTTGTATGTTATGTGTTATGTGTATTTGTATGTTCTGTTCAGTATATTTCTATGTTATGTGTATATATATATATATATATATATATATATATATGTGTATACATACATATATATTTATATGGTGCTGTTTTATGGGTATTTGAATGTGTGTTATTTCTTGTGTATTTTACTTGTATTTTATATGCATTGGTATGTAATGTTATGTTATGTGATGTGTTTGTGTGTTATGTGCATTTGTATGCTGTTTATGTGTATTCCAATTTGATGCTATGTTGTGGGTATCTGTATGTTATTGTATATTGTGTTATGCTGTAAGTACATGTTGCTATATATGTATTCATAAGTTATTTTATGTTATTGCATGTGTATTTGTATATTATAGGTGTGTATGTTATGGTATGTGAATTTGTATGTAATGTGTATTGTGTGTTATGTAAGTATGCATTCAACTGACCTTTCTTCCATTCCAGCCTTGAATCCAACTGTTTCCCCATTTTTGCCCTTCAGACGGGAGACCATCCCTATTGAACCCTCTATTTCGCTGCCTAGGGAAGGAGCTCCCACTGCAAGCTATAACACGAACTCTCAGATTGTTGACTTTTTTCCCATTTTTTATGCCGATTTAATTCTAAATAGGTCCACCTTGTTAAGATGCTTTTCTGAATCTACCTTTCTGAAACACGTCACCAGCTATGATATTGACCTTGTTTCCCTAAGGATGGTTAGTGGAGGTCTCAGGGCGAGGGTCGCCTTTCGCTCCTTGCATGTGGCAAACCTGGCCCTCTCTCACGCTGACTTTTTGCAGTGTAGGGGGATTGATGAAATTCCACTCTTACCCTGCCTCGCTTTCGGAGGGGAAAAGTTTGTGACTAAGAGCCCTGTGAGACCTCAATCCCTGGTCCACTTTAAAGGCACTGATTTTTCCTTATGTAGATCTAGATTAGATCTACAGGCCCTCAGAGTATCCTTAATAGGGAAGGATAGACAGGTGCTATTGCGGTATACACAACACGCTCCGAATCTTCAAGCCACCTATGCCCTGGATGATTGGGGTTGGCTCTCGGGAGCCCTTGTTCAAGAACGAGGGTCCAGGGACTTACTCCAACCTTCTTCCTAATAAAGGTTTAAAAATAATTTCTTGGAATGCTGCTGGGGTAACATTTAGCAGGGAAAAACTATCTTACCTCAGTACACTTAAGCCAGATTTAATTCGTCTCCAGGAGACTTGGGCAGACACAGATCTATTGTGGGACAACTATTCTGTAGCCGATTGTAAGGCCTCTTCGTCTCGAAGAGGTCATGCTAAGGGGGGGGGTAGCTTGTCTACTGTCCAACTCTATCAATTGGGACTATTCCTGCTGTAAAGATCCCGGCAACCTCTTTATGGCACTTACGATTCATCTGCATAATACTACGCTAGGTCCTACTTCACTGCTTCTAATTAATGCTTATGTGCCCCCAGAGGCTGTATATGATTCTCTGTTAGAAAGGGTCTTTGCCTTTATTGAGGACTCCTTAGATACTGAGTTCCCACCACTGATAGCACTAATGGGAGATTTAAATTGCAAAGTCTCCAATTTCACCCCTTATGTCAAGTGCGCGATGTAGAGAGAGAAACAGCGCTGCATATTCCAGATTGTGTTTTCCCCCCTTTAATTAAAACAAACAAAAGAGGTAAACTTCTCCTCAGTCTTCTAAAAAAAAAAAGACTGTATTATCGCTAATGGTAGGTCCACTTCGGACTCCCCTGCCTCCTTCACACATATTTCTTCACGGGGAAGGTCCATTCTGGATTACTTAGTACTTGGTTATTCCTCTTATTGTCTATTGGAAGATCTTAAGATATTATGTTCCCCCTATAGCGATCATAACCTGCTTTCTATCACTCTAAAAACCTCCATATTGTCACTAGACTCATGGAAATCTGGTGGGTTTACCCAGAGTTTTTCTAATAAAACTGGGAGGACCCAATGGAATTTTAAAAGGATAGCTGGTGTCACTGCGATTTTAGCACCTGTAGTTGCTAACTTGACTAGTTAGGAGGGAATGGAGTTGCAATACTTCTCTGATCTCCTGATGCAATTGGTGTCTAACAACTTGTCTGGTGGGCATAAAGTAGCCCGGAAAGCTATTCCCCGTGCATTGCTTGATCTAAACCGAGAAATAAATAACATGGTTAGGGCCCAGTTTTTAGTTTTCTCTGAGGAAAGGAAAATCAGGGTTGCTCTATTAAAAAGGAGAAAGAAGCGGTTGAATATCCGCCTTGTAAAAGAAGCGTGGGACAGGCTCTGGATTAAGCTCTGGGAAGCCGCTACAAAGGGCCAGGCTAGGCGTTTCTGGGCATCAGTGGGTCAAGGTTGTGGGTCTAGAATTTGTCCCCCCCCCGCTCCAATCTCCGAAGCCCAATGATCAGATTTCATCTCCTCCCTGTATGCTTCAAATGGGGTCGTACCTTTCCGGTTTCCAGAGTCTCCAGGTATTCTCACTTTCCCTCCCCGTCAATAAAAGAAATTGACTGTGCTATCGGTGAAATGCACCCCTCCACTGCAATGGGGCCAGACGAAATGCCTTTATCAGTTATAAAACAGGATAGGAGCTCTTGGACTAAGATTTTACATGTGGTCTTTAGTAGATGTTTCTATTCCAGATGTATTCTTCCCTTGTGGGTCTGCAGTATAATTGTACCCTTATTTAAAAAGGGTGATCGATCTTGTCCTGGTAATTATCGTCAGATTGCCCTCCTTGATGCGGTGGGAAAAGTTTTTACCAAATGTCTACTCTCTAGACTAATGTCTTGGGCGGAGGAGAATAACATCATCCCTTTGGAACAATCCAGATTCAGGCGCAAACATAGAACTCTAGATAACATCATGGTGCTGCAAACCATTACTGAAAAATATGTAAAACTGAGAGGTGGGGTTGTTTATGCCGCTTTCATAGACTTCTCCACGGCTTTTGATAAAGTAGACAGAGATTTTTTATGGACTAAGCTATGCAGCCTGGGGATACCTTTACCACTCTTGGAGTTAATATTTGCCTTCCACTCCAATACCTGGTGTAGAATCCTCTTGGGGGGTGATAGAGGTTTATCCCATAAGATTTTTATATCTAATGGGTTAAAACAGGGATGCCTATTGGATCCCCTGCTCTTTTCCCTCTATATTTCAGATCTCCCCTCCTTTTTGTACAAGGGCAAGGGTTTTCCCCCCACTGGTGGGTGGGCGTCCAATTTGTTGCCTGTTGTATGGGGACGACATCTTAATCCTTGATTTAACCCCCAAAGGCCTACAGAACCGCTTGCAGCGCTTATCAAAATATTCTGACTTTCATTATTTGAAGGTTAACGTATTCAAAAGTAAGGTCCTTTGTTTCTTGGGGAAAAAAAAGATGACCTTCCCCAATTATCAGTGGACATTGGGCAACCAAATCCTTGAAATCGTCAAATCTTATCCCTTTTTAGGGAAAATAGTGAGCGGGAACCTTAGCGATGTTGCCCACATCGCCTCTAATAAAGCAAAGGCTGAATGTCAGGCAAGAGGTCTGGGGGCCCTTTATACAGCTACAGGGAGAAGGCATTTCTCCTACCTTCTATCTGCTTATCGAGTTAAAATTCCTGCATCCCTGCTATATGGGGTGGAACTCATTGACACCTCCAAATGGGGGTTCTTAAATCAGGCAGAAGGTAAAATTATCTGAAAATTACTAGCTGTTAATACGGCAGCCTCAGTGGCGGCTCTGAGGCTGGAAATGGGGCTTCGAATCGCATATGCTCAAGGATTAGCGGGGGTTATACGATTGGCTACCTCAATTTTAAATTTTAAAGAGTGAGGAAAACACTTTAAGATCATTTCTGAAGAAAGAGCTTCTCTTAGATAATAGCAAGCCCAAATTTGCCTTTTGTAAGAATTTTTCTACTGCCCTGGAGATGCTGGAGCTGGATCGCAGCCAAGTTCTAGAACTCTCCACATTGCTCTTGAGGGTGACTTTGAAGAGTGCAACGTGGGCCTTGAGCTTCCGCCAAGACTTGGAGTGCTGTAAAAAAAGAAGTTTCTCTGCAAATATAGTTAACATCCTAGTAATAAAAAAAACACAACCGTACTTCACTTGGAACATCCCTCATAGTGTTAGGCGCTTTTGGACGTTGCTCCGACAGGAATTGCTCCCTTTGAATACACTATTGGGAAAATGGTACAGTACTGCAAAAGAGTGTAACTTCTGTCTGGCGGATTCTCAAGATTTACACCATCTTTTATTTGTTTGCCCTTCTCTCGCCTCATCTCGGCGTAAATGGCTAGATCCAATCTGTCTTCAGTTTTCTCTATTGTCAGTGCCCGAGTTTCTCCAAGCCCTGTATGATCCTCCTAACGAAAGTTTTTGTTTTAAAATATTTAATTTTTTTTATTGTTTTTTAAGCTTATTTTAAGAAACTTTCGTCGTAAGGCAAGTCAGGTGGCATAGGATTTTGATGCAATATTTCACTATACTTTTCATTTATCTTACCTTTTGGTACTCGATTGGTTGTAAAGTGTAAATTGCAGATCCGATCTTCTGCTCAACAATATTGTACATTTTATGTGGTTCTCAGCTAGATGTAAATGGTAAATGTGATTTTTCTGCTTTCTTCTTTTATGTGGACCTCAGTCGAGTTCCAAATCATAAATAAAATAAATTGAATTGAAATTGTGTGTTATGTATGTTGTATGTTATTTTAAGTTGCATTATGATATATTATGTTATATTATGTTAATTTTTATGTTATGTGTATTTGTATGTTATGTTATGTGTATTTGTTTGTTATGTGTATCTGTATGTTATGTTATGTCATGTGTGTTATGTTATATCATGTATATTGTGTGTTATGCTATGGACCCTTCTCCCAGTCAGAAGTGCTTGACAAGTCTGACTCTGAGATGCATTAGTTATGCAAGGCCTTCTGGTCTCCTTCAGGTAAAAAGCACTGTTGCCTACCAGTCTAAGTCATTCCTCTGTACTCCTGAAATTGTTCTGTGACTCCAGCGAGAACTCGCATGCAAGGTGAAAAGTTGTAAACAGATTCCAGGCACCCAGCTTCAGGAACACATTATTTGTGTCCTAAAGTAATAGAGGTAGACTTCAGTAGGTCCAGCAAGACTCCCAAACTCCTGCAGAATGAAAAACTCTGACCAAGTACCAGACAGACTCCAGGAGGGCCTGTCATGGGCACATTGATCGCCATAGATGCATCCACAGTTGCTGTACCCAGGTCACACTTCAGCAGACCCATTGAGCACTCCAGGAATCCTGGACCGAGGCCTATGCTCCAGACACTGACCTTTTGTGTCCCAAATACCCAAGACACAATTCCAAGTACCTGGATATATTTTCCCAACTCCTTCAGGGTGAAAAGTGCTCCAGGCATCAACTTTGGTGCTCCAAAGTATCCAGGATATTTCCTCAGACCCTTCTTTTACAGAGTTGAAAACCTGCCGGTCAGAGCTCATTGAGGTGTGAGCTTAAGCCCGGGCGCCAGGAATCAACCTTTGGAAGCCAAATGTACCTTACACACATTACTCCAGGCAAAGCAAGGGTAACCTAAATCCTGTAGTATGAAAAGCATAAAACCTAATACCAGTTATTTCTCTAGGAGGTCCTAGGGCACTCTTGGCATGGACCAATGGTGTCCCAAAGTACCCAGCACATACTTCCGCAGGCCTCGCAATACGTTTTTGAGTTCTGATGCAGAAAAAATGAAAAACATTTTGTTTTAAAGAAAGTAGTGCCGAGGTCAAAATTCTGCTAGTGGAATGGACAATGGAAGTCCTGCTCTTGTACGGTGAGCGCTCTTATCAGCCCACAAGCAGAGCTCTAGAAGCCACTTCCTCTTAACACACTGCAGCTTTAAAGAATGTTAATGGGACTCCCAGAAAGGCCAGGAACAACAAGCTCTGAATCAGCACCAGTTGATGCTCCAGCTGTCCCCTGTGCCCAGCTAGGACAAGGCTCAGCTCTTGACACACTCCTAAAGGAATGCATGGGAAGACCAGATGTCCAGTGTCAGGTCACAAGACACGGTTAGGCACAAGTGGACAAAAATCCGTACTCCTTCTCCTCTTAGTCTGGGTCTTCATTACCATCCTTGATGAGTCGAGCTCTAGGGGGAGATGGAGGATTTGACCTTGACAAATTCACTCTTGCAGTACTGAGTCCATGGCATCCAGTCTCTCAGGTCAGTCAGCACATGTTGGTCTGACCTGACAGGTGGGTCGGTCAGTCATCTGGTCAAATCTATACTATGACAAGATGCCCAGGCTCATCAGGAAGGCCCTATGAGACCTCAGTTGACCTTTTCTTCCAGTCAGAGGTCCAGGACAAATACATTTGTGCACACATGCCCCTGTGAACACAGGTTACAATTCAGTCTAGTCATCTTCCCCAGATTAGTGTGGATAGGTTGTTTGAGACCTATTTACATCTACTTGGGTCTAGCCAACACCCCCTCTGCAGTGGGAATACTCTCAGGGTCCCAGGTCTTAAAACAGCTTCCAGCCATGTCCATGGACTGCTGATCAGTGGCTTGTTCATGAGCCTAACCTTCCAGAGAGAAAATGAGGACATGAAGAAGATATCATAGGTAGGGTTGCCTGCTTGGGGATTGTCTACCCAAATGTGGACTCTGCTTGGTTGTGCTTATTTGGTACCTTTAGGGATTCACTACTGGCCAGTCTTGGCTGCTGTTTCTCCAAACCCCCTAAGACTCTTACACCTGAGGATGCCTCTCTTCCCCCACCAGCACAGTGAATTACAACCTGCCTAGAAACCCCTCCCCCAGTCATCCAAAATGAGTGAATCAGGTTAGGTGGTGCTAGTCCCAGTTGCTACATAGCATTTGTTCCTTATATGCCATGCTGTTACCCTTCTTCAAACAGCACATTTCCACAGCAACTCGGAACCTTCCTAGAATGTGTGTGGTGAGGTGACAAGAGCTATTATGTCTCTCCTATTTGTCACCTTGGCCTACCTCCCCCTTCCCACTTTGCAGAGCAGGCAGGCCTGATGGTGCCCATGTAATTGTCCTGTCCCCCAAACCAATAAAGTAGGACATTCAGACACATGGTATGAAGACTGTCCAGGATGGACTTGTGACTACCCCATTATCCCTATAGTAGTTGTAGCTAACTGACTAATCCTGCTGGTAACATATGCTGGTATCACAGGTCAAGCCATGCAAGTGTAAGTAAAAGCATGTGCAATTGACCCATGAAATCAGTTTTAGGTTCACTTGAACCACTCCATCTTTTACTTTGATAACTATGGTAAGTCTAGAACTAATACAGGCTAAGGAGCGGTGATTTCCTGTGATATTAATTTATCGCACCCAGACAAGTCTGGAATTACCCAGTTTCCTTGGTGATTCTATGTGACTTTGATGACACATTTAGTTGTCAGCCTTATAAATATTTGTACTTTCCATGCCTACCATGGTGATTATGAGTAACGCAAATTGGGGTTCAGTTTTGAAAAAGGAGCGGTAGGAAAGTTGTCCTTTCTAACCTGGTCCCCCCCAAAACTTTTGGACAGATACTGGTGGTTACTGACTCTTGGCTGTGCCCTGGGTACTGTTTACCATGTCCAGGGACAGAGCTCTATGTAAAATTGATATGCAAATTAGGCTACTTACAATTGGTAGTATCAACCTGTGAGAGGATGGGTCTGACCATCTGGTCTGCCCTGATTTTTCGCTTTATGACCTTTTGGTTTTTGACCTTTCATTGTGAGGGATCCTCCCAGTCAGGGACTCCCCCACAGTAAACTCATGGTAAAATGGACTGCGCTTGTGACCACCGGTGCCACCTTGCTAAGGAAAGGCTTCTGTGGTGCAGCCAGAGTAGGAGGCCCGGGCTGGTTACACATGATCATGTGTGCTCACGTGTGGGCACCCATGTACGGGCTGCGCAGGGAGGGTTCCTAGCGTGCGCAGCCCAATAACTTTGCTTAGGGAGCCTGGTGCAAAGGAACTATGCAGACTGGGTGGTGACCTGGAGTAGGCCCCATGAAATGGGTGTACACAGAGGAGGGATAGTCAGTGTGCTTACTGCATTTTTACTGTAGGGACACACCAGTACATGTCAACATTATTGTGCGTACTGTCTTTTCACTGTAGGGACACTGCATTCAATATCAATGGGAAAACGTGGCCTAGGGCATAACTCAGGTGTCCTAGGGCCCACAGAAACCAGAGTCACACCAATGTACACTGTAACCTGTATGAAAAGAATGATGCAGTAGGTTACAAAAGCATAGTTGTACAACCTATGAGTCATCCAGGAATGTAATCAGCTCAGGATTAGGGTCAATTACTTCTCTACCCAGCTGCCCGAGCAGGGCCTGGCATCAATCAGCCATGAAATGGGCAGCAAAGCCCTGAAAGGAATGTCAGGGCGGAGGGGCTGAGTTTCAGAGCACATGTGGCCCAAGCTCCTTGGCAACGCCATTTTGAGCTATCCCAGAAGACTGTGCAGGAAGGAGGGGACAGAAGCAAGGAGTGATGTGGCAGGTCTGGATTGGCCAAAACTGCAGGTCTGCTGGACACTTCCGCCCCAACTTAAAAAGTCCTGCATACCAGAGAGCTCTCTCTTTTGGCTGTGCTTCACTGCAGGACACTGAGATTGCAGACGGGCGTCATAGACAACTGGAAAGAGGAACCCTTGACTTCCCCTGAAGGACTTCAGGCCTCGCGAGTTTTCAGGCCAATACCAAGTAAGCTGGCCCCTTTACTCCCCCTGAGGACTAGGGAAAGGCTGAGCTATTGCAAGGGGAGCACAGTGCACAGAAGAAAAGGAGGACCCCCAGAAGGAAGGCTGGTGCAGGGAGGCAGTGGGACTGGCTCCCTAACTTTCTAGGCCAGGAGGCCTAAGGAGAGTGCTCTTGGTGGCAAGGGCTCATCATCAGGAGAGAAACAACATGAGAATCATCCAAATTGGCCCTCGGGCCCAATATATCCCAAAGAGAAGGTCTGTGACCTTTGACCTATGCCCAAGCAAGGGCTCTGCTACTGCTCCGGTTGATGCGCCTGGGGTGGGCCAGGACCCGGGGCTGTACTCAAAACAAAGATCAAGCCAGGGAGTGCAGTCATGCCCCCGTGAAAGTGGAGCAGGGGCGCACGACCCCATCCTGGGGCCCCACAGCGAAGGAAGGTGGGAAGCGCCATCAGGCTCCCTGCAACAAGGGCAGAATGGGGCTCCGGACCCTATCCCGGGGCCTCGCCAAGAAGACTCGTCGGTGGACAAGATGGCCGCCAGCTGAGGGAGTGTGGGGGGCCGAAGATCAAGCCAAATATATAATTGTGTCAAAAAATTACACAAAGGCAGCCATAACGTTTCATAAATCAGGACCTAAATCCAAAGGTAAACTTTTGACTGATGCCTCCCGCTTGCAGTCACTGAGCAGAGCTCCAGCGCAGTCGGCGTTAAACTATGACTTGGCCCTGGTCGAGGTGCGATCAGATATCCCGAGAGGCACTTTTAGTTTCTAAGTGCAAAAAATTAATATCTCTGGTTCCCCTTATCCAATTGTATTTGTTTTGGTGTCAAATTAAAGAAAACAATATGTCCTATTTTTATAAATTGGTTTTAGATTTTTAAACAGTTTTCTGTATTTTATTTTATTGCTGTTTTGTGGTACTTGAATGCTTTACACACTTTAGCCCAGATTTATGCTAAAGTGGCCCAGCGCAGTGCTGTGCCAAAAATATCAGTGCTGCACTGTGCCAATTTTGAAATGCAGGGATGCTCCGTATTTAGAGGAGCACAGCGTACCCCTGCGTTTCCCCCTGTGCTGGCGCTGAATTAAGCTGCCTAGCGCCAACACAGGCATCCTTTTTCAATAGGGCAAGGGTGTCTGTGTTGAGGGGATAGATTGTTTATGTGCAGGGAGGTGTCCTCCTCGTTTTGCCATGATAACACAATCCCTGGGGTGGCGTTACCTTTTGGCGTTGCCTCAGATTTACGACAACTCGTAAATCTGAGGCAGCGTCAAAAGCAATTGGTGTTGCAGTGGAACGCCCATAGCAACATCTATTGCACACCCCTCGGATGCAGAAAACTGCATTGGAGGGGCCCTTATTTACAAGGAGGCATAACACCACAAAAATTGGTTTTACATCTCCTTGTAAATATGAAACAGTGCTTAGCACCAGCAGAGCGTCACGAAAAGTGATACTCCAGTGACTCTGGGGGCTCTTAAATATACCCCTATGTCTCCTAGGTTAAACCTTGCTGCCTGTTGCCAAGCTACCAGTGTTTGAGCTTGGGTCAATTTATTGAGACCTAACTGAACCTAGTGGGGGATAGTGGCCTATTGCTAAGTGTAGGTACTTGCCTGCCCTTACAAATAATCTGCTTTCCAATAGAAGCCTACCACACTCAAGGAATTCAACTGACTTCTACATCACCCAGTCCTTATCTGGGGAGGTATGCTGCTCCAGTTAAAAAGCTTGTAGTTAGATCTTGGCATATAGTAGTTCGTACGGTGCACGGAAAACTATTGCCTGCACAATCTCCTCCCTATGGGTGTCCCCTTGAATGAGGTCCTGCAAAATATTCCTTTAGAAATAAATTAGATTGTAGACCAGTAGTCTGAATATTTAAGCTGGTAATGGATCAGGAAGCAGGTTAGATTTTGTTGATTTTCTGAACTGGGACTTTGACTAAAGAGATGGCCAGTAGCATTGAATTGTGATGCTGGAGGTGAAATTCTTGACCTGGTGCAAGATGAACTGAAGCAAAACCTTGTCCCAAGAAGGTTATTATTACTCAAATACAAAACTCAAAGACTTGATGGCTGAGACAAACTGTTAGAGATCCAAACATAAAGAAATCCAACTAACATTTCAAACCTTCAAGGAATTGACAGAAGAGCACCACCAGCAGGAATTTCGCTCTATTATGGAAAACCCAGATCTGGGCCAGACAAATCAGAGAACTTCATTTTGTACACATTTTGCATGTTTGCCACTCCAGAGGCCATACTAGAGGCCCAGCCTGATGCAGTGTCTTAGAGGCACTATTTAAGGAGATGCACTCTCTTGCAGGACGTTTACTGCACTTTTGCACTTTCATCACACTTGAGGCTAGATTTGAGGAGGACTTCAATGCCCAGCGTGCAGCGTAGTCTCATCTGCACTATTTAAGGAGACACTGTATGTTGCAGTGCAGGATGTGTATTTCACTTTTGCTACACCTGAAGACAGATTTGAGGAGGTCTTCAACACCCTGCGTTCTGTGTGGTTTCCACAGCTCTATTATAAGGAGATGCAATCTCCAACAGCACAGGATGCATATTGCAGTTATGCTATTACTTAGGCCAGACTCAAGCTGAATTCAGGAAGAGAATGTATTGGTCACATCGCCCTGCTTCCCTTGACACAGGAGTTGCTCAGGGGCCAGTTTTTCAGGTTCCCTTTGATCCCATCACCGTTACAGTCTTCCCACCTGTCTCTTTGTCAGCTCTGCAGTTGATGACTTGGTACTTGAACGGCAATCCTTAGAGAGGCTGGGTTGTTCTAGTGGGGTTGAAGTGGACACTCAGTCCTCTAGGAGGCCGCGTATCATAAGAACTGGGGTTCCTTCTGGAAATGTGCTTCTGTTCATGATTATGACCAGGTGTCTGGTGACCCTTTTCATATTCTTGATTTTCTTTGGGATGAGTTCTTTAAGAATTTGTCTCTTTCTACGTTGGCTGCTCATTGGTCAGCTATTAGAGCTTTTTGGGGTCCTTCTGGTGACTTCAATCAATTGTTTCCTTTGGTCACCCTTACCTTGAAATTGTTCCTGATAGGGTGGTTCCCCCCTGATCTGGGGTTTTCTTCCAAAGGTCAGATCCAGGTTTCATTTGCAGCAAGAGCTGATTTTGCCTGTTTTTGAGGAGGGGGTTCTGGTGGGGTCCCTTCTTCCCTTGATGTTCTGTGATGTTTGTTGTATTACTTATGGCATACAGAAGATTTGTGGCTATCCCAGTCTTTGTTTGTCTCCCTTGGAGGGACTTGTAAAGGAAATGAGGTTACCACATCCACCTTGAGCCGATGGGAGTGACAGGCTATCTGTCAGGCATACTTTTCTCTGGATTTGGCCCCCCCTTCTTCAGTGCAGGGCAGCCCCACTAGATAAGAAGCAGGTGATTTTTCAATCGAACAAGTTTGTAGTGCAGATACCTTTGTAAAGCATTATCGGTTGGATGTTGACGATTATCTGCCTAGCAATTTTGGTCATGGCGTTTCGACCACTGCTCTGCAGTCATGCGTTTTTCTCTAATGAATAAAGACGTGTCAGTGAAATTCTACTTTTGTCTGCAACTTGCGATTTACTCATGATGATATGACTGGGACGAGGAGGACTATATGGAAATTGGACACTAAGCCTATTAAAGAAATGTTGATCTAATATAGTACCAAATGCCCCTCAGTGGCACTGTATGGTGCAGTGTGTGGGGCTCCGGCAGCAATATTTTAATCCAAGACACAAAAATATATTTTTGAGCCATTTACTTGCAGTTCCATTATCCAATTCAGGGTCTATTATTTATGAAGAGACAGGGCAGCCCCATATCAAGGATTCTTTGCACATAATCTGATTTTATGGTATTCGATTTGCACTAAAACTGAGACTGTTTTCACCAAGGCCATCCTTAAACATTGCCTTGCTTTGGATTAGGCCTTTAAAATTTCTTGACTCTCATACATCAGAGATGTTTTAAAACAGATCAGTGATACTGACCGTGACTATTTAGAGTAGCATGGAGATATTGCATTATTTTCAAAAAAATTATTAAAGGACTTGTTCAGTGGTATCAGAGACAATAGGAGAGCTTTAAAAGACCCAAGTGAATTTATGATCAAGAGCTGTATGTTGATGTAAAAGCAAGAGGGAACCTAATTATATTTGTCCCTGGTCACTAACACATACCATAGATACATTTTGACTCACTCTCGTTTAGGAAATGCCCATCATTTTGATGCTTTTCAGGTAATAGGGTACTGGGACACAGATATGTTGCTATGTCCATGCAATGGGAAATCAACTCACTCCATAGTGCATATGGCGCTTGTTTGTAAATTATGTACCTTAGAAAGGTAACATATTTTAAAACTGATTTGAAAATTTGAACTTTAATATTTATCAGGATGTTTTATGTACTTACCTAAACTAAATGATGTTTTAGTGAGTAACTCAGTTTTGATGTTTATTGCCCATGCCATGAGTGAAAAGAAACTTCTAACCCATGAGGTTGTTATTGTTTGTTCTAAATGTCTTTTTATAGTGGTTTTAAGCAATGTATTTGTATGATGGTTGCTGTCATATAGTTTTATATGCATAGAAACTGAATAAAGAAATACTAAAAACTAAACTTAATTGGTTAGTGGATCTTCAATTAATTCCTTAGTTTCTGTACCTGAATCTTGACAAGTTGGAAAATATATCATTGTTATTGCAACAAGCTACTGTGATGCCTTATGCAGAATACAGACTGGCACTCTAGTTGTAATCTTGCAAAAACTATTTTAAGCCACTAGATTCTATTGACAATATATAGTTCTAGCTTCGAACAGACTCCTGCTTGTACCCCCACCTCCCACATATGTAGGAACAGATCCGACAGCCATTACTTCTACCTCACTCCTAAAGCCTGGAATGTCCTGCCCAGTTCTTGCATTCTGCAAGAAAGTGAAAACTTGGTTGTTCACCGACTTTTTTCTCTGCTCATACAGCTATTGCTTCAGTACCTGGATACCCTCCCAGGTATGTTGTACACAAAACAAATATACATAATATAACAATACAACAGCTGTTCCAACCCATTCAGGTTCAGGTTTTATGAGAATGTATTACTATTTAGGGTTTATCCCTTGCACCCCCCGTTTTTTTCAGGCATTTCTCCTATTTTGGTATTTCAAGGAGCTTTTATTACTTTTCATTCAACAATGTTTTCTTCAAGTCCACCTTTATTTTTAAAGTATACCAAAAGTGATGGATGGAATGCATGAATTAATCTCAGGGTATGGCAATTACTCGGGCAACATCCCAATCCTAATTCAGGACTGGTTTCACATTAGAGGCAGCGTTTGATTCAATCATTCATCCACTACTTTTGTATACTGTAATATGTCACCCTAAGTGTGATGAGTATGTCCAGATGTGGGTCCTGTGCACACTGTGTCACTGGAATCAAGCTATACCTGACTGATGAACCCTAACTAGGGCAACACCAGTACTGGGTTGCTTATGTTCCGGTTCAGAGAGGGCCTGGTCTAGCAGTTTTGGGCTCTACTGTTTCCATTGGAACAGGGTCAAGATTGACTTGCATATAGCTGTGTCTAATCTGAGGTGGCTTAGTGTGCAAAATGTCAATTGACTGGGATGTGGCCAGAGTAATTACCAGTGGCTAAGATTAATTTAAGCATTCCACCCATCGGTTTTTCATACTTTAATATGATGGCCTACATATTTAAGTCAGCTAAGGATACTCACTAGAAATGGACCCTGTTGAAAGTAAGAAAAAAGTGTGCCAACAACAAAAAGGTATGATTTAGGTTCATTGTATTACAATGTAAAGACACTAATATCCGGGCGATTATTTTTGCAAAATCCAAGATTTAATTGTCATCCACACATGCTCAATGAAATACATTATTTGTAGATATTCTACTACAATGTATTATACTTTATTACAACTATAACATTTTTCAACACACAATCTTGTTGCTCCTGACAATCCCAGTACAACACTACTGCCACATTATCCTTTGTAGCTGTTCACCAAATAAGGTATTCCCTTGAACTCCTCTACTCCACCGACTGCCTGCTCCGTCGTCTTCGTACGCAGAATATGTCCAACCTGCTCATTCAGAATCATGTCTGTACCTTGCCTAGAAAAGAAGAAAACCACATACATCTGCATTAGAAGTCCTTTCATATGTTCTTATTCTGTAGTTCAACCTCACTTCACAAGGTATCATTGAGAATTTCCCATCAGCATAGAAGAGCTCTCCAAAATTCTTTACAAATCATGCAACCCAAGAAGAACCTTGTTTACACTAGAAAGATGTTTTCAAGCATTGTGTCACTTTTACGCTGGCATTTTTAGGAAGTCTGTTTCAAAAGTAATAATCTTTCATTAGTAGATTGGATGTGAAAGGACAAAAGGATAGACTCTACTACTTTACTCCAGCCATATTATGATCAGAAAAACTTCTAGGCTGAATTGTTCAGTCTTCATGCATGAAAATATGCAGTGCTGAATTGTTCGAACAATCTTTATAGAGTTGCGGGCCAATGATGCCACCGGCAGTGCTCAAGTTAATATTTTAGTGCCATGTAGTTAATTGATGCAGCTGTTTGCAGCATGCAAGTGTCTGTGCTAAAAGATAGTAAATGGAGAGTTCTCAGCTTCCCTAGATGCTCATGGGCCATGGGAGGTCTCTCTGGTGTTTTGAGTGGCAGCAAATTTAAACAAACAATCCTCACCCACAATGAGTGGTGTGCATCATCACAGGGTTTACCTCTAAGATGTTGGACCACTGTTACAATAGTGTGAAGCCATGTATGTGAGTTGACTACTCAGTAAACCATTATTCTTAGTATTCAAGCACTGGAATTGCCATGTGTAATTCTAATGCTACCCATTTCCATTGGATCCACAGTCCTTCCTGTATTCAGTATACTGCTACTAAACTTGTCACAGTGTAGATTAAGATTAAATCTATTGCCTCCCCTCCAGACACAAAATTAAAAGCACAAGAACGTCAATCATCACTCTGTTTCAACAGCCAACATGTTCTATACCTTCCACAGATGCGGGTCATGACAGGCAAGGAGAGGGAGTGGTGTGCACTCCCTTCAGTGAGCATATGGGTTTCGAAGGCCGTGTCAGGACAGCCAAACCCACATACGTACTGAGCTCTCTCCAACCTGAGCTGTGTTGCATGGGAGCCAAATCAAGGGCACTCAGCCCAATCCTGATACTGCTCTCATGCTGCCAGCAGGATGAGAGCAGCGTTAGGATTGGCCGCAAGGCCGGCTGGGAGCCTGTGCCTGACGAGCAGCGATGCAGTGATTCAGCGATGCGGCGATAGGCAGGTATGTGGTTTTTTTTGTTCTTGTTTCTGTTTTGTGCCCCTCCTTACCTGCCCTGCCACTTTTCCCCTACATCAGCCAGGACTGCTTTGTACTCCAAAGCATACTTGTGAGCTAGTGGTCACACACTGTACAACCCCATATGAGTGCCAACTCAGAGTTGGGGGTTCACTTAGCTGAACGATATTGGTTTCTAATAGTCCTTTAGATATACTGCCCATTTCTCCAGGTTGTGGAAAGCCAATCACTCAAAATTAGGGCCAATTCTTAAGGCAGCAGCACACCATGACAGTGGCTTAAAAACAGCAAGAAATGACTAATGATACAGAAGATTGCTACAACAATGAAATACAACAGGTAAGAAATAAATGTGATAAATGAAACTTATATATACAATTTCAAGAATTACTAAGAAAGTAAAGCCAAAGGGGCGGCTGAGGTGGAAAATCCTTGATTACTCTGAAAATAGAAAGAAGAGCAAACCAAAATGCAAACAAAATGTTTTAAAAATACATGAACATTAGTTCTGAAGTCTTTTTTCTGTTCATGAAAGGACTCAAAAACCTTCTTCTTCAAGCAACACCTCAAAGCAGTGGAGGAGGCCCCGCCCGAAAATGATGGGCTTTCTGCTGGCTCACCACTGATCTAGCCGCTCTCCACTCGCTGCTACATAGCTGCGAGTTCTCTTCATCTCCCTCTCTATAAATGTGTCCCCATCAACCGGCAATGTCTCGCAACCTCTGCCTTGCCTTTTTTTGTTTATATTTCTTAATTAGCATTCAATTAAACCTCTGCTTAATGTACAGTGGGTAGTGATAACTTCCTCCCTATGTCATAAAATCACAGTGATGCAATAACCCAATATTAGCAACATCATTGGCAACAAAAAGAAAAGTACATCATAGGGCAGCATGGTACATTAATAAACAACTTTAACAATGCTAGTCTAGCTTTTGCTCCCAGCCCTTCAAAAGAGTAGCCAACTTTAAAGAACAACTGAAATTAATAATGAACCTTTTTGTACCTCTAGCTGGAACCGCTATTGCGAGGTATAGGTTGGGGTGATGTAGTGTGTGACATATTCCTCATGTAATTGTGTAAAGTGAGCAAAGGAATGCGCAGGGGAAGAGGGGAGG
Organism: Pleurodeles waltl; assembly: GCF_031143425.1. NCBI lineage: Eukaryota > Metazoa > Chordata > Amphibia > Caudata > Salamandridae > Pleurodeles > Pleurodeles waltl. Next base: position 1,146,925,443 of record NC_090439.1, read on the forward strand.
CAGCTCAGAGGCTGTCCCAGAGAGCAGTGGGCCACTAGTAACTCTGCACAGACGTGTGTGGACTGTGACTTCTCCTTTGCCTCCTCACATCTGCTGGTCGTACGCCATGGTGTCAGCCCCAGCCAATGACCACTTATGGGATACCTGAAGCTAGAAGTTAACCGTAGGTGACTTCAGTGCTTGTCAGGCCATGGCAATCAAGCGCTTGAATAAAACCAAAGCAAGGTCTACTAGTTTTGGGTAATATCTAGTGCATTTAGTGGGCTTTGTGATCCCTAGCAGGCACAAGAGTCGGTCAGCAGGTAACTGTGAGCCTACTACTGGGATATGTGTTCCATTACCTGCAACCAAACATGCGTAAGCAGGAGGCACTTCCAAACCATGTGTATAAAAGTGGCATTGTTGGACCTGTCAGCCTTAGGGTGGTCTCCCACTCCCAAACTTTTTGCCTGCTTACCTCTATTTTGTCTGGATTTTAGCTCTGTTGGACTTCGGACTCTGTCCTTTTTACCACTGGTAACCAGTGCTAAAGTGCATGTGCTCACTCCCCTAAACAAGGTTTGATTGGCATATTCCTGATGGACATATTCCTGATTGACATATTTAATGTATATCTAAGTCCCTTGAACAGTGGTATACCATATATCCAGGGTCTGTAAATGAAATGCTACGAGTGGGCCTGCAGCACTCATTATGCCACGCACTGAAGTGGCGCCTTAAACCATGTCCCAGGCCTGCCATTGCAGCCTGAAGGCAGTGTCCCATTGCCATGTCGACCTGGCATTTAAAACCCCTTGCCAAGCCTTAAACTCCTCACCTCTTATTACATATAGGTCACCCCTAAGGTAGCCTCTAAGTAGCCCATAGGGCGGGGTGCTGTGCAATTAAAAGGTAGGACATGTACTTTTTAGTTTTACATCTCCTAGTAGTGAAAACGCCCAAATGTGTTTTCTCACTACTAAGAGGCCTATCCCTCCCATAGGGTAACACTGGGGATTCCCTATTAAAATAATAAGTTGTAATTCCTAAACCAGAGGTGGTAGATAGGTTATGTTTGGTACCTATGGATTTGTAATGATAAATGCTCTTTAATGATAAAGTCAGGTTAATCATCACAAGTTTGAAAATGCCACATTTTCCTCTCCTTAGCCCTCCATGCCTGTAACCTGCCTTAGGTCACATGACTTGGTGTAATTGACAGTCATATAATGGGGGATTAGCGGTGTCTGAATGGGTCATTAACTGACTTGATGGGGGTGGAGCTAAGCACAGCCCCACTTGCAACTGAATAGGCTGGGCTCTGCCACCATACAATAGGCTTAATTACCCTGAATTGTCAGTGCAGCCAGCTAGGAGCCAGGAGAGGCAGGACATTTTTGGAACTTCAGAGAACCCATCTGGAAACTTCTCTCAACTTCTAGGGCACCAGGGTATAAAAAGAACGCTCTCAGAAATGCTCCTCAGTTTACTACTGAACCTGTGGAAGGACTCCTTGCAGTTGTAACCTGCTGTGCATTCTGCCAGACTGCTGCTGTACCTAGAAGAACTGCTTTACTGCCTGGAGCCTGCTTGGGACCTTCAGATACCAGCCCTGCTGCAGAGTCTGCATCACCACTACACCCAGGACTCCAGAAGTGACTTTGAGGGCTAGTTCAGCCAGTCTCCTGTTCTGAGCCACAGAGACATAACAGGCTCCCACTATCTTAAACTTGCACCTGATCCTAGCCTGAGTGAGTCTTGCACCCTCAAGAGGTCGCCCTCCACTCCTGGACCTTTGGGTGTGATGCTAAAGGTACCCAGGTAACAATTTCCTAAAACTGAGGCTATTTTATGCCTTAAACTTTAAAAATTCAGAACTCTGGTTCTACTAAATGGATTTTCATGGTTTATGTGTCAAATAATTTAATAAACTTTTCCCTATTTTCCTAAATTGGTATGGGATTTTAATTGTGTTATTTTTTTCACTGTGTTGCTGTTTGCGTACTGCATAAATACTTAACACATTGCCTCAACGTTTGGCCTGACTGCTTTTTGTGCCTAGCTACCCAGGGTTAAGCACAAGTTAATTTAGTGACTTTTTGAGGTTTACCCTGCAAGGGATTGTGGTTGTTGCTTGACCAGGGTTCACACCCCAGTCAACCAAAAGTGAATTTCTCACAGGCATTAAGATAACTGCATCTTGGGCAGGTCAGCGACATTCTTGGAAACTTCATCTGCAGGCAATGCGGCATGAGATATGTTTGATAAAAATAATTAAACTGCATGAATTCCAGGCATGCACTTCATGATACACGCTTTAAGTGCTCAGATGTCATTGCCCACTGCTTGGTGGTCAGTAATGCACCTAGTCAGTCGTCCAAACTGCAAAAGGTGTGATTTGTGCTTCCTGCCTGTAACGCAGCATACAGTACCAATATGCCCTGCGGCCCATCCCATGCATGAGGAAGCACTGTAGCCCCAGGTGCAGCATTGGTTCATCTTGTTCCGCCAACCATGTGTTTCTTAGCACTAACAGAACTGCCTTGTGTACGAGAAAGAGGCTAGTTCTGAGCCCACCGAAGCCTGGAATTAATCTAAGGTACCATCACTACATACGTCACCCACATGTGGTATGCCCACCTCTTGTCATGGTGCTGAATCGTACTTCGAGCAAGGCTCTCATAGCCACCCCCCCCAAAGGGTAAGCTGTGACACATAAGGGACCCAGCTATCCATCGCATAGGCCATTATAGTTTTGCCACTGCAAAACATAACTCGTGCCCACCCTCCACCACTGGATGCTGCAGCATGGGAATGAAGACTAATTTCTGGGCAGATTTCCATATTAGATTATTAGATTTGATTCTAGGCCTGTCAGAGTCTTAAAAAAAGATCTGGCTGGGGTTACCTGAGTCATGCAAAAAAAATACAAGTCACAAGAGGACAAGCATCTTTGCAATTGAGGCGTGGCCAATGTGTGATAGGGTTAGCCGCATCCAAAAATGCATGGATGGCCAAATCGAGATCAGGTCCCGACCATGAGTCCCATCTAGGAGATCTCTATCGTTATGATAAATGTTTACTCATAGATAGCGGAAGGTTTTGAAAGTCGAATGGAGTTGCCCTGGTCCCAGCGTTTCCTAATGCTTGTGTTCCACCCAGTGTAATGGGAAAATACAGGATTTGCCCCAGCTCACCCTACGGCCTGTTTTATCACCAAAAAGAGCTAGTAAATCTTAGAGGCGTGTGATCCCTCAAATAGACCAGTACATCATCCAAGTATAGTGAGACAGTGTGCCAGTCCGCACCCACCCAGATGCCCCAAGCAGGGCCCCTACTGCGCAGCATAGTGGCTATAGTCTTCATGGCCAGAGCAAAAATCATAGTTGGAAGAGAGCAACCTTGATGGGTCCCCCTGCCTGTGGCAAATAGATGTGATATTTGATATCCAGTGTGTTCCCTCACACACAGTACCATATATAACAACTTGACACAACTGAGGAACTCAGGGCCCAACTCCATGGCCTCCAACACTCGGAGCAGATTCAACCAACCCAGTTTATGGAATGCTTTGTCGAAGTCTGAGACTGCCACCAGGAGGTCGGCCGTCCCTTCCACCATGCCCATGATGTGACATAACTGACGCATGTTATAGTGGGTTGCTTGCTGGGGAATAATCCTGCACTGATTAGGGTAGACTAATGAGCCAAGCATCAGAAGCAGCCTATTGGCAAGTACCTTGCTTAGTATCTTTTAATCAATGCTTAACATTGATAGTGGGTGGTTGAAGCTCTCCTCAAGTGGCACTCTGCCAGGCTTTGGTAATACTACTATGAGGGCCTTCCGGAGGGACTCCGTGAGTGTGCCTCACAGCTTCCAGCGGTGTAGTGGCAAGGGTAGCCCTAAACATCAGGTAATATTCTGTGCCAGGGGCCTTGCCATGTGCCATCTAATGAATCGCCATATGGCTCTCTACTAGCTGTAGGGTATGCTCTAACTGTAACAGCTGCACTGCGATCAGACCAGGAAAAGCCATTACGCGCAGGTAGTCTCCCAGTTGCACTGGGGAGGGCTCTGATGAGGGAGAGTACAACTGATCATAGTGCTGGGTGAACACTTTGGTAATGTCCGTTTGGGCATTGGCTGTGTGAACCGTGCCATCTTGTATTGTGCCTATCAAGGTTCTCGGAATTTCCGATCATAGCAACCATGCCAGTGTTCGCCCTGGATTGTCACCTTCCACATGCTGGCAGGCCAGACAAGGCTTTGTAGTCTAGGTTGCTTCGCCTTTTCACCTCCTCGCAATACTGACAACAGAGGTCTGTCAGATGCGGTTGAACGGCGAGCACTGTCATGGCTTCAATCTCCGCTCTCTTCAGGCACGACTCCAAATCTGTTATTGTATGGATCAGAGAGGATTTCACCCCCCCAGGACCTGCTTATGCAGTGTCCCCTCATGACCAATTTCATGGCATCCCATTCCTATTCTCAAGATCCCACTGTCCCCTTGTTCTCTACAAAATATTGATAGAGGTGTGTATGCCACGTCCTGCAATGGATCCGTCCCAAGTCTCCTTGTTGGTGAGATGTGGTCAGGTATGGACCTACCCAGGTATTCAGTGCTCTGTGTCCCCGGGGTGCCCCAAGTGTCAGACATTGTGTAGGTTTGACATCCTAGTCCATTGTTGGAAATGTTAAGTCACCTGCATACCCTGTGGACCTGGTGTGGAAGTAAGGATCAATCAAGTTATGTGTTATGTATGCAGTTGAAATCCCCTCCCCACAGCCTGTGTGCATGTCACCATCTAGTTCCTCATCATTGGAAGTGACATCGCCTAGTCCTTCATAGCTGTCCCATAGTAGACCCAACACTCACATGAGTGTCTTTAAGTACGCACCCCCTGGAATACTTCATAGGCCTGGCATCTCACTATAGGGCGATCCCATCCGCATGACCAGTGAGCCCCTTTCAGAAGCATCCAACACAGGGGCCTCCAGTTCCGAATCTAAATCAGTGTCTGTGACCAAAACCTGGAATCTGTTAGCACTGGAGTGGAGAGCTTAACCACCACCCGTGCTCATTGCTTGTTCCTCAGTAGGGTGGGATCTTGATTTGTGTGAGCAGCACTTAAGCCTCCCATTAGACCAACCTAGTAGTTTATACCTATGTGCCTCCGGTGGCTCATGTACCCGCTTGGAGCGGAGTCACACCCTGGCTTACTCAGGAGAGTAAAGAAGAGAGTTGCATTGCATCCACCACCCACAGGTGGGCTGGAAACAGCAGTGTGTAGGATAAATCCAAGGTGTGGAGTTGTGCTTTTACAGCTCCAAGTGTGGTGTGCTTGCTCTGGACCTCCACTGTGTAGTCCGGGTACACCGTTATATTGTTCCCATTGAAGATCCAGGGGCGCTTAGCTCTGAGCATCTGCAGTAGCAAGTGTCTATCCCTGAAGTTGAGTAAGCGCACGATGATCAGACGTGGCAAAGCTCTCGGTGTCGGGGACCGCCAGAAAAAGTTTGGCGTTCGGGCCCTTGGAACCCTCAGGGAAGCCCAAGAAGTGGATATATTGTTGTCTCAGGAGCATCCTTCTGCATCCTCAGCTCTCAATTTGAGCACCTACATCTCCTTGTGTAAAGCTTTCAGTTGACCCCGCATGGTCACCAGGAAAGGCTTCATCAAGGTTAGGGAGAATGCTAGTTCATCTACATGCTCTGAGAGATCCACCCACAGCAGTCCAGTTTCAACTTGTATCATCCCCAGTTGAGCTTCCATGGCAGTTTTGCAGTCATTTATAGCTTTCAGGATTTTATCAAACATTCCTGTTTGCTCACATTATGCTTTCAGTCAGCAGACCGGATCCCCCTGGGATAGGGTGGCTGGTAGCATGACCATGATTGTTTTCTGGGGCAGAGCCCTAGATGTCTTTGGGGGGATTATGCCTCCACGGCCCTTGTAGCAAGGCCACCTGATGACAAATTCTGTCATGTCATGGTGCAGCACAGGGTAGGACGTCCAACCACCCAATACAGCCAGGCACACCTGCACCTGGGAGACCACTGGGTACCCCGTAGGCTGTTGTCTTAAGATGCAGTGTGCACTGGCATACCTCGGTGTTCCTTTAGTGCAGGGCTTCTAGGCATTTGCAGTGGGAAGATCCCAATCCATGAGCCAGGATGTGATGCACTATGCTCCTGGTCTCTATGCCTTTAGAGTGTAGGTCCACTAAGTAGGACTAGGGATGGCTACCAGGCCCAGGCACCCACTCACATTTCACATAGGGTCACTGGGCATTCTTTGTAATGACCGTGGGCAGAGTGGGGGCCATAGTATTGTGACATGTCTTGTCGGGGGCTCTAGTACTTCTTTAGGTACAAGCCAGGCTGCCAACCCAGGTCAAATGACACTCATGTTCTGTTGTTCTAGTTTATTCATAGTACATTTTTATTGCAAATGGCACATAATTGACTAAAGTGGCATTATGGAGTAATTACAGGAATTTAGCATAATGTGACATTCCAGAAATAAGGCAAGTCTAATTTACATTTTGCTCAAACCTAAAAAAACAATGCCTCAACCTGAGTGACTTTAAGATCTGGGCAGATGATGCCTCCATCACTAATGCACAAGTAGTGGTTGGTGACATTGATATCCTCAGAAACGTACAATTGGTAAACTGCCAAACCCAGGCTGCTGAGCACAATCTTGACCTTATTGTCTTCTTGATCCCAAATGTAGCTATATCAACTTGTGGCAGGGGTGTCACTTTTTATTCTGAGATGTTTGTGAGCTCGGCACAACACTATCAAAGGGCGATATGTAAGACTTTGGTTTCTGTCTGATGCTGTCTACTGAAGATCTCTACTGCCAGGGTCGCAATCACATGGGTAGAGCTGAGGGACTCAGCTGAGTGGGGCATTTAATTTTTACATTGTCTTCAGGTCAGTAAGGGGGCTGCAGACCTATAGAAAGCGTTCTCCTCATTGTTTTCCCTTGTAATTATCTCCATCTGTTTACTGCTCAATGTTCCCTCAGAAACTACAAAGTGCCTTACAAAATTAATCATACTTCTAGGCATCTTATTAACCCTTCCCTGGTTATCTGCACAGTAGTGCTGGATTAGTGACGGACAGTTACATTGGGTGACTGATCTGTCTGTGTAGCTGGTGCATAGATGTTCTAGGTCTTTGAGATGGCTACGACAAGTGAATATCACTATAGCACTTGGTCTTGGAGGCTCTGGTTTCCCTTTGAGGTAGATCATGTTTAGATGGTACAGCAGCCCTCTTCCTGCTACTTAACCCACTTCACTAGGCTGTCCACCCGAACATGTATAGGGCAGATATTTGTGGACAACTTTCAATGCAACTCTGTTGGTCCAATTAATGGCTAGAGAGCCTACAATGGGGAAACTTGCCTTGCTCATAATGTTCACAATAAAATAAATAAGAACCTTGCTGTTACATTTTGACCATTGATAAAAATGTACTTAATCAAGAGGGACGTACAACACTTTAGCATAGGATTGAACACAGCACTGTTAGAAGTGTACAATATTTCTCATTAGCTGATCTTGATCTAAGCATCTTGAATATCCACAACCATAGCCATGTTGGTGGACTCCACTTTTATCGCCCTGAGTAGTGAACTTCTTACATTTAGTACCTGTGAGTACAACACATCAATCAATCAATCAGGAATTTGTAAAGCGCACTACTCACCAGTGAGGGTCTCAAGGCTCTGAGAGGGGGGAGATGGAGGGGGGGTGTTGCTAATGCTCAAACAGCCAGGTCTTGAGAAGTTTCCTGAATGTAAGGAGGTCTTTGGTTTGGCGCAGGTGGGTGGGAAGAGTGTTCCACGTTTTGGTGGCAAGGTGTGAGAATGATGTACCATTGGTTGTAGTTGTGCGGACGCGTGGGACAGTTGCGAGGGCGAGGTCGGTGGAGCGGGAATGCCGGGTTGGAGCTCTGTGAATGACTCTACCTGAATTAAATCACATGACTAAAGGATTCTAAATCAATAATTTTACACTAAATTGGTCTCTGTTCTGAATTACACTATTAGATGCAAATTTCGCAAGCATGTCTTACTAAAAGAACCCGTATCTTGATCAGGCTAATTTAACTAATACCACCAGATCACCTCCTTGAATTGAGAGTTCACTAAATTGCTGTTGCCGGAATTATTAACCAAATTGTGCGTGCCCGATTGCTCCTGTTGTCATGTTAAATCGAGGAAGACCTAAAATATAAATCTTATTATTTTCTTGAATCCTCCCTATTTGCCTATCCTATTGTTAATTGGGTTTCGTTAACTTATATTTTAAATGTGTCTTACCACTGTTGTGCTCATGTACAATTTGAGTGGATCTCTCACCTGAATTGTTTGGTCTGTGCCTATCTGCCTAATCTGTGTCTTAAAACAACTGCACTTTTGTTGCATCTTTGCAGACCTTGCAAAGGTTTACTAATCATCATCATATATCTTTGATGGGGTGGCTCCTGAATATCAAGTCAGGGTTTCATGAGAATCTAATATCAAGGACAAAATATCAAAGGACCTAACTCAACATCTATGTACCTTGATAAATGAATATCTTTAAGGTACATAGCTTGGAAGTTAAGAATAGTAAATCTATGCTTCCCTCTGTGCAGTTACCTTTTAATATTTTGTCCTTTGATAACCTTTCAATGATATTAGTGTGTCATGATATTCATATACTCTATATTCCAGAGGACAACCATCTTTGATTATCCTAAACTGAATTGTTTATTGTTAAATTATACGGCTTTGAATTTAATTTGGTCAGACAGCAGGTGCGCTCAAGCTGTGTTAAGGTGAACCACATACTAAAATGTATATAGTGGTGTTGGAAAGTACCATCTTGCCTGGCATGTTACTCCCATTTTTACATGTATGTAAGTTTGTTTATGCCTGTCTCACTGGGATCCTGCTAGCCAGGACCCCAGTGTTCATAGTTTGTGGCCTGAATGTCTATACCTGTGTAGTGAATAACTGTGTCACTGAGGCTCTGCTAACCAGAACCTCAGTGCTTATGCTCTCTCTGCCTTTAAATTTGTCACTATAGGCTAGTGACTACTTTTACCAATTTTAATTGGCACAAAGGAACACCCTTATATACATTCCCTAGAATATGGTACCTAGGTACCCAGGGTATTGGGGTTCCAGGAGATCCCTATGGGCTGCAGCATTTCTTTTGCCACCAATAGGGAGCTCAGACAAACCTTTACACAGGACTGCCACTGCAGCCTGAGTGAAATAACGCACATGTTATTTCACAGCCATTTTCTCTGCACTTAAGTAACTTATAAGTCACCTATATGTCTAACATTCACTTGCTGAAGGCTAGGTGCAACATTACTAAGTGTGAGGGCCCCCTTGCACTAGCAAAGGCGCCCCCACATAATTCAGGACCATTTCCCCGGACTTTGTGAGTGCGGGGACACAATTACACGTGTGCATTACATATAGGTCAGTACCTATATGTACCTTCATAATGGTAACTCCGAATATGGCCATGTAACATGTCTAAGATCATGGAATTGTCCCCCCATGCCAAATCTGGTATTGGGGTGCCAATTCCATGCATCCCCGGGGCTCCACTATGGACCCGGATACTGCCAAACCAGCTCTCTGGGGTTTCTCTGCAGCTACTGCTGCTACCACACCAGAGACAGGGTTCCGCCCTCCAGAGGTCTGGGCAGCCCAGTCCCAGGAAGGCAGAACAAAGAATTTCCTTTGGAAGTAGGTGTTAAAGGCTGGGGAGGGGTAGCCTCTCCCAGCCTCTGGAAATGTTTTGAAGGGCACAGATGGTGCCCTCCTTTCATAAGCCAGTCTACACCAGTTTAGGGAACCCCCAGTCCCTGCTCTGGTGCGAAACTGGACAAAGGAAAGGGGAGTGGCCACTCCCCTGTCCATCACCACCCCAGGGGTGGTGCCCACAGCTACTCCAGTGTGTCCCAGACCTCTGCTATCTTGGATCCAGAGGTTTGAGGGCACTCTGGAGGCCTCTGAGTGGCTAGTGCCAGCAGGTGATGTCAGAGACCCCTCCTGATAGGTGCTTACCTGACTAGGTGGCCAATCCTCCTCTTAGGGCTACCCTATGGTCTCTCCAGTGGGCTTTTCCTCAGATAACGACTTGCAAGAATTCACCAGAGTTCCTCTGCACCACTTTCTTTGACTTCTGCCAAGGATCGACCGCTGACTGCTCCAGGACGCCTGCAAAACTGCAACAAAGTAGCAAGAAGACTACCAGCGACATTGTAGCACCCGATCCTGCCGGCTTTCTCGACTGTTTCTTGGTGGTGCATGCTTTGGGGGCGGTCTGCCTTCATCCTACACTGGAAGCCACAAAGAAATCTCCAGTGGGTAGACGGAATCTTCCCGCTGCTTCAGCAGGCACCAAACGTCAGCATCACCGGTACTCTGGGCCCCCTCTCATCCTGATGAGCGTGGCCCATGGAACACAGATGGTGGACCCAAGTGACCCAGACTGTCCAGTGGTCCAACTGTCCAAATTTGGAGGAGGTAATTCCTTGCCTCCCCTCTACAGACAGTAATCCTGTGCACCGGGTGAACTGCAGCTTCTAGGGCTTCTGTGCACATTTCCACAAAATCCTTCATGCACAGCCAAGCCTAGTCCCCAGCACTCTGTCCTGCGATGCTCAGCTCCCTGAGTTGATCTCCGGCTTCGTGGGACCCTCTTTTGCAGTGTTGAGACGACTGCTGTGTTGAGATGTGTTGAACCGTTGTTCAAGGACTTCTGTGAGTGCTACATTCTTGTGTGTGGGCTCTCCACATTGCTGAAGGCCCCCCCTGTCTCCTCACCCAAGTGGCAACATCCTGGTCCTTCCTGGGCCTGGGCAGCACCCTTTTTCTTCAACGGCAACTCTTGCAGCTAGCAAGGCTTGCTTGTGGTCTTTTGCCAACGAAACAACTCTGCATCCTCCAGCACTCCGTGTGACATCTTTTGCAGTAAGGAGAAGTTCCTAGCATCTTTCGTTGTTGTAGAATCTTCACCTTCTTCTACCCGGAGGCGGCCATTTTGCACCTTCATCCAGGGTTTAGTGGGCTCCTGCCCCCCCTGGACACTTTCGGGACTCTTGGACTTGGTCCCCTTCCTTTGCAGGTCCTCAGGTCCAGAAATCCATGTTCAGTGCTTTGCAGTCTCTTGTGGTCTTTGCAAAATCCTCTATCACGACTTTAGTGTGTTTCTGGGAAAATAGTAGTACTTTACTCCTACTTTCCAGGGTCTTGGGGTGGGGTATCGTGGACACCCTTAGTGTTTTCTTACACTCCCAGCGACCCTCTACACACTACACTAGCCTAAGGGTCCATTTGTGGTTCACATTCCACTTTCTCAGTATATGATTTGTGTTGCCCCTAGGTCTATTGCATCGTATTGTATTCTACAGTGTTTGCACTACTTTCTGACCTAATTTTGGTTTGTGTGTTTATTTTGTGTATTTTACTTGCCTCCTAAGGGAGTATATCCTCTGAGATATTTTTGGCACATTGTCACTAAATAAAGTACCTTTATTATTAGTAACTCTGAGAATTGTCTTTCTTAGGATACAGTTCCTATATGATATAAGTGGTATGGTAGGAGCTTTGCATGTCTCCTAGTTCAGCCTTGGCTGCTCTGCTATAGCTACCTCAATCAGCCTAAGCTGCTAGAACACTACTAATCTACTAATACGGGATAACTGGACCTGGCACAAGGTGTAAGTACCATCAGGTACCCACTATAAGCTAGGCCAGCCTCCTACAAGTGGAAAAAGATGAAAGTGAGTTAAACAGCAGGACAAGGGGGATTACCAAATTAGGTCTCCAAACTGCAGAGTTACACATGGATGTGGCATTGTTTAAAAAGGAGGGACTCAGCTCCTTCAGTTCCTTCTTTCCTTCAATATTTTAATCCAATTAATAGATGTTTTTGCCAATATGTGCATTTAACTGCCTTATGTCTTAACGTCTGTATGTTGATACTGCAGTTATTTACATTTGAAAAAGTGCATCAGTGGTTATGTGCTTGCTTATCTGAGAGTTGTCTTACTACAGTTCAATCATGTTCTATCTGGCCAGCCTTTTCAATTCAATTGCATTGCTTACCTAACACACAACACACCTTCTTGATGAAAAAAGCATGCATTGCTCTTCACAGAATTATCTCTTCTGAAATGCATTTTGAATTGCCACTAGTCTACATCTGGGTGAGCTTCACATTTGCATAGCATTAGATGCACTTTTTTGGAATCACACTGAATTTAATTTAATTATCTGATGTGTGTCTTTTCGCTAGTGCATTAAGTCGGCAAGTAAGTGGTTCTCTCAATTCAACTATGTAGTTTACTGAATCATGTCCTCTGGAATAAAATCTTTCTGACTTGTAATAGGGACTTTACCACCTTTTCCAAACTGCATATCTACCTCATATTTGTGATGTGGAAAGGGGAGTATGAAAGGTTACCAAATACTCAATCGGAGTGATAACTAATACATAAAGAAGAATCTATCCCAATGTCTGTTTCCTCAGGGGACGGAGGTGTTGTGAGTGCGGTGGGGATGGGAATAAGCAGGTGGTGGCTCTGAAAACCACAGCCTCATCCAAGATATTTTCCTAAACAACAAACATTAACTGACAGCAACACCTTCTGCTTTACTAGACCTAAGCTGCTTTTAAAATAATGTCTCACATTTGTGAATTCAGGAATGGAGATCAAGTGTCCCTAACAGGCCTCCATCCCTGCATTTACAGGCAATCATAAGGGTCACAAATTATGACTTTATCAATTACCATTCACCGATCAATTAATTTTACAACCTCCTGTCTGGACAGTTTACAATGAGAGGTTGCGTCCCAACTTGCATTCCCGTTTGCCAACCAGTCAGCGTACAAAATCACATCCCTTTTTGAATAAGTAAAATCGGGCACTTCATATTATGATGATTAATATATCATGTGCTTTTGGTGTGGGTTTTTTAAAATTACTCTTGATATTATAGATAAGTTGGCTTTACCCTTGCAATAGTTCTAGGAAATAACTTGCATTCATGGTTGTTATGTTATGTTAATGAAAGCTTCATGAACATTAGTAACCTGCACATGATTCCTTGAATGAAAAGAAATGTCCAGGTTGAAGTTCTAGTTAACTTGTCCTGGCTTTGACTTACTGTGAGTTCTATGAGAGACTGTGGGGCCTTTTTCATCCTTTAACAATTAAACACTTAGATCTATTTACAACAGATGAAAAGTACCCAAATTGCAGTATCATGCAAGGATAAAGGTGAAACATGCTTCCTACAACAGACAAAAATAAACTAAAACTAGCATTGGCAAAGCCAGTATGCTTGGCGTTGGCAGCCTTTTGCCACAAATATTACAAGCATTGACAATTTCCATAGGTCTGGCATTCCAATGGCTAGATTATGCCAGGTTGTGACTAGATTTTCCTCTTCAGTCAGATGCAAAAGCCTGAGAATTCCTTCACAAAGCTGCTATATTTTAAGTGGTTACTAGGTTTCACTTTTGAGTGAGATTCAACTACTTGAAGTGTTCTCAAAGATGCAGTACTTCAAGCATCATTAGACGTTCCTCTTGATTAAGATGCAACTGCTTTAAATGTGATTCACAAATCTTCTGAGGGGGTGTTGTTTCAATATACTAATTGCACGGCCATTTTTGCTTGTATGATTTTTGCCTCTCTTCTATGGATTAAATACATATGCCAATGACGGTTCATTATATGGAGTCAATATTGCAATTTTCAATAACGGTCTTGATTACTATGGATTGCTTGTGATGACCCACTTGTGTGCGTGTGTGTGTGTGTGTGTGTGTGTATACATATATATGACCAAGACCGGGAAGGTAGAAACGTGTTGGTGTTAGTTTGTTTGGGGTCCTGTTATGGAATAAAAGCAATCTGCTCTAATCCTGTGAGTGCCGCATTTTTTACTTAATTGTCAAACTGGTGTGAAGATTATTGATGGGAATAGGTCCTTCCCATGCGGGCACCGACATGAGAAGAGCGCGTCTCTTTGGATCTGTTGGAGCTGATATATATATATATATATACATATATATATATATATATATATGTACTTGTTGATTCAAGCGCCTTGGCGGTATTCTTAGAAAAACGTTTTTTTACCTGCCACTGAAAACCTGCGCCAGTAAATTGCATTTGCTTATATTAAGCCAGCTTACGACTGGATTTTGCACCTCCACACCTAAACTCTTTCACAAAGTTGCAGTACTTCAAGTGGTTACAACGTGTCTCTCTTGAGGTAGAGGCAAAATGTTTTACATTTTAATTATTTGTATTTGTTTCCTATATGATAAATAATTATTACAAAGCTAGTTTTTCATAATGAGTCAATATTGCCACTTTCAATAGCTTTCTTGATTGTTATAGAAGTAAGTGAAATACAGTAGTATACTGTAAGTACTATCAATTAATGATAAATACAAGTGCCTTCACATTTCTAAGCTTCGGAGACAATTTTTAAGTGACTGTATGCATTTGCATAAGCAACTACTCACTGTAAAAGCATTCAATAGCTGAAGTGTGCTGGCCTATTGGCCTGCACTGTGTCCTGTGGTGAATGAAAGGAGTACCATCTGAGCTGCACAGTGTACAAAGAGGGTTTACTAAAAGCCCCTCTACATGAATGTACTCGTAGAATGATTTTTTTGAAAAAATGAGGCTGAGAAGACAGCTGAAGCTATCTTTAGACTTGACTTAAAAAGAAGTAAACAAAAATCAAAGCATGACACCATCTAAACATGCTAGCTAAATGTTTGCAATACAAATTCTGATTTAGAAAAAGAAATCATCACATGTAGCTTAAATAGAAATGTTCAGGTGTTTCACAGCAGGCAGATGTGCTTAGAATCAGTGTAGATCTCATTTTTAGATTTAGTTCACATCACATGAAAATGTGATTCTGAGTGTCCCAAAGAAAAGGCACTATTGACATTTTACTACTAAAGATGTAGTTTAAACACACACAGATAAGAAAAAATAAAAAGGAAAAAGAATGTAAAGAAAAATACATTAACATAGTGAAGTTTTGTCCACAAGCTATAGTATTGAATTGCACTTCTTTTTAGGCAGATTTGCACATATGTTCATATTAAATGGTGTCACTCACCAATCAATGAAGTGAGTTAGCCACTAACCCTTGATGATTGCTTTGGTAGGCAAAAGCAAAGTGTGAATGACAAATGAACAGACCAATTGATAAAGAGGGCTGACCGTAAACCACTCTCTTTTTAGATATGTATTTTTATTTAAGCATTTGTCTAATTATATGATGCCGGGTGGTAACTAAAAAGGTGTCTAGGTCAGTTCAAAAAAAGGATACACGATAGCTCAATGGTCCATTCGATTTTTCTAAATGGATGCAGATTGTGGATTTCATTGCAAGGCTAGAAACAATACAGGCAACAACATGCTTCTCACCTGACATAGACTCCATAAATTCCCAGCTCAGTGATGCACTCCCTTATCTTTAAGTCACCTCCAGCCTTCAGCAGGTAGTTCCTTGTGGGATATGGTGTAAGTTTGTCCATTAATGTGTAGGACCTCCACTCAACAGGTTCCTTAATGTTTTCCAAAACTTGCTTGATTTTATCCCCATATATATTGTTTCCTTGATCAAAGCAAAAACAATTAACTAATATTTATTACACTAAAATGTTAAAAGTCAACTTTCTTAAATTAGAACTCCCGGTTTAATACTGGTGTATTTTATCATGAACTGTGACTCTCTTACACCCGGGAGAAGCCACTGTCTTGCTTGAACCTGAAAGGATGTCAAAGTACACTGGGACCTGGGTCTAATTTTCCATTTCATGACTGTTGTTTGTTTCCAAATTCATATTTAAACTGTGCTGTAAAATTCACCATTTTTGAGACTTTCTTTTCAAGGTTCCCCCATGTCCTCCTAAATGAGGTAAGGGGACAACATGAATAGGTAGCTGCTTGTGACTAATGACCACACTCAGGGTAATACTCATTTTGTTGTGTTTTTTCTGAATCAAGTTCACACTGTATTGTAGCGGTAACTTTAAGGTAGGTGAGGCTTTGGGTTTATACAAGAGAGGTGTAGGATGCAGACAAAATGCTCTGAACTAGTATGCTAGTTGAATCAAGCACAAGCTGTTGAAGAGGAAGCAAGGCAGAAGCCTGGGGAAAGAAATTAAATTTTCCAGCCACTCCAGAATGTCAAAAAGATCATCCTGTCTCATGTTCAAGCAGCCTTACCAGTTCCAAACAGGAAATAGGATGTTGCTGAATTGCTTACTGTTGTGCTTTTGCTTATGCAGGGTCATCCCCCATTATTTTTCCTCCTGCCTCCTTTCTTTTCTGACCTGTTGCTGTTGGCTTTTGAACTCTGTGCACTTTCCCACTGCTAACCAGTGCTAAACTGCATATGCTCTCTGTGTAAATTGTATGTAATTGGTTTATCCATGATTGGCCTATTTGATTTACTAGTAAGTCCCTAGTAAGGTGCACTAGAGGTGCCAGGGCCTGTAAATCAAATGCTACTAGTGGGCCTGCAGCACTGGTTGTGCCACCCACATAAGTAGCTCTGTAATCATGTCTCAGACCTGCCACTGCAGTGTCTGTGTGTGTATTTTTACACTGTAAATTCGACTTGGCAAGTGTACCGACTTGCCAGGCCTAAACCTTCCCTTTTCTTACATGTAAGGCACCCCTAAGGTAGGCCCTAGGTAGCCCCAAGGGCAGGGTGCAGTGTATGGATAAGGTAGGACATATAGTAATGTGGTTTATATGTCCTGACAGTGAAATACTGCCAACTTCGTTTTTCACTGTTGCAAGGTCTGTCTCTCTCATAGGATAACATGGGGGCTACCTTTAATTATGATTAAAGTGTAGATTCCCCTAGATATTAGATGGACATGTGGAGTTTGGGGTCCCTGAACTCACAATTTAAAAATACATCTTTTAGTAAAGTTGATTTTAAGATTGTGCGTTTGAAAATGCCACTTTTAGAAAGTGAACATTTTCTTGCTTAAACCATTCTGTGACTCTGCCTTGTTTGTGGATTCCCTGTCTGGGTCAGTTTGACAGTTGGGTTGTTTTTCACCTCGCACTAGACAGTGACACAAAGGGGGCTGTGGTGTAACCTGCATTTCCTGATTAGCCATCTCTGCTAGGAGGGAGGGGTGGAGTGGTCACTCTCGCCTGAAAGGACTGCGCCTGCCTCTGACAATGCCGGCTCCAACACCCTGCTTTGTGTCTGATGCCTTGTCTGGGCAAGGCAGGATTTCACAAGTAGGTGTGAGTCCCTTTTGAAGAAAGGTGACGTCAAAGACTAAAATGGGTATAAGAAGGGCACCCAAATCTACAGACTTTAGAAACACTTCTGGAACCAAGAGGAACCTCTGCCTGGAGAAGAGCTGATATCTGAGGAAGAAGTGCTGCCCTGCCTGTGACTGTGCTTTGTGGAGCTTTCCTGCAGTGCTGCTTCTGCCAGAGTAAAAGTGCAAAGACTGGACTTTGTGTGCCTTCCATCTTGTGAAGAAATCTCCAAGGGCTTGAGTTAGAGCTTGGCCAATGGTACATCTGGGAACTAACCAACATCCATGGGTGGATATGTGAGACCACCACCACCCAGAGAATGCCTTCCCAGGGTAGAGTAACACAATGTTGCATGCGTTACTCTAGAATTAGTAAGCCAAGCAAGGCCAAGCATGGTGGCCTTGCCTGACTTTATAAATCTAACTTAAGAGTTATGTCACTCTTGCACTATGTATGCCCCTTAGTAGGTATGAGATGGGAAACTTCAGGAATAGGTGGCACATCAAGCACAAATCAGCCCCTCACCTCCACAGAAATGCTCATTGAGATCACATTCTAACCTGATGCAGTTGCATCAGTCAGCAACACTGAACCTTTGCTTCTGAAGCCACAGTGACAGGTGAGTGTCCCCCACTTTGAAAATGCCTGCATATGTTACACTGCACAGGCACCTAATAAACAGGGTGGTGGTGCCCATAGCAAACACAGGCCATTCCGGTGCATATTTGAATCACTCAGAATAGATTGTGACATCCTGATTTATGACAGACAGATGTGATATGTCTATGTGCACACCTATGCAACATGTGCACATAGTCATATAGTAGAACAAAATGTATTAGCAGATGGGGTTCACCGAATGTAAACTCAGCACATATACTATGTACATATTCAACATCACATATAGACCCTCATGTTGACTTTGGTGGTCTTTTTAAAAGCCCATCGAAGCCGCTGCAGCCAACAGACCACCAGTGCTAACGGTCTGCTGACCACCATATTAGGAGTCATTGGAGGACTTCTGCCGAAGAGGTAGTTGCATCACCAGCACCGCCACGTCAGAAAGACTTCGCCAGCCGTATTACGAATTGTAATACAGCTTGGCCGAGACTTGCTGGTGTGGTGGTTCTGGCGATGCAAGACCACCAGGACCCATCCCCTCCCAGATGACTGCCTCGTTCAAGGGGGGTTGGGGAGTGTTGGGTGCATGTGTGTGGTGTGTGCGTGTATGTGTGCGAATGGGGGTGTATAAGTGCGTGTTTGTGATTGAATGTGAATGGGTGTATACGTGTATGTGTGCATGAATGGGGGGGTGTCTGCATGTATGTGAGTGAGTGGGGGTGTCTGTGTAAATGTATGCAAGTTAGTGGGGGTGTCTATGTGAATGTATGCGAGTGAGTAGGGGTGTGTGTCTGCATGTATGCGAGTGAGTGGCGGAGTCTGTATGAATGTTGCATATGCCGAGGGGTGTGTATGAGAACGGATGCAGGAGTGACGGGGTGGGGGTGTTTCTAAGTGTGTGGACGGGTGGAGAGGTGTCTGCACATGTGTGGACGTGAGCCGGCAACAGGAATGAGGATTCATGTCGCTGGGTTCGTTTCTGACAGAGTTTTCGTGGCGAGGTGATCGCCACGGAAAGCCTAGGGGTCTGCAGTCTTGAAATTCGGCCAGCAGGCTGAGGCCAGCCACCAGATTGGAGGTGCTCACTGCTGGCCATTGCGGTGCAACTGCACCGAAGAGCCAGGTAACATTATGGAGGTTTGGCGTCTGCCAAACCCCACAACTTGTGCTGGTGCACCTTAGGCACTACAGCATTGCTGCCGGCTCAATTATGACTGTGACTGTGCTTTGTGGCGCTTTCCTGCAGTGCTGCTTCTGTCAGAGTAAGAGTGCAAAGACTGGACTTTTTGTGCCTTCCATCTTGTGAAGATATCTCCAAGGGCTTGAGTTAGAGCTTGCCTCCTGTTGTTTGAAGTCTCAGGGACAGCAAAGACTTCTCTCTGCCAGCACCTGGAGTCTCTGGAGAGACTCCTGCCCCGACAAGTGATACCCTATCCAGTCCCTGGGCCCTTGAAAGTAAAGCTGGTGGAATCCAAGGAAATCGACTTCGGACGACTTCGGACCGACGCCGCTGCTGAATCCGGTAACGCCGCCTGCACCCGACGCCGTGACCTTCGCTGTAACGCGACGCTCTTCGCAGGCCCGACATCGCAGAAGCTCTGCTGAAGTTCGCGACTCCGTGTAAGTCGCCGCACCACGTCGTGACCGACGCCACTCGAAGTGCACGGATTCAACGTTTCGCACAGACGCCGCGATCCCCGACTTCGTGCATCGGCTTGTTTTCACTCTTCACCAAAGGTACTGTACTTGGGGGTCTACACGACTCCGTGTCCGGCGCCGCTGGTGTTGGCTTGTTGGGAACGACTCCGTCACGACGCTGTGTTAACACCTCATCGAAGCATTTTTGTTTCTAAGCGCTATTTTTGAGTTTAATCTTAAAAAATTCATAACTTGACTTGTGTATGTCGGAGTTTTGTCGTTTTGGTCTTGTTTTGTTTAGATAAATATTTCCTATTGTTCTAAACCGGTGTTGTGTCATTTTGTAGTGTTTTCATTAAGTTACTGTGTGTGGTGGTACAAATACTTTACACATAGCGCTCTGAAGTTAAGCCTACTGCTCTGCCAAGCTACCAAGGGGGTAAGCAGGGGTTAGCTGAGGGTGAATCTCTTTTACCCTGACTAGAGTGAGGGTCCTTGCTTGAACAGGGGGTAACCTGACTGTCATCCAAAGACCCCATTTCTAACATTGGTGATCAGCGCTTGGGATTTGGACTTGTATTTGTACTTGACATACAGTGATTAAGTGTACACTACTGTTTGAGTTCAGACCACTACGTGACCACATACTACTTGTTTGGTGATCTGTTGCTTTTTCTCTTAAGGACTCCTTTTTGTTCTACTTCCATGATTTTGCTGATCCCTTGACGGATTCTTTTTACTTCATTGGGAACTTATTTTCTGCCTTTGGAACTTTGCACTTGTGACCACCATGTCTCAATCGGGAGATGCAACAGCTAGAGCTGTGTTTGAAATATAGAAACTGAAGGAGTACTCAGTTGCTCAATTGAAACAGTTCCTTAAAGATCTTGACTGTCCCACTGAGAGCTCCACCAGGGAGGGGGAGCTGCAAAAGGCACAGAGGGCCTGGGTGATAATCAAGAACGCTGGAGGGCACACAGAGGAGGAGAATGTGGGTGGGGAAGTGCAGAGGATACACAGTGGTGTAGTGGAGGTACCTGTTACGCCTGGGGGGAGGGTCCCCAGGAGGGGTAGCAGGGTGTCATCCAAGGGTCTGACTCCTGAAGAGTTACAGGACAGACAGGCAGAGAGGGCTCGCCGGTTCAAGGAGTTGTGGATGCAAAGGGAGAAGGAGTTGGAAGAAAGGAGGAGGGACTTAGAGATCAAAAAGAGGATTTGGGCTTATGAGCTCAAAATGAAGGAGCTGGAAGTCATGAGGGCTGAATCCAGCTGGAATGGTGGCAGCAACAATTTTATATCCAGTGCTGCTGAAGAAGTGCACATGCCCAGAGATGTGGTGGCCTACTTGAAGGAGGGAGTTAACACACACCAGGAGGTTCAGGGGTATGAGGTAGCTCCAGTGATGCACAGGATCCCTGAGGTGGATTGGGAAACTGGCATGGGGAGTCATATTCCTACTGGTGGGAGGGACACTCTACTGACTCTAGGTGAGAGTGACAGGGATAGGGGTTCCCCCCAAGTAGAAGTCCTGGTTATGGAGTGTGAAGACATCCCAGAAGAGTGTGGGTTGAGTGTCAGGGACAGTCAGGTACTGTCTCACCAGTCTCAGGAGGGTGATGTGGGGTGCTTTTTCAAAGCAGAGTCAATGGATGGTTGGGTGAAGGGTACTTTGGTTAATTCATGTAAGGGGCTGAGTGATGTAATTGCTGGAGAGCATATATCTACTCCTTATTTTCCAGAGCTATGCCAACACCAGGTGGAATGTGAGTTCTCTGACCCCAGGGAGCTTACAATGGAGGCAGACTTCTGGGTGAGTACCAGAGTCTGAAGAGGCATTTGGGGGTGCTCCTGAGAGGAGTGGTCTAGGTAGTTCCCAACCAGGTGAGTTAGGGAAGGATTGTAGTGTTCCAGGTAGTTCCCAGTGTAGTGGGATGGGTGAGGGACCCCATGTCCAGTCTCAGAGGAGAGGGAATGGGAATGGGTTGAGACCCGAGGAGCCCAAGAACCAGTCCCAGGTCCTTGAGGGTTCCATGAGGGAACACCAGGAGGTGAGCCTAGCCTGTACCATAGGGCCATCTGTTGAGGGAGACCCCACAGTGTCAAGAAAACTTGGGGGGGCGGCTGTAGCCAGCGTCCCACCAGTTCAGATGTCTGGCAGTACCACTCCTAGTGAGGGGGTGCAGAAGTCCAGGCAGAGGGTTGAGAGGGGGTTGCGGACCCCAGTGGAGAACCTGGACGGTCAGGGGTCAGCTCTGAGAGCAGAGCCCCCCATGAATGACCTTGGTGAGACCATTTCTGGGTTGGGGGGAATCCAGACTCTGTCAGATGGGCAGAGGTCAGGAGACCTGCGCCAGCCAGACTCTTGTGTGGCCCTTCGGGACAGTGTGTCCCTTGAGGGAGGTAAGTGTGCCCCCCTGGAAGTCCTGGTGTGCCAGGCAATGGTTCAACCGCAGGGTGGTGACTCCGGGTTGAATGATCAGGTTCAGGGGGTAAACTCTGACCTGATGGGGGTAAGTGTGCTCCCAAGGAAGTCCAGGTGCGCCAGGCAGTGGTTCAACCGCAGGGTGGTGACTCTGGGTTGGGTGACCAGGTTCAGAGGGTAAACTTAAACCTGGTGGGGGGTAGGTATGCCCCCCAGGAAGTCCTGGGTTGCCAGGCAGTGGTCCAGTCTGTGGGTACAGACCCTGGACTGGAGGATCAGGTGCAGGGGGTAAACCCTGACCTGAAGGGGTGGGCGGTTTGCCCAATCACCCCCCTGGTGTGATTTCAAGGGGTACTCTCCCTGAGGGGTGGGTGCAGAACCCTGAGAGTAGGGGAAGGGGAGAGAAAGACTCACCCTAGAGCAATCTAAGGGTACAGACCCTGGATTGGAAGGCCAGGTTCAGGGTGTCCCCCCTGACCTGGAGGAAGGGGCTACTGCTAACAGTGCCCCTACCATGTTGTCTTCTGGGGGGGCCACTCCTAGTTGGGTGGTTCAGGACCCCGGAAGAGAGGGCAGGGGGAGGGAAGCCTCACCCCTGGCCCTGGTCCAACCTGAAGGTACAGACCCCAGGTTGGAGGATCAGTTGCAGGTTAACATCCCTGCACTGGTGGAAGAATTGTGCAGGACTGCTTCTACAAGCACCCTGACAATTTTTTACTCTGGGGGTGCCGCTCCTGGAGGAAGGGTACAGAGCCCCAGAGGGGAGGACCAGGGTCAGGTTATCTTCTCTGACCTGGTGGAAGGTAGAGTGGTCAAAGGGTGTCAGGCACCTGGGACTACCGCCCCTCACTCTCCACAGTCACAGTGGTTGGAGAGGCCTGAGGTCAGGCTCTCATCCCTGACAGTTGTCAGGGGTCACTGTGGCTTGCTGTCCTGGTGGACAGAGCTGCCCCTGGGGGGGGGGGGGGGGAGGACGAGATTCACACGCCAGTGGTGGAGTGGGCAACACCACTGTGTTGGCCCTGGTGGTACTATCTGCTCATTGCAATACATCTGTGAGCAAAGTAAAGTTAGGCGCTGCACAGATGGTGTCTGCAGATGTGGAGAAGGGTTCCCCATGGGTTAGCTTAGTGGGCCCTGAGAGTATGGACAGAGGGATCCAACGGGAGTCAGGAAGGCGTAGAACTGGAACATGCCCCTGCTGTTGTGGGCCTGGGTCCTTGTTCTATCGCCCCAATCAGGGAAGTACATCAAGGTATTGATTGTTCTCCCCTGGCTTTAGGCTGGTAGGGGTCGTGTTGGACTTTTGCTTATGCAGGGTCATCCTGAATCTTTTTGCCTCCTGCCTCCTATTTTTTTCTGACCTGTCGCTGTTGGCTTTTGAACTCTGAGCACTTTCCCACTGCTAACCAGTGCTAAAGTGCATATGCTCTCTGTATAAATTGTATGTAATTGGTTTATCTATGATTGGCCTATTTGATTTACTAGTAAGTCCCTAGTAAGGTGCACTAGAGGTGCCAGGGCCTGTAAATCAAATGCTACTAGTGGGCCTGCAGCACTGGTTGTGCCACCCACATACGTAGCTCTGTAATCATGTCTCAGACCTGCCACTGCAGTGTCTGTGTGTGTATTTTTACACTATAAATTCGACTTGGCAAGTGTACCCACTTGCCAGGCCTAAACCTTCCCTTTTCTTACATGTAAGGCACCCCTAAGGTAGGCCCTAGGTAGCCCCAAGGACAGCGTGCAGTGTATGGATAAGGTAGGACATATAGTAATGTGATTTATATGTCCTGACAGTGAAATACTGCCAACTTCGTTTTTCACTGTTGCAAGGCCTGTCTCTCTCATAGGATAACATGGGGGCTACCTTTAATTATGATTAAAGTGTAGATTTCCCTAGATAGTAGATGGACATGTGGAGTTTGGGGTCCCTGAACTCACAATTTAAAAATACATATTTTAGTAAAGTTGATTTTAAGATTGTGCGTTTGAAAATGCCACTTTTAGAAAGTGAGCATTTTCTTGCTTAAACCATTCTGTGACTGCCTTGTTTGTGGATTCCCTGTCTGGGTCAGTTTGACAGTTGGGTTGTTTTTCACCTCGCACTAGACAGTGACACAAAGGGGGCTGGGGTGTAACCTGCATTTCCTGATTAGCCATCTCTGCTTGGAGGGAGGGGTGGAGTGGTCACTCTCACCTGAAAGGACTGTGCCTGCCTCTGACAATGCCGGCTCCAACCCCCTGCTGTGTGTCTGATGCCTTGCCTGGGCAAGGCAGGATTTCACAAGTAGGTGTGAGTTCCCTTTGAAGAAAGGTGACTTCAAAGACTAAAATGGGTATAAGAAGGGCACCCAAATCTACAGACTTTAGAAACACTTCTGGAACCAAGAGGAACCTCTGCCTGGAGAAGAGCTGATAGCTGAGGAAGAAGTGCTGCCCTGCCTGTGACTGTGCTTTGTGGAGCTTTCCTGCAGTGCTGCTTCTGCCAGAGTAAGAGTTCAAAGACTGGACTTTGTGTGCCTTCCATCTTGTGAAGAAATCTCCAAGGGCTTGAGTTAGAGCTTGCCTCCTGTTGTTTGAAGTCTCAGGGACAGCAAAGACTTCTCTCTGCCATCACCTGGAGTCTCCGGAGAGACTCCTGCCCCGACAAGTGGTGCCCTATCCAGTCCCTGGGCCCTTGAAAGTAAAGCTGGTGGAATGCAAGGAAATCGACTTCGGACGACTTCGGACCGACGCCGCTGCTGAATCCGGTAACGCCGCCTGCACCTGATGCCGTGACCTTCGCTGTAACGCGACGCTCTTCGCAGGCCCGACGCTGCAGAAGCTCCGCTGAAGTCCGCGACTCCGTGGAAGTCGCCGCACCACGTCGTGACCGACGCCGCTCGAAGTGCACGGATTCAACGTTTCGCACAGATGCCGCGATCCCCGACTTCGCGCATCGGCTTGTTTTCACTCTTCACCAAAGGTACTGTTCTTGGGGGTCTACACGAC
This sequence comes from Pleurodeles waltl, assembly GCF_031143425.1. Lineage (NCBI taxonomy): Eukaryota > Metazoa > Chordata > Amphibia > Caudata > Salamandridae > Pleurodeles > Pleurodeles waltl. Next base: position 1,146,950,449 of record NC_090439.1, read on the forward strand.
TCCGTGTCCGGCGCCGCTGGTGTTGGCTTGTTGGGAACGACTCCGTCACGACGCTGTGTTAACACCTCATCGAAGCATTTTTGTTTCTAAGCGCTATTTTTGAGTTTAATCTTAAAAAAATAATAACTTGACTTGTGTATGTCGGAGTTTTGTCGTTTTGGTCTTGTTTTGTTTAGATAAATATTTCCTATTTTTCTAAACCAGTGTTGTGTCATTTTGTAGTGTTTTCATTAAGTTACTGTGTGTGGTGGTACAAATACTTTACACCTAGCGCTCTGAAGTTAAGCCTACTGCTCTGCCAAGCTACCAAGGGGGTAAGCAGGGGTTAGCTGAGGGTGATTCTCTTTTATCCTGACTAGAGTGAGTGTCCTTGCTTGAACAGGGGGTAACCTGACTGTCAACCAAAGACCCCATTTCTAACACTTACAAAGTTCAGAACACATTTCCATATTATTACAATTATTAGCATTCCCATGCATGCAAGCTTTAACGCCTTCCCATATTGGAATACACATCCTAATTTGCACGAGAGGTTTGACCTGCAAAATTCAATCCTTACATCACTGCACACTCACCTGAATCTCATGGGTGAGCCTGTACGTAATCAGGATTGGAAAAAGTTGTCATTGTCCACTCAGAAGATTTTCCCAAAATTGTGGCGTACAGAAAAATAGCCCACCAGAAATACCAGAACTACTCTGCTGTGATTTTAACCAGAGCATTTTCCATATTGAAACTGTACTTTTATTCCTATGTGGCCTGTGTTTCTGGTGCAATTTGTTTCAGGTAACACTAAGCAGAAGTTGTATGGACCAGGGATTGAGTGTACATTTCACACAATATAGAATCCAAAATTGTGTGTAAATAGCATTTGCACACAACATTAAATTTAGTGCTAGAGCTAGAATTAACGTTTTCTCCTCACATAAGCTCTGTCTGACACAGACAGCTAAAACTCCATGGAAAACACTAACAATTTCTTAAAAATGTGAAAAATAATAAAATAAATTCACTGGCAGTGGCTCTTACCTATCTGGTGGCATTAGGTCACACATCAATGTTCATTTCCCAGTCAATTGTTTTATATATTTCGTTACCTAGAGTTGAAATGATTTGTTTTGGCACTTCCTATATTTCCTATCTATACTGTTGGTTGAATTTATGTTGTGGTAACTTTACAGCTGCTTGTACTCACAAACCTTTCATTAGGTTTTTGACCTTCGTCAGTCACATAAAATATATATAGTTCAGGAGCCCAAAATGTTTCTAAGGAGCCAGCCTCCCACACTAAGGAACGCCAAGACTTTCTTAATCCAGATATGCCAGATATGCCTAGGTTTGCTTTGCTTGTTTCTTGACATCACTCTTTTTTAGATATATTTTTATTTGCATTTATTATAAGGAGTAACAGGAAGTAAATGTTGCACTGATGCAATCACAGGACGTCCCTTGTACGTTGTACGTCAATTCCGACATTAACCACATCTTCCAACCTCACTTCACCCACCCATTCATGCTACAATCCCTAAATGACCAGATCTATGCCCACAAGTCCCACATGCCCCAAATCTTTGCAAATTTTATTTTTGCAGCCCCTGCCTGTTAGACCTCATGTTCCATTATTGTGCATCGATTCATCCTTCCCTCCCACTGCCGGAAAGATGGGGTCAACTCACTTCCACACTTCTGGGCAATATCTATTTTAGCCACTAGGAAGCCCAGTTTTACCAGTATTTTCAGATTTTTGGTGATATCTGAGGGTGCCATACACCCAGGAAAGCCAGCCCTGGTTTCAATTCTATGGTACCTCCCACCACACCTGCCAGCGATCCTGCATCCCGTTCCCAGATATTGGGTATGGTGCAAGGGTGCCTGAGTTGTAAGCAGGATTGTTTATGTGCAGGGAGGGACACCTTTCTGCACAAAAACAATCCTCAAAGGCATTTTCCTCTTTCTAAGTGTGCTGCAGAATGGAGCACTTATAGAATCAGGAGGTAATAAGGAAAAATTAAGATATTTCTCCTTGTTACCCCTCACCTAGAAAGGCAAGGTTTTGTGACACATTCCCAGGTCTACCAGTAATGGTACATCTGGGAACTAACCAACATCCATGGGTGGATATGTGAGACCACCACCACCCATAGAATGCCTTCCCAGGGTAGAGTAACACAATGTTGCATGCGTTACTCTAGAATTAGTAAGCCAAGCAAGGCCAAGCATGGTGGCCTTGCCTGACTTTATAAATCTAACTTAAGAGTTATGTCACTCTTGCACTATGTATGCCCCTTAGTAGGTATGAGATGGGAAACTTCAGGAATAGGTGGCACATCAAGCACAAATCAGCCCCTCACCTCCACAGAAATGCTCATTGAGATCACATTCTAACCTGATGCAGTTGCATCAATCAGCAACACTGAACCTTTGCTTCTGAAGCCACAGTGACAGGTGAGTGTCCCCCACTTTGAAAATGCCTGCATATGTTACACTGCACAGGCACCTAATAAACAGGGTGGTGGTGCCCATAGCAAACACAGGCCATTCCGGTGCATATTTGAATCACTCAGAATAGATTGTGACATCCTGATTTATGACAGACAGATGTGATATGTCTATGTGCACACCTATGCAACATGTGCACATAGTCATATAGTAGAACAAAATGTATTAGCAGATGGGGTTCACCGAATGTAAACTCAGCACATATACTATGTACATATTCAACATCACATATAGACCCTCATGTTGACTTTGGTGGTCTTTTTGAAAGCCCATCGAAGCCGCTGCAGCCAACAGACCACCAGTGCTAACGGTCTGCTGACCACCATATTAGGAGTCATTGGAGGACTTCTGCCCATTTATGGGCAGAAGTCTGACTCCGAAGAGGTAGTTGCATCACCAGCACCGCCACGTCAGAAAGACTTCGCCAGCCATATTACGAATTGTAATACAGCTTGGCCGAGACTTGCTGGTGTGGTGGTTCTGGCGATGCAAGACCACCAGGACCCATCCCCTCCCAGATGACTGCCTCGTTCAAGGGGGGTTGGGGAGTGTTGGGTGCATGTGTGTGGTGTGTGCGTGTATGTGTGCGAATGGGGGTGTATAAGTGCGTGTTTGTGATTGAATGTGAATGTGTGTATACGTGTATGTGTGCATGAATGGGGGGGTGTCTGCATGTATGTGAGTGAGTGGGGGTGTCTGTGTGAATGTATGCAAGTTAGTGGGGGTGTCTATGTGAATGTATGCGAGTGAGTAGGGGTGTGTGTCTGCATGTATGCGAGTGAGTGGCGGAGTCTGTATGAATGTTGCATATGCCGAGGGGTGTGTATGAGAACGGATGCAGGAGTGACGGGGTGGGGGGTGTTTCTAAGTGTGTGGACGGGTGGAGAGGTGTCTGCACATGTGTGGACGTGAGCCGGCAACAGGAATGAGGATTCATGTCGCTGGGTTAGTTTCTGACAGAGTTTTCGTGGCGAGGTGATCGCCACGGAAAGCCTAGGGGTCTGCAGTCTTGAAATTCGGCCAGCAGGCTGAGGCCAGCCACCAGATTGGAGGTGCTCACTGCTGGCCATTGCGGTGCAACTGCACCGAAGAGCCAGGTAACATTATGGAGGTTTGGCGTCTGCCAAACCCCACAACTTGTGCTGGTGCACCTTAGGCACTACAGCATTGCTGCCGGCTCAATTATGACTGTGACTGTGCTTTGTGGCGCTTTCCTGCAGTGCTGCTTCTGTCAGAGTAAGAGTGCAAAGACTGGACTTTTTGTGCCTTCCATCTTGTGAAGAAATCTCCAAGGGCTTGAGTTAGAGCTTGCCTCCTGTTGTTTGAAGTCTCAGGGACAGCAAAGACTTCTCTCTGCCAGCACCTGGAGTCTCTGGAGAGACTCCTGCCCCGACAAGTGATACCCTATCCAGTCCCTGGGCCCTTGAAAGTAAAGCTGGTGGAATCCAAGGAAATCGACTTCGGACGACTTCGGACCGACGCCGCTGCTGAATCCGGTAACGCCGCCTGCACCCGACGCCGTGACCTTCGCTGTAACGCGACGCTCTTCGCAGGCCCGACATCGCAGAAGCTCCGCTGAAGTTCGCGACTCCGTGTAAGTCGCCGCACCACGTCGTGACCGACGCCACTCGAAGTGCACGGATTCAACGTTTCGCACAGACGCCGCGATCCCCGACTTCGTGCATCGGCTTGTTTTCACTCTTCACCAAAGGTACTGTACTTGGGGGTCTACACGACTCCGTGTCCGGCGCCGCTGGTGTTGGCTTGTTGGGAACGACTCCGTCACGACGCTGTGTTAACACCTCATCGAAGCATTTTTGTTTCTAAGCGCTATTTTTGAGTTTCATCTTAAAAAATTCATAACTTGACTTGTGTATGTCGGAGTTTTGTCGTTTTGGTCTTGTTTTGTTTAGATAAATATTTCCTATTGTTCTAAACCGGTGTTGTGTCATTTTGTAGTGTTTTCATTAAGTTACTGTGTGTGGTGGTACAAATACTTTACACATAGCGCTCTGAAGTTAAGCCTACTGCTCTGCCAGCTACCAAGGGGGTAAGCAGGGGTTAGCTGAGGGTGAATCTCTTTTACCCTGACTAGAGTGAGGGTCCTTGCTTGAACAGGGGGTAACCTGACTGTCATCCAAAGACCCCATTTCTAACATTGGTGATCAGCGCTTGGGATTTGGACTTGTATTTGTACTTGACATACAGTGATTAAGTGTACACTACTGTTTGAGTTCAGACCACTACGTGACCACATACTACTTGTTTGGTGATCTGTTGCTTTTTCTCTTAAGGACTCCTTTTTGTTCTACTTCCATGATTTTGCTGATCCCTTGACGGATTCTTTTTACTTCATTGGGAACTTATTTTCTGCCTTTGGAACTTTGCACTTGTGACCACCATGTCTCAATCTGGAGATGCAACAGCTAGAGCTGTGTTTGAAATATAGAAACTGAAGGAGTACTCAGTTGCTCAATTGAAACAGTTCCTTAAAGATCTTGACTGTCCCACTGAGAGCTCCACCAGGGAGGGGGAGCTGCAAAAGGCACAGAGGGCCTGGGTGATAATCAAGAACGCTGGAGGGCACACAGAGGAGGAGAATGTGGGTGGGGAAGTGCAGAGGATACACAGTGGTGTAGTGGAGGTACCTGTTACGCCTGGGGGGAGGGTCCCCAGGAGGGGTAGCAGGGTGTCATCCAAGGGTCTGACTCCTGAAGAGTTACAGGACAGACAGGCAGAGAGGGCTCGCCGGTTCAAGGAGTTGTGGATGCAAAGGGAGAAGGAGTTGGAAGAAAGGAGGAGGGACTTAGAGATCAAAAAGAGGATTTGGGCTTATGAGCTCAAAATGAAGGAGCTGGAAGTCATGAGGGCTGAATCCAGCTGGAATGGTGGCAGCAACAATTTTATATCCAGTGCTGCTGAAGAAGTGCACATGCCCAGAGATGTGGTGGCCTACTTGAAGGAGGGAGTTAACACACACCAGGAGGTTCAGGGGTATGAGGTAGCTCCAGTGATGCACAGGATCCCTGAGGTGGATTGGGAAACTGGCATGGGGAGTCATATTCCTACTGGTGGGAGGGACACTCTACTGACTCTAGGTGAGAGTGACAGGGATAGGGGTTCCCCCCAAGTAGAAGTCCTGGTTATGGAGTGTGAAGACATCCCAGAAGAGTGTGGGTTGAGTGTCAGGGACAGTCAGGTACTGTCTCACCAGTCTCAGGAGGGTGATGTGGGGTGCTTTTTCAAAGCAGAGTCAATGGATGGTTGGGTGAAGGGTACTTTGGTTAATTCATGTAAGGGGCTGAGTGATGTAATTGCTGGAGAGCATATATCTACTCCTTATTTTCCAGAGCTATGCCAACACCAGGTGGAATGTGAGTTCTCTGACCCCAGGGAGCTTACAATGGAGGCAGACTTCTGGGTGAGTACCAGAGAGTCTGAAGAGGCATTTGGGGGTGCTCCTGAGAGGAGTGGTCTAGGTAGTTCCCAACCAGGTGAGGTAGGGAAGGATTGTAGTGTTCCAGGTAGTTCCCAGTGTAGTGGGATGGGTGAGGGACCCCATGTCCAGTCTCAGAGGAGAGGGAATGGGAATGGGTTGAGACCCGAGGTGCCCAAGATCCGGTCCCAGGTCCTTGAGGGTTCCATGAGGGAACACCAGGAGGTGAGCCTAGCCTGTACCATAGAGCCATCTGTTGAGGGAGACCCCACAGTGTCAAGAAAACTTGGGGGGGCGGCTGTAGCCAGCGTCCCACCAGTTCAGGTGTCTGGCAGTACCACTCCTAGTGAGGGTGTGCAGAAGTCCAGACAGAGGGTTGAGAGGGGGTTGCAGACCCCAGTGGAGAACCTGGACGGTCAGGGGTCAGCTCTGAGAGCAGAGCCCCCCATGAATGACCTTGGTGAGACCATTTCTGGGTTGGGGGGAATCCAGACTCTGTCAGATGGGCAGAGGTCAGGAGACCTGCGCCAGCCAGACTCTTATGTGGCCCTTCGGGACAGTGTGTCCCTTGAGGGGGGTAAGTGTGCCCCCCTGGAAGTCCTGGTGTGCCAGGCAATGGTTCAACCGCAGGGTGGTGACTCCGGGTTGAATGATCAGGTTCAGGGGGTAAACTCTGACCTGATGGGGGTAAGTGTGCTCCCAAGGAAGTCCAGGTGCGCGAGGCAGTGGTTCAACCGCAGGGTGGTGACTCTGGGTTGGATGACCAGGTTCAGAGGGTAAACTTAAACCTGGTGGGGGGTAGGTATGCCCCCCAGGAAGTCCTGGGTTGCCAGGCAGTGGTCCAGTCTGTGGGTACAGACCCTGGACTGGAGGATCAGGTGCAGGGGGTAAACCCTGACCTGAAGGGGTGGGCGGTTTGCCCAATCACCCCCCTGGTGTGATTTCAAGGGGTACTCTCCCTGAGGGGTAGGTGCAGAACCCTGAGAGTAGGGGAAGGGGAGAGAAAGACTCACCCTAGAGCAATCTTATGGTACAGACCCTGGATTGGAAGGCCAGGTTCAGGGTGTCCCCCCTGACCTGGAGGAAGGGGCTACTGCTAACAGTGCCCCTACCATGTTGTCTTCTGGGGGGGCCACTCCTAGTTGGGTGGTTCAGGACCCCAGAAGAGAGGGCAGGGGGAGGGAAGCCTCACCCCTGGCCCTGGTCCAACCTGAAGGTACAGACCCCAGGTTGGAGGATCAGTTGCAGGTTAACATCCCTGCACTGGTGGAAGAATTGTGCAGGACTGCTTCTACAAGCACCCTGACAATTTTTTACTCTGGGGGTGCCGCTCCTGGAGGGAGGGTACAGAGCCCCAGAGGGGAGGACCAGGGGCAGGTTATCTTCTCTGACCTGGTGGAAGGGAGAGTGGTCAAAGGGTGTCAGGCACCTGGGACTACCGCCCCTCACTCTCCACAGTCACAGTGGTTGGAGAGGCCTGAGGTCAGGCTCTCATCCCTGACAGTTGTCAGGGGTCACTGTGGCTTGCTGTCCTGGTGGACAGAGCTGCCCCTGGGGGGGGGGGGGGGGACGAGATTCACACGCCAGTGGTGGAGTGGGCAACACCACTGTGTTGGCCCTGGTGGTACTATCTGCTCATTGCAATACATCTGTGAGCAAAGTAAAGTTAGGCGCTGCACAGATGGTGTCTGCAGATATGGAGAAGGGTTCCCCATGGGTTAGCTTAGTGGGCCCTGAGAGTATGGACAGAGGGATCCAACGGGAGTCAGGAAGGCGTAGAACTGGAACATGCCCCTGCTGTTGTGGGCCTGGGTCCTTGTTCTATCGCCCCAATCAGGGAAGTACATCAAGGTATTGATTGTTCTCCCCTGGCTTTAGGCTGGTAGGGGTCGTGTTGGACTTTTGCTTATGCAGGGTCATCCTGAATCTTTTTGCCTCCTGCCTCCTATTTTTTTCTGACCTGTCGCTGTTGGCTTTTGAACTCTGAGCACTTTCCCACTGCTAACCAGTGCTAAAGTGCATATGCTCTCTGTATAAATTGTATGTAATTGGTTTATCTATGATTGGCCTATTTGATTTACTAGTAAGTCCCTAGTAAGGTGCACTAGAGGTGCCAGGGCCTGTAAATCAAATGCTACTAGTGGGCCTGCAGCACTGGTTGTGCCACCCACATACGTAGCTCTGTAATCATGTCTCAGACCTGCCACTGCAGTGTCTGTGTGTGTATTTTTACACTATAAATTCGACTTGGCAAGTGTACCCACTTGCCAGGCCTAAACCTTCCCTTTTCTTACATGTAAGGCACCCCTAAGGTAGGCCCTAGGTAGCCCCAAGGACAGCGTGCAGTGTATGGATAAGGTAGGACATATAGTAATGTGATTTATATGTCCTGACAGTGAAATACTGCCAACTTCGTTTTTCACTGTTGCAAGGCCTGTCTCTCTCATAGGATAACATGGGGGCTACCTTTAATTATGATTAAAGTGTAGATTTCCCTAGATAGTAGATGGACATGTGGAGTTTGGGGTCCCTGAACTCACAATTTAAAAATACATCTTTTAGTAAAGTTGATTTTAAGATTGTGCGTTTGAAAATGCCACTTTTAGAAAGTGAGCATTTTCTTGCTTAAACCATTCTGTGACTCTGCCTTGTTTGTGGATTCCCTGTCTGGGTCAGTTTGACAGTTGGGTTGTTTTTCACCTCGCACTAGACAGTGACACAAAGGGGGCTGGGGTGTAACCTGCATTTCCTGATTAGCCATCTCTGCTAGGAGGGAGGGGTGGAGTGGTCACTCTCACCTGAAAGGACTGTGCCTGCCTCTGACAATGCCGGCTCCAACCCCCTGCTGTGTGTCTGATGCCTTGCCTGGGCAAGGCAGGATTTCACAAGTAGGTGTGAGTCCCCTTTGAAGAAAGGTGACTTCAAAGACTAAAATGGGTATAAGAAGGGCACCCAAATCTACAGACTTTAGAAACACTTCTGGAACCAAGAGGAACCTCTGCCTGGAGAAGAGCTGATAGCTGAGGAAGAAGTGCTGCCCTGCCTGTGACTGTGCTTTGTGGAGCTTTCCTGCAGTGCTGCTTCTGCCAGAGTAAGAGTTCAAAGACTGGACTTTGTGTGCCTTCCATCTTGTGAAGAAATCTCCAAGGGCTTGAGTTAGAGCTTGCCTCCTGTTGTTTGAAGTCTCAGGGACAGCAAAGACTTCTCTCTGCCATCACCTGGAGTCTCCGGAGAGACTCCTGCCCCGACAAGTGGTGCCCTATCCAGTCCCTGGGCCCTTGAAAGTAAAGCTGGTGGAATCCAAGGAAATCGACTTCGGACGACTTTGGACCGACGCCGCTGCTGAATCCGGTAACGCCGCCTGCACCTGACGCCGTGACCTTCGCTGTAACGCGACGCTCTTCGTAGGCCCGACGCTGCAGAAGCTCCGCTGAAGTCCGCGACTCCGTGGAAGTCACCGCACCACGTCGTGACCGACGCCGCTCAAAGTGCACGGATTCAACGTTTCGCACAGACGCCGCGATCCCCGACTTCGCGCATCGGCTTGTTTTCACTCTTCACCAAAGGTACTGTACTTGGGGGTCTACACGACTCCGTGTCCGGCGCCGCTGGTGTTGGCTTGTTGGGAATGACTCCGTCACGACGCTGTGTTAACACCTCATCGAAGCATTTTTGTTTCTAAGCGCTATTTTTGAGTTTAATCTTAAAAAATTAATAACTTGACTTGTGTATGTCGGAGTTTTGTCGTTTTGGTCTTGTTTTGTTTAGATAAATATTTCCTATTTTTCTAAACCAGTGTTGTGTCATTTTGTAGTGTTTTCATTAAGTTACTGTGTGTGGTGGTACAAATACTTTACACCTAGCGCTCTGAAGTTAAGCCTACTGCTCTGCCAAGCTACCAAGGGGGTAAGCAGGGGTTAGCTGAGGGTGATTCTCTTTTATCCTGACTAGAGTGAGTGTCCTTGCTTGAACAGGGGGTAACCTGACTGTCAACCAAAGACCCCATTTCTAACACTTACAAAGTTCAGAACACATTTCCATATTATTACAATTATTAGCATTCCCATGCATGCAAGCTTTAACGCCTTCCCATATTGGAATACACATCCTAATTTGCACGAGAGGTTTGACCTGCAAAATTCAATCCTTACATCACTGCACACTCACCTGAATCTCATGGGTGAGCCTGTACGTAATCAGGATTGGAAAAAGTTGTCATTGTCCACTCAGAAGATTTTCCCAAAATTGTGGCGTACAGAAAAATAGCCCACCAGAAATACCAGAACTACTCTGCTGTGATTTTAACCAGAGCATTTTCCATATTGAAACTGTACTTTTATTCCTATGTGGCCTGTGTTTCTGGTGCAATTTGTTTCAGGTAACACTAAGCAGAAGTTGTATGGACCAGGGATTGAGTGTACATTTCACACAATATAGAATCCAAAATTGTGTGTAAATAGCATTTGCACACAACATTAAATTTAGTGCTAGAGCTAGAATTAACGTTTTCTCCTCACATAAGCTCTGTCTGACACAGACAGCTAAAACTCCATGGAAAACACTAACAATTTCTTAAAAATGTGAAAAATAATAAAATAAATTCACTGGCAGTGGCTCTTACCTATCTGGTGGCATTAGGTCACACATCAATGTTCATTTCCCAGTCAATTGTTTTATATATTTCGTTACCTAGAGTTGAAATGATTTGTTTTGGCACTTCCTATATTTCCTATCTATACTGTTGGTTGAATTTATGTTGTGGTAACTTTACAGCTGCTTGTACTCACAAACCTTTCATTAGGTTTTTGACCTTCGTCAGTCACATAAAATATATATGGTTCAGGAGCCCAAAATGTTTCTAAGGAGCCAGACTCCCACGCTAAGGAACGCCAAGACTTTCTTAATCCAGATATGCCAGATATGCCTAGGTGTGCTTTGCTTGTTTCTTGACATCACTCTTTTTTAGATATATTTTTATTTGCATTTATCATAAGGAGTAACAGGAAGTAAATGTTGCACTGATGCAATCACAGGACGTCCCTTGTACGTTGTACGTCAATTCCGACATTAACCACCTCTTCCAACCTCACTTCACCCACCCATTCATGCTACAATCCCTAAGTGACCAGATCTATGCCCACAAGTCCCACATGCCCCAAATCTTTGCAAATTTTATTTTTGCAGCCCCTGCCTGTTAGACCTCATGTTCCATTATTGTGCATCGATTCATCCTTCCCTCCCACTGCCGGAAAGATGGGGTCAACTCACTTCCACACTTCTGGGCAATATCTATTTTAGCCACTAGGAAGCCCAGTTTTACCAGTATTTTCAGATTTTTGGTGATATCTGAGGGTGCCATACACCCAGGAAAGCCAGCCCTGGTTTCAATTCTATGGTACCTCCCACCACACCTTCCAGCGATCCTGCATCCCGGTCCCAGATATTGGGTATGGTGCAAGGGTGCCTGAGTTGTAAGCAGGATTGTTTATGTGCAGGGAGGGACACCTTTCTGCACAAAAACAATCCTCAAAGGCATTTTCCTCTTTCTAAGTGTGCTGCAGAATGGAGCACTTATAGAATCAGGAGGTAATAAGGAAAAATTAAGATATTTCTCCTTCTTACACCTCACCTAGAAAGGCAAGGTTTTGTGACACATTCCCAGGTCTACCAGTAATGGTACATCTGGGAACTAACCAACATCCATGGGTGGATATGTGAGACCACCACCACCCATAGAATGCCTTCCCAGGGTAGAGTAACACAATGTTGCATGCGTTACTCTAGAATTAGTAAGCTAAGCAAGGCCAAGCATGGTGGCCTTGCCTGACTTTATAAATCTAACTTAAGAGTTATGTCACTCTTGCACTATGTATGCCCCTTAGTAGGTATGAGATGGGAAACTTCAGGAATAGGTGGCACATCAAGCACAAATCAGCCCCTCACCTCCACAGAAATGCTCATTGAGATCACATTCTAACCTGATGCAATTGCATCAGTCAGCAACACTGAACCTTTGCTTCTGAAGCCACAGTGACAGGTGAGTGTCCCCCACTTTGAAAATGCCTGCATATGTTACACTGCACAGGCACCTAATAAACAGGGTGGTGGTGCCCATAGCAAACACAGGCCATTCCGGTGCATATTTGAATCACTCAGATTAGATTGTGACATCCTGATTTATGACAGACAGATGTAATATGACTATGTGCACACCTATGCAACATGTGCACATAGTCATATAGTAGAACAAAATGTATTAGCAGATGGGGTTCACCGAATGTAAACTCAGCACATATACTATGTACATATTCAACATCACATATAGACCCTCATGTTGACTTTGGTGGTCTTTTTGAAAGCCCATCGAAGCCGCTGCAGCCAACAGACCACCAGTGCTAACGGTCTGCTGACCACCATATTAGGAGCCATTGGAGGACTTCTGCCCATTTATGGGCAGAAGTCTGACTCCGAAGAGGTAGTTGCATCACCAGCACCGCCACATCAGAAAGACTTCACCCGCCGTATTACGAATTGTAATACAGCTTGGCCGAGACTTGCTGGCGTGGTGGTTCTGGCGATGCAAGACCACCAGGACCCATCCCCTCCCAGACGACCGCCTCGTTCAAGGGGGGTTGGGGAGTGTTGGGTGCATGTGTGTGGTGTGTGCGTGTATGTGTGCGAATGGGGGTGTATAAGTGCGTGTTTGTGATTGAATGTGAATGTGTTTATACGTGTATGTGTGCATGAATGGGGGGGTGTCTGCATGTATGTGAGTGAGTGGGGGTGTCTGTGTGAATGTATGCAAGTTAGTGGGGGTGTCTATGTGAATGTATGCGAGTGAGTAGGGGTGTGTGTATGCATGTATGCGAGTGAGTGGCGGTGTCTGTATGAATGTTGCATATGCCGAGGGGTGTGTATGAGAACGGATGCATGAGTGACGGGGTGGGGGGTGTTTCTAAGTGTGTGGACGGGTGGAGAGGTGTCTGCACATCTGTGGACGTGAGCCGGAAACAGGAATGAGGATTCCTGTCGCTGGGTTAGTTTCCGACAGAGTTTTCGTGGCGAGGTGATCGCCACGGAAAGCCTAGGGGTCTGCAGTCTTGAAATTCGGCCAGCAGGCTGAGGCCAGCCACCAGATTGGAGGTGTTCACTGCTGGCCATTGCGGTGCAACTGCACCGAAGAGCCAGGTAACATTATGGAGGTTTGGCGTCTGCCAAACCCCACAACTTGTGCTGGTGCACCTTAGGCACTACAGCATTGCTGCCGGCTCAATTATGAGCCTGTGTCAATGTTGTAGGCCATTTCCCGCTGGTCTTGCTGGCGGAAACTCTGTTTCTGCCCGCTGACTGAGTGAAAAGCTCTTAATAGGGCCCACAGGAAGGGGACCGCACTGGCGGTAACCTGACTGTGGGAGCTTGGTGGCGGCCTTTTCTGTCCACCAAGCTCATAATGACCACCACAGTGAGTATCCGTATTGTGTGTTGGATGTCCTCCAGGGTCCTACTGCCTGTGACAATCTGTTTCATTTCATATCTGCAGGAGACTAGCGGATTACTTCTAGAATATGCCTTTTAGTGACTTTGGGCACAGACTACATGACATTGAGATGAAAGCATAAGACAAGGGAAGGAGTTGACGTACCGCCACCTTCCCTCTGAGTTTTCAGCACAAATCTTTCAGGGTTCCTGATGGCCATTGCAGCATTCTGATCTCCTTCTTCACCCTTTTGGAAAACAGAATAGGAAGCAAGAGAAGGCTAGTTATTATTCACTTTTTTTCCTTTTTATTTAAATCCTAACAGAAACTAAACATCATATATGTATTCTAGTGATGTAATTGTATATAGAGAATATCATTGTAGGAGCTCAAGGTGGTACCCTAGAACATCTTCATGCGTGTTATGATAAAGCGCCAAACATAAGTAGAAAGAAAATTAAATCTGTTTTTATAATAACTGCACCACCATAGTCATTCCATTCAAACCAGAGGTCACTTTCTATTACTGAATTGCCATTGAAAGATGGTGTCAACATTGTAAGGATTAGAGCAATACTGATTCACTTTGCAACCACTCTTAACTAGTAAGTCCCAGGTATAATGGCAGAATAGTTTCTTCTCTGAATTCTGATACTTGAAAGGCGGTAGTTGGCAAGCACGAGAGGCTGTCATCATTTAGGTTCTATGCACCTGGAAAATATTCTATGCAGAAACCTAACTACTCAAATAACCATCCTGCAAATCTTTGAGTGGACAATATTCTATGCAGAAACATAACTAACTAGCTCAAATAACCATCCTGCAAATCTTTGAGTGGTACAGTCTACCCCCTTTGTGGATATGAACATTATTGTTTTGTGGTCACTGCTCACCGTAAATGGAATTGCCCAAAGCCAACATTTTAAATGAAGTATGCCCATAAACATGCTGGAGCCTCACAACAGTGCAGTTATCGGTCTTCATCAGAATTCACATACTGAAATTAATCATTTCCCATGCACCACTTGCAATAAGGGGACCCATCGATCTTTCATTCTTGTATCAACAATGAGAACGGTACATTTCAGTATAGAAAATAACCAAAGCTTGCAAATCTCCTGTTTCACCTATTCAAACACTTCTTGTCGACCATCAATGGTTCTAGCACAATGGAAAAATACCAAACAATTTGGAAGCTTACTCAGATAAACCAAAGAAAGATTGTTGTTGCTCTTTCTTGACACCTTCAACTAGATACAGTTTTGGTCTCACCCCATCCTTAGACTGGGTATGTACTATGTAACTTATAGAAGCCATTCCTATTTGGCACTTATGTTTCTTTACTGTGAGCCACACAGTTTTCAGAATGTATACTATTTCCATCAACATAGAGTTTGCTGTGGTCTGGGCACTGAAGAAGCTGAGACCATACCTGTTTGGGACTCACTTCCGGATTCAGACAGACCACAGGCCCCTCAGATGGCTCATGCAAATGAGGGGTGAAAATACTAAACTCTTGAGGTGGTCCATTTCCCTACGGGGGCTGGACTTTACGGTGGAGCATTGACCGGACACTGACAACACCAATGCTACTGGTCTCTCCAGATACTCCCCCTTAGCGATGAGAGCTCCCAAGGGGATTGGTAGCTCTCCCCACGTTCAGCTGGGTGGGACACATGTTAGACTTGACAGCCTTAGGGTGGTCATCCCCCAACTTTTTGCCTCCTTCCCTCCCTCCACTTTTCTAACACTGTTTTTGCTGGTTTTAGGACTCTGAGCACTTTACCACTGCTAACCAGGGCTAAAGTGTATATGCTCTCACCCTTAAAACATGGTAACATTGGTTCATACCCAATTAGCAAATTTAATTTACTTGTAAGTCCCTAGTAAGATGTACTACATGTGATAAGGGCCTGTAAATTAAATGCTACTAGTGGGCTTGCAGCACTGATTGTGCCACACACATAAATAGCCCCTTAACAATGTCTTAGGCCTACCATTGCAAGGCCTGTGTGTGACATTTCACTGCCACTTCGACTTGGCATTTAAAAGTAATTGTCAAGCCTTAAACTCCTCTTTTTCTACAAGTCATTCCTAAGGTAGGCCCTAGGTAACTCATAGGGCAGAGTGCTGTGCAGGTAAAAGGCAGGACATATGCCTGTGTGTTTTATATGTCCTGGTAGTGGAAAACTCCTAAATTCTTTCTCCACGGCTGTGAGGCCTGCACCTTTCATAAGCTAACATTAGGGCTACTCTTCTATACTGTTTGAGTGGTAGATTCTGATCAGAAAGATCAGAAAGTGGTAAATAGGTAATGTTTAGTATGGCCAGAACGGTAATACAAAATCATGCTTATTGGTAAAGTTGGATTTTATATTACTATTTTAGAAATGGCACTTTTAGAAGTTGAGCATTTCTCTGCACTTAAAATCCATCTGTGCCTTACAGCCTGTCTCCAATCAACATCTGGGCTGGGCTGGTTGACAGCTCTCTTGTACGTTTCACCCAGACAACCACAAACACAGGATGCTCTGTCACACCTGTACTCATCTGCATACTGAATGGGTCTTCCTGGGCTGGAAGGGAGGAGGGGCCTGACACTTACATTTAAAAGGCTAGTGGCCTGCCCTCACACAATGGACTGCCAAACCCCTACTGGGACCCTGGCAGACGGACATGTACTGAAAGGGGACCTTGTGCACTTCAAAACTACTCTTTGAAGTCTCACCCACTTCAAAGGCACTTTTGGGTAAATAAACTGGGGTCCCCGACCCCACCAACTCAGGCACTTCCTGAGACAGACAACTCTGAACCAGATCCTGCAAACTGCCAAGAGGAGCTGCCCGGCTGCCCAAAGGACTCACCTGGACTGCTTTGCTGTTAAGGACTGCTGCCTTACTGTTGCCCTACTGCCTTGCTGGCCTCTGGCTCTTCAAGAAAACTCCTTGTGCAGTGATAATTGATGCACAGCCTGCTGGAATCGATGCACAGCCTGCCCAGTGGAAAAAGAATCACCGCACTGCTGAACCGGAACAACTCAGCACGGCTCCCCAAGTGGAGATAAACGCAGCGACTGCGTTGTGACCGGAACTTCGATGCACAGATTAGTCAGAACAACGCAGCCTGACTTCCTGTGTGAGGAATCAATGCATCACCTACCATGCGACAGAAACTCCAATACATCGCCACACCGGATTGATGCTGCACACCCATGATCTCCATGCATCGTCACTGGGCATAAAAAGACCCCGCATTGCATTGAGGATCCAAGACTGCCCCCCGGAAGTCGACGCAAACCTCTTGCAGCATGGGTAGAATTGATGCACGGGCTGTGTGCATCCGGACATCCGACACACACCTTCCTTTTTCCATGCATCTCCTCTCTTCGGTCTTCGTGCATGTAATTTTGACACATATCAGGTACTTTGTGCACACAAGAGACATTTGTTGATTTCTAAAGACTTAAGACTCAGCTTATCATTGCAAAAGTGATATTTCAACGTGTGCTTATCAAATCTTGATTGTTTTGATCTTAATTTACTCAGATAAAAATCTTATATTTTTCTAAACCTGTGTGGTGTATTTTCTTGGCATTTTGACTGTGTTATTGCATGATTTATTGCACAAATAATTTACACATTGCCTTCTAAGTTAAGCCTTACTGCTCAGCGCCAAGCTACCAGAGGGTGGGCACAGGATCATTTGGATTGTGTGTGACTCACCCTGACTAGGATTGTGGTCCATACTTGGACAAGGGTGTATACCTCTGCCAACTAGAGGCCCCATGTCTAACAATTACCAACTCCCTGTCTGAAGGTCCTGGTCAGGAATTTGTGTAGGCTCTCCAACTGTCACCCAAGTGGTGAATAGATCTAATGAGGTGTGAAAACTGCTCTCAGAGCAGAGGTGAAGGCCTGGATGAGGGGAGCCTTGGCAAGAAGACCAGTTGAGCTGTGCCCAGAAACTTAATGTACTTCAAAGCTTTCTCCCCTGCCACAAGCAAATATCAGATGACATCAGTGTCACCTCTCCTCTGCAGCCAGTTGTGATAGGATTTTCCTGCCTTCCACTATAACTTGGCACATGAACCTCCCCAAAGCCTCATTTATGATCCTGCTAATGTTCCCTATCCTGGCTAATTCTTCTGTCTGAAACACATATGTCACCCATGTTGCTTATATCTGTCCAAGGCTGAGATACCTTCACGTTGTCTAATACTCTTCCAAGCTGTGTCTTTGTCCCCTGCAGATAATCTATACACCTATACTTATTAACCTGCCTTCCATCCTCACAGTTGAGGTGTTTGTTCAATTATTTTACTGCTAATCACAAATTGTAGTCATGGCAAGCAGCGACACCCACATGTACAGCCCAGCATGCAACCCTATCTACATGTACTGAACAAGACTCACCACTTACAAGGGGTTTGTCCACAAAGCATGGGCATTGAATGGAATATAATTGAGGTGTACAAAGCATTTATTATTAGCATTTGCAATATATCCTTGCACATGCCTTTACTTCACTGATCACACACAAATGTAAATTTTCTGCAGTTACAGTATGACCTTAAGATTAGCTTAACAAATATAAAAAAGCAGATGTTAGATGACAACTGAGCATGTCCCTTCCTTTGTCTTCCCAGACAGACAGGCACCAAGCCCAGTAAGGGAAAAGCTGCCCCAGAACTGGTTTGTAGAGGCCCAGAGAAGAGGCTGCATAATACCTCTGGGTAGTCACACAACCTCTAGATCAAGGCTGGATGGGTTTCAATATCTTAGATTTAGTGAGTGAGGGACACTGTGAGTTTGTTTGCAGTAGAAAACACACAGGAACAGCTGCAAAACTGGCCAACCCCACACCTGGGAACTTTTAGCCAATTGGATAAGGAGGGGACAGCAATCACACCCTCCCTTAAGCTAACCACAGGCATAAATGTGACATCCCAAGATACCTTCTTTAGAACACTCTGGTCATGTGGAAGAACAGAAGAAGGACTGCACCTGCTGTTTGAGACTTCTAAGAAGATCTGGATCTGCTCCCACTTGTACCTTGGACAACGAAGTGGACTTTAAGGGTCAGTTAGCTGAGCTCCTGAGTAAGCTACAGGGACAGAATAAGTTGCAGGGGCTCCCTACAGTGTGCAGTTGACCATTAACAACTGGGCCTGAGGTGGACCCTGCTGGTGGCCTCTGCTGGAATAAGCCCTGACCCCCAAGTGCTGCTCCTGAGCTCCTGGGATCCTCTCTATATCGAACTGGCCTTACCTCCCATGGCAAGGTAGGCATTAGACAACTTTCACTGTCCTTGCACCAGGATTATCTTGGTGGTAACAGGCAGTGAAACTGACCTCTATGTCTGATAATCTAAATTAGGGGGAAGGACATGCAGGTCAGCCTCCAACGTCCGTTATTTAGATAGGCTGTCAGAGGAATATTACCATGGTGGTAATGGCATAATAGAATAAATGTATTCTGTAGTAAATAGCTGGGTACAAATGCTTCAAGTCAGGTACAGTGAGGTCAATTTCACTTGGCATTTTTACTTACGCGTACAGACAAAAACAACACAAATACACATGTCTGTTTTAAGGGTCTAAAAAAATGAATATTGTCCAAATATTGAGTTGTAATTACCCCTCACAGTCCTCACTCTTCTCCCTTCCTACTGTTCCTTAAGTTACCCTCCTGCTCTGCTTCTCAGATAATGTATTGTAACCAGTGTGATTATTGGGAAATATGAAGATCACACGCCCTCAATCTGACTGACCAAGCTTCACCACTGTGTACGTCTCCAAACAAAATATTGAGGAATTTATTTCAATTAAATTTGTTACCATAAAATAATCTCAACAAATAACCAATGCCTCTGTCAGATTTCTATTCCTCAAAGATTGCTATGTGAGATTACAGCCATTTACTGTATGCCTCCCTTATGTAGTAACAATTCAAAAAAGATTACAGTGTCGATAATGCATTGAGAAGTATTGTTTCAAAGGTATACAATGGAAGCCCGAGTTACACAGCCTTGTTGAGAGTTTGCACTTTAAATTGATTATCACCCAATTCAAGTTTATGTATCTAAAATAAGCACAGAGATTCAGCATCTAAAAAATATAATTAATTGCAATATATTGCGCTCTATGCTATTTGATATTGCAAAGAAGATAAATCACAAAAGAAACATTGTAGTAATTCTACATGCAATTTTTATAATTAACACACAACAAAGTAACAAGAAATAAATAACATACCTATGCCAAAGCAAGGATTAATACTTTTAGAAAATGCAATTAGAACCAACTACTTTGCCAATGTGATGTCACTCCTATTTTTTTAAATTACTGTTACTAGCTAAAAAACATTATTAAATAAACAAGGATGGAGAACTTAAGAGTTATGAAATGTAATGTAAAAGCCTTGCTTCTTAATCCCTTTGTACTGTCATTTGAAAGTTACATGTGTTTATATTGCACTGTTCCATAAAAGATATACTGATGATGATCTTCAACAACACTTAGGGCCTCATTATGAGTATAGCGGGTAGAAAAGGCTGCCTGCCAAATTCCTCATTCAGGAAACCGCTGGTGTAGTCTCCCTCCTGCCAGCCCCATTATGAGTATCCCGCTGGCTCAGCGGGTGGAAACACAGTTTCCCCCCCCCCCCGGGCCGAGCAGGAAACGCTCAACAACATTGACGCCAGCTCGTAATACGGCCAGCAGCAATGCTGTTGTGCATTGGGTGCATGAAGTGTCTGGCCGGGGGGGGGCCCCGGCCCCCTATCTCTGCCAGCCTTTACATGGCAGTGAAGCTGCCATGTAAACACTGGAGGAGAGAGAGGTCATAATCCCCAGGGCAACGCAGGGCTGCCCTGGTGGATAGGGACCACTAGCACCGTCAGGCCGTCCGGCAGCTGAAAAGTGGCGGTGCTAACAGTCCGACATGGCCAAACCACCACCGTCATAATGTGGCGGTCACAGGACTGCCAGACTCGTAATTAGGTTCTTAGTATAAATTGAACAATTTTTAGAGATGGTTTGAAAGGAATGCTTGAATAAATCTAATTCACAGGCAATTACTCATTCCAGTCTATCATTCGTTTCTCAGTTCCCAAATCTAGACAGAGCCCCACCTTCTGCAAATCAGTCTTGGTCCTTGTTCAATAGGAACAGTCCTGCTGGAACTGTCATAGCATGTGTCCTCCAATTGAGAAGACGACTCCAGGCAGGTGTCGGCATCAAGGTGCTAAATAAATGTACTTACTTCATCCAGAGAATAAAGTCCTGCATAAGTGGCCCGTATTCGGGCTACAGTCTCTGGCCTGCCAGGCAGAAGTCTTTCCAAGGTCCCTGGTCTGCTCAATTCTTGCTGCACCTTTTTGGTACCTGCCAGCTGAGTGGCAACATCTGGGCACTTGACAGCTTTGGACCTTTCCATTAGCAGCCGAGCCTCCCAGCCCTTTAAGAGAAGATAGGATTATCAGCACAGAGAACACAAATCAACCCTCCACATTCATCTGTTTTTGAGAAATAGGACAAAATCACGCAATATGCCAACAACAGCAGCTCATGCTGTTTGTGACCACTGGGAGCATTAAAACCCATGCAGTTGTGAATTCCATATGGTTTTATGCCCAGTAAATCCCAATCTGCCCAGTCGTTCCCCATTGCATGGGTTTTAACCTGTAATTCCATAGTACTGGTGGAGTGTTGCCACATGCACCAGTAATAATGGGTGTGGAGTTTGAATCTTGATAGTTTAGTGTAACTTGTAATGAAGACCTAAAAGCACTAGTCTATTTCAACTTTTCACAAAACATGATGGACCCTTTTGTTTCATCCATTTGTACTATCTCGAAAGTTGAATAACCACACTGCAAACCACAACACAAATGGAATGGACACATAGGGAATCATTACAACCTCGGCGGTCTTTTTACGAAACCGCCGAGGGACCGGCGTGCTGAAGACCGCCAGTGCAGGTGGTTTTACGCTCGGAGCATTATGGCTGCTGGCAGCCCTCTGTCCTTTTCCAGACAGAGAGCTGCCAGCAGCCATACTGGCGGTAGGCGGGGAAGTGGAGGTTGCTCTACCTCCACCGCCACATCAACAGAACACCGCCCACGAATCACGTTCTGTGATTCGGCGTGGGTGTGTTCTGTTGACGGGGTGCTGGTGGCGGAGCAGCCCCCATGGATCCCGTCCCCTCCTGGAGGATCAACGAACCAGGTAAGTTGATCGTCCGTTAGGGAGGAGGGTGGGGGGTGTTGTGTGTGTGCATGTGGGTGTGCGTATGAGTATGTAGAGGGGGTGTGTGAGAGCGTGTATGCATGTGGGGGTGTTGTGTGTTTGGAAATGTGTGTGCGTGGCTGTCTGTATGGATGTGTGCGTGTATGTCTGAATGTGGGGGGGTGTGTATGACTGTGTGTGTGACTGTTGGCATGTTTGTTGGCGTGTGTGCGGGTATGTATGTTGGTGGTGCCAGCGTGCGTGTCGGGTGTGAATCAGTAATGTGATGTTGGGGGTGGGGGTGGGGAGGGGTCCTGCCACCTTTGAGGGGTGGCAGGGGGTGGGGGCTGTCGGGGAAGGACTCGGGGTGGGGGTGGGGGAGACCCCCATCAGTGCCAGGGAAGGAATTCCCTGACACTGATAGTGCTCACCCCCATGGATTTCATGGCGGTTCCCAACCCCATGAAATCCGGGTCATGATACCGCCGGCGGTAGTGTGACGGCCGCCGGGCTAGAGACCCAAGTCTCCAGCCCAGCGGTCGTCTCCGCCCTGGCGGTCTGATCTCAGAAGTGGCGGATGACCATGGCAGTAACCGCCATGGTCATAATTCCTAATTTTTTACCACCAGCCTGTTGCCGGTAAAACCGCCACTTCTCCATCAACCGCCAGGGTCGTAATGAGGGCCATAATCTGAGAAAAAGGACCAGGCTGAGATCATTTTAGTCGGCTCTGTATAATCAGTAGTAAACCACTGCTCTTTAACCCCACTTGCTGCGTATTCATACTTTAGAAATTGAAGGATCCTGACTTCAAATACTAAAAGAGGGTCAACAATATTGATTTTGTAGTCTTTTTGTTGAAACACTGGAACCTTAGTTTTATTTGTATAGCAGTTGTGAAATTGAGGAACAATCCATACATTTTCTTTTTAATGAAGGAGAAGGTCGAAGCATTAGGTCAGCCATTCAACTGAATTTTCATGGTAAAAAAATAAACTCAAATTATTAGTAGTGTCATAAAATGTTAGTAATGTGTTCAGTTGATTTCATTATTATTTTGCATAATTTAGTTATATGGTTCCGTGACTGGGTTGTTGTGATTTACACTTGCTGTAGCTTCGGTAAAATTGAGATACATCACATTTTGTCCCAATATAATTTATGTTTGTATTGATTGTTTTAAAAAAAATGTGTTTTATGTTTTAAAATCACATACAATAAACTATTACTACTACTGTCGTCATCCACATTAAGACAAACATATCAATGACTCCAACTAATGAGTATTCTGCATATAATGCAGCACAGAAATCACCACTCTTACATTTATGAGAGATATGATTCTGCCCCGTCACCCTCCTCAATCTCTCTGACATTTGTATACAATCACAGGAGAGGAGACAAACTAGAATTGTTGAGGTCTGCATGGGCTTTCTGGGTTGGGCACTTGACTACTTCATCTTCTTTCTTGCCTTCTTTCTTGACAACAGGAATTTGTACCAGTTGATTAATCCAGCTTTGAACCAAGCTGGGTGGCTTGAGTGATTCTTGAAATGTATGTGGATGACCCTCCACCCTACCTGATCTCTACTACTAAGGGCAGATATCTACCCCTTCAAATCTTATCTGAAAAGAGACAGCTCTGAAAGTCAATGCACTACTTAATTATTCATTTTCATTATGGTGGTATACTGTTGACTTTTTACACAAAAAACGCTTCCAAATTTGAACTATCTCATAACAACTCCACTCCATGCGATTCACCATAGACTCACAGCTCACCAAAGACATGCAAATCACTAAAATACAAAATTGCTATCTACACCTGGTGAAAAAGCTAAACCCGCTTTTCTTTCCTAAAGGACCTGTACAAAGCCATCCTATCAATGAACATATCTCGTATTGACTTTGGAAATGTCCTACAGGTTGGTTTGTCAATTTCTCACCTGTCTCTTCAGCTGCCAGAATAACAGTAACAGGGCTCTCTAAAGGTTGGAAATCAAACAACCTTCATATTAGTTATTTTCAGCTGAAAGAGCTGGAAAAGTCAAATCTATGCACCTGGCATTTGTACCTTGTCATCACTCTGGGCCTTCCAACAATATGATGCATTTTGCAAAGTGCAATGTTGCTGGTGAGCTGCAGCACTAGATAAAGGCATGCCTGGATTGGTGGTATTGGGCACTGGGCATTTCCACCGGAGGGCTACTTTTCTTACCGGTGGTCTAGGTTTGTAGCAGAGCAGCAGTTTCAAGAGCAATGCAGAATTATGTGTTTACCCAACAGTTTTGAGGCAACAATAAATGTGCCAAAATAACTCTGGTGATTAACGGACCTGCTGGAGAGAGATCTGAGTTTTTTCTAGAGGTAGTTTTGACTTATCTAAGGTAGAGCAGACGGTTAGTATACCTGCTACAAAGAACGTGCACCATGCAGATCACAGAAAAATATTTTATTTGCATAGCTTAGTGGGATACTACTTTTAGCGCAGAGCTCCTTTTGTTACTTTGCAGTTCAAAAGTTCCAATTATAATTTAGTGAGCTATGATCTGCCATCAAAGAGCTACATGCAAACCGCATAGTACAGGTTAGAAAGTTATGTTTTTTTCCCCGTATTTGATTATCCTAATTTTGTTTGGGTAGGTACAAATTGCTATTAGCAAAGTCAACCTTAACCAATATGTTATGTTCTGCATCCTACTTTTTTGCTTCGTATTTCTCAGATCGAATTAATAGTAGATATGGAGTACCATAGGGGTCTTCCCTTAGCCCCACTTTATTTAATATCTACATGCTACCACTGGCAGAAATAGTCCAGCCCTTTGGGCTGACTTTCGTGTCTTATGCAGATGACACTCAACTAATTATGGCCCTCATTACAACATTGGCGGTAAAAGCCGATTACCGCCGTGCAGAAGACCGCCAACACACCACCGCGGGCGCGGAATTCCGCCACAGCTATTATGACCCACAGCACGGAATCCGCCAAAATTCAGACACCAACACAAGTCCGCCGCACCAAAGGTCAGTGATAAACTGGCGAAAACAAAACCTCCACCGTCACGCCAACAGAAATACGCCCACACTATCACGACACATGAATCCACAAGGTGGTCTTTCAACCGCGGTATTCCATTGGCGGTACACACCACTGTGCTCAAAATACACACACACATAAAAAACACAGCCACATTGGACAATTCCAAATACACACACCTGATACACATACACACACCACTCCCACACACTCAATACAATATAAAACACACCCACATCACCCACAAACCCCTACGACCAAAAATCCTGAACGAAGGCCAGAGAGAGACACCACAAACAACTACCAAGCATCCACAGGCACACAATACCATCACCCACAGAGCTTCCATGCACCTCACACAACACACCATTAAATATCACCTTATCTATCACCACACACACCACCCTACACATCACCCACACCACCCCATGGCACGACAAAGACACCCCAGGTTCTCGGAGGAGGAGATCAGGGTCATGGTGGAGGAAATCGTCCGGGCAGAGCCACAGCTATTCGGATCATAGGTGCAGCACACCTCCATTGCTAGGAAGGTGGAGCTATGGCGAAGAATCGTGGACAGGGTCAATGCAGTGGGACAGCACCCAAGAAATCGGGATGACATCAGGAAAAGGTGGAATGACCTACAGGGGAAGGTGCGTTCCGTGGTCTCAAGACACCACCTTGCGGTTCAGCGGACTGGCGGGGGACCTCTACCTCCTCCCCCACCACTAAAAACATGGGAGGAGCAGGTCTTGGCGATTCTGCATCCTGAGGGCCTCAAAGGAGTAGATGGAGGAATGGACTCTGGTAAGTCAAATCTTAACTATTACATCCCCCACCCTTCCTGGATGTCATCACATACCTCCCCTCACCCTCACCCCCATCACTCCTACTACTCACAAATGTTCCACTATCACAGCCCACACATCCCAACACCAAGCCCTGCATGCAACAACAAAGCATGGATACCCATCACCAAAGCATGGCCACTCCACATACCCACACACCCCCCTAAACCATCATCACACAAGGTCCTATACAGGAATGCAAGCACTGGGGTACACGGACACGCACCCATTGCACACCATGGCACACACAGATGTAATAAACATCCTTTTATACCCCTGCAGGACCCCTACCCAACGTCACCGGACAGGAGGGTTCACACATGTCCACACCACCAACAGAATAGGCCCACAGTGAGGACAGCAGCTCTGTCCAACTGGATGTAGATGACCAGCCCGGCCCATCGGGGCCCTCTGGACAGTCGGTTCCCCTCACACAGTCACAGGTCACCACAGAGCTTCCCCCCTCTGGAAACTCCAGCACAGCACCCACCCAGCGGGCCCATACCTCTGTCCCCAGGACACGTCAATCAGCAGTGTGTCCACCACTACAGGGAACCCAGGCTAACCCACCACCCCAACAACAACAGGGACCTTGGGGCAGTGGTAGTGGGCACACGGTCCAGGGGACGGAGGCCCAGGAACACAGGGGAAGTGGTAGGGCTGCTGTGCGACAGGGGGAGGACAGGCCCAGGGAACCCACTCTCCACGAGGGCATCTCCTCCATCATGGGAGCCTACCACCACTCCCAGGAGACGATGGCAACGGTACTGGACAAGTTTCAGGAGACCCAGCGCCTGCAGGACGAACAGTATTTGGGCTTCGGGGGGGAACTCAGAACCATCAATTCCACCCTGGGCACCATCGTAGGGGTGCTGAAGGAAGTACTCAACACCAGGAGGGACACTGTGGCACAACAAGGGGCCCCTGACACTAGCATGGAGGATGAACTGCCCACCACCTGCGCCGGCGCTAGTGGACAGGAGGCACCACTACAGGACCACCACACCAGCACCCCACCCCCTGCAGAGGTAGAACCACCCTGCAAACAGTCCCTGAGATCTAGGACAAAGACAGAGAATGATGCCAAGACCCCCAAGAAATGAGACCACCCTGAATGTCATCCTTCTGTCTCACTTTGTCACCTTGTCCATCCTTAAATTGCCCCAGCTCCACTTCCTATGCCCATTTGGGCAATGCACCTGTGAGACTAATAGACTGGACTCTGCCATGGACATTCCTCCACCATCAACCCTCACCATTTTGAAACCCCCTCCAATATTGAGCACTTAAATAAACACCCTTGAAGCACAAAACAATCTGGAGTCAGTCTGTGATTTTGGAATAGTGTATTAGCAATTTCTCTGGCAAAATGCTCTTTCAATTGTAATGTCAACATACCTATGTCACACAGCTGTAGTCCATGAGGAATCAAAGCAGATGTCACACAGTGGGACCCACATCTGTGAAATCGTAAGGGAAAGTGACAACTCAGTGACCATACACTGGGTGAAAACAACAGACAGTAGAAAGGTAGTAGTGTTAAAGTACATGTAGTAGGCAGGTTTGTATTCTTAACTGTGTCTCACTGGAAATATTGCTGGATCACCGAATTCCTGTTGTCCATGTCCTCTTCTTCTGCTTCCTCGTCTTCACTGTCCACAGGCTCCACAGCTGCAACAACACCGCCATCTGGACCATCCTCCTGTCGCCGCAAAGCTAAGTTGTGAAACATACAGCAGGCCACGATGATCTGGCACACCTTCTTTGGTGAGTAGAATAGGGATCCACCTGTCATATGTAGGCACCTGAACCTGGCCTTCAGGAGGCGAAGGTCCGCTTTATTATCCGCTGAGTTCGCCAATGGGCCTCATTGTAGCGTTCCTCTGCCCTTGTCCTGGGATTCCTCACTGGGGTCAGTAGCCATGACAGGTTGGGGTAACCAGAGTCACCTGCAAATGGCGAGGGACAACTGTTAGACACACACTAACCTGTAGAGATATCCCCAGACCCAGACAACCATTCCCACTGACTAGCTTCCAGGTGCTCACCTAATAGCCACACACGGTGCCTCTGGATTTGACCCATCACATAAGGGATGCTGCTATTCCGCAGGATGTAAGCGTCATGCACTGAGCCAGGGAATCTGGCATTAACATGGGAGATGTACTGGTCTGCCAAACACACCATCTGCACATTCATCAAATGATAACTCTTCCGGCTTCTGTACACCTGTTCACTGCAGCGGGGGGTACCAAAGCCACATGTGTCCCATCAATGGCACCTATGATGTTAGGGATATGTCCCAGGGCATAGAAGTCTCCTTTCACTGTAGGCAAATCCTCCACCTGAGGGAAAACGATGTAGCTCTGCATGTGTTTCAGCAGGGCAGACAACACTCTGGACAACACGTTCAAAACATAGGCTGGGACATCCCTGATGCTATGGCCACTGTTGTTTGAAATGACCCACTTGCAAGGAAATGGGGTACTGACAGCACCTGCACTTGAGGGGGGATTCCTGTGGGATGGCGGATAGCTGACATCAGGTCTGGCTCCAACTGGGCACACAGTTCCTGGATTGTGGCACGGTCAAGCCTGTAGGTGATGATCACATGTCTTTCCTCCATTGTCGACAGGTACACCAGCAGTCTGTACACCCGAGGATCCCTCCATCTCCTCACATGTCCCAGCGGACGGTGCCTATGAAGGACAACAGCGAGCACAGAGTCAAACAACTCAGAGGTACGTAAACACAGCTTACACCGAACACGAATCATAATCCGAAAATTGGCCTGTATGTGTGTTGAGTCTCGGCCTAGGTATGTGTGATGCAGTTAAAAATTAAGCCATGTGGGCCCCTGAAATGGCAGCTGCCTGACCTGTAAAGTGAGACAATGGGATGTGAGGTATCTGCGCTGGCGTTGCACACCGTCGCAGTAGGCGGTCGAAGCCCTCAGCGCAAACCTGCATTGGTTAACATTGGACCCTATGGGTCCCAGGAGCCAATGACGATGCACGCCGGCGGTGATGGTACGCACCGCTGCGGACGTGACCGCCATTTTCTATCTGTTCAATCACTCGATACCTGATCTTCAACAGGAGAGGACCTACACTGCAAGTGCTGCTGTGACCTCGGTCTGGAAGAGACAATGGCTTGTGCGACTGGGGAAAGGGCCCCTGCCTTCACATCGGAGGAGTTGGAGAAACTTGTGGATGGGGTCCTCCCCCAGTACACGCTACTCTATGGTCCTCCAGACAAACAGGTAAATACACTGGGAGCATGCTGTATGGGCTATGCCTGTGTGGAGTGGGTGGATGAAAGATGGGGGGGGAGTTTGAGGCGTGCATGAAATGACGGTGAGTGCGTGTGCATCGTGGCAAGGGTAGGGATGGGGCCAATGACTGTGACGGTGCATTTGGTAATAACTTTTCTTTTCACCCTGTACAATTCATGTAGGTCAGCGCCCACCAGAAAAAAGATATTTGGAGTGCCATCGCCAAGGACATCTGGACCCGGGGGGTCTACCACAGATGGAGCACCCACTGCCGTAAAAGATGGGAGGACATTAGGAGATGGAGCAAGAAGACGGTGGAGGCCCATCTGGGGATGGCCTCCCAACGTGGGAGGGGTGCCCGTCGCACCATGACCCCCCTGATGTTCAGGATCCTGGCGGTGGCGTACCCAGAGTTGGATGGGCTCTTGGGGGCATCACAGCAGCCACAAGGGGGTGAGTACACTCTCATTCTGCTGATTTTGCGTGCAGTGGAGGTGTCTGGGTGGGGGAGGTGGGCTGTGGGTTTCCCTAGGCCAGGGCGAGTTTAGGAGGCAAGGTCCCCTTGTGCTGGCAGGGCTTGTGGCACCCCACCTGTGTACAGTGCCAAGTATACCTAGTCAGGCTCCTGTGAAATCGATGTGCGCAGATGTCATCCATAGCCTTGTAGGCCATGTCCCAGGGATTGAACAGTGGAGGCCAAGTGCGCGGCGTAGTAGCTTCTGTGTCTGTCATGTCCGCCAACGGTAGCGGTAATGCATGCACTCAACATGTCTTTTTTCTGTCATCCCCTCCCTTTTTGTGGTCTCCCTGTTCTTGTGTGCATTAGCATCATCAGGCGGAGGACCAGTGGCAACGGAGCAAGAGGGAGCTGCATTCCACAAGGCCCTGGAGGGTGAGACAACGGAGTCGGAGTACACCAGTGGGACGGAGGGCGAGGGGAGCTCCCCGGCGGGGACAGGAGCTGACACCAGTGACACGGACTCATCCTCTGATGGGAGCTCCCTTGTGGCGGCGGCAACATCTGTGCCCCCCCCTACCAGCACCGCCCTCCCAGCAGCCCCTCAGCCTTTGCCCCGTGCCTGCCCACCGAGGAGGGTGGGCATCACCTTCGCCCCAGGCACCTCAGGCCCTGCCCCAGTCACCCCTGCTGCCCTCAGTGAGGAGGCCATTGACCTCCTCAGGTCCCTCACTGTTGGGCAGTCTACCATTTTGAATGCCATCCAGGGTGTAGAAAGGCAGTTGCAACAAACAAATGCATTCCTGGAGGGCATTCATTCTGGTCAGGCGGCCCTTCAGCTAGCTTTTCAGACTCTGGCCTCAGCACTGATGGCAGACATTGTACCTGTATATTGCCTCCCCCCTCCAACTTCCTCCACCCAGACCCAAACCCCTGTACCCCAGCCTATCCCAAGCACACAATCAGACCAGCATTCACACACGTCAACACACAAGGGAAGCTCAGGCAAACATAAGCACCACAGATCCCACAGGCACTCACGCGGACATCACACACATGCAGACACACCTAAATCCACTGCCTCCACTGTGTCCGCCTGCTCCTCGTCTCCCTCCTCCCTCCCAGTCTCGGCTACACTCACACCTGCATGCACTACATCTACAGCCACTACTGCCCTCACCAGCACACACACCACCACACCCAGCTCACGTGCAGTCACCACCCCCACTGCCATTCACACTTCCCCTGTGTCCTTTCCCAGTGTGTCTGTGACGCCACCTCCCAAGATACACAAATGCAGGCACACACCCACCCAACAGCCATCCACCTCACGACAGCCTCCAGCGCATGCACTGTCACACAGTTTCCCCCCCCCCCCAGGCCGAGCAGGAAACGCTCAACAATGCTCGTAATACGGCCAGCAGCAATGCTGTTGTGCATTGGGTGCATGAAGTGTCTGGCCGGGGGGGGGCCCCGGCCCCCTATCTCTGCCAGCCTTTACATGGCAGTGAAGCTGCCATGTTAACACTGGAGGAGAGAGAGGTCATAATCCCCAGGGCAACGCAGGGCTGCCCTGGTGGATAGGGACCACTAGAACCGTCAGGCCGTCCGGCAGCTGAAAAGTGGCGGTGCTAACAGTCCGACATGGCCAAACCACCACCGTCATAATGTGGCGGTCACAGGACTGCCAGACTCGTAATTAGGTTCTTAGGCCCATATTTATACTTTTTGACGCTAAACTGCGCTAACGCAGTTTAGCGTCAAAAAGTTTTGCGCCGTCTAACGCCATTCTGAAGCGCCATGCGGGCGCCGTATTTATGGAATGGCGTTAGACGGCGCAATCAGACCGGCGCTGCCTGGTTTGCGTGGGAAAAAACCACGTAGACCAGACAGCGCCGGCGTAGGGGGAAAATGGCGCATGGGCGTCTTAAAATGGGGCAAGTCAGGTTACGTCGAAAAACTCGTCTTAACCCGACTTGCGCCATTTTTTAACGACGCCCATCCCCCATCAACATGACTCCTATCATTGTAAAGATAGGAGTCATGCCCCCTTGCCCAATGGCCATGCCCAGGGGACTTCTGTCCCCTGGGCATGGTCATTGGGCATAGTGGCATGTAGGGGGGCACAAATCAGGCCCCCCTATGCCACCAAAAAAAAATATAAAAAATAAAAAATTATACTTACCTGAACTTACCTGAATGTCCCTGGGGTGGGTCCCTCCATCCTTGGGGGTCCTCCTGGGGTGGGCAAGGGTGGCAGGGGGGGTCCCTGGGGGCATGGGAGGGCACCTGTGGGCTCATTTTGAGCCCACAGGCCCCTTAACGCCTGCCCTGAGCAGGCGTTAAAAAGTGGCGCAAATGCGCCGTTTTTAGCCACGCCAACTCCCGGGCGTCTCTTTTGCCCGGGAGTATAAATACCACGTAAAGGCCTGGGAGTCATTTTTTAGACGGGAACGCCTCCCTTGCATATCATTAACGCAAGGAAGGGGTTCACGCTAAAAAATGACGCACATTCCGGGAACTTTGGCGCTATTCGCCTCTAACGCCATAGTATAAATATGGCGTTAGTTGGCGTTAGTTTTGCGTCGAAATTGCGTCAAAAAAAACGACGCAATTTCGGCGCAAACGGAGTATAAATATGGCCCTTAGTATAAATTGAACAATTTTTAGAGATGGTTTGAAAGGAATGCTTGAATAAATCTAATTCACAGGCAATTACTCATTCCAGTCTATCATTCGTTTCTCAGTTCCCAAATCTAGACAGAGCCCCACCTTCTGCAAATCAGTCTTGGTCCTTGTTCAATAGGAACAGTCCTGCTGGAACTGTCATAGCATGTGTCCTCCAATTCAGAAGACGACTCCAGGCAGGTGTCGGCATCAAGGTGCTAAATAAATGTACTTACTTCATCCAGAGAATAAAGTCCTGCATAAGTGGCCCGTATTCGGGCTACAGTCTCTGGCCTGCCAGGCAGAAGTCTTTCCAAGGTCCCTGGTCTGCTCAATTCTTGCTGCACCTTTTTGGTACCTGCCAGCTGAGTGGCAACATCTGGGCACTTGACAGCTTTGGACCTTTCCATTAGCAGCCGAGCCTCCCAGCCCTTTAAGAGAAGATAGGATTATCAGCACAGAGAACACAAATCAACCCTCCACATTCATCTGTTTTTGAGAAATAGGACAAAATCACGCAATATGCCAACAACAGCAGCTCATGCTGTTTGTGTCCACTGGGAGCATTAAAACCCATGCAGTTGTGAATTCCATATGGTTTTATGCCCAGTAAATCCCAATCTGCCCAGTCGTTCCCCATTGCATGGGTTTTAACCTGTAATTCCATAGTACTGGTGGAGTGTTGCCACATGCACCAGTAATAATGGGTGTGGAGTTTGAATCTTGATAGTTTAGTGTAACTTGTAATGAAGACCTAAAAGCACTAGTCTATTTCAACTTTTCACAAAACATGATGGACCCTTTTGTTTCATCCATTTGTACTATCTCGAAAGTTGAATAACCACACTGCAAACCACAACACAAATGGAATGGACACATAGGGAATCATTACAACCTCGGCGGTCTTTTTACGAGACCGCCGAGGGACCGGCGTGCTGAAGACCGCCAGTGCAGGTGGTTTTACGCTCGGAGCATTATGGCTGCTGGCAGCCCTCTGTCCTTTTCCAGACAGAGAGCTGCCAGCAGCCATACTGGCGGTCGGCGGGGAAGTGGAGGTTGCTCTACCTCCACCGCCACATCAACAGAACACCGCCCACGAATCACGTTCTGTGATTCGGCGTGGGTGTGTTCTGTTGACGGGGTGCTGGTGGCGGAGCAGCCCCCATGGATCCCGTCCCCTCCCGGAGGATCAACGAACCAGGTAAGTTGATCGTCCGTTAGGGAGGAGGGTGGGGGGTGTTGTGTGTGTGCATGTGGGTGTGCGTGTGAGTATGTAGAGGGGGTGTGTGAGAGCGTGTATGCATGTGGGGGTGTTGTGTGTTTGGAAATGTGTGTGCGTGGCTGTCTGTATGGATGTGTGCGTGTATGTCTGAATGTTGGGGGGTGTGTATGACTGTGTGTGTGACTGTTGGCATGTTTGTTGGCGTGTGTGCGGGTATGTATGTTGGTGGTGCCAGCGTGCGTGTCGGGTGTGAATCAGTAAAGTGATGTTGGGGGTGGGGGTGGGGAGGGGTCCTGCCACCTTTGAGGGGTGGCAGGGGGTGGGGGCTGTCGGGGAAGGACTCGGGGTGGGGGTGGGGGTGACCCCTATCAGTGCCAGGGAAGGAATTGGCAACAATATTGATTTTGTAGTCTTTTTGTTGAAACATTGGAACCTTAGTTTTATTTGTATAGCAGTTGTGAAATTGAGGAACAATCCATACATTTTCTTTTTAATGAAGGAGAAGGTCGAAGCATTAGGTCAGCCATTCAACTGAATTTTCATGGTAAAAAAATAAACTCAAATTATTAGTAGTGTCATAAAATGTTAGTAATGTGTTCAGTTGATTTCATTATTATTTTGCATAATTTAGTTATATGGTTCCGTGACTGGGTTGTTGTGATTTACACTTGCTGTAGCTTCGGTAAAATTGAGATACATCACATTTTGTCCCAATATAATTTATGTTTGTATTGATTGTTTTAAAAAAAATGTGTTTTATGTTTTAAAATCACATACAATAAACTATTACTACTACTGTCGTCATCCACATTAAGACAAACATATCAATGACTCCAACTAATGAGTATTCTGCATATAATGCAGCACAGAAATCACCACTCTTACATTTATGAGAGATATGATTCTGCCCCGTCACCCTCCTCAATCTCTCTGACATTTGTATACAATCACAGGAGAGGAGACAAACTAGAATTGTTGAGGTCTGCATGGGCTTTCTGGGTTGGGCACTTGACTACTTCATCTTCTTTCTTGCCTTCTTTCTTGACAACAGGAATTTGTACCAGTTGATTAATCCAGCTTTGAACCAAGCTGGGTGGCTTGAGTGATTCTTGAAATGTATGTGGATGACCCTCCACCCTACCTGATCTCTACTACTAAGGGCAGATATCTACCCCTTCAAATCTTATCTGAAAAGAGACAGCTCTGAAAGTCAATGCACTACTTAATTATTCATTTTCATTATGGTGGTATACTGTTGACTTTTTACACAAAAAACGCTTCCAAATTTGAACTATCTCATAACAACTCCACTCCATGCGATTCACCATAGACTCACAGCTCACCAAAGACATGCAAATCACTAAAATACAAAATTGCTATCTACACCTGGTGAAAAAGCTAAACCCGCTTTTCTTTCCTAAAGGACCTGTACAAAGCCATCCTATCAATGAACATATCTCGTATTGACTTTGGAAATGTCCTACAGGTTGGTTTGTCAATTTCTCACCTGTCTCTTCAGCTGCCAGAATAACAGTAACAGGGCTCTCTAAAGGTTGGAAATCAAACAACCTTCATATTAGTTATTTTCAGCTGAAAGAGCTGGAAAAGTCAAATCTATGCACCTGGCATTTGTACCTTGTCATCACTCTGGGCCTTCCAACAATATGATGCATTTTGCAAAGTGCAATGTTGCTGGTGAGCTGCAGCACTAGATAAAGGCATGCCTGGATTGGTGGTATTGGGCACTGGGCATTTCCACCGGAGGGCTACTTTTCTTACCGGTGGTCTAGGTTTGTAGCAGAGCAGCAGTTTCAAGAGCAATGCAGAATTATGTGTTTACCCAACAGTTTTGAGGCAACAATAAATGTGCCAAAATAACTCTGGTGATTAACGGACCTGCTGGAGAGAGATCTGAGTTTTTTCTAGAGGTAGTTTTGACTTATCTAAGGTAGAGCAGACGGTTAGTATACCTGCTACAAAGAACGTGCACCATGCAGATCACAGAAAAATATTTTATTTGCATAGCTTAGTGGGATACTACTTTTAGCGCAGAGCTCCTTTTGTTACTTTGCAGTTCAAAAGTTCCAATTATAATTTAGTGAGCTATGATCTGCCATCAAAGAGCTACATGCAAACCGCATAGTACAGGTTAGAAAGTTATGTTTTTTTCCCCGTATTTGATTATCCTAATTTTGTTTGGGTAGGTACAAATTGCTATTAGCAAAGTCAACCTTAACCAATATGTTATGTTCTGCATCCTACTTTTTTGCTTCGTATTTCTCAGATCGAATTAATAGTAGATATGGAGTACCATAGGGGTCTTCCCTTAGCCCCACTTTATTTAATATCTACATGCTACCACTGGCAGAAATAGTCCAGCCCTTTGGGCTGACTTTCGTGTCTTATGCAGATGACACTCAACTAATTATGGCCCTCATTACAACATTGGCGGTAAAAGCCGATTACCGCCGTGCAGAAGACCGCCAACACACCGCCGCGGGCGCGGAATTCCGCCACAGCTATTATGACCCACAGCACGGAATCCGCCAAAATTCAGACACCAACACAAGTCCGCCGCACCAAAGGTCAGTGATAAACTGGCGAAAACAAAACCTCCACCGTCACGCCAACAGAAATACGCCCACACTATCACGACACACGAATCCACGAGGTGGTCTTTCAACCGCGGTATTCCATTGGCGGTACACACCGCTGTGCTCAAAATACACACACACATAAAAAACACAGCCACATTGGACAATTCCAAATACACACACCTGATACACATACACACACCACTCCCACACACTCAATACAATATAAAACACACCCACATCACCCACAAACCCCTACGACCAAAAATCCTGAACGAAGGCCAGAGAGAGACACCACAAACAACTACCAAGCATCCACAGGCACACAATACCATCACCCACAGAGCTTCCATGCACCTCACACAACACACCATTAAATATCACCTTATCTATCACCACACACACCACCCCACACATCACCCACACCACCCCATGGCACGACAAAGACACCCCAGGTTCTCGGAGGAGGAGATCAGGGTCATGGTGGAGGAAATCGTCCGGGCAGAGCCACAGCTATTCGGATCATAGGTGCAGCACACCTCCATTGCTAGGAAGGTGGAGCTATAGCGAAGAATCGTGGACAGGGTCAATGCAGTGGGACAGCACCCAAGAAATCGGGATGACATCAGGAAAAGGTGGAATGACCTACAGGGGAAGGTGCGTTCCGTGGTCTCAAGACACCACCTTGCGGTTCAGCGGACTGGCGGGGGACCTCTACCTCCTCCCCCACCACTAAAAACATGGGAGGAGCAGGTCTTGGCGATTCTGCATCCTGAGGGCCTCAAAGGAGTAGATGGAGGAATGGACTCTGGTAAGTCAAATCTTAACTATTACATCCCCCACCCTTCCTGGATGTCATCACATACCCCCCTCACCCTCACCCCCATCACTCCTACTCCTCACAAATGTTCCACTATCACAGCCCACACATCCCAACACCAAGCCCTGCATGCAACAACAAAGCATGGATACCCATCACCAAAGCATGGCCACTCCACATACCCACACACCCCCCTAAACCATCATCACACAAGGTCCTATACAGGAATGCAAGCACTGGGGTACACGGACACGCACCCATTGCACA
This sequence comes from Pleurodeles waltl, assembly GCF_031143425.1. NCBI lineage: Eukaryota > Metazoa > Chordata > Amphibia > Caudata > Salamandridae > Pleurodeles > Pleurodeles waltl. The sequence continues at coordinate 1,146,987,274 of NC_090439.1, forward strand.
CCATGGCACACACAGATGTAATAAACATCCTTTTATACCCCTGCAGGACCCCTACCCAACGTCACCGGACAGGAGGGTTCACACATGTCCACACCACCAACAGAATAGGCCCACAGTGAGGACAGCAGCTCTGTCCAACTGGATCTAGATGACCAGCCCGGCCCATCGGGGCCCTCTGGACAGTCGGTTCCCCTCACACAGTCACAGGTCACCACAGAGCTTCCCCCCTCTGGAAACACCAGCACAGCACCCACCCAGCGGGCCCATACCTCTGTCCCCAGGAAACGTCAATCAGCAGTGTGTCCACCACTACAGGGAACCCAGGCTAACCCACCACCCCAACAACAACAGGGACCTTGGGGCAGTGGTAGTGGGCACACGGTCCAGGGGACGGAGGCCCAGGAACACAGGGGAAGTGGTAGGGCTGCTGTGCGACAGGGGGAGGACAGGCCCAGGGAACCCACTCTCCACAAGGGTATCTCCTCCATCATGGGAGCCTACCACCACTCCCAGGAGACGATGGCAAAGGTACTGGACAAGTTTCAGGAGACCCAGCGCCTGCAGGACGAACAGTATTTGGGCTTCGGGGGGGAACTCAGAACCATCAATTCCACCCTGGGCACCATCGTAGGGGTGCTGAAGGAAGTACTCAACACCAGGAGGGACACTGTGGCACAACAAGGGGCCCCTGACACTAGCATGGAGGATGAACTGCCCACCACCTGCGCCGGCGCTAGTGGACAGGAGGCACCACTACAGGACCACCACACCAGCACCCCACCCCCTGCAGAGGTAGAACCACCCTGCAAACAGTCCCTGAGATCTAGGACAAAGACAGAGAATGATGCCAAGACCCCCAAGAAATGAGACCACCCTGAATGTCATCCTTCTGTCTCACTTTGTCACCATGTCCATCCTTAAATTGCCCCAGCTCCACTTCCTATGCCCATTTGGGCAATGCACCTGTGAGACTAATAGACTGGACTCTGCCATGGACATTCCTCCACCATCAACCCTCACCATTTTGAAACCCCCTCCAATATTGAGCACTTAAATAAACACCCTTGAAGCACAAAACAATCTGGAGTCAGTCTGTGATTTTGGAATAGTGTATTAGCAATTTCTCTGGCAAAATGCTCTTTCAATTGTAATGTCAACATACCTATGTCACACAGCTGTAGTCCATGAGGAATCAAAGCAGATGTCACACAGTGGGACCCACATCTGTGAAATCGTAAGGGAAAGTGACAACTCAGTGACCATACACTGGGTGAAAACAACAGACAGTAGAAAGGTAGTGTTAAAGTACATGTAGTAGGCAGGTTTGTGTTCTTAACTGTGTCTCACTGGAAATATTGCTGGATCACCGAATTCCTGTTGTCCATGTCCTCTTCTTCTGCTTCCTCGTCTTCACTGTCCACAGGCTCCACAGCTGCAACAACACCGCCATCTGGACCATCCTCCTGTCGCCGCAAAGCTAAGTTGTGAAACATACAGCAGGCCACGATGATCTGGCACACCTTCTTTGGTGAGTAGAATAGGGATCCACCTGTCATATGTAGGCACCTGAACCTGGCCTTCAGGAGGCGAAGGTCCGCTTTATTATCCGCAGAGTTCGCCAATGGGCCTCATTGTAGCGTTCCTCTGCCCTTGTCCTGGGATTCCTCACTGGGGTCAGTAGCCATGACAGGTTGGGGTAACCAGAGTCACCTGCAAATGGCGAGGGACAACTGTTAGACACACACTAACCTGTAGAGATATCCCCAGACCCAGACAACCATTCCCACTGACTAGCTTCCAGGTGCTCACCTAATAGCCACACACGGTGCCTCTGGATTTGACCCATCACATAAGGGATGCTGCTATTCCGCAGGATGTAAGCGTCATGCACTGAGCCAGGGAATCTGGCATTAACATGGGAGATGTACTGGTCTGCCAAACACACCATCTGCACATTCATCAAATGATAACTCTTCCGGCTTCTGTACACCTGTTCACTGCAGCGGGGGGTACCAAAGCCACATGTGTCCCATCAATGGCACCTATGATGTTAGGGATATGTCCCAGGGCATAGAAGTCTCCTTTCACAGTAGGCAAATCCTCCACCTGAGGGAAAACGATGTAGCTCTGCATGTGTTTCAGCAGGGCAGACAACACTCTGGACAACACGTTGGAAAACATAGGCTGGGACATCCCTGATGCTATGGCCACTGTTTATTTGAAATGACCCACTTGCAAGGAAATGGGGTACTGACAGCACCTGCACTTGAGGGGGGATTCCTGTGGGATGGCGGATAGCTGACATCAGGTCTGGCTCCAACTGGGCACACAGTTCCTGGATTGTGGCACGGTCAAGCCTGTAGGTGATGATCACATGTCTTTCCTCCATTGTCGACAGGTACACCAGCAGTCTGTACACCCGAGGATCCCTCCATCTCCTCACATGTCCCAGCGGACGGTGCCTATGAAGGACAACAGCGAGCACAGAGTTAAACAACTCAGAGGTACGTAAACACAGCTTACACCGAACACGAATCATAATCCGAAAATTGGCCTGTATGTGTGTTGAGTCTCGGCCTAGGTATGTGTGATGCAGTTAAAAATTGAGCCATGTGGGCCCCTGAAATGGCAGCTGCCTGACCTGTAAAGTGAGACAATGGGATGTGAGGTATCTGCGCTGGCGTTGCACACCGTCGCAGTAGGCGGTCGAAGCCCTCAGCGCAAACCTGCATTGGTTAACATTGGACCCTATGGGTCCCAGGAGCCAATGACGATGCACGCCGGCGGTGACGGTACGCACCGCTGCGGACGTGACCGCCATTTTCTATCTGTTCAATCACTCGATACCTGATCTTCAACAGGAGAGGACCTACACTGCAAGTGCTGCTGTGACCTCGGTCTGGAAGAGACAATGGCTTGTGCGACTGGGGAAAGGGCCCCTGCCTTCACATCGGAGGAGTTGGAGAAACTTGTGGATGGGGTCCTCCCCCAGTACACGCTACTCTATGGTCCTCCAGACAAACAGGTAAATACACTGGGAGCATGCTGTATGGGCTATGCCTGTGTGGAGTGGGTGGATGAAAGATGGGGGGGGAGTTTGAGGCGTGCATGAAATGACGGTGAGTGCGTGTGCATCGTGGCAAGGGTAGGGATGGGGCCAATGACTGCGACGGTGCATTTGGTAATAACTTTTCTTTTCACCCTGTACAATTCATGTAGGTCAGCGCCCACCAGAAAAAAGATATTTGGAGTGCCATCGCCAAGGACATCTGGACCCGGGGGGTCTACCACAGATGGAGCACCCACTGCCGTAAAAGATGGGAGGACATTAGGAGATGGAGCAAGAAGACGGTGGAGGCCCAGCTGGGGATGGCCTCCCAACGTGGGAGGGGTGCCCGTCGCACCATGACCCCCCTGATGTTCAGGATCCTGGCGGTGGCGTACCCAGAGTTGGATGGGCTCTTGGGGGCATCACAGCAGCCACAAGGGGGTGAGTACACTCTCATTCTGCTGATTTTGCGAGCAGTGGAGGTGTCTGGGTGGGGGAGGTGGGCTGTGGGTTTCCCTAGGCCAGGGCGAGTTTAGGAGGCAAGGTCCCCTTGTGCTGGCAGGGCTTGTGGCACCCCACCTGTGTACAGTGCCAAGTATACCTAGTCAGGCTCCTGTGAAATCGATGTGCGCAGATGTCATCCATAGCCTTGTAGGCCATGTCCCAGGGATTGAACAGTGGAGGCCAAGTGCGCGGCGTAGTAGCTTCTGTGTCTGTCATGTCCGCCAACGGTAGCGGTAATGCATGCACTCAACATGTCTTTTTTCTGTCATCCCCTCCCTTTTTGTGGTCTCCCTGTTCTTGTGTGCATTAGCATCATCAGGCGGAGGACCAGTGGCAACGGAGCAAGAGGGAGCTGCATTCCACATGGCCCTGGAGGGTGAGACAACGGAGTCGGAGTACACCAGTGGGACGGAGGGCGAGGGGAGCTCCGCGGCGGGGACAGGAGCTGACACCAGTGACACGGACTCATCCTCTGATGGGAGCTCCCTTGTGGCGGCGGCAACATCTGTGCCCCCCCCCCTACCAGCACCGCCCTCCCAGCAGCCCCTCAGCCTTTGCCCCGTGCCTGCCCACCGAGGAGGGTGGGCATCACCTTCGCCCCAGGCACCTCAGGCCCTGCCCCAGTCACCCCTGCTGCCCTCAGTGAGGAGGCCATTGACCTCCTCAGGTCCCTCACTGTTGGGCAGTCTACCATTTTGAATGTCATCCAGGGTGTAGAAAGGCAGTTGCAACAAACAAATGCATTCCTGGAGGGCATTCATTCTGGTCAGGCGGCCCTTCAGCTAGCTTTTCAGACTCTGGCCTCAGCACTGATGGCAGCCATTGTACCTGTGTATTGCCTCCCCCCTCCAACTTCCTCCACCCAGACCCAAACCCCTGTACCCCAGCCTATCCCAAGCACACAATCAGACCAGCATTCACACACGTCAACACACAAGGGAAGCTCAGGCAAACATAAGCACCACAGATCCCACAGGCACTCACGCGGACATCACACACATGCAGACACACCTAAATCAACTGCCTCCACTGTGTCCCCCTGCTCCTCGTCTCCCTCCTCCCTCCCAGTCTCGGCTACACTCACACCTGCATGCACTACATCTACAGCCACTACTGCCCTCACCAGCACACACACCACCACACCCAGCTCATGTGCAGTCACCGCCCCCACTGCCATTCACACTTCCCCTGTGTCCTTTCCCAGTGTGTCTGTGACGCCACCTCCCAAGATACACAAATGCAGGCACACACCCACCCAACAGCCATCCACCTCACGACAGCCTCCAGCGCATGCACCGTCACCCAAAGTCACCAAACCAACACCTCCTACAACCACAACCTCTTCCTCCACTCCCAAACCCCCTCCAGCTACCCGTCCCAGTGTTTCCAAAAAACCTTTCCTGTCCAACCTTGACCTCTTTCCCACACCTCCCCCACCCCGTCCGCCTCCTAGGGCCTGACTCTCCAGGTCCCAAACTAGCACCTCAGCCACAACATCTTCGGGACCAGTGGTTCCTGTAGTCACCTGAATCTGGAGTGCACTGGCCACCAGGGCATCCAGTGTGGCACGGAGCCACAGCATGGACAGTCCCCCACCTGTGAAGCATCTAAAGCTAGCCAGTGCCCGGCAGGAGAGGGGGAAGACTCCAGCCACCAAAGCCGCTCCTAGAGTACAGGTGGGAGTGTGGAGTCAGCTGCAACACCTTCCAAGGTGGGGAAGGGCCACAAGAAAGTCAGCAGGTCTGGGAAGAGCAGCACGGCGGAGAAGACCGCCATCATCCCGCTGCCCAGGAGCCCACCGTCATCATCCACGCTGCCCAGGAGCCCACCACCAGCACCTGCCCTGCTGCCCAAGAGGCCAACACCAGCACCTGCCCTGCTGCTCAAGAGGCCACCACCAGCACCCGCCCTTCTGGGCCAGACAGGACCGCCAGCACCCGTCCTGCTGGGCCAGACAGGACTGCCAGCACCAGCCCCGCTGGGCCAGACAGGACCACCAGCACCAGCCCGCTGGGCCAGACAGGACCGTCAGCACCAGCCCCGCTGGGCCATGAAGAACCGCCAGCACCAGCCCCGCTGGGCCAGAGAGGACCGCCAGCACCAGCCCCGCTGGGCCATGAAGGACCGCCAGCAACTGAGTCACTTAAAGGACGCCGCCGCCACAAGCACCACTGAACAGGGCACAGCCGCCACAAGCACCGCTGAACAGGGCACCGCCACCACAAGCACCGCTGAACTGGGCACCGCCGCCACAAGCACCACTGAACAGGGCACTGCCACCACAAGCACCGCTGAACAGGGCACCGCCGCCACAAGCACCGCTGGCCCATGAGCCCCAAGGGCACTGACGCTACTGAGTCTGTCACAAGCAGGATGTAGCACTCTGGGCACCATGCCCCCTCCAGACCCAGTGGAGATTCACATCCACTATCTCAGTCCTTAGCAGGATGAGGCTCTCTGGGCACCATGCCCTCTCCAGAACCAGTGGAGAGATGCATCCACTACCTCAGTCCTTAGCAGGATGAAGCACTCTGGGCACCATGCCCCCTCCAGAACCAGTGGAGACTGTCATCCACTTGTGAGACTGTGGCTTTGCACTCCCCAGGATGGAACAGTGGGCATGTGGCCCTCTCGTGGATTTTGCGTCGTGCACTCAACCGGCTGAGGTGCCCCCCCTTTCCCTCCCCCTGAGGTGCCTGTTTTCTTGCTCTATGATGCCCCTGCAGTGTTCTCTCCGTCATGGTCGGGGATCTTGTGTGGGCCTCGCCCATACCGTGTGGGCCCAGTGTTCCACGGACTTCATTGGAGCACTACCTGGACTACTAAGCTTGGTGTATATTTTGTTTATAGTGTATATATATATATTTTTGCGTATTTGATTTTAATACATTACAATTGTTACACTCATTTTCTTTTGTCTTTGCATTCTTCTGGGGGGGTTGGGGAGTGTAACTATAATGTATTATGCTGTATTAGTGTGTGTGTGTTGTCGTGGGTGAGGGTGGGGGTGGGGGTGTTGCGTGTTGCGTGTGTGTATCACTGTTTTTTCCCTCGCCCCTCCCCTGTGTCGTAGATGCAGTACTCACCGTTGTCTTCGTCTCCAGCGTTCGTGTTCCTGGTAGAGGAGCAAGAAGATAAGGGCTGGCTGGATCTGCAGCTCTGGTTCCATGGCGTCCGGATTCCTCGTGGGGTGTGTAGAGGAGAGCGTTTTCCCTTCGAAGTCCTGTTTCCGCCGTGTTTTTGTCTGCGGTGAATCCGCCCCGGAAAAGGTGGCGGATTGGTAGGTTGTGATACTGTGGGTGGTACTTTGTCCTCCGGCTGTCTGTTGGCGGTGACCGCTGGGGTGTTTGTTTGTACCGCCGTGGCGGTCGGAGTGTTAAAGTGGCTGTCTTTGTTGGCGGTTTCCGCCACGGTCGTAATTGCAATTTTTTTACCGTCTGCCAGGGTTGTAATGACCACCTATATCTCTTTCACAGGATTCCCGTTCCATAGAGTTAGCATTTGGTCCATGTCTCCAAGCAGTGGCAGCATGGATGAACGGAAGCAAACTTAAACTTAATGACAATAAAACAGAAGTGATGTTTTTTGGGCAACAAGTAAAGCCCATCATGAATCCTTCAATGACTGATGGAATGGGTTTGCTACCCCCACCTAAAGAATTTATCAAAAGTTTGGGGGTTTGGCTCGATCCACAGCTGTCAATGGCCCATCAAGCTAACAAAATAGCTGCCTCCTCCTTTGGCCTTCTTAGGCTGTTGAGGAGGGTTTTCACCATCTTACCCTTTACTGCCAAAAGAATAATTGCACAGGCTTTAATCAGTTCTCAAATTGATTATGGAAATGCACTGTTCATGGGCTCATCTGGCTGTGATAAAAAGATTGCAGAGAGTCCAGAACGCCTCTGCACGTCTGGTATTGAATATTTATAAGTAGGAATCTATAAAAGCAGGAATTTCATCGTTGCACTGGCTCCCAGTGGCTAAGAGGATACAATTTAAGACACTATGCCATGTGCATAGGGCACTGCATAATTGAGGTCCGGAAATGCTGAGGTCATAAATAACGTCTTTTTTATACCCTCAATAGATCACTTATATCTTCCTCAGCATATCTGGCAGTGATCCCTAAAGTGAAGAAAGCTAGATTGGGGGGAAGATCCCTGGCATACAAGGGGGCGAAGCTATGGAACTCCTTACCGATTAGCATACGAGCTATGAATCATGAACTATCTTTCCACAACGCCCTGAAGACGGGGCTATTTGGGGCTTAACTTCCAATTTATATTCGCTGGATGCTTTTGTTTCAATTTTGAGCGCTGTGAGGCCTTTGGGAAGATGTGCGCTATATAAATTCAAATAACATAACATAACATAACATAACATAACATGGTGAGGAAATCCTAAAGATTGCCATATAATTGTGCCTCATAAGGGCATCATTCACTATGCTTTACAAACTAATTGAACATATAATGAAAAATATGTTTTAAAAAGTGAATTTTTTTTCATTTTTTTCAATTTATTTTGGGATGGAGAACTCCCCTAGCCCCACTGTGGTGGTCCAGCTCACTCACCATGCACCCTATAGGGGCTGGTCTAACATAATTTTCAAGGGCTGCTTTGGGTTCCCAGTCTGACACTGCATAAAAGAAATACATATGCTATACTCCTGGGCATAGTCTGGAAACAAGGGGGTGTGAGGGACCAATGAATGTCACAAGTGTACCCAATAGCTTGTTATGATTGTATTCATCTGTCTGGGTGAAAGGAATCCACAATAGTAGAGGTTATTGTTGTAGAGCTGTGTGGGCATGCCCTTCAAAGATGCTGCCATTAGAGCAACTGACTGGGCTATGTGTTTCCCAAAGTAATGAGAGACAATATCTCCAGGTGCCCCATATTTATTATTCAGAGGCTTGAAATAATTGGATTGGATTTACTTTCTTCTCAACATATTTACCTGATTACATGACTTTACACCTAGTCATGCGTGTTAGGATGAGGAGAGGATCTGAGGCATAGGTCTCAGGTTGAAGCATGTACATTTCGGCCCATATTTATACTTTTTGACGCTAAACTGCGCTAACGCAGTTTAGCGTCAAAAAGTTTTGCGCCGTCTAACGCCATTCTGAAGCGCCATGCGGGCGCCGTATTTATGGAATGGCGTTAGACGGCGCAATCAGACCGGCGCTGCCTGGTTTGCGTGGGAAAAAACCACGTAGACCAGACAGCGCCGGCGTAGGGGGAAAATGGCGCATGGGCGTCTTAAAATGGGGCAAGTCAGGTTACGTCGAAAAACTCGTCTTAACCCGACTTGCGCCATTTTTTAACGACGCCCATCCCCCATCAACATGACTCCTATCATTGTAAAGATAGGAGTCATGCCCCCTTGCCCAATGGCCATGCCCAGGGGACTTCTGTCCCCTGGGCATGGTCATTGGGCATAGTGGCATGTAGGGGGGCACAAATCAGGCCCCCCTATGCCACCAAAAAAAAATATAAAAAATAAAAAATTATACTTACCTGAACTTACCTGAATGTCCCTGGGGTGGGTCCCTCCATCCTTGGGGGTCCTCCTGGGGTGGGCAAGGGTGGCAGGGGGGGTCCCTGGGGGCATGGGAGGGCACCTGTGGGCTCATTTTGAGCCCACAGGCCCCTTAACGCCTGCCCTGAGCAGGCGTTAAAAAGTGGCGCAAATGCGCCGTTTTTAGCCACGCCAACTCCCGGGCGTCTCTTTTGCCCGGGAGTATAAATACCACGTAAAGGCCTGGGAGTCATTTTTTAGACGGGAACGCCTCCCTTGCATATCATTAACGCAAGGAAGGGGTTCACGCTAAAAAATGACGCACATTCCGGGAACTTTGGCGCTATTCGCCTCTAACGCCATAGTATAAATATGGCGTTAGTTGGCGTTAGTTTTGCGTCGAAATTGCGTCAAAAAAAACGACGCAATTTCGGCGCAAACGGAGTATAAATATGGCCCTTCATGTTTATTCATTGAAATGAAACTCTGGCTTGAGAAACCTTCTATGAGTAACTGGCAGCTGAACTGTCTTAACTCATCGTTTTACATAAAAGGATACTGTGCATGCTGCTTCTTTCTTAGCATGAACTAAAGGAATGGTTTTCTTCAGGTATGTTGCAAATGGAGATTAAAATCAAATAGAAATGCTTCCTTTTAATTTTAGTAAAAGCATGGTCTTTGAAAGAAGGTTGACCAGTGTGTATTAAAATTGTTATGCCCTATAGTTCGTAAAGAAGGATCTGTAGGCTCTTTGTCCAAAACTGAAAGACGTATTGGTCTATAGGAGTTGACATTGGATGGAGATTTATCCTTTTTGAGAAAACTGCCAAATATTCTTTGAAAGGCTTGGGGATATCTGCTCACCCTCTGATTTGCCTAAATAAATCAGTTAAAAGGGCAGCAAGTCCTTTGCAGACATCTTATATAGCAACATCACCACTACAAGCTTTGCCAATTCCTTGAGTGGTTGGCCACCGCGGAAACCACAATTTTAGCAAGGAGGAGATCTTTTGAAGACTAGACACATGGGATGAATGGAGGGTGCTAAAATATTGCTCAATTCTAGATATGGGAACTGAATCTACCCCCTCATACAAGTTCCTAAAGTGTTGTACAAAAACATCTGCTAGCTCATCATTCTCAACTGTTAACATATCAGTACGTGAGTGCTCAATCTTATTAATACTGTGCTTAATTCTGGTTGACCAAGCAAGATATTATCCTGTTTGTTGACTTTTCTAGTATATTTGCTGTTGATATACTAATCTCTTCAACTATGAAAACATCTGTAAGATCTTGCTTTGTCCTGTCAAGCTGCTCCTTTTCCGGGTCAGGCCTGCGTTTGCATGTTTAGTGCATGCATATCGCTTGCAAGACATTGTTGTAGTTAGAAAAGGGCTTTGAGCCCGCCTCTGCTCTCCATTTGTTGGTGTGTGTGTCACTCCTCTTTACAGCCTCTTTATTCACCCACTTCAGGCCTGACATCATTTCCGGTCCTGCCCGTGGAGCAGGGACCAAGCACTGATTATATTAACTTAATTAGTGCCTGTCTGCTGCTTCCGAGGTGATGGAGGTGCTATTTCTTCCCTCCCTCCCGTTGCCTACTGCTCCCCTGTTAGAAATGGGTTTTTTGGTTGGCAGTCAGGTTACCCCCTGTCCAAGCAAAAGCCCTCACTCTAGTCAGGGTAAGTCACACACAATCCAAGATTATCCTGTGCCCACCCTATGGTAGCTTGGCACGAGCAGTCAGGCTTAACTTAGAAGGCAATGTGTAAAGTATTTGTGCAATAAATCATACAATACCACCATATAACACCACAAAAATACACCACACAGTGTTTAGAAAAATATATAATATTTATCAGGATAATTGTAGGTCAAAAAGAATACAGTTGTAATGTGAAATTGTAGAGATATCACTGAAAAGTGATATAAAGTGTCTTAAGTCTTTAAAATATAAACAAAGTCTCTTTCAAGCACAAGTACCTGGTTTGGAGTGGAAACATCTCCTCAGAGGGCCACAAAAGAAGAGGTGCGTGGAAAAAGGGTGTGTGTGTCAATTTCTCCCCAGCACACATGGACTTGCGTCGTTATTTTCCACGCGGGGAAGTCGTGCGGTGTTTTCCGGCGCGCGGACAGTCTCTTTCTGTGGATCGCGGGGATTACCAGATGTCCCGGGTCTGTGCGTGGATTTTCCTGCTTGTTTTACGGCTGCGCGTCGTTCTGCGGGGCTGCGCGTCAAAATTACGATCTCACGGCAGGCGTCGCGTCGATTTCTCCTCTAGAGGTCGGGCGGCGTTGTCCTTGCGAAGCCGTGCGTCGGATTTCCGGTCGTCCCAAAGGCGTTGCGTCGATCAGCGTCGGTGTGCGGCATTTTTCTCGCCGCGGCACAAGCTGTGCGTCGAAATTTTCGGCGCACGGAGCGTCCAAGTGAAAAAGAGAAGTCTTTTTGGTCCTAAGACTTCAGGGAACAGGAGGCAAGCTCTATCCAAGCCCTTGGAGAGCACTTTCACAGCCAGACAAGAGTTCAGCAAGGCAGCAGGCCAACAGCAAGGCAGTAGTCCTTTGTAGAAAGCAGACAGGTGAGTCCTTTGAGCAGCCAGGCAGTTCTTCTTGGCAGGATGTAGTTTCTGGTTCAGGTTTCTTCTCCAGCAAGTGTCTCATGAGGTAGGGCAGAGGCCCTGTTTTATACCCAAATGTGCCTTTGAAGTGGGGGAGACTTCAAAGAGTGGCTATGAAGTGCACCAGGTCCCCTTTCAGTTCAATCCTGTCTGCCAGGGTCCCAGTAGGGGGTGTGGCAGTCCTTTGTGTGAGAGCAGGCCCTCCACCCTCCCAGCCCAGGAAGACCCATTCAAAATGCAGATGTATGCAAGTGAGGCTGAGTACCCTGTGTTTGGGTTGTGTCTGAGGGAAGGCACAAGGAGCTGTCAACCAAGCCCAGCCAGATGTGGATTGTAAGGCACAGAAAGATTTAAGTGCAAAGAAATGCTCACTTTCTAAAAGTGGCATTTCTAGAATAGCAATATTAAATCCAACTTCACCAGTCAGCAGGATTTTATATTACCATTCTGGCCAAACTAAATATGACCTTCCTACTCCTTTCAGATCAGCAGCTACCACTTCAATACTGTATGAGGGCAGCCCTAATGTTAACCTATGAAGGGAGCAGGCCTCTCAGTAGTGCAAAAACGAATTTAGGAGTTTTACACTACCAGGACATGTAAACTACACAGGTACATGTCCTGCCTTTCACCCACACAGCACCCTGCTCTAGGGGTTACCTAGGGCACACATTAGAGGTGACTTATATGTGGAGAAAGGGGAGTTTTAGGCTTGGCAAGTACTTTTAAATGCCAAGTCGAGGTGTCAGTGAAACTGCACACACAGGCCTTGCAATGGCAGGCCTGAGACAAGGAAAAAGGGGCTACTTAAGTGGGTGGCACAACTAGTGCTGCAGGCCCACTAGTAGCATTTAATCTACCGGCCCTATGCACATAGAGTGCACATTACTAGGGACTTATAAGTAAATTAATAGTCCAATCAGGTATGATTCAAGGTTACCGTGTTTTAAGGGAGAGAGCATATGCACTTTAGCACTGGTTAGCAGTGGTAAAGTGCGCAGAGTCTAAAAGCCAGCAAAAACAGTGTCCAAAAAGTGGAGGGAGGCAGGCAAAAAGTCAGGGGTGACTACCCTAAGGCTGTCAGGTCTAACATCCCCCATTAGCGTATTTTTGTTGTTGTCTGAAATGCCTTGTTTTTCTTTTTGTTTCTCGTGTATTCACATGTATGAAGGTGTCACATTCAGTTTAGTGACCCCCACAAGGGAGCTGTCTGAGAACTGTGCCGCATGAGATTCCGAACAGAAGCAGGGTTTGGATTCCTCTTGGGATAAGTTGCTATTCACTTTACTTAAACCTATGGCCTCTTGGGTGTGTGTGTCTGTGTGTGTGTGGACTTAACATGTTACTTTGTGAGCTTCCTTAAATTCGGCTCTATTGACTGAAGTAAATTTTTATATTCATTTCTTTTGATCCTGGAGAAGGACTTAGTTTATGAGAATGTAATGCCACGTCTGCACGCATTAAACTAAGAAAAACCTCAGGTTCCTGCTATCACACATGGTTTTTAACTGTGTCGCAATCCACAAATCCATCTAGTTATGTCCTGGTGGTTGAATATGGTCCTAAAAAACGTCCTCGAATTTCTTTACTTTTTTTCCTTGCACTAAAGGTGCTAGGTGGGCATTACAGGGTTATGTAAGAGTCATGAACAGAAAGCATTCTGCAAGTGCTGGTCCTGTACACAGCTGGACTGGCTTCCATATGTCTAAAGAGTTGCTGTTTGAGTGTAAGCTGCCAATCCTTGGGTTTGAGACACTTGACGTAAAGGGAATCACAAGGATATATCAATGCAGCACTACACGCGGATGATGTTCTCCTAAGTTTAAGTGGAACACATTTACAGAGGCACCTTGAATACATACCGCAGTCAAAACGAGGTGGGTGTCAACTTTGGCAAAAGAAACGTAGTTGAAAATAGGTCACAAAAAGGCAACTGGCATTAAGGGGAAACACCAATCTGTAGAAATAACCACTCATTTCTGAGAGTATTGCTGCAAGATTGGCTGCCCACCGTCTACATCTTCATATATTGCATCCAAAGGTAGCGTCTCTAATAGCTGACTTTCAGGCACTCACACAAGATGTCTTCTCTACTCTGCTGTTATACTAATATAGAAACCTTTATTGCTTGATTTGTTAAAAAATGCTGCAAAATAAGACAGAGATAAACCGTGAATGAAAGTACATCCGATGTGGGCAGACAGATTTTGGCAATTAAAATGATTTCTGCTAGAAACAGGCACTCGTATTACTGGAGGGTATTAATAAGGTTCATCAGGGATTCCCTTCTTCTCTTGGTTATTATGGGGCACGATAATTAGTGATGATTTATAGCGTTTACTGCTCCCTTACCCAAGGTTTGTTTTTGCCCTACATTTGTGGCTTTGTGCCCCATTATTTCATCACAATGAAATTATTAGAACTTGCCCTGCGTTGCTGTTGCCATTGAACTGTTTCCCGTTTGGCTACTTCCACTAAATATCAGTGTGATGTCTCTTGTGTTCCCACGGGTTCAGTTTGTTGTGGCCACTTGGGGATCGGTCACATACTAAGGAGGTCTGAACCCCTGCGCCGAAATGCCAGTGCGGGTAGTGTTACCCCGCAATATAGGGACTCTGGACCTTTACTTAAAAAACCCTAGGAACCACCCTTTGCTGCCCGACACGTGATTGCAACACCAACTTGTAAAGCACAGTAATCACAACCTTTATTTTAGAAACATTAGGAACCACCCTTTGCGGTTCCAAACATATGTGCAAAACCAAGCTCTAAATTGTAGTGATCTATGCTCCCATTCCTAATATACATGTTTACCTGGGAACTACAATTCCCAGCACTCCCTCGCACGTCGGTGCACAATGAGGTGCACAAGGCACCATCATGGGACTCTGGTGGCACTTGTTCCTTGATACCGCGGGAGCCTTCACATACGGGCCATACTAGCGGTTGGAAGCAGTTCTTTTCTAGGGGCCGTAGCAATGTGGACCTTTTGATGACGAGAGTAGTCCCCTTACGTGGTGTGATTCAGCTACCTTTGTTTAGGTCTCAGAGTGGATGGGTTTGTGTTAATAGTGGGTGGGTGTGGTTCTGTGATTACCGCCATGTGGTACATGGCTGATGATAAACAGGTCTTACCACGTGATATACCACCACTAATCCAGCGACATTTGAGGATGGTGCGACAAGGTTACCTTTAGACGCGAATATGTGGTCATTTCCCTGTATGTGCTCTGTGTGGATTCACGATTTTGAGGTTATAGCATGCAACCGTTATTGGACCAACTTTATCATGGTTTGCAGGGGTACCATATCCGGTGGTATTCTGCGAGAAGTGACATTGACATTTACTGCTACTTTTTAAATGCCACTTTGAGTCATTTTTCCTTCTACATCTTAATAAACTAGTATGTATGTGCAGATATGCTGGCTGTGGCACCTTGATATGTCATGGAAGTTGAAACCTCACGTTTCTTACTGAGATGAGCGCCGCCTATAGAATAAATAACCTCATCTCATGATGCTTAGCAGGGGGCACAGTGGTGACGTGGGTACATGATTGGCTGAACTGAACATTTCTCCTATATGCAATCGACCCTCTCATGCCCGCTTCTAACACTTGATGCCAGTGGAGGTGTTCTTCATCGTACAACTTGATTGTGCCTTCAGCCTCTACTTTGCTCCTTTGGCACCTACTGTTTGGCCACCGGGGTGTGACTGCACCACCAACATTAGGGTGTGTTTGTTTATTTATTGGGCGCTCCTTCCTTCACATAAGCTCTGCGCTTTATTCATGTTACCTCCTGTAGTCTACCACTAATGGGGCAAATACTCACTCGTGTTTCCCCCCTTTTGTGCAGCAATGTGAGTACATGATTAACTGACTAAAGAACTCATTCCACTCAGTTTAAGTAGTATAACTGGCTTGCAATCTTTTTTGAACATCTCTTTGTAATTAGTGTGTGACTACAAAGGACATCGTCCCCTTTCCAGACCAGGAGCAAGTAACCCCTACAACCTAGGGTAAGGGATAGTTAGGTTTCTGTGTAATTTACTTAACGGAGATGTAGACCGCAAGGCTGGGGTTTTAAAAAATTACACCCGCACCTGGATAGCTTGGTACCAGCAGTAATATGAATCTGAGTAGACAGGAGTCAATGTCTCCAGCATAAACACACCTTGCTCACTTGGTTTCCAGTGATTTTCCCACTTGCATGTTCACGTTTTTGTGTAATATAGGAGCACATTAAATAAATGGGAAGTAATAAATTGGTTTAAACAACAATTTTACATATTTTTATTTATTTCTAAATAGGTCATTGTACCTGCACCATCACTCAGGTAGGACTTGAGTGTTTCTACAGTCAATAAGTTAGGTTTTGGCGTTAGCATGCTGTTTCTGATAGGGATCCTTAGCCCTGAGGAATGCCCCAGACCTGGATAGGCTCTTTGTGAGGGCAGAAACATGTCGACTATCTGAGCCATTATTCTCAGCAGTACCGTCAGGCTCTGTTTTTAGTCACCAATAATAAAGGTAAATACAGAGGTAGTCTTTAATGAATTTTTAATGTCCCTGGATCCCTTTCCGGTCCAGAAGGTTTTATCTAAGAACTCTCTCAGGTCTAGACCCATCAATCAATCAATCAAATGATTTGTAAAGCGCACTACTCACCAGTGAGGGTCTCAATGCGCTGATGGGGGGGGTGGGACTGCTACTGATCGAACAGCCTGCTCTTGAGCTGTCTCCTGAAAGTAAGTAGGTCCTGTGTATGCGTGGGACGGTGGCGAGGGCAAGGTCAGCGGAGCGAAGCTGTCGGGTTAGACACGATGTCTGTTGAGGTATTCTGGTCTGGTGTTGTGTAGTGCCTTGTGAGCAGGGGTGAGGAGTTTGAACGTGAATCTCTTGTTGACAGAGAGCAGTGCAGGTCTCTCAGGTGGGCTGTGATGTGGCTGTGGATGTCCAGGATGAGGAGTGCAGAGGCTTTCTGGATGCGTTGCAGTCTTTTCTGGAGCTTGGCCGTGGTTCCTGCATAGAGGGCGTTGCCGTAGTCCAGTTTGCTGCTTATGAGTGCTTGGGTGACCGTCCTTCTGGTTTCAGTGGGGATCCATTCGTAGAGCTTCTGAAGCATGCAGAGAGTGTTGAAGGAGGAGGAAGAGACGGCGTTGACTTGCTGGGTCACTGATAGCGATGAGTCCAGGATGAATCCCAGGCTGCGTGAGTGGTCGGTGGGTGTTGGTAGGGTTCCCAGTGTGGCAGACCACCAGGAGTCGTCCCATGCAGGGGGGGTGGAGGCGAGGATGAGGACCTCCATTTTGTCAGAATTCAGTTTCAGGCAGCTGTTCTTCATCCATTCGGCGATGGCCTTCATTCCTTTGAGGAGGTTAGTTTTGGCGGTGGCAAGGTCCTTGGTGAGGGAGAGGATCAGCTGGGTGTCATCGGCGTATGAGACGATGTTGAGGTTGTGAGATCGGGTGATGTTTGCAAGCGACGCCATGTAGACGTTAAAGAGGGTTGGTCTGAGCGACGATCCCTGGGGTACACGCAGATGATATTGGTGGCTTCAGAGCGGAATGGGGGGAGGCAGACTTTCTGAGTTCTGCTGGTGAGGAAGGAGGTGATCCAGTTCAGGCCTCTGTCGCGGATCCCTGTGTCATTGAGGCATGTGCGTAGGGTGTGGTGGTAGACGGTATCGAATGTGGCTGAGAGGTCCAGGAGGATAAGGGCTGTGGTTTTGCCATTGTCGAATATGATCATGATATCGTCGGTGGCAGCGATGAGGGTGGATCCGGTGCTGTGGTTGCTGCGGAATCCAGATTTGGACGGGTCCAGAGTGGTGTTCTCCTTGAGGAAATGGATCAGTTGTTTGTTGACAATTTTCTCGATGACGTTTGCCGGGAAGGGGAGAAGGGAGATGGGGTGGAAGTTCTTGAGGTCTTCTGGGTCCGCCTTGCGTTTCTTGAGGAGGGTGTTGATCTCGGCATGTTCCCAGCTCTCTGGGAAGGTGGCGGTCTCAAAAAACTGTTGATGATCTTCTGGAATTGGGGTGCGATGACAGATTTATACTGGTGGGAGTGGATCATGCCACCAGGTGTAGGAGACTGGCTCAGTTCACGGTGTACACCCATGGTGTCGCAGCCTGCACAGAGTCCAGGCAGCGCCCAGTAACAGTGAATAGGTGTCCAGACAGCTACCCCTAAAGAGCTTCTGCTAAGGCAAGCAGCTAAAGCCTATCCAGGCGGAATGTAAAGAATTTGCAACACCGCAACAGTCAAACAGCATCTCTCTCACAAGAAAGAACCACACAAGTGCCACAAAAGTAAAGGATACTCTATTACAGCAATTCTATCAAGCACCATAGGTGTACGTCCCTTGAGAGATACTAAATACAATTATACACACAAAATAACCAGGCCAAATAGCACAGAACTACACAGGGCCCCAGGGGAGGGCCAACTCATACACCAAAAAAGTGGAATGTGAAAGTGGGACTCCAACCAAGTGTGGTGGTTAGACAGGGGTCGGGGCCAACCAGAAACACCGGAGGTAAGCACAGTAGGTGACCCCAGCAACCAGGAGCTCGTCAGCTAACCACCCAGTTGTCCCACAGGCGAACACGGGAAGCAGTGGCCGGAGCCAGCAAAACCCAGGATCCCTCCAGCCGACCCTGAGGAAAACAGCAGGCAAGTGGATGAATGGAGACCGCCCCCACCCCAGGACACCCAGAAGACCGAAATACCCACACCAGGGACCCAGATGCAGAGGGGAGAAGGGACTCTCCCAGAAGACAGCGGATGTCCCGGGCTGTACAGCTGCTATGACCCGCGGACCAGGCCGGTAGAACCCAGGGACGGATTCTGGATGTGGAGGACCTGCAAAGGAAGAGACCAGAGTTCAGCGCCCAAGGAGGCGCCCAGGCAGTGCAGGAGGCAATGCCCACCCTCCTGAAGAAGTTTCTGCAAGTCGGTGGAAGAGGAAGTCCAGCTGTGGGGTCCAGGAGTCGAAGATCCCAGAACTCACCCACGAGCCGTCCCTCGACGGTCGCCGGACTGCAGGAGGGCCAGCGACCAGCCAGTTCACCAACAAGCACTGGCAAGTACAAATGGAATCAGAAGAGAAGTCTGCAAAGCTGGAGAGACCAGCAAGGTCGAGGAGACTCCACCCAGGAGGGGGAGTCGGAGCCGGCCCCCAGCATACAGGAATGCCAACAGAAGTCAATGGAGCCCCCACGAGTGACTCACAGGCGCCAGACACAGGGAGTCACACTGAGGCCCCACCAGCCCAACAAACAGAAGTCCCACATTGCAGGAACCGCAGTACAGGAGCTGACCTCAGGCCCTCAGAGTGCTGGGGGGCCAGGGTCACCCGGAAGCTGAAGATCTCATCAGGAAGTCCAGTCCGACCTGGTGCCACTGTCCTACCAGGGTGGGCAGAGGTTGCTGATGATGAAGCATGACACAAATATGTGTGTGAGGATTCATCTTCCGTAAGGAAAATCTTCCCTTGTGTTCTGGTAGGCCAGTAATTCTGTTACTTCCCAACTTGGGCTATTAGTCTGTTGATCTTTCCTGGGCAACAGTCTATAAGATCTTTATGCTCCAACAGAAAAGACTTATCAAACTGCCATCTAGATCTTTCTTTTGGGAGATTAATCAAGGGTAGTGGAAACAAGACTATTGAGTGGTCAGAGAAGGGGTTTGCCCGAATCTCAACTGAACCCCATTCGATTGTGCGTTAATGAAAAAAGTCCAAACTAAATTGATGCCAAAAGCAGGTAAACTGGGAGAATTCTGGGTGGTGTGCACACCAGAGATCCACTAATGCAAAGTCCTACTTGATAGTTGCCAGCACCCTTAAAGCTTTAGGTCTCAATTGCTTTTTACCTCTGTTTGAAGTATCAACTTTTAGATCTAGAATAAAATTTAAATCACCGCTCAGGATCAACATCCCTTGCGCGCCCATGGCAAGATAATTAATTTGTTCCAACAATTGGATCTATACTATTTTCGCACCATAAAAGTTTACCAGGTTTAAAACCATGCCCATTGCATCCCTCACCTGCCATTTTACGGTGTTTGCCAAATAGAATGCCACTCCCATTACTGAGTGGGCCATGCTGATGCAAAATATACATACGAATATCTTCTGGGGATAATAAGTTTGGATTATTGTTCTTAAAATGCTTTTCCTGAACTGACAGAAAACCATGTCAAGGGTAAATTAAGACAACCATTTCTTCAAGGCACTATATTTACATTTGTTTAACAGCCCAATAGTGTTGCAAGTAACTATGTTGATATTTTAAACCACTGAACAAAGCTACAAAAGCATATAACTGGAAGCAAACCTCCGACCACTCACTGACTTCTTAATTTAGCTTCTGCCTCTTTGCTAGATAAACTTGCTATCATTCTCTTCTACGCTGCTCATTTTCCCCACTCGTGCTCCCCCCAAACCCATTCCTATGCTGACTACCCCATCCATCTACAACTAGGAGAGTCTCCTGAATCCCAAAAGCACACATGACCCCATTCCACAGATCTCCCTTGGACAAGGGGATTGTCCACCTTTCAGCCAAAGGCCCCAAACCGTATGATTGGTGCCCTGTTACTGCACCTGGTGTTGCTCCTGTGCTCCCATCATGGGAGTATCTTCCTCTACTCAAACACAACTCACTCAAAACTTAGGGACTTGTTAAAAGTCTTTTAATCAACCTATTAATATCTATCAAATTTTGAATTCTTTGCAGCAAATCATGAGCCTCTTCTACTGATGAAAGCAGATATAATTGCCCCTTTAAAAGGACTTTCAATTTGGACTGCTGAGCTAAAAAGGCCTGGGTCCCTCCTTGCCACTATGACTGACATATCAGAAAAGACATGAAAATGTACTTTCTCTAAAAATTCGAAGGTTTTCTTCTGGATAGCTATAGATAGAATCTGTTCTTTACTATGAAAGTCTGCTAAATTAACAAGAATAATGAGTTAGTTGGAGATTGCGCTGGGACCTGATAAGCCTGCATGATTGAAAGGTCTGCTGGTGCAACTGGCAAAAAGTGGGTGTTAATCAATGATTTCATTAATTAAAGTGTTTTCTTAAAAGTCCCTTTAATATTGCTTTCCTCTGGAATACCTACAAATCGAAGATTGGACCTCCTTGCGTGATTTTCCATCTCCTCAATCTTATTCTCAAAATAATTCTCAAGTGCACTTAGCATGTCCTTATTTAAAAAGTTTTGCCTTCAAGGAATGATATCCTTTTATCTGCTTCATGTAACCTAACTGGTATCCGCAGCACATTAAACTTGATTTTAACTAATCTTTGTTGGAGAACTGCAGTCTCTTGGGCCTGTATCTGTTTCATGTTGGCAATTTCCATCAATATTGTCTCCAATAGCAATTTAAGTGATTTTGGTTGTCCAGAGGACAGCAGGCTGCTAGTGCTCTGGGCTGGCATCATTGACTGAAGAATATCCTGTTGACCCCTATCTGGGAGTGTACCAAAAAAGCTTCCAGCTTCAACCTCCGGGACTCCCACCAACAAGTTGGAATCAGAGAGTGGGGGAGACTTTTGATTGGAAGAGGAAGCGGGAGGGGTGGACTTGTGTGCCGACACAAGTGTTAAATTTGTCAGAGTAGCTTCGATGATGGCCTCCAAGTTCAGGTCTTCAGCCACCTGCTGTGGGTATGGTGAGACTCCAGATTGTCATCTTAGCTCAGCCTGATTCATATTTCCCTGCTCCTGGGATATCATTCCTAGTGTCACACTTTGTGGGTCCGGCTGCTCAAGTGTCAGATTGATTTCAGAATCTCAAAAGGTACTAGCCTCTGGCTGTGGACAGGTGAGATTAGTGCTTGGCAATGATGCTCTGGGTATATCTGATCTTAATGGGATGCACCTGCCCTTTTAAGCCACTGCTGCAAGACATCCCACGGACGCTTTTTAGTTTTCTGTGAAAGAGGTGTTACTACTAGCTCCACTTGCTGCTTTTAAATTATATTGTTGCATGATAGCAATATCAATTGTTAAAATAAAGTTTCTGGCATGCAGCAGTCATGAGACTAGAATGAGATATCTCACCAAGATATGGAAATTCAACCAGCAAATTTCAAGACTCTCAGCTCATTTCAGTATAGTGCAGTGGGAAAGGAGAATGCACCTTTTTAGTGGGTCCCAGGCATTAGCACTCCTTCTCGATATATGGATCCTTCTTCCCTTATAATTGATCGGGAGGGCTGCTGTAATTAACATTACCATGTTGCCATTATATCTATTTCTTTTTTCTGACCTAATAAGCATCCAAGGGTAAAGATATCAGTCCTTCAATTGAATCAAAGCCAGGGTGGACTGGCATTACCCCATCTCCAGACATACCACCATGCTTATCATTTAGGTAATATAGTTTGACTCTCCTTGGAGAAAACGGCCTTCGATAACATTTTATTAAATCGAATGGTACAGGATTCCAGAATTGTACTACTAGTTTTTTTTTAAATTGCAAAATTCCCCAAAAAGAGTAGGTGCAAGGTGCTATTTACATGGAAATCCGCATCAATGCAAAGTGGGGTCCAGTCTGTCGTTTGTTTACTTTAATGCAGGATTCAAAATTTTTTGGTTTGTTCTTGTCTAAACCAACTTTGGAATCCTAGAAAGCAAAGGGGTTTACTATGGTGAGGACTTCTTAGGCCAAAATCAGAAAACACAAGATAGAATAACCTTACAACATGGGACAGAGACCGGCAAATTACTATTCAGTGTTATGCAGATTTCAGGCCTTTTAAAAGCAAACTATCAGGCTATGAGCAAAGAAACTCTCTTACCGATTCACCTTTTAGGTGATAATAAACTGTCTGGAGTGGGCAATTGGTATCGGACTCTCCATAAATATTCTAACCAAGTGTTTATTTCCGAACTTCTGGATACCCTCCATAGTAAGACCAATTGTAAGAAAACAACTTGGGAATGCCAATATATGTGTGAGATGGGTCATAAATCCCTTAGCACTGCTAATTTTAAAAGAATGTATTTTCTATCTAGAAGGCTAGCATGTTATACCCCTCATAAGTTGCATACAATGTTTCAGTCTATTTTGAATCAATACTTTTAGTGCCAATCAAGTGGTTGGGGGGATTGGTAAACATATTTTTTTTACTTGCTCTATGCTTTACCAATTCTGGAACAAGGTATTCCAAGTCCTAAATGAATGTGTTCAATGTACGATTATGCCAGAAGTCACTTTAGTACTATTTGGTACATCATACACTATTAGCAGGGTTAATAAAGCTGCTCAATATTTTATTTTGATAGCTCTAGCAGTATCCCGCTCCTTTATATTGAATATTGGAAAACAGCCAACAATCCAAATTTTGAATCTTGGTATGTGATAATGAGGAAGACCAAAGTCTTTGAGGAGCTGTATGCAAGATGAACCGGGAGCTTCTCAATGTTTTTAGCTATTTAGAAAGCTTTTGAGCTGTGGGAGAACTGCCCTCCCCATGATTAGGCTTTTTTTTAACCATTTTTAATGGAAATCTGATTCTTTGGTTTATTTGACCTTTTGGCATACTGACGCTGACATCCTAGGCATTCCTATTCTTTAAATAAATGCATTTTCCCTATTGGTTTTATTGGTTTAGAATTACTAATTCAAAATTGATTGTATGATGTTGATTCCCAATGTGTATACATTCAGCCTTGAATTTATTTATACTGACAATTTATACTTCCACTTATGCATTTCAATAATGAATTGTTTAATGTTGCTTTTCTTAACTATATCAAGAGCACTTCAGCACTTTACCACTTACCATTTATTGTCCAAGAAATTTAAGGAATTGTTTAATGTTGTGTAATGCGGATGCCTTTAGCCAAATCCAAAACATTTCAGCACTTTGCTTTTTATTGTCCATGATTCAATGGGGATTTTTTTTTTAGTTTACAAACTGATGACTACATAATGAAGTAGCATCAAGAGTATATGCAATCCGTTGCTCTCTGGAGGCACCTGTTTCAACTTTCCAATATTCTTATTTTCGATGCAGCACTAGAGCACTTTGATGTACTGCCTTCATTTTCCCATTTTGGATGGAGTTATTTTTGGATGGAGTTATTTTTGGACCTGTTGTTAACATTAATTGTGTATTGATTGTAATCTTCTGGTGTTTTAGTTGATGACATTTGTCATATTTAATGAACTGTTGAATGAGAAGGGTGGCTTGAAGGGAAATGAGGAGCTAAGGAGGTTATGGAATTACAGGTCAACTCCACATTTAGTAACAGAAAAGTCCCCCTCTTTATTGTTACGTGGAAGAGTTCCTGCCAACATGGCATGTCTATCGTGAATTGGAAGGGATGGTGTGGTAGAATACGGAGAGTAAAGCACAGAGAAGATGAATACAGACAAAGACACAATGAAAGGATTCAAGTATAAGAACGTAAGCTTTGTGTGGGTGATGTGGTGCAGGTCAAATTGGAAGGATGGTTGGGCAAAGGAATGCCAGCATTTTCAGGTCCTCAGAAGGTAAATGTTATATTTGGAAATACTGTCATTTTGGAGAATGGAAACAAATGGACAGTAAGCTGTTTGTGGAGATTGAATCTTGACAGGTTTATTAAGTGCCTGCCTGAATCTTTGCAACTCTTTAATTCTTGGAAGAACATGGACTTTCAAATGAACCCAGGTTTATGTGTCTGTGTAATGGGGATTCCAATGACCTTAGAAAATGCATTATTGGATTGAACAGTTTAGAGAACACATATGGGAACTTCTGTGATAAACAGAAGTCTATTGACACCATGAGCTACAAAGAAAATTCTTACTCTAAGCCATGGTTCTTTTAGGACATGTCTAACAAATTAAATTTGTCTTCTGCTTGGTTAGGAATTCATTTTATGATGATGACCTTAAAAAATAGGAAATACATTAACAATTGTAAAGTTTGCATGAACTAGGACATACATAATAGCACTGGAAGCAATGAAGAATTCAAAATAATTCTAGAAAATAAGTGAACAAACATCTAGGAGAGAGAAAAGGAATTGTCAGGGGAGTGTTCTTGATGAAGATAGATTGTACAAGGGAACCAATGAATGGAAAAGGAGTAAAGCAAAGGTAAAGAAACAATTTCTGTAATATAGACGAGTATAATAATATTGCATAGTAGCTAGAATAAGGGTTTCATGAGCAGATCAAATCCTTTCACTACTAACATAAGAGCCTGAGATGAAGACATATATTTGGGGGAAAAAAGGGGAGAAGACAGCTGCATGATCCATAGCATGCAGTAGTTCAGAATGGAAGGGCAGCAGGGAAAGGGGAGAAACTGAGTCTTATTAACTAGAGAATTAGACCAGCTCAGATAGACAGGTTACCCATCAATCCCCTGAATCTGAAGGTGTGATCTTCACAGACCTGCTCGCTGTAGTCCTCAGGCAAGTAGCCAGTTCTGAAATATACCACGCCAACTTCATGGCCATCTCTATAAATGCAATAATTAACTAAAGTTTATTCAAGGGTTCTCATGAATGGGAATGCATTTTTGATAATGGTGAATGTTGCCCAAAAAGTATTACCAAGAACAACGAGTGCCCAAATCAGCATTTCTGTGTTTGATTTCTAAAATCATAGTACATGTTATAAAGTTTAAATTGTCCGTAATCACTCATCAGTAAGTAGAGACAACAATGTCTGTACAACATCAAATGTTATCAGGGCAAAATTTAGTAATTTCATCAATGTCATCTTTAGAAAGATGGACTGGCCAAAAATGGCCCTTTCTTACAAAAATAGTCTCATTCCTACTTCAGTTCTGGGGATATCCTTGCCCTCATGAGCCACAGCTTTGATTAATGGAGGTTGGAGAGCTCATGCGTCTTATACAGATGTGTGTGGGTCTGCGCTGCCACCGTCAGAAGATGGATGCACTGTATTGCGGGACAAAAGTCAACACTGATCTCCAAGACATGCCTTAAGCCCCAAACATCCCACTCATAGTGTCAATCTGGCCCCAGGAAAGGGAGTGGATTTTCAGGAACATTTTACAGACTCCTATATTCACAAGTTTGTGTATATTACCAAACCTTTTTCATACTTTGGAAATGTTGAAGATCAACTACTGCAAAGGCTAAAAGAGTGCATTACTTTCCAGGGTGGGAGTGGGAATGGAATGCCCTAAAAAATGTTTAGCAAGTGTAAATGTGCAATTTTCAAATATATTGTTACACAATATGAACAATTACACATGTGTCTGCTTGTGCTTGTGAGTACACCACAAAAGCCATTATGTAGTTAATTAAGCTGAAAATCTTCACCCAATCGTCAGTATAAACCTACAAGTGTAGATTTTCAAATCTCTTTGTGAATCAGACTCTTTACGTTATGTGTGTTATATACATTATGCCATAATATTTCAGCAGACTTTCAGCAATAGTAGTGTTATTTTCTCTTTGTATTAAATGTTGTGGCTACAATGAAGATGGCACCTGAGTCCACACTATTTGAATGAGTAATTGGTACCCACTTACTGATTCACAGCTGATTTATAAAGATAAGCAAAGGGTATAAGAATTAAACAGATTATCCCACTTAACACACTTTTGGTTGCAACAACAAATATAAAAGATATGTTTCTCCATTTGATTTATGCTAGAGAAATGTTATTAAGCAATTTTTTTACTTTTTACAATAAAAGCTCAATCAAAAGCCAAATAAAAAATTTACAATAAAAGCTCTGAATTGCATCACAAATAATAACTGATCACATATGCACTTTCTCATATTTGTCACAGCTCACTCACTGGCGGTGGTAATAGTAGATTTTTTCTGTTCAGCTTTTCTTCCCAGAATAAAGGCATTGCCACTAGCGAACACCCTCTCCCTGAAATAACCAGGGGCCAGATGTAGCATTATTGCAAATTGCGACTTGCAATTTGCGAGTCGGAGCGACTCGCAAATTGCAAGTCGCAATTTGCAATGCAGAATGGTGTCTCAGACACCGTCTGCGAGTCGCTATGGGGTCGCAAAGACCGACCTCATTAATATTAATGAGGTGGGTCGCAAATTGCGGCTCCATAGTGACTATAGGCACTCACAAACATGGAGGCATGCTGTAGTCAGCAGACCTCCATGTTCGTGACTGCTTTTAAATAAAGCAGTTTTTGTTTTTTTAGTTTACCCGTTTTCCTTAAAGGAAAACGAGCTGCACTTAAAAAAAACCGAAACCTTTAGTTTCGGTATTTTTTCAGGGCAGGTAGTGGTCCCTTCGACCACTACCTGCCCTGAAAAAATAGTTTTGGGTCCATTCACAAAGGGGAAGGGGTCCCATGGGGACCCCTTCCCGTTTGCGAGTGGGTTACCATCTACTTCAAGTGGATGGTAACTGCGACTCCATTTGCGACCGCATATGCAGTCGCAAATGGAATTGCATTCCACTGCGAATCGCAAATAGGAAGGGAACACCCCTTCCTATTTGCGATTCGGAAATGCATTTTGCGAGTCGGTCCCGACTCGCAAAATGCATTTCTGCATGGGAAACACGCATTTGCGAGTCGCAAACGGAAAATTTTGCCGTTTGCGAGTCACAAAGTGTTTCCTGCATCTGGCCCCAGATGCCATATCTAATTAAGGGATAATGTTGCAAGCCTATTGAGGGCTCTCTTTGACTCAGTGTCTACATAGTCAACCGTGCCAACAGTGCAGACCTTGTAGGAGAAGGGAAGAGCAACAAAGAAAGGAGGTGCCTATGGGTCAGCCATTCAAGTTCTAGCTGCCATCTGTCCTTCAAATGGATCCCAAACGGCTGCCGCAAGACCGTAACCCACGCCCTGGTCAGCAGCAGACTCAACTATGGCAACGTTCTCTACACTGGTACCACCGCAAAGAACCAGAAAAAACAACAGCACATCCAAAACATCTCCACCAGACTCATCCTGGACGTCCCTTGCTGCAAACACATCATCAGACACCTAAGAGACCTCCACTGGCTCCCTGAAGAGAAAAGGATAAAATTCAAACTCTTTATCCACACATGCAAGGCTCTCTAAGACCTAGGACCCACCTACCTCAACCACCGCATCACCTGCTACTCCCCTGCCAGAATTCTCCACCACGCTCAACAGGCACTAGCCACCAAACTCCATATATGGAGGACCTCGGCTGGAGGAAGATCCTTCGCCTACCTCGCAGCAAAAAGCTGGAACACCCTGTCTCTTCACCTCAGGCAATCACCACTTTTTCTTCAATTCAGGAAGGACTTTAAGACCTGGCTCTTCGACTGAAGCACAGAGGACCAAAGCCCCACAGTGCCTTAAGACCATTACAGATGAGTAGTGTGCTCTACAAATCCTGATTGATAGATTGATTGGAAATAGTAAATATATGTTGGATACCTCTTCACACCCAGCACTGACCTTTCTAGAATGCACTTCCTGCTCTTCTACGAATTGAAGGAGACTTCTTCAGGTTCTGCGAAAGACATCTCCCAAACCTGGTTAGTCAGGCACTCAAAACTAACCAGCCTCAGACTAGCTTTTCTTCGATTACTTTACAATCAGCACCTCAGCATTTCATTATCACCATAATCCCTATGGGGTCACCCACAAGTAGAGAGGGACATCTTAATGTAGAAAACAACACAGGTAAGTTAATTACAGTATTTACTGAGACATCTCAAAACATCACCAACGGTCTGCTCCCTGCCTGCAGTCTCTATCCACACACTCTCACGTCTGCGCTCTGCATTCTACTCTTGAGCTTATCCGTCTCGAGGATCAACCACAACACATCCCCCTTCACACATAAAAATACAGCAATAACTAAATGTACAGTATAATAAAATAAAGGACTGCTAACCAGTGCTAGAGTGCATATGCTCTCTCCCTTAACCATGGTAACATTAGTTTATTCCCAATTGGCATATTTGATTTACTTGTAAGTCCCCAGTAAAGTGCACTACATGTGCCCAGGGCCTGTAAATTGAATGCTACTAGTGGGCTTGCAGCACTGGTTTGCCACCCACATAAGTAGCCCCTTAACCATGTCTCAGGCCTGCCACTGAAAGGCCTGTGTGTGCAGTTTTACTGCCACTTCGACTTGGCATTTAAAAGTACTTGCCAAGCCTTAAACTCCCCCTTTTCTACATATAAGTCACCCCTAAGGTAGGCCCTAGGTACCCCCTAGGGTAAGGCGCTATGTAGGTAAAAGGCAGGACATGTACATATGTGTTTTATATGTCCTGGTAGTGGAAAACTCCTAAATTTGTTTTCAACTACTGTGAGGTCTGCTCCTTTCATAGGATAGCATTAAGGCTACCCTCATATACTGTTTGAGTGTAGATTCTGATCAGAAAGGGGTAGCCAGGTCATATTTAGTATGGCCCGAATGGTAATAGAAAATCCTGCTTATTGGTGAGGTTGGATTATATATTACTATTTTAGAAAAGCCACTTTTAGAAAGTGAGCATTTCTCTGCACTTAAAATCCATCTGTTCCTCACAGACTCTCTCCAATCAACGACTTGGCTGGGCTGGTTGACAGTTTCCTTGTGCATTTCACCCTGACAACCACAAACACAGGATACTCAGTCACACCTGCACTCATCTGCATACTGAATGGGTCTTCCTGGGCTGGAAGGGTGGAGGGCCTACATTTCAAAGGCTTGTGGCCTGCCCTCACACAATGGACTGCCAAAACCCCTCCTACGATCCTGGCAGACAGACCTGTACCTAAAGGGGACCTTGTGCACTTCAAAACCACTCTTTGAAGTCTCCCACACTTCAAAGGCATTTTTGGGTATATAAACTGGGTCCCCGACCCCACCAAATAAGACACTTCGGGACCTGAACCTGTCAAGAGGACCTGCCTGGCTGCCCCAAGGACTCATCTGGACTGCTTTGCTGAGAAGAACTGTTGCCCTGCTGCCTTGCTACCCTCTGACTTTGCTGAGAAGTGCTCTCCAAGTTCTTGGGTTGAGCTTGCCTCCTGTTTTCTGAAGTCACAGGTCCAAAATGACTTCATCTCTTCAGGAAACTCCTTGTGCACTGAAAATCAATGCACAGCCTGCTGGAAACGATGCACAGCCATTTTGCAACCGAGAATTCGGCACAAAGCTGACCCAGAATGATGCAGCCCGACTTCCCGAGTGAAGAATTGATGCAGCACCTGCCCTGTGGCCGGAAATTCAAAGCACTGCCCTTCCGGATTGATGCACAGCTGAACGGGAATAATGCAGCATGATTTCCTGAGTGAAGAATCAATGCAGGGCCTGCCGTGCGACAGAAAAGTTGAAGCATCACCTACCGGATCCATGCAATGTCTGTGACTTCTTCCTGCACGTCCAGGATTATCTCCGCATAGTCTTTGGGTGTCAAAAAGATCCCTCAACGCAGTGAGGAGCCAAGACTATGCACCAGAAATCAATGCAAATCCCCTAGCAGCGTGGAAAGAAATTACGCATCTCTGTGCCTTGTTGGAAAATCTGACGCACACCCTATTTTTCCACTTCTTTCATCCTCTGCGGTCTCCGTGCTTGTTGTTTTTGATGCAAACCAGGTACTTTGTGCAAACAAGAGACAACTGTTGATTTCTAATTTTGCTAAAGTAATATCTCGATTTGTGTTTATTGAATCTTTATGGTTTGACCTTAATTTAACTAGATAACTATCATATATTTTTCTAAAACTGTGTGGTGTATTTTTCTGGTGTTTTCACTGTGTTGCTGTATGATTTATTTCACAAATACTTTACACATTGCCTTCTAAGTTAAGCCTGACTGCTCAGTGACAAGCTACCAGAGGGTGGGCACAGGATAACTGGATTGTGTGTAACTTACACTGACGAGGAATGTGGTCGCTACTTGGACAAGGGTGTATACCTCTAGAGACCCCATTTCTAACAGAAACTCAGTCTAGTCAAGCTGGCATCGGTGGTGAAAATGGTCCTCCTTTGAATGTCAAAATGTCCTAATATTGACATACTACTCAATTGTTTCTTAATGGATTCAAAAAGAATCAAACACTCTTTATTCTACTCAAACTCTTCCTCCTTCTTAAGGAGTTGTCTCATAGGATGAAATAGTGTGGCAAAATGCTTAATGAACTTGGAATAGTATTTGATAAGTCCCAAGGTGATACCCTGAAACCGGTCCTAGGATGCTGGAATCCTGTCCAGGGAGGACTTGGCTTGGCAGTTTGGGCTGGACTGCTCCCATTTGGAGCAGGGTCAAGACTGATTTGCATATAGCTGGGTCTGAACTGGGGTGACGTGGCAAGCAAAATAACAATGGATTAAACCCAGATCTGTGAATGGGGGTGAGTGTTTGAAAAGTTTCAACACTCCGTCCATCATTTTATTTTGTGATTTTTACTATACCCTGCAACCTCAAGCTTTTAACCTGTGTACCCTCCCACCCTGTGAGGGTGGCACTAGGCTCTCTTGCTGGGTCAGTGGATGCTCTGGACCACCAAAGAAGTGGCCCGCTGAGGCACAGGTGCGGTTTGTGGCCTCCAAGCAGCACCTGAACAGCGGAGAGGGTTGTAGGGTGTTTACTATTTTTTATTACAATTAAAAAGATTGCACAAGAACCACAGTTCAAGACACGCTCTGCTAGTAAAACTACCCAGTCTGCATGCAATTTGATAGACAAACGTTCAACTGCACTAGATAAACCTCTCGGTTCAGGGCCAGCTGCTCAGATGGCTTTACTCCCTACCCCCTTTTCTTTGTTAGCCTTCTCAAGCAATTCTCAAGCAACTGGCTTGGTTTTTGAACAGGTCTCTGAGCGCAGTAAGATGGCAAAGAGTCGCCAGGTGGGGCCTGAATTCCAGATCCTAGATGAAGATGCCAGCTTGTCGCAGAGCCTACTCCTCTTTGAGCATAGCCCATAGTTAAAACTTGGCTATGCTTATATTCAGCAGAACAGGAGTGATCATCCTCAGAATTACCTGCTATTTCCACAGTCGGGTCTAAGGAGCTCAAGGAAACCCCCAAGCCAACACAATCAATCAATCACTTATCAGGAGGTAGATAGGCCAGATGGAATTTGGAACCCATTGCACAATGCTCTCTGCCTAATTTCCAGCACTGCTCAGACCCCGACAGCTCTTCCGGCAACACACCAAATGCGCTCCACTCTGGCTCAATGGGGTCTGGGATGGAGCGGCAGTAATCGATAATGGGGCTTGAAGTATGAACACCTCTGCTTGTGTAGGACCAGGCCATCCTGAGTGACTTATCCAGAACCAGAAGGGGGGCGAGAAGGATTGAAAATGTGAAATGTCAATAGAGAGCTTGCTCCTTCAAATTCTGGGTGAGCTCAAAACTATAAAACTGTCACAAGAAGAGGAAAACTGAAAGACTGAAGCCCAACTAAATCTTATAAGCAACAATATGCAACAGTTGAACACCTGTATTAAGGAGCTAGAACAGTGGGTGTCGGATTTGGAAGATGGGGGGACCCATCTGGAAACCTCACTTCCTAAATGTCAATCAGAACTGGCCAGCCTATAGATATGGATAGATGACGCTGAAAAGTGATCACACCGCTCTAAATTAAGGTTCACTGGGGTGCCAGAAGGCCGATGGAATGGGCAGACTGGTATTAAATTTATCTCAGACCATATAAATCAGCATGTCTTCCCAGAATCAGCAAATAGCAACATGGATCTCACCATAACGCGTGGTCATTGAGTTCCAGAAGTTCAGCCCCCCAATGCAAGATATCCTCGGCCAATATTGTTGAACTCTGGGGACTATCGAATCAAAGAACGCATTCTTGCGCTGGCAATTAAGGCTAAGGCTTAACAGGTCCCACGGAGGTGATGTGAATTCAAAGAACTGATTCCTGATGTCCAAAACGTTTAGCAGTAGAATGTGCAACTTAGGCTGAGCAGGGAGGTTGATGGGTTGTCTATGTCTGTAACTATACAACTATATAAGCGTCATGATTATATGATTTTGATATTCTCTCTGAAGTCTTAGGTGATAAGGGTGCCATGTCAAGGAACCTTTTTTGGGGTTGTGGGGCTGGGGGGTTGCAGCTGGGGGGTGTTGGTTGTGACAAGGGGGGTGATCTTAGAGCCCCTAGGCAGGGGGGGCTCAGGTGTAGGTCGCTCTGGGGGGGGAACTGGGGATGTGGGTGCACAGAGTGGGGGGTGGCATGGTATAGGTCTGGGGTAAAGTATGTGGGGAGAAAAATCTGAGAACCTAAACTTGATTTATTCAATGACGTGTTGGTGTATGTGGCAAAACCTGGGGAGCGTCTACCTCTCCGTGAATCTTTCTTCCAAGCAGGGCAGTAGACCCATAGAGGTGTGTGTAGCACATAGGGTGAGATAAGGACAGTATTGGCCGTAGGTTTAGGATGGTGATGAGGGTGGGCAGGAGACTTGTTGAGCTTTTGAACTGCTGGGTAGCCTTGAGACTGGATCAGTATATTTGCACGGCATGCATTTTAAAAGTGATAAGCAGGACCCGGGCTGAGGAAAGTGCAGGTGGCATTCTAAATTTCTATGCCTACTACCACTGAAAGAGGCAACATAGGGTCCCACTGCATAGTCCTGGACATTTTAGGTTCATTAGGCACTCTTTTGTAAGTTTACATGTTGGGAGAATAAGCAGTAGGGAAAGTGTCTGAAAGCACATAGTTCAATTGCCTCATATGGTGATTTTGCACCACAGCCCCCTTAGGCGCATCCTGCGCTTCATGCTTATTTGCATGCTGATTCAAACACCTGGGAGAATAACTAGTAGGGGTTGTGCCCCGTTGCATATAGACGGTCAGCACTTTTTTGCAGTCATGCACCATAGTCACTTTACGTGCATCTTGCACTGTGGTCATATTTGCACTATGATTCCTTCACCTAATGACGTGTTCTGGGCACACCAAGAGCCAATAAGTCAGAATGACACTACAGTGTTTATTTCTTTGAATGGCTGATTGGCTGAACTAAACTGCATAGTAAAGGTTGTCTCGCTGAACGCCAATGGCCGTAACAACAGGAAGAAGAGGGGGACAATAGAAGCGTGGGTTAAAGCAGAGAAACCTTCTGTAGTTTTGCTGCAAGAGACTGATATTACAGGATAGAAGCTCTCAGAATTTGCTGTGCTTAAAAACTGGGCAGATTAGGGAGGATTCTCAACTGCTCAAGTGGTACACAGAGGCACGGCAGTCTTCTTGGCCAAAAAACCAGGGGCACATGTGCTAGATTTTGTTAGCAACAGAAAAAACCTCTGGTTTAGGATGAACTGCTCAGTGCATAAAACACTTCGTGAACTTTTATGACTCAGTGGGAAATAGGAACTCCTTCAATCTCTAATATAAGTCCCAGGGGAAAATATTATTGGTGAGGATTTTATTTTTTTCAACAACCCATGTATAGACTCCTCGGCAAAAGGGGAACAAAACATTGGAAATTAGCGTGGCAAGTGTTTTTCAGACTTATTTAAGTACATTGACACTTAGCGACCCTTGGAGGGTGGCTATTTCAACTAAAGTAGAATATATATGCTTCTCTAGTCAATTTTGTAGTTCATCTCGGATTGACTTCTTCCTGCTAACAAACAACTTAGCTTTTAAGGGTCAGTGGAACTTCATAATGGTTTCTCAAATCATGCAATCCTTGTTCTCAAAGTTGCGTTAGAGAAAGAGGGGCCTCAACCAAGAAGGTGTTTTTTTTAATAAGCTGCATCTTCAAGAGGAAGGCTGGATTCAGATTTGCAAAGGGGAGATCAGAGAATTCCTCCGTATGAATCATGGAACAGCCACTCCAAGTATTGCCGCGGATTCTTTGAATGTAATATGATCTCTGCATTGAAATGCCCAATTTCTGGGATAAGATATACAGAACATAGCAAGTTGGAGGAAATTATGTTAAAACATTATAGACGGATATATAGTCAAAATTAATTGGTTGATAGTGAAGCACTAGGTAAATTCTCAACTTGGCTCACTATCCCCGCTATCTCTAAGAAAGATAGGGAAAGTATTTCCCATCCTTTTGCCAAAGTTGAACCAGTGGAGGTGGTAAAAACTTTCCGAATGGAAAGTATGTGGTCCAGATGGCCTTCAGGCAGAATTTTTCAAAACCTTTATTGATGTTTTAGCAGATTATCCTTTGCTGGTTGCCAATAAAATGTTGAAGGGGAACACCATACCAATATCATTTTGTGCAGGAAATATAGTAAGCTTTTCCAAAACAGACAAAGACAGCAAAGATCGAAATTCATACTATCCAATCACGCTTTTGAATTCTGTCTAAAAGATCTTCATGAAGCTTGTGGCTAACTGCTTTCTTTTGATAGCCGCCAAACTGATCCATCATGATCAAAATGGGTTTGTTGCTGGTCGCCAATTAGCAGCAAACACACATTTCATAGCCGAGGCCTTAGACTATTTCTGTCAATAGTATCCCTGCTATCATCCTTTTATTGGATGCAAAAAAAGCCTTCAACCTCGTGGTCTGGGTAATGCTAGTTGATATTCTAGTGACATTTGGGGGTCCCTTCTAGATCACGTGATTGTTGCAAAGGATGTATCAGAGTGCGGAAGTCAATATAATAATAAATTCCACCGATTCCGGTAAATTACAAGTCTGCTGGGGTACCCGGCAGGGGTGGCCTCTCTCGCCAATATTGTTTGCCTTTTTGTATTGAGCCTCTAGCTATTTCTATTAGATAGACTGCTGTGATCTGTTCTCCTATCAAGCTGATGGTCAAGATTAAACTATATGCCAATGATATCATTTTATTTCTTGATAATAATAGGAGCTCACAGGAAAACACTTTTGAGATCTTTTCACAGTTTGAGCAAAGGATCAATAGGGAAAAAAACAGATATTATTTTATATGGATGTTGGTTGGACATACCACTACCTGAACTGATCCCCTGTGTGAGTACCCAACCCTAAAGATATCTGGGAGTTAGAGTCTCTTCAAAAATCGAAGATTTATATGATCTTAATTTTGCCTCTCTGCTCATCAAAGTACAGACTATGCTATCACGATGGGGATCGCTCCCTCTGACTATTTTAGGGAGAGTTGCTCTGGTTAAGATGTTGATACTGCCATTATTCGACTTTTTATTCTCAGCCATTCTAGGTGTCTTAACTACTCAAATTTTTTAAAAAGTCCCTGTTTACATCATTTATTTGGCAAAACAAAACTGCCCATATTGCACAGAGTACTTTATATGTGGAACTGGAGAAGGGGAGCTGGCACTTCCTAATATCAAAGACTACTATTTTGCATAATTTGCACAATATATGGCTAGATTTAACCTATAGCCGCAACATAGGGATTATTTCAGCAGGTCTTTTTGGAATTGGTCTGTCAGGATCATGGTGTACTGGACGCTGTAAAATTAACAAAATAGCCAAAGAAAGTTTGCTAAAAAGATACTCAGGTGGTTCTTTAGGAAGAGGGCTGATCTTTATTGTAGGTATTCAATACTTTATATCAAAAACTTTTACCTGCTTGTCAGAATTGGTAACGGAATCTGGCACTCAATTAGATCGGGATGTAATTAGACAATGGGAGCGATCCAGATTTTAACTCTGGTGGTAAGTGGAAAAGCTTGTCAGAAATCGGGGCAGTGGTGCAGGGAGATTTCTTGCTTTTAGGGTCCTATAGAATGATGCTTAATATCTTTATTGGCCTCAACAGTAGACCGCTGCAGAATAGCCAAAATGTAGTTAAAGAGCTCGTGGATCCCTCAGGCTATAAGCGGGCGGGTGAATAAAAACGGCTGCTCATGGAGATGAAGGACTCGGATCCCTGTTTAAAAGCAATCAGAAAATGGGAGAAGTGTAAAGGGTTAGAATTAACAGAAAAAATGTGGGAGAAAATTCATTGATTGAACTTTAAGTGCTAAGAGGAGCCAATTGGCATAGAATGCTATATTTTAGTAAATGGCTGCTCCATCGTACCCCCACTTTTTAGCATAGGTTAAACCCAACCGTCCCGGACAGTGCTTTCAATGTAAAGCAGCGGTTGTCACAAAGTGGACACATTTTATAGGTCAATGTGGCCTCATTCAAGGATTCTGGGACAAAGTATTTAGCTATCTAGAAATGGCCCTACAGGTTAAAATAGCTCCAAAGTTCAGTTGTTAGTGTTGGGCTATAATCCTATGGGGAATTTGAATTCCAAATCTGTTAAATTGTTATATATTGCTATGGCAGTGGCTAGATCTCTCTTACTACTGAAGTGGCGTACTTCGATTATCCCTACTTTAAAGGAATGGGGCACCAAATTGCAACAAATAAGGAAACAAGAGTGGCTGTATGCACTGAGATGTGGAGGGACTAAACGATTCTTCAAAGTTTGGGGGATGTTTATGGAGGTACTATAGCATAATAAAAGAAGTTGCTAGGGTTGGTCGGTCATCATGGTTAGGATTGCAAAAATTCCCACGTTGTTGCTGCCATACAGTGGGATCATGTAATGAAATATGATTCTTTGAAATTTGTTAGGTTCTGGTTGCCTTGTGGAAATTACTGTGCAATGTAAATTAATATATATATATATATATATATATTTTGTTTGTTATTATCCACAGAGTATGAATAATGTGTTTTGGTACTGGATCTCAATTTAAAAAAAACAAAAAAACTTGATGGTAGGCAGAAGACAAAACAAGGGCACTAAATGCTTGAGCCTTCCCTAGCAGTGATAGTTCCTATGCAATGTGGAATGATGGTTGCCTGTTCACCCAGAGTTTCCTGTTTAGATCTTGAAGATCAACACTCTTTCACCATCATTGGGTGCCAAGACTATGGGCACTAACCATTCAGAAGATTTGATTTCCTCTGTCACTCCCGCTCCCTAGAGTCTTTGTAACTCAGCCTATAATGGTTGCATCATTAAATTGAGGACTTTCCTCACTTTATGGACAACTGTCCTGGCTCTCTTCTGGAGTATAATCTAGTACTTAAACCCATTCAGTAGGACTAATTTGTCTGAAAAGACTGCAGGAAAACAATGGACAATAACAGTGTCATCACTCACTCAAGTGATCATTATGACCTGATCTGGTGAACTGGGGTTAAAGGTAATCCCCAGGTCACATTGGTGTCTCAACTCCAGAAAATGATCTCCTCTCTTTGCCACGTGAATTTCCCTACAGTTTCTCTACCTTTGAACTTTATAGTTATGGGAACATATGGAGTTAAGTCAACGTCAACTCAGCCATAACCCAAGGGTTGATGTCAGGCTTTAACAGTAAATTTTTTTGCACCAAAATCAGTGCCCAATTCTTGTATCTTGTGAATGTGTAGGGTCAACCTGAGTCAGGAAGTACCCCCACTTCCTTTCCTCCAAAAATGACTTTGCGCTCAGGCATTGTTATTACACCTGTGTCGCAATCAAAAGTGAACACAGGTGCCACATTAAGATAACTCTATTTAGTGCTTCTTGAAGTTCATGTACTTGTTGAATATGATCAGTATTAGAGATCACATTTTCTTCTTGACCTTTACAGACTCTTGCATAGTGCCCCGTTTTCCCACACTTCCAACAAGTGGAGAATTTTGTATATCAGTTGGAACTGTTTGAAGAATGGTTGGCATTACCACTTCAGTAACAATTAAACTTTGCAAATAAATGTTTCTGCTCTTCTCCACCTTGTTTCTTCTCCTTGATCGTACCCTCTTGAGATCTGTCATTAATCCTCACTATCTCAGCAGTAGGTTGTTCGCCACTTCTCATTTCCTTGATCCATCCAGAGGTGTGCTCAATACTTTCAGCTATAGCAATGGCCTCTTTCAGGTTGGGATTTTTAGCTAAAAGTTTCCCCTAAACTCTTGTATTATTAGTACCATATAGCAGATGATCTCTGATTAGTAAGTCACTGAGTTCACCAAATTTGCCACTTCACGGAAATTTTTACAAATAAGCTACATAGTTGGATATTTCCTCAGTCTTTCCTTGGTGTCTAAAGTGGCTCTCCATCACTACATTCACCTTGGTGTCAAAATGCATTTCTAACATTTTCACTTACATTTCATAAACATCTTTTGACTCTCCCTCTCCTTGGCCTATCGGGAATTCATACAAACTCTTGTATATGTTCCTTCCCTCAATGAATTTTTCCCCATCTATGGCAAATAATTAGGACTTGAATAGTTTTTTTTCCATCTTTTCCAAGTTAGGAGCAGAACTGCCCTATACACTATCAGAGTGATTGCAAAATTACCATTCTTAGTCAGTCATGATCTGACCTACCTTATGAATAATAATGAGGTGGGTCACAAATTGCAACTTACTCTGATTGGCTGTCATCAGAGAGATACTGTAGTCAGCAGACTTTTATGTATGTGATGGCATTTAAATAAAAAGGCACTTTATTTAAATACAGCCTATTTTCCTTAAAGGAAACCGGGATGCATTTTAAAAAGTTATTTTTTTTTCTTCCAAAAAGTCTTTTTGAGATTAAGCAGTGGTCACCAAGACCACTAATTCCTTCTCAACAATTTTTCATACTTTCACAAAGAGGAAGGGGCCCCTTCCCCTTCGTGAATGGCTTACCACCCCATTTGAGAATTCAGTAACTTTTCCATGGCTTGCAACCAAAATTCCCAATGTAACCCATTCAATAATTGCGCATTTCTAAATCCATTTTGCGATTTGGAAACCATTCGCCAATTCATGAAATTAGTAGTAAACAGCCATTTAAGGGTAGTAAACCATGTGATTTAGTTAACCACCAGATTTGTGACTGCTAAATTGCTTTACATCAGGTCCACAGAGTTTTGAAAATGTGTTCTAGCTTTAAATATGTAGAAGGAAGGTTCAACCTTGTGGAACATTTTAAACTGTAGATACACTTTAATGTGGACAGTGACGTGTACTTACATGTATAGCCTCCTATCCTTGTCCAATGATGCTCTTTCAGACACGTCTTTAAACTTCCTGTGTATCACACGGATGCTCCTTTGGAGGAAGAGAGAGTCACACTTATTTATTTGTTAATGTGACCTCTGTTGAGCACAATTCAAGCATCAGCATCTTTTGTCGCATTCTCAACCTCAAGGTGTCCCAACAGGCAACCAAATGTGACATGTAACATCATGTAGGTGCAAAGTGCAGGTAGAATCAGGACTAGGCAGCCATTGAGCTCATGAGATAAAGAGGCAGGAAGTGTAGCGTGGCAGAAGAAGGAGGCATGAAGTACAGTCAAGACCAGGCAACCTCTGTATTACAAACCCTGGCCTTTAGGAGCGCGAAGGGCATTAGTCTAAGAAAAACCTTCAGATCTGCACTTATTTTTATTACAAAATAAATACTGCCTCAGATGTTTGATTAGGCTGCATTGCAGGTTCAGGCAGTTGTCTGGCTTACCCGCTCACCGCCCCACTTTTCTTGCAATTGCAGCTTTCAGTGTTCTCAGGACCTTGTCTTAATGTGGGGAGTGGCACAGTACAACACAATCATTGTGAAATACTGTAGGGTTGCCTGGCGCAGCTGCAATACATCTAAGTACAGTGGTCAGAACTCTGTCGACTTGATGGACTGCAGCAAGAGAGAGAACTGGTACAGGCCATCCTTATTTTTTTTGCCAATGTGATTATTAATGGTGAAGTTAGCGTCTAGTGTGAATCCAAGTGGCTTTGCAGTCTGTGAAAGTTGGGGTTCAAAACGTCAAGGTTTATGTAATTGAGTCAGGTTTGTACTTTATTTTGTTTGTCTTTGGCAGTTAACAGGATTCCTTTCTTGGGAGTGGGAAAGTTGGGGGGAGAGCAGATATTCAATGGAAAAGGAGCAGGCTGGGTGAGAGTGGATAGTCTCTCACACTAGCAAGCATATTAGGTAGATTCTAGGGAGAGCATACATACTTTAGAAAAGGTAAATAGGTGGTAACCACGAGGACGAGTCATCAGGCTGGAGGGAGTGTAGACAGGTGAGATTTGGAGGCCTGAGGGAGAGTAAGTTTGCTGACGGAGAGCAGGCAGACTGTGGGGAGGTCAGGAGCCGCTTTCACTGAATGGGGCAGCAAAGAATGAGAGGTCACCCATATGTGAAGCATGGTTTGCGGCACTGTATTGGTATATAGAGGTAACTGTTAGAAATTGAGTTTCTAGTTGGCTAGGGTATGCACCTAAGCCAGGCAGAACCCACCACTCTGGCCAGGGCAAGTAAGTTGCACACCAAAGATAACTTGTGCCCACTTCCTGGTAGCTTGGTGCAGAGCAGTCAGGCTTATTCCCAGAGGCAATGTGTAAACCGTTTTCACAACACATGCACCAGTGACACAAAAAACACACAACAAAAGAAACTCCACAAAGGATTATCTATCAAATATGCTTCTTATATTGTAAATATACAGCTTAGACTAAACATGCCATAAGTCATAAATACCTGGCAACTTATGTATGAGTCATAAGTAATTTGCATATTATATAGTTATTGTTATCCTGACAGTGCAGGTATCCCAAACAAGATATAACAAATCATCAGGGCATCAAGCAACAGAAAAACATGTAGACTACTGGATGTCACCATAAGAACATGGGCCCATAGACATACTTTCCTAGTTATAGAATGCAGAAGCTTTACGAGGAACACATGAATTACTATATGAACACCAGTACTGTTCAGAGGCAAGAAATCCAAATGGGCCCAGTAACCCCTGCACTCCTGCTGACAGGGACACTGCAGATTTCTAAGCCTGAGTAGAGCGAATGCATTGGGTATGAAACATGGGCCGCAGGGACGCCTGCACGTCTATTATGTGGGTTACGATAACTCCTCAGCTCTCTCTATGTGGCAAGCCCTGAAATGGAGGGAGACCTCAGTTGAAGACCCCTCCTGTAATGTCCCCAACACAGAACCAATGCCCCCCCCAAGGTATGTGCCAACACAGGAGGGTCCCGCATACTCAGAGAACATGAAGGCAGCTGCCTGTATGTATGTGGCACAGCTGGGAAAATACATTAATGCCTCTTTCATCAAAAAGTTGACGCCCGTGAAAGAGGGCACAGGGCAGCCATATCTCCCAGCTGGGGAAGCCTATGATCCCCACCCCCGTCATCACCAGAGGGATGCAGCTGCACCCATTGGGTCCAATTGCCCTTGGTGATAGGGCTGGGGCACTAATCCTGTGCGTGCCTCCAAAAGTGGTGGGGAGGAGAGTTACTTCCTCGAAACTCTGGAGCAGCACTCTCTGTCTCCTGGCAGTGCAGCAGTGCTCTCCTCTTTTGGCTGCACATGGTCCAGGAGGCACTGACCAGCTGCAGGGGAAAGGTGTTCACCATGCACTCTATGGGATCATAGAGTTGGCAAAGTGCTCTCCACGCTTCATAGGACAATAGCGTGCTCCTCACTCCCTAGGAGAAATAAAGGAAGCGCTCCTCACACGTTAAGAGGAAGGAAGCGCTCACCACGGGTTAGGGTGATAGGCACTGATAAATGAAGTGCTCTCCATGCACTGGTTAAAGAAGGCAGGAGCACAAGCAGCGCTCAGCACATGCTGGGCACCTGGAAAAAGCACTTGGGGGAATCCAGGCAGAATTGGGCAGGCAGAAAAGCACAATAAAACCACCAGTCTAATGGCGATCTCTCCTGGCAGTACCAATCTGCCTTGGTAGAACGTAGTCAGGGAGCAGCTGGCAGCAGGGCAACTTTCATAAAAACAATCCAGTCATTCTTTGAGCGATCTAGAAAATAACAGGCAGGAGGGCAACAGCAAAAGAACAGTCAGATGAGTCCTTTGTGCAGTGTAGCAGTCCTTATGACAGCGGTTCAGACCCAGTTAAAAAAGTGCTCTAAAACATGAGGTGAGAGCCCCTGTACTTAGACTCAAAAATGTCTTTAGTGTAAGGGGTGACTTCAAAGAAACTATTGCAAGTGTAACACTGTTCCTTCACACCCAGACCAGTCACCAAACACCAATAGGGGCTAAATCAGTCTTTGTGTGAAGTCAGGACACAACCTATTGAAATGTAAGGCATGAACAATCTCTCCCTCTCCCAGCCCAGGAAGACTATCAGTGCGCAGATGGATGCAGGTGCCTCTCCTGCCACACCCAGCCCTTCCTGTGTTGTGGCTGACTGTAAAGTATGCACAAAGTGTAACTGTCAATCTGTCCTAAATGCGAATTGGAGTTAGGCTGTAAAACTCTAGAGTTAGAATCACAGAGAAGTGACCACTTTCTAAATGCATCATACCATATCAGCCATCCCTTTGGATTCAAGGATAGCATGGCAGGAAGAGGGTAGAGCGTGCAGGCTAAGAGGACAGTGGGGAGAATAAGTAGCCAGAGAAGGAACAGGCAGCCTGGGAGAGCAGACAGACTGGGTAAGAGTAGGAAGGATGGGTTGAGAGCATGCAGGGTGATGGTAGGCTGATAGACATACACACCACATACTCAGCATGGACTATCAAGGAGGCATTCCAGTGGTAAAAGAGTACAACATTCCAGTGAGTCCCTGCCTGCATGACTTTGCACAATCATCTGAAGGTGGGTGGCCTTGCAAACTCTGCACCAACTGAAAAACAGTAAAAAGACTCTACTGCAGCTACGGATGTCAAAAAAAGCAGACAGGCTCAGTAAGCAAACATTGGGCGGACTTACTGGGGAACAGGGTGGATGGGAGAAAAGCAGAGAGAATGAATAGACATGCTGGGGGAGGGAGAACAGGCAGGGAGGAGGAACCAGGCTGCCCTCTCTATTATGTCACAGGACACCACAGATTAATGCAACAGTCTACAGTTGGTTCCCACATTCATGACTATGCAAAATCACCTAAAGGTGATGGGCCCTAAAAAGTCCCTGCCCTACATATTAAGATGCGGAAGACCAGAAGGGCAGCCAGTCTTGGGAAGGTGAGGATAGGCTTAAGGTACAACAAGAAGAGTGGGAGAAAAGCAGAGATAATGAGCACTCTCTCTAATGTTACAAGATACCACAGGAGGTCACAGAGAATAGGGATAGTGTTCTGCAATGCAGCAAAGCAACAGGAAATTGGCCACTGCCAATAGATGGCAATCAAAAGACGGGGCAGGAAAGAGGACACAACGAGGCCCAGCCAGAGAAAAATAAGCATTCTCAGGGGCCAGTTGGTTTCTAACCTGTTGTAGCTGCAACACAGATATCAAAGGAACCACTGAGAAGTTTCCCAGTAACCCTGCTTTGAGCCAATTCCATAGTGCAAGCTCAATTAAACAAAGAGATGCACCACTAATTCACTTCCTGTTAGACCTGACACTTTTGAGTGGTAGTCCCTAAACCTTTAGCTTTCACCCAT
This sequence comes from Pleurodeles waltl, assembly GCF_031143425.1. Classification (NCBI taxonomy): domain Eukaryota; kingdom Metazoa; phylum Chordata; class Amphibia; order Caudata; family Salamandridae; genus Pleurodeles; species Pleurodeles waltl. The sequence goes on from NC_090439.1 coordinate 1,147,031,200, forward strand.
CCTAGTTTGCTAAATTTGTTTTTATTTTTTTGTTGGCTTTAGAACTCTGTGCACTTTACCACAGCTTACAAATGTTAACAGGCTTGTACCCTCTTCTTAAAACATTGTAAAATTCACCTGCACCTAATTGTCACCTTCACTTTACTGGTAAGTCCCTAGTAAATGGTTCCACATATACCCAGGACCTGTACATTAAATGCTACTAGTGGGCCTGAGGCACGCATTATGCCACCCACTAGAGTAGCACTTTGAAACATGTCTCAAGCCTGCCTCTGCAGCGTGCAATACAATTTTAAACTGCAGTTTTGACTTGGTAAAATAAACCTTTTGCCAGGCCTAAACCTTCCTTTTACACCACTAGGGTAGGCCCTAACTGCTCCTAGCACAGGATACATGGTATTTACACATTAGGGCATGGGTACTTACATTTGATTTATTACGGTAGTGAAACACTCAAAGTCATCTTTCATTGTGGTATGGCCTTCCTCTCCCATTAACTAGCACTGGGTTACCTTATTACATTTAATAACTGCTGCCTTTAGATTGGGTGTAGAAGGAGAAATGGTGTTTATTATCAAATAGATTGTGTAGGAAGTTGGCTCTGTATGCACTATTTCAAAGTAAGGAATAGTATGCACAGAGTCCAAGGGTTCCTATTAGAGGTAAGATAGTGGCAAAAAGAAATAATACTAATGCTCTATTTTGTGGTAGTGTGGTCGAGCAGTAGGCTTATCAAAGGAGTAGTGTTAAGCATTTGTTGTACATACACACAGGCAATAAATGAGGAACACACACTCGGAGACAATTCCAGGCCAATAGGTTTTTGTATAGAAAAATATATTTTCTTAGTTTATTTTAAGAACCACAGGTTCAAATTCTACATGTAATACTTTGCATGAAAGGTACTGCAGGTAAGTACTTTAGGAACTTTGAATAATCACAATAGCATATATACTTTTCAAATAAAACACATATAGCTATTTTAAAACTAGACAGTGCAATTTTCACAGTTCCTAGGGGAGGTAAGTAATTGTTAGTTCTTGCAGGTAAGTAAACCTCCTACGGGGTTCACGTTTGGGTCCAAGGTAGCCCACCGTTGGGGGTTCAGAGCAACCCCAAAGTTACCACACCAGCAGCTCAGGGCCGGTCAGGTGCAGAGTTCAAAGTGGTGCCCAAAACGCATAGGCTCAATGGAGAAGGGGGTGCCCCGGTTCCAGTCTGCCAGCAGGTAAGTACCCGCGTCTTCGGAGGGCAGACAAGGGTTTTTTTTTAGGGCACCGGGAGGGACACAAGTTAGCACAGAAAGTACACCCTCAGCAGCACGGGGGCGGCCGGTTGCAGTGTGCAAACACACGTCGGGTTTTCAATTGGAATCAATGGGAGACCAAGGGGTCTCTTCAGCGATGCAGTCAGGCAGGGGGGGGGGCTCCTCGGTGTAGCCACCACCTGGGCAAGGGAGAGGGCCTCCTGGGGGTCACTCCTGCACTGGAGTTCCGATCTTTTAGGTCCTGGGGGCTGCGGGTGCAGTCTTTTCCAGGCGTCGGGATCTGGGAGTCAGGCAGTCGCGGTCAGGGGGAGCCTCGGGATTCCCTCTGCAGGCGTCGCTGTGGGGGCTCAGGGGGGGGCAACTCTGGCTACTCACGGTCTCGTAGTCGCCGGGGAATCCTCCCTGAAGTGTTGTTTCTCCACAAGTCGAGCCGGGGGCGTCGGGTGCAGAGTAGCAAGTCTCACGCTTCCGGCGGGAAACGCAAGTTGTTTTGAAGTTGCTTCTTTGAAACAAAGTTGCAGTCTTGGGTGAACAGAGCTGCTGTCCTCGGGAGTTTCTTGGTCCTTCTAGAGCAGGGCAGTCCTCTGAGGATTCAGAGGTCGCTGGTCCTGGGGAAAGCGTCGCTGGAGCAGTGTCTTTAGAAGTGGGGAGACAGGCCGGTAGAGCTGGGGCCAAAGCAGTTGGTGTCTCCGTCTTCTCTGCAGGGTTTTTCAGCTTAGCAGTCCTATTCTTCTTAGGTTGCAGGAATCTGAGTTCCTAGTTTCAGGGGAGCCCCTAAATACAGAATGTAGGGGTGTGTTTAGGTCAGGGAGGGCAGTAGCCAATGGCTACTAGCCCTGAGGGTGGCTACACCCTCTTTGTGCCTCCTCCCAAGGGGAGGGGGTCACATTCCTATCCCTATTGGGGGGATCCTCCATCTGCAAGATGGAGGATTCCTAAAAGTCAGAGTCACTTCAGCTCAGGTTGCCTTAGATGCTGTCCTGACTGGCCAGTGACTCCTCCTTGTTTTTCTCATTATCTCCTCCGGCCTTGCCGCCAAAAGTGGGGCCGTGGCCGGAGGGGGCGGGCAACTCCACTAGCTGGAATGCCCTGTGGTGCTGTAACAAAGGGGGTGAGCCTTTGAGGCTCACCGCCAGGTGTTACAGCTCCTGCAAGGGGGAGGTGATAAGCATCTCCACCCAGTGCAGGCTTTGTACTAGCCACAGAGTGACAAAGGCACTCTCCCCATGTGGCCAGCAACATGTCTCGAGTGTGGCAGGCTGCTAGAACCAGTCAGCCTACACGGGTAGTTGGTTAAGGTTTCAGGGGGCATCTCTAAGGTGCCCTCTGCGGTGTATTTTACAATAAACTGTACACTGGCATCAGTGTGCATTTATTGTGCTGAGAAGTTTGATACCAAACTTCCCAGTGTTCAGTGTAGCCATTATGGTGCTGGGGAGTTCGTGTTTGACAGACTCCCAGACCATATACTCTTATGGCTACCCTGTACTTACAATGTCTAAGGTTTGGCTTAGACACTGTAGGGGCACAGTGCTCATGCACTGGTGCCCTCATCTATGGTATAGTGCACCCTGCCTTAGGGCTGTAAGGCCTGCTAGAGGGGTGACTTATCTATACTGCATAGGCAGTGTGAGGTTGGCATGGCACCCTGAGGGGAGTGCCATGTCGACTTACTCGTTTTGTCCTCACCAGCACACACAAGCGGCCAAGCAGTGTGTCTGTGCTGAGTGAGGGGTCCCCAGGGTGGCATAAGATATGCTGCAGCCCTTAGAGACCTTCCCTTGCATCAGCGCCCTTGGTACCAGGGATACCAGTTACAAGGGACTTACCTGGATGCCAGGGTGTGCCAATTGTGAAAACAAAAGTACAGGTTAGGGAAAGAACACTGGTGCTGGGGCCTGGTTAGCAGGCCTCAGCACACTTTCAAATCAAAACATAGCATCAGCAAAGGCAAAAAGTCAGGGGGTAACCATGCCAAGGAGGCATTTCCTTACAGATTGTAATTTAAAATCCTCTTTAATGGTAAAGTCAGATTTTCAATCACAATACTGAAAATGCTACTTTTAAAAAGGTGCCATTTTCTTGCCCCACCATTTGTGCCTTCTGCCAGCATATTCTATCACATAACTGTGAGTGGCTCTGTTTGTGATCCTCCAAGACAGTGACACAAATTAGACTAGTGTGGCCTGGATGAGCCATTGTGCCAGGATGACTGTGGTTGGAGCTGTGCCCTGACCCACATGTACTTCAAAGTGTTTTGCATCCTGCACACAGAAAGGAACCTGACTCCAGCCTTTTTGTCACCCCAGACAGTTGGGAGCCCTTACAGGGGAAGAAATTTCCAGAACCAGACGTGGAGGTAAGATAGGGAATCCCATGACACAAAAAGGCTGGCACCACGTATAAATATTGGACCCTCAGAGCTACTGTTCAAACACATCTGGACCATTGGAAGACTCAAACGAGGGACTGCACTGCTGTCCTGGTACTGGAAGGACTTTCCCTGCTGCCATGGTGCCAAAGGGCTAGCTGCCTGGCCTCCTTTGTGAGCTACAGGGACACAACAAGCTCCAGAGATGCTGCTACTTACCTGGCTGCTGCTGCTGTTCCCTGTTAGAGTGATTCCCAGCCCCCCAGTGCCGTCCCCCCAGGCCCTGGATCCTTAGTGTGTTACTAAAGTGGCATCCTCCTACCAAAACGAAAACATCGGAATTAGAAACGGTTTCAGCATACCTGCTCTGAGAACTGTCAGGAGACCTGGTGGATCTGCAAGTCGATCCAACAAAAGTGCACTGCTGGTGGGATTAGCTTTGCTGCAGCTCTTGCTATTGCTCGCACAACCATATACTTGTGGTTGGCGCTTTGATGTTTTTGTTGCTAAAGTTCACTAAAAACTTTAAAAATGTGCTGCATAAATACTTTACATGCCTCTAAGTTAAGCCTGACTACTTTTGTGCCAAGGTACCAGAGAGTTAAGCATAGGTTATTTTAATGATTTTTTGTTGTTTGCCCTGACAGAGACTGCACTTATTATTTGAGCAGGCTGGTAACGGGGAAAAGTGGCAGAGCGGGGGAAAATAAAACAAAAATTAAAAATAAAATAAAAATAAACTTACCTGAACCTCGCCGCCACTCTCCGTTGCACTGCAGGCCCCCAACCTGCCCTGCGACCAATCATGATGCTATTCAAAGCAGTGTTATGATTGGCTGGAGTGCCCTGGCTGGGTGCTCCAATGTAGACTGGGAGCCTGGGCTTGCTCTCACCAACCCAGCAATACAGTGCCAGGTTGGAGAGAGCCACAGACGTCCGGCCAAACATACATGAGCACTGAAGGGAGAGTTCTGTGCACTCCCCTCACTGCTCATCACCCCATAGCCCTGGCCCTCTAAAAATAAAACAATAACAAGCGCTTTATTATCGTTTTTTTTTTAAAGGTTTGCAGCTCCTTCTGCTGGTGGGGGGGGGGGGGGGCAACGACCCTCCACCATAGTGGAGGAGCCGCACCAAGGGGGTTTCTTGGGGGGTTCTTAACAAATAACCAAATTTCTTACACTTCCCATGCACTGCAGTGTTGGGTTATGTATTAGGGGGAAAAGAAACCCAGCACAGCAGAAGTTCTTCACAAAGGGTTATGTTTACAGAGCATGGCCTACCTCTTCCACAGTTCATGTTCAAAGCAGTGATGGTCAAGAAGTGACATTTGGACATTTCCCACTAGGATCATCACAACAGCCCTGAAAAAGATGAACAGCGTTACCTCCTGCATTAAGTAGCAGCCTGGTGTAGAAACACATGCACGCAATAAAACACATTTTATTTTCTAGAAAAACGGTTCCTTTCTGTGCATGTATCGAAAACGAACCACAAGAACAGAGATATAAGAAGCATGTACCCCGTTGCATCATCCTGAAGACAGGGAAGGACCGTTTACCAGGGCTCTAACCCTATAAACCATTATAATTAACAAGGACTTCTTCGGACACTGCCGCTGATGGGAACCAGTGTCTGAAATGAAGGAATTCGAAGTGTACATACAGTGGCATTTATAAGTGTAGATGAAGTGAGAACCAGTACATGCAAACAATGACACCAACACAAAGATCCCGATTTGTGCTACACAGAACTTATCAATGGGAAACATGTGTTCAGCTTGTAGTCGGTTATGTGGTAGTTGTCTTTATTAGGGTCAAGTGCGCAAGAGCTCTGGACCCTGTTGTAATCGTTCTGTGGGCTTTTAACCACAGTCATGTCACGTCCATCACTTTCGTTGGTTCGTGGGCTTGTCTTTTGAAATTGACTTGGTTTCCTTAGTGACAGGCATGCATACGTCATGCCTTTTCCGGTCTATAGCCCTCCTTCAGCGCTACTGAAAGCATACAAGGCTCCATGTTTTCCATATGATATCTGGACAATTTTTTCTTTTTATTTCGTATGCAGCGTGATCTCGCTGGGCAGTAATCGAGTACTAGACATTCACGCAGGGAGCCAATAACTCTTGCGCTCACGCTCATGGCGGCTGTGGCGCTTTGATTGACTTGCTTATGTCAATTGTTTTACTTTTAATTTTCAATTTATGTGGCAAGAAAAGTCCAGTTAGGAATTTACAATGCAAATAGCTTTAAGTCGAGCAAACGCGAGACCCCATTGCTTTGCAAATGCTTGTTTTACAGAGCATGGTAGAGTCAATAGAAGGTGAGTGATGCTCTTTTTGCCTTCCCTTTGCCTGTTTACATTGGAGCCCTGAAGTCACTCTTAGTTTTAGTTTTAAATTTTCAATTCTGATAAAAAAATGTGAGCTAGTGCAACACGTTGCATGTGTACGCAGGGCAGTTTTATTTTAATGGTTTTTCTTCTGAAAAATGCATGACTCACTGTTAGGTGTTATAGAATTTCCCATGTCGACCTGGAAAACAGACACTTTAGAATGGCAAATGAAAAAATAGAAATAAAGTGCACAGGAGTGTGAAAGAAACAAGCACGTGACCAGATAGCACATTAAAGCTGAAGGGCACTCATAAAATAAGCAAATAAAGTAAAAACAATTTAAAGATTTAAAAAAACAGGGTGAAGTGAGCATTTGGGAGGGGAGATGAAAAAGTAAAAAAGAGAGAGGTCAAGGGCCCTCAGAAAATGTAATGTTAGAAGAATAAATCAATTAAATATACAATACAATCATACAATCAGACATTAAATAAAGCTGCGATGCTCACAAGGGTGTATGGCCTGACCGCCGACAATGTGAGAGTGGAGCTCCCTGGGCACTGTGTCAATCTAGCCTCCTCGTCACCGCAGCGGCCTACAGGGCTGCACCCGGTGAAGCTCCTAGTTACACTCGGGTGGCAGCTGAGGGTCGGAGCATGGGGTTTTTCTCCGCCCGCCAACCCTGGGGATCGAGCACCGCCTGAGGATGGTGCACACATGGGCCTGCTGCTACTCGAGCTACAACCGAGCCGCCTGCCTTGGAATGCGGATGAGGCGAGGGAGCGGCAAGTGCCAGTGAGCTATGGCACCACCAGGTAGCTCTTTCCACAATGGAACTTCTGGTGGAAACGGGAGGATTGACTCCCCTGGATTTTGAACGCTATTACCTGGCAGCTCAGTAACAGTGGGTAGTTTGCTGGCCTTCAAGCTGCTCCCTTCAATAAACAAGCCTAAGAACAAATGTAATGCTGGTCTGTTACACTACTCACTATATCCCTCTATGTGTTTACCTTTTGTGTTCCACGTAGCTGCATCTTGTCTATTCCGAGTGTAGAGGATAACGGTAAAGCAGATTCTTTTTGCTATGGCTATTCCTCTGGTGGGTCTTCTGACCGCAGTGAGGCATTTAAAGTTACAAGATCTGTGTGCCTGGCACGCGTCTGGCCTCTCCATACTGGTAGATCCATTCCTCAATGGGAAGGTCATGGATTTCCCCACCTTAATGACTGAGCATGATCTCCCGCCCGGGCAATTTCTAATGTATGAATGCATTAAGCATTCTCTTTATGAACTATTTCATATACAGCACACATTACCATCTACACACAAAGTCTATGAAACACTCCATGTAGGAGGCACTTGAGGCAAGATTGTCATGTGACTCAACCTTTTTACAACAGATGGACTAATCTCGTAACTCATTGCCATGGCTTGGGAATGAGACCCAGCTCACTCTATGCAGCATTCTGACTGGGGAAAGATACTGGGTGCCCCACAGGGCTCGAGCCAAATATATGTACTTTAACATCCTTATTAGAGCTTATTTTATGCCATCCAGAATATATAGGATTTTTGCACATACTGTTGAGTACGACGGGCCTCTCCATACCAGGCGCGGCCCGTCATTTAGGGCAGAGGGGCTACGCCCCCCCTTTTGCCCCTCATGAAGAGTGTTTGTCAGGCTGAACAAAGGTCAGCCTGACAGACACTCTTCATTTTCAGCTCAGACAACCATGAGTGAGACATGGGCGATTTGCGCAGACTCCTGGCTGCCTGACCTGAATATTGCTGGGCTGAGGAAGTCACAGCTCCTATGGGCATGACCTCCTCGGCTCAGAAAAGGTGCCTCGAGGCCCTCCCCTGGGTGACGAAGAAAGCGTCACCCATTGACACTCGCCCTGGGCTCTTCAGGTTTAAGCCCTGAAGCGCCTAGGGCGAGTGTCAATCAGTGACACCTCGTCACAGAGGAGGGTGGGGTCAGCAGTCTCATTGACCCCATCGCACTTTGTGACGAGGCTGGGACTGCTGCCTTCCCTCGTTGGCTGACCCTAGGGAAGGCAGCAGTCCCAGCCCTCCTGGGACCTCAAGGCTGAAGGTAATTGTGTGTGTGTGTGTGTGTGATGTTTTAAAATGAATGTTTGGTGCCTGCGTGCATGTTTGAATGTTATGAGTGTTTATGGATGTGCGTGTGTGTGTGTCTGTGTGTGAAAGAATGAGTATGTGTGTGTGTGTGTGTGTGTGTGCTTCCCGCCCGCCCCCCTACCCCCCAAAGCTGCCGGCCGCCACTGTTCCATACCTAACACACCAGCATGGCTGGTTCTTGGCCTCTTTCCTTGTCTGCCCTGAAGAGACCGGTGAATAAGTTTATGGTCTTAGCCCTAATATTAGCTAAACGTGCCATCACTGTATGGAGGGAACACAATAGTTCACCTGCAGTAACTACTCAAGCTAATACGCTGATCACCTGGGGCCAGGCTGAGAACACATTTCTTCAAAGGGAAGAACAGGCAGGTCTATGGAAATATTGTATTTCACATGCATGGAACATGCTTCTCAAGCAGTACAAAGCATCACCAAAGACGATACCCACACACCCTTGAGTGCATCCATTGAGCACAGAATTTGCTGTCCATCTCTTTGAAACATGATTGCTGGGTTGCACTCATAGGCCCTTATTATAAGAAATTAGTCAGTGGATGGAGTCTCTAATAAATAGATGCCCAGTAAGCCTTTGGTAATTCCACTATCTCTCTCTAGAGGTGTGGTGGTCGAGAATACTATCTCATTACTGCTATATCTAGCACCAAGGGGTGAGGAGAGGATAATGTTGGGGTTTCTTTGTGTTACATGCTAAAAAGTAAAAAGTAAATGCCACAAGACTGCATCCTCATAGGTCTTTGATAGAGGGAAAATTGTAACTGGACTATGTAACATGGCTGTTTGATTATGTTACATTGATATGCCAATAATATTTGCATGTACACCAATACAAAAATGGTTAGAAAAAAGTTTCAAAGCTCAATGCTCAGAGAATTAAGATAAAGAAGAAAGTCACCCCATCATGAGCATGAGGCTGACCAATATCTCTCTCTATGTATTGTATTGCAAACACAAAATGTCTGCTACAACATTGCTAAAGCTGTCTGTAGGAAAGACCTAATAAAGGTGTTGTAAATGCTCCGGCAGCCTCAAAATGTATCACAGTGGAATTTGTAGCTTCTTAAAAAGTCCTTGTGGTATGCCCTTCTGTTGAAATCAGGTGCAGGCCACACAAAACAGGGTCCCGCTTTCTAGGGGTGGACCTCAAGACCGACCATGGTTGGAAGCCTAAATTGAGCAGCTTACTCATACTAACCAGAAGAAACTAATCATTACCATGCAATAGGATGCACTGAGTACTGGTGTATCAAGCAGTTCCGAATTCAGTTCATTGACCAGGTGTGATAGACTAACTAACCAAATGAACTGTACAACATGAAAGAGGAGAAAAACTTGGATTATATAAATAACACAAAGAAGATACCTTACTTTTCAGAGCCATACAGTTCCCAAGCTGTTCCAATGCTATTAGCAATCCCCTTTGCGGGGTCATCTGGCAGCAGTTCTGAAGCCTCCTTAGATTTTCCCAGTACAGTCAACACATACCTGGAAGATACAGAGTGATCGAGCATTCACTTTAAAATTCAAGAACAGATGTAGGTCACCATATGTTGCAATCACTATCCTACCATATAGTACATATATTTCACACTAGTTAAAGCTGAAGCACAATGTCATTTTATTTCCCAGAATCAGACATAAATAAATGGACACCTAATGTTGTGGTTCTGTCCCACACTGACACAAACAGTATGTGGATAAAATGACATCTACTCAGTCCCTCAAGGCAACAGTTTGTGGTGAACAGTATGTTTTGACAAGAGTAAATAGATCTTCAAACCATTTAGTTTGCAGTAGACATGGTGTGGAGAAATAGAAAAGCAATAAAATAAGAAACCAAGCACATCCAAGATGGTTTCTGAACTGCAAAAGGTGAGTGATTCCAAGTACTTTACACTAAGTAAGAAAATGTCATTAAATTTCAGTAAGATATATTATTTTAGAGAAACCTGGTGTAATTCTACCCATTGCAGGGAAGGTTGTATCAAAATCAGAAACAGTGGCAATGGAAGACAGTCTGAGTGGTGCTCTGAAGCTCAGGCAGACTTAGAATGTCTCGTACTACCAGTCACCAGCACCGCTTATTCCCAGCTCCAGCATCCCTATTTCAGCCTGTTCCCTCTCTTAACTGAATTACTACTCTTAAATCACCAACATGAATGCTATAGGTACAGTCTACTTTCTTAACCATGACCTTTGCCGATCATAACTACAACACCCCACCTACCTTCCCTTACCTAGGACCACATCTAATAATTGCTTAATTGCAACCTGAACTCCGCTGGTGCCAGTTCATTATCACCCCTCTGGCTATCATCCTCCTCTTTTTCTATTACTAACTGTTGGACTTGGCCATTTCTGCAGGGCCGTCCCCAAACTTTTTGCCTTCTCTGCTCCTGTTTTATGAATCATTTTTGTTGGTTTTCAAGACTGTGAATTTTACCACTGCTATCCAGTTCTAAACTGCTGTGCTCTCGCTTTAAAAAAAGGTTGAATTTTCTTACATTAAATTGGCATATTTAATTTACTTGTAAGTTCATAGTAAAGTGGTTCTATGTATATACCTAGGGCCTGTAAAATAAATGCTACTAGTATGTCTGCAGCACAGACTATGCCATCCACTTAAGTAGCCCTTTAAACATGTCTCCGGCCTGCCATTGACACCTGTGAGTGCAGCTTTAAACTGTAATTTCGACTTGGCAAATGAAACCACTTGCCATGCCCAAACCTTCCTTTTTAATACATATATGTCACCCCTTGGGTATGCCGTGAACAGCCCAGAGGGCAGGGTGCGGTGTATGTAAAAAGGTGGAGATGTACTTTAAAGTTATAAATGTCCAGGTAGTGAACATCTATTACATTTGTTTTTCACTAATGTAAGGCGACCCATAGGATAACATCAGAGTTATCCTATTACATTTAATAAGTGATAATTTCCAAACGTGAGCAGGAAATCAGTTTATGTTTGGTGTCTTTGGAATTGTAATGAAAAATTATCTCTCATGGTGAAGTTGAGTTTTAAATTACAATGTGAACAATGCCACTTTTCAAGCACTCACCCCCAGTCGCAGATCTGGGTTTAATCCATTGTTCTTTTGCTCACCATTCTACCCCAGTTTGGACCCAGTCACATGCAAATGAAACCCTATTCCCCATGGGAACAGTCCAGCCCAAACTGCCAGGCCAGGTCCTCTCTGGACTGGAAACAAGCATCATGGGACTGGTTTCAGGGCATCACCCTTCATCAGCCAGATTAGCTTGAATCAAGAGCAACAGTGAGCACAGGACCCATATCTGGACATACCCTTCCCACCTACAATGACTTTAGCAACACAAAATGATGATAGACGGAGTGCTGGAACTTTTCAAGCACTCGTCCCCAGTTACAGAACCTGGTTTAATCCATTGTTCTTTTGCTCACCATGCCACACCAGTTTTAACCCAGCCATATGCAAATCAGTCTTGACCCTATTCCCCATGGAAACAGTCCAGCCTGACCTGCCAAGCCAGGTCCCCCCCGGACCAGAAGCAAGCAACCTTTTATCAGCCAGCCTAGCTTTAATCCAGTAGCACATTGAGCAAGGAATCCACGTCTTGGCATACCCTTCCCACTTAGGGCCACTTTAGCAACACAAAAGGATGATCTGCGGAGTGCTGAAACTTTTAAAGCACTCACCCCCAGTCACAGATCTGTGTTAAATCCATTGTTCTTTTGCTCACCATGCCACCCCAGTTTAGACCCTGCAAAATGCAAATCAGTCTTGACCCTATTGCCATGAAACTGTCCAGCCTGAATTGCCAGGCAAGGTCCAGTTGCCTTTTTCCTGCCTTAATCTATTAGTGCCTGCAGCCTGTGCCTGTTTCTAGGTCGCATGGCTGGGTGTAGCTGACATTTGGGCTTTGGGTATTTCCTCTTCTACAACCGCACACAATAGAGAGATTAGGTGTGCCTGGGTGGGCCATCACTGGCAGTTGGGAGGGCAGAGATGGGCTCAGCCCCACTTGCACTTGAACAAGTTGTATCCTGCACACAAAGGGCTGCATATCCCCTTAGTAAGTCCCGAGCCAGGACAGGGAAAGTAGGATTCCTATGAACTTCAAAGGGAAACCACTAGAAACTTCTCCCACTTCAGAGAAGGCTCAGGTATAAATATTAGACTTCAGACGCCAACTCTTCAGTACACTTCTTCCTCCTGGCAGAGTAGCCACAGGTCCAGGACTGCTGTGCTGCTGAAAGGACCATTCTACTGGACTACTGCTCCGGAGGACTCTTGCACTACTGTGCTGCCTGCAGCCCTCTTGCCTGGGAGAGAAGGACTTGGACTTGCATCTGTTGAACCCAAGACCCCAGAGTGACTCAAAGAGCTAGTTGGCTGGCCTCCTGATTAAAGCCTTAGGAACAGAAGGCTCCAACATCCTTGAACCCAGCACCTGGTCATTGCCATCTGGGAGTCCTACCCTGCCACGTGGTGCCACCCTGGTCCTGGACCCTTGGAAGTGGGCTAGAGGTGCTCTGCCAGCCCATCTATAGATCCAGCAGAGCAGAAGCATCTCCTCTGCTGCATGGCATAAACCTGAGTGGCAAGCATCGCCTCTGCTGAGAGATTTCTCTCAGCACAAGAACTCCACATCGACCTTGCATCCCACATCGAAATCAGCACTGTGCGAAGGTTCACCAGCAGAAGCCCTTGCCTGGCAAATCTCTTGTTGACTACAGCCTCAGCCATGCAGCTCTTCGTAACTACGCATCACCTCAACTGCTATAGTCATCCTAAATGCTGGAATTCACATTGCAAGCCCTCAGTAATTGAATCCTTAATGATGATGCAGAACCTCGAATCACAGCTCCACAGCTCCTTGTAACCTAAGCAACTCCTTGACTGCACCACACATCCTCAATGTGGGACTTCACAAAGCTCCGAAGCCAGGACTTAAGATAGCTGGGTCTCGATCATGGTCCACCCGAACTTGTGACTTTTTCCCAGCCCATCATGACCAGGTAGTCACAGTTGACGCTTTTTACTTCTGGGCTCTATATTCACTGAAATCTTTGAACTTTCATTTCTTTTGTTCTACTGATTGGCTTTTTGCTGTTTTTGGTATTTTTTCATTTATTAATATGTGTTCTATTTTACTAAATTGGTGTGGAATTTACTCATGTTGTCTTTGCGTTTTATAACTGCTTAAAGTGCTGTATAAATACCTTACACTTTGCCTTTAAGTTAAGCCTGACTGCTCTGTGCCAAGGTGCCAGATGGTTGAGCACAAGTTAATTTGGGGTTTGCTTGTGCCTGCACCCTGACAAGGATTGTAGTTCCTGTTTGATGAGGATTTCACTCCCTCAGCCAGTAGCCCAGTTTCTTACACTAACCCCATGTTACCTATTCACCATATGGGTACTGCAGAATAAAACATTTGGTCGCATGTACAGGCACCATAGATACATTTGACGGCTTGCAAGTCACAACTCATGGAGAAAAACTGTATTTTGAAAGGTGAGTCCAAAGATTTGTTTGGAGATATTTCACCATTTTACAGGAACACAGACGGTTTGGGGAAAGAAGTAGTGGTAAGTAACATTTTGAAGGTTTGAGGTAAAGAGATGCAAGATTACAGTGTTCATGAGGCAATCATTGAGCAGGGAATCTGCATAGTCAGTCTTTGCTATAGATGCGCTTGTGTTTGGGAGTATGTAAATAACACTTCAACTGAATTCAAGTTTTGACGGAGTGTAACATTGGAAGAAAGTGAGTGACAACTCAGTCTTCCACCTCATTTGAAAAACCTATGCAAAACTTCCAACTACTTAACACACCTCTTCTGACTCCACCAACCTAACAGCATTCTGTACTCCAATAGTGACCGCAAAGTGATAATTCCACGATAACTCCTGTCCAGATTTGGTGGCAGATCAATTAAAGTGGCAGGACTCGAACAACCGCCACAAGGACTGAAGAATGAGCAACAACCTCACCTCTCTTTAATGTAACCTCAAATAGTTACCACCATGATGTGGCCGCCACAATCAGAAAAGTGCAAATCTGAGTAGCATGTGATTATGGGGTGCTCAGTTGCCCTGAGATTTGAATGTTTAATAAGTCACTCTTCCTCCTTTGTTTTTTACTTTAGTGGATTTGCACCACATTGTTATTTATTTCTTGGTGCACAGGTCCCACCCGGGACACCCACAGCCTTTTTATATATTTCTTTAAAGGCTGCAAGGCAAACCTACCCCTGCCCTACCAAGCACTGTAGTTGCTTCTGCCTTTTTCTTGTTCATGCTCCATCCCATACAGGGACAACACTGTTCCCTCTCTCCCACACCGGCGTGGATGCAGGTTGCTGTTACCAGGGTTCTGGCCTCCCCTGAAGTAGGATAAGGAGAGCAGTGGCACTCAGACTGCTTGGGAGAATGGGATCCCAGTGGCGGACATACCTGCATTGGGGCCTGAAGAGATGGCATCCCTGAGGCCCAAAAAGCCTCTGGTGAGGGGGCTCGTGCACATCCAGTCCCAATTCAAGGCCAATATATGATTTTTGCTGACCCATGCAGGCTTGGAACTGCCCGGGAGTTTTAAGATATAGGGCCCAGACCTATGTGCTCACTTGTCTGTTTTTCTGCATGGGAGTCAGCTTTCTGAGGCAGGCTTCTATGGCCCAGTAGGGCCACTTTTCATCACTTTTGGCTCATTGTATTTCCTGGTGGCCTGGTAGTGACTTCTTAGACATTCCAAGACATCATCGAGTAGAGTTGCTCCTTGCAGAGCTTGCCAATACTCCTGAGCACCATTTATCTCTAGATATTTCTACTGCAGAGACAAAAATTGACCATGTCATGTAGTCAGGCCCATGGGCGCCAAGAATATATGAAGTTCAGACAGGCAACTGTGTTGACTCAATCTAAATGCTGAGACCTTGATTCTCAAAGGTTAGAAATGTCAGAATGCACTTTATGATATGTTGTCTGTTTTATAATATTTACATTCTGTGCTTTCGCTCTCACAATTATATTATTTCTGTACTTCTTTTGTTATCCTGCACTACAATTGGCTGGAAAAAGCCTTTAAACATAACAATGTGGATTCCTTGTTTATGTGTGCACTGTTGGTGATGGCTGCAAGAATACACAACAGTAAATAAAATACCTGATAGTCACTGACAGGTTCTTATGTGCCCAATTCACGTTATCCCCAGGTAAGTCAATAAACTGAGAGCTATGGGTAGGCCAGAGGTTGCAAATGCAAGATACTCCACATCTTTAATGTCACCATACAGCAGGGTATGTAATAAAAGAAAAACATGTGATTGCCGTGGCTCGAACCATGGGCCAGATGTATGAAAGGGTTTTACCCATTCTGTGTCTATGGGAAAATGCTTTAGAACATATGGCCCCATATGTGAAAGATCAATCCTTACTTGTACACATCAGTGGCCTTTGACGTCATGCCTCCAAAACCTACACAAATAGTATTGATTTCGATTTGATTCAGTGCCATGGTGCCATCCGCCTCACTTTGTAACATGTAGTCAGAGCGATTGATCCCTAGAGAAACAGTCTGAAAGAAGAGAAACACAAATCATTACCACCATCATGGGGCCACCACAAGCAAAAACATGCACATTTGAATAGCAGATCTCCAGTGTAACACACAGTTGTCACAGAATGTAAACCACTCCTAGGCTTGGGCTTCAGTTATGTTTTTTAATCAAAGACACGCACACATACACAAACCCCCACACACACACACACATATGTATATATGTATATATATATATATGTAAGATAGCCTGTGGAATAACACATAAATTGTTAGTATCTGTGTCTAAGCATAAATTGACAGGTTTGAGCACTGGTAGCTCCACTCAACCTTTCACTTTGCTGAGGATGATATGACGAGTAAGATTATCTCTGCTGACGTATATGAGCATGAATAGGGAAACTAGAAATGGCTTGGTCAATATGATTGGAGGGGTTGAGCTTCAGATTTCCCAACAATCACACTGGAACATCTTGTTAAAATGCATTATTTGAGAAGCAGCACATGAAGAGAGGAGTGTGGAATGTTAGGAGTATATAAAACGCAATACTTTTTCAAACTATTCAACATTTTTTAGGCTGTCCTAAACATACCGGAGAGAGAGTGTGTGTGTTTGTTAGTGTGGGCATGTAAAAACTCACAGGTGAATTCCGACTGACACTTTCCATTACCCGACTGAAAACACTCCTACCCAACTATTTAGTACAGAATATTTTTTTAGGGGGTGGAACTCCCCAAACATACCCCCTGGAGCTACATAAGATGTTAACATTGACAAATGGGGACACTGTATTCAAAATAGATGCAAATGTGAGAACTCACTACACAGAAGCATACCAATGGTCAGGCCGATGGGGGCTAGCAAAGAGGCGAGGGTGAATTTTAGTAGCTTTACTTGGTTACACTATGATGCTGAATTCAGATGCCAGGAAGGGGAGGTAAGTCTATAATTTGTGGACAGAAACAAATAGGATTTTCTGGTTACAATGGATGGAGTCGGCTAGACCACTGTCAGATAGAAACAGTGATGGTGGTTGTCTGATCCCAGCTTTTGTTACATCTTTTCAGAGCTGCCCCAACTGTGGTTTAGTAGGACACAGTTTAAACCAGGGCCACGCGTGGGGAGCATGTGTTGGGTATTTGCATTGGCTCTTGAAGGATGCAGCCTTGCAAATTTGGGCATGAATGCTTGAATGTTTTAGCAATTCAAAGAAGGCACAATGAGAACATCCTTCAAGCAAGAAATATTTTAAGGATCTGAGGATTTCTCCCTCAGGCATTGTCCCTAAGAAATCATCGATCAAGTCTTGGGGAATTTTCAAATCTGAAAAAAGAACAGCATCAGATGTTTCATGTTTGAATTATAGAGCCTTCACTGAAGTCAGATGACATCAAGCAAGTCTTAAAAAAACTTCAAAAATGAGCCTTTTCAAATCAAATTTCACTCTCACAAATGGGTTTCACTTAAGAAAAATATAGGAGTCTGTGTTTGCACTTATTGGATTTTATAGTCCTACAAATGGCAATATATTGTAAAGTGTTTGCTTCAATTGGAAAACGTGGTACAAAAAAATGGAATTTCAGATAACTAATGTTTATTTTTAGATTGGCACTTGTGCCATTGAACTACGTGCTTTTTTTAAATACAGTTAATGGACAGGACCTATTAGTGATTGATAGAGATGCAGGGCTGAGTAAAGAGAACCACGGTTCCCCACACAGGATAACCCCTTTAAATAAACACTTACAATCTGTAAATGAAAGTAATGTATTACAAAAAGCAAAAAAGGGGATAAAAGCTCTGCTTTGAGCTACCTCACTGCTGATCATACTAAAAAGATGGATCCTGGAAGATAAAGAAGTTAACCTGTTAATAAGGAGATAAACAGTGACAACATCAAAATAGTCTGGTAAACTCGAGCAGCGAACCTCTGGTTTGCTATTATTCTCTAGTTCCATCTCACCTGAACTATTCCTTCTTTCAGCACTTGCTTGTAGATTTTAAAAAGCTGAGCAATGAAATCATTCACTTTAACGGCACTGAAAGATAAAAAGCACATTAATATTATTATATATTTGCATCGTACCTCTTTAAAAGATATCTAGTTTTTTTAATTGTCTTTTATAAACAGTAGAATGGTTAACAATAAGTCGTTCTAACAGTGCACAAATATATGTACCAAGAGAAAAAGTGGCATCACATGTGCATGAAGCAAGAAATGGGTAGCTTCACAGTCAGTAAAATAAAGTATACACCACTGTTAGAATAGGGGTCTTTGAATGGCAGTCAGATTACCCCCTGTCCAAGCAAGGACCCTCATTCTAGTCAGGGTAAAAGAGAATCACCCTTAGCTAACCCCTGCTTACCCCCTTGGTAGCTTGGCACGAGCAGTAGGTCTTGACTTCCGAATGCTAGTTGTAAAGTATTTGTACCAACACACACAGTAACTTAATGAAAAGACTACAAAATGACAACACAGGTTTAGAAAAATAGGAAATATTTATCTAAACAAAACAAGACCAAAATGACAAAGATCAACAATACACAAGTCAAGTTATCAATTAAGAAGAAAAAAATAGTCTTTATGTAGTTTAAAACACAAACTAACACTGTTAGCATGAAAATGTACCTTGGGTGTGTCAAAAATAACCCCGCACAGGCGAGTGTGCGTCAAAATGGGTTTTGCGATGCGTCGATTTCACTCACGAGTGAGACCTTGCATCGTTTCTCCTTTTGTCGGGTTTGGACGCGTCGTTTCTTGTCTCCGCAGGAGAGCGATGCGTCGATCCAGTCAGCACTCTCAGGTCCGGGCAGGTCTTGCGTTGTTTTTACATGCCCAGCCGTGTTTGCGTCGGGAATCCAGCCGCACGATGATCAGAAAACCACACAGCGCGGGTTGCGATCTCCCACCCTCCGTTAGCGATGCTGCGCGTCGTTTCTCCACTCCGTGCGTAGATTCTTCAGTCGCGTTTCCAGCGAGTGGCGAATTTCACCGCAGAGTCAGTGGCACGTCTTTTCTTCAGCCGCAGATCGGAGTCGGTCGATCTTTTCCCCACACGGCGCTCTGTGCATGGAAT
Source organism: Pleurodeles waltl (assembly GCF_031143425.1). NCBI lineage: Eukaryota > Metazoa > Chordata > Amphibia > Caudata > Salamandridae > Pleurodeles > Pleurodeles waltl. The sequence continues at coordinate 1,147,049,945 of NC_090439.1, forward strand.
TCCTCCTCTTTGGCTGCCAGCTTCTCCTTTCAGGGTCCCAGGAACTGGATGGCACCACTTGGCAGAGTATGAGTCTCACCAGAGACTTCAGGTGCTGGCAGAGAGAAGTCTTTGCTATCCCTGAGACTTCAAACAGGAGGCAAGCTCTAAATCAAGCCCTTGGAGAGTTCTTCTCAAGATGGAAGGCACACAAAGTCCAGTCTTTGCCCTCTTACTCTGGCAGAAGCAGCAACTGCAGGATAGCTCCACAAAGCACAGTCACAGGCAGGGCAGCTCTTCTTCCACAGCTCTTCAGCTCTTCTCCAGGCAGAGGTTCCTCTTGGTTTCCAGAAGTGTTCTAAAGTCTGTGGTTTTGGTTGCCCTTCTTAAACCCAATTTCTCCTTTGAAGTAGTCCTATTTCAAAGCAAAGTCTCTCTTGAATGTGAAATCCTGCCTTGCCCAGGCCAGGCCCCAGACACTCACCAGGGGGTTGGAGACTGCATTGTGTGAGGGCAGGCACACCCCTTTCAGGTGTGAGTGACCACTCCTCCCCTCCCTCCCAGCACAGACGGCTCATCAGGAAATGCAGACTACACCCCAGCTCCCTTTGTGTCAGTGTCTAGTATGAGATTCAACCAGCCAAACTGTCAAACTGACCCAGACAGGGAATCCACAAACAGGCAGTCACAGAAATGGTATAAGGAAGAAAATGCTCACTTTCTAAAAGTGGCATTTTCAAACACACAATCTCAAAACAAACTTTACTAAAATATGCATTTGTAAATTGTGAGCTCAGAGTCCCCAAACTCCATATGTCCATCCACTCCCAAAGGGTATCTACACTTTAATCATATTTAAAGGTAGCCCCCATGTTAACCTATTAGAGGGACAGGCCTTACAACAGTGAAAAACGAATTTAGTAATATTGCACTGTTAGGACATATAAAACGCATTACTATATGTCCTACCTTAACCATACACTGCACCCTGCCCTTGGGGCTACCTTGGGCCTACCTTAGGGGCGTCTTATATGTAAGAAAAGGGAAGGTTTAGGCCTGGCAAGTGGGTACACTTGGCAAGTCAAATTTACAGTTAAAACTGCACACACATACATTGCAGTGACAGGTCTGAGACATGATTACAGAGCTACTTATGTGGGTGACTCAACCAGTGCTGGCGGCCCACTAGTAGCATTTGATTTACAGGCCCTGGGCACCGCTAGTCCACTGTACTAGGGACTTACTAATAAATCAAATATGCCAATCATGGATAAGCCAATTACATACACATTTTGTAAAGGAGCACTTGCACTTTAACATTGGTTAGCAGTGGTAAAGTGCCCAGAGTAACAAAAACAGCAAAATCAGTCCAGCACACATCAACAACCTGGGAAACAGAGGCAAAAAGTTAAGGGAGACCACGCCAAGGATGAAAAGTCTAACAACCACCATAGGATGAAAATATAGAATATCAAGCCTGCATGTTTTATAATATTACAGAGAGGGTAAGAGATTTTCAACACTACAGCCGTGCACCTGGGGTGACATGAGTTCTGGTGGGAAGAACAAATCCTGTCCATTTCTGACCCCTGACCTGCTGGAGTGACCCCTGACCTGCTTTAAGGCCAGGAGCTCGCTCCACACACTGCGCATCTCCAACTAGCTGTGCCTGTGCTCCTCACCCCGCCCTCACTACTGCCGCGAGTTCGAGGCCTCCAGTGGGTTCTGTGAGTATTGTGTGTTTGGTAATGTATCTGTCTCTGTTTTTTTCTGCGTGCCATCTGTGCCATTTGTTCTCTGGTTGTGCCATTTCTATGCTTTTGTGCCCTTTTTTCTCTGTTGTGCCTTTATCGGCACCTTTCTCGAGCATTTCCTGTCTGTTTTCGACTTTCAACTGCTCCTTCCCACCACTGCGTCCCTGCGGGCCTGCCCCCCTCAAACCCCCCCAGATGCTCCCATTCGCTCCTCCCTCCCAGCTGCTCCTCCGTCCCACCTCCCCTTCTTAATGGTGGCCGCTGCGCAGCCATGCTGCCGGTGCGCCAAAGGCGTGCCAAAGGCAAGCCCGTCTGCGCCCGTCTGAGCCTGGATTGCACCCAGGGCAAGACCCCTGGCCCGCGCTCTTCCCACGCCACCCGTCGCCACTACAGTGGCAACGAACTCCATGCTCTTAATCCAGGCCGCTGCATCGCCTGCGTCCAAGCCACCCCGAGGCACACCCACGGACCCTTCTCCTGTCGGTCCTGCAACTTTGCTTGCCCCCAAGCCACCAAACACCATGCCAGAACCACACACAGCCACCTCAGCGGCATCCTTCTCAACACCCGCTCCATCCACAAGCACGCCGTCGAACTCTGGGACCTTCTCACCTCATCATCCCCGGACATTGCCTTCCTCACTGAAACCTGGAAGAACCCCTCCTCGGACCCAGACATTGCCATAGCCATCCCCGAAGATTACAAGATCACCCGCAGAGACCACACCAACAAACCAGGAGGAGGGATCGCCATAGTCCACAAGTACACCATCAGAATCTCAACTAGCACCAATGATACTCTCGACACCGCTGAACATCTACATTTCCAGATTCACATCAACGCCAACACCACCCTCAGAGGAACCCTCGTTTACAGGGCCCCAAGCCCCCACCCACAGTTCAGTTGCTCCATCACCGACATGATCAGCACCCAGGCCCTTACCTCCACAGACTACATTCTCCTCGGCGACTTGAATTTTCACCTTGAGAACTCCAACTACAGCAACTCCACCGCCCTGATCGCCAACCTCGGCCTCAAACAACTGGTCACGACGCCCACCCACTCTGCTGGCCACACGCTATACCCCATCTTCTGCCCAAGCAGCCAGGTCTCCTTCAGCCATACCACCGAACTTCACTGGACCAACCACCTTCCAGAAACCCACCGCTCACCACCGCCCACAACAGATCCCCCACCGCAGCTGGAACAAGATCTCAAAAGACCAACTGATCTCCACCCTCGCCAGAGCCCCGACACCCAGCACCACTGACTCCAACACAGCCTCCCTCAACCTCAGACAATGGCTAGACGACTGCGCCAACAACCTGGCACCGATCAGAAAATCCCCAAACAACCGCACCAAAGCCAAGGCCATATGGTTCACTGGCAACCTTCAGTCCTCCAAACGAGAATGCCGGAAAATCGAGAAGTGGCGCCACGAACCAACAGGGAGCAACCACGCCGTCCTCAAGACAGCCACCCGCAAACACCACCAGCTCATCCGGACCACCAAAAGATCTTTCCACAAGTACCGCATCAACAACAACACCCACGACAGCAAAGAGCTCTTCAGCATTGTCAAAGAACTCACCAACTCGAGGTCATGCTCCATCAACCCCCCTCCTTCGCAAGACCTCTGTGACTCCCTTGCCACCTTTTTCCATTGAAATATCACAGAAATCCACAACCGCTTCAACTCTTCACCCCCCATCACCAGCACGGCCACCACCAACCCTGCCGCTCCCAGCCACACCAAGCTCTTGCTTTCCTGGACCCACATCAACGAAGAGGACACCATCAAAACCATGATCTCCATCCACTCCGGCTCTCCCTCTGAACCCTGCCCCCACCATGTCTTCAAAAAAGCGAACCCCATCATTGCCCCCCAACTCCGTATGATTATCAATAGCTCTTTCGAGACCACCACCTTCCCAGAGAGCTGGAAGCATGCCAAAGTCAACGCCCTTCTGAAGAAACCCAAAGCGGACCCCAAAGACCTCAAGAATTACCGACCCATCTCCCTCCTCCCCTTCCCAGCAAAGGTCATCGAGAAGATCGTCAACGGCCAACTGACCCGCTTCCTGGAAGACAACAACACGCTGGACATCTCCCAATCAGGATTCCGTAGGCACCACAGCACTGAGATCGCCCTCATTGCCGCAACTAATGACATCAGGACCAAGCTCGACAAGGGGGAAACAACGGCCCTCATCCTCTTGGTCCTCTCGGCTGCTTTTGACACTATCTGCCACCACATCCTCTGCACTTGCCTATACGACGCAGGGATCCGCCACAAAGCTCTTGACTGGATCACGTCCTTCCTCTCCAGCCAAACGCAGAGAGTCCGACTTCCACCTTTCCAGTTGGGGCCACCAAAACCATCTGCGGCGTTCCCCGAGGATCTTTTCTCAGCCCAACTCTTTTTTAAATTTACATGGCACCGCTCGCCAACGTCGTCCGATCCCACAATCTCCTACGCCGACGATACCCAGCTGATCCTCTCACTCACCAAGGACCCCACCACCGCCAAAACCAACATCCAAGAGGGACTGCACGCCATCGCCGCCTGGATGGAGAAGAGCCGCCTCAAACTTAACTCAGACAAGACAGAGATCCTCATCCTCTGCTCCAGCCACTCCGCATGGGATGACTCCTGGTGGCCAGCCACCCTAGGAACCGCACCAACACCTACAACCCACGTACGCAATCTAGGCTTCATCCTAGACTCATTGCTCACCATGACCTAGCAAGTCAACGCCGTCTCATCTTCCTGCTTTAACACCCTCTGCATGCTCAGAAAGATCTTCAGATGGGTCCCCACCAAAAAAAGAAGGATGGTCACCCATGCTCTCGTCAGCAGCAGACTGGACTACGGCAACGCTCTCTACGCAGGGACCACAGCCAAGCTCTGGAAGAAACTACAACGGATACAGAACGCCTCTGCACACCTCATCCTCAACATCCCTCGCCGAGACCACATCTCAGCCCACCTCAGAGACCTGCACTGGCTCCCTATCACCAAGAGGATCACCTTCAAACTCCTCATCCATGTCACAAAGCCCTTCACAACACAGGCCGGCCTACCTCAACGAGCGACTCACCTTCCACACTCCCGCCCGCTAACTCCGCTCTGCCAACCTTGCCCTCGTCGCCTCACATCCATTGAACTACAGCCGGCGGCAGATCCTTCTCCCACCTCGCAACCAAAACCTGGAACACCCTCCCCACCCACTTTCGACAGACCCAGGACCTCCTGACCTTCAGAAAATGCCTCAAGACCTGGTTACTCGAGCAGTAGCAGTCCTTCCCTCCCCCCCTCAGCGCCTTGAGACCCTAGCGGGTGAGTAGCGTGATTTACAAATATCTGATTGATTGATTGATTGAAACAGCATTACTTGAGAAGCTATCAGTCACTGAATGACTACTTAACTACCTCACAAGTAATTTTCATGTCATCAGATGTCATCAGCCTCTTGAAGTAATCAGCAAACTTAAGAAATGAGGCCTGATGATCTGAGGATGACTTTAAAATGACTTCCCAATTACTTCACAAGGTGGGATTGTTACTTAGTACTTGAGGATGATTTTAAAATGACTTTCTGGATTGTACATGTTGCCTGTGTATTGCCATGTTGTTTTAATGATCTAGGCATCCCCTACAGAACTCTCTCTAGGGTTCGGCTATTCGCACCTTTGGCCTCTCCTCATACGAAAACATTTTCCTATCTATCACACTGAATAATTCATGCAAAATTGGATTATTCCTGATGATCTGAGGATGAGTAGCAGTACAATAGCATTCTAGTAAGTAAATAGTAAGGAAATGGAGGGTACATTTACATCTCAGTTTTTCTTATACCAGGAGGGCCTGCTAACCTCAGTCGGCTGGCACTAGTTACTTCTTTGTTTAAAGACTTTGCTGTAAAAATGGCAAAAAACGTTGTCACTTACTAGCTCAACATGGATGACACTGTGCTAAACCTACACTTGAAGACTTTGTCATATAAATGGCCGGAGGCTTCGTCACTTTATAGCTTGGCATAGCCGGACAGGATATCGTATTGACTTATACTGGGTGCTCTCTTGTTTCTGGACAAAGCTATACCTCTCCGAACAGCTCTCACAAAGATGGAACACAAGTCAAAGATTGTTTTCATTCCAAGTTGGCTTGGTGATATTTTGCCAGTCTAGTTATAGGTAGGGCAGAGTTTCCACTGGAAGAGCATTTTTAGTTTTGCTAATACCTTTGGTGCCAAGTGCTTAATTTGAGATGGTGGATGCAGGTGGGGCCCAATGGCACTTATGTATGGGCACCAACACTTATTTGTCCTCATCACAGAACAAACAAGAGAACGACCCAAGAGTGGGTAAGAAGGAGAAATAGAAAAATGGAAAAACAGGGACCAAGGGAGGAATTAGAGATTATAAAGAACATGCAGGAATGAGCTAGAGGGACAAGAAAGTGTCTGTAAATGAGTTAAGCACTGTTGATACAGTATGACAAATCTTCACAGAACTTTCTGAAAAAAAGTTCATCCACCTCAGTTTTTTCATAGAACGTTTAGGTGTGATCCATCAAGCGGGACCAAGTTTTCCCATGCATTTTTAAATAGTTATTTTGAACATGACTATGGCCTGAACCGCTGAACGGAATCAAACCAAGTTTGGCAGAAAGCTAACTCTTGGTCCTGAAAGCATGCTTTTGTGATTTGGTGTAAATCTGTTAAGTAGTTTGTTAGATGTTAGAGTTTCAAAAATATAGATACCTAGGTATGCCAATCCTCCACGGATCCAACTGTCCCTGTGCTGATGTCTGATTGGCATTTTGGGACCCACCTTCAGATGAGTCCCACAAAAAAGATAAAAAAAAAGAAAAGGGACCAGGGTAGGTTGACCTTGAGCACCTAGCCATGATCTAGGGGACCCCCACGGAACCCACCAGGGCTAAAAAGCATTTTTTTTTTAATCTCAGAAAGATCCACAGATGGATCCACTGATGTTTTTGAGACTTAAGGCCCTTTTCTTTTATTTTGTCTCCGGGTAGATCTGGTCTTAGGACATTGAGGGGTCACAAGGGGCCAGGCAGTCCCCTTTGTGGAGGGAATAATGGCCCTGGGGACCACAAACCCCTAGGGCTCGCTCTTGCTATGTCCCGAGGTGCCCACCCCTGGGACATAGCTGTTTGCTCCGACTTGGCAGGAGCTTTGACAGCTCCTGCTAATTCAGAGCAAGCAGTTTGGTTCCTGCGGGCAAGAGCTGTCAAAGTACTCTCCCTCACTGGAAGAAGAGTTTTCATCTCTTTCCCTGCCCACAGAGATGCAGGCATGGAAAGAGATAAAACTATTGCTCTCACACAAAGGGAGCTGCATGTGATTAGCAGCTTACTGTGTGTGAGAGCAATGACAGCTCCCACAGGAGGTAGGGAGTCAGCCGGGACCACGTGGACCTTGAGTCTCCCACAACAGTCCCATTGTAAACTGGGTGGGCACCCCGGAGACATGGCTGGGCCCCGGGGGATGGTGTTCCTAGGGCCAAAATCGACCCGGAGGGGAGTCATGATCTCCCCCCGATTAAATTAAGGCCAGGCCCTGGGAGATGGGGTCCCTGGAACAGAAATCGGACTGGTGAGAGGGGTTGCTCAGCACCCCTCCCCATGAGTCAATGGTTTTCCGTTTAAATTGCTAAAAGTATGCAAATGTGCAAATCACCCTGAAGCTGTGACCGCTTGGCCCGCACTATCCACCTTATTAGCATGCATATGTCTTCCAGTCCTTTTGCCAGGATATTGGACAGCTTACCAAAGGGCCCCCTGTGCATATTCTGCTGATTTTGGTGGTGCATTATTGAGGCCGAGGAATATGGTATTTCTCCACAAAACAAAGACACACTTCTGTCAAATAACTAAGAGGAAGGATCCTGGTTTGGTGGAGCTTTTCATCTTTGTAATCTCGGCCTCTCCATAGGATGATTCATGTTACCACAGAATTTTAGAGAAAGAAGCAACAGGAACAGTAATGTTGCCAAAACATTCTTGTGCTCCATTACACAGCTGTAGTGTAGAATACGTACTGGACATTTACCCAAGGAGGCAGAAAGAACTCCACTTGGGTAGATTTTCATGCAAAGCTGCAGACTCTTGTTGGATAAAAGGGCAGGTGAGTTTCCTTTGTGGCTGAGTCACTCAGCTACTGACACACCCACACAGACACTCACACCCTCACAGACACACTCAGACACTAACTGAGGCTGTCATGCACCTGCTCACTGAGCCACTCTGAGACTCACACCTCCACTCAAAGATCCACTCAGTTACTCACGCATCCACTCACAGGCCCACTTAGACTCTCATGTCCCCACTCACACACCCACTCAGGCTCACTCAGAAACTCATGCACTCACTCACTGATGCACTCAGAGACTCATGTTCCCACTAACTATAGACCCTAACTACAGACCCTAACTATGACATCCGTGTAACTTTAGTTTTTTTAAGTGAAAAAAAAAAAAAATATATATATATATATATATATATATATATATATATATATATATATATATATATATTATTTTTTTTTGGGATAGAATTTCTAAGAGTTCAAAGGTAAGTCCACGTTGTCTGATTGTGGTACCATGCTAGTTTGGGCAAAACGCAGTGAAAATCATGAGCACTCTCCCAGGTATGCATGTCACTCTTTTGTAAAGAGGAATAGGCATCTGTTACGGACTGGATTTGCCCTGAAGAAGTCAACTGTAATACTGCATTGACAAACCATGTTTTGGCATGGACAATGGAGTTGTGATTGGAGGAGAATAAAGCACATACAAATATAAAGCATGGACTTACTTCTGAGTGCTCGGAGATTCTACAATATTGTGGAAACTTTCCTATTTAAGGGAGACGAGGTGGCTCTTCGTATCTCCTTGAGCACCGGATTCTCTTTAGACCTTTGGAATATTGCCATTACAAAAAGTGAGTGTGCCACTATTCCCTGCCACCTCCATTAACAAATTTTATATATATACACACACACATAATATATATATATATATATATATATATATATATATATACACTAAAGCTTGGTCTCTTTATAGCGACGTGCCTGTCTGCCGGTGCTGTGTTAGGATTCAGACAAAAAACCCTTGAAATACTTATCAAAGAAGACACTGCACTCCCGGAGACTCAAATCTGTTCTTTTAATCACGATGTGAAAGCTTCCAAACAGACACCACAACGCGTTTCGACTAACAAGTCTTCTTCCAGGTGGTTTGCGTCTGCTAAATTGGTGCTGGGCATTCTGGGATTTTGAGTCCACGTATGTCACACACCTGGGAACACTGTAGCAATCATATTTCCTCAAACAAGAAAAAATGTCGCTGTTAGTATAATGAATAATGCTATTACTTCACGATGTTTCTGTATACTAATGGAGGTACGTGTTTGCACAAAAATGTCCATTTCCTTCTCTCATTATTCACGCTTTTCCAAAATGTTTGCTGCACACATTATTCCCTCCCATTAAATTTGATATGAAGGATAGCTTATCATGTATAACGGTGTTGCTCATTATTTGCGCTCCGATGTTAACAAATTGCCTTTCAGTTACCAGGAATGTCTCTGTTAATGTAATTAATTATGCTGTCCCCTCACAATGTTTCTATGTCCTAATGGAGGTACGTGCTTGCCCAAAAATATCCGTTTCCTTCTCTTATTATTCACGCTTGTTCAAGATGTTTTCTGTACACATTTTTCCTCCAATATGATTCAATATGAAGGCTGGCTTTCCACATTTAACGATGTTATTCACTGTTCGTGCCCCGATGTTAACAAAGTGCCTTGCAGTTACCAGGAAGTTTCCTGCCCAGCATACCTACTAATACTTGAGATAAATATCACATTATCACACAAGTCAAAAGAAGTTCCAGGAAGGACAGGAGCCCCTGCCAACCCAGAAGAGGGTGCAAAAGAAGAGTCCCCGGTTTGTTGAAGACTGCAGAAATGCACCCTAGGAAGATGCCAGCGGGTTCCTGCATGATGCAAAAGATGTCCCAAGGTGTGAAGATTGTTGCAGATGAGATTTTGTGTTGGAAGGCGCCAACAAGCCTTGGCTACGGCAAAAGTGCGTTTTTCATCAAAATGGTGCTGGATGGACCCAGGAGGAACCTGAGGCATCAACTCTGTGTGAGGAGGAAGAGGGTGCTCGCTGCACTTTAGAGAGCCCTCAGGATGCCAGCCAGCACCTCCAGAAGCTGCAGGATCCGGGTTCGAAGGAGGTGCAAAATGCATTGATGCAGCACAACTAAAGAAGGTCCCACGCCGCCGGAGAACAACTCAGCGAGTTGAGCATCACAGAGTAGAGTGCTGGGGACCTGGGCCAGGCTGTGCACGAAGGAATTTTTGCAAAGAGTGCACAGAGGCCTCAGGAGGCGAAGAAGACACAAAATACAGGGGTACCATCGTTCTTAGGGAAGGCAAGGTCTTACCTCCACCAAAATGTGTCCGCTGGACCTCAGGATAGTCTATGTTGATGATGTCCACCCTCTGTGTCCTCGGGAGCATGCTTGTCGCCGTGAGAGGTGTCCCAGGGTACCGGTCGTCACCTTGGAAGGTGCCTGCTTGGAGCAGGGGAGTGACTCCGTCACTCCACAGGAGATTTCTTTGGTCCTTCTAGTGCAGGATGAAGACAGGGAGTCCCCAGAGCATGCATACTGTGGAAACTGTTGCAGTTGCTGACTTGGAGCTGAGGTTGCTGAAGAAAAGTGTATTTTGTAGACACTTTGTTGCAGTTACAGTGTTTCTTGGGACAGGCTGCGGTTGATCCAAGGTCAGAGGATGCTGAAGTTGTTGCAGAGGATTCCTGAAGGAAACTTGCAAGCAGAATCTGAAGAGAACCCACAGGAGAGACCCTAAATAGCCTTGAGAGGGGGATTGGCTACCTTATCAGGTATGGACCTATCCGGAGGGGTCTCTGACGTCACCTGCTGGCACTGGCCACTTAGAGGCCTCCAAAGTGCCCCCACACCTTTCAAAGCAAGATGGCTGAAGTCTGGGACACACTGGAGGAGCACTGGGATCCCGCCACAGCAGAGGAGAAGGGGTCTCTGAATCGGTGTAGACTGGTTTATGCAATGAGGGCACCATCTGTGCCCTTCAAAGCATTTCCAGAGGCTGGGGGAGGCTACCCCTCCCCAGCCTGTAACACCTATTTTCAAAGGGAGAGGGTGTTACACCCTGCTCTCAGAGGAAATGCTTTGTTCTGCCTTCCTGGGACTAGGCTGCTCAGACCCCAGGAGGGCAGAACTCTGTCTGTGCGGTGGCCGCAGCTGTAGCTGCAGTGCAAACCTCAGGGAGCTGGTTTGGCAGTACTGGGGGTCCAAGGTGGAGCCCCCAGGATGCATGGAATTGGCTCCCCAATACCAGATTTGGAATGTAGGGACAATTCCATGATCTTAGACATGTTACATGGCCATATTCGGAGTTCCCATTGTGAAACTACATATAGGTATTGACCTATATGTAGTGCACGCGTGTAATGGCGTCCCCACACTCACAAAATCCAGGGAAATGGCCCTGAACTATGTGGGGGCACCTTTGCTAGTGCAAGGGTGCCCTCACACTTAGTAACTTTGCACCTAACGTTATGCAAGTGAGGATTAGACATATATGTGACTTATAAGTTACTTAAGTACAGTGAAAAATGGCTGTGAAATAGTGTGTGCACTATTTCACGCAGGCTACAATGGCAGACCTGTGTAAGGGTTTGTCTGAGCTCCCTATTGGTGACAAAAGAAATGCTGCAGCCCATATGGATCTCCTGGAACCCCAGTGCCCTGGGTACCTAGGTACCATATACTAGGGACTTACAAGGGGGGGTCCAGTATGCCAATTGAAATTGGTAAGTGAAGTCACTGGCCTACAGTGACAAATTTAAAAGCAGAGCGAGCATAAGCACTGAGGTTCTGATTAGCAGAGCCTCAATGACACAGTTGAGCACTACACAGGCATACACATTAGGCCACAAAGTATGAGCACTGGGGTCCTGGCTAGCAGGATCCCAGTGAGACAGGCAAAACACAGTGACATGTAGGTTTTTATCGATGAGCACTGGGGTCATGGCTAGCAGGATCCCGATGACACAGTAAAAACACACTGACACACACTCACAAACAGGCCAAGAGTGGGGGTAACCATGCTAGAAGGAGGCTACTTTCTCACACATCCCCAATATGTCATAACAACAATCATACCCCAGTGTATTTTCCATCACCTGGCCTTTTCCTACTCATCCATTATTTCAACATTTTACCTCCTAATATTACAGCCTAATATTTTCTCGCCTTTTCTTTTCCTTTCCAATGTATGTATATCATCAAGTCCATTATTGTCGTTATTATACACAGCGTCCTGCTTATTAGACTTTTGACTCTTCCCCGTTTTTCAACTATTTTGTAGCTACACATACAACGGTATACGGTATTTATTATAAAATATTTGTTGCTCTCGTACCTATTCCAGCCATGGCTGAGCGGAGAATGCTGTGGGAACAAGCAGCAGCTGAACTATTCGATAACACCAGGGACAGCAGTGGACCTCCGGGCGCTCAGGTTCGCACCACTTCCAGCATTATTAACCAGCTGGAAAAAGCACGTATTTCGGAACTCAAAAAATGGTGGGAAATGACATCATTGACTAAATATATTGAAAATGGCAGGGTGCCACGGGGCCTTCGCATTTTAATATTGCCCACCTTAGGCGATATGGATCCGGATTTGCTGGAGGAATGGAGAACACAAACAGCTGATTGTTCAACTAAACTTATGGGAACTTTAATTACCCAAGCGAAAAGTCGAATGGATGGACAAATCATTAAAATTGAACAATTGACCAAAGAACTAGAGAAAACAGTTAACCAACAAGAGGTTTCTAATCAGTTAGCCAAAATGGAAGAACGAATTAAGAATAAGGAAGAAGAAATCAAATCACGCAAGGCACATAAATTCAATAGAGACAAATTAGATTATGAACATGGAAGAATATATACGTTTGCTCGTAAGTACGATAGCTTAAGAACAAAGGATGTGCCAAAGAGTGGAGTAGAGGTTGCTGTACATCAAACCTCCGCAGATGATACCTCAGAGATAGGCTCCTCTGCAGATGAGGCACCACGTAATAAATTGGATTTTCAGGGGGAAATGCGTCTCATGCAGATGGCTACGCCACCCTCTGGCCCAAATCGCAGACGTGGCCGAGGAGGCGGAAGACAAGGCGGGGGAAGAGGAAGAGGCACCAGCACAAGGAATAAGATTGAGTATTCATTCTCCTAACAATTTGAACCACTCTAGTACTGTTGTTAACGTCTCTAAGAGCACTTTAATAGACAATCAAATACGCATTCTTGATTTGGGACTCAGTTTCTGTCCTCATGTTCAATGGGATTATGTTAGTACACATATCGAACTTTATAAATTTGTTCGCAAATTACGACTGATTACAAATTTTTCCAATAAGGACAAAATCTCTTTTGCCCAAAATGGGAACAGTAGGGCTCCTTCTTCAGGATTCATTATTGCGGATAGTACAGAATTGGTTGCTATTAATGATTTAGCCAAAGAGAGCATTGAACCTAGATGTTCGACCAATGATGACACCAATATGAACATCAGAATGCTGAATGAGATGGGTTTTTCTACTGACAATACCAGTCATTTAAAACTGTCGAGCAAACTTAATCCTCCATTACCCAGTGGAAATTTGATTGATATCTTTCATGAGTTGGTAATTGGAGATATTGATAAATTTCATATGAAAATCCCATTGAAACCCATGAATAGATCGAACTTTACACAACAAGATTGGAAAGATCTGAATGCATTGAGATCCAATACGTCCATCATCATTAAGCCCTCAGATAAGGGCGGTAATATTGTCATTATGGACATATAAGACTACACAAAAGAAACATATCGACAATTGACTAATACAGATCATTATGACAAGTTATGGATCAATCCCATAATCCAATATCAAATGACCTATCATGAAATGCTTAATGAATGGCAGATCAAAAATCTTATCGACTATGAGGAATATTTATATTTAAAAATTGAACATCCAAAAATTCCATGTATTTATTTTTTGCCTAAAATCCATAAAAATAAATCACATACCCCAGGTAAACCAATAGTTAGTATGAATCAGTCTCTGTTGGAAAACACTTCACAATATCTAGACCTGTTTCTGTGCACTTTTGTCACTGAACTACCCTCCTATTTATGTGACACTAACGATTGTTTGGCCGAGATAGACAGTATTCCGTGGCATAAAGATTATCTAATGGTCACCATGGATGTGGCCTCTCTTTACACTTCCATCAAGCATCAATATGGGATACAAGCATGTAGATATTTTTTAAGCACACAGCCCTTTGCATTTTTTGAACATAGAGACATGCTCTTGTCCATGTTGCAATTCTGTTTGATCCATAACCTGTTCCTATTTGATAATGATTGTTTTTTGCAAAAACAAGGGACGGCTATGGGTGCTTCTTTTGCTCCCACGTATGCCAATCTATATATGGGTTGGTGGGAGAAAGAGGTGGCTTGGGCTGAGGGCAACAATATATACATGGATAAGGTCGTACTGTGGGTGCGTTATATTGATGACCTTTTTATCATTTGGGATGGCTCTGATCAATCACTTTTGGAGTATATAAATATACTGAATGATAATGAGTTTAATATCCATTTGGAAACCACTTTCAGTAGAGAGACAATTGAATTTCTAGATGTTTTACTAGAAGTGAAAGATGATCGATTAGAGACCACCATATATCGCAAACCCACGGCATCCAATTCCATTCTGCATCTGTTGAGGATTAATTATTATACATATATATATATATATATATATATATTACCTACTGGCAGTCACCAGTAGGTTGTTATAGTTAGGGCCTAGTTTCCATTGAAAAAAGAGTTTGATGACTTGGCTATAAGTTTGGTGCCATTTGATGAATCTTAACAAAATGTTCCCAAAAAAGTGTGCCTAAGTGTAGTGTTTTATATGGTAGGTTTTGGGGTGATCTGTCAAGTGGGGGCCGAGAAATAGGGGAAAGTCAAAAAAAGCTTCTTTCGCATTTTAATTACGAAAGGAATTTTGAACATGACTACAGCTCAAATCACTGGATGAAATTAAACCAAATTCAGCAAAGAGGTAGCTTTTGGCTGGCATGTGTGCACCAAACATCTTGAGAGAAAGGAGAAAGCAGTGAAAAGGAGGGACAGGCAAGGAGCAGGCACGCAGAAAACGGGGTTGAGAGCAAGGAGAAAGCAGTGAGAAGGAGGGAAAGGCAAGCACCAGGCATGCACAAAACAGGACTGAAAGCAAGGAGAGAGCAGTGAGAAGGAGGGAAAGGCAAGCAGCAGACATGCACAAAACAGGGCTGAAAGCAAGGAGAAAGCAGTGAAAAGGAGAAAGGCAAGCAGCAGGCATGCACAAAACAGGGCTGAAAGCAAGGAGAAAGCAATGAAAAGGAGGGAAAAGCAAGCAAAATGCATTAAAAAATGTGGATGGAAAAAAGAGAAAGCAGTGAGAATGAGAGAAATTTAAACGGCAGGCAGCACGAAATGGGACTGAGAGCAAGAAGGCAGCAGTGAGAAAGATTAGAAGGTAAAAAAGTAGGCAGGCGCAAAAGGGGCTCAGAGCAAGGAGAAAGCAGTGAGAAGGCGGGAAAAGCAAGCAGCAGGCATGCATAAAACGGGGCTGAGAGCAATGAGAAAGTAGTGAGAAGGAGGGAAAGGCAAGCAGCAGCAGGCATGCACAAAACGGGGCAGAGATCATGGAGAATGCAGTGAGAGGGAGCAAAAGGCAAGTAGCAGCCACACACAAAACAGGGCAAGGAGAAAGCATTGAGAAGGAGGGAAATGCAACTATCAGTCACATACAAAATGGCCAGGGAGAAAGGATAAAGAATTGAGAAGGAGAGACAGGCAACTAGCAGGCACACAGAAAACTGGGATGAGAACAAGGTGAAAGCAGTGAGGAGGGAAATTCATGGAGCAGTCATGCACAAAATGAGTCTGAGAGCAAGCAGAAAGCAGTGAGGAGAAGGGAAAGGCAAGCAGCAGGCACACACAAAATGGGACTGAGATTAAGGAGAAAGCAGTGAGTAGGAGCAAAAGGCAAGCCGCAGGCACACACAAAACAGGGCGGAGAGCAAGTGGAAAGCATTGAGAAGCAGGGACAGGCAAGCGGCATGCATGCACACAACACCCTGGGAGAAATAAGAAAGCAGTGACAAGGAGGGACAGGCAAGGAGGAGGCAAGCACTGTAGGAAGCTGGCCTGGTGTGTGTAGGGAGGTACCATCTTGCCTGGCATGTTACCCCCATTTTTACTTGTGTGTATGTTTGTTATTGCCTGTGTCACTGAGATCCTGCTAGCCAGGACCCCAGTGCTCATAAAGTGTGCCCTGTATGTGTTCCCTGTGTGGTGCCTAACTGTGTCACTGAGGCTCTGCTAACCAGAACCTCAGTGTTTATGCTCTCTCTGCTTTTAAAATTGTCAAGGCAGGCTAGTGACTATTTTTCACAAATTCTGATTGCCACACTGGAACACCCTTATAATTCCCTAGTATATGGTACCTAGGTACCCGGGGTATTGGGGTTCCAGGAGATCCCTAATGGCTGCAGCATTTATTTTGCCACCCATAGGGAGCTCAGACAATTCTTGCACAGGACTGCCACTGCAGCCTACGTGAAATAATGTCCACGTTATTTCACAGCCTTCTTCACTGCACGTAAGTAACTTATAAGTAACCTATATGTCTAACCCTCACTTGGTGAAAGTAAGGTGCAAAGTTACTAAGTGTGAGGGCACCCTGTGACTAACAAAGGTGCCCCCACATTGTTCAGGGCAATTTCCCTGAACTTTGTGAGTGCGGGGACACCATTACACGCGTGAACTACATATAGGTCAATACCTATATGTAGTGTCACAATGGTAACTCAGAACATGGCCATGTAACATGTCTAGGATCATGGAATTGTCACCCCAATACCATCCTGGTATTGGGGTGACAATTCCATGCATC
Organism: Pleurodeles waltl; assembly: GCF_031143425.1. Classification (NCBI taxonomy): domain Eukaryota; kingdom Metazoa; phylum Chordata; class Amphibia; order Caudata; family Salamandridae; genus Pleurodeles; species Pleurodeles waltl. The sequence continues at coordinate 1,147,066,769 of NC_090439.1, forward strand.
CCCGGGGCTCCAGCATAGAGCCCGGGTACTGCCAAACTAACTTTCCGGGGTTTTCTCTGCAGCTACCGCTGCTGCCAACCCCCAGACATGTTTCTGCCCTCCTGGGGCCTGGGCAGCCCAGTCCCAGGAAGGTAGAACAAAGATTTTCCTCTGGGAGAGGGTGTTACACCCTCTCACTTTGGAAATAGGTGTAGCCTCCCCCAGCCTCTGGAAATGCTTTGAAGGGCACAGACGGTGCCCTCCTTGCATAAGCTAGTCTACACTGGTTCAGGGATCCCCCCAGCCTTGCTCTGGTGCGAAACTGGACAAAGGAAAGGGGAGTGACCACTCCCATGACCTGCACCTCCCCAGGGGAGGTGCCCAGAGCTCCTCCAGTGCCTTCTGCCAAGGATCGACCACTGACTGCTCCAGGACACCTGCACAACCGCAACAAAGTAGCAAGAAGACTACCAGCAACATTGTAGCACCTAATCCTGCCGGCTTTCTCGACTTTTTCCTGGTGGTGCATGCTCTGAGGGCTGTCTGCCTTCACCCTGCACAGGAAGCCAAGAAGAAATCTCCCGTGGGTCGACGGAATCTTCCCCCTGCTAACGCAGCCACTAAACTTCTGCATCACCGGTCCTCTGGGTCCCCTCTCATCTCGATGAGCGTGGTCCCTGGAACACAGGAGCTGGATCCACTTGACCCCCACAGTCCAGTGGTCCTTCTGCCCAAAGTTGGTGGAGGTAAGTCCTTGCCTCCCCACACCAGACAGTAATCCTGTGCACTATGTGAACTTCAGATGGTAGGGCTTCTGTGCACTTTTGCAAGGATTCCTTTGTGCACAGCACAGCCCAGGTCCCCCAGCACTCCGTCCTGCATTGCTCAACTCGCTGAGTTGACCACCGGCTTCGCGGGACCCTCTGTTGTTGTGCTGAGACGACCGTTGTGTTCAGCTTTCTTGTGCGCCTGTTCAGGTACTTCTGCGGGTGCTGCCTGCTTTTGCGTGGGCTCTCTCTGTTGGTGAGCGCCCCCTCTGTCTCCTCGTCCAAGGAGCGACCTTCTAGTCCTTCCTGGGCAGCACCCTTTATCTTCATCCGCGACCCTTACTGCTAGCAAGGCTTGTTTGCGGTCTTTCTGCGTGGAAACAACTCTGCATCCTCCAGCACGCCGTGGGACATCTTCTTTCCAAGGAGAAGTTCCTGGCACCTTCCGTTGTTTCAGAATCTTCAGCTTCTTCCAACCGGAGGCAGCCCTTTTGCACTTTCATCCGGGGTTTAGTGGGCTCCTGCCCCCCCGGACACTTGCGTGACTCTTGGACATGGTCCCCTTCCTTTGCAGGTCCTCAGGTCCAGGAATCCGTCTTCAGTGCTTTGCAGTCCTTGCAGAATCACCAATCTTTACTTTACTGTCTTTCTGGGGTAGTAGGGTAACTTTACTCCTACTTTTCAGGGTCTTGGGGTGGGGTATCTTGGACACCCTTGGTGTTTTCTTACACTCCCAGTGACCCTCTACACACTACACTAGACCTGGGGATCATTCGTCGTTCGCATTCCACTTTTGGAGTATATGGTTTGTGTTGCACCTAAGCCTATTGTCTCCTATTGCATTCTATTGTGTACTACAGTGTTTGCACTACTTTTCTAAGTGTTTTACTTACCTGATTTTGGTCTGTGTATATATTTTGTGTATTTTACATACCTCCTAAGGGAGTATATCCTCTGAGTTACTTTTGGCATATTGACACTAAAATAAAGTACCTTTGTTTTTAGTAACTCTGAGTATTTTGTTTTCTTATGATATAGTGCTAAGTGATATAAGTGGTATAGTAGGAGCTTTGCATGTCCCCTAGTTCAGCCTAAGCTGCCCTGCTGTAGCTACCTCTCTCAGCCTAAGCTGCTAGAACACTACTAATCTACTAATAAGGGATAACTGGACCTGGTGTAAGGTGTAAGTACCCAATGTACCCACTACAAACCAGGCCAGCCTCCTACAGGATGTTATTCCTAATTGTATTAATATATGTATAATTATTACTATGATTTCGTATTATTTTTGATTTCCTATAAAATATGTCTAAAATAGTTGAAAATTTGATGTTGAGGGATAAGATGCCTATTTTAAATGGATGGTACCCACTATAAGCCAGGCCAGCCTCCTACAGTGTGTGGTGGGAATCTAGGGTACTTACACCTTATACCAGTTCCAGTCATCCCTTATTAATGTAGTGTAGTCAGTGTCTAGAAGCCAGGCTCTCTAGAGGTAGCTGTGGATGAGCAGCCAAGGCTTATCTAGGAGACATGCAAAGCTCATGCAATACCACTGTAGTCACATAGTACTTACACACATGAAAGAAAACACTCAGTGTTACAAAAAGAAAGGTACTTTATTTTGGTGTCACAGATACCAAAAATACCAAAGAGGCTATACTCCCTTAGGAGGTAAGTAATAGACAGTTTGTATACACTAGTATGCAGAAATAGACATAAAAACAGTGCAATCAGTGAAAATCACAATAGAGAGAAATAGCCACGGGGGGAGCACAAACCACATACTAAAAAAGTGGAATGCAAAAGTCCGTCCCCCACCTAGGTAAGTGGAGTGTGTAGAGGGGAGCTGGGAGCACTAAGAAAGCCCAAAGGTAAGTACCACAACCCACCCCAGTGACCAGGAAAGCAGGAGTAAATCACTGCAAATTCCCCAGAACACCCACTTAGAAGAAATGAAGAATAATGCTAAACCGAGAAGAGACTGCAAGACACCAACAGTGGATTCCTGGACCAGATGACCTGTGAAAGAAGAAGACCAAGTCCAAGAAGCACAGCAGAGTCCAGGAAGGGTAGGAGCCCCTACCCACCAGACTGAAGGTGCAAGAGGTGAGTGGACGGTGAAGAAGGAGAGTCAGCACTGCACACAAGAAGATAAAGTTGAGTTCCTGGAGAATGCAGGTGATATCCCTCACTGGAGGGAGGATTGCAGTCAGGTTTGCATCTTCGATTCTGCCAACAAGCCTTGGCATATGCAAAACTTGTGGTTAGCGGAAAGTGGAGCTGCTGGGGACCAAGAAGTACCAGGTGGACTCTAGCCAGGAGGGTGAGTCAGAAGGGGCCCTCAGCAACACAGAGAGCCCACAGAAGCCCAGGTAGCACCCACAGGATGGGGACACGAAAGTTGTAGAAAAGGTATGCAGTTGCTGGAAGGAGCCCTGGATATAATGTTGCAGAAGGCGTCTTGCTTTTTTGTTGCAGCTTGTCGGGACCTGGAGAGTCCAGATGCAGTTTCTTCGGTCAGAAGTTGAAGTGGAGAGTGCAGAGGATTCCTGCTGGATTCTTGCAATCCGAATCTGAGGAACCACCCAAGAGAGAGACCCTAAATAGCCCTGAACCGGTGTAGACTGGTTTATGCAAATAGTGCCCTTCAAAGCATTGCCAGTGGCTTAGGGAGGCTACCCCTCCTAAGCCTGTAATACCTATTTCCAAAGGGAGAGGGTGTAACACCCCTCTCCTACAGGAAATCCTCTGTTCTGCCTTCCTGGGCTTCAGCTTCTCGAGCAAAAGGATGGCAAAAACCTGCCTAGGAGGTGGCAGTAGCTTGGGCTGCCTGGAAACCCTCAGAAGGCTGCAATGGCATTAATTGGAGTCCTCTAAGGAGCCCCCAGAGTGCACGGAATCATACAACCAATGCTTGCAAAAGCATTGGGGTATGATTCCAACATGTTTGATACTAAGGGGGTCAGAAGGCCGCCACAATACCGCCGCGGCCGCGGTCAGCCGCCACGGACATTCTGACCCACAACTGCAAAACCTCCGAAAATCCGCCATAGCGAGGAAGGCGGAGCTCTGGCAGCGGATCGTGGACAGGGTGAACGCGGTGGGACAGCATCCCAGAAATAGAGAGGACATCCGCAAACGATGGAACGACCTACGGGGGAAGGTGCGCTCCATGGTCTCGCGACACAACATCGCAGTGCAGAAGACTGGCGGGGGACCCCCACCCACTCCACCCGAATTCACAACATGGGAGCAGGAGGTACTCAACATCCTGCATCCTGATAGCCTCGCTGGAGTACACGGAGGAATGGACTCTGGTAAGTACAAGGCCAACCACTTCACCCCACCCCCAGCATGCTAACACCCACCCTCACCCCCAACCCCCCAGCACACATCCTCCCTGAGAATGTCTCCCCAGCACAACCCACCCAACACCAACCCCTGCATGCCACCCCCAAACTATGGACACCCATCACCTAAGCATGACCACTGCACATACCCATCACCCCCCCCCCACAAAACACCCTCACAACACCTCCCCCAAGGGAATGCCAGCACTGGGGGACAAGGGCACCTATAAAACGCAAGCTAATGCACACACAGAAACAATAACCATACCCTCTTACCCCATGCAGGACCCGAACGACAACACACCGGTCAGGAGGGACCAGAAATGTCCATCCCACCCCCGGAACAGGCCACTAGTGATGACAGCAGCTCTGTTGACCTGGAACCTGACGACCAGCCCGGACCATCGGGGACCTCTGGGCAGTCGGTTCCCCTCACCCAGACACAGGCCACTGCAGACCCAACCCCCTCTGGGAACAACCGCACAGCTCCCACCCAGCGGGCCCATGCCTCTGTCTCTAGGACAGGTCAAGCAGCGGTGTGTCTACCACTACAGGGCCCCCAGGGTAACCCACCAACCCAACAACAACAGGGACCTGGGGGCAGTGGGAGTGGGCACACCGTCCAGGGGACAGAGGCCCAGGGAAACAGGGCAACTCGGAGGGCTGCTGTGCGACAGGGGGGGGAGGAGAGGCCCAGGGAACCCACTCTCCAAGAGGCCTCACCACCATCATGGCTGCCTACCACCACTCACAAGAGACGATGGCGACAGTACTGGCCAGGTTCCAGGAGATCCAGGCACAGCAGGAGCAACGCTACATGGGGTTCAGCGACCAACTAACCAACATCTCAACCGCTATGGGGAGCATAGTCCAGGCCCTGAACCGCATAGAGGACACGTTTCGGGACCATGTGGCATCACACCGGGCCCCTGTCACTATCCAGGAACAGGAACAGCCTACCACCTCCGCCGGCGCTAGTGGACAGGAGGCCCCACCACAACGACAGCCCCCCAGAACCCCACCTCCTGCTGAACAACAACCGCCCCGCAAAAGGAGCCTGAGATAAAAAAAAACGACAGAGTAGGATGTCAAGTCCCCCGCCAGCATCACATACCCCCTGAAGTCCTCCCACTGTCCCACATGACCACCCTGTCAAACCTTGAACTGCCCCTGCTCCATCCTGCCACAGGCGTATGGACAATGCACCTGTGAGACTGAGAACTGGACTCCGCCATGGACATTACTCCACCCCCACCCATCACTGTTTCACCATCATGTACCAATATCTATGCACTAATAATAAATCACACATTGCACTGAAATCAATCAGGACTCTGGCTGTCTTATTTACAAATGTATGACACATTACATATCAATTACGTATTGTGAACATTGTGAATTACACATACCGAGGTAACTTAGCATTAGTCCATGGGCCAACCAAGCCGAGGTCACGCAGTGGCTCATACAGCACAGAAAAGGGAAGGGAAATTCAAACATCATGTCCATAGGTCTGGGGGGAAATCGACAAAGTTGAGATGCAGGAGGCTTTCAGGAAATGTAAAATGGCATGGGTGATCATTACCTGTGTGCTACTGGAAATACTGTGCTATTACTCTGTCCCTGTTGTCTGTGTCGTCCTCTGAGTCTTCCTCCTCTTCACTCTCCGCAGGCTCCACAGCTACTTCAACACCACCATCTGCACCATCCTCCTGCAGGAAAGGGACCTGACGTCGCAATGCCAGATTGTGAAGCATACAGCAGGCCACGATGATGTGGCACACCTTCTTTGGTGAGTACATCAGGGATCCCCCGGTCATATGCAGGCACCTAAACCTGGCCTTCAGGAGGCCAAAGGTCCTTTCGATGATCCTCCTAGTTCGCCCATGGGCCTCATTGTACCGTTCCTCTGCCCTGGTCCGGGGATTCCTTACTGGGGTCAGTAGCCAAGGCAGGTTGGGGTAACCAGAGTCACCTATTAGCCACACACGTTGTCTCTGTAGCTGTTCCATCACATAGGGGATGCTGCTATTTCGCATCACATACGCGTCATGCACTGACCCTGGGAACTTGGCATTTACATGGGAGATGTACTGGTCAGCCAAACAGACCACCTGGACATTCATCGAATGATAACTTTTTCTGTTTCGGTACACCTGCTCATCGTCTTTTGGGGGTACCAAAGCCACATGGGTCCCATCAATGGCACCAATGATGTTGGGGATATGTCCAAGGGCATAGAAATCACCCTTCACTGTAGGCAAGTCACCCTCCTCTGGGAAAATGATGTAGCTCCGCATGAGTTTCATCAGGGCAGACAACACTCTACTCAAAATCTCTGAAAACATAGGCTGAGACATTCCAGATGACATGGCCACTGTGGTCTGGAATGATCCACTTGCCAAAAAATGGAGGACTGACAAAACCTGCACCAGAGGGGGAATCCCTGTGGGTTGGCGGATGGGGGACATCAGGGCTGGCTCCAGCTGGGCACACAGTTCATGGATAGTGGCTCGGTCAAGTCGGTATCGTAGTATGATGTGGCGCTCTTCCATTGTCGACAGGTCCACCAGCGGTCGGTACACGCGAGGATTCCTCCTTCTCATCGCAAGTCCCAGCGGACGGTGCCTAGGAAGGACAACATGGAGCACAGAGTCAGCCAAACCACAGGTACGTACAGACAGCTTGCACAGTTAAAGAATGGCAATGGGTTGAAAGGCGTGTATGTGTGGCAATGCAAGGCCTAGGCCTGTGTGTCGCATTCAAAATTAAGCCATGTAGGCCCTTGAAATGGCAGCTGCCTCACCTGTGAAGTGGGACAATGGGATGTGATGTCAATGCGCTGGCGGGGCACACCGTGGCGGAGGGCGGTCGAAGACCGCGGCGCAAAGCCGCATTGGTTAACATTGAAGCCTATGGGTTTCAGGAGCCAATGACGAAGTGCGCCGGCGGTCGCGGTACGCACCGCCGCGGGCGTGACCGCCATTTTCTATCTGCTTAATCACTCGAGACCTGATCATCCACAGGAGAGGACCTATACTGCAAGTGCTGCTGTGACCTCGGTCTGGAAGATACAATGGCTGCTGCGACTGGGGAAAGGGCCCCTGCCTTCACGTCTGAAGAGTTGGAGAAGCTCGTGGATGGGGTCCTCCCCCAGTATGCGGTACTCTACGGTCCTCCAGACCAACAAGTGAGTACACCGGGTGCACATGGGATGGGCTATGCCTGTGTGGATTGGGGTGGATGTAAGTTGGTGGGGTGGGGGGCGAATGAGGAGTGCAACGCCCGACAGATGAGAGCATGTGCCATATGGCAAAGTTGGTGGGGGGGGCCAATCACATCTAACATGCAGGTCATTGATGAATTCCTCCTTTCCACCCTGTACATGTCAAATAGGTCAGCGCCCATCAGAAGATCGAGATTTGGCGTGCCATCGCCAAGGAAGTCCGGAACTTGGGGGTCCACAACAGACGGGGCACCCACTGCCGCAAGAGGTGGGAGGACATCCGCCGCGGAACAAGGAAGACCGCAGAAACACTGCTGGGATGGCCTCCCAACCTAGGAGGGGTGCCAGTCGCACCATGACCCCCCTGATGTCCCGGATCCTGGCGGTGGCTTACCCAGAATTGGATGGGCGCTTTAAGACATCACAGCAGACACAAGGGGGTGTAATATCAGCACATTCTCCTATCTTTCTGCGCAGTGGAGGCGTCTGGGTGGGGGAGGAGGGCTGTGGGTGACATTAGGCCAGGGCGCTTTCTGTAGTGTAGTCCTCTCCCTTAGGCATGGCCCTGTGCCCCCGGCCCCCACCTCGGTAGGGTGACAAGTACAGCCATTGAAGGTCCAGCATCTCCCATGTGCGCGTTTGATGTCTCTTGGCCTGTTGTCCTAGTCAGTAGTACTGAGTAGTGTACCCCGAATGCGCGGCTTAGTGCATTAGGCTCCTGTGTCTGTCCTCTCCGCCAACGGTGTTGACATTGCATGCACTCAACCTGGTCTTCTTTTTTCTCCCCCCACCCTTTCTCTTCATCTTCTTGTGCATGTGTGCATTAGCATCATCAGGCGGAGGAGATTTGGCATCGGAGCACGAGGGAGCTGCAGGACACAAGGCCCCGGTGGGCCCAGGAACAGACACCGAGGGCACCAGTGATCCGGAGGGCGAGGGGAGCACCACGACGGGGACCGCTGGTGAGAGCAGCGAAAGCGACACGTCCTCGGACGGGAGCTCCCTAGCGGTGGCGGCAACATCCGTGCCCCCCGCCTCTACAGGTACAGCCGCCACCCAGCGCACCAGCCCCGCCCTCCCAGCAGCCCCTCAGTCTTCGCTCCGTGCCGGTTCGCCCAGGAAGGCGCGCGTCTCCTTCGCCCCAGGCACCTCAGCCCCTGCCCCTGTTGCCCCTGCTGCCCTCAGTGCGGAGCTCATTGACCTGGTAAGGACGCTCATTGTTGGGCAGACGACCCTTTTGAATGCCATCCAGGGTGTGCAAAGGGAGGTGCAACAGAGCAATGCGTACCTGGAGGGCATTCATTCGGGTCAGGCTGCCCATCAACGAGCGTTCACTGCTCTGGCCTCAGCACTGACGGCAGCCATTGTCCCTGTTTCCAGCCTCCCTCTTCTTACTGCCTCCAGCCTTTCTCTGTCTCCTGTCCCTCAGCCTATCCCATCCACACCATCAGACCAGCCTGCACACACCTCAACACCCAAGAGCAGCTCATCCAAACACAAGCACCACAGATCCCACAAACACTCACCCAAGCAACACCCAGATGCAGACATGCCATCAGTCACTGCCACCCCTGTGTCCCCCTCCTCCTCGTCTCCCTCCTCCCTCCCTGTGACGTCTACACTCACACCTGCATGCACCCCAACATCAGCCAGTGCTTCCATCACCACCTCACCCTCCAGTACAGTCCACACTCGTGCAGTCACCACCCCCACTGCCATTTACACGTCCCCTGTGTCCTCTCCCACTGTGTCTGTCACCCCCTCTTCCAAGACACACAAACGCAGGCAGCCACCCACCCAACAGCCATCCACCTCACGACAGCCTACAGCACCAGCCCCTTCACCCAATGACAGCACCCCAGACTCTCCTACAACCACCTCCTCTACCTCCACTTCCATCTCCACTTCTCCTACCTTTTACCTTGGCCCTAAAAAACTTTTCCTGGCTAACCTTGACCTCTTTCCCCCCGATGAGCTCCCCCATCCATCTTCAAAGAGTCCCAAGAGCACCGCAGCCACCACCAGCCCAGCTTCGGGTGTCACTGTTGTGCATGGGCTCTGGAGCCCACCCTTTGCCAGCAGTGACACATCCATCAGCAGCAAGGACACGTCCAGCCCCCCCCCCCCCGGCAAGAGGGCCCGCAAAAACAAGGGCCGCCGTGCGAGGACCGACAGGGCTGCCCCCAAGGAGCAATGTGCGGCCACTTCACCACCCACACCATCTAGGGGAGGCAAGGGCCCGAGAGCCCCATCAAAGGAGCGGAAGGGCAGCAGGAGCGCGGAGAAGGTGGACCCCATATGCCACATCCCAGCTGGGAAGGAGGACACTAAGGAGGCCAGGAGTCCGTCCCCGAAGGGTCCAGAAACGTCACGGTCCGAGGGCGACTGAGCCGGGAGTCCAGGCCAGGTCTGGCTCCCTTGACCTGCTGGATGAGCACCGCTGAACCGGGCCCGCGGGGCAGAAGAGCACCGCTGAACAGGGCCCGCGGGGCTGAAGAGCACCGCTGAACAGGGCCCCGCCGTGGAGATAGGCACCGCTGAACAGGGCCCGTGGTGCAGAAGAGCACCGCTGAACAGGGCCCCGCCGTGGAGATAGGCACCGCTGAACAGGGCCCGCGGTGCAGAAGAGCACCGCTGAACAGGGCCCCGCCGTGGAGATAGGCACCGCTGAACAGGGCCCGCTGTGCAGAAGAGCACCGCTGAACAGGGCCCGCGGGGCAGAAGAGCACCGCTGAACAGGGCCCCGCCGTGGAGATAGGCACCGCTGAACAGGGCCCGCGGTGCAGAAGAGCACCGCTGAACAGGGCCCGCGGGGCAGAAGAGCACCGCTGAACAGGGCCCCGCCGTGGAGATAGGCACCGCTGAACAGGGCCCGCGGTGCAGAAGGGCACCGCTGAACAGGGCCCCGCCGTGGAGATAGGCACCGCTGAACAGGGCCCGCGGTGCAGAAGAGCACCGCTGAACAGGGCCCGCGGGGCAGAAGAGCACCGCTGAACAGGGCCCGCGGGGCAGAAGAGCACCGCTGAACAGGGCCCCGCCATTCTCAAGCACCGCTCCGCTGGGCCCTTCATCTCAAGCACCGCTCCGCTGGGCACCGCTGTCTCTCCACCTCTCCGCTGGGCCCTTCTTCTCAAGCACCGCTCCGCTGGGCACCGCCGTCTCAAGCACCGCTCCGCTGGGCCCTTCATCTCAAGCACCGCTCCGCTGGGCCCTTCATCTCAAGCACCGCTCCGCTGGGCCCTTCCTGTCATGCACCGCTCCGCTGGGCACCGCCGTCTCAAGCACCGCTCCGCTGGGCCCTTCTTCTCAAGCACTGCTCCGCTGGGCCCTTCATCTCAAGCACCGCTCCGCTGGGCACCGCCGTCTCAAGCACCGCTCCGCTGGGCACCGCCGTCTCAAGCACCGCTCCGCTGGGCCCTTCCTGTCATGCACCGCTCCGCTGGGCACCGTCGTCTCAAGCACCGCTCCGCTGGGCCCTTCTTCTCAAGCACCGCTCCGCTGGGCCCTTCTTCTCAAGCACCGCTCCGCTGGGCCCTTCCTGTCATGCACCCCTCCGCTGGGCACCGCCGTCTCAAGCACCGCTCCGCTGGGCCCTTCTTCTCAAGCACCGCTCCGCTGGGCACCGCCGTCTCAAGCACCGCTCCGCTGGGCCCTTCATCTCAAGCACCGCTCCGCTGGGCCCTTCATCTCAAGCACCGCTCCGCTGGGCCCTTCCTGTCATGCACCGCTCCGCTGGGCACCGCCGTCTCAAGCACCGCTCCGCTGGGCCCTTCTTCTCAAGCACCGCTCCGCTGGGCACCGCTGTCTCAATCACTGTTTATGGTTCACTGTGCCCACCATGCCTCCTCCTTGACCAGTGGAGACTGTCATCCACCTGATGGACTGTGGCTTTGCACTCCCCAGGATGGTCCAGTGGGCAGCCCACCCACTGTAGAGACATTGAGAGACTGTGGCTTTGCACTCCCCAGGATGGTACAGTGGGCAGCCCACCCACTGTAGAGACATTGAGAGACTGTGGCTTTGCACTCCCCAGGATGGTACAGTGGGCATGGTGGCTCCTCGTGGATCTGGCGTCGTGGACTCATGTGGCTGTGGTGCCCCCCCCTTCCCTTCCCCCTGAGGTGCCTGTAGTTTTTACATCTGATGCCCCTGCAGTGTTCTCTCCAAAGGACTCAGGTCTCCTGTGTGGGCTTTGCCCTTATTTCTCAAGACTTTGGCCCACGGACATGATGAATTCGTAGGATGTGCAGGACTTGGTACTTCAGTTATACACTGATGTGTATGTCATTAGTTTTGTTGTGAATATCTTTCATGGTTGTACGATAATTTTCTGGAGCTTTTTGGTACATAAATATTTATTCCAAATTTGATTATGTCCTAGCATTTTTCAGGGGTGTTTGGGTGGTGTCACTGTGACTTGTTGCTCTGCATTGGTGTGTACATAGTTGGGGGGGGGGCACATATGTGTGTGCCCGTAACCTTTCGTCCTCCCCCTCCCGTGTGTCGTAGGTGCAGTACTCACCGTTGTCGTCTGCGCCGGACTTCGTACTCGTGGTAGATGAGAAGGTAGACGAGAGCAGGTAGGATGTTTAATTCGGGTTCCATGCTGTCCTCCTTCCTCCTGGAGTGCGTAGTGGTGAGCGTTTTCCCGTCCGTAGTCTGTTTCCGCCGTGTTTTTATCGGCGGTGCTCCCGCCCCGGAAAAGGTGGCGGATTGGTGAGTTGGAATAGTGTGGGCGGTACATTGGCTGCCGCCTGGCTGTTGGCGGTGACCGCCGCGCTGTTTGTTTGTACCGCCGTGGCGGTCGGAGTGTTAAAGTGGCTGTCTGTGTTGGCGGTTCCCGCCAGGGTCAGAATCCCATATTTTTTACCGCCAGCCTGTTGGCGGGTTGGCCGCCGCTTTAACACCGACCGCCAGGGTTAGAATCACCCCCTAAACATGCCTATGTTCGGAGTTACCATTATGTAGCTGGACATAGGTATTGACCTATGTCCATACACAGGTAAAATGGTGTTCCCGCACTGACGAAGTCTGGGAAAATGGTCCTGGAGTTCGTGGGGGCACCTCTGCTAGTGCAAGGGTACCCTCACATACAGGTACTTTGCACTCTGTCCTCTGGACTGGAAGGCCTGCCATAGGGGTGACTTATAAGTGACCTGGTGCAGTGAAAAATGGCAGTGAAAGGGTGCTTGCACCTTTTCATGCTGGCTGCAAAGGCAGTCCTGCAGAACCCTTTGCTTGGGCTCCTTATGGGTGGTAAAACATATGCTGCAGCCCATAGAAATCCCCTGGAAACACAATGCCCTGGGTACCTAGGTACCATATTCTAGGGACTTATAATGGGGCACCAATGTGCCAATTTGTGGGATGATATACAGAGTTTTTGGGAGAGAGAGCATAATCACTGGGGTCCTGGTTTGCAGGATCCCAATGAACACAGTCAAACACCCTGACATCAGGTAGAAAAGGGGTTAACCATGCTAAGAAAGAGGGTACTTTCCTACAAGCACAAAACGGGGTTGAGAGCAAGAAGAAAACAGTGAGGAGAAGGGAAAGGTAAGCAGCAGACATGCACAAAACTGGGCTGAAAGCAAAGAGAAAGCAGAGAGGAAAAAGGCAAGCAGTAGGCATGCACAAAATGAGGCTGAAAACAAGGAAAAAGAAGTGAGAAGGAGGGAAAAGGCAAGCAGCAGGCATACACATAATGAGGCTGGGAGCAACAGGAAATCACTGAGAACAAGGGAAAGGCAAGAAGCAGGCACACACAAAACAGGACTAGGCGCAAGGAGAAAGCAGGGAGAAGGAGGGAAAGACAAGCAGAAGTCATGCAAAAATCGGGGCTCAGGGCAAGGAGAAAGCAGTGAGAAGGAGCAAAAGGCAAGCAGCTGGCACGCACAAAACGGGTCTGAGAGCAAGGAGAAAGCAGTGAGAAGGAGGGAAAGGAAAGGAGCAGGCACACACAAAATGGGGCTTAGAGCCTGGAGACAGCATTGAGAAGGCTTGAAAGTCAAGGAGCAGGCATGCACAAAATGGGGCTGAGAGCAAGGGGAAAGCAGTGAGAAGGAGGGAAAGTCAAGGAGCAGGCATGCACAAAATGAGACTGAGAGCAAGGAGAAAGCAGTGAGAAGAAGGGAAAGGCAAGCAGCAGGCATGCAGAAAATGGGGCTTAGACCAAGGAGAAAGCAGGGGGAAGGAGGGAAAGGCAAACAGCATGCGCACAGAAAACAGGGCTAAGAGCAAGAAGAAAGCAACAAGAAAGACGGAAAGGCAAGCACCAGGCATAGATAAAAACAGGGAGGTGAGCAAGGAGAAAGCAGTGACAATGAGAGAAAGGCAAGAAAGAAGCAGCACAAAACAGGGCTGAGAGCAAGGAGAAAGCAGTCAGAAGGAGGAAAAGGCAAGGAGCAGGCATGCACAAAACGGGGCTGAGAGCAAGGAGAAAGCAGTGAGAAGGACATAAAAGAAAGCCACAGGCACGCACAAAGGGGGTTAAGAACAAGGAGAAAACAGTGAGAAGGCGGGAAAGGCAAGCAGCAGGCATGAACAAAACAGGACTGAGAGCAAGGAGAAGTCAGTAAAAGAAGGGAAAGGCAAGCAGCAGCCATGCACAAAACAGGGCGGAGCGCAAGGAAAAAACACGGAGAAGGAAGGAAAGGCAAGCAGCAGGCACGCACAAAATGGGACAGGGATCAAGGAGAAAGCAGTGAGCAGAAGCACAAGACAAGCAGCAGCCACACACAAAATGGGGCTGAGAGTAAGAAGAAAGCAGTGAGAAGGAGCAAAGGGCAAGTGAGCAGACATGCACAAAACTGGGCTGAGAACAAGGAGAAAGCAATTAGAAGGACGTAAAGGCAATGAGCAGGCACGCACAAAATGGGGCTGAGAGTAAGGAGAAAGCAATGAGAAGGAGCGAAAGGCAAGAAGCAAGCACACAGAAAATGGGACTGAGAGCAAGGAGAAAGCAGTGAGAAGGCGGGAAAGTCAAGCAGCAGGCATGCACAAACTGAGACTGAGAGCAAGGAGAAAGCAGTGAAGAGGAGGAAAGTTCAAGCAGCAGATAACCACAAATTGGGGTAGAGAGCAAGGAGAAAGCAGTGTGAAGGAGGGGGATGTAAAGGAGCAGGCACAAAAAAACAGGTGTGGGGATCTAGGAGAAAGCAGCAAGAATGAGAGAAAATCAAGCAGCAGGCAGCAGAAAATGGGGCTGAGGGCAAGGAGAAAACAGTGAGAAGGAGGAAAAGGCAAGCAACAGGCATGCACAAAATGGGTCTGAGACAAGGAGAAAGCAATGAGAAAGAGGGAAAGGCAAGCATCAGGCATGCAAATAAACAGGGAGGCAAGCATGTAGAAAGCAGTGACAATGAGAGAAAGGCAAGCAAGAAGCAGCACAAAACGGGGCTGAGAGCAAGGAGAAAGCAGTGAGGAGAAGGGAAAGGTAAGCAGCAAGCACACACAAAACTGGGCTAAGAGCAAGGAAAAAGCAGAGAGAAGGAGAAGGGCAAGCAGTAGGCATGCACAAAATGGGGCTGAGAGCAAGGAAAAAGCAGTGAGAAGGACTGAAAGGCAAGCAACAGGCATGTACAAAACAGGGCTGAGAGCAAGGAGAAGTCAGTGAAAAGAAGGGAAAGGCAAGCCGCAGGCACGCTTAAAGTGGGGCTGACAGTAAGGAGAAAGCAGTGAGAAGGAGGGAAAGGCAAGCAGCAGGCATGCACAAAATTGGGCTGAGATCAACGGTAAAGAAGTGAGCTGAAGGAAAAGGCAAGCAACAGATATGCACAAAACAGGGCTGAGAGCAAGGAGAAATCAGAGAGAAGGAGAGAAAGGCAAGCAGCAGACATGCACAAAACGGGCCTTTAGAGAAAGGAGAAAGCATTGAGAAGGATGTAAACGGAAACACCAGGCACACACAAAACTGGGCTGAAAGCAAAAAGAAAGCAGTGAGTAGGTGGGAAAGGCAAGCAGCAGGCATGCACAAAACGGGGCTGGCAGCAAGGAGAAAGCAGTGAAATGGAGGGAAAGGCAAGCAGCAGGCACGTACAAAATTGGGCAATGATCAAGGATAAAGCAGTGAGATGGAAAGGCAAGCAACACGTACGCACAAAACAGGGCAAAGAGCAAGGAGAAATCAGTGCCAAGGATAGAAAGACAAGCAGCAGGCATGCACAAAATGGGCCTTTAGAGAAAGGAGAAAGCATTGAGAATGATGTAAACAGAAACACCAGGCACGCACAAAACAGGGCTGAAAGCAGGAGGAAAGCTGTGAGAAGGGGGAAAGGCAAGCAGCAGGCATGCACAAAACAGGGCTGAGAGCAAGGAGAAAGCAGTGAGACGGAGGCAACAGACAAGGAGCAGGTACGCAGAAAACGGGGCTGAGAGCAAGGACAAAGCAGTGAGAAGGAAGGAAAGGCAAGCAGCACAGATGCACAAAACTGGCCTGAGAGCAAGGAGAAAACAGTGAGAACAAGAGAAAATCAAGCAGCAGGCAGCAAAAAATGGGGCCGACAACAAGGAGAAAACAGTGAGAAGGAGGAAAAGGCAAGCAGCAGGCATGCACAAAACAGGGCTGACAACAAGGATAAAGCAACGAGAAAGACGGAAAGGCAAGCAGCAGGCATGCAAAAAAACAGGGAGGCGAGCATGGAGAAAGCAGTTTCAATGAGAGAAAGGCAAGTGAGAAGCAGCACAAAACAGGGCTGAGAGCAAGGACAAAACAGTCAGAACCAGAGAAAGACTAGGAGTAGGCATGCATAAAATGGGGCTGAGAGTCAGGAGAAAGCAGTGAGAATGAACGAAAGGCAAGAAGCAAGCACACAAAATTGGGTTGAGATCAAGGGTAAAGAAGTGAGCTGAAGGAAAAGGCAAGCAGCAGGCATGCACAAAACAGGCCTTTAGAGAAAGGAGAAAGCATTGAGAAGGATGTAAACGGAAACACCAGGCACACACAAAACTGGGCTGAAAGCAAAAAGAAAGCAGTGAGAAGGTGGGAAAGGCAAGCAGCAGGCATGCACACAACGGGGCTGACAGCAAGGAGAAAGCAGTGAAATGGAGGGAAAGGCAAGCAGCAGGCACGTACAAAATTGGGCCGTGATCAAGGATAAAGCAGTGAGATGGAAGGGCAAGCAACACGTACGCACAAAACAGGGCAGAGAGCAAGGAGAAATCTGTGAGAAGGAGAGAAAGGCACTCAGCAGGCATGCACAAAATGGGCCTTTAGAGAAAGGAGAAAGCATTGAGACTGATGTAAACAGAAACACCAGGCACACACAAAACAGGGCTGAAAGCAGGAAGAAAGCTGTGAGAAGGGAGAAAGGCAAGCAGCAGGCATGCACAAAACAGGGCTAGGAGCAAGGAGAAAGCAGTGAAAAGAAGGAAAAGGCAAGCAGCAGGCACGTAAAAAACAGGGCTGAGAGCAAGGAGAAAGCAGTGAGACGGAGGCAACAGACAAGAAGCAGGCATGCACAAAACACAGCTGAGAACAAGCAGAAAGCAGGGAAAATGAGGGAAAGGCAAGCAGCAGGCACGCTCAAAACGGGGCTGACAATAAGAGAAAGCAGTGGGAAGGAGAGAAAGGCAAGCAGCAGGCATGCTCAAAACGGGGCTGACAATAAGAGAAAGCAGTGGGAAGGAGGAAAAGGCAAGCAGCAAGGCATGTAAAAAAACAGGGCTGAGAGCAAGGAGAGAGCAGTGAGAAGGATGCAATAGGCAAGGAGCAGGCATGCACAAAAGGGTGCTGAGAGCAAAGAGAAAGCATTGAGAAGAAGGGAGAGGCAAGCAGCAGGCACACACAAAACAGATGTGAGAGCAAGGAGAAAGAAGAGAGAAGGAGAAAAAGGTAAGCAGTAGGCACATACTAAATGGGTCTGGGAGAAGGCAGTGAGAAGGAGGGAAAGGTAAGTAGCAGGTACGCAAAAGCCAGGGGTGGAGAGGGGCAAGCAGATAGCAGTGAGAATGAGAGAACGTCAAGCAGCAGACATGCACAAAACGGGGCTGAGTGCAAGGAGAAAGAAGTGAGAAGGAACGAAAGGCAAGCAACAGGCATGCACAAAACAGGGCTGAGTGCAAGGAGAAAGCAGTAAGAATGAGGGAAAAGCAAGCAGCACGCACACACAAAACTGGGCTGAGAACAAGGAAAAATCAGCTGGAACAAGGGACAGGCAAGCAGCTTGCACTCACAAAACAGAACAGGGCTGAGGGCAAGGAGAACACAGTGAGGACTAGTGAAAGGGAAGCACCAAGAAGGCACAAAATCCCCATTTTTTGCATGCCTTCTCCTTGCTTTTCCCTCTAAGGCTGTGCTTGGCATGTGATTGGATGCACGCACAAGGGTTAGATGCATGCAGAGGTCCAGTCCCTCCAGTCAACCCCCTTGGTGCATTTAATAAACCATATAAATGTACTGAAAAAAACTAAGTTACCGGGGCATTATAGTTAGGGAATTAAAAAAGATAATAACCTTACAAATTCAGTAACAAAAACAAAGATTACAGGGATATTGTAGTTAGAAATTAGAGTGAAACAACCTTAGAAATTCACTAAAAAACTAAAGATTACAGGGATGTTGTAGTTTGGAAATAGAATAAAAATACCTTACAAATACACTGAAAAACCCAAAGGTTACAGGAACGTTATAGTTAGGTACTGAATTTACTCACACAAAACCATAGAAATTCAGCAGTTGTAGTTACTGGCCCTACCTATAACTTACGCCCCCTCAATGCACTGCCTGTGGCCTCACATATTACATTACTCATGACATGGTCAGGGACATCACTGATGACATCACTGATGACAACCTAAATTACATCACTGACATTTTCATTCCAGTCTGTGCAACAGTAGAGAAAGTTTTGGACTTCGGAGGAATAACATTTACTATTCCTACTCCAGTCTACTTTACAGTAGGGAAAGCATTGGACTTCGGAGAGGTAAAATGTACTATTCCAACTCCAGTCAGTGCAACAGTAGAGAAAGCACAGCATGTCAGAGGGGTTACATTTATTATTCCCACTCGAGTGAGTACAACAGTAGGGAAAGCATTGGACTTCGGAGAGGTAATATTTACTATTCCAACTACAGGTTGTGCAATAGTAGGGAAAGTGTTGGACTTTGGAAGAGTTAAGTTTACTATTCCCACTCCAGTCTATGCATCAGTAGTGAAAGTGTTGGTCTCCAGAGGAATAATGTTTACTATCACCATTGCACTCTGTACAGCAGTAGAGAGAGTTCTTCACTTTAAGCACATAATGGGGGTCATTACAACCCTGGCAGTACAGGACCGCCAGGGCTGAAATGACGGAAGCACCGCCAACAGGCTGGCGGTGCTTCCCTGGTTATTACGCCGCCGCAGTCGCACCACCGGGGCCGGCGGTTTCCCCCCACAATGGCCCGGTGGTAGTAATCCGCCAGCCCAGGGGATTACGAGTCCCCCTACCGCCAGCCTTTTTCCTGGCGGTTTGAACCGTCAGGAAAAGGCTGGTGTTACGGGGAGTCACGGGGCCCCTGGCATGGGCAGTGCAGGGGCCCCATGAGAGGGCCCCATGCGGCTTTTCACTGTCTGCTCTGCAGACAGTGAAAAGCGCGACGGGTGCAACTGCATCCGTCGCAATGCCGCAACACCGCCGGCTCCATTTGGAGCCGGCTCCCATGTTGCGGCCCACATCCCCGATGGCCCAGTGGGGATGTCATAATGGGCACTGCGGGAGTGCGGCCACATTGTCGGCCACACGGCGGTTACAACTTGGCGGGCGGCGGTTGCTGCCCGCCAATGTTGTAATGACCCCCTATATATTTTAATAACCCTATTAGCTGGCAACAAATTTAAAACCCCTAATATAAAAAAATATACATATACATTTGAAAAACAATTACAACATAACTATTTACATAATTATTTTAAGAAATATTAATATTAAATGAAACATGTTATTAATGTATTATTTATTTAAAGTCCCACACTACACTGCCACATACTTAGCAGCCCACACTTAAAATATAATTAAACTTAAAAAGCATAACACAATTAACATGTTAAGTAATCAATACAATTAATATTAATACATGAATAATGAATTGTTAATTAATTATTGCATAAATAGTGTCCTACTCTCCTCTCCTACTAACACAACAGCCCACACCTAATATACAATGGAAAAAATAGAACTATAACTATTAAACAGTTTATATAATTATAAATCAATTCAATATTTGATTAAATATTAACAGTTCATTGGTAATTAATTATTACTTTAACTTCCCACCCTATCCCCCTAGAAGCCCAACAGCCCACACCTAAAATGTATGCTAAAAAATATAATAATTACAGAATTTAGTTATTTAACAGAAAATTAAATAATTAAAAACAAATTATTAATTAATCATTAATCAATTACTTAATAAACTTCCCACCCTATACCCCTACTAACCCAATAACCCACACATAAAACATTACTTACAAAATATAATAATTACAAAATTTACACGATTAATAATAAATTAAATGGTTTATAATAATCAATTATTTCTAAATTAACTTCCCACCCCTCCTACAAATCCAGCAGCCGGCACCTAAAATATAATTAAAAAAATATAATTATACAATTTACATAATTAATTGTCAATATTTAATTCATAATTATTAATCAATTACTTAATTAACCTCCCACCTCAAACCCGAACAAACCCAACAACCCACACCTAAAATATAAATTAAAAAATGTATTTTCACAATTTACATAATTGACAACTAAATAATTAATAAATTAAAATGAATCGTTTATTAGTTATACTTAACTTCTCACCTTTACCCCTACTCACCTTACAACCCGCTACACCACTATAATTTACCATTAACAAATGCATAAAAAAATACATAACTTCAAATTACAAACTATTTAAAAAAATATTCTCAACAATTATACAAACAATATATAAGGTATGCAATTAATATATCAAGTAAAACATAAAGACATTTAAAAAACAATATGTTTTACAACTATATTTTTGAAAACAATAATCTTGAAAGGGATATTACTTACCAAAAAAAAGAAAAAGTTGATGTTTTGGTCAAGGATATTTGTAAATGACGATAGTTATGTGTCACGATATTACAAACTCACTATTTCTGTAGCTTGATATTTAAAATCTGATATTTTGTCCAGATACCATAAGAAAGAAGGCCTTTTGAAAACATCCCTCTGCTTCACCTGCTAGTATGAAAAAATCCACTGGTCCTAAACTCAGCATGTAGTGTACATTTCAGAAAGACATGGATTTCTTTGATACCCATTTTCATTCTTTATACCATTTGAATTGCTCTATACTTGGTACACAATAAAAAAACATTGTAAGGTGAAGCTCAGTTTTTGGGTGTGGGTACTTCAGGTCCTTGAAAAACCTACCAACACTATGGCCCTCATTATGGTTTTGGCGGTCAATTTCCCTGACCGCCAAACCCGCCACTAGACCGACAGTGCTGGCGGACTGCAGACAGCCATACTATGAGTGCTGGCACGCACCTGCCATATTTGTGGTGGAAAGTCGCCAGCATGAGTGCTGGCGGTCGGTGGTGCAGATGTGGGCACCACCACAGCAGCAGGACTCCGCCTGCCATATTACAAGCGTAATACGGCTTGGCGGAGTCCTGCTGGCGTGGTGGTGCTGGTGATGCAAGACCGCCAGGACCCATCCCCTCCCGGATGTCTCTTTTTCACTGAGCACTTTTTTTCCTATTTTTTCCAAATAACTCAAATTTTGGTTTTATTTTGGCTCCAGGGGAATCCACAAACCCTGGTTACTATCAGAATCCCCATGATGTTTGAAAAAAAGGACACACATTTGGTGTGGATGTCTTCAAGGGAAAAAAAGAGGAAAAAAAATGTAATGGAGGCCTAAGCGCAAAGTATCCCAAATGGGCAAAAAAAAGGGATGAAAAAGCTTGAGCATTTATCCTCTTAGCTGCTGAGCCTTTCCCCCACCAGTGCTGAGCCCTTTTTTGGCTATTTGGGGTAGTTTGCGCTTAGGCCTTCATAACTTTTTGTCCACATAAGCTATCCAAGCCAAATTTGCATCCTTTTTTACCAACATCCTAGGGATTCTAAAGGTACCCAGAGTTTCTGGGTTCCCCAGGAGGAGACCAAAAGGAGGAGGCCAAAATACACCTAAAAGTTTTTTTCTTTTTTTAAAATGGAAAAAAAGGGCTGCCAAAGAAGGCTTGTGGTTTTTACCTGAAAATGACATCAACAAAGGGTTTGCAGTGCTAAAATCACCATCTTCCCAGCTTTCAGGAACAGGCAGAGTTGAATCAGAAAACCACAATTTTGGCATTTTACTGGGACATACTTCATTTTTACTATTTTTGGTGCTTTCATCCTCCTTCCAGTTAGTGACAGGAATGGGTGTGAAACCAACACTGGGTCCCGGAAAGCTAAGGCCCATATTTATACTTTTTGACGCTAAACTGCGCTAACGCAGTTTAGCGTCAAAAAGTTTTGCGCCGTCTAACGCCATTCTGAAGCGCCATGCGGGCGCCGTATTTATGGAATGGCGTTAGACGGCGCAATCAGACCGGCGCTGCCTGGTTTGCGTGGGAAAAAACCACGTAGACCAGACAGCGCCGGCGTAGGGGGAAAATGGCGCATGGGCGTCTTAAAATGGGGCAAGTCAGGTTACGTCGAAAAAATCGTCTTAACCCGACTTGCGCCATTTTTTAACGACGCCCATCCCCCATCAACATGACTCCTATCATTGTAAAGATAGGAGTCATGCCCCCTTGCCCAATGGCCATGCCCAGGGGACTTCTGTCCCCTGGGCATGGTCATTGGGCATAGTGGCATGTAGGGGGGCACAAATAA
The DNA here is from genome assembly GCF_031143425.1 of Pleurodeles waltl. Lineage (NCBI taxonomy): Eukaryota > Metazoa > Chordata > Amphibia > Caudata > Salamandridae > Pleurodeles > Pleurodeles waltl. The sequence goes on from NC_090439.1 coordinate 1,147,088,943, forward strand.
GGCCCCCCTATGCCACCAAAAAAAAATATAAAAAATAAAAAATTATACTTACCTGAACTTACCTGAATGTCCCTGGGGTGGGTCCCTCCATCCTTGGGGGTCCTCCTGGGGTGGGCAAGGGTGGCAGGGGGGGTCCCTGGGGGCATGGGAGGGCACCTGTGGGCTCATTTTGAGCCCACAGGCCCCTTAACGCCTGCCCTGAGCAGGCGTTAAAAAGTGGCGCAAATGCGCCGTTTTTAGCCACGCCAACTCCCGGGCGTCTCTTTTGCCCGGGAGTATAAATACCACGTAAAGGCCTGGGAGTCATTTTTTAGACGGGAACGCCTCCCTTGCATACCATTAACGCAAGGAAGGGGTTCACGCTAAAAAATGACGCACATTCCGGGAACTTTGGCGCTATTCGCCTCTAACGCCATAGTATAAATATGGCGTTAGTTGGCGTTAGTTTTGCGTCGAAATTGCGTAAAAAAAAACGACGCAATTTCGGCGCAAACGGAGTATAAATATGGCCCTAAGTGTTTCTGAAAAGTAGACAACATTCTGAATTCAGCAAGGTGTGTAGATCCTACAAGGTTTTCCTACAGAAAATAACAGCTGAAAAAACAAATATTGATATTGAGCTGAAAAAAACAGCCATTTTTCTCAGCGTTTTACTCCGTAACTTTTTCCTGCAATGTCAGATTTTTTTAAAGCAATATACCGTTACATGTGCTGGACTCTTCTGGTTGCAGGGATATATAGGGCTTGTAGGTTAATCAAGATCCCTAGGTACCCAGAGCCAATAAATGAGCTGCAACTTGCAATGGGTTTTCATTCTATACCGGGTATACAGCAATTCATGTGCTGAAATATAAAGAGTGAAAAATAGATATCAAGAAAAACTTTGTATTTCCAAAATGGGCATAAGATAAGGTATTGAGCAGCAGTGGCTATTTGTCCATCTCTAAATGCCGGGGTGCCCATACTAGCATTACAGGCCATTTCTCAAATAGATGTATTTTTTACACACTGTCTTACATTTGGAAGGAAAAAATGTTGAGAAAGACAAGAGGCAATAACACTTGTTGTGCTATTCTGTATTCCCCCAAGTCTCCTGATAAAAATGGTGCCTCACTTGCGTGGGTAGGCCTAATGCTCGCGACAGGAAAGGCAATATGGACACATCACATTTTTACACTGAAATCTGATGTGTTTTTTTAAAAGTGCCTAGCTGTGGATTTTGGCCTCTAGCTCAGCTGGCACCTAGGGAAACCTGCCAAACATGCACATTTTTTAAAACTAGTCACCTAGGGGAATCCAGGATGGCCTGACTTGTGGGGCTCTGATCACCAGAATCCTTTGCAAACCTCAAAATGTGGCCAAATAAACACTTTTTCCTCACATTTCGGTGACAGAAAGTTCTGGACTCCGTGTGGAGCCACAAATTTCCTTCTACCCAGCATTCCCCCAAGTCTCCTGATAAAAATGATACCTCACTTGTGGGGGTAGGACTAGTGCCCGCGGCAGGAAATGCCCCAAAACACAACGTGGACATATCACATTTTCACAAAGAAAACATAGCTGTTTTTTGCAAAGTGCCTAGCTGTGGATTTTGGCCTCCAGCTCAGCTGGCACCTAGGGAAACCTAGCAAACCTGCACAGTTTTGAAAACTAGACACCTAGGGGAATCCAAGATGCGGTGACTTGTGGGGCTCTGATCAGGTTCTGTTGTCCATAATCCTTTGATATCCTCACTATTTGGAGAAAAAAAACACTTTTTCCTCATATTTCAGTGATAGAAAGTTCTGGAATCTGAGGGGAGCTACAAATGTCCTTCCACCCAGCATTCCCCCAAGTCTCCCGATAAAAATGGTACCTTACTTGTGTGGGTAGGCCTAGTGCCTGTGACAGGAATAGATCACATAACGGTCAATGTTGGTACTTACATGAGGCAACTGTTGACCCTGGGGTGATCCATTCCTTACGCAGGCACTAGGTATAGGCACTCAAGTGGGGTAGGGTTTTTATCAGGACAGGTGAGGAATCACTGGGTGGTAGGAATTTTGTGGATCGCAGCATATTCCTGTAGTTTGTGTGACAGAAATGCAAGAAAAATATAGTTTTTATTCAACATTTCAGATTTGCAGGGTATTCTGGGTAAGAAAACTTTGGGAAATCCACACAAGTCACACCTCTGTGGACTCCCCTGGATGTCTAGTTTCCAGAAATGTTTGGGTTTAGTATGTTTCCCTATATAGCCGCCGAACCCAGGACCAAAAACACAGGTGCCTGCCTTACAAAACCAGTTTGTTTTGTGATAGATAATTTTGATGTCTCCACAATACAATTTGGGCAGTGGAATTCGGGGCTGAACTAAATTGGGGAGCTCCCAAGAGAGCAACCTCTCTGTGCTTGCCCCCGCATTCACCTGCTCTCTGGGTTGGGCTAACCCACTATTGCCCTGTTGCACAGACTGTGCTTGCGACAACAACAGGACTGCCCTCATCACCTCCCTCATAATGGGACTCCTCCAACTGAAAAATCACTCCCAGAGTCTGCGCCATTGTCCTATCCCTCAGACGCTGTCTCAGTATCTGCTGTCTCAGTCTCTGATCCTATGTCAGCAGAAGTCATCCATCAAGATGCCATCTCTGCTATTGGCTAAACTGTTGCTCTAAAACACTAGCCAACATAGACAGTCACAAAATTGCTGGTGTGTGTGTGTGTGATACATAGAGGCCACCTTACCTGTGCTTCAAACACCTTGTCACATACCATTCGACAAAGTCTTTAGCCCCTCCTGCGCTCAGTCCAACAATCATTATTGGTGCTCCCACTCCCACGTCTTCCTCCTGGGATTCCCTCATTACCACCCAGCAAACGTTCTCTTCATCTCTCCGTAGCCACCCCCCCACCCCGCACATACATTTCATTTGTATTATAGCACAGGTAGTGGCTGACTTTACTAATGTACTCAGCTATTTACATAAAATACAGATTTGCTCTTTGCAGTAGTCATATAAACCTTTTGCACTTCTTTATGGCACTAAAACTGCCACTAGACAAAAGTCTGATCCTTTTGTAGCAGAAACATAATCACAAGACTTACTTGACTTCTTTATTACTGCTTAAAAGCTACAGTTGAAATGCGTCAGTTGAAGTATGTGCACTGCTTTGAAGACGCAAGCTGCAACTGCAAGACAACTGGTGCTAAATATATATATATATATATATATATAAATATATGATATATATATAAATATATGATATATATATAGATCACTTTTATATGTGGGTCTGGTTTTCCTGGGGTCCGATTGCAGCCCCCAGGGAAACCACACATGCACTGACAAAAGTGATATATATATATATATATATATATATATATATATATATATATATATATAAATCTATCTACATGAATTGATATATCTGTATATACATCTCTGTCTCTCTCTCTCTCTCTCTCTCTCTCTATATATATATATATATATATATATATGTTCTTAGGTAGTTGTAGGGTTTACTTGGGGGTCATCCTGCCTATGGGCGACTACTTGTCAATTTTTTTATTTTTGTTGTTGTTTTAAATTAGCCCTTGGGGGTTGCGCGATCGCACCTCCCCAGGGGGCCCCAACATTAAAATGTTAAAATAAAAAAAATTGCCCCTGGGGGTGGCGCGATCAAGGAATCCCAATATAGTATTTTCAAAATATGGCCCCGTGGGGGAAGGGGAGGCCCATTTCCTAGGTGGGCCGACCACCCCAAGTGAAATCCCTGGTGTCTAGTAAAATATGGCCCCACAGGGGGTCGCCCTGCCTACGGGTGACCCCCTGTCAATTTCCTTTAAAAAAAAAAAAATTGCCCGTTGGGGTGGCGCGATCACACGCGATCGCGCCCCCCCAAGGAGCCCCAAATTGTATTTTCAAAATATGGTCCCGTGGGGGGGGGCAGGCCCGTTTTCCTAGGTGGGCTGACCCCCCCAAGTGAAATCCCTGGTGTCTAGTGGCGTTTCCTGGGGCCAGGAAACGCATTCAGGAAGGCCTCGTATGAAAGGGGATAGTCTCCCCTTTCATATGAGGCCTTCCCGAACATGGAGAAGGCCGTTTGGGGCCGTTTTCTCCATCGGAGCAGGAAGCGGTCCTATGGCCGCTTCCTGCTCTGATCGGGAAAACAACACTGTGACGTCAGCGCGCCTCGTGGTGCGCTGACGTCACAAAGGGGCGGGTGGTGGGCGGGGGGAGACACAGACCCGCAACTAAATAGCTAAATAAAAATAAACACAGATACTGGAAGTGCTCATAACTTCAAGAAACAAAAGTATTTATGTTGTTACCTTGACAGGGCATCTTCTAGAAAACCATAATCCTGGCTAACTAGATCCACAAGCAAGTTAAAATCTTGATGAACAGCCCTGGCTTGATGGAAGAGATCTTTTGGCACAGGAGAGGGAAGCAACACAAATGGACAGTAAGTCACCACCTAGGGAGAGAAATGCAGAAATACATGTTTTCTTTGCAGATACTTGAGGAATTAATGAACACATCACTGCAATAATCAAATGATAATTAATATTTTCTCTAATCGATACATCATAAACATATTGCAGAGATTATTGCTAAAGAGGGGTTAGGAGGTATCAGATGGACAAACCAATTATTGTCTCCTTCTTCTTTAGGTCCAATGCAAATATATAGAAATGCATCATACCCACTACCAGATGGGCTAAGTTGCATATGATGGCACCATTCTTAAACCAAAGCCATGTTTACATGCAATAAATGCAGAAGCAACTGCTTCTTAAGCAATGTCAGAGATGTGGCAATGATATTGGTCGCTGATGGCCTTGTGCTGCTTGGATAGGTATCCCTCAGCAGGGGATGTTTGTATTTGAGGGCTGGATCAAAGTTTTCAGCACTATGTTTGCTGATAAAAATGTATGGAAAACCTCTTATGGTGGTCAAGGTGAAACACACCAGAGTAGGGACCCATGACCAATGAATGGGGATCTTCACATAGTTTCAAGTGTCTGTGTCCTTGAAGACAAGGGTCCTTAAGTTGGAAAATGGAACACTATGTGGTATGGAGACTTGTGAGGGCTAGAGATGCCAAAATGGCATTGTTTCTCAGTTCTCTACTAAGAGCTGCACAGACCTAAAAGAGGACGCTGAAAGCTGTGCATCAGGTTTGTTATGGTTACAGTTAGAATCATGGGCCACAAGAAGAATCCTCCTTGGAGACAGATTGACTTATTTCAATTGTTATCCTGTTTTTATTTATTTTTTCAAAATGGACAGATAGTTAATCAAGTGTGTGGTGTGTTGTACAAGTTTGTATTGAAGAGTGTCCTGCTCTCATGGTATCTGGGTTTTGTATAAGTAGAACCCTGTATGTGGGGAAATCTGCACCCAAATGTCTTTGGCGTGGGAGAGCTGGGAGATCTGCTATACCTAGGTGGCAGATCGGGGTGGAATATATTTATTGAGTAGCCAGGGGTGCAGCCATGGAAACAGTGAACTATCACAGATTGCCAGAATCCCGGGAGTGAGCAAAATCTGATTTTAGCATCAGACACCCAAAAATATAAGTGAGCAGGGTAGTTCTGAAGCTTTTCTAAGTCAGGAATGTGAGCCCAGCTTGCACGCAGTATGGAGTATGGAGTAGACCATCCATGAGGTCACCCTGCCAGTACTAAGGCAATTGTATGAGAAAGAAACAAGCAGGATGAGAACATTTCAGAACAAATGGTGAAAGGTGTAGATGACAGCATCAATCTTGGAAATAAAAGTAATGTCATCAAGTAGCACCAGTTCTGACAGTCTCAGAATAATATTCACCTGATTATTAATGGAGTAGCCAGGGGTGCAGCCATGGAAACAGTGAACTATCACAGATTGCCAGAATCCCGGGAGTGAGCAAAATCTGATTTTAGCATCAGACACCAAAAAATATAAGTGAGCAGGGTAGTTCTGAAGCTTTTCTAAGTCAGGAATGTGAGCCAAGCTTGCACGCAGTATGGAGTAGACCATCCATGAGGTCACCCTGCCAGTACTAAGGCAATTGTATGAGAAAGAAACAAGCAGGATGAGAACATTTCAGAACAAATGGTGAAAGGTGTAGATGACAGCATCAATCTTGGAAATAAAAGTAATGTCATCAAGTAGCACCAGTTCTGACAGTCTCAGAATAATATTCACCTGATTATTAATGGAGCAATAGTCTGAGTTCTGATACATTTGGTACATGGGAAAAAAACGCTGAGGAGAAAGCCCAGTTAATTCTGCAAATGGTTTTAGGTCCCTTCAAGGCTATAAGACTGATAGATCAAGAGGAACTCTCAGTTATGACCCCATAGGGTCCCAAATTTCAGAGGTCCATCTCTTAGAACCGACCCATCATGGTCATGATATTTGGAAGGCCATCAAACTGACTGAAAACAGGGCCTTAAAAAGCAGGATCTGAAAACTGATATTCAGGGTTTAAGGATAACATTGCCAGTAAAGTTAGGACTAGCAAAGCATTCATATTATTCCAGAGTCAGGACACCTGGATGAAGCCAGAGGAGACATCCATGTACTCTAGGGGTACATAACGGAAACCTTGGGGACAGGGATGGTAAAAATGCCTATGGTGTAGATTCTCGGGTCATTCTAGCTTCATAGCCTGCACAGTACTCATAACTCCTCACTCCTTTAAAATGTGTTCCATGAAGAATATCAGTCATATGGGCTTTGCTGTTTGGTCAGCACATGATCCTCTCCTGTCAATCAACAGTTTTTCTTTTCATCTCTCTAAGCACAGCAACTCTGGAATTGATGGCCTCTTTCCAGTTGTTGAGGGAGACAGCAGCAAACAGAACCCACACTAGAAAAACACCTCTCTTTCTGTGATGATGATGCCAGGCTCTTCTTTCCAAAATTCAGAAAAAACAAACTCCTCTTTCATGGAACCAGTATTTATCCACATTAGTAGCCATTGGGAGAAAGCCAGAGCTAAGCAAAAGTTTAGCTCTATTCAAATGACTAAACACTTGTCTGACAGACACACTTTCCATGCTCTTCTGTCCTACCCAAGATCGTGTGGCTGGTAGCAGGAAGAAAGGCTAGTTACAACCAGGCTAGCTGCTTTCTAGCTTGTACCCAAATATTGTCAAGCAAGACACAATAAAGACAGGTTGCAACACAACTGTTAGGTTTCAGACTAGATTTAGGCTTCTTATATGACTCTGGTGCTGTCTATTGTTAGCAAGACTCCTACTTGTAGACACGGTACCACCTAAACAGCAAGCAATGCATAGTAAGCAGGTGTCTTCAAGAAATGTTTCATGGGAGGAAAACCCCGCGCAGGGCAAATATATTCGTAGATAAAGAAAAAGGTCAAAGATGAATGCCAGGAACTACCTACTCAAGATTGAGTGGAAGGATCTGGAATCAAGAGACTTGCTGAAGTCTGAGGAAAATCCTCTGGAAAAACAATGAGACAAAAATCTAAAGCAAGTGGCAGGGATGGCAGTGAAAACACTACTGACTGCTTTGCCGTACACCTTCTCCTGACATTAAACAACATTTAATACCTTTAATACTGCAGAAAGAGGAAGTGGTATGATATCAAAGGAAGTAAGGGACCCATCTTGGATTGGGAAGCAGTTATAGGAATTCACTTGGCCCATCATCTTGGGAATGATCATATAGTCCATTTTAGCCTCTTGCTGGGAAAATGATGGGGCAGACAAGACAACAAGGAGGATTCAAATATGTACGTAAATGGCTTTCTAAATAAGGATGCTTTCTCAAAAACATTTTGCTCCTAAGATATTGCTTGCAGATGTTTAGAGTTTTGAATGAAAGAGTTGGGTGTTTTTGACATCCTAGACGCACAGTGACAACAAAAGATGGCGAGTTGAAGGTTGTAACATTCACAAAGGGAACCTGCAACCCCACACTGGCATTTTAAATTCATTTTTAAAATTTGCTCATGGTTACTACCAAGTTCAACTTGGTGGTAATAGCGATTCCTTAATGCCCAATTCGCATTAAGGAATTGCTTCATACATGTGCTTTAGAAATCGCAAATAAGGATTCCTTATTTGCGATTTCTTATTTAGAAAGTCGCAATTTGCGACTCTCTAAACAGGGTCGCAATTTTAAGGAATCGCTATTTTAGCGATTCCTTAAAATTGCATTCAGAATGCCTTTGATGCATTCTGAAAGGGCTTTTTGCATTCACAAACGGGCATTCGCACCGTTTGCGAATGCAAAAAGCTTTGATACATCTGGCCCCATGTACCTAATCAATGTTTGAAAAGCAATGTCTGCATTTGGAAGGAAGGGCACATCCAGTCCATATAAAACACTGGTTTTCAATGTCCTGGACACGTGACCTGGTAATACCAGCTCACCTGCGATTATTTCAGTTCAAATACTTCCACAGGATGTATTACACCTCTGTCAGGTTATGGAATTGAATTGAACTGAATTGGGCATTTGTAAAGTGCAATTGTCACTCCCAAGGGAGCATCCTGGTGCTATTGTGGGGCAAGGTGAAACCCATCTGCTTGATACCAGAGATTTGGACTAGAAAAAAGAACTAATACCTTAGAGAATGAGGGAGTAGGAATGTCTAACAGACTTTTGCTGCATTCTAAAAACAGAATCCAAATCTTTAAATCCTAAGTGGCTAGAGAGAGAGTTTTGGGGCCTGGTGCCTAAAACAGTTTTTGCCCCCTCTAGTTCTCAATCTGAATGAGGCAGGGTTGAGCATATTGGCTTGTGAGTACCTCAAGGTTTTACTCATAACATAATGAGTGAAACTTGATGTAAGGAATTTCAGCCGGACTGCTTTATAGACTCTGAAGGTCATTAGGAGAATTTTAAAAAGGAACCTCTTGTGGTCTGGCAACCAATGCAGAGCTTTCAAAGCTACTTAAGCAGAGAATCTTCTTGACAGTTTAAGAAGTGCTCTGGCAGCTGCATGTTAGACAACCTGATGTTTTTGCACTGTTTAGAAGAACTGGCATACAGACTATTACAGTAGTCCAGCCTAGAATTAATAAGCGCACACACTGCCGTTTTTCTAACTGTTAGGGACAGAGAATCAAAAAATTTCCTCAAAGATTTTATTAGATTAAAACATGTCCCTGTGACAGGAAAAGCCTAAGGACGAAACAATAATAGGGAGTCAAATTTTACTCCAAGGTTGCTGATGACCTCCACTGTCGCTAGGGGAAGAGGGGCTAAATCGGGCAACCATTCAGAGGGAGTAAAATTGTTAGACTTGCCCAACAACATGATCTCGTTTTTTTCAGTATTACATTTTAGATGGTTTCTTGTATCCACAGAATAATTGCAGTTAAACCATTTTTAAAGTTCAGCTCTGATCCGAGTGATGCTTTATCCAGCGATAATATCAACTGGGTGTCAACTGCATAAGAAATGGTAGGAGCCAATTAGATGTTAAATAGAGCCGGGCTTAATGATGAGCCCTGCGGGACACCTGACATAACTGTGGTTTCTTCAGAAGAGTAAGGGTCCAACCTAACCATTTGTCTGTGATCGGTAAGACATGATTTTATCCAGGAGAGAGCTGGACTGGCAATCCCATATTCTCTACTGTGATGGAGCAAGATATCATGGGAATGGTGTTGAATGTTGCGGATGAGTATAATAAGAGAAGCACCTCATTCTTTTCTGCATCCAACGTCAAGTTTAGAGTGTCCGTAACTTCCAACAAAGCAGATCTGGTGGAATGCTTAGGACGAAAACCTGACTGCCATGGGTGAAGTACATTGGTGTTTTCCAAAAAGCCATTAATTGGGTATTAACCAATTTTTCAATTATTTTACTCATTGCAGGCAGCAATGAAATTGGGCTATGTTGTAGGATCTGCCAGGGGGCTTTTTCTTCAAAGGTTTGACCACTGTTAACCTCCAATCTGCCCGTACTTCTACTGTGACTAAAGCATTATTCAAAATATTGTTAATCACATGGTTGACTACGTCCACAATGTTATAAAGGACCTGGTAAAGGCAAGGATAATTTGGTGATCCTGATTTACAAGACAAGTTGGCCAGGTGTGACTAGGCAAGCAAAATTGTTTGGAAGGCTAAAAAAGTTCCAGTCCCTGCTTGTAAGGGCTCCTCAATCGCAGCGTCAGTCATTGAAAATGCAGTGGTGTACAATCACATTGAATAGGTCGTACATTTTCCTTGAAACAAGAAGAAATCTGGTCGCATAATGCTTGGGAGCACAGAATCTCTTTTTCTAATGCCCTAGGTTTAAGGAAGGAGGAGAAACTTGAAACTGAGCGTTTAAACAATTTGCTCTTCCTCAATTTGAGTAGAGAAATAAACATTTTTTTACAGTTTTAATCTGCTTGTGATAAGCATTTAGTGGCATTTTAAATTGCAACAAGTCTGCCAGGTTATAGACCTTACACCATTTCCTTTCTAATTCCTTACAAAGCAAATGTTTATCTCCTAGGGCCTGATTGAACCATGGGGCAGGGGGTATAGATTTGGGCATTTTCTTTGGGGAATTACTGTTGATAATACAGTGGCTGTTTGAGATATCCACTTATTAAAGGATTCCACATTATCAGCAAATTCATTTTTGTAAAGTGGTGGTAGAATTAGATAAAGTTATCAAAAGTCTGGGATCAATTAGCAGCTTACCCCACATGTGAGTGGTGAGGGGCCCAAAGTAGGAGCCGAGAGAGGAACATATCCTTGCTTCAGATTGACTTTGAAAGGGATTAAACATATGGTCTGACCAGCTCTGTCAGATAGGAGCATCCACTAGTAAATTAGGATTGTCAGAACAGATACAATCAAGAGTGTGACCTGCCTCATTTGTAGGTACTGCAACCAATTTGTGCAACCCTAAGGTGCGTAAAGCATCCGACTAATTAATTATTTCAGGGTCATTGGAGCATTATAAATGAAAATTAAAGTATCCCAGGATGGTGAAGTTAGTGTACTGAAGCACCAGAGGAGCTAGGGCTTCACTCAGAGAGGCCAGAAAAGTAGATCCTGAAAGGTGTGGGCAGTAAATTAAACCAGAAGCAAAGGACTGAGAGGAACTAAGCCTAAAACAGAACTCTAAACTTTCAGCCACTTCTAAGGAGCTAAAGTTGAAGGTTTTACACTGAAGGAAGGCTCTAAAAATAATGGAGAGACCACCTCCCCGAAGACCAGGCTTATCCTGCCTGGAGATGATATATCCAAGTGGGAAGGGCAAGGGCAATATCATAATTGCGCCAATGTTTTAGCCAGGATTCAGTGATAAATCAAAAGTCTACCTGAAGATCTAAAATGAGGTTATACACTTCCTAGGAATGTTTGCTAAGAGAGCTGGAATTAATGGAACCAGCCTGCATCATACTTGTTTTATGAACCGGCACCACCGCTGGTGGTGGCGGGTCTAGTGCCCCAAAGCAGTCTTTACATTTAATACAAGAGACAGGGCCCTCAGTGTCAAATAACAAGATGATGGTGTCACAATACAAGGTCAATTTGAGACAAGCTTTTAAAAAGTCAGATGACATAGAAATAAAAGATAAGCAGCATGGCTGGCGCTGGTCACGGGCGGGCACAGACGGGCTTGCCTTTAGCACTACATGTCTGCGATACTGGCCAGTTCAAATAAGAATCCCTAGCAAAAAGTCTAGAGCACCCAACACCAAAATGACAGCTCTAGAAAGGATGGGGCAGGGCAATTTCTCCTAGTGTCTTCGCTGTGGTCCAGCTAGACGTCATCCAGGTAAACGTTCCTTCATGCATGTGGTCTTGGAGTGCTGGATGATACAGGGGTACTGAACTCGTTATTTTGTAACTTAGAGAGGGTAATTGGTTTCCTGATAGACTGTGGCCCTAAACTGGCACTCATGATAATTTTCTCTGGATGGGAAGGGAACAGAGGACAAAAGCTGTTTGTGGGGATTGGCTGTATGTTGGCTACATGAGACATAGCAGGCTTAAGGAGGCCCCCCAATTTCAAAGTGGTTAAATGGGATGGATTATTGCTTAATGGCTGAGGAAGCAGTATTTCAGTCCAGGAGTTGCCTACAAAAGTGCAACCAAATCTGGGGACTGAGGAAAGAGTACAACAGAATTCCCTGATCTGGGCATTAACAGCAGGCTTCAGGGAAGACATGGGTAGCATGCCATTGATGGGTACCTGGGATGGGTGAACTTTAAACAAATTGTGATTCATAATGTTAGTTACTGCAATCGAAAAGAGATGTCATGTGAATGGGATGTGGTGTGAGTTGGTGGTACATTGTTCATGTATTGCACTAATAAACTCTTGGATAACCTAATAAAAATAATTAAAAAATAAAGACAGGCATGTTCATTTCTAAAACAGACCGTTGAGTTTTTTTTTGCAAACTTACAAATTATATGTGATCAATTTTAACTTTATTTTTCAGTTGCGCACAATAAAAAGTCAGACAGGTGATCTTCGTATTGGAATGCACCCCATGGATCTCGAGGAATGCCAGATTTAAGCTTATTCATTGTTGTGTCTTGCACAGAGTAGACATCATACCTAAATGTATCAATCTCATGCACCCTGCAGCATGGGCTACGTACCCGAGATACAACATTATGGACACCTGCTAGAAACACCTGGCAGGTTTTAAGATCTGATGTCGCTTCTTATGATGTTACTTTCTGTGGGGTAATGGGATATGAGGCCATTTCTTTTGATGTTACTTCTGCTGATGGAATGTGAGGAGCAGTGATGTCTCACACCATGATGTCACATGCATACTGCCCAGCTTTGTTAGTAACCTCCTTCTGTTTTTTAGGACTTGTACTCGGGTCAACAATAACATGCACTTCTTTTACATTAGATTTCACACTGTAGTTTCTGGCGTTTCATAGCACTGTAAAGAACAAGTGTGGTATTAACTCATTTAATGATGCATATGGTTTAATCTGCAGAAGGATTAAAGGTTGAATCAATGTTGCTGGGATCCCAACATGTGAACTTCATGGTGCACAGCTCGCTCAGCAGCAACATCTTAACCAACTGTACTATTGTGCAACTGCATCCACTGAGCAGCACGTGGTGCCCAGTACTAGTAGTTATATAGTATGGGCTTTGCAAGACATAATAGACATAATTGAGGTGAACTGATTATTTGAATCCTGGTGCTAGAATAAAAGGCGGTTCCGCATTACATGATCTATTACTTATGCATTTATTTTACCCACACATGTGCTGTGCATCCCCTTGCCGACCCTAAATCCCACACATCTGTCTGCCGGTCACTCACGTGCGCACACGCCCTCCCCCCCCCAATTTGCCTCATGTTGGTAGCATCCACAACCTGACTCCATGCTCTGCTCTTTTATTTGTTACCTTGTGAGAATTGTTAATTTTACAGGGAAGGTGACAACCAGTTCAAAGTCAATCTAGGAAATGAGAGACGACTTGGTGTTTCTTATCAGTGTTTCCTATCACTCCAATTGGGATTTCAATTCATTTTCGAAATAGTATTTGCTCGATCCAAGCTAGAACTTGTAACAGCACTTCATTTGATAAACACTGACATGGAGTTACTAGGAATGACCACATTTGAGAAAACTCTTTCGGAGTGAGATTAGCCACTTACATTCATTAAGTCCTTGTTTGCCAGTCAAATGAAGTTTAGAATACCTACTCCTGTAAAAGGGTTTTGCTAAGTGCTTGAAACAGATGCGATCGGCCCATTTCTGCACTTCAAAGGGAAACCTATAGAAGCCTCTCCCACTTCAAAAGAAGGCCCATGTATAAATATTGGACCTCAGACACCACCACTTGAGTGCACTTCTGGACCTGTGTAGACTCTGCCAGGAAGAACTGCGGTGCTGCTGAAAGGACTGCTGCTTTGAATGACTGCTGCTATGCTGTACTGACCTGCTGCCTGCTGCCCTCTTTCCTGGGTGAGGACAACTGGGCCTGTATCTCTTGAACCCTGGACCCTATAGTGACTCTAAAGACTAGTTGGTTGGCCTCCTGACTAGAGCCTTAGGGACATAAAGCTCCAACAACCTTGACCCCAGCATCTGTGAGTACTACCCTGCCAAGAGGTGCAACCGTAGTCCTGGTCCCTTGAAAATGGGCCTGAAGGTGCTCTGCCAGCCCACCTGTGGATCTAGCAAAACCAATGCAGCCCCTCTGCTCCACTGCACAACCCAGAGCAGACCCAACACAGTGCCTCTGCGGCAAGGATTCTCCCAGCTCAAGTACTCTGCATCAACTTTGCAGCCCTCATCAGAACCACTGCTGCTTGAACACCTCCCTGATGCAGGCCTCAAATTGCAAATCTCTCCTCGATGGTAGCCTCAACGATGATGCAGGTTCTCACAATACAGCCTCACAGCTCATCAAAAGCGATGCATCACCTTGGCTGCGCAAACATCATCAATGCTGGACTTCGCATCACAAACCCTTGTTGATGGGATCCTCTATGATAATGCAGGACCTCGCATCACAACTTCTCGGAACGACACATAGCCTTGGCTACGTAACACATTCTTGAGGCGGGACCTCACAATGTTCCGCAACTAGGATTTAAGGTACTCTTGTTCAGAGGGCATAACTGGGTCCCTGTAGCCAGTCTGCACATCATCATGGTTGGCCTGTACTTGTGACTGTGTTCAGGTGCGGCACGACCAGATATACAGAGTTGGCACTTTGTGCTTTTTGGTGCTGTTTTCACTGAAATCTTTAGACCTGCATATCTCCGGTTCTACTGAATTGATTTTTGCCATTTTGGTTTTATTTTATTAAAATCTACTCAATCATTCGAATGTGATAAGGGATCCATTTTTTTGTGTGCTTTTATTTGATATCTGTTTGAAGTGTTGCACAAATAAATTGCACATTCCCTCTGAGTTAAGCCTGACTGCTCTGTGCCAAGCTACCAGAGGGTTGAGCACAGGTTAATTTCGGGTTTGCTTATGACTTTCACCCTGACAAGGATTGTGGTTTCTGCTTGAGATGGGTTTCACCCACCTTAACCAGTAACGCTGTTTCTTACAGTGAGATTGTGAGAGACCAAACTTGATTCGGAGATGGACAAGAGCAGAGACAAATTGTAGGCAATACGATCACTGATGACTTTGTGGCTCCTACAAATGCCTCTAATCTTGAAGAAAACATCTGCTTGATATGGGGGCCCCACCATGGATACTGTTGTTGCTGTTTGGGAACACTAAAGATCTACAGGGCTAAATGACTCAGATAGATGGTGCAACTGTGGCCAATAGTGAACTATCACAACTCTTAGTAGTTGTGCTTGAAATCTACCTAAGAAGGATTCACACTGGTGTATAAGACTGAAGCCTTCATTATGAGTGTGGCGGTCTGAAGACTGCCACACTCACGGTGGTGTCTTAACGCTGTCGGGCCGGCGGTGAAGACTGCCATATTATGACTGAGTTGGCTTGGCCTAAGCCAAACTGCCACAACGCTGCTGATACTGCCACAGCGGTTGGACCGCCGGGCAAGAGGTGAGCACCTCCGGCCCGGTGGCAGCCATAGGACTGCCGGCCGTATTACAAGCAGGCACACTGCCAGGCTTTTTGTGGTGGTCGGACCGCCATGAAAACCCTGGCAGTAATGTACCCAGGGAGAGGAATCCCCATTCCTGTCACCGGTACGCGCACACCCACTCATAAACACACTCCCTAACAAACACCCCTTCTCACTCGCACACACTCATACAAACACCCCTACTTGCATGCCTCCCAATACACACACCTACTCACTCGCACCCTGACCCAACTCCCTCTCCTCCACTTCCATTCAGACATTCACACCCTCCACGCACACATACATACATACATGCACTCACGCACACCCATACCGCTACACATACACACATACACCACACCCATGGACACAACACATCCCCTCTCCCTTTGGGACGGTCCACCTACCTGTCTGGGTGAGGTAGTTGTCCGGGACGGGATGAGTGTCTGCATTTCCACTGCCAGCACCGCAACACTGTGCATTAGCCGCTGTGCCGTATTACGTCTCGTAATAGGGCAGGCGAAGTCCTTTTGGCGTGGCAGTGCTGGCCTCTCACCCGCTGTCGGTCAGGCTGATAGTGTCGTATTTCTGCCATTAAATGGACAGAAATCATTGGTTGAGTCCTAATACGGCGGTCTTCAGACCACCAACATTAGCAGTCTTTGGGCGCCCGCGACAACGGCGGTCTTTCCAAAAGACCACCAAAGTTGTAATAAGGGCCTGAATGTGTGTTGGTAGCTGTGTTTGACCTTTATGTGTTTTTGGATTAAGGTGGCAGAGCAGCATTTAAAGTTCTGGAACTCTTTTCTGCTTTTAAGGCTTTAACACAGTACCTGACCCTTTTCTTCTAGACTGTCTTTTAACATTGAATGTAAAAGGCAATGTTTTAAAATGGTTAGAATATTTTCTGATAGACCAAGATCAAGTAGTTTCTATCCCTACCTTCTGCTCTACTTTCAAGAAACTGTCATTTGGGGTCCTGCAAAGCTCTTCTCTCAGTTCAGAATTTATGTGACTCTAGTGAATGGCACACTTCATAGATTCAGCTTTTCCTTTTAGACCTCCATCAGGTACACCCAACTTCTCATTATTCTAGATGTGCAATCTATTGTCAACCAGACAGACTTCCAAAACTGTCTTAAGGCTTTTACTACCAGGCTAGGAAGCAACATATTCAAACGTAGTGCCAGCGAAGCAGGTTTGTGCATCTGTGACCCATCTAGTCTCTGGTCTAGTGCCAGGTTGCACCCTATACCCACCTTTAATATTGCAGCCCTCAATCCTTGCTTTACTTGTCCCTCTCTCAAACCTGGGGCAAGAGAATTCATTTTAAACAACTTTTTCTGTCTGAAAACCTTTAACATAAATCTTGCTTGTTCCCACTCAGATGTAGGAAAACTGTCAACCAAGTGTCCACAATTTCTAACATAGGTTATAGAAATGCCTTGCAATTAGGCCTTTACATTTATTTAAAATGTAGCTGCATGACTTCATGTGTGATTATCATGATACCACCATATTTCCAATCACCCACTGAAGCCCTACAGGCGTCTGGTGTCAGAAAAGGAGTAATTTTAAATGGAGACAGGAGTAAGCTTCCTTCAAGTATTATAAATTATTTGGCAGAGGTTTTCAAAACAGTTCAATCTTCAGGCTCTTGACAAAATTGTCTCCCTGCGTTTTGCCTGAGCTTGGTGCTGTGAGCAGTTTTGGAGGGAAAGGACCAGGGCTTTTCAGGATGTGAATGGAATGGAATATAGCACGTCTGTGGTACCAAGTGAAGAAGAGAGAGCAGAGGGGCACCACAGAAGAGGTGAATCAGGGAAAATAGGAGGCACCAAGCAACTCTTACAGTGGATGGAGCCTAAAGGGGACATGGTATAATATAGTTGGGAGCACCCTATACAGCAGGAGGATGGGATGCCTCTCAGCAGCCAATGGAAAGATAAGAAGGAGCAGAGGAGAAAGAAGGACAGTGTATGAAAGAGGAACCAAGATGGACAGCTGAAGACATGAGATTGCATAATCTCTCCCCTCCTCTAGTGCAGGAGGAAGTTATTCAGAGACATGTGAATAGAAAATATTCTGGCTTCTAATCTGCAAGCTCTACAACACCTTCCCTGATCGGAGCAATCCACAGGCACTCCCAGGTGAATAGTGTCCCACTTTCTGCTACGTTAATTTCAAGGGAAAGGTATTAACAGACTGCACATGGCTTGGAACACTTGACGCAGTATTAGAGAAGTGCCCTGAGGATGCAACAAGTGTTTGTGACCCTTTTGGCACTTCTGTATTACACAAGGGGGCATTGGTGCTTTGTTAGTACTGACTGCATAGGTGCACTATTTCTCTTGCATAATCTCAACTTGAGGGGGTGTTGCCACATTTGAATGGAGGTGTGACCCTATGTAATGAGAGAATGCATTCACCCTGTGCCCTCACTGTATACAGAGGCAGGTGTAGGGGCAAAGAATCATTCTCAGGGTGCACCAACTGTGCACAACTAAAGGAAGTGCACATATTTTGTGCCCTCAACGGCACCCCTTTTGGAGGGGGGAGGTCAGGATCCCAGCTCTCTTTCCAGGCATCTACCCCTCAGGTTGTCTAGTCACACTTTGCACCTACCAGCCGGAGGATCCCTGCTCACTCTTGAAACTGGAACTGGTTTGCCTCTGGCATTGATAGACAGACAGGTGGTTTCAACCCATTATCTAATTTCCACAAATGTGCTGCCTCCAGTGCAAGCACAAGCTTGGTTCTGCACTAGGATTTACATTTTCTGGGATCAGGAACACAATTCATCTCAGTGACAGAGGTACCCAATAAAGGTTCACCGCAGAGCCGACCAGGACTATCATAAGTAATCGGGCCACAGATTGAGAGGCTTCAGGAAACTGAGATCTTGGCACTCTGCATTGAACTTGGTTGAAAAAGAGCAGATGTCCCTTGCGTTACTGTTCTTTAGAGTGATGTTACCTCAGATGTGTTGGGTTGTTCTTCAGTTCTTCTTACAAATCCTTGAAGCAAAGCAGCATCAACTGCAACTTGAATGATTTCTTCAACTAGCATCTGGTCATCTAAAACATCATCCCAAACTCCTGACATTGTGGCTGCACTCTGAAAGCAAACAAAATGAATTATTGATTTATGAGTGTATCATGCTACTAAGCAGCAACAAGCATCAGAGAACCTAAGGTGGCTCTCACTAGTATGGAGAAGAGCAGCAGAATTAAGAGAAATGTGACACCATGAGCTCCAACTCCAGTAAGAAGGAGAAACATGGATTTTCAAACAATAACTCCCTCTGCTATTCAATGTAGAGCTGTTTCACACATTTGTTGCTTCTGGCTGGGATTTGCAACATGCAGATCCTTGGTGCAAACTCAAGTGCAAGCTACACTTGTGCAGATGGACCTTTCGTCCCTGGCTGAGTTTTGGCATCAATAATATATCAATGTCAGTGAAGCACATTCGGTACGACAAGGATGCCATAGTAGTAGATTTGAAAACCATAAGATTTATTGGCAGATTAGCAAAGTTTCAAATTCAAATCATTCAAATTAAGAGAAGCATTGGCCCACCTCCTCGTGGCTAATGATGTTTGCTATACACTAGGGTACCATCAATAACCTACTCATACATTTATTCTCAACACTTTAGAGAGTGGGTACTTTGATGTAGCCCCAGACACCTGCCCCACATAGGGCTGCTGAACACACATTTGGAGTTATAGAGAGTTACAATCTGAAAAGAAGGTCTATGGCCCAGTTTACGGGTAAAACTGAAAATCGCTTTGATATTCCTTGCCATTTGCTGGGTCTTAAAATTAAGGTGAGTATTCCATAACATGGAAGAGCTCACATGCATACCTAAATAGCAAAGATTCTTCACCTTATTAATAATAGTGCCCCCCATTTGTACATTGTTTAGACTTAGTATTTCGAGGGCCACATGTCATAACAAATGTCTTAGAATAGTTAACTTTCAGATCAAGATCCAGCATAAAATTTTAAAAAAGGTCCAACAGGCCTTGTAAGCCATTTGCAGTGCGAGCAAATAATACGGTATCGTCTGCATATAATAAAACTGGGAGCAATCTCTGGTCCATCTTTGGTACATCCTTCCCGTATTTTATCAAAAAATCGTAAATCCCATTTATATATATAAAAAAAAAGAAAAGGGGCTAAAATACATTCCTGTCTTACTCCCCTAGTTGAGGGAATGGGGGAGGTTCTCTGACCAGATGGGCCAAACTGAACTGACACCTTTAAATCCGTGTGTAGGCGCTTTATGAGCTCCGGTAGGGTCGCATCACACCCCAGGGTTCCCATAATTTGCCATAACTTCTCTCTATTTACCAGATCGAAGGTGCTAGTTAAATCAATAACTGCCATATGAATGGACTCCTTTTTGGCAGTTACGTATTTACTAAGAATAAGATGCAAGTTTAATACTTGCTCAACTGTGCCTAAACCAGGTCTAAAACCAAATTGAATTGGAGATAAAATCTGTGCCTCTGTCACCCAGTCCTCCAGGCGAAATAAAATCACACTGCCCAGAATCTTGGCCGTAGAATCAATAAGAGATATTGGTCTATAAAAAGAAGGATCTTGTCTATTGCCCTTTTTGAATATAGGAGTAATCGTTGCCAATTTCCATGAGGAGGGTATATTAGTTTTAACAACGCTTTTTAGCAATTTGTGACTATTGGGCCCCAAAGATTAGGCATAGATTTAAAGATGTCAACAGGAATTCCATCAGGGCCAGGAGCCTTCCCAAGCCTTGATCGATTAATGGCTCCAAGGACCTCATGGAGATCAAATGAAATATCTACGGCATTTGTATTAGAATCTATATTAATCTGTTTAGTAATATTATCCTCCTTAATCAAAATATCATTGTCTGGGTAAAATACTTTTCTAAAATGATTAAACCATTTACTATCCGAGAAATATGAGTGATTTACCACCTTCCAAAATGATGAAGTGTCCTTCAAATCAGTGGCAGCCAATAGCTCTTCCCATGCCTTAGTCCTTATTTCTAATTTCCTTTTTTCTAAAGTGGCCTTATACTCGGCCCTAGCTAATTTAATTAGAAAGCGAGAAGGAGGAACTATTTTAAGGACTTCTTTTAATTTTTTATGGGCAGTTGAACACAGGGGATCAAACCATCTGTGGGCGACTGAACCCAGGGGAGGCCTATCCGCCACCAAGAAATTCTTGGACTATATGATCATGGTCTAGCTGCTGGGACACACAAATATTAATAGAATCTAACCTAGATCTTATAATTTCCAGATTAAATGTCATTGGATTTATTTTGTCCCATTTCAGACGTAGGCCAGAATTTGTATGGAAAGTGGTATTTCTTCTCGATCCCTTATCCTGATTAATATTTAAGTCTAATTTAATACATAAGGGATTGTGGTCACTAGCACAGTGAGGAGTAATCATAAAATCACAAATTAAATGATAATCTGGGGAACCAATAAGAATGGAATCAATAGTGCTCTCCTTCGAATTCCCTGTAAAAGTAGGGGTATTTAAGGTATCTAATGCTGCTTTCTCCATTACATGAACCAAATCAAACTTACATAGGAAAAAATTCAGAGCTTCTCCTTCAGTTTAATGAATAAAATGGGTTAACGACTCTCTACCCTCGGTTGGGATGGCACACAATTCTGAGGGTTCCTGACAACATAGGGGAGAATTAAAATCACCAACCCATAAAACAACAAAATCTTCATCCCTCAATTCGGTAGATGAGTCAATAAAATCTACTACATCCTCTAGGTTTCCACGCGGAACATTATTATAAAAATGTAAAATCAAAATACCTTTACTTCCCCTAATAGATAATAAAACAATCATAAAATAAGGTGAGGACCAAATTAAAGACACCTCCAATAGTGGTAGTTGTGAGGAAACAAGGACTAAAAGACCTCCTGTTGCCCTTCCCATTGAGGAAGTTAATGCCGGTTCCGGCTTCCGAGCACAGGATTCCTGATTGATGCTTTGCCGACGCTGACGCCGGTGCCGGGTGGCTTGCGTCTTGGTTCCGGGGCGCGAAGTGCAGAGGTGTGCCACGGAGGCGTGCCGCTGTGGCTTTTTTTGGGAGTTTTGCTGGTCAGGTCGGGCTACTCTTGTTGCCGGTTCTGTTGTTCCCGGCTGAGGCAGTTCCCGGCTCCTGATTGCGGCGCTCTGAGGAGTCCTGAGGAGTCCTGCTGGCCGGAGTGAGCCACTCCCGCTGCCGGCCATTGCTGTGCCCTGAAGCAGTCCCCGGTTCCTGCGCCGGATCCTGCCGTGCTGTGTAGCACTGTGCTGTGCTGCTTTTGAGGCACTTGGCTGCTCCCTGTTCCCTGCTCCGCTCTAGCTCCAGCTCCGGTCCTGGTTGGCCTTCAGCAACTGGTGTTTTTCGCCCTTGCCTCGCCCATGCCCCAGCACTCAGCCTCCAGCCCCCAGCTCCAGCTTTAGTCTTGGTTGTTGCTGGTTGTTGCTAGTGGTCCGGTTGTTGCTCGGTCCATGCGGTCCTCGAGCTTTGGGAGGTGCAAGGCTATGTGAGGCACATCCTGAGGCGACGAGACAAGAGAAGTGAAGAGTGAAGAAGTAGGGAGGGATGGTGACGCCAGAGTGGATGCACAAAACAACGCAAGTAAGCAACTCTACCAACTTGCTATTAACCTGCTAAGCCAGTTAAAGACAGTTATAGACATTTGAGACGCGGAGCAAGCGGCAGCTGAGGGGGGAGGAAAGGAAACAGGAGATTGATAAAGAGAAGATAAGTGAAGAGCAGATGCTAATGGTGCCGGAGGGATAGACACCATCCGCGTATGGCGTTCCGTGTGCCGTGTATTGTGTACCTCTGCAAAAGCAATTCTACCTCTGAGAAAAAAAACAACCCAAAAAAAACAATCTACTGAGACTGAAAACTGCTGAAACTGCTGGTACTGTCCTACACGGCAAGAGTTCAAGTAAAAAAAAAAAAAAGGATATAATAAGATAATAACAACAGTAATAAAAGTTACCCTCCAAAGACCCAGTAAGGAACTGAGGGGGAGACACGGTGAAGTCTTCCAAGATGGTCGGAACAAGAGGAAAAACAAAGAGGGCCGGGGAGGCTAGGGAGGCCAACAAGGCACTAGTCCACCTAACGAAATCCCAAAGACCAAAGCAGGAACCCAACAGTCCGCAAAATCCTGGGTTAGACCAGGACCAGGACCCCGGAACCACTCAGTTATCTCAAAGGGAATCTGTAAATCAAGGAGAGGTCACAGTAGAGGGTGTCGAATCAGGGAGCTCTGGCGACAAAAGTGAACCAGGAGAGGAGATGGGTGGAACACCAGAAGTGGCTTTAGGATCTCTGCTGTTAGCCTGTACTGACCCCGATGATATGGGGTGTGTAATACTGAACGTAGGAGAAACTGCGGGGGGCCTTGCAAGTCCTCTGAGTAGGAGATAACAGTACACACCGACGCACCTGGGTCCAGGTGGGACTAGTGGGGCAAGGAGAGCCAAACCAAAAACAATCACCATTACCAACTACTATAACCATGTGAATTTAAACACTGATCGGCTGCAGATGCAAAGCTCTAAAGCTAGCGACTCCCCAGCACTGCCAATGGGGGAAAAAGGGGGCAACAACGTGGGGGGAGGTCGAACTGGAGCATTCAGAGATCGGGCAGCCGGATATTCCCCTATACCAGCTGCGATCTGCTCGATCATCTCATCCAATGAATAACTCCTTCAAGGATGGCGAAGTGTAGTTAAACAACTTCCCAGAGTGGGGCAATTCTTCGGGGGGAGCAAAGAACAAGCCATGAGCTAATTTATCCCGAAGCCCAAACGGGACTATTAAATCCCGGGAGCTCCTCACTAAAATCCCCCCTACAATGTGCCCAAGCAGAATGTATAGTATTCCAAAATACAAAGGGGCCTGATACAGAACAATTACCAATAAAGCAGACCCGTAAGCTTTCAGTGTCACAGATTCATTGCGAAAGCCAAACAGGGAAAACTAATTCAATACTGCGTAGACACAAAAGTAGCTCATTTAGTCTGGAGCTTTCCTCGCTTGACAACTCCGTAATTGGCAATATAGAGCCCCAATTAAACAGTATAACATCGGACGATTTAAATTTCCTGGAAGGCAGTCTAATACAAGGCCATAGGAGAAAGAACGATAAGATCTTAGAAGGCCAAACAATTAATGAGCAAAATGGACAAGTTTGGGGAAATAAAGATGATTTCTCATTAGACCAACCAATTCTTAGCATTATGAAAGTTATATGTACAACATTGGAGTCAATTGCAACAACGATCATGGCCCAGTCTCAAAAATATGATGATCAACTTGAGCTGACTAAACAATTTACAACTTCAATACAGACCATAGATTACAGGATGGCCCTAGTAGAGGGCGTTATAAGGGAAAATCTGTGGCATCAGGCAGTGGCCGGCAAGATGGACAGGCAAGCTTGTGGCCCAATGCCGGAAAAACTACTGGAAAGTAATCAAAGACATAATCGAAGATTGTAAATACAGCCTCAAAAGCGCACAGGTGTGCAACCTTGAGTCAACAGAAACAGAATCTAGATTAATGGGAAGGCCAATAGACAGACAAAACAGAGAAGGGCCCTTTGGCCCAGGACGAGAGGATTGCCCAGATGTGAATATCTATATAGATAAGACAGAAGGAAAAAACTGAAGTCCTGTACCTGGAATCAAAGCTTCAAGTATAGCAGAACAGAGGGTCCCAAGCAAAAGGCCTCAATCAATAGGTAAATGAAAAAAAAAGTGGATAAAAGCTAGAGGAAATAAAAAAGTAATAGTAAAAAAGGCACCAAATCTGTCACGACAGGCAAGCCCAGCAGGGCAAATTAGGAACAAAGGTGATCAGCCTGCCCAACAGCAGTATAGAGATCAAAACATTAAGCCCGAGAGTTTCGAGAAATCAACTGACAAAGACAGTAATTTTACAAATAAAGATCCCGGATTATTTTGCCACAAAAGCTGCACTCACCATTCCACATAAATCGTATACCCACTGGCCTCAGGGGAAACCAAGCGTCTGGACATGACACAGATAAAGGAAGGAGGTCAGAAAAAGATCCATGTGCAAATCTAGGGACAAGCGAGGCAAGTGACGCCCTAGTCAATGGAATATCCAAACGGAGCCTAGAGACATCAAAATTAAGCACTGGCATGGACAAGTACCTCCCAGCTACAAAAATAGAACACCTAGCTCAGGTACATTACTCAAACACAGTGGGAAACCACAACGGAAAATGTCAGCAGCTTCTGAACTCTATTACTGAGGGGGCACCACAAGAAAACAGTAAAAGTGAAAGCAGGAGGGCAAAGAGCCCTGAGCTCACAGGAAGTGAACAAAGTATAAGAACACCTATGTGTGTGGACAACTTAACAGCTCCGGTTCCCGCACCTCGGACAAAAGCAAAATACTACTCTCAGGCTAGCCCAGGAAATCACAATTCCAGTAGCCAGCCTGGGTGAGGTCACTGATTCGCCTGCCCTTTCGCGCCCAGTGCTTGACCTGGAAACTAAAGAAAAAACAGAAAATAGGCCTCCAATAAGGCAACCACGTGAAGGATATAGGAACGAAGAGTCGCAATCTGAATGGATAAAAGGCCAGGGAGAACTAGCATTGACCGGATGGGCAGTTACCACTTACAGTATAGAAAAGGAAGATAATCAACTTCAAGGAAGATGGTCACAAGGAAGTGGCGGGCATGCCGAGATTCGCACTGAAATAAGCAAAGAGCTTGAAGACACGATTATGTTTATCCCCGAGTACTCCTCAAGAGGAAGCCAAGACATCCTAAATAGGTCCAATATCTTACATCTGGTCAACTCTCTGCCAGCCCTGCAGAACGTAACAACCAAAGACCTACTCTCAGTAAGATTCATACAAAGAAAAGGACCAGAGACCGGAGAATCAACAGAAACAGTCTAGGCTTCACCTTGGATAGTAAAACAGATCCTAAAATGTTCTAACTCGTTGAAGATCTGGGGAATAGCTACCGCTATTCCGCAAAAGGAACCGCATCCTACAATATTTCTTGAAAAAGCTCCAAAGCAAAATGTGTCAGGTAGGCACGAGGTAAAAGGCAATTCTGGCTCGATACTACAGGGAGCAGTCAGCTCCAAACAACAACTACCTGAACGAACAAATCTGAGTAACATGAGGTTCTGCCTGTGGGTTAATTCCCCAAGAAACAGCATGGGTAATCCCCCACCGACGCAGATATATGAAGATCAGCCACCTAGAAGCCTGTTGCAAAAACGGACTGCTTGAATACAAAAGACAGAACCAGTCCAACATAAAAAATCTTAAGCTGGAACATTGCAGGTTTAGAAAGCAAAATGGAGGATAAGTATTGGGTAGAATTCATCAAACAACAAGATATCAGCTGCTTCTAGGAAACTTGGTCTACTAATGCCATTGATCTAGATGGGTTTTCTATTTTCCATTTACCTGCCAACAAACACAAAAAAGGAAGACCATCAGGAGGCTTGATCATTTGGATCAGAACTTCACTGCTGGGAAACTCTGCAGTAACTCATGTTGTATTAAGCAAGGAAATCCATACGACAGTAGTAAAATATGAGGAGTGGTCACTCGAAATAGTAAATGTGTATTTCCCTCCTATTAGCTGGGTCCAAGTCAAGCCAGGTGTGCGGCTACTCAAGGAACATATCTTAAACAAAAGATCCAAAGGTTGGAGGAACCCAGCATTTGGTCACACGAACGACCGCCCCCCTCACCTTTGTAAAACCTTTTTACTGATATGCAGTGATTTCAACATTAAACCCCATTCTATTCTCGGGGATGAACAAGTAGTAGAGGAAGATCAGTTTGGAACATTCCGACACCCCTCATCCAACGTTGTCAAGACTCCAAGAAAAGAGAACTAATCTTTGAAGCTCTAATAGAAGGAGGAATCCGTACATTAAATGGAAGAACAAATTCAGATAGAACCTTCAAACCCACCTTTTGAACTGGAAAAAATCAAAGCATAATTGATTACATGGCAATAAATATCGAAGCCTGGCAGTATGTCATCGACATGGAAATAAGGGACAGGATCGAGAGCGACCATGACCCATTGCTAATGGAGATGGCCCATCTGGACATGAGTTCAGGGAAAACTGAATCTCCATATAACGGAAATAGCTTAACAATAACTATGAGACCAAACAGGAAAAACATATTACGGTCAAATGTGGACGAATCCTTTATGAGTGTACCTAGTCAAACCTGGTTGTTATCACTCAGCATGTTCCTTAATCAGTTAACGAGGCCTTACCCCTCCTGCATAATTTTAACAATCTGCTATAACAAACAACAAAGGAAAGAACCAAGGGGCATATTTATACTCTGTTTGCACCGAATTAGTGTCATTTTTTTTAACTCTAATTCAGTGCAAAACTAACTCCATATTTATACTTTGGTGCTAGACCCCTCTAGCACCAAATTTATGGAGTTAAAGTCATTTTTTTAAAGTGGAGACCTACTTTGCCTTAATGAGATGCAAGGTAGGCGTTCCCGTGCAAAAAATGACTCTATGGCCTTAACGCCATATTTAGGGGCATATTTATACTCTGCAGCATATTTATACTCTGTTTGCACCGAATTAGCGTAATTTTTTTTAACTCTAATTCGGTGCAAATCTAACTCCTTATTTAAACTTTGGTGCTAGACCCATCTAGCACCAAGGCCCTGATTTAAACTTTTTTTGCACTGCATTAACGTCATTTTATGACGCAAAAGTGGCGCAAACTTACAAAATATTGGCCCTTATTTATACTTTTTGCTGCAAAACTGCACTAACTCAGTTTTGCACCAAAAAGTTTAGCACCGGCTTGCACCATTTCTGTGCACCATATTTATGGAATCATGCAAGCCGGTGCAAAGGGTAGGCTTGAGTTTTAAAAAATTACTTTCATCGGGTGGGGCTGGCAGTATAGAAGAAGAGGGTTTAGCACCAAAAAATGGCTTTAGGCAGGTTAGAGTAAAAAAAAAATTACTCTAACCAGATTAGCGTCATTTTATGGTGCTAAACCTACCATGCCACATGACTCCTGCCTTAGAAAAGGCAGGAGTCATGCCCACACCCCAATGGCCAGCACAGAGGACAGGGGTCCCCTGGGCATGGCCATTGCACCCTGTGCCATATATGGGGGCCCATTTCAGGGCCCCCTATGGAACTTTAAAAAATAAAATGCACTTACCTGGGATGGGGTCCCCCATCCTCGCAGTCCCTCTAGTGTGGGTGGGGGTGCCCCTAGGGCCTAGGGAGGGCACCTCTGGGCTTATTTCATGGTGTTCCACCATGGAAATAGGGCCACAGGTCCCCTAACGCCTGCTCTGACCGAGGTCTTAACAAATGGGGCAAAGCAATCTTTGCCCCATTTTTTGACCCCTCTGTGAAGATGGCTTGGTACTTTATGTACTGTAGGAGAGCCTGTACTGGAATGTGATGAGGTGTGATGAGGGAGATGGGTTCTGAAATGGAATGTGTGAGGGGTTGAGTGAGAAGGGAAGGAAAAAGGAGACGGAAGGAGCTGTGCTGGAGATGCTGTATATTACTTATGAAATAAAGAAGTGAAATGAAACTAATTGAGAGATTCATCTTTACACCCTCCTCCCTCCCTTGCACCATTTTTACATGGGAGTATAAATATGGTGTTAAGGCCATAGAGTCATTTTTTTGCACGGGAACGCCTACCTTGCATCTCATTAAGGCAAGGTAGGTTTCCACTTCCAAAAAATGACTTTAACTCCATAAATTTGGCGCTAGACGGGTCTAGCACCAAAGTATAAATATGGAGTTAGTTTTGCACTGAATTAGAGTTTAAAAAAATGACGCTAATTCAGTGCAAACAGAGTATAAATATGCCCCTTAGCGTCAAAAAATGATGCTAATCTGGTCAGAATCATTTATTTTGACTCTAAACTGCCTAACGTCATTTTGTTTTAAGCTAGCCTACCCTTTGCACTGGCTTGCACCATTCCATAAATATGGTGCCCAGCTGGTGCTAAAAAATGGTGCAAGCCGATGCAAAACTTTTTAGGGCAAAACTGCCTTAGTGCAGTTTTGCACCAGAAAGTATAAATAAGGCCCCAAGCATCTCCAAACTAATCCTAAAATGATGGAGGGCTGGTTTGATGATGAGTGTTTAAAATTAAAAAGAGCACTATCACAAGCATTAAAGAACCGGCATCTGAATGACTTTAATGAGCAACATTTTTATGAGTGCAGGCAACAGTATAAGAAATTACTGAGATACAAGAGGAAGACTTTCCCACATAAGCTCTGGAAAATTCTCCTGCATGCAATTTTGGCAGGAAACTGTAAAAAGTTCTGGGAGGTAATTAGGTGGGGATGCGAAGGCCCTCCGAAAAATCCAGAGCTGAACATCAACCCGCAACTCTGGGTAAAGCACTTCACCGCCCAGAATCAGGAAGAGGTCAAGATGGTATCCGGGATCAGTCAAGGGTTGAAAGGCAGTAACCAAAGATCAAGTAAGGCATTTCCATTTTAAGAGACTTATGTGCCATCATTAAAATGGCCCGTTGTGTCGAAATATGAAACACAGGATGAATTAGTCCCTAACAAATTCCCCAGTACAAACTCTATGCAAGCAATCCATGCCATTCCATGTGCAATGGAGTTAACACTGGAATTTAGTGAGAAAGAGATTAAACAAGCTATTCTCCTCCAAAAGCTGCACAATGCTGCAGGCCCAGATGGCATTCCTTCAGACGTTTATCGTAACCAACTAACGTTATGGCTACCTGCTTTAGCTCGTCTATTCAATAGTGTTTGGCACCATGAAGTAATCCCCACTTCTTGGAAGATATCAATAATTGTTCCAATACACAAAAAAGGGCCACGGGATATGGTGTGTAATGAAAGGCCAATCTCATTGCTTGATAGTGTTGGAAAAATGTTCACCAAATTGATTCAGTCGCGCTTAGATCAATGGCTAGATGATGGAGATTTATTATCAACACATCAAGCTGGTTTTAGGAGAGGCCAAAGTACAAAAGATCAACTTTTTAAGTTGAACATGATTTGTGCTAAATACGTCGCCCTAAAAGATTGTCCATTATATCTGGTCTTTGTGGATCTTCAAACAGCTTTTGACAGCGTGAATCGCCAAACATTATGGCAGTTATTGTCGGAAATGGGAATACATGGAAAAATCCTAAGGCTGTTAATTCTACTGCATACAGAAAACACCGCCAGGGTCATATATAGTACGAGAAATTATTACACAGCAGAGATCCCAATCCAGCGAGGCGTAAAACAAGGCTGCGTTTTGGCTCCAACCTTATTCAATTGCTACATAAACGAAGTAAGCCAAGAACTGAGGAAATTAAATCTGGATGTGCCAAAACTAGCCAACGAAAGTATACCCATCCTTTTTGCAGATGATGCTATATTACTGGCAAGAACAGAGATAGCAATGCATTGACTACTTGGGGGTTTTGAATCATTTTGTACCTCGAGGAGTATGGTAATTAACGAGGGGAAAACCAAGTTTATGATTCTTAACCAAAAACAGAAGATGCGATCGACTTTTAGGGTAAATAATAAGCCTTTGGCCCAAGTGGCTACTTATGACTACGTGGGCTGCAGGCTGGACGAAAAACTGGCATGGAAACCAGCAAATTTATAAAAGCAACGTCTCCTTGGCCCAACAAGCAGGAGCTGTACTCAGATTCACAAAAGCTACAGGCAATCACTCTGTGAGTTCTGCACTGCTTGCATACAAAACAAAAGCAAGGGCTGAAGCACTATATGGCGCAGAGATCTGGGGATTTAGAAAGACTCCATCAATACAAGTAACCAAGAATACATTTTTACGCCGATTACTTTGCTTAGGCAATGCTACACCAATGAACGCAATCAGAATAGATCTACAAATGAGGAAGATCGAGGCCTACATTGCATTGGCTCCAATAAGATACTGGATCCGTATTTCGGCAAAAGAGGAACTCAAACCATATAAAGATGCATTGATGGATATTATGAAGCTACAAAGTCATCGTAAATTGCCCTGGTTCAAACACATTTCAACAAACCTGGCTGCTGTAGGCCAGGAAGATCTCTGGCTCCATCCAGAAAAAATCAGAAGGCCTAGTCTATCTATTATAAAAAAGGCATACTGGGACCAAAAGACACAGAGCATGTGTGAGACACTTAGGGGCCAGATGTAGCAAATTCCCAAACTGCGACTTGCAATTTGCGAGTCCCTGTGACTCGCAAATTGCAAGTCGCAATTTGGGATGCAGAAAGGTGTCTCAGACACCTTCTGCGAGTCGCTATGGGGTCGCAAAGACCCACCTCATTAATATTAATGAGGTGGGTCGCAATTTGCGACCCCATAGCGATTCAGGGCACTCACGGGGATGGAGGCCTGCTGTAGTCAGCAGACCTCCATGTCAGTGACTGCTTTTAAATAAAGCTGTTTTTTTTTTCAAAGTGCAACCCGTTTTCCTTAAAGGAAAACGAGCTACACTTTGAAAAATAAACCGAAACCTTTTGTTTCGGTATTTTTCAGGGCAGGTAGTGGTCCTTTGGACCACTGCCTGCTCTGAAAAAATTATTTTTTGGTCCAGACACAAAGGGGAAGGGGTCCCATGGGGACCCCTTCCCGTTTGCGACTGGGTTACCATCCACTTCAAGTGGATGGTAACTGCGCTTTCATTTGCGACCTCAATCGCGGTCGCAAATGAAATTGCATACCAGTGCGACTCGCAAATAGGAAGGGAACACCCCTTCCTATTTGCGACTCGGAAATGCATTTTGCGAGTCGGTTCCGACTCGCAAAATGCATTTCACATAGCAAAGTGTCTTTAGCGACTCGCAAACGGCGATTTTCGCCGTTTGCGAGTCGCTAAAGCTTTGCTACATCTGGCCCTTAGTCCTTTATTCAAGCGTTACATTTTGTTTAATCAAGAGCTCAAACCAGCTTTTTGTATAGATAGTATTTATCTGGAAGAAAAAAGGGCTCTCTATTTTAAATTTCATATGGGCACACTACCAGTGATAGCGGTGACCAATAGATGGCAACCCGTCCCTCCGGGTAGACTAGAATGCTGTCCATGTCTTCATGGTGGCCAAGAAACATTATCCCACTTCCTCTTATTATGTCACTTCATGCTCAAACTCCGTAAATTGTACTTACGTCCACTTTTCAGATCATATGGAGTCAAGAAGTGCAAAGAAGCGGAAGTGTTATGTATGCGATCAGATGAAAAAGATATTGTGACGATGGTCTCAACTTACATACTGGAGGCTTGGAAGTTACGTCTATCAATGCACCTGCAGCTGGCACAAGTATAACTGCTCGCATCATCCCATAGCTGCTACTAGCTTGGGAAGCTGGTGCAGGTTGCTGTAAAATGGGGCTAGGTCCTGGTTTGCTATCAAACTGGTGGTTGGCACCGTAAGGCCCCAAATGATTAGTGCCAGAATAAGTTATCTAAATTTTAGATTTATAATGTCTTTTTAGAATAAGTTAAGAGTGCTATGTAAAACATTGTTATAGATCATGTTTTATGACAATGCAGGGTAAATTGGGTGCACTTAGGCACACGTCAAACCAAAGATTTCAAGTGTAGTTTTTTATTGAGATGTTTTATCTAATGTGATTTTTATAGTCACACAAAAAAAGGGAGCACAATGCCTTGAAAAATGTCTCTATCTTTAAATCAAATGACTGCATTTACCATGATGCATTGGGGCAATTTTATGCTGGAGTGTGAGGCAGTGTGCTCCCTTTTTTTGTGTGTCTAATTGACGGCTCTCGTGAGCCTACGACCTGACGAGCTCTGGTGATGCACCTGCTCACCTACTGAAAAGTACAAAAACCTGTGAAGACGTTCGGCAGCATTTCAAGCAACCCCTTCAGATATATTTTCTCTCTGCTGATGATTGCCGAAAGCCAGAAACACATGTCCAGAGATACGGCACTTGCTGCACCTACTTAAGGTGAAAGACTTTTTGAGAAATGTCTCTATCTTTAAATCAAATGACTGCATTTACCATGATGCATTGGGGCTATTTTATGCTGGAGTGTGAGGCAGTGTGCTCCCTTTTTTTGTGTGTCTAATTGACGGCTCCCGTGAGCCTACGAGCTGACGAGCTCTGGTGATGCACCTGCTCGCCTACTGAGTGGTACAAAAACCTGTGAAGATGTTCAGCGGCATTTCAAGCAACCCCTTCAGATATATTTTCTCTCTGCTGATGACGGCCGAAAGCCAGAAACAGGTGTCCAGAGATACAGCACTTGCTGCACCTACTTAAGGTGAAAGACTTTTTGAAAAATGTCTCTATCTTTAAATCAAAGACTGCATTTACCATGATGCATTGGGGCTATTTTATGCTGGAGTGTGAGGCAGTGTTCTCCCTTTTTTTGTGTGTCTGATTTTTATAGTGTTATGATGGATTGGTATTTATTGTGTGTAATTGTTATGGCCGGATAGGCTGACAACAAATAAAATGGTAATGGTAATGGTTAATGCTGGTTGATAAAAAGATGTGTACCCATCCAAAGGAAACGTATCTTTTGACCAAGTCTTCTGTGAACAAATTATGCCAAAAGATGATATAAAACTCATCCAATCCAAGTTATTTATTTTAGACTGAAGCCCCGCAATGTTCCAACTGATCAATGTTATGGGTTTGGGTCCTAGACGTAATACTGATTTATCAATATTTTTAGAAGGGGAGGTATCAAATAAGATCTCACTTTCTTCCTGTATAAATCTGTCATGGTTATCATCGGCCGTTAATCTCGCCAAGTTTTTGGATCCCCGGTTTACAGTAACCGTGAGTCAATCATTCTCGTCAAGAGAACTAAAAACCAGGAAGTGATTACTAGTAGGGACATTTACCTGAAAATATGGTCTAACTGGGTCCAAACTGTGATTACTGGGGTCAACAGTAGAACATTGTGGTAAAAGAGAATGATCATAAAAATGGCACCGTGAGTGTATTTGAATCCCCATTTCTGACCTATTACAATAATCTGAGTTAGCCAGTAGATAGTCAATTGAACAGGGATTAGCAAAATTAATTACGACACAATCTCCATCATCTGCTTTTCTTAGATAGCCAACCCACTTCACTCTATGCGCCATAAGGATCTTGTTGTTTGGATGATACTTAGATTTGAATTTAGATTTTAGCCAGTGAGCAGACTTCCTAATTAGGGCATGTGTATCTTCTTTTTTGTTACTATCCAAAGGAGGCACATTTGTTAACACCAGAACATACGGAATACAATCAGGAGTTAAATGCAATAATTCTGCGTGATTTATAGATTTGTTGAATGGAGGAAAGTTTGGCCCAAAGGAATAGACTTCCTTAGACTTTTCTTGAGGCAAATCATTCGCAATATTAACTTGACCAAGGAATTGGCCGAGGGTGTACCAGATCTTTGAGATGACGATATAGGTGATAGATTATCTTTTTTTTACTACTTCGTGACTATGTACTTTTCCCATCCTAAATTAAATGACTGGAAAAGAGTGATAATCACGTTGTTACAGAAACAATCAAGGGCCAGATGTAGGAAACTGTTTGCGACTCGCAAACGGCAAAATTTGCCGTTTGCGAGTCGCAAAACGCAGTTTCCGATGCAGAAATGCATTTTGCGAGTCGGAACGGACTCGCAAAATGCATTTCCGACTCGCAAATAGGAAGGGGTGTTCCCTTCCTATTTGCGACTCGCAGTGGGATGCAATACCATTTGCGACCGCGTACGCAGTCGCAAATGGCATCGCAGTTACCATCCACTTCAAGTGGATGGTAACCCACTCGCAAATTGGAAGGGGTCCCCATGGGACCCCTTCCAGTTTGTGACTGGACCCAAAAATATTTTTTCAGGGCAGGGAGTGGTCCAAGGGACCACTCCCTGCCCTGAAAAAATACCGAAACTAAAGGTTTCGGGTTTTTTTTTAAGTGCAGCTCGTTTTCCTGTTGGAAAACGGGCTACACTTAAAAAAAAAAAAAAAACTGCTTTATTTAAAAGCAGTCACGAACATGGAGGTCTGCTGACGACAGCAGGCCTCCATGTTTGCGAGTGCCTATACTCGCTATGGGGCCGCAATTTGTCATGAGGTGGGTCATTGCGACCCCATAGCGAGTCGCAGTCGGTGTCTGAGACACCGTACTGCATACCAAATTGCGAGTTGCAATTTGCGAGTCGGATGGACTCGCAAATTGCAACTCGCAATTTGGTTTGTTGCTACATCTGGCCCCAAGTCTTTTGGTTATCATAGTAATAAGTTTCTCCTCTAGAGTTACACAAAACGATTTAAGTATGAAATCTATTGTACAGGTGGAATCACTAGGAGCATCCTTGTTCGTAAGGTATTCATTGGTTGAAACCAAAACAACTGATTCACTGGTATGTATTGCCGATGGAGTATGGGTTCTCTTTTTAGGCCCTGAGGCCTTTTTTATATTCTTGGACCTTTTACCCGCTCTCCTCTTCTTCAGTGGGGGGGAATCTACCTGGGAGCATTCCAAGGATGAATTAACACTTAAAACAGGGGTTTTAATTAAATCTTGTGGAGGCATATCACAGTGAACAGACTGTGTAATATTGGTAGTCGAAACCAATGGAAATGATCCAACCTTTGGATTAGTAATTATATGAACAGAAGGCTTCAGTGGAGGCTGCTGGGCACATTTTTGAACAGCCCCAATCCTTTCTTCAACTTGCTCCAGTTCGGATTCAATAGCCCCAATTACGGAGTATAAATAGCATGTAATGGAAGGTTGGACTGAAGAGCCCTGCCCAAATTCCCCCTTTTGAAGACTGTTCTTTCTTTTCCCCATTTTATATAATATTGACACACACCTCCTAGAAAAGGAAGGACAACAACAGTACCTTCTGTCCTCGACGTATACACCTAAAATCTGAACTCTCTTTAATGGTTTGTGTTACAACCAAAAGGGGTGGCCCAGCCCAGCTTTAAACGGGCTCGGATGGGCACAAAAGGGCCCGCCCTTGTCCTGCACAAGGATATTAGATTCCGCCCCCAGTCAGGCACGATGAATCCTGGGACAAGGAGCCCCCCTAGCAGAGTACAGGTGCCTTTAAACAAATTTCCTGGTGAACACATGTTCTCTGGTCCCAATATGGCAGTAGAGATGTCAGGGGGTGCCCAGCCCAGCCTCTACCTGTCAATGACAGGCGAAGGACGGGCCCGCCCTTGGCCCAGGCGCCGCCCACGCACGTCCCACAAAGCGGGAGCGCGTTCACAAAATTAAAGGGGCTCTGGTCCTGCCCACACTGCCGACCACAGTTCCAGCACTTCCCGCGAAGCGGGAGCGCGTTCACAAATTTAAAGGGGCTCCGGTCCTGCCCCCACCGCCAACCACAGTTCCAGCGCATGTGACTCTTTTTAGGTATAGCCACAGAGAAAACTTGTTTTCTCTATGGGAACACAATGTTCACTTCAATGTACACTTTGGATATGCCAAAAATGTTTGATTGATCCCCTAAATATTGAACACAAGGCAATGTTTATGCTCATGTTAAAACCAATAAGCTAGTTTTATCAATTATTAAATATGGTTATAAAGGCAACATCCATCTCTGTTTAGACTGTGAATAACACTTCAAAGCCTGTAGACCTAACTTTATTGAGTGTGAAAAGCCTGTAATAGGCTTATATAGAAGAATTAGAGGGTTTTAGGGAGAGGGCATGATGGTGTGAAATTTACCACTATATCTCACATATGTTTAGAAAAACACTAGATCTATGTAGTAGCTACCCCTGTAAAACGTTGCCCCCTGTTACTCTGCAAATCCACTTAGGGAGGATTTCTGATTCATAATTCCACCTGACATTTTGCAAATAAGTGTGATTTTGTGCATAATTGTTAGGTGTGTGCAGTAAAGTACCTTTCCTTTTTAAAGAAAGATCCTTGACTGAACAGTGATTGCGTGTTTTTTTAATGTGTTACAAATTTTTAAGTTTCTGTCCCCCGTGACTTCACCAAATCAGCTTTGGACTGTTCTACCATTTTTCCTTGAAAGTCAATAGCCAAATGGTGCACGTGGTCCAGAATTTGATAGTCCATTGAAAGGGGACCCTGGGCACCACAGGTTAAAGTCTCCCATTGACAAAACTGGGGCATAAACGTCTGTGACTGCCCTGGATCATTACATTGTGAGCTCTCTGACAATTTCAACAGGAAATATATTTACATTGCAAACTTTTTGACAACTACAATAAGAAGGGAATCCAATTGTTAATGGGAAAAACACCAAAAGAAGGGGTGTTCCTTTGTTTAACATGGAGAGACCATCATGCACAGAGCCCTTCTTTAGGAGGTGCCAAAACATATTGTTTTCATTGTATACATTTGTAATTTTATGTTCAGGATTTAGGTGTGCGTGAATTAAAGTGCTTTTTCTCAGTTAAAAGTATGTATTTAGAACTAGTATGTACTTTGTTGAGTTCTTTGATGTTTATTAAATTCCTTTTAGCTACTTTATTTCATTCGTTTCACTTTTCTTTTTTCAGCTAGTAGGTGCACATTCAATACCTAATATAACTAAGCAGTAGTAACTCTGCCTCTCCTGTTAAACTTTGGGAACGTTTTTCTTTAGGTGCATCTTGGATCGACAGCTTAATGCAGATAAAATAGATTTTTTCTCTATGGAATCAAGCCTTGGCTCAGATTTCCACTTGGTAGCCACAGGCCCATGGTCTACCCTTTGCTCCCATGCTATGATCTAAAATCTTACCTACAGCCCACAAATCAGCAAGAGCCTTGCTACATGTTTCGCCCTTTGGGAGAACTCTAGAAAATGTCTTCTTTGACTCCCCTTGAAGGGAGAAGGATGATGATCAATCAGTTGTCTCATCAATATGGGAATGCAGTGTTGTGTGGCTTCCCTAAACATCTTATCCTTACAAAATACAAAATACAAAATGTATTGGCGCGTCAGTCACTTTATTTACCTTCAGCACTTACTCTACATGTTACTTGTGAATAAAATGATCCCGGTTAAGACACTTTTTGTGTTGCACAAGGCACTTGTTGGCACTTATCCTAGGTATCTCTACTTCATAACTACATGCCCTCATGCATCCTTCGTTCCTGTTCTCAGATGCTCTAGGTTGGGCCCATGCCCAGTACCCTGGAGCAGGTGGACGTTGTTTCTGGTTTCTCACTTCTACTCACTTGAACAAATTACCTGAGCAGTTGTGACGTACTTACAAACATGGTTTTTGCAACAAGCTGAAGACCTATCTGTTCTCTATTGATCTTTAATCCATCCCAGTGAGGCACTTGATCTGATAGTTCTGCCTAGCAGTTGGCCGCTTTCAGGTAGCTGTTGCATTTTGTATAAAGTGTCATTCATTCATTCATTGTTACAATCCACACAACATCACTAAGTAAGCTTTGACTGCTCTGCACCTCTCCCTCAAGACTCAATTGAAACAAGGTTGTTCTTGGTGCTCAGTCTGGAAAAAAAATGAAGGTGATCCCAATACACCAGAAGGGAAAGTCTGTGCCAGTCTGAGTGCAGGATGCAGCACGTTAGATAGACCAATCAGCATTGCCAGTGCATACTTACAGTGTCCCAAGAGGGTGACACCTTTCCATGTTATTAATATTTTTCTGGCCTTGAGTGAAATTCAAGGCCAGTTTTCCTCATGGTTACATACAAACCTCAGCATTAGTATCCTCAACATCCAAAATATCAGATGTACTCAACC
Source organism: Pleurodeles waltl (assembly GCF_031143425.1). Classification (NCBI taxonomy): domain Eukaryota; kingdom Metazoa; phylum Chordata; class Amphibia; order Caudata; family Salamandridae; genus Pleurodeles; species Pleurodeles waltl. Next base: position 1,147,127,219 of record NC_090439.1, read on the forward strand.
AGACTCTAAAATAGAGCAATCCATCACTGCATTATATGTCTGCAAGCACGCAAAGGTACCTGTGTGGAACAAAACAAGTATATTCTGTAGGAGGAGGGGGTTCCTAACTTGAACACAACTGCCTCTATTGTGCTCGCTTATTTTAATAAAACAATAATAATACGCTCTGCTTAGCTACCCTCTCTATTATTGTAAGAAATTGGGTTATTCTTTGAGGGGAATATTTATCCACCTCAAGTAATAAACAGTAATTGTCAGTCTGAACCACTAAATGAGCACAATCTCAAACCCTGGTAGCTACGGAAAGGAGGAGACAGGCTTAACTTTGAGGCAATGTGTAAAGTATTTATGCAGTACTAAAACACTAATAAAGTTGAAAAAGCAATAACAAATCTCAAAATGAATGAGAAAAATAGAGTAAAATTAAATATCAAAATGACACCAAAATGACAAACATCCACTAAAGGAAACCTGAGATACACATTTTTAAATTGCAAAGTACAAATAAAGTACAAAGTGCCAATGATAGTCAATGATCTGGTGAGAATAGGACCTAGACGCTATTCGATGCTCACCTCGATGAAGCTCAGGTCAGATACATCAACCAGGGTCATCCCGGGCAAAAGATTTTACCTTCTGACTTTAGTCCTTTCAGACCCAATCCACCACAGGAGTACACTTTTAAAGCCCCCAGGCACTCAGAATAGGCACTTATAGCCCCACACAAAGTCAGGTAGAGCGCAGTCCAGGACAAGCTGCCACTGACCAGCTGGGCAGTTGCAGTAAAGGCATCTTGGAGCTTGTTATATCCCTGTAGCTTGAACTGGAGGTCAGTCTTATGACCTTTAGAGTCCACTTCTTTGTCCTAGGAACCAGAGGGAAGGTCCAGTCCTCAGGCCTGATCACAGGTTGCAGACAGCAGGTTCAGTCCTTCTCAGGTTTAGGAGTGTTCTGAAGTAGGTACCTTGAGTCACCACACTTATGCCTGTCACGAGTCTGCCTGGATCACAATGACCCCTGGGGACACCCTAATTAATGGGGTAAAGGTAACCGGGGGCTAACCCTCCCCATGTTTGGTATTTCAATATGGCTGAAGTCTTCTGCCACACTAACTTGGGCTCTGAGGGATGGGGGTGTGTATGAGGATGTACTATGTTAATCTGAGTGTTCTCCTATATCAATCACTAAAATCTAGATTGAAACAGGTCCGTACCCACAACAGACTCAAAAGCAGATGTCTGATAGAAAAGAATCAAATTTATCAGGAAGCAGACAGAAGATACAATTGTGTTGTATGCCATTTCGCTGCGTTGAAGTGTGCCCGAAATGTTAGATGTAAATCCAGCACACCTGTCAAACAGGCTTTGACACTGTAATGTCAAAAACTGGCCACTGGTATTGAGTCGTCTAGTTGGGTGGGGGGTGGGCAAAAGAACAGCCCTGGCCAAATCAAATGAAATTAAAAAAAATTCTAACAGCATCTTGGTGCTGGTACCACGAGCAAGAAAGAACACAGAGAAAAAACTATTGTGAGAAAAGCTAAGTTTTAACAGTTTTCTAAAATGGAAATGTTAGTCCACTGACTTACTCTGAGATGGTGAAGAGTTTCGGAGTACAAAGATCTACTGCCCCAGTTGTACGGTTTCACTCTGGGTATTGTCAGATTTTTCCTATTAGCTGACCTCAGATTATGGTTGGGTGCATATCAGTGATACCTCGATATCAGGAATTTGAGCCCTCTCTTTTGAGGGGCTTTTTGAGCAAGGCACAGAGCTTAAAAGGTGCTCTCTTTTGTACTGAAAATCAGTGCAGCTTCATTAGTTCTTGAGATACAGACTTGTTTTAGGGATATTCAGAATTAGTCGCACAGCTGAATTTTGCACAACTTGCAGCAAGTTCAGCAGTGTTTATATTAAGCCCTCAATAGAATTTATTACAGTAATAAAGGCATGAGGTGTTTAGCTCTGAGATTATTGATCTCCGGGAGGATGCCAGGATAAATGAAAATATTTTCCTCAACATGCTAAGGACGTGAAAGCATGAAGCAATAATTTGGCTTTCTTGAGTTTTAAAATTCAGAGTGGAGTCAACAATTGTTCCTACTTTTCTTGCTAAACTAACAAGTGATGGTAATACTCCAAGTTCTGATGGCCACTAGTCCATAGTTCAGAATAAGGGGGTACTGCCAAAGACAAACACCTCAGTTTTCTCAGCATCAAGCTTTAAACAATTGGAGCTCATCCACAGGTAAACGTCTCTCAAATGGTTTTGGAAATTAGTAGCAGAGGACTGAGCTTACTTTATTGTAGTAGAAATCATTTTGGTATCATCGGCATATGAGTATATCACAAAACTAAAAGATCTTATAAGCACAGATAAAGGTGCAACCTACAAATTTAAACAGGTGGGGCTCAGGGACAAGCCCTGAGGAAACCCACAAAAAGAGAGAAAGGAGCATATTTTTGGTGCTCATTTGCGACCATCTGTACTTTCCCAAATAAAAATGACAGAAGGAGTTGAAAAGCCTTGTCTTAAATCCCCAGCTGGGCTAGTCTCACCAATAGCACAGCATGCAACAGCATGCCGAAGGCCAGCAACAGGTCTATTAAAATAAGTATGGCAGAACCTCCCCTGTCTACCATGGATCTTATGTCATCGGTGACCACAACCATTGCTGCCTCTGTGCTATGGCACGCCCTGAAACCCAACTGGAAAATGTCGAGGAGACTGTACTTTCTCAAATAAGACCTGAGTTCCTGGTTTAGGGCGTTTTCTATGATTTCAACAGGATTCACTAAGTATCAGCTAACATTTATCTGTGACAGAGTATGCCTCTTTGTGAAGTGTGCCCCAAATACAATTTGAAAATCTCTAAAATTCAACCAGCATTTTGACACTTTAATATCAAAAAGGATCCTCCTAGCCCTAATCTACATATTCTGTCAGGACCAGCTTTCTCATCTCTACTTATTTAAGTCACCCTTTTGGGATCAAGATGACACCAAATGCTAAATACTGGATGCAGAAATGAGAGAGCAAAATGAGATTTACCTTCCTGGGATTCCAGGCAGGGAAAGGTAAAGTTCTAAAATGTATCTTTCCTAAATATGTATTACAAATCCAACTTCACCAGTGAATTGGGCTTGCAATAAGTATTTCCCTAGCTGGAGATAACATATATTCATGTTAATATTGTATCTCAAGTTTCCTATAGACCAGCCAACCATGTAAGAACATGTTTAACATTTAACATTTACATGTTCTACTTTTAAATATCATGTGACATGCCTTTTACGAGGTAAGGCCTTCTTAAAGGGGACTTATTAGTAGTTAAAAGGAGGGTTAAGGTTTACCAGAAAGGGGTTATTTTGATAGGCTGATTTTATATTTTAAACCTGCAAAGTTGTGCTACCCGTGGCATGTCACTGCAGTGGGTGGTCCAATGGGTGTTGCAGCCCACTGGTAACATTTAACTTACTAGCCCTGGGTACACTGTGTTCCATACTTTAGGAACTTACAGGTAAGTTAAATAAACCAATCAAATGTATACCGATTTTAACAAGTTGAAAGGAGGAGCACAAACACTTTACTACTGGTTAGCAGGGGAAAGTGCACAGATTTCTATAGCCAGCAAAAAAAAGGGTTCATCAAAAAAGCAAAAAATCCTAAAGGACACTGTAGAAAGGAGAGATTTCGAGTTTACCTTTTGATAAGCTCTATTTCACCTAATTGTCCTAGCACAAGCAGTTTCCCTTCACTTAAACTTTATTCATTATCAAAGTCATGAGTATTCCTGTTAGTAGGAGGGGATACCTTCCATCAAACTTTTGACAGGTGCCCCATGCTGACGTAGGCTATGACGCAGGCAATGACGTAGGTGGTGACTTGGCGGCCCTCGCCCCGTGCTGACGTAGGCACTGACGTAGGGGTAGGTGAGTCATGTGGGTTGTGACATCAGGGGGTCACTTGTTCGTCATGTGGCAGGGTCCTAGCCCCTGTGTCTAGATCTATGGGCTGTGTAAAATGAGGGATGTGCTGGTGTGCAACCTGTTTCATGGCCTAAGACGACAGGTCTGGACATGTCAGACATTCAGGCCCAAGTGGCCCCTTGGGGTCTCCTCTCAGGGCGGCGCATTGGGAGTTTAAGGCCAAACCTCCACACTGCTGTGTAATCCAAAAAGAGGGGCTGGGCCGGAATGTTCCTCAGAGGGGGGAGATATGGAAGTACAGTGCCCCCAATCACCCTCCCCAGAGCCTTGCATAACCTAGAGGGAATGTATGATTGTGACCTTTATTTATGTTTTAAAGAAACAAATCATCTTGAAGCCCCCAAGGGCCAAGCAGGGTGTATATGGACATATGACCTTTAAAAACACAAGTCATAGTTACCTAAGGGGGTTAGCTGTGTGTAAGGGGAAGATAAGTGTGTCCTAACCGGCCGCGTGGGGTCTTCAGGCCAATAAGTAGTTTATAGAGGAGTTGCTGACCACCACCCCTAGTATCTTATCTGGCCCATTTGTTACTGCTTACGTCAAACAGCAAACTTTTGACCTATGTTTTTTTGCAAGTCAGAATGACCCGCGACTCTCTTCAGACAGATATGTAGTTTTCTAGAGGAGTTGTAGCCCACCACCCATAGTGTCTTATCTGATCTGCGTGTTACTGCTTACGTCAAACAGTGAACTTTCAACCTGTGTTTTTTGCAAGTGAACGCTGAAAATGGTAGCCCCCTGGTGTAGTGATATGAAAGTGTAACCATAAAGCAAAATATATTTGTGAGATCGCCCCTCAACAATACCTATGCATAATTAACTTGGCACAGCAAGTATAAAAAGCCCCCATAGGGACCATACACACAAGTATCTCACAAGACTCTTTTTGTGAGCGGTGAATTGAGGTTTGCAGAGAGCAGGGCTACCCCAGACCATTAAGGAGAAAAATATGAAGGGCAGAGCGCAAACTGGTAGTGCAAACCAGCTTTTACTGAAGGTAAATAACTATGGGTTGTTTGTATATTTTGTAATGTAATCCCAAATTTCTGCTGTCCATACCGCCCTTTCCCTAGGCCACAAGGAGCATAAGATGTGCTATGTACTTGAATACTAGTATCTAAGGGCGTGTTTTTTTTATTAAATGTATTTATTATTATTATTATTATATTTTACTCTTTATTGTCCGCACAATGTGTTCTAATTATGATAAAATGGGCTAGGGGTGCCCATCCCATCCTGAACGCTTGCATCCCTCAGCACCCCAAGTAGCCAGTACCTTAACCACTTCGCTGCCAGGCCTTTTTTTGCCTATTTGGGGCAGTTCGCGCTTAGGCCCTCATAACTTTTTGTCCACATAAGCTAACCAAGCCAAATTTGCGTCCTTTTTTTCCAACATCCTAGCGATTCTAAAGGTACCCAGACTTTGTGGGTTCCCCTGAAGGAGGCCAAGAAATTGGCCAAAATACAGTGAAAATTTCGTTTTTTTCAAAAAAATTGGAAAAAGGGGCTGCAGAAGAAGGCTTGTGGTTTTTCCCCTGAACATGGCATCAACAAAGGGTTTGCGGTGCTAAACTCAGCAGCTTCCCAGCTTTCAGGAACAGGCAGACTTGAATCCGAAAACCCAATTTTTCAACACAATTTTGGCATTTTACTGGGGCATACCCCATTTGTGCAAATTTTTGTGCTTTCAGCCTCCTTCCAGTCAGTGACCGGAATGGTCATGAAACCAATGCTGGATCCCAGAAACCTAAACATTTCTGAAAAGTAGACAAAATTCTGAATTCAGCAAGGGGTCATTTGTGTAGATCCTACAAGGGTTTCCTACAGAAAATAACAGCTGAAAAAGAAAAATATTGAAATTGAGGTGAAAAAAACATCAATTTTTCTCTACTTTTTACTCTGTAACTTTTCCCTGCAATGTCAGATTATCGAAAGCAATATACCGTTACGTCTGCTGGACTCCTCTGGTTGCGGGGATATATAGGGTTTGTAGGTTCATCAAGAACCCGAGGAACCCAGAGCCAATAAATGAGCTTCACCCTGCAGTGCGTTTTCATTCTATACCGGGTATACAGTAATTCATTTGCTGAAATATAAGGAGTAAAAAATAGCTATCAAGAAAACCTTTGCATTTCCAAAAAGGGCACAAGATAAGGTGTTGAGGAGCAGTGGTTATTTGCACATCTCTGAATTCCGGGGTGACCATAGTAGCACGTGAATTACATGGAATTTCTCAAATAGATGTCTTTTTTACACACACCCCTATATTTGGAAGGAATAAATGTAGAGAAAGACAAGGGGCAATAACACTTGTTTTGCTATTCTATGTTCCCCCAAGTCTCCCGATAAAAATGATACCTCACTTGTTTGGGTAGGCCTAGCGGCCGCGACAGGATATGCCCCAAAACACAACGTGGACACATCACAGAAAACAGAGCAGTTTTTAGCAAAGTGACTACCTGTAGATTTTGGCCTCTAGCTCAGCCGGCACCTAGGGAAACCTACCAAACCTGTGCATTTCTGAAAACTAGAGACCTAGGGGAATCCAAGGAGGGGTGACTTGTGTGGCTCGGACCAGGTTCTGTTACCCAGAATCCTTTGCAAACCTCAAAATTTGGCTAAAAAAACACATGTTCCTCACATTTCTGTGGCAGAAAGTTCTGGAATCTGAGAGGAGCGACAAATTTCCTTCCACCCAGCATTCCCCCACGTCTCCCGATAAAAATGATACCTCACTTGTGTGGGTAGGCCTAGCGCCCGCGACAGGATATGCCCCAAAACACAACCTGGACACATCACAGAAAACAGAGCTGTTTTTAGCAAAGTGACTACCTGTAGATTTTGGCCTCTAGCTCAGCCGCCACCTAGGGAAACCTACCAAACCTGTGCATTTCTGAAAACTAGAGACCTAGGGGAATCCAAGGAGGGGTGACTTGTGTGGCTAGGACCAGGTTCGGTTACCCAGAATCCTTTGCAAACCTCAAAATTTGGCTAAAAAAACACATGTTCCTCACATTTCTGTGGCAGAAAGTTCTGGAATCTGAGAGGAGCCACAAATTTCCTTCCACCTAGTGTTCCCCCACGTCTCCCGATAAAAATGATACCTCACTTGTGTGGGTAGGCCTAGCGCCCGCGACAGGATATGCCCCAAAACACAACGTGGACATATCACAGAAAACAGAGCTGTTTTTAGCAAAGTGACTACCTGTAGATTTTGGCCTCTAGCTCAGCTGCCACCTAGAGAAACCTACCAAACCTGTGCATTTCTGAAAACTAGAGACCTAGGGGGATCCAAGGAGGGGTGACTTGCGGGGCTCGGACCAGGTTCTGTTACCCAGAATCCTTTGCAAACCTCAAAATTTGGCTAAAAAAACACATGTTCCTCACATTTCTGTGGCAGAAAGTTCTGGAATCTGAGAGGAGCCACAAATTTCCTTCCACCCAGCGTTCCCCCACGTCTCCCGATAAAAATGATACCTCACTTGTGTGGGTAGGCCTAGCGCCCGCGACAGGATATGCCCCAAAACACAACGTGGACATATCACAGAAAACAGAGCTGTTTTTAGCAAAGTGACTACCTGTAGATTTTGGCCTCTAGCTCAGCCGCCACCTAGGGAAACCTACCAAACCTATGCATTTCTGAAAACTAAAGACCTAGGGGAATCCAAGGAGGGGTGACTTGTGTGGCTCGGACCAGGTTCTGTTACCCAGAATCCTTTGCAAACCTCAAAATTTGGCTAAAAAAACACATGTTCCTCACATTTCTGTGGCAGAAAGTTCTGGAATCTGAGAGGAGCCACAAATTTCCTTCCACCCAGCGTTCCCCCACATCTCCCGATAAAAATGATACCTCACTTGTGTGGGTAGGCCTAGCGCCCGCGACAGGATATGCCCCAAAACACAACGTGGACATATCACAGAAAACAGAGCTGTTTTTAGCAAAGTGACTACCTGTAGATTTTGGCCTCTAGCTCAGCCGCCACCTAGGGAAACCTACCAAACCTGTGCATTTCTGAAAACTAGAGACCTAGGGGGATCCAAGGAGGGGTGACTTGCGGGGCTCGGACCAGGTTCTGTTACCCAGAATCCTTTGCAAACCTCAAAATTTAGCTAAAAAAACACATGTCCCTCACATTTCTGTGGCAGAAAGTTCTGGAATCTGAGAGGAGCTACAAATTTCCTTCCACCCAGCGTTCCCCCAAGTCTCCCGATAAAAATGATACCTCACTTGCGTGGGTAGGCCTAGCGCCGGCGACAGGAAACACCCCAAAGCGCAACGTGGACACATCCTAAATTTTGGAAAAAAACAGAGGTGTTTTTTGCGAAGTGCCTACCTGTAGATTTTGGCCTCTAGCTCAGCCGGCACCTAGGGAAACCTACCAAACCTGTGCATTTCTGAAAACTAGAGACCTAGGGGAATCCAAGGAGGGGTGACTTGCGGGGCTCGGACCAGGTTCTGTTACCCAGAATCCTTTGCAAACCTCAAAATTTGGCTAAAAAAACACATGTCCCTCACATTTCTGTGGCAGAAAGTTCTGGAATCTGAGAGGAGCTACAAATTTCCTTCCACCCAGCGTTCCCCCAAGTCTCCCGATAAAAATGATACCTCACTTGCGTGGGTAGGCCTAGCGCCGGCGACAGGAAACACCCCAAAGCGCAACGTGGACACATCCTAAATTTTTGAAAAAAACAGAGGTGTTTTTTGCGAAGTGCCTACCTGTAGATTTTGGCCTCTAGCTCAGCCGGCACCTAGGGAAACCTACCAAACCTGTGCATTTCTGAAAACTAGAGACCTAGGGGAATCCAAGGAGGGGTGACTTGCGGGTCTCGGACCAGGTTCTGTTACCCAGAATCCTTTGCAAACCTCAAAATTTGGCTAAAAAAACACATGTTCCTCACATTTCTGTGGCAGAAAGTTCTGGAATCTGAGAGGAGCTACAAATTTCCTTCCACCCAGCGTTCCCCCACATCTCCCGATAAAAATGATACCTCACTTGTGTGGGTAGGCCTAGCGCCCGCGACAGGATATGCCCCAAAACACAACGTGGACATATCACAGAAAACAGAGCTGTTTTTAGCAAAGTGACTACCTGTAGATTTTGGCCTCTAGCTCAGCCGCCACCTAGGGAAACCTACCAAACCTGTGCATTTCTGAAAACTAGAGACCTAGGGGGATCCAAGGAGGGGTGACTTGCGGGGCTCGGACCAGGTTCTGTTACCCAGAATCCTTTGCAAACCTCAAAATTTAGCTAAAAAAACACATGTCCCTCACATTTCTGTGGCAGAAAGTTCTGGAATCTGAGAGGAGCTACAAATTTCCTTCCACCCAGCGTTCCCCCAAGTCTCCCGATAAAAATGATACCTCACTTGCGTGGGTAGGCCTAGCGCCGGCGACAGGAAACACCCCAAAGCGCAACGTGGACACATCCTAAATTTTGGAAAAAAACAGAGGTGTTTTTTGCGAAGTGCCTACCTGTAGATTTTGGCCTCTAGCTCAGCCGGCACCTAGGGAAACCTACCAAACCTGTGCATTTCTGAAAACTAGAGACCTAGGGGAATCCAAGGAGGGGTGACTTGCGGGGCTCGGACCAGGTTCTGTTACCCAGAATCCTTTGCAAACCTCAAAATTTGGCTAAAAAAACACATGTCCCTCACATTTCTGTGGCAGAAAGTTCTGGAATCTGAGAGGAGCTACAAATTTCCTTCCACCCAGCGTTCCCCCAAGTCTCCCGATAAAAATGATACCTCACTTGCGTGGGTAGGCCTAGCGCCGGCGACAGGAAACACCCCAAAGCGCAACGTGGACACATCCTAAATTTTTGAAAAAAACAGAGGTGTTTTTTGCGAAGTGCCTACCTGTAGATTTTGGCCTCTAGCTCAGCCGGCACCTAGGGAAACCTACCAAACCTGTGCATTTCTGAAAACTAGAGACCTAGGGGAATCCAAGGAGGGGTGACTTGCGGGTCTCGGACCAGGTTCTGTTACCCAGAATCCTTTGCAAACCTCAAAATTTGGCTAAAAAAACACATGTTCCTCACATTTCTGTGGCAGAAAGTTCTGGAATCTGAGAGGAGCTACAAATTTCCTTCCACCCAGCGTCCCCCAAGTCTCCCGATAAAAATGATACCTCACTTGCGTGGGTAGGCCTAGCGCCGGCGACAGGAAACACCCCAAAGCGCAACGTGGACACATCCTAAATTTTGGAAAAAAACAGAGGTGTTTTTTGCGAAGTGCCTACCTGTAGATTTTGGCCTCTAGCTCAGCCGGCACCTAGGGAAACCTACCAAACCTGTGCATTTCTGAAAACTAGAGACCTAGGGGAATCCAAGGAGGGGTGACTTGCGGGGCTCGGACCAGGTTCTGTTACCCAGAATCCTTTGCAAACCTCAAAATTTGGCTAAAAAAACACATGTTCCTCACATTTCTGTGGCAGAAAGTTCTGGAATCTGAGAGGAGCTACAAATTTCCTTCCACCCAGCGTCCCCCAAGTCTCCCGATAAAAATGATACCTCACTTGCGTGGGTAGGCCTAGCGCCGGCGACAGGAAACACCCCAAAGCGCAATGTGGACACATCCTAAATTTTGGAAAAAAACAGAGGTGTTTTTTGCGAAGTGCCTACCTGTAGATTTTGGCCTCTAGCTCAGCCGCCACCTAGGGAAACCTACCAAACCTGTGCATTTCTGAAAACTAGAGACCTAGGGGAATCCAAGGAGGGGTGACTTGCGGGGCTCGGACCAGGTTCTGTTACCCAGAATCCTTTGCAAAACATCAAAATTTGGCTAAAAAAACACATGTTCCTCACATTTCTGTGGCAGAAAGTTCTGGAATCTGAGAAGAGCTACAAATTTCCTTCCACCCAGCGTTCCCCCAAGTCTCCCGATAAAAATGATACCTCACTTGCGTGGGTAGGCCTAGCGCCGGCGACAGGAAACACCCCAAAGCGCAACGTGGACACATCCTAAATTTTGGAAAAAAACAGAGGTGTTTTTTGCGAAGTGCCTACCTGTAGATTTTGGCCTCTAGCTCAGCCGCCACCTAGGGAAACCTACCAAACCTGTGCATTTCTGAAAACTAGAGACCTAGGGGAATCCAAGGAGGGGTGACTTGCGGGGCTCGGACCAGGTTCTGTTACCCAGAATCCTTTGCAAACCTCAAAATTTGGCTAAAAAAACACATGTTCCTCACATTTCTGTGGCAGAAAGTTCTGGAATCTGAGAGGAGCTACAAATTTCCTTCCACCCAGCGTTCCCCCAAGTCTCCCGATAAAAATGATACCTCACTTGCGTGGGTAGGCCTAGCGCCTGCGACAGGAAACACCCCAAAGCGCAACGTGGACACATCCACAATTTTGGGAGAAAACAGTGCCTACCTGTGGATTTTGGCCTGTAGCTCACCCGGCGCCTAGGGAAACCTACCAAACCTGTGCATTTCTGAAAACTAGAGACCTAGGGGAATCCAAGGAGGGGTGACTTGCGGGGCTCGGACCAGGTTCTGTTACCCAGAATCCTTTGCAAACCTCAAAATTTGGCTAAAAAAACACATGTTCCTCACATTTCTGTGGCAGAAGGTTCTGGAATCTGATAGGAGCCACAAATTTCCTTCCACCCAGCGTTCCCCCAAGTCTCCCGATAAAAATGATACCTCACTTGTGTGGGTGGCCCAGGTGCCTGCAACATAATAAGGCCCAAAACCTGAAGGGATAGAAGGGATAGCACAGCAAGTTTATAAGGGCATATTCTTTTATACATCTTTAGACGGACTCTGCTTTGGGGACCCACATAAGTGAGGTGTCATTTTACTTGGGAGACTGAGGGGAAAACTGGGGAGTAGGAATTTTGTGCTGGAGCGGTGATCCTACTAAGAAAAATCAGGAAAATATGCTTTTTTATGCAAATTGTGAGGTTTACAGAGGAGTCTGGGTAAGAAAATGTTGGGGGAGCCACACAAGCCACACCTCCCTAGACTCCTTGGGGTGCCTAGTTTTAAAAAGTTTCTGGGTTTTGTAGGTTTCCCTACATGACGGCCGCACCCAGGACCAAAAACATAGGTGGGCCCTCCCCCACAAACACAGGTATTTTTGGAATATATCACTTTGATGTGTGCACATACGTCCGTGATGTGCCAAACACTAAAATTGTGAAAAGAAACACACTTAGGTTATGTGAAGAAGACCCCTCACCCACCAACCAAGTTGGTGGCATGCTTCATCATCGGGGTCCCACCTGAGGCACCTAGCGTGTCTCAAGTGTGCTGCGACACCTGATTACAGCGGAGCAGGTTTTGTCATTTGTACCACACATACTGGTTGGATTTGGCACGAGGGTGAGTGATGGTTCAGTAGATCAAATTTTATTAACAAGAGATTTCACAAAAGTGAAATGCACTGGTAATAACTGAAAGGCCAAAAAACTGAACCAATGACTCACAGCTCGTGAGCTGTAAAGCCACGACAAGGCACCAACCGCTTTACAGTCCATTCACACACCTTTCATACATGACATGCACTAGACCATTCACGCCGCCAGCCACGGGCCCAGCACATTACAAGACTCGCATCCACAGACAGCGCCAGTCAAGGGCCCATCACTTTCATACGCCCACATGCCTGATACAGCAATCACACCAGCTGATGAGTGTGTGGACTGGCGTTTGGCCGGCACTGCCAGCCAAGCGCCACACCACCAGCCAAGCGCCACCCCACCCACACCACCAGCCAAGCGCCACCCCACACACACCGCCAGCCCAGCGCCACCCCACACACACCGCCAGCCCAGCGCCACCCCACACACACCGCCAGCCAAGCGCCACCCCACACACACCGCCAGCCAAGCGCCACCACACCCACGCCGCCAGCCAAGCGCCACCACACCCACGCCGCCAGCCAAGCGCCACTCTACACATGCCATCCCCCTTTTTTTGTTTTTAAACAACAAAGAAACCACTAATCATAAATTAGTACAAAACTACAAACACAAAAGCTCTAACTGAATACATGACTAATGCCAACCGTGAAACCGAACATATAAAAATATAAAACACCAGTTTACGCTCACGGAATTTCCCAATAATTCTTCTGTGTGTGGTAGCTCCTGAAACAGCCACCCACACACAGCCCAGGCTTTGAAGGACAATCAGGGCAGTACATCCTAGTCTCCTTCCTGATACCTCTTCGAGCACGGACTCTACATCTCTTAGCAGGAAAGTTTTTTTTGGCCGTGGGAGGAATGTGCTCAGCAAAGTGACGATCTTTCAATCTAGCCACATCCTCCACCACTGCTTCTCTAGGAACTCTTGCCTGTTCCAGCACAACAAGGCTAGCTATGATAGACTCCTGAAATTTCACAAATGTCATCCTTGACTCTGGAGAACTATCCTTAAACACAACAAAAGCATTAAAAGTTGCCAAGTGGAACAAGTGAAGCGCTAATTTCTTATACCACACATAAGACTTACGAGCAGCAGTGTAAGGTTCTAACCTCTGATCTACTCTATCAACACCACCCATGTGCTTATTATAGTCTAAGATGCACACAGGTTTGCGCACTTCGGCAACCTGACCCCAAACAGCCACAGGTGAAGTACTCTCATCATGGATGGTGCTTAGCATGTATACATCCCTCTTGTCTACAAATTTCAGAGCTAGCAGCTCATCATTCCGCAAGGCACTGCACTGTCCCTTCTCAAGTTTTTTACAGACAAGCTCTTTTGGATAGCCTTTCCGATTAGAGCGGATTGTGCCACAAGCAACAGTGTCCACTCTGAACAACTCCTTGAACAACCGAACTCCAGTGTAGAAGTTATCTACATATAAATGGTGACCTTTGTTAAACAGTCGTCTACCAGGTTCCCACACAATTCTCACTAACTCCAAAAGTGGGAGGACAACCAGGGGGGTCAATATTGGAATCCCTACCAGTGTAGACCCGGAAATTATAAACATATCCTGTACTACTTTCTGACAGCATATACAATTTAATTCCATACCGTGCCCTCTTGCTAGGAATGTACTGCCTAAAAACCAAACGACCCTTGAACAGGACCAAAGACTCATCTACAGATATTTCTTTCCCTGGAACATAGATCTCTGAAAACCGATCTACCAAATGATCAAGGACAGGTCTAATCTTAAAAAGACGGTCAGAATCAGGATGATCTTGTGGCAAGGCTAAAGCATTATCTACAAAATGCAACATCCGAAGAAGAAGCTCATACCGGTTACGACTCATGATGGCAGGAAATATAGCAGTTGCCATCAAGGGACTAGTAGACCAATATGAAGACAGCGACGGCTTCCTTATCAGCCCCATCAAAAAAGTTAAACCCAAGAACTTTTTCAACTCTTCCAGATTTGTGGGAATCCACCGGCTAGCTCTAGAGTGTGGCCTAAGTCTGGCAGCGTTGTCCCTCAAAAACTGCTCTGCATACAAATTAGTCTGCTCAACAATCTCTTCCAAAAATATATCGTCCATAAACAACTCAAAAAAGTTGACGGGCAAAAAGTTTTCCGTATTAACTCGACACCCTGGAAAACCAGTAAACGCAGGCAACTGTGGCTGCTCCATGTTTGGTGCAACCCATGCGTCAGGTCTTCCAATGGGAAGCCTTTCAGCCGCTGGCTCCTGCACCATTGGCACATCACTGTCCTCCTCTAAAACAGGCCCTTCATCAGCACTGAGAGTGGCTTCATCATCAGATGATTCATCTCTGACAGAAAATTCACTTCCAGAATCCTGCACTTCCTCCTCTGCCTCAGATGCAGAGTCAGTCTCATATTCATGGTCAGAAGATGACTCAAAAAGCACACTAACAACCTGCTGAGCGGTCATCCTACGGCTGGCCATGATCCTTCCTACTAAAATTAACTGTACAAATACACCACCAACAACCAGCACTGTGTAAGATAAGTAACAAAGTATAGGTTTATCACTAAGAATTATAAACTCAAAAACTATACTGCTCACTTGCCTGAAAAAGCTTGACTCACCAGCAACTACTCTGCACAGCCACAGCAATCACCAACGATATCCCACTAAAAAGAGAAAAAAAAAAGCAAATTAGACATAAGACAACACAATAATCATTGTGCATAACTCTAAGGACAATTTCACACACAATCCTGCATTCAGTACACCACCTACAAACATGTCATTCATGCATTGCAACAATACTCACTTGGAGTAAATTTATTTACTTACCTAAAACATGCAACTACGCAAACCGCAGGACAACTACTGCCAAAACTGCAACAAGCCACAGCAAAGTCAGCAAAAGCTTTGAACTAAAACAAAAAGGAGAAAAACTGTTATTATCATAAAAGCAAATACTTCTCCAGTTGACAAACACTCCGCCACTAACCATTTTTTCATTTTCCCCTGTGTCTAGTCTTCTCTGCTTGGGGGAAGATGGGCCTAAAACAAAATAGGCCAATCTACCCCCAAGGGGAGGGGGCAGAAATCGCCCAGATTACATTGCACCCTTTGGGGGGGGGGCGACCCTTGCCCAAGGGGCCACACCCCACACAAAGCACACACACACACATAGTATCCCTGGCGCTATGGGGATTCTGCCCCCCTTGGGGACAGAAAGGCCTAAAAAATAGGCATATCTGCCCCCTAGGGGGGCAGAACTGCCCAAAAATACATGTGGGCCCCTGGGGGCGACCCTTGCCCAAGGGGCCGCCCCCCAACACAAAAAATAAAAACCAACAATAAAATCCCTGGTGTCTAGTGGCTTTCTGCCCCCCTTGGGGGCAGATCGGCGTAAAAATAGGGCCAATCTGCCCCCAAGGGGGGCAGAAACGACGATAAATACATTGCGCCCCCGGGGGGAGCGACCCTTGCCCAAGGGGCCACCCCCCAACACAAAGCACACATACAAACATATCTTTCTGGCGCTATTGGGATTCTGCCCCCCTTGGGGGCAGAAAGGCCTAAAAAAAATAGGCCTCTCTGCCCCCAAGGGGGGCAGAACTGCCCAAAAATACATGAGGGCCCCTGGGGGCGACCCTTGCCCAAGGGGCCGCCCCCCAACACAAAAAAATACACATCAACAATAAAATCCCTGGTGTCTAGTGGCTTTCTGCCCCCCTTGGGGGCAGATCGGCCTAAAAATAGGGCCAATCTGCCCCCAGGGGGGGCAGAAACGACGTAAAATACATTTGCCCCCAAAGGGTAGCGACCCTTGCCCAAGGGGCCGCCCCCCAACACAAAAAATACAAATCAACAATAAAATCCCTGGTGTCTAGTGGCTTTCTGCCCCCCTTGGGGGCAGATCGGCCTAAAAATAGAGCCAATCTGCCCCCAGGGGGGGCAGAAACGACGTAAAATACATGTGCCCCCAAAGGGGAGCGACCCTTGCCCAAGGGGCCGCCCCCCAACACAAAAAATACAAAGCAACAATAAAATCCCTGGTGTCTAGTGGCTTTCTGCCCCCCTTGGGGGCAGATCGGCCTAAAAATAGGGCCAATCTGCCCCCAGGGGGGGCAGAAACGACGTAAAATGCATGTGCCCCCAAAGGGGAGCGACCCTTGCCCAAGGGGTCGCTCCCCTACACTAATAAGCACACACACACACACACATACTGAAATCCCTGGTGTCTAGTGGGCATTCCTGCTGCCCGATCGCATCGCGATCGGGCAGCAGGAATGCTCAAAGAGACATCGAGGGAAAGGAAAACCCTTTCCTTTCCCTCGATGCCTCTCTGAGAGCACCCCCACCCCGCACGAAGGTGAAAAACTCACCTTCTCCCTTAGACGCGCTGGAAGCAAATGGCTTCCAGCGCGTCTTTCCCCCTTTCCCTGAAATCAGCGCGCGATCGCGCGCTGACGTCATGGGGGGGGGCGGGCGTGAAAGGGGAAGGGATTCCCCTTTCAGCCCTGGCCTGGGGGTGTTGGGGGGCGGCCCTCGGGGGAAGCGCTAGCGCTTCCCCCGACTGCCAGTCCCAGGACGTAATGGTTACGTCCATGGCGCCACACGGGCGCTGCCATGGACGTAACCATTACGTCCGTGGCGGGGAAGGGGTTAAAGGTTGGGACATAAGGTTGTGCTGCATTTTAAGCACTTTGGGGGTCATCACAGCCCCAGTACCCCAGAGGACAGGGGCAGCCTAAGGGGCGGTGTGAGGAGTTAACTGAGGAAGCAAACTATTTAAAAGCACATGCTGAAAAGTTTTGTGGGCATGCAGTCTTCTGGAAATAATAAAAATTGTCAAGATACCTCCCATTTGCATGTATTTTTGAGGGGCTGCAATTATTTTGGGGGGGTAGAAGCAATGCTCACTTTGTACTTGCTGCTGATTCTAGTGTTGATCATTTGCACTTATTTTTGAGGGGCTGCACTTATTTTGGGGGTGGAGGCAATGCTTAATTTGTACTTGTTGGTTCTGGTGCTGAGCATTTGCACGTATTTTTGAGGGGGCTGCATTTATTTTGGGGTGGAGGCCATGCTTAACTTGTACTTGCTGGTTTTGTGCTGAGCATTTGCACATATTTTTGAGGGTCTTTACATATTTTGGAGGGGTGGAGGCCCTGCTTAATTTGTACTTGGTGGTTCTTTTACTGAGCATTTGCACGTATTTTTGAGGGGCTACACTTATTTTTGAGGGTAGAGGCAATGCTTAATTTGTCATTGGTGGTTCTGGTGTTGAGTATTTGCATGTATTTTTGGTGGGTGGAGGCAATGCTTAATTTGTACTTGTTGGTTCGGGTGCTGAGCATTTGCGTGTATTTTTGAGGGTCTTTACTTATTTTGGAGGGGTGGAGGCCCTGCTTGATTTGTACTTGCTGGTTCTGGTGCTGAGCATTTGCACCTTTTTTTTTTTTTTTAGGGTGGGCCCCCCGTTATTAACTTAACTATGCTCCCAGAAACCACGCAATCTCTGATAGCAGAGATGTTCAGTTAATAACGAGGGTCCCCGACCCCAGTTATTAACTTAACAACCATTTTCTCAGAGATCACGCGGACTCTGAGAGCAGAGATGTTAAGTTGAGAACGCGGGTCTCCAAGCGCTGTGTGGCTTGGAGACTCCGTTATCAGCTCGGCCTATGAGAACAGATCTGTTCTGCTGATAACAGAGGTCCTTGAGTCGCAAAACACTCAGGGCCTCTAGCTATTAGCACTGTCTCTGTTCTCAGAGGCTGCCGGGGACACCGCGCGGCTTCTGAGAACAAATCAGATGGGTTAATAACAGAGACTGCCGAGGGTGTTGCAGCTTGGCAGTCTCTGTTATTAACCCTTCCGACTTGCTCTTAGAAGCCCCGCGGTGTCCCCGGCGGCCTCTGACACCATGTGGTGACAGGAGGCCGTGCACAGCGTTCGCCCCACTCCAGCCCCCCTTGGGATTAGAGAGGGTCTAGCGCTGTGCGATGCCTCCTGCCACCTTATGGGGGCTTGGAAGACACGGATGGCGCGAGGTGCAGGCCCTCAGGCCTGTGCCTCGTGCGCTTGGGCCCTCAGGCCCTTACAGTATCAGATAAAGTTGGGGCCCTTGGGGCCTGAGCACGAGGCTCAGGCCCCAAGGGGCCCACCTGGCAGCATTTTAAAAAAATAAATAAAAAAATAAATACAAATCAAAACACATTGGGGGTTTGGATGGCATTCCACTCACCTGTGATAGGGCTCAGGATGTCCAGGGGAAATGTTGAACATGTAGCAAGGGCCCACCATGTTGCCTCCACAGCATGCAATTTTTAAAAGACTGTGTCTAGGGTATTGGAGCTGGCTCAGCCTATCTGCTCCACCCTGGAGGCTGGAGCTTAGATTGAGCTCCGCCCCTACACATGGTTCTGAACATTGGAGAGCTAGGGTGAAAACATGGCGTGGATCCTAGGATCCGTCTTCCAGTCTATTGTACATGTATAAATTCAATGAACTGTAATGTTTTTTAAATGGTGCTGCCTTATAGATTTTATAATTAGTGTAATTGTATGACATTATAAAGACCATAGGTGGCATTGTGATATGAGTAAAATATATATACATATATATATATATTTATTTTATAAACAGTGTATGGTTTTTGAGAAAATGTGAACAAGTGGCTTTGTGTATTGTACCTTCAGAGCATGGGGGTCTTAACAGATGGCATCTTGAGAGACTTCTGTTTTTGTTTTTTTACAACCTTTTTGCACGATTTTATGAGTGTGTTATGCATGTAACATTAAAGGTGTTATGCTTAAAGGCAATTTTGTTTCTTCTGTACGTAGGGTCCCCAACAGCCTGCGTCGTCCCCAGAGGAAATGGAGGCAATGCAACAAGGTATACCAGAGATACGGGTCATTGGCCGTTCTAAACAAAGATGTCATGAATTTATTTACTTTTTTTAAATTTTATCATTTATGGTTTTCTATGTGTTTGTGTGATTTTACAGGTTATGATGCAGAACTACAGCTTGCAGTTTGGGCTCTGCAACAAATCCTCCAGGCTCAAGACTGTCTGAGCACAATGGCTCAGAATGCAGCTTTTGCAGGTGAATAAAAGGAGTCCTTGTGTAAATGCTGTGAAAAACAAAAAAAAGCCCCCATAAACGCAGCATCGAAGGAACCCTCAGAGAACTTGTATAGTCTGTGTATTATATTGTAAATGTATCATTATTATTTTTCTATCCAGGCCCCCCTGCCATACGACGACTCCTGGGGTAACGACCCTGAATGTGGTAGGAGACATTGAAAAGACGGTCTGCAAAAGGAAGTCCCCAGCGTCTAAGGAAGGTCCACCTATTAAGAAAGGTCCCTCACAATGGAACACCACATGTGAAATTTTTAGAAACTGTAGAGCCAGATGAATTCAATCCTTAGTGTGTATCAAACCTCTTTCATCACCGGGGTATAGCGGCTATAGCAACATCTAATATGTATTTTGTTATCTTTACATCACAAAAGAGTTCTGGAGGAGTCGGCCATCAGGCTAAGTGGACGGCGGCGTCTTTAAAGGTCAGCAACGGGACCCTTCAAAACCCCATGGCACCAGCCGCATCCGTGAACATCGCAGGGCACCAGGACAAACTGTGCATCAGCTCTACAGACAGCAGTCATGGCCCAGGTACAGCTCTTAACTACATTGCATTAACAGTAATAAAGGCTATGCCCAGTACCACCAACAGTTCTATAGTAACTAGGGGCTTAGACACTCTGACAGCGTAACGCTTACAGCCTCAGCAACCCACCATCCTGTACCATGTAAAACGTCTGGAGGGGACCCTAAGCAGTGCAACAATCCTAAAATAAATTGGTTGTCCTGAAAGAACCGCAAGAAGAAGCTGCAGACCTGTGAGCTATAAGCCATGCCTCTAGACCTGTCTTTTAAAAATGATGTTAAGGTTCAGCCTGTGACACCTAGCCCCCAGCGTTCTAATTGTTCAACGATTGAGACATCTAATACAGGTGGGTCTGTCAGCGCCCTGATCCCGGCAGTATGTATAACTAGCCCTCCCTGTTCACACGACACATGCATGGAAACAGATAGCCCCATAGAGGATCCATATTCTGGGTGTATAGGACTTTTAAACGCACTAGCTGGTTTGGTAGAGAGTCTTGAAGCCACAGCAACGCAAGGTTTCCCTTCTAATGCAATACCCGATGGGTTGTAATCGCAAGGGCATCAATCACCCGCACCCAGCCACAGTGCTTCAGATGTATCGGAGACCTTGAATTACTTTAACCAACATTTAGCCTCCCTTGTCTGATGTCCCCAATTACACCCTCTGGAGCGTATGACCCCACCAGCCCATCACCAAATGCCTGCGCCCAAAAGTCTTCACCATCCTCCTCAATATACCCCGATAGCAGTACAGGATGTAGAGGTTCACAAAATCAGAGCTTTGGAACGCCATCTAGCGATGATCAGGTCTCCCAAGCACCAGGGTGTTCACACTGGGGTCCTGTTCTTTTGACCAGTCATCAGCCATCCATTCAAAAAGGGCTTATTGCAGTTAACAGTGATCAGACCCCGAGATGGTTATGGGGATATGCAGCACACAGCTAAGGACACACGTAGCAGAACAAAATGTGGCACCCTGAACCCCAATAGGGTTCTGGAAACATACCTGAAAGAAATACAACAGGCTGTTCGGAAACTAAAATCATGCCTGAAGCTCAAGACCTCAAAACTGGGGAAGTCAAGGGTCGATACTCGGTCCTCCAGACCCTCACAGAGAGCGTTAATCCAGCAGTTAAGAAAGGTGTAGAAGGGAGGTGGTCGTAACTTGTGAATCAGCCGCTGCAGACATAGACAATATATCGGCATGACTAGATAACCGTGTACCCCTAAGGAGTGCCCTATCGGCTTTTTGTAAAAAGGGTGCCCTACGTCTAAATATAAAAAGAAGACCCAGGATGTACTCAGTAAAGCTCTACGTGTTTTACTAGCGCTCAAAACCAAAAGCTGCGAGAGTCAGCCCCCAGCTGTTTAAAACTCCTAAAAGCAGAACACCTAAAACACTCCCCATAAGGCCTCAAAATATAAAGTTAGGAGAGAATATAGGTATTTTCAGGGTCTCAGGAGGTAAAGTTCGAAGCAAGCTCAACCCCAAACATCCTGAAGGATCCCCGCCCATATTAGGTGAAATGTCAAAGTCACCTCCTGTAAATACCCCAACTATTGTTCAAATAAGCTGTGGTCGGTTGCCAAAAGCCAGCTGGGCTTGTAAGAAACAGAAGTGGGCAAGTAGCGCTAGAAACCATAAGCTTTTATTAAGAAAATTAAAGAAAGCCCGACTAAGCGTTACAATGAGGCACAAAAATACCCCAACAATGAACCGTAGTCAACTACTGTCGCATGATACCCCGGGGAGCCCTCCAGCCTCCGAAGGTACTCAAGCTGAGGATTCAGAACCGGTGTTTTTGGAAAGTCTAAGAAGGTACAGTCGTACTGTAGAGAGGTTTAACGCTACAGAGCAATATGAGGAGTTTAGGTTTGTTAACCTAGACCGTCTAAACTCCTCCGATCATGGTGTTATAGCTATACACCAGGCCGTGCAAACGCTCAAAGAACGATTGTTACAAGATGTGAAGCCTAATGATTTCTTTCAGCTGCGTTTTCAGGGGCAGGGTCTCAACAGTCCTCTGTTCACCAGACGGTTGTCTCGAGATGTGTTTGACGCTGTGACGTTTCTAGAAAACCTGTCTAAGCTTTTACAGAGTAAAGCTGAATTACTGGTGTACAGGACTTTTAGAATCTTCGCCCTCGTTGTTAGGGGTCATCAGGGCGGTGCTTCCAGAACCTTAAAGAGCATCATGTACAGTAAAATCATCGGCGAGAAATATCGATGGTTGCTCGACTTTAACACAGGCGCTACCAATATGTGTCTGGCGGTGAGCATCATGGGGTTGTTGGTGGACTGTGCTACCCCAGACAACGTCATTATGTCTATGGCGCCGGCAGCCCATGAGGCACTTCAACTACCGCCTGAGAGACTGGTTGGTTTTGGGGACCTGGGCCTTTTTGAGAATTATTTTGCTGTTGCAGTAAAATTTCTGTACCACAGCGGTACTTGGAAGTACTTCACTACCAATGAGCGGGTGAAAAACAAGACCGTTTATGTGCTACATCACGAAAACCACTTTTACGGTATCCTCAACCTGAAGGGTTTTCTAGGCGCGAAGTACGTGTGTGAGCATTGCGACCACATATACAACAACCGGACCAGATCAGTGTGAAATGCACTGTAAGATGTGTCAGAGGGACAGGTGTGTCGCCGATGACGCTCAGAAAGTGAACTGCTCCACGTTTAAGATGTTTTGTCGGTCGCAAGACTGCTTGAACATACACATAAGCCTCGCACAGTGCGTCCGCAAATCAGACTGTGGGGCTTGCGTGCGCTACAAGGCCAACGACCACGATTGTAAAGGTATGCAATGTCCCAGGTTTAAAGCGTATTTTATAGCTGGAATAGCACACGAGTGTTACATGCTCGAAGGACTCCCCCAGAAAAAAAAAGAAGACTATATCGTATTCGATATAGAGTTTACGCAAGAGACAAGTGTACACCAGCCTAACTACCTTTACGCCCATCATCTAACAGCCGATGAAAACGCAGAGTTTGAAGGCCGGTCATGCATGAACGCTTTCCTCAACACGTTCATGCAACCGAAATACTACGAGTATACAATGCTGGCTCACAACTCAAAAGCGTACGACTCATTCTTTATTCTCCGGGACCTGATTTGTGAAAAGCTGGCCATGGAGATCATCACCCAGGGTTCCAAACTGATGCTGTTAAAGGTTGTGCCTTTTGAAATTAGGTTCATAGACACCTTGAATGTTCTGCCCATGAAGTTGAGCAAGTTACCAAAAGCCTTTGGTTTTGAAGGCTGCAAAGGTTATTTCCCTCACTTTTTTAACAGATGGGCTAATCAGAATTACAGCAGTCCTATGCCTCCGCCCGACAGTTACGGCGTCGATTACATGATGCGGTTTGAAAATTAGAGCTTTCTACAGTGGTATGATGAAACCCGTGAAAATTGGTTTCTTTTTCAAACAGAGTTAAAAGCTTACCGTCAGGCGGACGTCATGATCTTGCAAATAGCGTACAACCTTTTCAGAGACATTGTGGTGGAGATGACAAAACGGGTCAGGATTATTAAAACCAAAGCCAGTAAGAGAAAAAAAATCCTGGAATACCTAGACCCATTTAAGAACATTACTCTGGATTCAATTTGCATGTCTATTTATCAGCACATGTTTTTAAAACCAGAAACGATAGCTCTAGTACCGCCTGACCTCTATAACTGTAAACATAAACGTTAATCCACCCCGTCTATTCAGTGGCTCATGTACGTCTCGGAAAATCTTCATTCAACACACGTTGCAGGGCGGCGAATACCGCTTGGCCCGCTACTACCTACATGGTTATGCGTTAATCAACGGGGTACCAACAGCCTTTGAGTTCAACACTTGCTTTTACCATGGTGCTTTTACCATGGGTGTCTGCGTTGTTACAAACCTCACAAGTTTAATAGACTGCAGGGCACCACGTTTGAACATCTGCATCGTCATACTCTGGTAAAGGCATAGTATATTGAAAACAGCGGCTTTGCTTTCAGAACACTGGGGGAACACGAGTAGTTGGACGAGGTAACAAGAGATGCAGAACTGGGTACTTTTATTAAGAGTCAGCAGTTATCAGCACCGTTGGAACCCTGCAATACCTTATTTGGCAGTTGTACAAACGCATACAGCTGTACCAGGTCGCTGGTGAGTGTGAGAAAATACACTACTACGACTTCACCAGTCTGTATCCATTTGTGAACAAGGTGAAGTTGTACCCGTTGGGGCATCCTAGGATCATATATAGGAACTTAAAGTCCTTAAACGAGTACTTTGGGCTCACTAAGTGTCAAATCCATCCTTCGCTGAAGCTTTACTTCCCGGTGCTTCCGTACAGAGTTGATGGCAAGCTAATGTTCCCCCTATGTCGAACATGCGCTGAAAGTTAACAGACTAGCGAGTGGAGACATAGTGATGAGCAAAGGCTGCTGGAGGGGAAGTGGTGTACCATCGAGGTGCAGACGGCCCTCGAGAAAGGGTACCACCTCGGTAAAATAATGGAAATTTGTCACTTTCCACACCCCACAACCCAACTCTTTTCTGAGTACATCAACTTGTTTCTCAGAGACAAACAGGAGGCATCGAGGTATCCCGACTGGTACGTCGATGAGCCCTCAAAGCAAAAGTACATTGATGATTACCAAGCTCATGAGGGTATCACTCTGATACCTGAGTTCATTAAGGTTAACCCCGCCAGATGCCAGTTAGCTAAGCGCTGTCTCAATTCCTTATGGGGAAAATTCTCACAGTGTACCAATCAGTCAAACACATCCATCTTCACAGATCCAGATGATCTTTTTAAGTATATATTTGCTCCGTCTTATGACGTGTCCAGTTGTGAATTTATCGACGATGAGACGGCTGATCTATGTTGGAAATACGCCAGAGTACCCCACAACATGTAACAATATAAACATCTTTATAGCATGCTTCACAACCGCCCACGCTCGTCTAGAGCTTTACAGGTTGTTGGATAAGCTTCAGGATCGATGTTTGTAGCACGACACCGACTCTGTTATTTTTGTGAGTAAAGAGGGTGATGAAGATCCTCCGCTGTATGATTATCTAGGGGATTTGACCAGCGAGCTTGAAAAGGATGAGTACATACTCGAATACACTTCCTCTGAACCCAAGACCTATAGTTACAAAACGTCTAACAACATGGTTTGCATGAAAGTCAAAGGTATCACTTTAACCATCTGCAATGCAGTTAAAATACATTTTGACACTCTGAACGGTCTGGTGCACCAGTGCTACGCATCAAACAATCACAAAAATAGCAAGGCAATAGTCATAAACCATCCTAACATTGTCAGGTCCAAAAAAAGATGGGAAATTACAACACAGCCGTTGTATAAAACACTGCGCGTAGTGTTTGATAAATGGGTTTTCACTGAGGACTACAAAACACTACCGTACAGTTATCAAAAAGACATTTGAGTGGCAAATCCCAACCGTTATGGACACCAGGCTGCAACACCCATTCTCCTGCGTTTTAGCAGGTCCCTCAAATAGTGGTAAAAGTTATTTTATAAAGAAATTGTTAGAAAACGATCCCAGTGTTTTATCCCAGACCCCTAACAACATTGTATGGCTTTATTCTTGCTGGCAAGATCTTTACACAGAACTCTCCCTAAAGGTCCCACACATCTGATTTATAGAAGGCATCCCCAGTAATCTCAACAACGACAACTTGTTACCTAAACACCTTGTAAACATGGTCGTTGTGGACGATCTCATGCGTGAGGGGGGTGACCACCCCGAGATGGAGAAGGCTTTTACTCAATATTCACATCATCGTAATCTGAGCATATGCTACATCATGCAGAACTTGTTTTACAAGGATAAGAGCAGCCGTTCTATAACTCTCAACGCCTCATACCTGGTCTTATTTAAAAAGCCCTGCGACAAGCTTCAGATATCAATTATAGCTAAACAGATGTACCCCGGAAACATGCAGTTTTTCATGGAAGCGTTTAACGACCCCACTGCAAAAACCCACGGCTACTTACTGGTAGATTTAAAACCAGTACTCTAGAAGACTACAGACTACGCTCCAGTATTTTCCCCCCTGACCTCCCAGTCGCTTACATGCCTAAAACAGTCATAAAAGCCTATAAAAAGAGCCCTTAAAAAGACTTCTATAACATTTACACTCTGAACCTTGTAATATAAGGTCACCATCATGTCTGCGCGGCTATGGTGCAATTTAGACCTCCTAAAAATGCTGGTCACAGCCAGCCCCCTGAAAAGAAAGGCTATCCTGAGCGCTGCTTTGGACGATTTAGAGGCTGCAATTTCAGAAGTAGCCCTAAACACCCTAAAAGGTAACGTTCCGATATCAACGAGCCAGTTCCACGTTCTGAAGAAGAAGCGCCACATTATTAAGAAGCTCAGCAATAAAGGGCGTCGCTCCTTTCTAAAAGGAAACTGGTCAAACAGTCTGAAGGTTTTATAAAGGCGCTGCTGGGTATAGCAATACCCTTTAATTACAGGTCTCCTGTCAAGGACATGATGGAGCTCTCCCAAAAAATGTACCTTGTGCCACGCCATCAGCTGGAACAGTTGGGCCCTTCTACCGCTGACACCTGGGACATACTAAAAAAAGAGACACAATGTCTTGATACTGATATCAAAGCCATTTTGAACCGAACCGATTTAAAACCACACGAAAAAGCAGGGCTTTACTCAGGAGCCCTTCAAAACTTTTTACAGTATTACAAACAACTAGCATCTAAAAAAAACCAAAATGACTCTGTATACCACTGACACGGAACACCCGACAGCAGACCTTTTAAAAAACATAAGTCAGAGGTACAGAGGAGCAGCACAAATGCTGCTCAGTAAAATGACTGCTACTAAAGATCTGACCTCTTGGAACAATCGGGGTGAATTTGTTTACAAGGGACACCCAATTTCTGGATCACACATGTACGATCTGGTCAGAGGTCTCACGCACAGTAAAACACTAACAACACAAAATGCTCCTGGAGGCTCGGAGCAATTCCTAAGTGCCGCTGCGGAACTCAACATTTCCTCCACGATCGTCGGTAACGCCAGCCACAGGCGGAGGCTTGAAAGTTTGAATGATCCGACCCCTGGTGTTTTTACCATGAGTCCCACTGTGCCGACGTCGCCTTCCTTTCCTCAGCGAACACCTTGTAGGAGCAGCTACGCTCTACCTATGGAACCTAAAAAGAGACTGTTCAAAATGAACACTTGTTTATCGCTCTAATGCAATCACAAAATTTGAACCGTTGTACAGTTTTGTTAAAAAGGGTCACGTCTCGAAAGATTTTTGCTTTATTTATTTCTTTACCCTTGTAAATGTTTGTGGTGTAAACTGTTAGTAATAAATACTTTTAACTTTTCAACAGTAGTCCGACATCTTTTTTAAAATGGTTTTAAAATGTGTGGTGGGTGAATAAAATGCATAGTCTGAATTAATGTTTAAGATATTTTCATTTTAGGCAGTCATCAGTACAAATAGAAGCATTACAAGGCCTTACACTTTTGACAAACACCGTATTCTGTTTTAACAACGCTCGACATTGGCATGGTGTTTTCATTCCCTTATTTCATAACAATACCAACGTTGTTTACTAGATCGGTGGAATACAGATTTAAATAATTTCGAAACGTCATACCCTCAGACATTTTAATAATAAAATATATACAATGTTCCCCACATGTGATGGTAGAGAATCCGGTACGCACAGCTTGTTATACCCAACTGCAGGCGATGCTTTTTTTACATATTTGAATATCGGTTTTGTATAAATGTTATGCTTGGGGAACTCCCCTAAACTGTCAAACACTATAACCTTGTCTTCATCCAGAAACATGGCTGTCCAATGTGTACCACCCTTGTAATTCGGGTTGGTGTTAAAGACTAGGGTGTGGGGTCTTTCTGGGCCTATCTTTTCAGGTAGCCCATCGCTAGCTGTCGGGCGTGATTGACCTGGATAACGCTGTTGAATACAGAGAATACAACCATATTCACGTTGGTAGCCAGCGTCTGTGTAAAGCGTATTTCAGCTTTTAGATTTCCGTTTTTTATTAAGTTGTAGTGGTCACCGTCTTCCATGTCAGGAGTCAGGTCGAACACAAACAACGTGAAGCCGACCCTATACCCCTCTCCTGAAACAACGACTCCTGAGTCCCGCAGATGTTTCCCCGTTATTGAGACCAGACGAGACTTTCCCTGACAAAATTGGATGTTGCAAAACTCACAGTGAATGGTTTTGCGGGGATAACAGCTCCCTTGTGGACCAAAGTAGCGTAGTTGATGGCATAGTGTTTGAAGTTGAACGGGTCAGAGGAATAGAGCCCGCTAAAAGCTGTATTGTCCACAAACCCTATGATGATGAGTTTCGGTAGTTTCCCAGAAATAGATTCTACTGCTGCGTTAATCTAGTACCGGCTGGGATGCTGAATATCTTCAGAGACACTCTTTCAATGGCATACTTGGCGTTCAATAGTTTAAAGCTTCAGCGTGGGCCAGCCTGACGCTCAGTGACACTTTCACTCTCTTTACAAACAGGCTTGTGGACAATAGAATCAGTTTATACTGCTCCGCATCGGCGCTGATGAGACAGAACGCGTCCTTGTTGCGGTTGAGTTTGATCTTAAGATCTATACCACTTGACTAGAAGCTTATCTATGGAGAAAAGGTCTGAATGTATGTGCCCCAGGAGGTCAAACTGCCTACTGCCGGCGCAAAGATGGCTCTTTTTTTAAAACCATTGTTGCCACTGTCCAACGGCGTGTCCTCAAATTGCGCTTCAGTATATCCTGCTGAAAGCTGTGTGTCCAGGGCTTCACAACTGTAATTTTGAATACTTTCGATATAGGCCCTGTGGGCATACATGTTATCACTCTGCGTGACAAGTCGATCGCCCAGGTTAATGTCCACCTGATTAAACATGGTTGCGACGGGGTAGGCGATCGGCGCTACTTTAGCATCAGCCTCGATGTTGGTGCCATTCGCTTTGGTTACTTTGCGGACGAGGTGTAGCAGAGTCTTGTTGAGATCAAAATACATATCCGTGGACCCCGACACATAAAACTCTATTGGCGTCAGAGGCATCAGAGCGGCTAGAGGCGATACTTCCATGAAAAAATTGTTCTCGATGCTGGTCTGTGTGGGTTTAAGAGAAAACAAATCTAACTCAGATTTGGCGCATTCACCCGAGGCACAGTGTACGAAGGCCATGATAGCTGATTTCGAAAATATTCGCACTAGAGCATGTTCTCTTCTTCTTGGAAGATCTCTTCTGTCTTACGACTCTTCTTTTGTGCGGAGACGTCCTCCGTTTTTTATAGGGCATTGGCGTGCCCCTACGCCTCGAAGCCCTTTGCTTCCTTTTAACACCCACACACACCTTGTACAATAACCCAGCTCCTTCCTGGGGCTGTTTGTTCATGCGCTCGGTGACAGCCGACATTACAGAGCCCACAACGTCATGGGCAATGTTCGTAGCAGTCGCTTTAACGTGAGGTTTTGCAATTTCTGATCCTCTTCTGAAAAATGGCATGGCTCTTCTAAACAAACTCCGAAAGAAGCCCCCCATTCCGGCCTGTACATAACGGGGTCCCCTTGAAAGTAAGGCGGCGGTCCTCCATAACCGGCCTGAACTCTATTATAGTCCCTGTACATAGAGGGACCACCGTTTGTTTTCATGATGACTATCGCTATTGCCTAATAGTCACCGTTGCGCCGTGGACTTAAATGAAGCTTAACAATAACTTTCCCGTATTTAAAGGCCACCGGCTCTGACTGATCATCATAGATCATGATGGTTATAGTGTCAAAATGTTTTTGGGAAATTGACACGTAGTCGGGTTTGTGATGTTGTATATTAACCATTGTGTTATTTTCGCCCTTCACAGGGATCCATCTCAATTGCAAGGGAAGGAAATGCTTATTACTGAAGTTACAACAAAGGTCATGTAGCGCGAAGACAAGGAGACTGTCGCAAGTGAAGAAACTATAAGTCAAGATAGAAACTAGCAACTCGTAGATGACAATAATTTGGAACTTCACTAACTTAAAAATACCACGAAAACCATTCAAGAGAGTGTAGCAGTAAGGTGTGCTTACAAAGTAATACGAAACCTGCATTCAAAGAACCGTAAGTGCGGTGACAGTTACCAGTTAATTGCGTTAAATTCAAAACTGGCTACATGGAATATATATGATAGATTAAACATCTACGTCAAAAATTGGTGTAAGTAACATGGTGTACATAAACAGCAGTCTGTTATATAAAATGACTATAACACTTATAGAAATGCAAGTATAAGGTTCTGATTGAGATGAGTACATAAACAGTCAAACACAGATGTGTTCTGTTGTAAAAGAAAATTCGATATCCTTAAGTGTCATGCTATGAAGAAATATTTTATAGCAAAAGATTAGTAATGTTACATCATATATAATTGGAGTACCATATGCAGGTCACATCTAAATAGTGTTTGGAGAATATTCAAATTTAATTTTCAACACCGCAACTTTATCATAAATGAAGTGGGTCACAACACAACTTGCTCTTGCCTTTGTAATATAGTCTGGTATTTTAATATATCACCCTATTTTTTGCAGGACCTACCAAGGTATTTTGATTTTTCACTTACTTAGGACTCTACTACTTTCTGTACATTCGGTACATATTAACCCTTGATGTCATTTTATATTTTATGACACCTGAACGACATACTTCCTCACTCATCTAATTAGGATACGAATTCAGGTACTTTAACCGTCTACTAATTGCCTTTATGTTCCTTATCATAAGGCCTACGTACCCCATCTCTTATGTCTCATTTGGGCTTTTTATTTTCTCTGTCCCCACCATAGCTCCCTTACTTCATCTTTTCTAGTTGGATACTTTATCTACTCGTCTCCAGTCTAGGTAGTTTTTTTTACCTCAGAACCTTCCTCCACTCTCACGCGTGCCAGCTACTTTCAACACATGTGGCCTTTTAAATAGTCCATTTGTAACATATGGAGTGCTTGCTCTCTTTGAACACTTTGGGTGTCCTTGACTACTATACACAGTTATGTAGTTTTTAACTCACTCTCCTACTTTCTCTCACCTTTTGACAAGCCTTACTGTTGCTTACAAGTATGCCTTTTCACGATTACACAATCAGTCACTTTCGTCATGTCTGTAACTTCACATGTCTGCCATATATTTTTTCAACATATGCCGTTTCGATGTAACAATTTGAATTTAAAACCTCTGTACAATATATCCCTTACAGCCTTGGAAAAGTCACTCTGTGATGAAACACGTGTTGGCTGTGCTTGATTGGCTGTGTTCATCGAAACACAACTATTGATCCAAATAAATTTCTTTCTGGAACACAGAGAATAGTATTGTACTATTCATCAACAGATCTGTCATACCGAAGTGTGCACCTGTATTGTACTACTATATATGCTTTGTGTGCTGTGGTCCTATCTGTGTAATGTACATTATGTATGTCCATATACACGATTCATGTGCCTTGGGGTGGTAGAGCACCTGACCACTTGCACCACTTTTGGACTAGTGTATTAACTGTACTAGATTGGACACCACTTGGAGGTGCACAAGTTTTTGCCATTACTACCTTAGATTATTGGGCACTTTCCACTATGAATATCTCATCTCTAAATGTCTGTTTGTAGCCCTTGGTGAAGACGCCCTTCAACTTTGAAACCCTGACATGATCCCCTTTGTTTAAAGCCGGTTTCTTGACCTTCGCCTCGAGGCGACTCCCATACACAGTTCTCCACACCATTAACGAATTATCCACCGTTACCTCCAAAGGAGACATTTTGATGGTCCTATGGTAACTGGCGTTATACACATCTATAAAAAGCCACATATCTGTAGGTATTGATGGCTGTGAAATATTGCCACATATTTGTTTTTAAAGTTCTGTTACAACGCTCTACAACCGCCGTCTCTACCGCAGTGTGCGTTACAAAATGCACAGCGTGCTGCTTTAATAATTTCTGAAATGGTTTGTTTCAAAATTCCTTACCAGCGTCTGTTTGTAGTTTATGAGGTACTCAACCTCTCGCGAAGATGTCTTTAAAGGTAGCGGTTATGCTGGTACCACTTTTATCGTTTAACGCCTCTGCATAGGTGCACTTGGACAATACGTCTATGACTGTTAATATATAAATTACGCTGTTGTTATGTTTTGATAGATCTTCAGGACTGATTATGTCTGCCTGCCACTGATAATCTAGCTGCGCGCTAACAACTTTGGCCTTCCTCTTAAAACGTCTCCTGGCCGGTTTGTGGAGTGCATACACCTCTTCCCCCGCTAACCAAGTCTTCACCCTTGATCGGTTTACAGATTCATTTTCAACTGGAGCCCTTCTAAATAGAGCTTCGGAGACTTCAAAGCTTCCAACCCTGTGTGTATCGTAATAAAGCTTCCTTAAAGCAGACCGTGTCATGCTGTCACACCCCGACATTTGTTTTGTGTAAGGTCATTTTAGTAAACATAAAAAACAATCAATAAAAGTGGATTAGTACCACAAAAACACTGTGTACTTGACATTTCGCGGCACATAGCTTATAGTGGACGCCGCTGCTGGACACCTTGAGGCCTTTTGACGATGTATACATAGTGCGATACATGTTACACACATTACTCAGAGCAGTTCCTTTTACTAGGTCTCAGCGTCACAAGCTTTGATATTTTTATAGCTATAAACTCAATAGCTTTAGACATGTCTTTGGCTCCCCTCGCCTATAACTTTGGACGCTCAGGATACTGACAGCATTCAACAGTTCATACAGTTCTAGTTCGGACAATACAGGACCTTTATTTGTTAAATAATCCTCAGTTAGGAGTTCCAAAGCACATTGTAGCCCAGTCCGAGGTGAAAGTCTTAACTCACATGCATTGTCTTGGGCCGTGCTCCAGTATTTATCCGCTGCGGGTAGCCACGCGTTGATACACCAGTTGGTGATACACACAGAGCTGTCGCACTGCAACGTAGCCTGAGGTTCCGTAATGTTCAGATAGCGCAGAGTCACAGGGTGTATTTCAGCTATTCTCTCTTTAACCAGCACATATATCAGTTTCCCAATACAGATGTAGCGTGGGTGTAACTCATAGATATCTTGCACCGTGACATCCTAAAAGTGAGTAAGTATGTAGCGTTAAGTAACACTGTTATGGTTTGCTATCCACGACATCTGTTTGTTTGTTTTTTTTAAACAACTTTTGCGGGGCTGAAGACCTCATTCTTCTATTTTTATAATACATATCACATATTTGTCTTTCTATGACCCTTTCTATCAAGCTTTTGGCAAAATAGGTACACAGCCCCTGCATATGTTCAAGTTTTGAGCAGGGCTCAGCAGTGTATCGGATCTCATTGACCGATGCTGCCAAATCCTTAACCATATTGACGTGGACACCTTTCTTCACAGCTGAAAACCCGTACGCCACCCTTAACAACTTAGATGCCCTGTGTGGGTCTAACGTGCTACATATGTGCCGAATTGTTCTTGCAGTGTACGACTCGTATAGGCAGTCGTGAGCCTCCTGCTGTGGCTCATTAATTTTATGCCTGTAACACAGGTAATAATAGTCACGTTTAAGATGTGTTCACAACGGTCGCCGCAAAATCTTTAACAGGCCATATGGCGTCATAGGGTATGCCCAGCGTTTCCTTTTAAAAATGGTGCTATTGTAAGTGCTGACACAGCTCTTTGTTCTGGCGTGTAATACTTTCAGACTGTCAGGAATAGCATAAGCAGTAAAAATGTACGTTGTTAACCTTTGGCGTAGACCCCTCTAAAGCATCTCTTTCTGCAGTTGTTTTCTACGGTAAAATAAAAGTAAAAAACATACTATTAGTTAAAAGTATAATATCGGCGTATACACGATACTTGTCTATAGAGTTTTTACTAACCTCAGCATTTTCACTACACTCAGCGGCTGCTCTGAAATCTTGCGTGTCGCACAGATCCATTGGTGTATAAGTGGCTTCGTATTTTACATTTGTCGGCTGTACCACGACTGCCTCTGGATCAGGGTCCTCCTGAAAGCACATGTCTTCATAGATCGGCAAATTCAAGGGTGCTACACCTTCTTCATCATCTTCAGTGTCGCTGAAGTTGATTGCATCACTTAATTCATCTTTCGAGGTGTCGCTGTCGCTGCTATCAACCTTGATCAGGGATACCAGCTGCGGCAAATCCTTAAAGCTGAGCTTTTCAACCCACTGGCAGAGTTCCTTCTGAAACCCGGTAACAGCGGAACACCCATCTTTAGGGGCAGCCTGCTGTGCATTCTCATCCAACACCAGAGGTGCTATAGTCCGATAATATCTATTGATAAGGTTCTGGGCTCCTGAGACGCTGGCTTTTCTGGTGAGCGGTTTGTATCTCTTCACATTGCCAAGACAACCTATTTCAGCAGTGGTTCACAATTTGGCATGCTGCTCTAACCAACTCCTTATATTTATTCTATGGTTCAAAAAGGGCATACGCCTCTACAACACATAGCGGTCACATGATTTCTTTCATGGCTCTAATACGCTGATGGGGTTACACGTGGTGCTAATCATATGTCACGGCTTTTGCAGCATTTACCCAGCCCCTGTTTTTGGATTAGCCAGCAGTGTGGAGGTTTGGCCTTACACTCCCAATGCGCTCCCCTGAGAGGAGGCACCCAATCAGCCACTTGGTCCTGAATGTCTGACATGTCCAGACCTGTCCTCTTAGGCCATGAAACAGGTTGCACACCTGCACAGCCCTCATTTTACACAGCCCATAGATCTAGACACAGGGGCTAGGACCCTGCCACATGACTAACACGTGACCCCCTGATGTCATAAACCACGTGACTCACCTACACCTATGTCAGTGCCTATGTCAGCACGGGGCAGGGGCACCCACATCACCACCTACGTCATTAGCTACATCAGAACGGGGAGGGGCACCTGTCAAAAGTTTGATGGAAAGTATCCCCTCATAGTCCTGTTTTTGACACCTCTCCTGCCCTAGTTGCCATAACTAGAACCAGTGTTTCCAGAACCAACTCAATGTATACAGATAATTGCAATTAATACAATTATAATTCAAGGCAACATTTTTCAAGATATCTAGAAGAATCATTTTCCTAACAAACCCTTCCCAATGAACAGCCTGCCCATTATCTCTCTTAGCTCCTTCTTCATGCTTGGAGGATACCGCTATCAGAACTTTTTGCCACAACCAAATTAGTGAAGGTATATGAGGCCTAATATTTATCACACTGCCGTCAAAGAAAGTACTTTTATTCCCACTGGTGAAGGTGTTCTGCACTAGAAAGTTTGAAGGTACTACCAACCTTCAGTTGATAAACACACTTTTACAATATAATTTAAAAGGTTGAAAAAAGTAATGAAGAAGCAAGGCAGTAGAAATACAAGGCACTAGGGAGGGCTGTCTGGCTTCCTTTACAAACAAATGCATGAGATCCCCTGACAAAACAGTGCATTGCTGATGGTAAGAAGTGGATCCCTGAAGTCAAGGCTTCTGGGTCAGCTACAAAGTTGCCACTGTCTCAAGGGACCACGTCTACGTTAACTGGCAACAGGTATCAAATAGGGCCAATGGATGACCTCTTCTTTTGTAGCAATGCACAAAGTTATTGGCTAAAACAAAAAATGTTCCATCAATGTAAAAAGTGGTCTTAACTATAACTACCTACTAACTATCGCCAGTAGGCAACATATATATGTATATATATATATATACATAGGCACACAATCACACAATTACAAGGCTATGCATAGGCCAGACATAAAGTAAGACTAAAGCCTGTAGTTCTGCATTTTTTTTAACTTCTGATCTATCCCGGTTTTTGCTTTTCAAAATCTGGTCACTCCATAGTAAGGATGAAAGCCTGTACTGGTACCTCTGTTCACCAATGATAGGGAGTGATCCGGTAACCTTAAAAACAGGAACCGTGCCTCACTTTCATACAGCAACCATACAAAATTCATCTTAAACTGCAGTGATTGGGATTATGAGCTGAAGTTCTCATGGCTCTTACATTTCTCAAATCCATGCACGAGCAGCGCGCAAGCTCCGACTTTTCGATTTGTGTTCTGCGACCTGTGGTACTGTTTAAACCATCGTACAATCAGGCATTCAAATCCCATAATGCAAATCTGAAAACCTGGCCTGGACGAGGAGCTGCGCATAGACTTAGGGGACCTCAGAGCTCCGAGTGGAGCGAAGGAGGTGCTCTGATAACATGGTACTCTCAGCGGCCTACACAAGGGTTTCTCAGGGGTCACGTAGGCGTCAGACAGACTCCCCATCCTCTAAAGTTACTGGATGATCAGTCCCTACGTGTGGCCAGCGGGGCTGTTACGTGTCTCAGGTCCACGCGTCAGTAGCACACGCAGGGGCTGCGGGGGGATGTAGGCGCAGTCAGTCGGTGGGAGCGTGGCACATACTCACCGGCTCCGGGCCTGCTTGCACCAGTCGCTGAGGTCTCCCTCCAGTGGTTGCCTCCGAGGCGAGAGAGGGCTCTGTGAGAGGCAGCAGGTGACAGCAGTCACCCTGTGAGGACTCTCCCTCTGTTTGCAGGCACAGTAGTCCCCTCATAGACAGAAGGTACGGCGAGCACCGACTTTATAGAGAATATGTGAGGCGTGCGCTCTTCTAGGCGCTGCAGGCAATCCACAAATGTCACAAGCTCTCCCAGTACGAGTCATCTCAGTGTTCCAATAAACATGGTCTAGGCCATTTAATGGGAAGTAAACACCTCGGGCCACAACTGCTCCTACCAGCCACAATTAGCGCATTGTTTATTGCTTGGCATTAGGTACACAGTCTGCCATATTTCTTGTTACACAGGCAGCAAATGTGGTGCAATTAGTGAACTATGAGGCATTTCCTTGGTTTTGGCGCCAGACCAGTGCGAGGTTTCTGTAAACGGACCATAGCTCTCACTGCACTTTCTGTGACCTCGTGGCGCTCTGTTGTCTTCGACCCCACTGGCGCTGCGATGCTGCGTCATCACCCCTCTCATTCGGAAGCCGCCAGAACCTGGGCCTGCTGCCCTCAGCGAGGGAAGGCCTGACTTGGAGGAACCTCTGGGCGTAACTTCAGGGGGGTGTTTGGAGTGTGACACTTCCCAAATAAATGCACTTTTGCCTTCCTAGTTGGGCCTGGGGAGCCTGAGTCGGGCCTGCAATGTCTGTGTGTTTTTGTTCTCATCTTGCCCAGAGAATAAAAAACAAAACGATCCCAGGCAAACATTTTCTTGCTCAGACCATCCTTTTTTTGGGTTGTTCCTAGACACCATGGATACGCTGTCTGCAAGACCTGTTGGAATGAGTTTAGGACTTTGCTCCTGCCTGCCAGTTACCATTGGTTGAACGCAGTGTCACTCTTGTTTTGCTGCCTCTTAACTGGTTTGGCAGCCCAAACGTCACTTCCTGTACTTGGCTAAGGAGCACAGGCCAAGTACAGTTTAATTACACCTGAATTGTTTTTCTGTTGTTTGGATGGATTATTTTTTTGTTTCTTGTATCTCGCGTTTGTCAGTAAGCATTCATGTTCATGCACGTGGTTCATTTTCTGCGTTTGCCTTTCACTTGGTCCTTTTCTTTACATAATCAGTAAATACATTTTTGTGTGAGAGTGTTTTGTAAATTTTTTTGTGGCTTTATATAGCATGAAATCGACCCAGGTGTTGAATCTGTACAGCAGATCTCCCCGCGCAGCGGGTGAGCCGATACTAGAATATTTACTGCACTCGGGGAAACTCACCCCATAATGCTTTGCATGCATTCCTTTTACATGTGGCTATAACTCAGCCTGTGGTGGCTCTAGGGTAATGGGACCACAACCAAAACATTCAGAGCGATGTGCTCTTTCCAGGCCATCTTGTGGGTCACAATAGGTTAGAGGTGGACCAAAAATCATAATCTCTTCCACCATTCAATACACATTTAAACTCTGTTATAGTGGGAACTTTTTTTTTTTTTTTTAACAGCTGAGAGGGGTTTGTGTTGGAAGGGCCTTGTTTGTAATATTCTGACTGCCTTCCTAGGCCTGCAAATGTGTAATTCGCTATGCTTGCTAAGGGCTGAAGGGTGATAATTGCTCCAAGGCACTACTAACTCAGTAGGCTCCACAGTGATATGTAGCCACGACTGGTGGTACTGCACCTTCTGCTATTGACTCTACAGGGACTCTAGTGCCTGCAGCACTCCACCTAGTGACACTGACTCCACAGTTAAATTATATTTAAAAGGCCTGCTAGGCCTGAAAATGTGTAATACAGTATGCCCTCAAGTGGCTGATGATATAGTTACACTGCAATGTTCTTTGTCATTCTTTTTCATGTGATTATGCCCTCTAGGATCTGACTATATGGTTACATGACCATGTTTCTTCTGAATGTTTTTTTTTTACTGTGGTGCTCTGTAGGGGCTGTTCGGACCATTACAGTCTAATGCCAAGTGTATTAAGGAATGCACAAACATAGTTTATTTCTGATAAAGGTTTAATGTGCACATTACTAAATATTTCAGCCATTTCACTGAGGACCTGGTACTTCTCCAGCCGTGTCTGGGTTTAGGTTACATTCTGAGCTTCTGACTTCAGAAGAAGTTCTTACAGCGTTCTGTGACACTGTACTCTGCGTGCTTTTGGCTCCACAGGGACATCTAGCCTCGGCTAGTGGTATTGCACTTTCTGCTGTTGATTCTACAGGGATACATAGCCATGACCAATGGTACTGCACCTTCTGCTATTGCCACTACAGGGACATCTAGTAAAGACCTGTGGCATGGTACCCTTGTGCTGCTGACTCCACACTTAAATGGTATTTAAAAGGACTGGTAGGCCTGAAAATGTATAATAAACTATGCCCTCGAGGGTCTGATTATATGGTTACCCTGCAATGTTCTTTATCATTCTTTTTTATGTGATTATGCCCACTAGGGACCGAATATATGTTTACATGACCATGTTTTTTCCAAATGCTGTTTTTACTGTGGCGCTCTGTAGGGGCTGTTCAGACCATTACAGTCTAATGCCAAGTATATGAAGGAATGCACAAACACAGTTTATTTCTGATAAAGATTTAATGTGCTGCATGGCTAAACATTTCTAAGGTCCCAAAGGCGAGGTTGTCATTATCATTTACAACTCCAACATCTCTAACACTTGCTAATGCAAGACCTCTTGCATTGTAAATGCTTGTCTTGTCTTTATTATTACAAGAGCATTTTAAAATAATTGAGTTCAGGATGTGCCTTGTACAAGTACCACTGATGTTGGATGTACTAGAATACAATGTAGCTCCATTTATAAAAAGATTCCAGCCCAGGTTTAGAATTTGCATGACTACTGACAGGGTGGGCCATTAACGTTTCTAAGTTCATATTTGACAATTATCACTTTAAATCAATCTGCCTCTGCAGTGGTATCTGTTGTACTGCAGTGAAACACTTCTGCATGTTAAATAATATACACATTTTAGAATGTTGAAGAAACTGTATCATATTTTCATATCCTGTTTGTTGCACAATCTTGCTGCTAAACGTTTTCATGGCTTGCTTGCACACAGACTCTTACAGACAAGCTAGATCCTTGGCTCGCCCTAACAACTTTCTGGTGAGCCCACCTCTGTTTTCAGCTCTCAGTACATGGAACTGTTGGTGACTTGATAAAATGATTTGTAAAATGTGAGAATTGGAAATGTGGATCCTCTTAGCAGAGGCAAAGATGTGTGAATGCAGTGAAAATGCATTTAAAATAAGTAATGCCAGGCAGGAACTCCAGGCTGTTGTTTTGTTCATGATCTTCATGTGCATGAGTCATCAGTTCCCAGGGAAAACTACCAGGCCCAGCTGGGACTGGCAGGGGCGCAGATTGGGGGTGGGGAATGCTTGGGTTGTGACACCCCCTGATGCAGTAGTCTTGGCTTGGTAGTAAGGTTCGAGGGCCCTGAGTGGGGTCTGCTATGTAAGTATTGGTTTTCCTTGTTGCTTTAATTTCACTTAGAGCTTTTAACTTTTTCATTTTTTGGAGAAGAACTGTTAATATATACTGTGACCAGCTTATTAAAATTAGTAAATCTTTTCTATAGACATACTGTTGCAATCGGTGCAAATTGACTACTTTCTGGAATTTACAAATATTGGCTGTAGTAGGCTTGAACACTCTACCAGTCTCAGGTTTCCAAACATACTACTGGTAATTAAGCACCAAAAGGCGATGGGATTAATGCTTGCAAATAATCTAACCAGTAGCAATAGCTCTGGAGCAGCATTTAACTCATTGT
The DNA here is from genome assembly GCF_031143425.1 of Pleurodeles waltl. Lineage (NCBI taxonomy): Eukaryota > Metazoa > Chordata > Amphibia > Caudata > Salamandridae > Pleurodeles > Pleurodeles waltl. The sequence goes on from NC_090439.1 coordinate 1,147,167,565, forward strand.
TTTTTTGCCCACTGTACTACTCTAAACAGAGGACAACCTTTTGAAAATCAATACAGACTCTGTTCCTAATGGAAAAATCTACCCCAAACCTTGGTCATCTCACCCCTCTTCCTTGTGGCCCACAGTATTTTTTGTTGCAAAATTTGAAATTCACACCTCCTGAATCTCACTGACTAAGCTACACCCCTGGACCCCTGCCTCTAACTACAGATGAAATCTGAGGTTCACTGGATCTCTCTAGCTGCCTTAGAGTTCATTTCTGAGCACATAAAACCAGAAATAATTCAGTATGACACAAACTGTGCTACCGTTACAGACTCTCTCTGCAAAGGATTTAAACTCTACTCCATTAACATGTATGCATGCGGTATTTGTGTAGCAGTATCTACATCCGCTGCAGCTTGCAGGGCTGGGACTGCTGATGTTAGGTCTGTTGCATCCAGTGAACCTAATTGGTTCTCCCACTGCTATTAACAGTCGGACCAGCCTCTGTTTGTCTATAATTTTCAATTAACCTCTAACACAACAGTCAAAGCACAACCCTCCCTTTCTTCCCCTTATCCCTCTACCTGTTGTGATGTTAGTCGCTAGTCACATACTCACGCTCATTTTTGTCTATTTTAGCTTAGGTCTGAGGCATGTGACCCTGCACTGAGTCACTTGGTATTTTATTCCTTTTATTATTATTTAGTGAGGCATAATTTTAGTGGTGATGTTTTTATATTCTTATCTATTGTCCTTCTCTGCAGAATGTTGTTATTTATTGCATTGCACAACATTTCATTCTGTGCTCGCATCAAGGCTACATTATTGCCAGTTCAGAGAGTACAGTGTCTTCCTTACACAGGAAGGGACATGTAGTCACGTCAGGGCAGTACCTAGAATAATGCAGTGTTCATTATAAAACATCAGGCTGTCTTAGTATGTGTTAGTAATGGTGTGGAAGGCTGGCCTGGTTTGTAGTGGGTACCAAAGGTATACCTTATACCAGGTCCAGTTATCCATTGTTAGTGAAATGTAGTTAGCGTCTAGAAGCCATGCTGTCTAGAGGTAGCTGTAGGCAGAGCAGCCAAGGCTGAACTAGGAGACATGCAAAGCTCTTGCAATACCACTGTGGTCACACAGTACTCACACACATGAAAGACAATACTCAGTGTTCCCAAAAATAAAGGTACTTTATTTTAGTGACACAATGCCAAAAATATCTTAGAGGCTATACTCCCTTAGGGGGTAAGTATTATATGCACAATATACACTAGTAACCAAAATCAGGTAAGTAACCAGTCATAAAATAGTGCAAACAGTGAAAATCACAATAGGTTGCAATGGGCGTAGGGGGAACACAAACCATATACTAAAATAGTGGAATGCGTATGTCGGTTTCCCACCTAGGCTAACTTAGTGTGTAGAGGGGTGCTCAGAGTGTAAGAAAACACCAAAGGTAAGTAAAATACCCCACCCCAGAGCGCAGGAAAACAGGAGTAAAATACAGCAAGTTTCCTAAAACAGACTAGAAGTTGTGATAAAGAATAATGCAAAAACCAAGCAAGACTGCAAGACACCAACAATGAATTCCTGGAACTGAAGACCTGTGGAAAGAGGAGACCAAGCCCAAGAACCACTGAAGAGTCCAGGGAGAATAGGAGCCCCTGCTAACCCCGATGAAGGTGCAAAAGTGAAACCTCCGGTTGGAAGTAAAAGGCAGAAATGCACCAAAGAAGACAACTGCGGGGGTCCTGCTTGGTGAAGGAGATATCCCATGTCGAGTAGATGAATGCAGGCTGGTTTTCGTCTCTGGATTCCACCAACAAGCCTTTTCTCACACAAGAAATGTGTTTGGCAAAAATTGGTGCTGCCCGGGACAAGGAGGGACCTGGTGGCCTATACCCAGGAGGTGGAGACAGAGGGGGGTCTCAGCAACTCTGAGAGCCCTCAGAAGACCAGGCAGCACCCACAGGAGTCCCACAACATGGGGACAAAGGAGTTGCAAAAAGTGGTTGTCGCAGACCCACACAAAGGGATCCCACGCTGCCGGAGAACAACTCAGGGAGCTGAGCCACACAGGATAGAGTGCTGGGGACCAGGGCTAGGCTATGCACAAAGGATTTCTTGGAGAAGTACACAGAAGCCCTAGGAGCTGCAAAATAAGCTGTGAACAGGACTACTGTCTGGCTCGGGGAGGCAAGCTCTTACCTCCACCAAATTTGTACAGCTGGACCTTTGGACAGTAAGGGTCACCTTAGTCTACAACCTGTGTTCCAGGATCCATGCTCGTCATCAGGAGAGGGTACCCCGAGTACTAGTAGTCGCTGCAGAGAGGTGCCTGCTGATGCACGGAAGTGACTTCGTCACTCTGCGGGAGATTCCTTCAGTTCTCTGGTGCAGGTGGAAGACAGACAGTCCTCTGTGGATGCACAACCTGGAAAATGTTGCAGTTGCTGGCAGGAGCTGGAGTTACAGTGTTGCAGAAGTCGTCTTTGCTTCTTTGTTGCAAGTTGTAGAGTTCCTGGAGCAGTTCTGTGGTTGATCCGATGGTAGAAGGTGATGTAAAGGATGCAGAGGAGTCCTGCTGGAGTCTTTCTATCCGAAACTGAGGAAACACCCACAGGAGAGACCCTAAATAGCCCTCAGAGGGGGGTTGGTCACCTAACCAGGTATGGACCTATCTAGAGGGCTCTCTGACGTCACCTGCTGGCACTGGCCACTCAGATGCTCCCAGACTTCACTGACCATCCTGAAAACAAGATGGCAGCACCCAGGGACACTCTGGAGCAGCTCTGGTCACCACCTCTTTGGTGGTGATGGACAGCGGAGTGGTCACTCCCCTTTTCTTTGTCCAGTTTCATGCCAGAGCAGGGACTGGGGTCCATGAACTGGTGTAGACTGGATTATGCAAGGAGGGCACCATCTGTGCCCTTCAAAGCACTTCCAGAGGCTCTGGGAGGATACCCCGCCCATGCCTGTAACACCTATTTTCAAAGGGAGAGGGGGTAACACCCGTCCCAAAGGAAATGCATTGTTCTGCCTTCCTGAGATTAACCTGCACAAGCCTCATGAGGGCAGAAGCCTGTCTGTGAGGTGGCAGCAGATGAGGCTGCAGTGGAAACCTCAGGACACTGGCATGGTAGTACTGGGGTTCCATGGTGGAGCCCCCAGGGTGCATGGAATTGGCCCCCCAATACCAGAATCAGATTGGGGGTACAATTTCCAGTTCTTAGACACCTCACACAGCCATATTTGGGGTTACCATTGTGAGGATACATACATGTATTGGCATACATGTAGTGTACACACATAATGGTGTCTCCACACTCATGAAGTCTGGGAAAATGGGCCTGGATGATGTGGGGGCACCTCTGCTAGTGCAGGGGTGCCCTCACACACAGGTACTATGCACCTAGCCTAGGTACCATATACTAGGGACTTACAAGGGGTCCAGTATGCCAATTTGTAGTGGAATACTGGGTTACCAGTATTTAAGTACAGATTTGGAATCAGAAAGAGCATAAGCACTGGAGTTCTGATTAGCAGGACTCCAGTGGCACAGTCAAACATACTGACAAAACAGTAAAACATACTGACATATAGGCCACATACTATGAGCACTGAGGTCCTGACTAGCAGGATCCCAGTGAGACAGTAAAAACACACCGACAAACATGCCAAAATTGGGGGTAACTGTGCTAGAAGAAAGCCACCTTCCTACAAATGGGGTCTCTGGTTGGCAGTCAGAAACGTCAGCGTCTCAGTTTGCACTCTGTCCAAGCAAGGACCCTCACTCTAGTCAGGGCAAGTGAGGTACTCACTTAAGATAACCCGTTCTCACCCCCTTGGTAGATTGGCACAAGCAGTCAGGCTTATCTCAAAGGTAATTGTAAAGTATTTGTACCAACACACACAGTAATACAGTGAAAACACTACAAAATGGACTCCACACCAGTTTAGAAAAATAGGCAATATTTATCTAAATAAAACAAGATCAAAACAACAAAAATCCAAAGTGCACAAGTCAAGATATGATTTTTCAAAATAATAGACTCTTACTCCATGGAAAACAATGGAAGCATTACAGAAAGTACCTGGTTTGCGTCAAAAATAGAGCTTCAAGGGCGAGCATGTATAAAAAAAGTCAGCGATGCGTTCATTTTTTCTCCCGCAAGGGAGCGATGCATGGATTTCGAGACATGGCACCTCTGGTCTGTGCAGGTTCACGTTGATTTTTGATGCATAGCGATGATGTGTGCGAAATCCGGCTGCAGGGTGATGAAAAACCGAGCTCTGTGATATTTGCGTTGTTTTCGGCAGCTGCAAGTGGGTGTTGCGCTGTTTCTCCAGCCACAATGCTGGTGATGTGTTGATTTCCGTACCACGATGCAAGTGGTGCATCGATTTTACAGCCGTGTTGCTGAATGTTCTCCACACAGCTCCTGTGCATGGATTTCCACGTTGGTTATACCAGCTTCACCTTTCAAGGGCCCAGGGACTGCAGAGGGCACCACTTGACAGGACAGGAGTCTCAGCAGAGAGTCCAAGTGCTGGCAGTGGAAGTCTTTGATGGCCATGAGACTTCAAAACAGGAGGCAAGCTCAGTACAAGCCCTTGGAGACACTTCACAAGCAGGAATATACCACAGAGTTGAGTCTTTGTCCCCTTTCTCAGGCAGAAGCAGCAACTGCAGGATAGCCCAACAAAACACAGACAAAGGGCATGGGCAGCATTCCTCCTTCAGCTCTTCAGCTCTTCTCCTGGCAGAGGTTCCTCTTGAATCCTTGAAGTAATCTACAAACCTGGGATCTTGGGCCCACTAATTATACCCCTTTCTGCCTTTGAAGTAGGCAAATGGCAAAATAAAGTCTCTGCTGTTCACAACATCCTGCCTTGCCCAGGCTCTGGCCCCAGACACACACCAGGGGTTTGGAGACTGCATTTTGTGAGTACAGCTACAGCCTTTTCAGGTGCGTCAGCTCATTCCTCCCCACTCTAGCCCAGGAGACTCATTAGGATATACAGGCTGCACCTCAGCTCCCTTTGTGTCACTGTCAAGAGGGAATTCACAACAGCCCAACTGTCAGTCTGATCCAGACGTGGAATACACAAGCAGACAGTGGCACAAAGTGGTTAATCAAGAAAATGCCTACTTTCGATAAGTGGCATTTTCAAACTGACAATCTAAAAAACAATTTTACCAGAAGACATATTTTTAAATTGTGAGTTCAGAGACACCAAACTCCATATCTCTAGCTGCCCCAAAGGAAAACTGCACTTAAAATATATTTAAAGATAGTCCCCATGTTAACCTAAGGGAGAGATATGCCTTGCAACAGTGAAAACCGAATTTGGCAGTATTTCACTGTTAGGACATATAAAACACATCAGTACATGTCCTACATTTAACATACATTGCACCCTGCCCATTGGGCTCCCTAGGGCCTACCTTAGGGGTGACCTAGGTGTACAAAAAGGGAAGGTTTGGACCTGGCAAGTGGGTACACTTGCCAGGTTGAATTGGCAAGGCAAAACTGCACCCACAGACACTGCAGTGGCAGGTCTGAGACATGTTTACAGGGCTACTCATGTGGGTGGCACAATCAGTGCTGCAGGCCCACTAATAGCATTTGATTTACAGGCCCTGGACAGCTCTATTGCACTTTACTTGGGACTTACTATTAAATCAAATATGCCAATCATGGAAAAGCCAATTACCAATACAATTTATACAGAGAGCATATGCACTTTAGCACTGGGCAGCAGTGGTAAAGTGCCCAGAGCCCTAAAGCCAACAGAAACAGGTCAGAAAAAATATGAGGAAGGAGTAAAAAGTTAGGGGATGACCCTGTAAAAAGGGCCAAGTCCACCTGTATCCTTAGAGGGGACATTCCAGTCAGATCACCATCTTATGCTGCCCGTCACCTTTGCAGTTTCAGCATGAACTTGGTGGTTCCTCTTTTGTCGCGGAGGAGGATTTCCACTAACCTCTCCTTTATCTTCAACACAGGTATGGGGTTCATGCTACCCTCCTGGGCCCAGATCGCCGGATTAGAGCTATCACTCCTACTTACTGTCATGTAGAAATTATAGTTGTGTTTTTTAGGAATATTAGTAATGCTAATGTGACAAATATGGTGGGACTGTTTCTATGTTTCACTTACTTGGTCACCATTGTAATTATGTCTAGTGTCAATATTCTTATACTCACACTTCATGTCTTTCTACGTAGAATGCATTTGCTTCAATAAATCCTATTGAACCAAGATATGCCTCTCCTTGTCATTACATGTATGAGACTTGTGTAACTGAGAGAATGGGGCACCATCTGTTTCGACCACGATTTCTACCAGGAGTCTGAGCGTGTCATGCAATGGGATGCCACAAATCACTTTTACTCATGGTGTCTGCGAGGTGCTGCTAGCTGGCTGGAAGGGTTAGACCGAGAGCTGTCACACGGTTTGGTATCTGACTCAGTCCCACATGCTCGGTTGTGCTGTCGCCCAAAACTCATCAGTCTTGTTATTTTAGCAGAAGTCCCACAACATGGTGCCACCAGCGTTGGTTAGGTACTGATTTTATGTATAAGACACCCTAATTGCTGTGTACAGAGATGTCCCTGGTATTACGGACAATCTCCCCAGCTAAGTAGGTAGTACCTACTTTCAGCTGCAGGTTGTTCAAACTTGAACCTTTCAAAAGGATTCTCCCTGCTTGGTGTTTTTGTCTCTGGAAAAAGGTATCACATTATTACAATATTACATTATGACGTTATTGCATCTTTTTGTAATGGCAGACCAAATAGGGTCACAATCGAGGCTAATATGAGGCTCCCCCTCACAAAGCATGTTTTCAACATGACTTCACAGAGGAGGAAGGAGAAGTAACCTTTGTGGTTGAGGCACACGCAGCTTACATCACAGGCATTTTTTACTCATGTGTCATCTTTCCAGCAGCAGACGGAAACACACATACATTTCATCATTACACACCAGCAAATGCACCTGCACAATACAGACCATATGCATTTTTAGAAACACTCCTTTCTTTTCAAGAACACCAGAATTGGCTTGATGGCACCCTACCATTTCCAACAGAATGTTAGACTAGGCCCACTAAGTAATGACAGACCAATGTGGCCAGATTTGTCCATGTATACCCCACATCCACAGGTAGATACAATGGCAGTATCACAAATACGCCGCATGTACACACATTTTTAGAAATATATAGACGCCTAATTTAATTTGTAATGTGAACATTAAACACCTCCCCAGAAAGGGCTGCACCAGTAAAACCATATGTGGCAACAGCAGGGATCAACCCCTCAACAGTGCACTCAATAATAAGTAAAGTACCCTTTAAACGTTAAGAAATTCCTTTTTGGTAGCACAGAAATTTAGCACTTTGGAAGCACTGTTCCCTATGAGGGACCCCAAGAAAAACACCAAATTATCTCAAAGTGCTTGCTGTTTGGGATGGTTCCATCAGTAGACAACTGCACAACATGAGGGACAGTATTTTCTACTCTCTATACTACAACACATGGTAAACCAATTTACTGTGTTGAAACAAATTCAAGATGAGCACCCGGCTACCCCGGCTCTGAATTTGGGGATGTAAAATATAAGCAATTTTTCTACAGTGAACTCAATAATTTTAAGCAATCTTAAAGAAGAAGTTGCTCTGGCAGTACACCAGTGACTCTGATGGTCCTGCACTGGACCAAGAACGTAAGCCTCCAAAGATTATCTCTGAGACCTATAGTAGTATAGGCGTGATAGTCTGGGGGCCAGACCTAGTAAACCCCAACTACAAGGTAAATCTAATAAGAATTCTACCAAGCGATCGGCTGAGGGTTTGAAAAAAAACACTGGAAAGAGAAGAATCTCCATGCCCAGAGACCCCTGAAAAATGCTATAACCTTAGAAGTAGAGTAACTTTGAATACTCTTGATAGATTCCAATATATTGACACATGCCAATCTTGTTCCTTCCAGGACTCACCGGACAAATGCAGTGAGCGAGGTGGGCATTCTAAACAGTAAAACAAGTATGTGAAACAAAGAAAAATGTGCAACACTCAACGGAAACTTCCACTAAAAGGGATGAGAAACCTCCCCAACAGAAAGCACAGTTTAAAAAGAAAAAGGTGGGAGCTATTTCGGCCTGAAATGCCACACATGTTGAGAGCTTTAACGAAGAACAGGAATTGGGCACTGCCCATACTAGACAGCACGGCAGAGTCACAAACGTTCTCTGGAATCTTCAGGAGCTTCTGGATGTGACCGCAACTAACGACTATTTATAAATCTGAAACTGCAGATGGGCGTTTCCCTCTCACGGAATTTACAAATTTAAACTGCAACTCAAAGGAGACATTGAGAGCACAATTGAAGTAATATTCTGGGAAAAAATGACATTGTGCTATGAAATTCTATTGGCAGAAAAGGATTGGCCACCAGGATTTGCCTGCAATCTTCCAACCGGGGAAGAGGTTATTATGCCTTCTTCCTCACCTCTCTTTCCTAGGGAATTAGGAGAAGCCTACACAGTAAATTGGGCTTTGGCACAAGCCCCTGTGCTGTATCCCAACCATGTAGGCTGGGATAAGGAAACTCCCTACCACATAATACTGGTAAGATCTACTCCATTACCACAGCCACAATATCCAATTAAGCAAGATGCTATTACAAGGCATTTTATGGGATGCTGCCGCTTTGCCGGACCACTGGCTGAAACCCCGCGACATGAGCATTCCCTCGCCTTCTTTCTGACCGAACTGCTTAACTTGTCATCTGCCAAAGTGGAGTCCTCTCTAAATTTACTTACATTTGAAGGCATTGGGATTTTTTTACAGGATCATGATTATTGTTAATGATCTGATATTTGGCTTTCAATTTTTACATTAATTCTGAAGTCTAAATTGTCCTTTACATAATTTGGCTCGCTCTTAGTGAGCCCGGTTTGTCAAGGTAGACACTTTTTATCCCTGTTCATATATGTTTTTAACATGTTTTTATTTAGTTTGTAGCCACATTAATTGTAGGGCTTTTAGACCACATAGCTCTTTTGAACCAACAATGGGTAGGGTGCTGTAAGGTTAGTCCTTAGACACTACTCACACTCATTTTTGCCTAATGTAGCTTAGGCCTGAAGCTTGTTTCCCTTCATTGAGTCACCTGGCATTTTGTTCCCTTTATTATAATTATTTAAGGCATCTTTTTAGTGGTGACGTTTTATTATTCTTATCTATTGTCCTTCTACTGAGAATTTTGTTATTCATTACTTTGCACGACATTTCCTTCGGTGCTCATGTCAAGGCTACATATGATAGATTCCCAGGTATTACAGGTTCAGAGAGTACAGTGTCTTCCTTCCACAGAAAGGGCTGTGTTGTCAAGTCAGGGCAGTTCCTAGAATAACGCAATGTTTGTTATAAAACATCAGTCTGCCTTAGTATTCTCAAAAGGGACATTACAGTCAGATCACCATCTCATGCTGCCCGTCGCCTTTGCAGTTTCAGCAGAAATTTGGCGCACCTCTTCTGTCACCGAAGAGGATTTACAGCAGGCAAACTTTCCTCTCCTTTACCTTCAACATAGTTATGGGGCTCATGCTACACTCCTGAGTCTAGATGGGAAGATTAGGGCTGTCAATGCTACTTGCTCCCATGATGGAATCTTAGTAGTGTGTGTAGGAATACTGGTAATGTTATTGCGACAAATATGGTGGGACTGTTTCTATGTTTCACTTTTCTTGGCCGCCGTTGTAATAGTTTCTGGGTTCATCATCCTTATAATCGCACTTCAATCCTTTTTACGTAGAATGCATTTGCTTCAATAAATCCTACTAAACCAAGACATGCTCTGCTTCTCATTACATGTATGAGACTTGTATAACTGAGAGAATGGGGCTTGATCTGTTTCCATCACGATTTCCCCCAAGAGTCTGAGATTGCCATGCAATGGGCTTCCACAAATCACTTTTACCTATGGTATCTGTGAGGCGCTGCTAACTGGCCAGAAGGGCTAGGCCGACAGCTGCCACATGGTTTGGGATCAGACTCAGTTCCCCATGCTCAGTGGTGGTGCCACCCAGAACTCATCAGTCTCATTATTTTGGCAAGAGTCTCACAACATACGCTTAGGCACCTTTCAGGGGTATCTGTTTATAATGTATTTTTGTATCTTAGTGTCTTTCCTTCGCCTCAACATAACTTGTGCAACCACTGGTAGACATTCATGCTACAGTCTGGAAAGTTGTCTATCTTAATGATGTTATTCAGAGGTGGGCAGAAGGTGCTTTTTGTTAAAATTCTGCAAATGCCCTGTACGTACCTGGTGCACTTCCTCTCTGTCTCATTTAGAGATGGGCGCAACTGCTTAATTTCCCATAGTGTATCATCTGCTGACTTTGCTATCATAAACTCATTTTCGGTGCTCCACCTGCCACAGGTACACCCACTACAAGCAATTGAAAGGCCCATCTTAATTAGGGTGGGCCTTCCAGCACAAGCCAACATAATGAGTGGCCAAGCTAGAGATGAGATAATTATTGCACTTTTCTAAATTTGATACTCTTTGGTTCAGAATTTAAAGGATGTGATAATTATTGCCACGGACGTCAATTCACCAAATAGACAGGTATGACAAAAGTGACATCACACACCTTTTGAGCTTAATGAAGTCACAGGAAGTGATATAACTTGACCTTTGATCCTGAGTCTTCACTGTAAGAAGCTGGGCTCTGGTTGCAGTACTCCCCCCCCCCCCCATTTTGCCTGGTTTTTGATGCAACTTTTACTGAAGTGCACTGGGCTCCTGCCAACCAGGTGACCAGTGCCAATATTTCTTCCCAAAAACAAGACACCTGATCACTTGATCCCCAAGTGGCCAGGCCCTCTGCAAGTCACTAGTAAATGATATCTCTGGTACCAAGGGCCTAGGAACTACTGAAGGTCCCTCCTGCAGCATTACTTTTGCCACTCTAAGGTACCCCACACAAACTCATGAAGACTGCCACTGCAGGCTGCGTGACAAGGGGTTCCAAAAAGTGAATATAAGACTTGGCACACAAGTGTGCCATGTCCCCTAACACTGCCTGGAATATTTGTAAGTCATCCCTACAGCAGGCATTACGGCCCTAAGGCAGCATGCACTATATTACAGGTGAGGGTATATCTGCATGAGCAAATATGCTCCTACTATGTTTTTGTAAATTCTTAGACATAATCAGTGAACAGGGGAACCATTCTAAATATATGTGCTGGGCACTGGTCAGTACAAGTTTTCCAGCTACGTGATGGCTTCTCTGAAAATAGGGATGTTTGGTATCAAACATCTCACAAAAATAAACCTTCACTGATTCCACAGATGGATGTATTATTACATGCACCCAGAGGGCACCTTAGAGGTGACCCCTGAAAACTTACCAACTGCTGGTGGGCTAACTGACTAGTTCCAGCCAGTCTGCCACCAACAGATGAGCTTCCTTCAGACCTCCAAGGGTGAGCGCCTTTTCTCTCTGAAAGTCAGAAACAAAGTGTGCTCTGGCAGGGGTGTTTACACACCCCTCTCAACAGGATGGCCTGCAAATCTGCATTGCAAGGCAGGAATCTTCAAAGGAGCCCTCTGTAGGAGGCTGGCCTGGCTTATAGTGGGTACCTTGTGGTACTTACACCTTCTGCCAGGTCCAGTTATCCCTTATTAGTAGACTAGAAGTGTTCTAGCAGCTTAGGCTGATAGAGGTAGCTATAGCAGAGCAGCTTAGGCTGAACTAGGAGACATGCAAAGCTCCTAATATGCCACTTATATCACTTAGCACTACATCATAAGAAACACGACACGCAGAGTTACTAAAAATAAAGGTACTTTATTTTAGTGACAATATGCCAGAAGTATCTCAGAGGATGTACTCCCTTAGGAGGTAAGTAATATACACAAAATATACACACAAACCAAAATCAGGTAAGTAAACAGTTAGAAAAGTAGTGCAAACACTGTAGAACACAATAGAATGCAATAGGAGACAATAGGCCTAGGGGCCTCACAAACCATGTACTCCAAAAGTGGAATGCAAACCACAAATGGACACCAGGCCTAATGTAGTGTGTAGAGGGTCACTGGGAGTGTAAGAAAATCACTAAGGGTGTCCAAGATACCCCACCCCAAGACCCTAAAAGGTAGGAGTAAAGTTACCCTACTACCCCCGAACTACAGTAAAGTCGAGATAGGGGATTCTGCAAAGACAACAACTGACTGCAAAGCACTGAAGACGGATTCCTGGACATGAGGACCTGTAAAGGAAGGGGACCAAGTCCAAGAGTCACGCAAGTGCCGGGGGGGGGCAGGAGCCCACTAAACCCCGGATGAAGGTGCAAAAGGGCTGCCTCCGGGTGGAAGAAGCCGAAGATTCTGCAACAACAGAAGGTGCCAGGAACTTCTCCTTTGGTCAGAAGATGGTACTTACACCTTGTACCAGGTCCAGTTATCCCTTATTAGTAGATTACAAGTGTTCTAGCAGCTTAGGCTGATAGAGGTAGCTATAGCAGAGCAGCTTAGGCTGAACTAGGAGACACGCAAAGCTCCTACTATACCACTTATATCACTTAGCACTATATCATAAGAAACACAATACTCAGCGTTACTAAAAATAAAGGTACTTTATTTTAGTGACAATATGCTAAAAGTATCTCAGAGGATATACACCCTTAGGAGGTAAGTAATATACACAAAATATATACACAAACCAAAATCAGTTAAGTAAAAAGTTAGAAAAGTAGTGCAAACACTGTAGAACACAATAGAATGCAATAGGAGACAATAGGCCTAGGGGCAACACAAACCATATACTCCAAAAGTGGAATGCGAACCACGTATGGACCCTAGGCCTAGTGTAGTGTGTAGAGTGTCGCCAGGAGTGTAAGAAAACACTAAGGGTGTCCAAGATACCCTACCCCAAGACCCTGAAAAGTAGGAGTAAAGTTACCCTACTACCCCAGAAAAACAGTAAAGTCGAGATAGGGGATTCTGCAAAGACAACAAATGACTGCAAAGCACTGAAGACGGATTCCTGGACCTGAGGACCTTTAAAGGAATGGGACCAAGTCTAAGAGTCACGCAAGTGTTCGGGGGGGGGCAGTAGCCCACTAAACCCCGGATGAAGGTGCAAAAGGGCTGCCTCTGGGTGGAAGAAGCTGAAGATTCTGCAACAACGGAAGGTGCCAGGAACTTCTCCTTTGGTCAGAAGATGTCCCACGGCGTGCTGGAGGATGCAGAGTTGTTTCCACGCAGAAAAAACGCAAACAAGCGTTGCTAGCTGCAAGGGTCGTGGTTGGAGATGAAGGGTGCTGCCTGGGCCCAGGAAGGATCAGGAGGTCGCCCCTTGGACGAAGAGACAGAGGGGGTGCTCAGCAACAGATAGAGCCCACACAGAAGCAGGCAGCACTTGCAGAAGCACCTGAAGAGGCACACAAGAAAGCTGAACACGGCGGTCATCTCAGCACAACAAAAGAGGGTCTCACGAAGCCGGTAGTCAACTCAGTGAGTTGAGCAATGCAGGACGGAGTGCTGGGAACCTGGGCTGTGCTGTGCATGAAGGAATCCTTGCAAAAGTGCACAGAAGCCCTAGCAGCTGAAGATCACGTGATGCACAGGATTACTGTCTGGCGTGGGGAGGCAAAGACTTTCCTCCACCAACTTTGGGCAGAAGGACCACTGGACTGTGGGGGTCACTTGGATCCAGCTCCTGTGTTCCAGGAACCACACTCGTCGAGATGAGAGGGGACCTAGAGGACCGGTGATGCAGAAGTTTGGTGCCTGCGTTAGCAGGGGGAAGATTCTGTTCACCCACAGGAGATTTCTTCTTGGCTTCCAGTGCAGGGTGAAGGCAGACAGCCCTCAGAACATGCACCACCAGGAAAAAGTTGAGAAAGCCAGCAGGATTAGGTGCTACAATGTTGCTGGTAGTCTTCTTGCTACTTTGTTGAAGTTTTGCAGGTGTCCTGGAGCAGTCAGCGGTAGATCCTTGTCAGAAGTCGAAGAGGGAAGTGCAGAGGTATTCTGGTGAGCTCTTGCATTCGGTATCTGATGAGAAACCCACAGGAGAGACCCTAAGTAGTCCACAGAGGAGGATTGGCTACAGAGAGAGGTAAGAACCTATCAGGAGGGGTCTCTGATGTCACCTGCTGGCACTGGACACTCAGAGCTGTCCATTGTGCCCTTACACCTCTGCATCCAAGATGGCAGAGGTCTGGGACACACTGGAGGAGCTCTGGGCACCTCCCCTGGGGAGGTGCAGGTCAGGGGAGTGGTCACTCCCCTATCCTTTGTCCAGTTTCGCGCCAGAGCAGGGCTGGGGGGATCCCTGAACTGGTGTGGACTGGCTTATGCAAGGAGAGCACCATATTTGCCCTTCAAAGCATTTCCAGAGGCTGGGGGCGGCTACTCCTCCCCAGCCCTTCACACCTATTTCCAAAGGGAGAGTGTGTAACACCCTCTCTCAAAGGAAATTCTTTGTTCTGCCTTCCTGGGACTGGGCTGCCCAGGCCCCAGGGGGGCAGAAACCTGTCTGAGGGTTGGCAGCAGCGGTAGCTGCAGAGAAAACCCCGGAAAGTTAGTTTGGTAGTACCCGGGCTGTATGCTGGAGACCCGGGATGCATGGAATTGTTCCCCAATACCAGAATGGTATCGGGGTGATAATTCCATGATCCTAGACATGTTACATGGTCATGTTCGGAGTTACCATGGTGACGCTACATATAGGTATTGACCTATATGTAGTGCACGTGTGTAATGGTGTCCCCGCACTCACAAATTCCTGGGAAATTGCCCTGAACAATGTGGGGGCACCTTGGCTAGTGCCAGGGTGCCCTCACACTAAGTAACTTTGCACCTAACCTTCACCAGGTGAGGGTTAGACATATAGGTTACTTATAAGTTACTTAAGTGCGGTGAAAAATGGCTGTGAAATAACGTGGACGTTATTTCACTCAGGCTGCAGGGCAGTCCTGTGTAAGAATTGTCTGAGCTCCCTATGGGTGACAAAAGAAATGCTGCAGCCCATAGGGATCTCCTGGAACCCCAATAACCTGGGTACCTAGGTACCATATTCTAGGGAATTATAAGGGTGTTCCAGTGTGCCAATTAGAATTGGTGAAAATAGTCACTAGCCTGCAGTGACAATTTTAAAAGCAGAGAGAGCATAACCACTGAGGTTCTGGTTAGCAGAGCCTCAGTGATACAGTTATGCACCACACAGGGAACACATACAGGGCATACTTTATGAGAAATGGGGTCCTGGCTAGCAGGATCCCAGTGACACAGGCAAAAACAAAAATACACACAAGTAAAAATAGGGGTAACATGCCAGGCAAGATGGTACTTTCCTACAGGTGGGGACAAAGATAAAAAACATTCTGAGTCTTCATTTGGCCCTCAAAAATCCTCTGGGGGTGGTGGGTCCAAATCCTCTTCTCACAATCAGAAAACGCCTTGGTGATATTTATGTAAAGTAAAAGGCCATTGGACAAGTGATGCCACTTGTCCAAAGAAAAACACCAAACCTCCCACCACCACAACCCCAACTGCAAATTC
This sequence comes from Pleurodeles waltl, assembly GCF_031143425.1. Lineage (NCBI taxonomy): Eukaryota > Metazoa > Chordata > Amphibia > Caudata > Salamandridae > Pleurodeles > Pleurodeles waltl. Next base: position 1,147,183,145 of record NC_090439.1, read on the forward strand.
TAGTGCCCCTAGTAATAGCAGTGGTGGTGGGCAGTCTACTACTAATAGCCAATCCAAGGGTGTAGCTGGGCTCACTATTGGCAGTGTAGTTGGGATTGGTCTTGTTAGGGAGACCACAGAGGCTTTTTTAGTCTCTGATGGTGGCATTGACTTTGCCACCTTGGTTGCTTGTCCCCTTAATATGGGTAAGTACAAGCAACTACCCCTAATTAATGGTATTGAGGTTGAGGCCTAAAGGGACACAGGAGTCAGTGTAACTATGGTTATAGAGAAACTGGTTCACCCTGATCAACACCTACTTGGTCAGCAGTACCAAGTGACGGATGCTCACAATAACACACTTAGCCACCCCATGGCTGTTGTGAATCTCAACTGGGGGGGGGGAGGGGGGGTTACTGGTCCAAAGAATGTTGTGGTAGCCACTGAATTACCTGTAGATTGCTTACTAGGCAATGATTTGGAGACATCAGATTGGGCTGAAGTGGAGTTGGAGTCTCATGCAGCAATGCTGGGCATTCCTGGGCATATTTTTGCTTTGACAAGGGCTCAGGCCAAAAAGCAAAAAGGACAGGGTAACTTGGATCCTGGAACAATGGACTAAGTGCTCCCAAAAGTTAGGGGTAGGAAGGGTAAATCCTTGCCCACTATCCCTCCCTCACCAGAAGATTCCCCTTTTGAGGAAGAGGAATCCTCTCCTGTGTAGAACCTACACCAGATGACAGCAGACACTGCTGAGCTTTTGGGTGCAGGGGAGCCTGCTAGGGAAGGGCTGAGTGTGGCACAGCAGACCTGTCCCACACTAGAAGGTTTGAGACAGCAAGCTGTCAAACAGCAGAATGGGGATTTAAGTGATAGCCATAAGGTGTATTGGGAAGACAACCTCCTGTATACTGTCAAGGGACCCTAAACCTGGAGCTGCCAGGAGATTGGTCATCCCTTTGCAATACAGAGAGTTTCTTCTTACCTTGGCACATGACATTCCTTTGGCTGGGCATTTGGGCCAAAGAAACCTTGGGACAGGCTTTTTCTCCTGTTTCACTGGCCTCATATGTCAGAGGACACCAAAGAGTTTTGTCGCTCTTGTGTGACCTGCCAAGCCAGTGGCAAGACCGGTGGCACTCCAAAGGCCCCCTTAATTCCACTTCCTGTGGTTGGGGTGCCCTTTGAAAGGGTAGGGGTTGACATAGTTGCCCCCCTTGACCCTCCAACAGCTACAGGCAATAGGTTTATCCTAGTGGTAGTGGACCATGCCACTAGGTACCCTGAAGCCATCCCCTTAAGGACCACTACAGCTCCTGCAGTGGCAAAGCCCTCCTGTGAATCTTTTCCAGAGTGGGCATCCCTAAGGAAGTGGTGTCAGACAGAGGTAGTAACTTCATGTCTGCATACCTCAAAGCAATGTGGAAGGAGTGTGGTGTAACATACAAGTTCACTACTCCTTATCATCCACAAAACAAATGGTCTGGGTGAGAGGTTTAATAAAACTCTCAAAGGTATGATAATGGGACTCCCTGAAAAACTCAGAAGGAGATGGGGTGTCCTGTTACCTTGCCTCCTTTTTGCTTACAGGGAGGTACCCCAAAAAGGAGTGGGCTATAGCCCCTTTGAACTCCTCTTTGGGCACCCTGTGAGAGGACCCCTGGCACCTATTAAGGAGGTTTGGGAACAACCTTTAAAAGCTCCTAAACAAGACATTGTGGATGTACTCGGCCAAAGATCAAGAATGGCTGAGTACATGAAAAAGGCTAGTAAAAACCTTCAGGCCAGCCAAGAGCTGCAAAAGCAATGGCATGACCAGAAGGCTGTTCTGACCCAGAACCACCCAGGACAGAATGTGTGGCTGTTGGAGCCTGTGGCCCCAAGAGCACTTCAGGACAAATGGAGTTGACCCCATCTAATTGTTGAGAAAAAGGGCGAGGTTACCTACTTGGTAGACCTGGGCACTGCCAGGAGTCCCCTTAGGGTGCTCCATATCAACCGCCTAAAACCCTACTATGACAGGGCTGATCTCACCCTGCTCATGGCAACTGATGAGGGACAGGAAGAAGAGAATGACCCTCTCCCTGATCTCTTCTCCACCACTGAAGCTGATGGCTTAGTGGAGGGAGTAGTACTTGCAGATTGTCTTACTTCTGAGCAGAAAGACAACTGTGTAAATATTTTAAGTCAGTTTTCTGAACTCTTCTCACTGATACCAGGTACCACTACTTTGTGTGAGCATACAGTCAATACTGGAGACAGTTTACCTGTCAAAAGAAAGATTTATAGGCAGCCTGACCATGTCAGGGACTGCATTAAACAAGAAGTTCAGAAAATGTTAGACTTAGGAGTGATTGAACCTTCAGAAAGCCCCTGGGTTAGCCCAGTGGTTCTAGTTCCAGAACCTCACAGTAAAGATGGAAAAAGAGAGATGAGGTTTTGTGTTGACTATAGAGAGCTCAACCAAGTAACCAAGACAGATGCTCACCCTATACCCAGGGCAGATGAGCTGATAGATACACTGGCTTCTGCCAAGTATCTAAGCACTTTTGATTTAACTGCAAGGTATTGACAAATTAAGTTATCAGAGGATGCAAAACCTAAAACTGCATTCTCAACCATTGGAGGGCACTATCAATTCACTGCGATGCCCTTTGGTCTGAAGAATGCACCTGCCACTTTTCAAAGGTTGGTGAACACAGTCCTGCAAGGGTTGGAAGCTTTTAGTGCAACATATCTAGATGATATAGCTGTCTTTAGCTCCACCTGGGATGATCACCTGGTCCACATGTGGAAAGTTTTAGAGGCCCTGCAAAAGGCAGGCCTCACTATCCAGGCCTCAAAGTGCCAGATAGGGCAGGGGAAAGTGGTTTATCTGGGCCACCTGGTAGGTGGGGAACAGACTGCACCACTGCAGGGGAAGATCCAGACCATTATGGAATGGAAGTTTGCAAGCAACATTTTGCATACCCTAGTGTGATTTTTGGTCACTAGGGGGGTACTCAGCAAGATAGCCCCAACACAGGTGGTTGTGTTCGTTTGTGATGAGAAAGCTGCAGGTCAAGTAGAAAATGTACTCAAGTGGCAGCAAAATCAACTTGAGCCGCACGTGGTGCTGTTTGCACAGTTTTTTTAATGCTGAACGAGCTCCTGCACTAAAAGACAGCCTGAGCAGTGCAATGTGCCTATTTCCGCCCGTTCGCGGAACTCCCGATAATCTTTTGGAGTTTTTATGTATCTCCACTGAATTCCACACAATGAAACTGTGCAAGTTCTGCCCACCCCTAGTATATTCTCAGAAGCAGCTGAAGCTTCCCTTCTGAGTCACATCCCAGCCTGACCTGTTATGATTTTTCTGTTTATACTATAGCATTTTTCGATTTGTTCTTTATCTTTCCAGTATATTGGCTTTCTACCTCTTTTTAAAGGTGTTTTGAAAAAACATCTGTATTCTGTCAGAAAGCGCTTGCTGTAAGTACAGTACCACGATTAACAAGGCGCCCACCCACCCTATCTTCTCAGTGGCTACCTACCTGTGTAATGATTTCCAAAGAGATACATTCAAGAACTAATTGCAGCCGCAGATCTTGGGGAGTTCATGACCACTGTGAGCCCCAATTACTCCTAAAACTGTGTTTGTAGCCTCTTCAGACCTATCTGTCCTTTGGATTATGTCTGGGTTCAATAACATGATTAAGACCTTCAGTGCCTGGGCTGGTGCGGCGCAAGATCTTTTGCCATTGGCTCAGGGAGAGCAGTCACATTCCTATCACCCCTTAGACTGTTGTGGTGCATTAAATATTTTTTATCCATCTGAAAGCTGAAGACCCTCCAACACCAAGGACGTGACAAAAGACTGTGCAGTACAGCACACAACCAGGCAAATAAGCAGCCTGCACTAGCCCCTTCTCAGCCTACAAGTGGAAACCCAGCTTGCTGAATGCAGTGTTCAAGGAAGCTGAACCTCTGCCTGTGGCCACTTATCACCGGCAAGAGGCCTGCTTCTCTGTTACAAACATCAGTGCAGCATGCTGGTGCCCAGTGGCTCCCCCTGCCTAGCATTGTCCCCTGTCGGAAGACACATGGTGAAACAGTCAGGTAAATCTAGCAGTTTATAGTTCACTCATGATGAGTCAATGGGGTGATGTCTCTGTCAGTGGTAGCTGGCCACACACTCAAATCCACAGCATGTTCATTACCACACTAAGCATCCAGTATGAGATATTGCACTGACAACCAGAGGCATGTTTTTTTTTCATCTAGTTGTCGTAAATTTAGTTTCCTATTTCTTCTCCTTTGATCAGACAGAGCCAAGTCCACACTGTGTAACCTGAAGTTGGCTCTGTTAGCATCACTAGAACAATTACGTGAGGCCAAGGGGTAAGCCGCTAGACTCTGTAGCATTTTACAAGCACTCCGATTCATGTGCATCGCTTGTCTTAGAGCAGTATTGTCAGTTTAATGTTTTAGTGTGTGCGTTTTGCTAGTAGTGTGAGGATTTCTTGACTATGGTTTTCATTACGAGTGTGGTGGGCTCCAGACTGCCGGACCACCAAAGGACTACCGTCCCTGCCGGAAACATGATTCGCGACGGCATGATGGCGGTCAGGCTTGTAATCAGCCATGGCATGGCTGAAACTCTGTGCCGCCATGCTGATCACAACCCCTCTTTCTGCCAGACTTTTCATGGCTGGGACCCCGCCATGAAACTGCTGGCAGAAAGTAGTGCAGGGACCCACAGGGCTGTCCTTGAACTGCCACGACCATGCTGTGAGCAGTGCAGGGGCCCCCCTGCACAGTACCGTCAGAATTCGCACTGTCTGCTGTTCAGACAGTGCACATTCCGAGGGTGCTGCTCGGCCCCATCTGTGCTACAACATAGCACTTGTTTCCTTTAAGGGAGGCGAGTGCTATCTCGTAGCACTGTTCCCACTGGACTTACCAGCGAGAATGCTCTATTTCAAGGTTTCCACCAGTGAGCCAGCTCTGACTGGAGGACCTTGTAATAGGGGGAAGGGGGACGCCACCGCCATGGCGTTGGCATCCTCCCGTGGAGTTTGGCGGTCCTGCACTGGGACCTCCAAACTTGTAATGAGCCCCTATGTATGAGTTTATGGCTACACTTAGGAAGCTCCTAACGAGCATTATTAAAGCCACGTACAGAGTCATGTACGTAACAAGAATGTCTGTGTATATTTATAGTAAGTGTTTGTCATAACTAGGTATTCAATGCTGTTGAAGCACATAACCCATTTAAGACAGGGATGTTAACAAGCACACACATTGTTGCACACACTCTTTAGGTGCTTCAAATGATGTTGGCCAAAAGTAAACTCCCAACAAGCAAGATTAGGAACAAGTATGTAGCGAGAGTGAGTGTGCATTTTTTCAGCAACAGTTTGATACAAAAAGGGAACATGCTTGAGGTTCATTAAATGATGTTGATCGAACCATATGGGTTCGTTCTTGCAGTATCTATTTCTGCCATTGACCCGTTACATTGTGTTGTCTGAATTGTTATTAGAACGGGTGGTCTTGTGCATGTGTGTAACAAAACTTGTGGGGGCCCCCTCCAAAGTACCTGGGGGTGGCTGCCTACCTGCTGGACCCAGTCAGGGGGCAGCCGTCCGTGCACAGTCTACTGTGAACCTAGCCCCCCCACTGCTCTGCAAGGGCTGCGTGGACCTTTGTTACACCACTGGTTTCGTGGCCTGTTTTCTTCAAACCTTCTTTTACTTATGATAGCTTTAGTAGTAACATCATACTGTTAATTACAGTAAGTTTCTATGCAACTTACACCTGTATTCTTTGCATATTGCAGCCCTGAGGAATCCCGCAATAGAGTGAAATGCATTGGCTGCATTTGTTGCTTACACTGAGGAAGAACAAGATTAAAATTACACAGAACACAAAGGCCCTACTCATTTTGTTTTCTTTTTCACACCACTTTTTTTTTGTATTTTCTTTATGTTGCTTCTCTACTAAAATCACACAACAGCATACAGTTGACTTACAGTGTGACCAGTGTCTTAACTCTCCATGTTTTTACAGTCTTATATTACATCTACCTTTAACCAGTTGAGTTCTGAGGATGGCTTAGTGCCATCCTCCGTACCAGTCATGTGCTGAGGACGGCTCCAGGCCATCATCACACCTGAGGCAGAAAATCCTTTTGGTGACAGCACCAGAGGAATTTCCTTTTTCTATTTTAGCCTCAGAAGCTGAGGAAGAACTTCCCCAGCAACTAAGGCTGTTTTTGTTTGTGAAATGATGATCAGTGCGCATGGCACACCACTGTCATTACACAGAAAGTGAAAGTGAAATGAGATGAACGGCTCATTTAATTTCATTCACATCAGTGCTCTTAGCCCCCAAGCACTGATATGGATGGGGGAGGTGCCATTGGAAAGGGGAGACTCTCCATGCCCCTGTGAATCCCTGCTTGGGGATCGCCACAGGAGGGAGTTCCCAATGCGATGGCCAAATGCTCGACCGAGCACCAAATGTCTTTCTGCCCTGCGGCAGATTGGAGGCAATTACCTACAAACTGCTGCCCGGGGACAGAAAGCCCATTAGATACCAGGATTTGTTGATTCTAGGCAGCAATGGGTAGGAACAGCCTTCCCAAGGATAGGGCCTGGCCCTCAACCTCCAAATCAGTCCCAGACGTTTTCCTTCAATGTACCACCACCGGGAGGCAGAAAGCCCACTAAACACCCAGGGAACGTATTTGAAGGTAGAGGAGCAGCCCGCTGTGGTAATGAGCTAATGCTCCACCCTCCCCTAGCTCCAAAAGTCTTATTGCCCCCTGTAGGAAAGTAGCCTCTTTCTAGCATGGTTACCCCCACGTTTGGCCTGTTTGTGAGTGTGTGTCAGTGTATTTGTACTGTGTCACTGGGATCCTGCTAGCCAGGACCCCAGTGCTCATAGATAAAAACCTATATGTCAGAGTGCTTTGCCTGTCTCACTGGGATCCTGCTAGTCAGGACCCCAGTGCTCATAGTTTGTGGCCTAATATGTATGACTGTATAGTCCCTAACTGTGTCACTGAGGCTCTGCTAATCAGAACCTCCGTGCTTATGCTCTCTCTGCTTTTAAATTTGTCACTGTAGGCCAGTGACTTCATTTACCAATTTCAATTGGCACACTAGACCTCTCTTATAAGTCCCAAGTATATGGTACCTAGGTACCCAGGGGATGGAGAGTTCCAGGAGATCCATATGGGCTGGAGCATTTCTTTTGCCACCCATAGGGATCTCAGACAAACCCTTACACAGGACTGCCATTGCATCCTGCGTGAAATAGTGCACACACTATTTCACAGCCACTTTCACTGCACTTAAGTAACTCATAAGTCACCTATATATCTAACCTTCACTTGCTGAAGGTTAGGTGCAAAGTTACTAAGTGTGAGGGCGCCCTTGCACTAGCAAAGGTGCCCCCACATAGTTCAGGGCCATTTCCCCGGACTTTGTGAGTGTGGGGACGCCATTAGACAACAACTTCAGACTCCTCTGACCTCGGATCAACCGCAGCCTGCTCCAAGAAAAGCTGTAACTGCAACAAAGTGTCTACAAGAGACACTTTTCTTCAGCAACCTCAACTCCAAGTCAGCAATTGCAACAGTTTCCATGGCATGCATGCTCTGGGGACTCCCTGTCTTCATCCTGCAACAGAAGGACCGAAGAAATCTCCCATGGAGTGACGGAGTCACTCCACTGCTCCAAGCAGGCACTTTCCAAGGCGACGTCTGGTACCCTGGGACTCCCCTCACGGTGACGAGCGTGCTCCTAAGGACACAGAGGGTGGACATCATCAACATAGACTGTCCTGAGGTCCTGCTGACGCAATTTGGAGGAGGTAAGACCTTGCCTTCCCCGAGAACGATGGTACCCCTGTGTATTGTGTCTTCTTTGGCTCCTGAGGCCTCTGTGCACTCTTTTAAAATTCCTTCATGCACGTCCTGGCCCAGGTCCCCAGCACTCCGCCCTGCGATGCTCAACTCATTGAGTTGTTCTCCAGCGGCGTGGACCCTCTTTTGTTGTGCTGCATCAACCACATTTTGCACCTCCTTTGAACCCGGATCCTGTGGCTTCTGGGGGTGTTGGCTGGCATCCTGAGGGCTCCCTGAAGTGCTGAGAGCCCCCTCTTCCACCTCACACAGAGTTGAGGCCCCCAGGTCTGTCCTGGATCCATTCAGCACCATTTTGATGAAAACTGCACTGTTGGACGGCTTGTTGGTGCCTTCCAACATGAAATCTCATCTGCAACCATCTTCACGCTGTCGGACATCTTTTGCATTATGCAGGAACCCGCTGGCATCTTCCTAGGGTGCATTTCTGCAGTCTTCTACTAACCAGGGATTCTTCTTTTGCACCCTCTTCTGGATTGGCAGGGGCTCCTGTCCTTCCTGGAACTTCTTTCGACTCCCGGACTTGGTCCTCTTCCTTTGCAGGTCTTCAGGTCCAATAATCCAGCAGTTGTTCTTTGCAGACTTGGTTGGCTGCTGCAAAATCCCCAAAACGAAGTGTAGTGTGTCCTAAGGAAACCTGCAGTACTTTACTCCTGCTTTTCTGGGCTCTGGGGTGGGGTAATTTACTTACCTTTACTGTATTCTTACTCTCCAAGCGATTCTGCACACACTATACTTGTCTAGGGGGGAATTTGTGATTCACATTCCACTTTTTTAGTATATGATTTGTGTTACCCCTAGACCTATTTTCTCCCTTTGCATTCTATAGGATGTCCTACTGTTTGCATTGTTCTATGACTATTTACTTGTCTAATTTTGGTGTCTAGTGTATATATTGTATATAATAATTACCTCCAGAAGGAGTATTGTCTCTAAGATATTTTTGGTACTGTGTCACCCAAATAAATACCTTTATTTTTGGTAACACTAAGTATTGTCTTTACTTGTGCATAAGTACTGTGCAACTATAAGTGGTATTGCATGAGCTTTGCATGTTTCATAGTTCAGCCTAAGCTGCTCTGCTATAGCTACCTTTATCAGCCTAAGCTGCTAGAACACTAATACATTCAGTAACAAGGGATAACTGGACCTGGTGTAAGGTGTAAATACCCAAGGTACCCACTACAAACCAGGCCAGCCTCCTACACCCCCTGGGGCAGATTAGAGGTAACTACGTGTGGGGGCAGAAAGCCATTTAGACACATGGGTGTGATTCAGTTATTGAACAATAGATGGGGAGTGGCCTGCCATGGCAGTGGGCCTGGCTGCCATCCAGTCAAATAACCCAAGCAGTCTTTCTGCCCCCGTCAAGTGCAGATATGACGTGTTTTCCTCCAATCAGCTCCCAGCAAGGGGCAGAAAGCCCATTAGGCCACCAGGGATTTTATTTGGAAGAGAGAGCGACCCCCCTGGCAATGGGCTAGTGCTTCCCCATACTCCCAGGCCAAAATCTCTTTCTGCCCCCGGGATGGGTGTATTCTGCACCAGCAGGGCAGAAAGCCCATTAGACACCGAAGATGATTCTTTTTGTGGGGAAATGTGTGCGCGCGCCTGCCTAGGCATTAGGCATTGGGCCTAACCCCATCCTTCAAATGACCCACAACAGTCTTTCTTCCCCCCTTGGGGTCAGATAAGAGGACTTTAACTCAAATATGACACGGTGGAGGAGCAGAAAGCCCTCTACACATCAAGGAATTTTGTTTATTGCTGTACTGTACCTTCAATTAGTCCTAGGCCACATCCAGTTAGTCCTGGGGAAACCTACCAAACCTGGACCTTGAGTCCAGAGTGGTATACCTTGCGTGGAGCCCATAGGAATTTCTTAAACACAATGCCCCGGAGACCTCAAACATTGCTGAAATTGCACAATAACCTTGCATTTCTGTGATGTAAACTTCTGGAATCAGCTATTATCCACAATATTCCTACAACCCACTATTCCCCACTAGTCCTGATAAAAATGGTATCCCACTTGTTTGACTTGACTTAGTTACCCCCGACAGGCACACATCAAACCAGGGTCAGTGAGAGTTGCTCCGCAAGAGTCCCATGGAATGTGGTTTGATGATTGCCTGTCTCATGCACTAGGCCCAGCCACACAAGTGAGGTAGCAGTTATTTAATAAAAAGGAGTCTCTGTGCAATAAACTATTTGACAGGGATCACACAGTTTGTACAACCAAGGAAGCGAGTGTTTATTCCAGGTTAGTTTGTTTCACCAAATGCCACCAAATAGGTATCTCTCTCCCTCTCTCTCTCTCTCTCTCTCTCTCGTTTGCATTAAAGGTGACATTTTGTCTTTTATTTTTGGTTCAGTTGCAGAAAAACAACACAGAAAAAAAGATGCATCTCAGGTCCCCCAGACCCAACTAACTAGCAAATCAAGCATTCATTTGGGAAGTGTCACATCCTATACACCCCTGAAGGTATGCCCCTGGACAGAGAGAAAGACAGAGTGTGCATGCCCATGACACAGCTCTGCCAAATGTTCCGGCATTCATTCTCGAAGGTGGTAACATTAAACTATGACAATAAATAAACAGTGTTAAGACTCAGACTGCATAAGATACAGACGGAATATTCTGTTTGAAATCCTGGTGAATTATTCAGCTTTAAAATATAGAATCTCAGGCAGAGTGTCGTAACGGCGCCCTCTCGCAGAATGCAATGAGAAGCCCTTGAGTGTACCATATCTCATATATATTCATTGGTCTTAGCCTGAGCGGGGGAGCCTTCAAGGGTTCTTGGCCCCTGATGGTCTATGGCCCCCTTAGGGCCTGTTAGACCTGGCATCCTTGGTGTGGATTCCCCTGTCTTTTTGCCTCTGCTTCCTGTATGTTTGACTGTGTGCTGGGCTATGTTTTTCTGGTTTTTGGTACTCTGGGCATTTTACCACTGCTGGCCAGTGCTAAAGTGCAAGTGCTTCCTGTGTAAATTGTAATTATGATTGATTATCCCTGATTGGTACATATTTGATTTACTAGTAAATCCCTAGTAAAGTGCACTGGAGGTACCTAGGGCTTGTAAATAAAATGCTACTAGTGGGCCTGGAGCACTGATTGTTCCACCCTTATGAGTAGCTCTGTAAACATGTCTCAGATCTGCCACTGCAGTGTCTGTGTGTGCAGTTTTGCACTGCCTATTTGTCCTGGCAAGTGTACCCCCTTGCCAGGCCTATACCTTCCCTTTTACTACATGTAAATCACCCCTATGGTAGGCCCAAGAAGCCCCATGGTCAGGGTGCAGTGTATTTAAAAGGTAGGACATCTACTGGTATGTTTTACATGTCCTGATATTGAAATAATGGCAAATTATTTTTTCACTATTGTAAGGCCATCCCTCCCATAGGTTAACATGGGGACTGACTTTAAATATCTTTTAAGTGCAGTTTTCCATTGGGAGCAGATGGAGATCTGGAGTTTGGGGGTCTCTGAACTCACAATTTAAAAATACATCTTTTAGGTTGTCTTTTTCAGATTGTCTTTTTGAAAATGCCACTTTTAGAAAGTGGACATTTTCTTGCTTAACCATTCTGTGCCTCTTCCTGCCTGTGGAATCCAAGTCTGGGTCAGACTTGACAGTTGGGCTGTTTGTGAATTCCCTCTAGGCAGTGACACAGAGGGAGCTGATGAGTGCCCTGCATATCCTGAAGAGTCTCCTGGGCTTGAGTGGGGAGGGAGGAACCCACATTTACACCTGAAATGGCTGTGCCTGTTTTACACACAATGCAGTCTCCAACCCCCCGGTGTGTACCTGGGGCCTGGCCTGGGCAAGGCAGGAACTTGTGAACAACAGAGACTTTTGTTTGAAGGTTGCCTACTTCAAAGACAGAAATGAGTATAAGTAGTAGACCCTAAACCCCAGACTTTTAGAATACTTCTGGATCAAGAGGAACCTCTGCCAAGGAGAATAGCTGAAGAGCTGGAGAAGTATTGCCCCTTTACTGTATGTGCTTTGCTGGATTGGCCTGCAGTTGCTGCTTCTGGCTTAAAGAGGACAAATCTGAACTTTGCTGTGAATTCTGCTTGTCAAGATTCTCCAAGGGCTTGGACTGAGCTTTCCCCCTGTTCTGAAGTCTCAGGGCCGTCAAAGACAGACTTCATCTGCCAGCAACTGGGATCTGTTGCTGAGACCCCTACCTTGCCAAGTGGTGCCACATCTAGTCCCTGGGCCCTTAAAAAGAGAAGCTGGTGAACTCAAGGTGAAAATCCATGCACCAGAGCCGAGCAGCATAAGAATCGACTCAGTGCCCTCAATGCAGCTGAAAAATCATGCATGGCCGATAAAATCAACGCACAGCCAACTCAGTGCAGATTCATCACTGCAGTGAATCCAAATTTTCCACGCATAGTCTCTGGCCCTCAAAACCTGCAACATCATTGCGCAGACCTGAGGCTGCTTGACCAGAAATTGACGCATCTCTTCCCAGCAAGGAAAGAATCAACGCATCACTTGCCCGACGGAGAAAGACTCAATGCACAGCCTCACTTGCGAGTAAGAAATTGGCTCATCTCTTGCTTTTCCCATGCACGCTCACTAGTGCGGCTGTATTTTTGCTGCGTACCAAGTGCTTTGTGCCAAAACAACGCATCCATTGATTTCTATGGATTAAGACTCTTTTAACTTTAACAATTTATATCCTTGCTTGTGTATGTTGGATTTTTGTTGTTGTGGTCTTGTTTGATTTAGATGAATCTTGGCTATTTTCCTAAACTGGTGTGGGATCCTTTTGTGTTTTTTTTTCACTGTGTTACTGTGTGTGTTGGTACAAATACTTTATACATTGCCTCTGAGATAAGCCTGACTGTGCCAAGCTACCAAGGTGTTGTGTTAAGCCGAGGTTGTCCTAGGTGTGTATCTCCCTACCCAGACTAGAGTGGGGGTTTCTGCTTGGACAGAGTACCAACTGAGGGCCAAGGAGACACCCCATTCTATCAGGGCCCCTTTGTGGTGCAGCGGTCTGCATTACGCCCCTGCCTAGGCAATCTTTGCTACACACAAGTAGTGCAAGTCCAGGTACAATAAAAAGGAAGTTATTTGCATGGGTCACTAAGGGTGTAAGCTTAAAAAGAAGAAAATAAATGTTCTTCGTGCACTGGTTACCTGAGCAGTTCTGTGCTCCTTCTCTTACTTCCTGATTTGTGATAATCTCTTCTGCTGTGCACACCCAGGCTGTGCCTGAAAGGGACTCTGTCTGGCAGAACCCAGGCAACACCAGCTTGTTGAACAGGGCGCCTTAGTTGGAAATGTAAGTAAACACACACAGGTGTAAACAGACAGGCTGATGACCACCATCAGATTTGAAAGTCTGGGTCCTCGCCATATCGCGGGGTTCTGTGGGTGAGTGTGACTCCCTACAAAAATCACATACTTACAGATATTTTACCACTGCTTCTCTACTTGTTCTAATGTCAGAGGACAATCTCACATTCCTATAGCTCAAGTGGTACTTCCCCTTGGAAATTACTTTAATTTCAGAGAGCGCTTCAACCTTGCAAAGACCAAACAGTTGGCTTCTGCATTGCTCTAGAAGCCTTTCAACTTGGCCTGGGCGCCATCCTGCCTAGTTCACTTGTCATGTTACAAGTCATGAAAACTTGTGATGATTCGACAGGTGCGACTGTTGTTCAAGATCAGCTTGCACATTGCAAGAAAGTGCGATCAGTCATTGTTGGCCCTTTGTTTCAGACTGGAACAGGATATTTGTGGTAGGACAGTCAAAACCAAACTTGGAAGAGACTGATATCACTGGTGTGTGTGTGCAAGTGGCACAGGAGTCTAATATATCAAACCCTTGAAACTAGAACCGGACCACTTAAAGATAGTGGGGTGATGTAGAAAAGAAGACGGTAAAACCAGGCGAACCAGGCTTAACAGCAAAAGAGAAAGAGAGATGGAGCTTGATTGCAAGATACCAATTCTTACCAGGGATCCTGACCCAGACAGGAGGCCCAGCTTCATAGACATTGTTTTGCAGCACGCTGTCAAACCAGCAGTATTCACTATTAGTAATACTACTACTACTACTAATAATAATATTAATAGTTACTGTTATTATTATTTTTTTTTTTATTCCACTTTGGTTGTGTGGTCACCCCATTGTTTTTGCCATTTTTGTACCATACATTTACTGGTATTAGGACTCTGCACTGTGACACTGCTGTTCAGTGCTTTAAGTTTCATTTATGTCCATGGCAGAAGGCACAGAAAATCCACTAATGGCATGGAAGTTAAATGTCACAATTGGTCTCTAATATGTGCTCACACTACCCGCATTTATGACAAAAATGTACGGCAGATAGATCTGCCCCCATATGGTTCCAGGGACATCCTAGACTTTCAGGCTCCAACCCCAGCAGAAGGGAGAACCAGTATGAACTCTAACACACATGAAAGGTCACCTCATCTAACTACAGGAGCAGTAGAGAGAGAGACAGAGACCTTCCTGCCAGAAAAATACATTAGTCAACTTGGATTTAAGGCTTCTGGAAATTTCTAGAGTAAAACAAACAGGAAGTGCTGAAGAACGAGATGAGGCATAGGGCAAGAAAATAGACAGGCTTGAGTATGAAATGTTCTGCCATCTCATCTCCAATCCCTCATAACTTTTCTGGACTGGGAAAGACTACACCCAAAGAAGAAGGCAGTGCTGGAAACAAAAAGACACAAGGACTCCTGACTCCTGTTGGCAGCCAGGGCATGGAAATGTACCCCAATGGTCTGATTCATGATATCCTGTGTGTCTGCTCCAGGGAGACAAAAAACAGAAGGACTCCTTACTCTAACAAGATACAGCTGACCACTGTGGATTAAATATTCTGAAGCCCCTGATAGAGAGAGACCTAGTACCTACCATAACCTGACCTATTGACGTCCTTCTTATGCAATTTGATTTTTTTCCTGTAACTGTTTGCTCATTATTGTTTTCTTTTATTTTATATTACTTGGGAATTCATTTTCCTGACTTGTTTTTTACTTTAAAATTGTAGGCCTGACCAGGTTATGCTTACTAAGTTGATAAGCACGCCCCTTCCCAAAGTAATACCCACATTTTGACAATAATAATAATTGAAAAACTGATGCTATTTTTTTTTATTAGTCTGCTAAAGCTGGGTAATAGAAAGCCAATTACCCTAGTGAAAAAGAATAAATAGCAACATACTTCAGAACATGCTTCCATACAGCTACAATGTTACAAAGATCCTCAACAGTAAAGGACAAGTTTTCCATTTTTATATTAGAGAAGATACACCTTTGCTAATTTACTCCAAACATGATGGTCACTATCAACATCCCTCAACCTCCACTGATATACACATTCTATACTGAGAGATGGTGACTCTACCCCTTTTATCCCAACTAACCCATCTAAGTCATCGACCGGAAATGCTGGTTTGTAATGCTGAAACGTTTTAAAAGGCACTGATAAGATCTGAATCCCGTCCAATTCTGACTTCAGTTACTTACCTGTTTGCACTGGTTTACTAATCATGATGAAAGTTACCTCTAACCCTCCCAACTATGATGTGTATCACCTTTTCCCTGACAACTAATAAACTCTCCACACATCCTACTCAGGATAATGGGGCACATCACCTTCACAGGTACGTCAGTCTCTGTTCGCAAAGTTTCATTGCTTAATTACGTGTGGCTTAATCTGTTGTTATCTATATACAAGTGGCTTTCAATGATGTCTCATAATCACATAGATGACTTACCTAACAAATATACTAATGTCTTGATTTGCCCTATATGATACACTTTCTTGATCATAGATCTCTCATAGGTTAACCTCAGTGTCCTTATCATTCCCTTATAGACCATACTACGGGCTTGGCCCATAGCTTTGTGACTCTAAGCATTACCCCTTGTGGCACCTACCACCTATCCTCTGAATGGGATTATTATTGTAACCTTCCCTGGCACAGTGCTTATTTTTCACATTTTATATGTTATCTTTCCATCTGTTTTTCTTTCTTTCTCTCTCCTTTTCCTCCCCTCTCTCCTCACTCATCTCCTCCCTCAACTCACCTCAGCAATCAACTGGGGGCACCCCTTTGGAAGTCCCATAAACCTCAAATATGCATAATATAAAGATATTATCTCTTAACGTTAAGGGATTAAATCACCCAACGAAATGTCTGAAAATCCTAAACTATGCAAAGTTACCCTGAAAAAAGCCATCCATCTAAAGAAAGCTTAGGTCAGCAATCTTTTCTGTGAGTTTCATTTCATTATAATGAAAAAATGACCCTGAACAAAATTAAGGACACTCTTGACAAATGGTAACCTAGATTAATCTCCTGGTGGAGTTGCAGCAAAATGATGATCACTCACCTTATCAACTTTTTGATTAGCATGTCCCCAATCTACCTCTCGGACACTTTCTTTGCAAGATTAGATATTATACTCACAGACATTCTATGGAAATCCAAAAAAATCAAGAATTGCGCTAAAGAAACGAAAGTTCCCAAAGACATCTGGAAGTCTATATCCCCCTGACTATAGGAGATATCAAAATGCATTTTTAGCAAAACAGGGATGTGTATGGTTTTCCCCACCTAATGTCACCCCTCCCTCCTGGCTTGCCATTGAAAACAATCTTGCTAAACCATTCTCCATCATGTGACTTATTACCACTAAGAAAATCAGAAAACTATTCAATCGTTCTCTGAAACACAGCATAGGCCCTCTGAAAAATTTATAACAAACTTCATAGCAGAATGCACTCCTCCCTTCTAGCCTCATTATGGCATAATGAATACCTGAAATTAGAACGCAAGACACTCTTTCTAGAGAAATGTACACAAAAAGGCATCCTGTTAGTAGAGGGCCTCCCTTTAATCTGATACCCTTCTTGCATCTCAAATCTAAATGTTGTCTCGTAAAAATTGACCACTTTCTCAAAATGAAAGCCATCATTTCCAGACATAAATCCCTGGCTTTTCTTGACCTCCCCAACACTACAAAGACCTTAACTAAGGACGGACACATAGCTTCCAAACTATACTCAATCCTCACACCCACAACTTCCTCTCTAACTAAATCGATACAGAACAAATGGGAGTCACTTTTAGATGCTACAAACATTTAACATAACATGCCACTAGATTAGCCTTCCATCTGGGCTAATCTCACTACCAACAAGATCACACCCTCCTTAGCACAAAGTAGGTTGTGGACTGCATATATGGTCTACTGGACACCTGCCAAACATTTTAAGTTAGTTCTCCACAACTCTGATACTTACTGGAACTGTGGGAAGGAGTCAGGCGACCTACACCATATGATACTCAACTGTGTCTTCTGTAAAAGAAAATTTGGTCAGAACCCGGCTAAACCATCTGGCAAATTCTACAGATAAACTGGACACCTAACCTTGCTTCTATTACTCTTGGCATCCTCTCCCCCAATAGAAACTCTAGACTGGACAGGGAAGATCACATTGTATGCAATATGCTCGTCTCAACTGGTCTTAAAGCTTATCTGAGTGGAAAGACCTCTCCAAACTTTTAGTCCACCTTCGGTGTGAATGGGTTCAACTTAACAGGGGAGCAGACTATTCTCTAAACTCTTGCCTAAAAACCACATTGAAGAAAAAATTACAAAATCTGGTTTAAACTGAATACTTTCCTTACCAACACAACCCCACCTTAAATGCCACTAGCTACCCCCACCCCTGTATTGCCCCAATCCAAATACATCCTTTTCCTCCCCCTACTCATTCCCCTTCCTCCACTCCTCACTGCCCCTCACCCTCTTCCCACCGCCTCCCCCCACTATTTGTACTGTTCTTACTTCTCCTTTTTCCTCCTTGCTCTCTTGCTGTCTCTCCTGGGTTTCCTCTCACCTCTCCTGCTCTTTTCCTGCCCACACCTCAATACTACTCTTTGGTAATCCAACTGGTCATTTATTGCACGTCATTGCATTTGTTTATATCAGACAAAAGATACTGTGTATCAATGCCATTGCATTATATTGCTATGTTGCATCACTTTCATCTCATGATGCAGCTACGTAGATGCAAATGGTGATGTAACCTACTTCAACTTTTATACCCGAATATGCCACAGTTTCTCTCTGTCTTGTACTATGTCTATAACTCCTGTCTTGTAAAAGTTTCAATAAAAATGATTCTGAAATTAAAAACATATGTGACCCATTATTAGATAATACTTTAGACAAACCAATATTCACTAACCTAACACAGTCAAAAGCAGCAAGATGATAGAAATCCCAGAAGCATATCGAATTTGTCCCCATACTTTGAAAGAAATACATTGACATGCAAATGGAACCTGTGCACTAAAGAAATGTTGACATTATAACGTGTTTTGCACCTATTATATAGGAGTAAAGTAAAGTTACTAACTTATAATATGAGTTCTTCCTGCAGAGTATCTTTGACATGGAGCCAGTGATAACCCAACCGTTGTTCAGTCAAAAACATCCACTAGTATAGAGAGGATACTTAGTGACACATGAACATCACTTTTCCAATGACAACTCCCAACTGAAGACCTGTCTAGCAAAGATCCAAACCTAATTTCCAAAGATATATCTGAACTGAAGCCAACGAAGAAACAGTTTGTCTTCATTGCCAGCACAGGCAAACAATTCCAAGTTAAAACTTATTTGGATGAAATAAATCTGGCTGCCTTGACTCCAAAACTTGTTAGTAACACACAATCCATCAGCTTCTGTACTAACAGCAACCTCAGCTTCATTGCACACTTCATGCAAATCCAAGATATCATAGCCCAACCCTTCCTGCATTTACAAAGCAAAACCATCTGGTAGCAAACTTAAGAATGGCTATTCAAGTCATCATCTTGCTTCATGTTGGTAGAAGGAATTTTCTACTAGTAGGAATTCCAGAAATGCAGCTCTCAGCTATAAAGATTGCCCTACATGATGCAACAGAATAACATCTGCTCTCAGATCTCCATTGTCTCGTTCTCACTGCATGCCTCTTGTAGAAAAATGGTACAAGACAGTGCTTGGCTTCTGAAATCAAGATATCTTACAGGTCTTGAAAATCTACAACAATTGCAACAGGAGTATTCAAATTAGAAAGCTCAAGAGCGAAAGCACAAGAGGCCACATGCTCCCTAAGGCACACAACTCAATCTCAGTGGAACTCCACCAGCCACCTATCACTTTATGTTGTGTTTTTGTTTTGTTCAGTCGATTTGTTGAGCACACTTGTCACATGTGAGGGTATCCAGGCACTTGAGCAGGTGCTTAGGTGAAGCTGGAGTAGCTGTGAGCTATCTGGAAAAGATTGGCAGGGTTAGTTGAAGCTCATCAGCTTCTTGCAGAAATCGAGTAAGGAAGATGAGGTCCTGAAGTGTTAGAGGAGGTCATTCCAGGTTGTGCTGTGGATGCAGGAGGAATAGTGATCTCTGACTCTGCTTCGGTGAATTTGCTGGTTATTGTGATAGAAAAAGCCATTGATCACAATTGTCTAGTGGGTTGGTAGAAGTGAAGGTGGTGGTTGAGGACGGCGGGTCCGATATGCTGGAGGGCCTTCCATTTATGGGTAAGGAGTTTGAATTGGCAACGTTTCTGTGTGGAGGGGGCAGTGCAGCTCCCTGAGTAGAGGTGAGCCATGGATGAGGTGAGGGAAGTGAAGGATGAGTCTTTCTGTGGCATTCTGAATGGTCTGGAGCCGCTGTGAGATAGGTTGGGATACCAACATATGGTGTGTTGCTGTAACCTAGTGTGTAGCAGTTGAAGGATGAGGAAGCAAGAGGTGGTGATGGCCTTTACCTAGGATGCTGAGTTAATTATCCTGGATGAGTCCAATATTTCCTGATTGTTCTGATGGGATTGGAGTGGGTCCTGGTCCACAGGGCACCAGGAGAAGTCACATGGTGAGCTCCTATTTCCGAAGATCAGAACTTCCATTTAGTCCACTTTGAGCTTAAGACAGTTCTTTTTCATCCTGTCAGCCATACTGGTCATGCAGCTTGTGAAGTTTTTTCTGGTCGTGTTGGGATTGTCTGTCAGGGATAGGATGAGTTGCTTGTCATCAACTCGGGATATGATTTTGTTTCCATGGGATCTGATGACACCTACGAGGGGTGCCATGTAGATTTTAATGAGTGTTGAGGATATGATCCTTGTGGGACTCCACAGGCGAGTTTGTTGGGTTCTGAGGTGTATGGGGGGAGCCTGACTCTCTAAGTTTGCCTGTTATAGTTACTTGAGATAACTCTAACTATACCTGGTGAATTTCTATGTTTTTGTACGTCTAAAATGGGATCCTAACTATAACTTCCCTGTAACCTTTGTTTTTTTAAGTGAATTTCCATGTTTTTTAAAATTTATTTTGCTAACCCTAACATCCATAAACCTTTGCTTTTTTAGTGAATTTCTATGGTTTTTTTTTTACGTATAGTAATTTTCATTATGATACGTTAATCCAATCACCGCCGTAGCAGGGGTTGTCCGCAGGGCCTGGGGAAGCAGAGGGGGCCAGAAGGCCCCCACACCATATTTACTTTTTGCCCTGGGGATGTTATGGTCCCTGGGACAGCGAGTGGGCCTGGCGGCTCCCCGTGTTAAAATAACATTGCTCCCAGGACCTGGCTCACCCAGGGGCTTATTAAAAAGCATGTGGTTTGTGCTTGTTTTTTTAAAGTTTTGGTTGGAGTTAATTTCTTTGAAGGTTAAACGGGGACTAGCACGGGCAGGTTTGAAAAGCTATAGAATAGCCTTGGCAGGGCCACCATTTTAATTAGGGCTACTCTGCCGGTTACTGACAACGGCAGTGTCTGCCAGAATTGGATAGTTGCTTTTAATTGTTGTATGGCATGATGTACGTTTTCATCTAGTAGGTCTTTTAGTTCACGGCAAATATTGACACCTAGGTATCAGAACATTGTCGGAGACCATCCCAGATTCTGGATAGTTGTGATCTGGGGGGCCCCCTTCTGAAGTGGGAATAGGAGAGATTTCTGCCAGCTGATGCGGAGACCTGATATGTCCCCAAACCAATCCAGCAGGGCCATAACTTTGGGGAGGTCTCTATGCGGATCCTTTAAGAATAATATCATGTCGTCTGTGTAGAGCCCTATTTGGTGTGTTTTGCTCCCTATATTTATCCCTTCATAGTGTTCTTCCGTTCTGGCCATCTGCACTAGTGGTTCTACGGCGATGGCAAACAGCAATGGTGAAAACGAGCATCCTTGCCTGGCGCCCCTCCCTATACCGTAAGAGTTGGAGATAGTTTGCCCCCTCCCTATACCATAAGAGTTGGAGATAGTTCGCCCCGTATGGACTCTTGCCGTAGGGAAGGCGTATAGCTGGTTCGTCCACCTCATGAACCTCGGGCCCAGTCCCTTCCTTCTCATTGCCATTTGCAGGTAATCCCATCTGAGGCTATCAAACGCTTTCTCTATGTCCACTACCAGTACTGCTGCAGTGGTGAGATTTGGTGAACCCAAGTGCATTATTCCTATCAGTCTTCTAATATTTATGGCCGTATCACGGTTTGGGATGAAGCCTGTTTGATCGGGGTGGATTAGTTTTTCCATGTGTGGCATCAGCCTGGTGGCAAGGATAAGACTCATTATTTTATAATCCATTTACAACATGGATAGTGGGCGGTATGATCGCATGTCAGTGGACGGGCGGTATGGTTTTGGCAACAGGATTGCGATGGCTTCGCTTGTGGATCTAGGTAGAGTACCATTCTCAAACACCTCCCTGTACATTTCACTGCGCCTTGGCATTAATATGTCTACATTTTCTCTATAAAATTCTGCTGGTAGCCCGTCCGTCCCTGGGACCTTCCCCCTGGCCATTGTCTCCGTTGCCACGGCTACCTCCCGTGCCGTTATCACCTCCCTGAGTGTTTGCTGTTCCTCTTCTCCCAGTGTTTGAGACTGGATGGTCCCCAGACATTCCAGCCGGTCTGGTTCCAGGGTTCTGTGGGGGGGCGTATAGTTCTGAGTAGTATTTGGCAAAGCTGGCATTGATTTCTCCCTGACCAAATAATCTTCCACCCTCCATCTCCACTATTTCCATCACCAGCGACTGTTGTCTAGGTGGGGGCGCCAACCAGGCCAATAATGCTCCCGCTTTGTTCCCTTCCATGTGCTGCCTACTAGTGTATTTCTTGTAATCAGATCTCCTGAGTCTTTCAAGGGTATTCGCTATCTTGTTTTTGGTCTCAGTTATACTAGGGGCCAAATCTGGGTTGTCTGGTCTGCTATGTTCCAGTGATCTCAGGGCTTTTTCATGTTTATCAAGTTTACCTTCAATTGATTTCCTAACCCCATATGTTCCTGCCATGCACTGGCCCCTGATTGTCACCTTGAACGCCTCCCATTCTTGCCCTCGGGAGGGAGTCGAACCTGTATTGTGCGTGAAAAACTCTTTGATTGCTTCTCGGATAGTTTGTCGGTATGCGATATCCCCTAATGACTCTACATTCAGTCGCCAGTCTGGTATGGGCGGGTGATCTTTCCGCCAGTCCAGTGTAAGCAACAGCGGATTGTGGTCCGATACCATGCGGGATAGGTATTCTGCTCTGCAAATCGTACAATTTATATCTGGGGAGGTCAGGATTGGGTCTAGTCAGACATGTAGGTCATGTATGGGTGAGTAAAAAGAGTAATCTCTCTCTAACGGGTAGAGGTGCCTCCAGGAGTCGATCAGTCCCCAGTTCGTCTGCCAGTCTGTGAAGCTTTTGGCTGTCCCATTGATAGGGGAGGTCTCCAGCGGCAGGTGAGATCTGTCTAGTGCTGGGTTCGCTATGCAATTGAAGTCCCTTCCTATTATTTTTGATTGGGTTAGGTGGGGTCCCCAGTTACAGGATATTACCTGTAGGAAAGAGCTCTGATCTTGATTTGGGGCATAAATTCCTGCCAGTGTGATGTCCCTTCCCTCTAGACGACCCCTCACTAACACGTAACACCCATCCCCATCCATGTGTGCGTCCGTTTTTTGGAAGGGGGTCCCTGGGCGTATCCATAGCAGGACACCTCATGCGTATGCTGAGTATTCTGTAGCGTATATTTGACCACTCCATCTCTTTGTCAGTGCAGTTACCTCTTTCCCTATCAGATGGGTCTCCTGTAGGATTGCTATTTGTACCCCTCGTCGTTTAATCTGATTGTATACCTGACATCTCTTGCTTGGGCTATTTATTCCCCTAGTGTTCCAGGTAAGAATTTTGTAATCTAGAGGTCTATCCATGGTCATTCTTTGTATGTGAGTCTTTAGTACATTTGCGCCTGCATCCCCATTTCCTGAGTGACAGTGCCCGGGAGTCTGGTCTATATGGTCTGTTACGTGAGTCTATTCCCCTTGTTTGAAGCCCCATACTTACTACCTTAATAACTTTTCTATGAACCAAACTCCCTATCCCCAGGACCGGTACCTGAACTGTCTCCGTCCAAACTTTCCCCAATTTGAAAACCCTTGTGTGTGGGTGGCTGGTCTAGGACCGTGTGCCGAGCCCATATGACCTGTGTCAACACATGTTTGCCTTATTATTTGGTTAAGCCCCAGAAGCCCCGGTGCTCCGATTATACTGTGTCATTTTCCCTTATTGCCCTCCTGGTGCGGGCTATTTTGCCAGTTTCTATTACATCTGTTCTTGTGTCGTTGCTTACCCTGTACTCATTTTTCACCTGCCTTTCGTGTCATGTCGTCTTGGCAAGTTAGACCTCTTGCCAGGCCCAAACCTTCCTTTTTAATACATACTGTCACCCCATAGATAGGCCTGTGAGAGCCCCAGGCAGGGTGCATTGCATTTAAACAGTTGGATATGTACTTTTAAGTTTTATATGTTCTAATAGTAAAAACCTCCTAAATTTGTTTTTTCTGTATTGCAAGGCCTATATCCCTCGAAGGATAACATTGGGATTACCTTATTACTCTTTATACAAGGAATTACCAAAAGAGAAGATATAACTGATACAAGTTTGGTGTCTGCAGAATCCAAATTTAAAATCCTAACTCCTGGAGAAGTCAGATTTTAAATTACAATTCGGAAAATGGCACTTTTAGAAAGTGGGCATTTTCTTACTTTAGCCATTTGGTGCCTGCTGCTCTGATCACATGTCTGGTGTGGGTGAAAGTTGGGCTTTGTGTATTCCTCCTAGACCGCTACATACCCTGGGAGCTTAGGTGTGACCCGATGGACCATCCTGGCAGGATGGGAGGAAGGAGCTGGGCACAGCCTCACTTACACATGAATAGGCGATGCCCTGTCTACAGAGAAAGGTCTGCATACGCCCCTGTAGTAGGTCTGGAGCCAGGGCAGGAAGGACAAGAATTCTGTGTACTCCAAAGGCATGTTTCTGAAGTCTTCCCTACTTGAAAGACACAGCTGGGTAAGTACTGGAACTCTGACATCACCACTTCAGTGCACCTCTGGACTTATGAATACTTTGTCAGGAGGAAGTACTGCTGTGCTGCTGAAAGCACTGTCACTCTGCTAGACTGCCACTTCGAAGGACCTGCTGCCTTGCGGGGCTAAACTGCTGCCTGCTGCCCTCCTGCCTGGAACTCATCTTGAACCCTGGAGCCCAGAGGGAGTCAAAGGGCAAGTATGCGGGCCTCCTGACCAGAGCGTGAGGAACTTACCTGACTCCCCACAGGTCCTGGACCTGTCTTCATCGAGTTCCTGACCCTAAGAGGCACCTCTCAGGTCCCTGGGCCCTTGGTGTGGATCTTGAGCTCTTACCTTCAAGCTTTTGGGGTCTTTGTGAATGTAAAAAGACCTGTTCACTCCGGACCCCCTTGATTGCACAGAGAATTAGTGCAAGCTGCAGCAAGTTGGTCTCTTCGCATTAAAGCATCGTCCGCCGGCGTGATCGCCACTGTGGGACTCCAGCCTGTTTGTCCATCTGTGACACCAAGCCTGTTCATCTGCCCCACGGACCACCACCAGTGATGCTCTCCTTGTGAATTTCTCCCCCACAAACAGGACTTTTGTCACAAAATGTTTAGAGAGTGTAAAACTTCAGCAGGACTAATCTGGTACTGAATCTGACCCGAGCTCCATCGCAGTCGGTGTGAATTTTTGGATTTGACCCTGTCCATGCAGCCAGATATCCCTGGTTGGTGCTATATGCTTCTCAGTGCTATTTTACAGTTTATTAAAAAATCATAACTCCAGTTCTACTTATTACATTTTTGTTGTTTTGGTCTTGTTTCATTTATAAAATTAAGCTCCTTTTTCCTAAAATAGTGTGGAATCTCTTTCGGTTGTATTTTCACTATTTTCTGAAGTGTTGCACAAATGCTTTGCACATTGCCTCTAAGGTTAAGCCTGATTGCTCTGTGCTAAGCTACCAGAAGGTGAGCAGAGGTTAATTAAGGCTATGCAGAAGGTGAGCACAGTTTAATATTGGGTATGCTTGTTCCTTACTCTGACTAGGAATGTGGTGACTTCTTGACCAGGGCTTATACCCCAGTCGACCAGGAACCCAATTTCTAACATAGCCCCTCACAACTCAACTATTAACATGAGACTAATTCATAACAGTGTTGAGTCTCTCCCGAGGCATACTGACATATCATAATACCCTTTTGTACACTGTGCTGACACATAAGTGGTGTGTCAGTGTATTTTCACCCAGCTACTACTGTAGGGATTTTTGGAGTTAATATGTGCTGTAGATGGGGAAAAGCAATGCACAGATGCATTACGTGTCAGTGCAGCACACAGAATCATAACACAACCTCCAATATTTCTGAGAGGATTATGGGGGTCATTACAACATTGGCGGTAAAAGCCGCATACCGCCGTGCAGAAGACCGCCAACACACCGCCGTGGCCGCGGAATTCCGCCACGGTCATTATGACCCAAATGCCGGAATCCGCCAAAATCTAGACACCCACACAAGTCCGCCACACCAAAGGTCAGTGATAAACTGGCGATAACGAAACCTCCAAAGTCACACCAACAGGAATACGTCCACACTATCATGACCCACGAATCCACGCGGAAGTCTTTCAACCGCGGTATTCCATTGGCGGTACACACCGCCACCCTCAAAATACACACACATATACAAACTACCACCACATTGGACAATTCAAAATACACACACCTGATACACATACACACACCACTACCACACACCCAATACAATATAAAACACACCCCCACATCACCCACAAACCCTTACGACCAGAATTGCGACTGAAGGCCACAGAGAGACACCACCATCTACAAACCAGCATCCACAGGCACTCAATACTATCACTCACACAACACACCACAAAATATCACCCCACACATCACAACACACCCCACCACACACATCACCCACACCACCCCTTGGCGCGACAAAGACACCCCAGGTTCTCTGAGGAGGAGCTCAGGGTCATGGTGGAGGCAATCATCCGGGTAGAGCCACAGCTATTTGGATCACAGGTGCAGCGCATCTCCATAGCAGGAAGATGGAGCTATGGCGAAGAATCGTGGACAGGGTCAACGCAGTGGGACAGCACCCAAGAAATAGGGATGACATCAGGAAGAGGTGGAACGACCTAAAGGGGGAAGGTGCGTTCCGTGGTCTCAAGACATCACATCGCGGTACAGAGGACTGGCAGAGGACCCCCACCTCCTCCCCCGCAACTAACAACATGGGAGGAGCAGGTCTTGGCTATTCTGCATCCTGAGGGCCTCACAGGAGTAGCTGGAGGAATGGACTCTGGTAAGTCAAATCTTTACTGTTATATCCCCCACCCTACCTGCATGCCATCACATACCCCCACCCTCGCCCTCACCCCATCACTCCTACTCCTCACACATGTCCCAATATCACAAACCACCCATCCCAAAATCAAGCCCTCCATGTAACACCAAAGCATGGACACCCATCACCAAAGCATGGCCACTGCACATACCCATACACCCCACTAAACCATCATTACACAAGGTCCTACACAGGAATTCAAGCACTGGGACACACGGTCACCCACCCATTGCACACCATGGCACACACAGATGCAATAATCATGCTTTTACACCCCTGCACGACCCTTACCTAATGTAACCAGACAGGAGGGTCCAGACATGACCACTCCACCCACAGAAGAGGCCCACAGTGATGACAGCAGCTCTGTCCAACTGGACCTAGATGACCAGCCCCGCCCATCTGGGACCTCGGGACAGTCGGTTCCCCTCACACAGCCACAGGCCACTACAGAGCTTTCCCCCCTCTGGAAACACCAGCACAGCACCCACCCAGCGGGCCCATACCTCTGTCCCCAGGACACCTCAAGCAGCAGTGTGTCCACCACTACAGGGAACCCAGGCTAACCCACCACCTCAACAGCACCAGGGACCTGGGGGTAGTGGTAGTGGATACACGGTTCAAGGGACAGAGGCCCAGGAACACAGGGGAACTGGGAGGGCTGCTGTGCGACAGGGAGAGGACAGGCCCAGGGAACCCACTCTCCACGAGGCCCTCTCCAACATCATGGGAGCCTACCACCATTCCCAGGAGACGATGGCAATGGTACTGGCCAAGTTTCAGGAGACCCAGCGGCTGCAGGAGGAACAGTATTTGGGTTTCAGGGAGGAACTCAAATCCATCAATTCCACCCTGGGCACCATTGTAGGGGTGCTGAAGGAACTCCTCAACACCAGGAGACTGTGGCACTACAAGGGGCCCCTGACACTAGCCTGAACGATGAACTGCCCACCACCTCCGCCGGCGCTAGTGGACAGGAGGCAATGCCACAGGACCACCACACCAGCACCCCTCCCCCTGCAGAGGGAGAACCACCCCCCAACCACCCCGCAAGCGGTCCCTGAGATCCAGGACAAAGACAGAGAATGATGCCAAGACCCCCGCCAAGAAATGAGACCACCCTGATTGTCATCCTTCTGTCCCACCTTGTCACCCTGTCCATACTTAAACTGCCCCAGCTCCACTTCCTATGTCCCTTTGGACAATGAACCTGTGAGACTAATAGACTGGACTCTGCCATGGACATTCCTCCAACATCACCCCTCACATTTTACAACCCCCTCCAATATTGAGCACTTAAATAAACTCCCTTAAAGCACAAAACAATCTGGAGTCTGTCTGTGATTTCGAAATATTGTATTAGCAATTACATTGCCAAAATGCTCTTTCAAATGTAATGTCAACATACCTATGTCACACAGCTCTAGTCCATGTGGAAACAAAGCAGATGTCACACAGTGGGACCCACATCTGTGAAATCATAAGGGAAAGTGTCAACTCAGTAACCATACACTGGGTGAAAATGACAGACAGTAGAGAGGAAGTAGATTTAAAATAGATGTAGCAGGTAGGTTTGTCTTCATACCTGTGTCTCACTGGAAGTATTGCAGGATCACTGAAAGTCCTCTTCTTCTGCTTCCTCATCTTCACTGTCCACAGACTCCACAGCTGCCAAAACACCACCATCTGGACCATCCTCCTGCAGAAAAGGCACCTGTCGTCGCAAAGCCAAGTTGTGAAGCATACAGCAGGCCACGATGATCTGGCACACCTTCTTTGGTGAGTAGAATAGGGAACCACCTGTCATATGGAGGCACCTGAACCTGGCCTTCAGGAGGCCGAAGGTCCGCTCTATAATCCTCCTAGTTCGCCCATGGGCCTCATTGTAGCGTTCCTCTGCCCTTGTCCTGGGATTCCTCACTGGGATCAGTAGGCATGACAGGTTGGGGTAATCAGAGTCACCTGCAAATGGCAAGGGACAACTGTTAGACACACACTAACTCATAGGGACATCCACAGACCCAGACAACTATTCCCACTGATTTGTGGCCAGGTGCTCACCTAATAGCCACACCCGGTGCCTCTGTAGTTGCCATATCACATAAGGGATGCTGCTATTCCACAGGATGTAAGCGTCATGCACTGAGCCAGGGAATTTTGCATTAACATGGGAGATGTACTGGTCTTCCAAACATACCATCTGCACATTCATGGGATGGTAACTTTTCTGGTTTCTGTACACCTGTTCACTCCCGATGGGGGGTACAAGGCCAAATGTGTCCCATCAATTGCACCTATGATGTTGGGGCTATGTCCCAGGGCATAAAAGTCACCTTTCACTGTAGGCAATTCCTCCACCTAAGGGAAAACGATGTAGCTCTGCATGTGTTTCAGCAGGGCAGACAACACTCCGGACTACACGTTTGAGAACATAGGCTGGGACATCCATCCCTGATGCTATGGCCACTGTTGTTTGAAAAGACCCACTTGCTAGGAAATGGAGTACTGACAACACCTGCACTAGAGGGGGATTCCTGTGGGATGGCGGATAGCTGACATCAGGTCTGGCTCCAACTGGGCACACAGTTCCTGGATTGTGGCACGATCAAGCCTGTAGGTGATGATCACATGTCTTTCCTCCATTGTCGATAGGTCCACCAGCGGTCTGTACACCGGAGGATGCCGCCACCTCCTCACATGCCCCAGTGGACGGTGCCTATGGAGGAGAACAGTGAGCACAGAGTCAACCAAATTCGAGATACGTAAACACAGCTTACTCTGAACATAATCATAAATTGAAAATTGCCTGTATGAGTGGTAAGGCAAGGCCTAGGTATGTGTGACGCAGTAAAAAATAAAGCCATGTGGGCCCCTGAAATGGCGGCTGCCTGACCTGTAAGGTGGGACAAGGGGATATGAGGTAACTGCGCTGGCGTTGTACACCGTCGCGGAAGGCGGTCGAAGACCGGGGTGCAAGCCTGCATTGGTTAACCTTGGACCCTATGGGTCCCAGGAGCCAATGACGATGTTCGCCGGCGGTGTGTACGTGACGGCCATTTTCTCTCTGTTCAATCATTCGATACAGGAGAGGACCTACACTGCAAGTGCTGCTGTGACCTCAATCTGGAAGAGACAATGGCTCGTGTGTCTAGGGAAAGGGCCCCTGCTTTCAGCATGGAGGAGTTGGAGAAACTCATGGATGGGGTCCTCCCCCAGTACACGCTACTCTACGCTCCTCCAGACAAACAGGTAAGTACACTGTAAGCATGATGTATGGGGCATGCCTGTGTGGAGTGGGGTGGATGAAAGATAGGGGGGTGAGAATGAGGCATGCATGAAACGACAGTGAGTGCATGTGCGTCATGGCAAGGGTAGGGATGTGGGCCAGTGAATGTGACAGTGCAGTTGGTAATTACTACTCTTTTTCACCTGTACAATTCCTGTAGGTCAGTGCCCACCAGAAGAAGGACATCTGACATGCCACTGCCAAGGAAGTCCGGACCCTGGGGGTCTCTCACAGACGGAGCACCCACTGCTGTAAAAGATAGGAGGACATTCGCCGCTGGAGCAAGAAGACGGAGGAGGCCCAGCTGGGGATTGCCTCCCAACGTGGAAGGGGTGCCCGTCGCACCATTACCCCCCCTGATGTTCAGGATCCTGGTGGTGGCGTACCTGGAGTTGTATGGGCGCTTGAGGGCATCACAGCAGCCACAAGGGGGTGAGTACACTCTCATTCTGCTGATTCAGCACGCATTGTAGGTGTCTGGGTGGGGGAGGTGGGCTGTGGGTTCCCTTAGGCCAGGGCGAGTTTGGTAGTTAAGTTCCCTTCTTCAGGCAGGCCCTGTGGCACCCCACCCCACCTGTGTACAGTGACAACTACACCTAGTCATGCTCCTGTGACATCCATGTGTGCAGAAATCTGCTATAGCCTTGTAAGCCATGTCCCAGGGATTGAATAGTTGACCCCAAGTGCGTGGGGGGCTTCTGTGTCTGTCGTGTCCGCCAACGGTAGCGGTATTGCATGCACTGAACATGTCTTTCTTCTGTCTTCCACCCCCCTTTTTGTGGTCTCCCTGTTCTTGTGTGCATTAGCACCATCAGGCTGAGGAGCAGTGGCACTGGAGCGGGAGGGAACTGCATCCTACATGGCCCTGGAGGGCGAGACTACATACTCAGTATTCAGGGCGAGGGGAGCTCCACGGCGGGGACAGGAGCTGACACCAGCGAAACGGACTCCTCCTCTGATGGGAGCTCCCTTGCGGTGGTGGGCCCATCTGTGCCCCCCGCACCCCTGCATCTACATGTACAGCTGCCACCCCCCCTACCAGCATGGTCCTCCCAGCAGCCCCTCAGCTTTTGCCCCATGGCCGCTCACCCAGGAGGGTGGGCATCACCTTCGCCCCAGGCACCTCAGGCCCTGCCCCAGTCACCTCTGCTGCCCTTAGTGACGAGGCCATTGACCTCAGGTCCCTCACTGTTGGGCAGTCTACCATTTTGAATTCCATCCAGGGTGTAGAGAGGCGGTTGCAACAAACCAATGCATTCTTGGAGGGCATTCATTCTGGTCAGGCAGCCCTTCAGCGAGTTTTCAGACTCTGGCCTCAGCACTGATGGCAGCCATTGTCCCTGTCTCTAGCTTCCCCCCTCCAACTTCCTCCACCCAGACCCACACCCCTGTACCTCAGCCTATCCGAAGCACACCATCAGACCAGCATGCACACACCTCAACACACAAGGGAAGCTCTGGCAAACATAAGAACCACACACCCCACAGGCACTCACGCAAGCATCACACACATGCAGACACACCAACATCCACTGCCTCCACTGTGTCCCCCTCCTCCTCGTCTCCCTCCTCCCTCCCTGTCTCGTCTCCACTCACACCTACATGCACTACTACGTCCATCACCAGCACACACACCACCACACCCTGCTCACGTGCAGTTACCACCCCCACTACCATTCACACATCACCTGTGTCCTCTCCCAGTGTGTCTGTGAGGCCACCTCCCAAGGTACACAAATGCGGCCACACACCCACCCAACAGCCATCCACCTCATGACAGCCTCCAGCCCATGCACCTTCACCCAAAGTCACCAAACGAACACCTTCTACAACCACTACCTCTTCCTCCACTCCCAAACCCTCTCCAGCTACCCATCCCAGTGTGTCCATAAAACTTTTCCTGTCCAACCTTGAACTCTTTCCCTCACCTGTCCCACCCCTTCAGTCTCCTAGGGCCCAACTCTCCAGGTCCCAAACTAGCACCTCAGCCACAACATCGACGGGACCAGTGGTGCCAGTAGCCACCGGATTATGGAGTGCACCAGGCAGCAGGGCAGCCAGTGTGGCAAGGAGCCACAGCACGGACAGTCCCCCACCTGTCAAGCATCAAAAGTTGGCCAATGCCCGGCGGGAGAGGGGAAAGAAATCAGCCACCAAAGCCGCTCCCAGGGGTCCAGTTGGAAGTGTGGAGATAGCTGCGACACCATCCAAGGTGGGGAAAGGACACAGTAAAACCGGCAAGTCTGGGAAGATCAGCACGACGGAGAAGACCGCCAACAGCCCCGCTGCCCAGGAGGCGACCGCCAGCAGCAGCCACACTGTCCAGGAGGTGACCACCAGCACTCCCGCTGCCACAGACAGGGCCGCCAGCAGCAGCCACACTGCCCAGGAGGTGACCGCCAGCAACCCCGCTGCCACAGACAAAACTGCCAGCATCCCCTCTGCCACAGACAGGACCGCCAGCAGCAGCCCCGCTGCCCATGAGCAGACCTCCAGAAGTCCCGCTGCCACAGACAGGACCGCCAGCAGCAGCCCCGCTGCCCAGGAGCATACCACCAGCTGCCCCGCAGGCCAGGACAAGACCACCACCAGCTGAACCGCTGCCAAGGACACCACCGCCACAAGCACCGCTGCCAAGGACACCGCCGCCACCAGCACCGCTGACCAGGACAAGACCGCCACAAGCACCGCTGAACAGGACACCGCCGCCACCAGCACAGCAGGCCAATGAGCGCCAAAAGCTCTGACGCTACTGAGACCGCCACGAGCAAGATGAAGCACTCTGGGTGCAAAGCTCCCTCCAGAACCAGTGGAGATTGACATCCACTGCTTCAGTCCCTGGCAGGATGAAGCACTCTGGGCACAAAGCCCCCTCCAGAACCAGTGGAGATTGACATCTACTACCTCAGTCCTTGGCAGGATAAAGCACTCTGGGCACAAAGCCCCCTCCAGAACCAGTGGAGATTGACATCCACTACCTCAGTCCTTGGCAGGATAAAGCACTCTGGACACAAAGCCCCCTCCAGAACCAGTGGAGAATGATATCGACTTGAGAGACTGTGGCTTTGCACTCCCCAGGATTGAACAGTGGGCAACCCACCCACTGTAAAGACTTGAGAGACTGTGGCTTTGCACTCCCCAGGATTGAACAGTGGGCAAACCACCCACTGTAGAGACTTGTGAGACTGTGGCTTTGCACTCCCTAGGATAAAGCAGTGGGCAAACCACCCACTGTAGAGACTTGAGAGACTGTGGCTTTGCACTCCCCAGGATTGCACTGTGGGCATGGAGCCACCTCGTGGCTCTGGTGTTGTGCACTCAACAGGCTGAGGTGCCCCCCCTTCCCTTCCCCCTGAGGTGTCTGTTTTATTTCCAACTGATGCCCCTGCAGTGTTCTCTCCGTCTTGTTCGGGTATCTTGTGTGGGCCTCGCCCATGCCTTCTGGGCCCAGTGATCCATGGACTCTGATGGTGGAATCCCTTGGACTTGTGTTCTTGGTGTATATAATTGTATATAGTATAAATGTATATATTTGTATATATTTTTGATTCATGTCTTTGAATATATCACAATTATTCTACTCATTTCCTTTTGTCCTTGCATTCTTCCGGGGGGGGGGGGCGTGTAACTGTAATGTATCATGATGTATTAGTGTGTGTGTTGTAGTGGAGGAGGGTGGGGGTGGGGGTGTTGCCTGTTGTGTGTGTGTCACTGTTTTTTCCCTCCCCCCTCCCGTGTGTCGTAGGTGCAGTACTCACCATTGTCTTCGCCACCGGCGTTCGTGCTCCTGGTAGAGGAGCAGCAAGATAAAGGCTGGCAGAATTTGAAGCTCCGGTTCCATGGCGTCCTGGTTCCTCGTGGGGTGTGTAGAGGTGAGCGTTTTCCCTTCGAAGTCCTGTTTCTGCCGTTTTTTTGTTCACGGTGAATCCGCCCCGGGAAAGGTGGTGGATTGGTGGGTTGTAATAGTGTGGGCGGTACATTGTCCTCCGCCTGTCTGTTGGCGGTTACCGCCGAGCTGTTGGTTGTACCGCTGTGGCTGTCGGAGTGTTAAAGTGGCTGTCTATGTTGGCGGTTTCCACCACGGTCGTAATTCCATTTTTTTTTTACCGGCCTTTTGGCGGTTTTATCGCCGCTTTAACACCGACTGCCAGGGTTGTAATGACCACCTATGTTTTAAGATTGGAAAGGAAAGGTACAAGCAAAGGAACAATTCAAAATCATTGATGTTTTGAGCCATAGTCGAGGAAGAGTTTCACATCAGAATCATCCGCATTATCAGGGATCAAGGTAGGTAAAAAGTTCTCTTTCCAGATTCAGGTTAAAATGTGAAGTCTCAGTGACAGATCACAGAGGTCTCCTTTCAGCATGCAAACATAAGAAAAATTACGAGATGTACAATGTTTTTCTCTCTGTGCTGTGCTCCTAGATTCCGTCATATCTGCGATTAGACGGTGCTGCAGGTCAAAGTTGGAGTGATCTTTAAGGGTAGCTTTGGAATTGACAAGTACCATGTATCCTTGATGAATCCTGGATGGTTGTGGTCCTCTTTTCTGGCTATCATATTGTTTCACTTTCTGCTTTATCCCACTTGTAGGAAGCTGGCCTGGTTTGTAGTGGGTACCTTGAGTACTTACAGCTTATACAAGGTCCAGTGATGCCTTATTAGTTAACTGTAGTGGTTTTCTAGCAGCTTAGGCTGATAGAGGAAGCTATAGCAGAGCAGCTTAGGATGAACTAGGAGACATGCAAAGCTCCTGCAATACCACTTATAGTTACACATTACTTATACACAGGAAACATCCTTTTTTACGACATTGTTTTTATGAAAATCGTGGTTAAGGAAAGCACAACAACGCTTTTTTTAACCACAACTCCGTTATTTTGTGCCTTAACTACGTATGTTCTGAACAACGAACATGCGTGGTTAAGGTACAAAGAAGGGAGTTGGCGAAGGAGGACGACGCAGGTGAGAAGGGGTCGACTAAGGTAAGTGGTGGGTTTAGGTTTTGGGGAGGGGCTGGGGGGTTTTAGGGTTTGGGGTGGGGCGTTTTTGGTTTTGGGGAGGGGGTTGGGGGTTAGGGGGTTTTAGGTTTTGGGGTGGGGTTGGGGGGTGGGGCGTTTTTGGTTTTGGGGAGGGGGTGGGGGTTAAGGG
Source organism: Pleurodeles waltl (assembly GCF_031143425.1). NCBI lineage: Eukaryota > Metazoa > Chordata > Amphibia > Caudata > Salamandridae > Pleurodeles > Pleurodeles waltl. The sequence goes on from NC_090439.1 coordinate 1,147,218,259, forward strand.
GTTTTAGGTTTTGAGGTAGGGTTGGGGGGCAGGGCGTTTTTGGTTTTGGGGAGGGGGTGGGGGGTCAGGGGGTTTCAGGTTTTGGGGTGGGGTTGGGGGGGTGGGGCGTTTTTGGTTTTGGGGAGGGGTGGGGGGTCAGGGGGTTTTAGGTTTTGGGGTGGGGTTGGGGGGTGGGGCGTTTTTGGTTTTGGGGAGGGGATGGGGGGTCAGGGGGTTTTAGGTTTTAGGTTTTGGATGGGGTTGGGGGGGTGGGGCGTTTCTGGTTTTGGGGAGGGGTGGGGGGTCAGGGGGTTTTAGGTTTTGGGGTGGGGTTGGGGTGGTGGGGCATTTTTGGTTTTGGGGAAGGGGTGGGGGGTCAGGGGGTTTTAGGTTTTGGGGTGGGGCTGGGGGGGTGGGGCGTTTTTGGTTTTGGGGAGGGTGTGGGGGATTAGGGGGTTTTAGGTTTTGGGGTGGGGTTGGGGGGGTAATGCTTTTATCAGGAGTGCCTTTACAACGAAAATCGTTGTTAAGGCATTCGTGGTAAAATCATTAGTAGTAGCAACGAGGTCGGTGTTCCGACCTCGTTGTTAAGGCACTAGTTGTTTAGGAAATCGGTGTTCAGTCGTACAACCCTTATACACAAGTCAAGGCAATGCTCAGTGTTACCAAAAATAAAGGTAGTTTATTTGGGTGACACAAGGCCAACAATATCTTAGAGGCATTACTCCTTCTGGAGGTAAGTATTATACACAAGATACGAAAATAAGGTAAGTAATTAGACATAGGATAGTGCAAACAATAGGAAATGCTATAGAATGCAATGGGAGAAAATAGGTCTAGGGGCAACACAAACCATATACTAAGAAAGTGGAATGTGAATCACAAATTCCCCCCTAGACAAGTGTATTGTGTAGAGAATCACTGGGAGAGTAGGAAAACCACAAAGGTGAGTAAAATACCCCACCCCAGAGCCCAGGAAAGTATGAGTAAAGTACTGCAAGTTTCCCTAGGACACACTACAAGTTGTGATTAGAGTTATTGCAAGAACCAAGCAAGACTGCAAACAACAAATGGTGGATTCCTGGACCTGAAGACCTGAAAAGGAAGGAGACCAAGTCCAGAAGTCGGAAGAAGTTCCAGGAAGGACAGGAGCCTCTTCCAACCCAGAAGAGGGTGCAAAGGAAGAGTCCTCAGTTGGGCAAAGACTGCAGAAATGCACCCAAGGAAGATGTCAGCAGGTTACTGCATGATGCAACTGATGTCCCACGAAGAGATGTTGGATGCAGGCGAGTTTCGGTGCCGGATTCGTCAAACAAGCCTTGGTTCAAGCAAAGTCACGTTTTGCTTCAAAGTGGCACTGCCTGGACCCAGGAGGGACCTGGGGGACTCAACTCGGACAGAGGAGGCAGAGGGGGCTCCCAACACAGGAGGGAATGAACAGATGACCAGGTAGCACCCACGGAGGTCCCAGGACATGGGGACATGGAAGGTGCAAAATGTGGTTGGTACAGCACAACAAAGAAAGGTCCCACGCCACCGGAGGGCAACTCATCGAGTTGAGCATCGCAGGATGGAGTGCTGAAGAGATGACGCGGTGCACAGGAGTACTGTAGCAAACCGGGAAGGCAAGCTCTTACCTCCGCCAAATTTGGACAGCTGGACCCTAGGACCTTTGGTTCTTCTGGCGCAGGGTGAAGACAAGGAGTATCCAGAGCGTGCGCATCGTGGAAACTGTTGCAGTTGCTGGCTGGAGCTGAAGTTGCAGAGGAAAAGTAGCCCTTTGTTGCTGTTACAGTGGTTCCTGGAGCAGTCTGCAGTTGATCCGAGGTCAGAGGATGAAGCAGTGATTGCAGAGCATTCCTGATGGAAATTTGCAAGCAGACACTGAAGAGAACCCACACAAGAGACTCTTAATAGCCCTGAGAGGGGGATTGGCTACCTTATCAGGTATGGACCTATGAGGAGGGGTCACCTGCTGGCACTGGCCACTCAGAGGCCTCCAGAGTGTCCCCACACCTTGGAAAACAAGATGGCTGAAGTCTGGGACACACTGGAGGAGCTCTGGGCACCACCCCTGGGGTGGTGATGGGCAGGGGAGTGGTCACTCCCCTTTCCTTTGTCCCGTTTCACACCAGAGCAGGGACCGGGGGTCCCTGAACCGGTGTAGACTGGCTTATGCAATGAGGGCACCATCTGTGCCCTTCAAAGCATTTCCAGGGGCTGAGGGAGGCTACCTCTCCCCAGTCTGTAACACTTATTTCCAAAGATAGAGGGTGCAACACCCTGCTCCCAAAGGAAATGCTTTGTTCTGCCTTCCTGGGACTGGGCTACTCAGACCCCAGGATGGCAGAACCCTGTCTGTGAGGTGGCAGCAGCTGTAGCTGCATTGCAAGCCTCAGAGAGCTAGTTTGGCAGTTCTGGGGGTCCATGGTTGAGCCCCAAGGATGCTTGGGATTGGCCCCCCATTTCTAGAGTTGGAATGGGGGGACAATTTCATGATCTTAGACATGTTACATGGCCATATTCGGAGTTACCATTGTGAAGCTACATATAGGTATTGACCTGTATGTAGTGCACGTGTGTAATGGCATCTCCGCAGTCACAAATTCTGGGGAATTGGCCCTGAACAACGTGGGGGCACCTTTGCTAGTGCAAGGGTGCCCTCACACTTAGTAACTTTGCACCTAGCCTTCAGCAAGTGAAGGTTAGACATATAAATGACTTATAAGTTACTTAAGTGCAGTGAAAATGTCTGTGAAATAGTGTGTGCATTATTTCACGCAGGCTGCAATGGCAGGCCTGTGGATGGGTTTGTCTGAGCTCTTTATGGTTCGCAAAATAAATGCTGCAGCCCATAAGGATCTCCTGAAAACCCAATGCCCTTGGTACCTAGGTACCATATAGTAGGGACTTAAAAGGTGGGTCCAGTGTGCCAATTGGAATTGGTAAATGAAGTCACTAGCCTATAGTAACAAATTTAAAAGCAGAGAGAGCATTAGCACTGAGATTCTGGATAGAAGAGCCTCAGTGACACAGTCAAAAACTATACACAACACACACATTAGGCCATAAACTATGAGCACTGGGGTCCTGACCAGCAGGATCCCAGTGAAACAGGCAAAAACATACTGACATACAGGTAAAAATTGGGGTAACATGCCAAGAAAGATGGTACTTTCCTTCACCACTTAAGCACACTTTCATGACAATAGTTTTCTCCCTTATGCATATGTAGCATCTTTAACTAGAGTTTCCTTCCAAGTATGAGTTCAGCTGGATACACCTGGTGTGCAGTGTGGAGTGTTGTGGTAGTCACAAGGAATACCATATAGGACCTCAGAGATAGGCAGGCTTGTGGCTTTGACAATCTAAAGTGCCTTTTCTAAAGTTCACATAAAAAGCTCTTAAATGTAATTTGCCTTTATCCGCAATAACTAGGGATGAAGCTTGTGGTGTAAGAAGCTCAGGAGACACCTGGTACTTGCAGCAGATTCAACTATGTAAACATAAAATTCCACAGTGAATTATGGGTAAAAATAACCCAGACATTTGATGGGGTTCTTCAAGCCATTTGCCTAGACACATGCAGGCAATATGACATGTCTCCTTCATAGTTTGTGAATTCTACGTCAGTCAAGACATGTAGCACGATTTAGCCATTAATGCTGATATAGTGTTCTGTTAGTTCATAATTATCATTAGTGAGAACACGTCCACAGATAAAGACCATCTTGGCTGTTAGAAATTGGGTTGTTGGTTGACTAGGGTGTGAACCTTAGATAAACAGCAACCACAAGCCTAGTCAGGGTAAGGGTCAGGTAAATCCTAAATTAACCTTTGCTCAGCCTCTGGTAGCTTGGCACAGAGCAATTAGTCTTAAATTAGAGGCAGTGTGTAAAGTATTTGGGCAACACTTCAAACAGTAAGACAGTGAAAACACCACACAAACAAATCCACACCAGTTTAGAAGAACATAACTTAATTTAATAATTAAAACAAGACCAAAACAACAAAAATCCAATCAGTAGAATCTGAGATATGAATCTGTAAAGAATAAACTGTAAAATAATGCTTAGAAGCAATAAGCAGGGAATATCTGGTCATGACGGGCTGGTAGAAAATCAAAAGTTCAGATTGACCTAAATGGAGTGTGGGCCGGATACAGGGACCCTGTGAAGCCCACTGAAAAAGTACCTTAATTCTAGTTGAGTTGACAAAGGTGCAGCATGGAGCTAAAGCGATGAGTGGGTGTGGAATCTGCAACAGAGGGGATATGTTGATTTTCTCGATGCAGTAGGGGTGATGCATCGACTTTCTCCACGCAGAGGTAGTGATGCATCAGTCCCAAAGGCCATATGTCATTTCTGTTCCCATAGCACAGGAAGCTTTGGTTCCGCTCGCACAAACACCTTAGGCCCACTTCCATGGGTCCAGGACTCGAGTGGTACTACTTGGCAAGGCAGACTCACAGATTGCAGAGTCCAGGTGAAGGGGCTGAATGGTTGGAATTATTTTATGTCCCTGAGACTTCAGATCAAAATGCCAGCCAGCTTCCCCTTGAAATCACTTTGGGATCAAGTGATGCAGGTCCAGTCTGTCTTACCTAGAGAGAGCAGCAGGCAGCAGGGCAACACAGCAAGGCAGGAGTCAAGCAAACATCAGTCCTTTCAGCAGCAAAGCAGTTTTTCTTCCTGGCAGAGTGGTCACAGGTCCAGAAGTGTACTGAAATCATGGTGTCAGAGGTTCAATATTTATACCCAGTTTGGCATTTGAAGTGGGGGAGACTTCAAAGAGATACCTTTGAAATGCACAAATCACTGCCTTTCCTGCCTTGCCTCAAGCCTCACTACAGGGTGGTATGCAAACCTTTGTGTGGGGATAGGACACACCCTATTCACGTGCAAGTATAAGCTCCTCCCTCCCATCAGGATGTGGATGGCCCATCAGTCACACGTAGGCTCCCTTTGTGTGTGGGTGTCTATACACAATGCATAAATTCAGCTGTCACCCGCCACGGATGTGTATTCAGAGACAGGCAGAAGGCACCAAATGGTTGCCAACTTTCTAAACGTGACACTTTCAGAGTCACAATTTAAAATCCAACCTGGCCATAAGTTGTGTTTTTAAGTTGTGATTCCAGTGACACCAAATTTGGGGGTTGTATCTCTTCCCATTTGGAAATTACACTTACAAGATCCCAATGTTATCATATGGAAAATGAATTCTAAAGTTTTTCCCTACTAGGACATGTAAAGCTGAAAACTACATGCCCTACTTTTTAAGTACAGTGCTCCGTGCCCATGGGATATCGAGGACCTACCTTAGGGGTGACTTGTATGTATTAAAAAGGAAGATATGCGCTTGGCAAGAGGGTTAACTTTGCAGGTGGATATGGCAGTTTAGGACTACATACACAGGCTCCAGCATGACAGGCCTGAAACATGTTTGAAAGTACTGCTTGAGTGGCACAATCAGTGCTGCAGGCCTTCTAGCAGCATTTAATTTACAGGCCCTGGGCGCATGTAGTGCATTTTACTAGGGACTTGTAAGTATGTTAACATGTTTTAAGTATCGAGCACATGACATTAGCACTGGTTAGCAGTAGTAAAGTGCCCAGATAACTAAATACAGCAAAAATTAAGTCAGTAAAAACTGCAGAAACTGGAGGTCTGACGGCAAATGTCAGGAGAAACCACGCAAGGAGGCCAGGTCTAACAGTATCAAAGCCTTTCAGGCAAGCCTCTGTCCAAATCACCAATCTGGGCTATTTCTTGTAAGTCAGCTCAATGAAAGGGGGCAGCAATGGTGTCATAATACTTAACAAATCTCTGATAGTAGACTCTGAGGCCTTGGAAGGTTCTCACTTCTGTCTGCATTTTAGGTGGTTGCCAGGCAGTGATAGTTTCATTCGTGGCCTGGACAGGTTGTACCTTGCCCCCACCTACTAGGTGACCCAAGTAAACCACAGAACCCTGCCCAATCTGGCACTTACTGGCCACTGGCCTTGATTGTCAGGCCTGAAGCACCTTGTGGAGGTGATGCAAGTGTTCCTTCCAGCTGGTACTGTAGACAGAGATGTCGGCTAGGGGCCTGATTTAGATCTTGACGGTATTACCACTGTCCCGCCACAACGGCAGACCTGAGTACTCCGTCAAGTCAGCGAAGTTCTGACCGTCATATTTAGATGTATTGCAGGAGAGCTGCCAAACACCACAACAGAGTGCTCTTCTTAGCTGTCAGGCTGGTAGGCTCCTGTTGACCATATTTAGATGTTACATGCAGTGTACTGGCAGTGGTTTGCTGTTCCTTAGCTATTTGTGTTCACCTGCACAATACACTATACAACTCACTACAGACACACTATTTTCCAGTACTATTCTACCACAACCCAACATGTACCTGCAGAAAACACACATTGCCATACATCCATGACACAACATACACACACTATTGATACTATACCACTTTCAACAAAACCACAAAAAACAACAAACAACACGACTACACACTCGTCTATACAAAGACAGTCACAAAAGAGCACAAGTACACACATCATGACAACGACCACCATACAACAACACTCACCTGAAAGCAACACAACATACAACCAAACATGCACAACAAACATCAGACCCACATGCAAGTAGCACGCATACCGACGCAACCACATCATCAACTCAAGCTTTCTCTACCTCAACCAGCAAATCCACTCACACACATATCCATGCACAGACTCACATGCACAATTTGGAAGCACAATATTACAGATCCCATTGTAATGTGCACACATGGATATTGTTGAGATTTGCGATGTTATCATTATTTTGGTGCAAGCATTCATTTGGTAATGAATACTTACTCCAAAAAAGCAATTGTGGATGTGATCGATTTGTGACATAAACCAGTGTGTCTCTATCAATGTGTGACACAGTTGTTTTCCAAACATATGCATGTCACAAGTATTTTGAAAAAAATTACTGCGACATATATCTGACTGCAGTGGTCCTGAACACATGTGCAGTGACCAAACAACATACAGTAGTAATGCAGAATGCTTACCTTCGAGTCTGGCGACGGCGGGGTTCATGTGTCCTCTGTGGTCCAGTGGCAGCAGTGAAAGCAGGCCTTGTCCAGTTGTGTCCAGTCAGAAACAGAAGTGGAAATGAAAACAAATTATGTTTTTACCTCATTTCCTTTCCAATTTGCCAACTCAGTTGTGGAAGTAACCCCGCCACAGTTGCCTTGGTGGAAAGGCACATTGTAATCTCCTTGGTGGGAAGGGTGGTAGCAGTCCAGCTACCAACGACTATTTCCAATGGCGCTGTCGACATGAGTGGACTTTTCTGGCAGAGTTGGTGGGACTCGGGTGGTCTTTTGCCTAAAGTCTCACCAACATCTAAATCAGGCGGGCAGACAGCAAAATCGGCAGACAGGTGACCATGACTGCAGGGATCTAAATCAGGCCCTACGTTGGTGGCACAAAAGGCCTCATTAACAGCCAGGAACCTGTTAACCAACCTTTAGAAGGCATCAGGGCCATTTCTCAAGCCAAAGGGCATTACTCAAAATTGGTAGTGGCACTCTGGGGTTGAGCATGCTGACCTCTCTTTGGCCCCCACACTCAGTGTGATCTGTCAGTAAGCTGATGTCCAGTGGGAATTTGCCATTGCCCAGCCTGTCAATGAGCTTATCAACTCTGTGGATGGCGTGTGCGTCAGTCCTGGTGACAGAATTGAGTCCTCGGTAGACAATACAGTACAGGTGTTCTGAGGTGGCAACCGTTGAGGCAGCCTTTGGTAGCAGCACCACATGGCTGGACAACGGACTATTGGAGGGCTCAATCACCCCTAATGCCAGCATCTTGGATATTTCCCCCTTGATCCTGGCCATCACCCTGACAACCTGTAAATGTTGTTCTTCACAGGTAGGCTGTCTCTAGTGTCAACATCATGAGCATACAGATGTTTGAATCCAGTGGTGAGTGTGAATAGTGAGAAAACTGTCCGAACAACTGGTAATAGTCCCTCTCCTGTTCTGGGGTAAGGGTAGAAGAGAGGTTGGCACCCTCCACTGAGCCATCATGTTTCTGTGCAGAGAGGAGGTCAAGGGAAGGTTTGTGCGCCTCTTACACCGCTTCATCTATCATGAGTAGTATATACCTCTTGAAGTGAGGCTTGAACCTGTTCACACGGAGCACCCTTTGGGGGCTCGTAGGGGTCTGGAGAACCACTAAATAGGTGGATTTGCCCTTTCACTCCTTGACTTCGTATGGGTCGGTCCCGTGGTCCTGGAAAGCCCTGGGCTCCACTGTTTCCATGAACAATACCTTCTGGTCAGGCTACAACTCCATTGGAGTGGCCTTCTGGTCATACCAGAGCTTCATTACTTCTTGACTGGCCTCAAGATTGCTTTTTGCCTTCTTCCAGAAGTGATGCATCTGGTTACAGAGGACCAGCATGTAGCTGACCACATTCTGGGGGGTGGTTCTTGGGAGCTTGTTCCCATCCCTCTATGACAATGCTCAGAGGTCCCTCAACAGGGTGAGGAGTTCAGAGGGTCTGAACCCTACTCCTTTCTGTGGCACTTCCCTGTAGGCAAGGAGAAGACATGGCAAGAGGACATCCCACTTACACCTTATGTGCTCAGGCAGGCCGATAATCATGCCTTCCATGGTCTTGTTCAATATTTTCACAAGACCTTTGGTTTGGTGTGACAGGGTGTGGTGAACTTGTAAGTTAAACCACACTCATTCCAGATGGACTTCACGGAACACAGATATGAAATTATTGCCTCTGTCAGACATTACCTCCTTGGGGAAACTAACATGGGTAAAGATCCCCATAAGAGCTTGAGCTACCACAGGTTCAGTCACTGACCTCAGAGGGATGGCCTCTAGGTAGTGGGTGGCACAGTCCACCAAGACCAGGTCAGACCTGTTGCCTAAGACTGTCTTGAGGTCCAAGGGTCCAATGATGTTGATCCCCACCCTCTCAAAGGGGGTGGCAAAAACTGTTAGTGGGGTCAGGAGAGCTTTGTGTTTTTTCACTGATTTCCCACTGGCCTGGCAGATGGGACAGGACCTCAGAATGCATCTGAGACAGGCTGCCCCAGATTCAAGAACCTTAGGCTCACTACAGAGGAGATCATTATTCCAGTAGGTTTGGTGAGAGGCTTCCTCTGCAGCATGGGCTGAGGCCTGTCACCACAAGAGTGAGACACTCTTTCTGCACTTAGCAGGATTCCTCCCTGGTGGGTCCACCCTCAACTTGCCAGCCAGCAAGTGCAGGCAGACCACCTAGGGTGGAAATGTCTTTCACAGTTAGCTTGGGGGCCTCCTCCTCAGGAAACCCATCAATCTCCATGGTGTGAACTTCAGGGGCTGGTTTCACAAGCGCATTGGCCCTCTCCTTGGCAGTTGTCTGGGCCTTTGTTCCAGTCTCCAGACACCTTTGATTCCCTCTCCGAGCCGCCATGGACCATGTGGTCATACAGACCCACTCAGGCAATCCTACCATCTCCAAGTGAGAACTGAGGTCACCTCTACCTCCTTCCAGGTAATGTGCTCCAGGCCACTGCGTAGCAAACAATCAACAGGCATAGAAGGGCTGACAAACTACTATCAGAGTACATCAAAGCCAGAGCCACCGGTAGATGGTTCTTTCGATTGCAGGTAACTACAGCTTGCTGAAATGTGTTCGGTAGGACCTGCTCTTCAGACACTAGCTAATACCTGACAGTAGTCTTGCTGGCTCTGGTGTCTCACAGAGTGTCTACCCGTTGCTGATAAAATAGTGACCCACTGCGTGTGGGTTTTTGACACCATCTCTCTATGCCCCAGGGACACTAAGGTTACCTCTATCTGTTTTCCAAAGCTATCTGGGACTACCTCCTCCCCGAGCACTACACTTGCCAACCCAGGTGTCTCCACCACCTGTGGGGGCTGTACCCTCTTGGGACATTTGAAGTCGCCTTTGTTTATTTGTAGAACTCAGTATATTGGGGTACAAACCTCTCTGCCTTGTTATCGTAGAACCTATTCTTCTTAGGATCAGACTGGGACTGGTTACCACTTCTTCCTTGAGAATTATTTTGAGGGCCTTTTGAGAACTCCTTACTTTTAAGTTTTTCTCCCCCCTCTTTCTTTTGGTTGGAACCCAGACCACCTTTGTGGCAGCCCCCCCAATAGGTAAGTACACATATAAGGTAGGTAACTATGATGGCCACATGGAATTAACTTTTTTCTTCCATGATCTTAGAAGACTTCTCCAGGGGCAGGAGGCCCAAAGGATAGTAGGCTTCTGGGACTAGGGAACAACGAAAATCACAGTGGTCAAAGAAATGTAGCAGGTGCTGCTAATAGCCATATAAAGCCAAAGGAAAGTCTCAGTTGCCATACATGCTCTATAGAGAAGGGGGCTCTAGAGAGACTGAAAAATATTGAGAAGTACAAAGAAGATAGAGAGGAGAAGTTATAGAAAAGGAGAGAATATTGAGAGAAAGAAAGGAGAGTAAATAGAAAAAAGCACGAGAGAGCAGGAGATACAGGAATTGTAACATAGATGCAGAGGCAAACAGAAAGGGATAGCGGGGAAAGATTGACAGAGTCAACAGTGGCAGAGATTGTGAGTAAATAAAGAAAGTAAAAGAGAGCCTAAAGGAGCAAAATTATAGCTAGGTCCATGTAGACAAATGGTGTGTGATTATTTTAAGTCGAATTTATAGCTTATCATGTTTTGTCCAATGTACCTGGCCCAATGTGATTTCAAAGCACATTTTTGCACTTGATTTTCTAAAAAGGGATCTTAGTGTAAGATCCTCAAATCACCTTGCATCTGTAACCCTTTCACTGCTAGGCCCCCCAGTGCTCTTTTTTGGATATTTGGCGTAGTTTGCACTCAGGCCCCTAAAACCTATTGTCCACATAAACTGTCCACTCCAAAATTGTGTGTTTCTTTCCAACATCCTGTGGATTCCAAAGGTTTGTTGATTCCCCTCGAGGGGAGCAAGAAATTAGCCAAAATAGAGCTAAGTTTTGTTTTTTGGGAAAAAATGAGAAAAAAGTGCTGCAGAAAAAATCATCTGTTTTTTTTACCCTGCAAAAGGCATCAACGAAGGGTTTGCAGTGCTAAAATCACCACATATTCAGCTTTCAGGAACAGACAGACTTGAATCAGAAGACCACATTTTTCAACACAGTTTTGGCTTTTTACTGGGCTTTACCCAATGTTTTCTATTTGTTGTGCTTTCAACCTGCTTCCAGTAAGAGATGGAAATGAGTGTAAAACAAATAGTGGATCCTAAAAAGCTATAGATTTCTGAAAAGTAGACAAAATTCTGAATTCAGCAAGGGGTGTAGATCCTTCAAGCTTTTCCTATAAAATGTAACAGTTGAAATAAAACAAAATATTCACATTGAGTTGAATAAAACAGCCATTTCTGTCTCTATTTTCATCTGTAACTTATTCCAGCTATGGCAGATTTTCAAAAACAATATACTGTTATCTCTGTTGGACCCTCTGGTTGCTGGGATATATAGGGCTTGTAGGTTCACAGAGAACACGAGTTATCTAAAGCCAATAAATGTGCTCAACCTTACAATTGGTTTCATTGTTTACAGCAATACATTTGGTAAAATATGAACAGTAAAAAATAGGAATCAAGGAAACTATGTATTTCCTTCCACTCAGCATTCCCCCAAATCTCCTGATAAAAATGGTACTTCACTTGTGTGGGTAGGCCTTGTGCCGCAACAGGAAATGGCCCAAAACACAACATGGACACGTCACATTTTTCCACAGAAAACGGACTCAATTTTTGCAATGTGCCTAGCTGTGGATATTGGGCTCTAGCTCAGCCAGCTCTTAGGGAAACCTAGTAAACTATAAATTGTTGAAAACTAGACACCTCAGGGAATCCAGGATAGGGGGACTTTTGTGGCTCTTACCACATTTCTCTACCCAGAATCTTTTGCAAACCTCAAAATCTGTCTAAAAAAAAAAATTTCCTCATATTTCTGTGATGCAAGGTTTTGGAATCTGAGGGGAGCCACAAAGTTCCTTTCACGCAGCACTCCCCCAAGTCTCCCGATAAAAATGGTACCTCACTTGTGTGGGTAGGCCTAGTGCCCACAACAGGAAACTGCCCAAAACACAACTTGGACACATCACATTTTTCCACTGAGTGGAATGTGCCTGGCTCTGTTATACTCAAAGGAGGGCCCCACGGCCACGTGTGCCCCCCTGACCTTTGCATCCAGCCCTCTATTCAAAACAGGTGTTCATTTATTTATGAGTTGATCGACAATAAGGAAAGCAATTATCTAGGGCGTCCCACACAGCTTAACTTTAGGTCCACCTTCATTTTTAAAGATATCTTGCAATGTACATGTAAAAATATGAAAAAGTCTCTTCATCAATTTGAAAAATGTATTTCGTTAGCATGCACAACAGTTTCACCCTCATAATAGTACATCACATTATATAAGTGCAATTACTTTTTTTAAAGTGATAGTTTTCAAATATGAATTTAGAAACATTGCACGCAGCGACTGTGATGGATACTTGGGATGAGGGTGAGGCAGGTTGATCAGAATTCCCTGGCGGGTTGGTGGAAGGATAGCCAGTGATTGATGTGTTTGGGTCCGATGTTGTTGAGGGCTTTGTACGCGAGTGCAAGGATCTTGAATTTGCATCTTTTTGGCTTGCCAGCAAGTGGAGGCTTCTGAGGTGGTGGGTCATGCTGGTGCATCTATCGAGGTCTAGAATGAGTCTTGTTGTGGCTTTTTGTATTGTTTGGAGGCGGATGGTGACTCTCGAATAGAGAGCTTTCCCGTAGTCTAGTCTGCTGGCGATGAGTGCTTGGGTTACTGTTTTTCTAGCATTGGTGGGGATTCATCTGAAAATTTACGCAGCATGCAGAAGACGAGGAAGCATATGATGCCACTGTGTTTATCTGTTTCTTGAATTTGAGTTGGCGCTCAATGATGATGCCAAGGTTGAGGGCGTGGTCTGTCTGGGTTGTGGTTTTCCAGAGCACAGTGGGCCACCAGTTGTCTTCCCAGGGGGATGTATGTTTCTGGAACATAATCATTTCTGTGTTGTTCGTGTTCTGTTTGAGGCAGGTGGATCTCATCCAACCAGCGACATTGGTCATAGCACTGCTAAAATTGGCTCTGGGTGTGGGGTCGTTGTCGGAGAAAGAAGATGAGTTGCATGTCGCCGCTGTATGAGATTATGTTGAACCAATGGGAGCAGATGATGTCTGCAAGCGGTGTCATGTAAGTGTTGAAGAGGGTAGGGCTGAGTGAGGACCTCTGAGGAATGCTGCAGATGATGCTCTAGGGTTCTGACGGGAAGGGTGGAAGGGGGATTCTTGGGGTGCATCCGGTGAGGAAGGAGTGGACCCATATGAGGGCTTTGCAATGGACTCAGATGTGGTGGAGACCGGTAACTAGGATGTGGTGTGATATCATTTCAAATGCCACTGAGAGGTTGAGGAAGATCAGGGCACCCTTCTCTCCATGGTCGTGGATAGTTCTGATGTCACCAGTTACAGCGATGAGTGTAGGAGTCTGGCCCTCTATGTAGTGTACAAAACTAGGCACACTGTGTAGGGGGTCCATTGGTTTCCAGAGGTAAAAAACTAACCTAAAACCTAATGCTCTAATTTTGGAGGTAGCTTGGTTGAGCAGTTAGGCTAATCTTGGAGAAGTGCAAAGCATTAACTACTCACAGTATGAATCATGTGACTCACACACTCAAAGGAATAACTCAAGACCACTTTGCAAAAATAATTCAGTTTTTTATATAATTTTTAAGACCATGATTATCAAAGTTGGTTAAGTACTTTTTAAGATATGAATTTTTGAAGTTTTCCTAAATGCAGTCTTTCTGTGCATAATTATGTACCATAGGAATCAATAGGCAGCCACTTTTAAAATTACATATAAAATCGCACAATAATGTTACCAGGTTCCACTTTTGCAGGTTGGTCAAGGCCGTTGGTGGGCATGCGGTACCAGCTGGAGAGGTGCAGACAGCTCCCAGTTCCGGTGGGAGCAGCCCTGAAATGTCGCTTGGAGCAGGTGCAGAGCCACTGCAGGGGCCCACTTGAAAAGAATGGTTCTTGCAGATTTAAAGGTGGTGCCTTTGTGGTCCCCTTGGGGTGCAGAGGTCTCAAGGAGTGTGGGACCATGTGGGCACAGCTGGTTCCTCATTGCAGGATGCTGGGCGGCCTGGTGCGGAGCGAGTTGGTGATCCAGGAGCTGTGCGCAATGGAGACTTTTGGATCTCGAGGTGAGTCTCTTTGAGGGCCGCTTACAGGACAACAGGGCACTCTGGTGGGAGATCCAGGATGTTCCTTAAGTCCCTTGACTGGGGATTCCTTCTGATCCTTTTTCAACTCTTGGGGAGCTGGGTTTCTGGGTGTCTGACGTCCACTGACCAATACCCAGGGTATTGGTACGGTACGGCCACCAGAGAGTACAGTGCCACCAAACTTGGCATACTTGTAGGGTTAGTCCTGGTGATTGTCATTGTGCCATTGGGTCATCTGCAACTTCTAGTTCAGGAGATATCGACCAGTCAGTGAAGTGATCCTCACTGGCATATTGGTTCTTGCTTGGTTGTAAAGTGATACCTTCACTCTGACGGGAGATATCGGGCTTTTGGTGAAGCCTGGAGGTCCTCAGGGTTTGGTAAAGTCAATTCAGTGGCCAGCCCCTCTGCAGCGACGATTGTCGGGTCCCAGGTGCAGCAGGCAGGGTTTGGGACCTTTTCTTGTGCAGCAGGTCCATAGTTCTCTAGCTTTGGTTCTTCTTGGTGCTGTCTTCTCTTCTTCCTTTTGAATCTCATTTCTTGGGCTAGGGATGCCCACTAAATACTGAATTAAGTGGGCGTTTTAGGGGGAACCTGGCAGTGTCCAAAGGGACTCTTACCTTCAGGTGGCTGCATCCACTATGGTGACCAATTCCTGTGGGAAGGGTCACTTCCCTAAACCTCATTGGCTATTTTCTCTCAATGCAAGATGAAGGAAAATGAAAAAGAGGGTCCACCTCGCAGGCAACACCTTAGGGGTGGTGCATGCCAGATGGGGTCACTCCCCTACCCTTTGTTAGGTTTACTGCCTTTTTCTCCCACCAAAAGTGGTGGTTTACAAAGGGGGATACCAGCTGGTGCTAGTAGCAGGCTTGGGGGTTGAGTTTCAAGGGCAGTAAGCCTTTTGAAGCTCACAGCCTGGACAGTGCACATTCCTGAGGGAGGGAGTGTTAGCCCCTCCACTCAGAAAGGGCATTGTCTTACAAACTGGAGATGCAGGGGCAGCTGGATAGGACCAGTCAGCAACCATGCCAGTTAGCTTTTCCAGTGGGGACCTCTAAGGTAGCCTCTGGGTAATTTTAGGGATAAATCCAACACTGGCACCAGTATGGATTTAGCATTCTCAATTGTTTGATACCAAACAACCCAGGGTTCAGAGTGGCCATCATGTAGCTGGGAAACTCGTGTTGACCAGTGCCCAGCACATGTATTAAAATGGCTGCTCTGTTAACTCACTATGTCCCAGGATTGTCAAGGAAACAGTGGGGGCATATTGCTCATGCAACTATGCCCTCACATATATGGAGTACCCTGCCTTAAGGCTTAAGGCCTGCCAGAGGGGTGTGTTACCCATAGTAAGTGCAGTTTATGATAGACAGGGCACACAGGCAGGGTGCCGTATCAAGTTTGTATTTTAAGTTTGACCCAGAACACTCAGTCTGCAATGGCAGTGCTGGGTGCATCTGGAGTCATGGCCTAGAGAGTGGCATAATCAGTGCTGCTGCCCTCCGGGGCCTACCCATAGTACCCCATGATCTGGGCACATAGGTGCCCACTTACTAGGGTCTTATAGTGGTATTTAAGGGTGTATCAAATTGTGCCGATGCATCACAACAGATTAAGGGAAAGAGCTCTGTCCCAGGGTGTAGGAGGCTGGCCTGGTTTGTAGTGGGTAACTTGGGTACTTACACCTTATACCAGGTCCAGTTATCCCTTACTAGTGAAGTAGTAGTGTTCTAGCAGCTTAGGCTGATAGAGGTAGCTATAGCAGAGCAGCTTAGGCTGAACTAGGAGACATGCAAAGCTCACGCAATACCACTTATAGTTACACCGTACTTATACACAAGTAAAGACAATACTCAGTGTTACCAAAAATAAAGGTATTTTTTTTGGGTGACACAGTACCAAAATATCTTAGAGACAATACTCCTTCTGGAGGTAGGTATTATACACAATATATACACTAGACACCAAAATTAGACAAGTAAATAGTCTTAGAACAATGCAAACAGGAGGAAATCCCATAGAATGCAATGGGAGAAAATAGGTCTAGGGGCAACACAAACCATATACTAAAAAAGTGGAATGTGAATTGCAAATTCCCCCCTAGACAAGTGTAGTGTGTGCAGAATCGCTGGGAGAGGCAGAATACAGTAAAGGTAAGTAAATTACCCCACCCAGAACCCAGAAAAGCAGGAGTAAAGTACTGCAAGTTTCCTTAGGACACACTACACCTCGTATTTGTGATTTTGCAGCAGCCAACCAAGTCTGCAAAGAACAACTGCTGGATTATTGGACTTTAAGACCTGCAAAGGAAGGGGACTAAGTCCAGAAGTCGAAAGAAGTTCCAGGAAGGACAGGAGCCCCTGCCAACCCAGAAGAGGGTGCAAAAGAAGAGTCCCTGGTTAGTCGAAGACTGCAGAAATGCACCCAAGGAAGATGCCAGCAGGTTCCTGCATGATGCAAAACTTGTCCCATGGCGTGAAGATTGTTGCAGATGAGATTTCATGTTGGAAGGTGCAGAGAAGCCTTGGCTACGACAAAAGTGAGTTTTTTGTCAAAATGGTGCTGGATGGATCCAGGAGGGACCTGGGGGCCTTAACTCTGTGTGAGGAGGAAGAGGGGGCGCTCAGCACTTCAGAGAGCCCTCAGGATGCCAGCCAGCACCCCCAGAAGCCACAGGATCTGGGTTCAAAGGAGGTGAAAAACGCAGTTGATGCAGCACAACAAAAAAAGGTCCCACACCACTGGAGAACAACTCAGCAAGTTGAGCTTCGCAGGATGGAGTGCTGGGGACCTGGGCCAGGAAGTGCACAAATTTTGCAAAGAGGGGACAGAGGCCTCAGGAGGTAAAGAAGACAAAGTACACAGGGATACCGTCGTTCTCGAGGAAGGCAAGGTCTTACCTTCTTCAAATTGTGTCAGCAGGACCTCAGGACAGACTTTGTTGATGATGTCCACCCTCTGTGCCCTTAGGAGCATGCTTGTTGTTGTGAGAGGAGTCCCAGGGTACCGGTTGTCATCTTGGAAGGTGCCTGCTTGCAGCAGTGGTGTGACTCCGTCTCTCAACGGGAGATCTCTTTGGTCCTTCTGGTGCAGATGAAGACAGGGAGTCCCCAGAGCATGCACACCATGGAAGCTGTTGCAATTGCTGACTTGGAACTGAGGTTTCTGAAGAAAAGTGGCTCTTGTAGACACTTTGTTGAAGTTACAGCGTTTCTTGGAGCAGGCTGTTGTTGATCTGAGGTCAGAAGAGTCTGAAGTTGTTGCAGAGGATTCCTGAAGGAAACTTGCATGCAGAATCTGAAGAGAACCCACAGGAGAGACCCTAAATAGCCCTGTGAGGGGGATTGGATACGTTTGCAGGTATGGACCTATCAGGAGAGGTCTCTGACATCACCTGCTGGCACTGGCCACTCAGAGCCCTCCAGAATGCCCCCACACCTTGCAAAGCAAGATGGCTGAAGTCTGAGACACACTAGAGGAGCTCTGGGCACCACCCCTGGGGTGGTGATGGACAAGGGTATGGTCACTCCCCTTTCCTCTGTCCAGTTTCCAGCCAGAGCAGGGGAGAAGGGGTCCCTGAACCGGTGTGGACTGGTTTATGCAAGGAGGGCACCATCTGTGCCCTTCAAAGCATTTCCAGAGGCTGGGGGAGGCTACCCCTCTCCAGCCTGTAACCCCTATTTCCAAAGGGAGAGGGTGTGACACCCTGCTCTCAGAGGAAATGCTTTGTTCTGTCTTCCTGAGACTGGACTTCCCAGACCACAGGAGGGCAGAACCCTGTTGGTAAGGTGTCAGCAGCTGTACTGCAGTGCAAGCCTTAGAGAGCTAGTTTGGCACTACTGGGGGTCCATGGTGGAGCCCCCAGGATGCATGGAATTGGCTCCCTAATACCAGATTTGGAATGGGGGGACAATTCCATGATCTTAGACATGTTACATGGCCATATTCTGAGTTACCATTGTGAAGCTACATATAGGTATTGACCTATATGTAGTGCACATGTGTAATGGTGTCCCCGCATGTAGGAGGCTGGCCTGGCTTGTAGTGGGTACCAGAGGTACTTACACCTTGTGCCAGGTCCAGTTATCCCTTATTAGCGTAGAAGAGGTGTTTCTAGCAGCTTAGGCTGATAGAAGGTAGCTATGGCAAAGCAGCTTAGGCTGAACTAGGAGACATGTAAAGCTCCCACTATACCACTGGTGTAATATGCACAGTATCATAAGAAAACACAATACACAGAAGTACTAAAAATAAAGGTACTTTGGGGCATATTTATACTCCGTTTGCGCCAAATTTGCGTCGTTTTATTCGACGCAAATTCGGCACAAAACTAACGCCATATTTATACTTTGGCGTTAGACGCGTCTAGCGCCAAAGTATGAGGAATGAGCGTCATTTCTTTGCGTGAACGCCTTCCTTGCGTTAATGAGATGCAAGGTAGGCGTTCCCGTCTAAAAAAATGACTGCGACGCAAATGCGTCGTATTTATACTCCCGGGCAAAAATCACGCCCGGGAGTGGGCGGGGCAAAAAAACCCGCATTTGCGCCTCTTTTTAACGCCTGGGTCAGGGCAGGCGTTAAGGGACCTGTGGGCTCAAAATGAGCCCACAGCTGCCCTCCCATGCCCCCAGGGACCCCCCCTGCCACCCTTGCCCACCCCAGGAGGACACCCAAGGATGGAGGGACCCATCCCAGGGACATTCAGGTAAGTTCAGGTAAGTATAATTTATTTTATTTTTTTTAAATTTTTTGGGCATAGGGGGGCCTGATTTGTGCCCCCCTACATGCTACAATGCCCAATGACCATGCCCAGGGGACATAAGTCCCCTGGGCATGGCCATTGGGCAAGGGGGCACGACTCCTGTCTTTACTAAGACAGGAGTCATGTAAATGGCGTCTGGGTGTCGTTAAAAATGGCGCAAATCGGGTGGAGGCGATTTTTTTGCCTCAACCTGACTTGCCCCATTTTAAGACGCCCTAACGCCATTTTTCCCAACGCCGGCGCTGCCTGGTGTACGTGGTTTTTTTCCACGCACACCAGGCAGCACCGGTCTGCTAGCGCCGGCTAACGCCATTCAATAAATACGGCGCCCGCATGGCGCTTCAGAATGGCGTTAGCCGGCGCTAAACTTTTTGACGCTAAACTGCGTTAGCGCAGTTTAGCGTCAAAAAGTATAAATACGGGCCTTTATTTTTATGACAATATGCCAAAAGTATCTCAGTGAGTACCCTCAGTATGAGGATAAGATATATACACAAGATATATGTACACAAACCAAAATATGCAGATAATAGCAAAAGGAAGTAATGCAAGCAATGTATAATTACAGTAGATTGCAATATGATCACATAGGTATAGGGGCAACACAAACCATATACTCCAAAAGTGGAATGCGAACCACTAATGGACCCCAAACCTATGTGAGCTTGTAGAGGGTCGCTGGGACTGTAAGAAAACAGTGAGGGTTAGAAAAATAGCCCACCCCAAGACCCTGAAAGGTAGGTGTAAAGTGCACCTACTACCCCCAGAGAGCACAGAAGTTGTGATAGGAGGATTCTGCAGGAAGAACAAACACCAGCATTGCAACAACAGTGGATTTCCGGACCTGAGTACCTGTAAGACAAGGGGACCAAGTCCAACAGTCGCGACAGTGTCGAGAGTGGGCAGGAGCCCAAGAAATGCAAGCTGAGGGTGCAAGGAAGCTGCTACCTGTTGGAAGAAGCTTCGAGTTCTTCCCCTTTGGAGGATGGATGTCCCATGTCGTAAAGAAGCTTGCAGAGGTGTTCCCACGCAGAAAGACCACAAACAAGCCTTGCTAGCTGCAAGGGTAGCGGTTAGGGATTTTGGATGCTGCTGTGGCCCAGGAGGGACCAGGATGTCGCCACTTGGATGAGGAGACAGAGGGGTCACCCAGCAATTCAGGGAGCCCTCACAGAAGCAGGCAGCACCCGCAGAAGTACCTGAACAGGCACTTGGAAGAAGAGTGAACCGGAGTCCACGCATAGTCACAAAAGGGAGTCCCACGACGCCCGAGGACAACTCAGAAGGTTGTGCACTGCAGGTTAGAGTTTCGGGGACCCAGGCTTGGGTGTGCACAAAGGAAATCCTGGAAGAGTGCACAGGAGCCAGAGCAGCTTCAAATCACGCGGTACCCAGCAATGCAGTCTAGCGTGGGGAGGCAAGGACTTACCTCCACCAAATTTGGACTGAAGAGTCACTGGACTGTGGAGTCACTTGGACAGAGTTGCTGAGTTCCAGGGACCACGCTTGTCGTGCTGAGAGGGGATCCAGAGGACCGGTGATGCAGTCTTTTGGTACCTGCGGTTGCAGGGGGAAGATTCCGTCGACCCACAGGAGATTTCTTCAGAGCTCCTGGTGCAGAGAGGAGGCAGGCTACCCCCAGAGCATGCACCACCTGGAAACAGTCGAGAAAGCCGGCAGGATGAAGCGATACAATGTTGCTAGTAGTCGTCTTGCTACTTTGTTGTGGTTTTGCAGGCGTCCTGAGCAGTCACCGGTCGATCCTTTGGCAGAAGGTGAAGAGGGAGATGCAGAGGAACTCTGATGAGCTCTTGCATTCGTTATCTGGTGAGATCCCCAAAGCAAGAAAAGGAGGTTTGGCTACCTAGGAAGGAGGATTGGCTACCAAGAGAGGTAACAGCCTATCAGAAGGAGCCTCTGACATCACCTGCTGGCACTGGCCACTCAGAGCAGTCCAGTGTGTCACAAACACCTCTGGTTCCAAGATGGCAGAGGTCTGGGACACACTGGAGGAGCTCTGGGCACCTCCCCTGGGAGGTGCAGGTCAGGGGAGTGGTCACTTCCCTTTCCTTTGTCCAGTTTAGTGCCAGAGCAGGGCTGGGGGATCCCTGAACCGGTGTAGACTGGCTTATGCAGAGATGGACACCATCTGTGCCCATCAAAGCATTTTCAGAGGCTGGGGGAGGCTACTCCACCCCAGCCTTCACACCTATTTCTAAAGGTAGAGGGTGTTACAACCTCTATCAGAGGAAGTTCTTTGTTCTGCCTTCCTGGGCCAGGTCTGCCTGGACGCCAGGAGGGCAGAAACCTGTCTGAGGGGTTGGCAGCAGCAGCAACTGCAGTGGAGACCCCGGAAAGGCAGTTTGGCAGTACCCGGGTTCTGTGCTAGAGACCCGGGGGATCATGGAATTGTCACCCCCAATTCCAGAATGGCATTGGGGTGACAATTCCATGTTCTTAGACATGTTACATAGCCATGTTCGGAGTTACCATGGTGAGGCTGTACATAGGTAGTGACCTATGTATAGTGCACGCGTGTAATGGTGTCCCCGCACTCGCAAAGTCCGGGGAATTTGCCCTGAACGATGTGGGGGCACCTTGGCTAGTGCCAGGGTGCCCACACACTAAGTAACTTTGCACCTAACCACCACCAGGTGAAGGCTAGACATACAGGTGACTTATAAGTTACTTAAGTGCAGTGGTAAATGGCTGTGAAATAACGTTGCACTGGGAGGCCTGTGTAAGAATTGTCAGAGCTCCCTATGGGTGGCAAAAGAAATGCTGCACCCCATAGGGATCACCTGGAACCCCAATACCCGGGGTACCTCAGTACCATATACTAGGGAATTATATGGGTGTACCAGTATGCCAATGTGAATTGGTAATTTAGTCACTAGCCTGTTAGTGACAAATTTAGAAAGCAGAGAGAGCATAACCACTGAGGTTCTGGGTAGCAGAGCCTCAGTGAGACAGTTAGGCATCACACAGGGAACACATACAGGGCACATACTTATGAGCAATGGGGCCCTGCCTGGCAGGGTCCCAGTGACACATAGACTAAAACAACATATATACAGTGAAATATGGGGGTAACATGCCAGGCAAGATGGTACTTTCCTAAACAACCCCCCACCCCCAAACGAAGGACAATAAGACTAGCCATGACCTGATGAGTCTTCATTGTCTAAGTGGAAATATCTGGAGAGTCCATCTGCATTGGAGTGGGTACTCCCAGGTCTATGTTCCACTGTATAGTCCATTCCCTGTAGAGATATGGACCACCTCAACAATTTAGGGTTTTCACCTTTCATTTGTTTTAGCGAAAGTAGAGGTTTGTGGTCTGTCTAAATAAAGTGAGTACCAAACAGGTATGGCCTCAACTTTTTCAGTGCCCAGACCACAGCAAAGGCCTCCCTCTCTATGGCAGACCAACGCTTTTCTCTAGGGGTCAACCTTCTGCTGATAAAAGCAACTGGTTGATCCTGGCCCTCAGAATTCAGTTGTGATAAGACTGCCCCTACCCCTAATTCAGATGCATCAGTTTGAACAATTAATTTATTGGAGTAACATGGGCTTTTTAGGACAGGTGCAGAGCACATGGCCTGTTTGAGCTCCTCAAAAGCTTTCTGACAGCTAGCTGTCCACAATACCTTTTTAGGCATCTTTTTACTGGTGAGATTATTAAGTGCGGCTGCAATTGAGCCATAGTTTTTAATGAATCTCTTGTAATACCGAGTGAGGCCTAGGAAGGCTCTCACCTGGGTCTGGGTTGTAGGGGGAACCCAATCCATGATTGTTTGGATTTTCCCCTAAAGTGGTGCAATCTGTTCTCCACCTACCAGGTGCCCCAGATAAACCACCTTTCCCTGCCCTATCTGGCACTTTGAGGCCTTGATAGTGAGGCCTGCCTTTTGCAGGGCCTCCAAAACTTTCCAAAGGAGGACCATGTGCTCATCCCAGGTGGATCTAAAGACAGCTATATCATCTAGATATGCCGCACTAAAAGCCTCCAACCTTTGCAGGACTGTGTTCACCAACCTCTGAAAAGTGTCAGGTGCATTTTTCAAACCAAAGGGCGTCACTGTAAATTGGTAGTGTCCTCCTATAGTTGAAAATGCAGTTTTAGGTTTAGCATCCTCAGCCAATTTGATCTGCCAATACCCTGCAGTCAAATCAAAGGTGCTTAGATACTTGGCAGATGCCAGTGTATCTATGAACTCATCTGCCCTGGGTATAGGGTGAGCATCAGTTTTTGTTACCTGATTGAGACCTCTGTAATCAACACAAAACCTCATCTTCCTTTTTCCATCTTTTGAGTGAGGCTTTGGTACAAGCACAACAGGACTCGCCCATGGGCTTTCAGAAGGTTCAACCACTCCTAGATCAAGCATTTTCTGAACTTCTTGTTTTATGCAGTCCCAGACATGGTCAGGCTGCCTATAGATTTTACTTTTTTACAGGCAAGCTGTCTCTAGTATCAATTGTGTGTTCACACCAAGATGTGGTGCCTGGCACAGCTGAAAAGAGTTCAGAAAATTGTCCAACGAGATTTATGCAGTTGTCTTTCTGTTCTGAAGTAAGACAGTCTGCCAAAACTACTCCCTCCACTAAAGCATTCTCTTCAGTGGAGGAGAAGAGATCAGGGAGAGGGTCACTCTCTTCTTCCTGTCCTTCATCTGTTGCCATGGGCAGGGTGAGATCAGCCCTGTCATAGTAGGGTTTTAGGCGGTTGACATGAATCATCCTAAGGTGACTCCTGGCAGTGCCCAGGTCTACCAGATAGGTAACCTCACCCTTTTTCTCAACAATTAGATGGGGTCCACTCCATTTGTCTTGGAGTGCTCTTGGGGCCACAGGCTCCAAACCCCACACCTTCTGTCCTGGTTGGCACTGGATCAGAACAGGCTTCTGGTCATGTCATTGCTTCTGGAGCTCTTGGCTGGCCTGAAGGTTTTTACTGGCCTTTTTCATGTTCTCAGCCATTCTGTATCTTAGGCCAAGTACATAGTCCACTATGTCCTGTTTGGGAGTTTTTAAAGGTTGTTCGCAACCCTCCTTCACAAGTGTTAGTGGACCTCTTACAGTGTGTCCAAAGAGGAGTTCAAAGGGGCTGAAGCCCACTCCTTTCTGGGGTACCTCCCTGTAAGCAAAAAGGTAACAGGACATCCCATCTCCTCCTGAGTTTTTCAGGGAGTCCTATTATCATTCCTTTGAGAGTTTTATTAAACCTCTCTACCAGTCCATTAGTTTGTGGATGATAAGGAGTGGTGAATTTGTAGGTTACACCACATTCCTTCCACATAGCTTTCAAGTATGCAGTACAAACTTTTGGGAAACCCACCCTGGAAAAGATTCCCAGGAGGGCTTTTGCCACTGCAGGTGCTGTAGTGGTCCTTAGAGGAATTGCTTCAGGATATCTTGTGGCATGGTCCACAACCACCAAGATAAACCTATTGCCTGAAGCAGTAGGAGGGTCAAGGGGGCCCACTATGTCAACCCCTACCCTTTCAAAGGGGACCCCAACCACAGGTAGTGGAATAAGGGGAGCCTTTGGTGTGCCACCAGTCTTGCCACTGGCTTGGCAGGTCCGTTAAGACTTACAAAAATCTTTTGTGTCCTCTGACATCCTAGGCCATTGAAACAGGGGGACAAGCCTTTCCCATGTTTTGATCTGGCCCAAATGCCCAGCCAAAGGAATGTCATGTGCCAGAATTAGGAGGAACTCTCTGTACTGCAGGGGAATGACCAATATCCTGGCTGCTCCAGGTTTTGGGTCCCTTGCCTCTGTGCACAAGAGGTTGTCCTCCCAGTAAACTCTATGTGAGCCACTGACATCCCCATTTTGCTGATTGACAGCTTGCTGTCTGAGACCCTCTAATGTGGGACAGGATTGCTGTGCCACACTCAGCTCTTCCCTGGCAGGCCCCCCTCCGCCCAAAAGCTCAGCAGTGTCTGCTGCCAGCTCATCTAGTGAAGGTTCTGCACAGGGAGGAAATTATTCTTCCTCAGAAGGAGAATCATCTGTAGAGGGAGGGATAGTGGGTAGGGATTTACCCTTGCTACCCCTAGCTTTAGGGAGCACTTGGTCCATTGTTCCAGGATCCAAGTTACCCTGTCCTTTTTGCTTTTTGGCCTGAGCCCTTGTCAAAGCAAAAATATGCCCCGGAATGCCCAGCATTGCTGCATGAGCCTCCAACTCCACTTCTGCTGAAGCTGATGTCTCTAAATTGTTCCCTAGTAGACAGTCTACAGGTAAATCTGAGGCAACCACAACTTTCTTTGGACCAGTAACCCCCTCAGTTGAGATTCACAACAGTCATGGGGTGGCTAAGAGTGTTGTTATGAGCGTCTGTCACTTGGTACTGGTGACCAAGTAGGTGTTGTTCAGGGTGTACCAGTTTCTCTATCACCATGGTAACACTGGCACCTGTGTCCCTGTAGGCCTGAACCTCAACACCATTTATTAGGGGAAGTTGCTTGTACTTATCCATATTAAGGGGACAAGCAACCAAGGTGGCCAAATCAATGGCACCTTCAGAGACTAACACAGCCTCTGTGGTCTCCCTAACAAGACCAACCCCAACTAAATTACCAAAAGTGAGCCCAAATACTCCCTTGGATTGGCTATTAGTAGGTTTGCTCCTACCACCACTGCTATTACTAGGGGCACTAGAATTTGCAGTAGGGGTTGTGGTAGTGGGAGGTTTGGTGTTTTTCTTTGGACAACTGGCATCAGTTGTCCAATGGCCTATGACTTTACACAAATAACACCAAGGCTTTTTAACTTGATTTGAAGAAGATTTGGACCCACCACCCCCACCAGAGGATTTTTGTGGGCCTGATGAAGACTCAGTTTTACTTTTGTCCCCACCCTTGTCAGAAGACTTACCATCCTTCTTCTTGCCATCCTTGTCACCCCCTGTATGAACTTTTCTGTTCACTCTTGTTCTTACCCATGTGTCTGCCTTCTTTCCCAATTCTTGGGGAGAAGTCAGATCTGAGTCCACTAGATATTGGTGTAACAAGTCAGACACACAGTTATTCAGAATATGCTCTCTCAGAATAAGATTATATAGGCTTTCATAGTCAGAAACTTTACTGCCATATAACCACCCCTCCAAGGCCTTCACTGAACAGTCAACAAAGTCTATCCAGTCTTGTGAGGACTCTTTTCTGGTGTCTCTGAACTTAATCCTGTATTGTTCAGTGGTTAAGCCAAATCCATCCAAGAGTGCATCCTTCAAAACTGCAAAATTGTTAGCATCACTTTCTCTAACAGTAAGGAGCCTATCCCTACCCTTTCCATTGAAAGATAGCCATAGGATAGCAGCCCACTGCCTTTGAGGGACACTCTGTACCATACAGGCCCTCCCAAGTGCAGCAAATCACTTGTTGATGTCATCCCCTCCTTGTAAGGGGGGACTATCTTGTGCAGATTCCTGGAATCATGCTCTCTAACAGGATTACTATTAGGAATACTGCTATTGCTGCCACCAGGGGGTCCTAACCCAGATCTCTTTCTCTCCTTCTTCAGGTCGAGGGATTCCCTATCTAGAGCCAGCTGTTGCTGTTTAAGCTTCAGTCTGGTCTCTTCCACTCTCAACATTTTGAATTCCCTTTCTAACATGTTGTCTTCAGGGTGGGTGGGTTGGGAATGCTTGGACACAGAAGATAAATTGGAAACAACAGAGGGAGATCTTTCCCTAACTGACTGGACTCTAACAACCTGGCCTCCAGGAATAAAAACACCCCTACTATGATGGGTGTCTCTATTACTACCAGCATTACTAGGTGGTCTGCTAGGGGGCAGATTTGGAACAGAACCATCCCCACCTCCCTCAAGGTGATCCCCTGAGTCAGAATGGGAGCCATCTATTAACTTCTCATTTGAAGTGCCTGCTTGGGACTCATCATTCACAATAAGCATGTTATACAGAAACTCTTTTGTGGGGTTCTTTCCTATCACTAAACCTCTATCTAAGCAGAGACTCCTTAGGCTTTTGTAATTGAAATTGTCATAGGTAGTATTGACCATTTTAAGAGCAGACTCTACATCAGACATGATAAAGGAAGGTTTAGAGACAGTGAGAAGAAAGAAAAAGTTTCAGAACTTTTTAAAGAACAGAGAAAAAACTTTTTCTAACTTTTTGGAAACTTTTAGACGTTTTAGAGTACTTTTCAGCACTTAGTAGGAAGTGTGAGAGGAGAAAAGCAAAACTTTTTGGTTAGGTGTACATACACTGAACTTGTTTTGTATATTATTCTCTTATGAAAAGTACACAATGACAAAGTGGCAAGTAGTTACAAGTACTTATCCCACCGCTGCACAACCAATGTAGGAGGCTGGCCTGGCTTGTAGTGGGTACCAGAGGTACTTACACCTTGTGCCAGGTCCAGTTATCCGTTATTAGTGTAGAAGAGGTGTTTCTAGCAGCTTAGGCTGATAGAAGGTAGCTATGGCAAGGCAGCTTAGGCTGAACTAGGAGACATGTAAAGCTCCCACTATACCACTGGTGTCATATGCACAGTATCATAAGAAAACACAATACACAGAAGTACTAAAAATAAAGGTACTTTATTTTTTAGGACAATATGCCAAAGGTATCTCAGTGAGTACCCTCAGTATGAGGATAAGATATATACACAAGATATATATACACAAGCCAAAATTATGCAGATAATAGCAAAAGGAAGTAATGCAAGCAATGTATAATTACAGTAGATTGCAATAGGAGCACATAGGTATAGGGGCAACACAAACCATATACTCCAAAAGTGGAATGCGAACCACGAATGGACCCCAAACCTATGTGAGCTTGTAGAAGGTCACTGGGACTGTAAGAAAACAGTGAGGGTTAGAAAAATAGCCCACCCCAGGACCCTGAAGGGTAGGTGTAAAGTGCACCTACTAACCCCAGAGAGCACAGAAGTCGTGATAGGGGGATTCTGCAGGAAGAACAAACACCAGCAATGCAACAACAGTGGATTACAGGACCTGAGTACCTGTAAGACAAGGGGACCAAGTCCAATAGTCGCGACAGTGTCGAGAGTGGGCAGGAGCCCAGGAAATGCCAGCTGAGGGTGCAAGGAAACTGCCACATGTTGGAAGAAGCTTGGAGTTCTGCAAGAACGAAGAGGACTAGGAACTTCCCCTTTGGAGGATGGATGTCCCACGTCGCGAAGAAGCTTGCAGAGGTGTTCCCACGCAGAAAGACCACAAACAAGCCTTGCTATCTGCAAGGGTCACGGTTAGGGTTTTTGGATGCTGCTGTGGTCCAGGAGGGACCGGGATGTCGCCACTTGGATGAGGAGACAGAGGGGGCGCCCAGCAAGTCAGGTAGCCCTCACAGAAGCAGGCAGCACCCGCAGAAGTACCAGAACAGGCACTTGGAAGAAGAGTGAACCGGAGTCCACGCGAAGTCACAAAAGGGAGTCCCATGATGCCGGAGGACAACTCAGAAGGTTGTGCACTGCAGGTTGGAGTGTCGGGGACCCAGGCTTGGCTGTGCACAAAGGAAATCCTGGAAGAGTGCACAGGAGCCAGAGCAGCTGCAAATTACGCGGTACCCAGCAATGCAGTCTAGCGTGGGGAGGCAAGGACTTACCTCCACCAAACTTGGACTGAAGAGTCACTGGACTGTGGGAGTCACTTGGACAAAGTTGCTGAGTTTCAGGGACCACACTCGTCGTGCTGAGAGGGGACCCAGAGGACCAATGATGCAGTCTTTTGCTGCCTGCGATTGCAGGGGGAAGATTCCGTCGACCCACAGGAGATTTCTTCAGAGCTCCTGGTGCAGAGAGGAGGCAGGCTACCCCCAGCGCATGCACCACCTGGAAACAGTCGAGAAAGCCGTCAGGATGAAGCGATACAAGGTTGCTAGTAGTCGTCTTGCTACTTTGTTGCGGTTTTGCAGGCGTCCTCAGCAGTCAGCGGTCGATCCTTTGGCAGAAGGTGAAGAGGGAGATGCAGAGGAACTCTGATGAGCTCTTGCATTTGTTATCTGGTGAGATCCCCAAAGCAGAGACCCTAAATAGCCAGAAAAGGAGATTTGGCTACATAGGAAGGAGAATTGGCTACCAAGAGAGGTAAGAGCCTATCAGAAGGAGCCTCTGACATCACTTGCTGGCACTGGCCACTCAGAGCAGTTCAGTGTGCCACAAACACCTCTGTTTCCAAGATGGCAGAGGTCTGGGACACATTGGAGGAGCTCTGGGCACCTCCCCTGGGAGGTGCAGGGGAGTGGTCACTCCCCTTTCCTTTGTCCAGTTTCGCGCCGGAGCAGGGTTGGGGGATCCCTGAACCGGTGTAGACTGGCTTATGCAGAGATGGGCACCATCTGTGCCCATCAAAGCATTTCCAGAGGCTGGGGGAGGCTACTCCTTCCCAGCCTTCACACCTATTTCCAAAGGGAGAGGGTGTTACACCGTCTCTCAGAGGAAGTCCTTTGTTCTGCCTTCCTGGGCCAGGGCTGCCTGGACCTCAGGAGGGCAGAACCCTGTCTGAGGGGTTGGCAGCAGCAGCAGCTGCAGTGGAGGCCCCTGAAAGGCAGTTTGGCAGTACCCGGGTTCTGTGCTAGAGACCCAGGGGATCATGGAATTGTCCCCCCAATGCCAGAATGGCATTGGGGTGACAATTCCATGATCTTAGACATGTTACATGGCCATGTTCGGAGTTACCATTGTACGATGTACATAGGTAGTGACCTATGTACAGTGCACGCGCGTAATGGTGTCCCTGCACTAACAAAGTCCGGGGAATTTGCCCTGAATGATTTGGGGGCACCTTGGCTAGTGCCAGGGTGCCCTCACACTAAGTAACTTTGCACCCAACCTTCACCAGGTGAAGGTTAGACATATAGGTGACTTACAAGTTACTTAAGTGCAGTGGTAAATGGCTGTGAAATAACGTGGATGTTATTTCACTCAGGCTGCACTGGCAGGCCTGTGTAAGAATTGTCAGAGCTCCCTATGGGTGGCAAAAGAAATGCTGCAGCCCATAGGGATCTCCTGGAACCCCAATACCCTGGGTACCCCAGTACCATATACTAGGGAATTATATGGGTGTACCAGTATGCCAATGTGAATTGGTAAATTTAGACACTGGCCTGTTAGTGACTAAAGCAGAGAGAGCATAACCACTGAGGTTCTGGTTAGCAGAGCCTCAGTGAGACAGTTAGGCATCACACAGGGAACACATACAGGGCACATACTTATGAGCACTGGGGCCCTGCCTGGCAGGGTCCCAGTGACACATAGACTAAAATAACATATATACAGTGAAATATGGGGGTAACATGCCAGGCAATATGATACTTTCCTACACCACACTCACAAAGTCCGGGGAAACGGCCCTGAACCATATGGGGGCACCTTTGCTAGTGCAAGGGTGCCCTCACACTTAGTAACTTTGCACCTAACCTTCATCAAGTGAAGGTTAGACATATAGGTGACATATAAGTTACTTAAGTGCAGTGAAAATGGTTGTGAAATAACATGTGCGTTATTTCACGCAGACTACAATGGCAGGCCTGTGCAAGGGTTTGTCTGAGCTCCCTATGGGTGGCAAAAGAAATGCTGCAGCCCATATGGATCTTGTGAAACCCCAATGCCCTGGGTACCTAGGTACCATATACTAGGGACTTATAAGGGGGGGTCCAGTATGCCAATAGAAATTGGAAAATGTAGTCACTGGCCTACAGTGACAAATTTAAAAGCAGAGAGAGCATAAGCACTGAGCTTCTGATTAGCAGAGCCTCAGTGACACAGTTAGGCACTACACAAGCATTCACATTAGGCCACAAACTATGAGCACTGGGGTCCTGGCTAGCAGGATCCCAGTGAGACAGGCAAAACACACTGATATATAGGTTTTTACCTATGAGCACAGGGGTCCTGGCTAGCAGGATCCCAGTGACACAGTAAATACACAATGACATACACTCACAAACAGGCCAAACGTAGGGGTAACCATGCTAGAAAGAGGCTACTTTCCTACACAGGGAACCTGGTTAGCAGGGGCCATGGGCACCACAATTTCTAGGACACATCAACATCAGGCAAAAAGTGGGGGGATAACCATGTCAAAAAGAGGCCCTGTCTCACAATGAGGGTGGTCTTGGTGCTGTGGTTTGTGCGGAACCTGGCTTGGGAGGTGTCTAGAAGGTCATTTTCTTGCAGGTATCTGGAGAGCTGACGGTTGATGGCTCTTTCCAGCAGTTCAGTGGGGAAGGGTAGCAGAGAGATTCGGTAGTAGTTTTTGAGTTCACTGGGGTTGGCTGTTGTTTTTTCAGAAGTGGTTTGACGTCAGCGTGTTTCCAGGTGTTGGAAAAGGCATTGAGATGGAGGCATTGAGGATAGGGGTGATGGCGCTGCTGGTATCCCTCTGACCGAGGTTGAAGATGTAATGAGGACATGGGATGTTGGGTGGATTCGGAGTGGGACCTGCTCATGAGGTGCTACTGTTTCTTGATCTGATAGCGATCTCTATTTGTGGATCATGTGGCTGATGGTGGCGTCGGTTGCAGTAAGAAGGTGGTCGATGCTGGTGGGTTGAGAGTCGAAATTGATGTAAATGACTGCAATTTTGTCATGGAAAAAGTCAGCCAGTTTGTTGCAGAGGGTCTGGGAAGGTTGGATTGCGTTCTTGGTAGCTGTCAGGCGGGAGAACTCTCTTGCAATGCTGAAAAGCTCCTTGGAGTAGTTGGTGCTTTTCTCTATGCAGCTGCACAGCGCATCCTTTTTTGCTTCCCTGAGGTGGTGATATTAATTGAGGGCTGCTTTAAAGGAGGTGCTGTCTGATTGGTCTCTGCTTGTGTGCCATCGTCTTTGTAGTCATTTGCATACTATCTTCAGTGGGTAAAGTTCAGGTGTGAACCAGCTGGCTGATTTCCTCGATATTCGGGTGTTGGAGTTTCTCGTGGGGATGACTTCATCGGCACAGTGGAGGATCCAGTTGCAGAAGTTGCGGGCATCTTGCTCAAGGCTGCCGGAGGATTTGGGTTTGTTGGAGTTGGGAGCTGTGGTCCATTGGGTCTCGTGGATTTTTCCCCACCTGCAGTGAGGGGTGGGGGCTGGGAGTGTGGTAGAGAGGTACGGTGTACCAGAAATGGTGAAGTGATCGATGTGGTGGTCGGATCCTGTTAGCTCCATTGTGTGGGAGAATTTGATCCTGTCGCTGGCTGTGAAAATGGGGTCAACGGTGTGTCCTGCTTTGTGTGTAGGGCCGGTGACTAGTTGTTTGAGTGGATGTTGCTTAAGCTGTCCATGAGGCAGGTGGAGTTGTGGTTGTTGAGGTCGTCGAGGTGGAAATTGAGGTCCCCAACGAGGATATAGGGGGTCATTCTGACCTCGGCGGTAAAAGGTGCTTACCGCCGGTCAGAAGACCGCCATTCTACCGCCGCGGCCGCGGTAAACCGCCACGGTCATTCTGACCTCCAACTGTGAAACCGCCAAAAACCCGACATTCACGGAAGCCCGCCTCATCAGCGGGCAGCGATAAACTGGAGATGACCAAACCTCCACCGCCACGCCAACACAAACACGCCCATGCCATTCTGACCCACGAATCCACGCGGCGGTCTTTTAACCGCGGTAGTTCATTGGCGGTACACACCGCCGCGGTCAAAATACACACACATATACAAAACACAGCCACATTGGACAATTTGAAATACACACACCTGATACACATCCAAACAACACTCCCACACACCCAATTAAATATAAAACACACACCCACATCACCCACAAACCCCTACGACCACAAATATCTGAGCGAAGGCGCAATACACTGAGAGAGAGCACAGGGAACGCAAAGCACAACACACACAGGAACCCAACATCTTCACCCACACCACATCTACGCACACATCACCACGCACATAACCACAAACACCACCCCACACCTCATCCACACCACCCCATGGCACCCCAAAGACACCCCAGGTTCTCGGACCAAGAACTCAGGGTCATGGTGGAGGAGATAATCAGGGTAGAGCCCCAGCTCTTCGGCACACAGGTGCAACACACCACAATAGCCAGGAAGGCAGAGCTATGGCAAAGGATCGTAGACAGGGTCAACGCTGTGGGACAGCATCCCAGAAATCGGGAAGACATCCGAAAGCGATGGAACGACCTACGGGGGAAGGTGCGCTCGATGGTGTCGCACCACAACATCGCTGTGCAGAAGACTGGTGGTGGACCCCCACCCACTCCACCCCAATTCACATCCTGGGAGCAAGAGGTAGTAAACATCATGCATCCTGATGGCCTCGCTGGAGTACCCGGAGGAATGGACTCTGGTAAGTCGATTCTCAACTACTTCACCCCCCCAGCATGCCAAACCACACCCCCACCCTCACCCCCAATCTCAACCCCCCAGCACAAATCCTCCCTGCCAATGTCTCACCAGCATAACCCACCCTAAACAACCCCAACCCCTGAATGCCAACACAAACCATAGACACCCATCACCTATGCATGACCACTGCACATAACCATCCACCCCCCCCAACCACCCTCACCACACCTCCCACAAGGGAATGCCAGCACTGGTGGACAAGGGCACTCACAAAATGCACGCCATGGCACACACAAAAGCAATAACCATACTCTTTTACCCCTGCAGGGCCCGACCGCCAACACACCGCCACGGAGGGTCCAGATTTGTCCATCCCACCCCCAGAACAGGCCCCCAGTGAGGACAGCAGCTCTGTCGACCTAGAACCTGATGACCAGCCCGGACCATCGGGGACCTCTGGACAGTCGGTTCCCCACACACAGATACAGGCCACAGCAGACCCAACCCCCTCTGGGAATATCAGCACAGCCCCCACCCAGCGGGCCCATGCCTCTGTCTCCAGGACAGGTCAATCAGCGGTGTGTCCGCCACTACAGGGCACCCAACACCCCAACAACAACAGGGACCTGGGGGCAGTGGTAGTGGCCACACCGTCCAGGGGACAGAGGCCCGGGGAAACAGGGCAACTGGGAGGGCTGCTGTGCGACAGGGGGGGGAGGACAGGCCCAGGGAACCGACTCTCCAAGAGGCCCTCACCACCATCATGGGAGTGTATCACCACTCCCAGGAGATGATGGCGACGGTACTGGCCAGGTTCACGGAGATCCAGGCACAGCAGAAGGAACGCTACATGGGGTTCAGCAATGAACTCAGGAACATTGGTACCGCTATGGGGACCATAGTCCAGGCCCTCAACCGGATAGAAAACACATTGCAGGACCATGTGGCACCCCAAAGGGCCCCTGTCACTAGCCAGGACCAGGAACAGCCTACCACCTCCGCCGGCGCTAGTGGACAGGAGGCCCCACCACAACGACAGGCCACCAGAACCCCACCTCCTGCTGAAGAACAACCACCCCGCAAGTGGAACCTGAGATCTCACAGGAAGACAGAGTAGGATGCCAAGACACCCGCCAGCCTAAGATACCCCATGATGTCATCCCACTGTCCCACATTGTCACGCTGTCCAACCTTAAACAGCCCCTGCTCCATCCTTCCACAGGCATATGGACAATGCACCTGTGAAACTGAGAACTGGACTCTGCCATGAACATTACTCCACCATCACCCATCACCGTTTTAATAACAGGTACCAATATCTAGCACTATAAATAAATCACTCATTGCACTGAAATCATTCAGGAGTCCGCCTGTATTTTTAACAATTGTATTACACATTACTGTTCAATAATGTTCAATCAATTTGTGATGACAACATACCGATGTCAATAAGCTTTAGTCCATGGGCTAACCAAGCAGAAGTCACGCAGTGGGACATCCAGCACTGAAAAGGGAAGGGAAAATCAAAAATCAGTTAAAAAGAACTGTGGGGAAATACACAAATTAGAGATGCAGGAGGCTATAAGTAAATGTTAAATGGCGTGGGTGAGTCTTACCTGTGTACTACTGAAAATACTGTTGGATAACTGTGTCCCTGTTGTCTGTGTCGTCCCCGTCGTCTTCCTCCTCTTCACTCTCCACAGGCTCCACAGCTGCTACGACACCACCATCTGGACCATCCTCCTGCAGGAAAGGCACCTGCCGTCGCAATGCTAGATTGTGCAGCATACAGCAGGCCACGATGATCTGGCACACCTTCTTTGGTGAGTACATCAGGGATCCCCCTATCATATGCAGGCACCTAAACCTGGCCTTCAGAAGGCCGAAGGTTCTTTCTATGATCCGCCTAGTTAGCCCATGGGCCTCATTGTACCGTTCCTCTGCCCTGGTCCGGGGATTCCTCACTGGGGTCAATAGCCAAGGCAGGTTGGGGTAACCAGAGTCACCAATTAGCCACACACTTTGTCTCTGTAGCTGTTCCATCACATAAGGGATGCTGCTATTACGCATAACATACGCGTCATGCACTGACCCAGGGAACTTGGCATTTACATGGGAGATGTACTGGTCAGCCAAACAGACCACCTGGACATTCATAGAATGGTAATTTTTCCTGTTTCTGTACACCTGCTCATCGTCTTTTGGGGGTACTAAAGCCACATGTGTCCCATCAATGGCACCAATGATGTTGGGGATATGTCCAAGGGCATAGAAATCACCCTTCACAGTGGCCAAATCGCCCTCCTCAGGGAAAACAATGTAGCTCCGCATGTGTTTCATCAGGGCAGACAACACTCTGGACAAAATCTTTGAAAACATAGGCTGAGACATTCCAGATGACATGGCCACTGTTGTCTGGAATGAGCCACTTGCCAAAAAATGGAGGACTGACAGAACCTGCACTAGAGGGGGAATTCCTGTGGGTTGGCGTATGGGGGACATCAGGGCTGGCTCCAGCTGGGCACACAGTTCATGTATAGTGGCACGGTCAAGTCGGGAACGTAGTATGATATGGCGTTCTTCCATTGTCGACAGGTCCACCAGCGGTCGGTACACGCGAGGATTCATCCTTCTCCTCACAAGTCCCAGCGGACGGTGCCTAGGAAGGACAACATGGAGTATGGAGTCAAGCAAATCACAGGTACGTTCACCACAGCTTGCATAGCACACGGTTATCTATGTATTGAAAGGCGTGTATGTGTGGCATTGCAAGGCCTAGGCCTGTGTGACGCAGTTTAAATTAAGCCATGTGGGCCCTTGAAATGGCGGCTGCCTGACCTGTGAAGTGGGACAATGGGATGTGAGGTCAATGCGCTGGCGTGGCACACCGTGGCGGTAGGCGGTGGAAGACCGCTGTACGAAGACGCATTGGTTAACATTGAAGCCTATGGGTTTCAGGAGCCAATGAGGATGTGCGCCGGCGGTCGCGGTACGCACCGCCGCGGTACGCACCGCCGCGGGCGTGACCGCCATTTTCTATCTGCTTAATCACTCGAGACCTGATCATCCACAGGAGAGGACCTATACTGCAAGTGCTGCTGTGACCTCGGTCTGGAAGAGACAATGGCTGCTGCGACTGGGGAAAGGGCCCCTGCCTTCACATCTGAAGAGTTGGAGAAACTTGTGGATGGGGTCCTCCCCCAGTATGCGCTACTCTACGGTCCTCCAGACCAACAGGTAAGTACACTGGGTGCACGTTGAATGGGCTATGCCTGTGTTGAGTGGGGTGGATGTAAGATGGTGGGGTGGGGAGCGAATGAGGAGTGCAATGTACGACAGATGAGAGCATGTGCCACATGGCAAGGTTGGGGAGGGTGGGGGCAATCACATCTTACATGCAGACAAATGATGATATTTCCTTTCCCACCCTGTACATGTCAAATAGGTCAGCGCCCATCAGAAAGTCGACATTTGGCGTGCCATCGCCAAGGAAGTCCGGGTCCTGGAGGTCCACATCAGACGGGGCACCCACTGCCGCAAGAGGTGGGAGGACATCCGCCGCGAGACCAGGAAGACCGCCGAGTCACTGCTGGGGATGGCCTCCCAACCTAGGAGGGGTGCCAGTCGTACCCCGACCCCCCTGATGTCCTGGATCCTGGCGGTGGCCTACCCTGATTTGGATGGGCGCTTGAGGACATCACAGCAGACACAAGGGGGTGAGTATCTGCACATTCTGCTATCTATATGCGCAGTGGAGGCGTCTGGGTGGGGGAGGAGGGTTGTGGGTGACATAGGCCAGGGCGCTTTCTGTAGTGTAGTCCTTTCCTTTAGGCATGGCCCAGTGCCCCCGCCCCCCACCTCTGTAGGGTGCCAAGTACAGCTATCCATGGTCCTGCATCATCCATGTGTGTATTTGTTGTGCATAGACCTGTAGGCCTGGTCACAAGTACTGAGTAGTATACCCCGATTGCGCAGCGTAGTGCATGAGGCTCCTGTGTCTGTCCTCTCCGCCAACGGTGTTGACATTGCATGCACTCAACCTGTTTTTTTTTTTCTCCCCCCACCCTTTTTCTTAATCTTCTTGTGCATGTGTGCATTAGCATCATCAGGCGGAGGAGAATTGGCATCGGAGCACGAGGGAGCTGCAAGTCACAAGGCCCCGGTGGGCCGTGGTACAGACACCGAGGGCACCAGTGATACGGAGGGCGAGGGGAGCACCACAACAGGGACCGGTGGTGACACCAGCGACACCGACACGTCCTCGGATGGGAGCTCCCTAGCGGTGGCGGCCACATCCGGGCCCCCCGCCTCTACAGGTACAGCCGCCACCCAACGCACCAGCCCCACCCTCCCAGCAACCCCTCAGCCTACGCTCCGTGCCCGCTCGCCCAAGAAGGCGGGCGTCTCCTTCGCCCCAGGCACCTCAGCCCCTGCCCCTGTTACCCCTGCTGCCCTCAGTGAGGAGGTCATTGACCTCCTTCAGACCATCATTGTTGGGCGGACTACCCTTTTGAATGCCATCCAGGGGGTAGAAAGGGAGGTGCATCGGAGCAATGCCTACATGGAGGGCATTCATTCGGGTCAGGCTGCCCATCAACGATCGTTCAATTCTCTGGCCTCAGCACTGACGGCAGCCATTGTCCCTGTTTCCAGCCTCCCTCTTCTAACTGCCTCCACCCTGTCTCTGTCTCCTGTTCCTCAGCCTATCCCATCCACACCATCAGACCAGCCTGCACACACCTCAACACCCAAGGGCAGCTCATCCAGACACAAGCACCACAGATCCCACAAACAGTCACCCAAGCAACACCCAGATGCAGACATGCCAACAGTCACTACCACCTCTGTGTCCCCCTCCTCCTCGTCTCCCTCCTCCCTCCCTATGAGGTCTACACTCACACCTGCATGCATACCACCATCAGGCAGTGCTTCCATCACCACCACACCCTCCAGTACAGTCCGCACACGTGCAGTCACCACCCCCAATGCCATTTACACGTCCCCTGTGTCCTCTCCCACTGTGTCTGTCACCCCCTCTTCCAAGACACACAAACACAGGCAGCCACCCACCCAACAGCCATCCACCTCATGACAGCCTACGTCACAATCACCTGCACCCAAAGACAGCACACCTGACTCCCCTACAACCACATCCTCTTCCTCCACTCCCATCACCACTACTCCCACCCTTTGCCTTGGTCCTAAAAAAGTTTACCTCTCCAATCTTAACCTCTTTCCCTCCCCTGACCCACCCCCTCCAACTGCTAAGAGTCCCAAGAGCACCTCAGCCAACACCAGCCCAGCTACAAGTGTCACTGTAGTGTATGGGTTCTGGAGTCCACCCTTTGGCAGCAGTGACACATCTGTCAGCAGCAAGGGGACAGCCAGCCCCCCCCCTGGCAAGAGGACCCGGAAACTCAAGGGCCGCCGTGAGAAGCCTGACACGGCTGCCCCCAAGGACCAAAGTTCGGCCACTTCACCTGCCACAACATCCAGGGGAGGCAAGGCCCAGAGAGCCTCATCTAAGGAGCGAAAGGGCAGCAGGGCGGAGAAGTCAGCCAGCAGGAGCGCGGAGCAGGAGGGCCCCACAAGCCCAATCCCGGATGTAAGGGAGGACACCCAAGGGCCCAGGACTCCGTCCCCAAAGGGTCCAGCAACTGCACGGTCGGAGGGCGACTGAGCAGGGAGTCCAGGCCAGGTCTGGCTCCCTTGAATTACTGGACAAGCACCGCTGAACAGGGCCCCGCCGTGCAGAGGAGCACCGCTGAAGAGGGCCCCGCCGTGCAGAAGAGCACCGCTGAACAGGGCCCCGCCGTGCAGAAGAGCACCGCTGAACAGGGCCCCGCCGTGAAGATAGGCACCGCTGAAGAGGGCCCCGCCGTGAAGATAGGCACCGCTGAAGAGGGCCCCGGCGTGCAGAAGAGCACCGCTGAACAGGGCCCCGCCGGGCAGAAGAGCACCGCTGAACCGGGCCCCGCCGTGCAGAAGAGCACCGCTGAACAGGGCCCCGCCGTGCAGAAGAGCACCGCTGAACAGGGCCCCGCCGTGCAGAAGAGCACCGCTGAACAGGGCCCCGCCGTGCAGAAGAACACCTCTGAACAGGGCCCCGCCGTGAAGATAGGCACCGCTGAACAGGGCCCCGCCATGCAGAAGAGCACCGCTGAACAGGGCCCCGCCGTGCAGAAGAGCACCGCTGAACAGGGCCCCGCCGTGCAGAAGAGCACCGCTGAACAGGGCCCCGCCGTGAAGATAGGCACCGCTGAACAGGGCCCCGCCGTGCAGAAGAGCACCGCTGAACAGGGCCCAGCCGTGAAGATAGGCACCGCTGAACAGGGCCCCGCCGTGCAGAAGAGCACCGCTGAACAGGGCCCCGCCATGAAGATAGGCACCGCTCCGCTGGGCCCTGCCGTCTCAAGCACCGCTCCACTGGGCCCGTCGTCTCAAGCACCGCTCCGCTGGACCTTTCCTGTCAAGCACCGCTCCGCTGGGCCCCGCCCTCTCAAGCACCGCTCCGCTGGACCCTTCCTGTCAAGCACCGCTCCGCTGGGCCCCGCCGTCTCAAGCACCGCTCCACTGGGCCCCGCCGTCTCAAGCACCGCTCCACTGGACCCTTCCTGTCAAGCACCGCTCCGCTGGGCCCCGCTGTCTCAAGCACCGCTCCGCTGGACCCTTCCTGTCAAGCACCGCTGGCACAATGACAGTGCCGGTTCTGTGTCGAGCTACTGTTCACGGTTCACTGTGCCCACCATGCCTCCTCTATGACCAGTGGTCTCTGTAATCCACCTGATGGACTGTGGCTTTGCACTCCCCTGGATTGTACAGTGGGCAAACCACCCACTGTAGAGACATTGAGAGACTGTGGCTTTGCACTCCCCAGGATTGTACAGTGGGCAAACCACCCACTGTAGAGACATTGAGAGACTGTGGCTTTGCACTCCCCAGGATTGTACAGTGGGCAAACCACCCACTGTAGAGACATTGAGAGACTGTGGCTTTGCACTCCCCAGGATTGTATAGTGGGCATGGTGGCCCCTTCGTGGATCTGGCGTCGTGGACTCATGTGGCTGTGGTGCCCCCCCTTCCCTTCCCCCTGAGGTGCCTGTAGTTTTATCATCAGATGCCCCAGCAGTGTTCTCTCCAACTGACTCAGGTCTCCTGTGTGGGCTTTGCCAGTGTGTTGATACACTTTGGCCCACGGACACTTGGAATTTCGTTAAATGTGCTGGACTAATTGCCTCAGTTTATCGATTGCACAAAATATTTATTTTCTTTTGTATTATTTTTATTGCTATTTGACCATGACTTAACAGAGGCTATTTTTGACATAAATTTTGTTTCTCTATTTAATGATGTCTTTGCATTTTTCCGGGGGGTTTGGGTGGTGTCACTGTGACTTGTTGCTCTGCATTGGTGTGTACATATTTGGGGGGGGTGGGGGTCGCATATGCAGGTGCCGTAACCTTTCCTCCTCCCCCCTCCCCTGTGTCGTAGGTGCAGTACTCACCGTTGTCGTCTGCGGCGGCGTTCGTACTCGTGGTAGATGAGCAGGTAGACGAGAGCAGGTAGGATGTTTAATTCGGGTTCCATGTTGTCCTCCGTCCTCGTGGAGTGCATAGAGGTGAGCGTTTTCCCGTTCGTAGTCTGTTTCCGCCGTGTTTTTATCGGCGGGGCTCCCGCCCCGGAAAAGGTGGCGGATTGGTGAGTTGTGATAGGGTGGGCGGTACATTGTCTGCCGCCTGCCTGTTGGCGGTGACCGCCAACCTGTTTGTTTGTCCCGCCGTGGCGGTCGGAGTGTTAAAGTGGCGGGCTGTGTTGGCGGTTCCCGCCAGGGTCAGAATTCAATTTTTTGGACCGCCGGCCTGTTGGCGGGTTGGCCGCCGCTTTATCACCGACCGCCAGGGTTAGAATCACCCCATAGTGTCTAGAGTCAATGACCAGGAGGGAGATGAATTTGGTGATAGTCTTGCAGAAGCTGGTGCAGGTGCCTGGGACACAGTAGGCAACGGTTCCTCTGATGGTGGTTTGGCATCGATTTGGATTAGGAAGTTAAGGTGTTCATGACTAAAGATGTGTCTTTGTCTATGCTGGTCCATAGGAGGTTGTTCTTGTTGATGATGGCGATGCAGCCCCCAGGCTTGTTGTGGTAATCTTTGTGAATCAGTTTGTAGCTTTAGGGGTTGCTTAGGTAATATCGGGGGCTGATGTGTGGGTGAGCCAGGTCTCAGTGATGAAGATCAGGTCTGATTTAAGAGTGAGTATGGTGTCCCATATTTCTGTGACATGTTTGCCGAGGGATCTGGCATTGGGCAGTAAGCAGTAAAGCTGTTTCTCGGGGTGGGTTGACACTGGCTTGGCACCGTTGGAAGCTCCGATGTTGCAGGTGAAGTGGCATCGGTGGCAGGCGAATGGTCCTGCTGTGGTCAGGGGTGATGCGATGCAGCAGTTGCTGTCTCGATTCTTGGGGGCTAGGTAATGAAATTGGGAAGCCGAGTATCCGCAGGACATTGAAAACACAGGGTTATTGATGCTGGGTGCAGACCAGGCATGGACAGGTGCAGAAAGGATTGCCCTTGGTGCCCCTTTGGTGCGGCAGCCTCCATTAAGTAGACCCTGGGGAAGGTGGGGCGCTGGGTGGCAGTGGGCGGGCTGGTGGCAGGGTGGGAAAAAAAATTCAGGAAGAACAGCTGGGGCAATGCAGGGGCAAGAAACATCTACAAGACACCAATAACTAAGGAGGTAGACAAGGGCAGCAGAGACATAAGGGGCAAAAAGAGCAAAAGGGCAGAAAGAACACAAAGAGCAAGACAAGGCAGATAGGCAACAAGGGCAACAGAGACACCACGAGCTAATCACGGAAACATGGACAAGAGACACAAAGAGCTAACCAAGTCAACAAGGGTAATAGAGATGTAACGAACAGAGAAGGCAACGAGGGCAAAGGGCAACAAGAGAATATAGAAGTGTGAATAGCACAGTGCATGGACATGGACATATGGCGAAGTTGGAACTGGCACAGGGACCTGCTCAATGGAGCTGTGCTGCAGCCCCCATTAAGTAGGTCCTGGGAGGGTGGGCTGCCGGCTGGGGGCCAGCAGGTGGGAAAAAACAGCAGAAAGGGCAATGGGGGTGATGCGGGGGCAAGAAATGTCTACAAGGCACCAACAACTAAGAAGGCAAACAAGGACAGCAGATACACAATGGACTGAGGGGTAACAAGGGCAAAAAGAGACACGATGAGCAAGACAAGGTAAACAAGCAACAAGGGCAACAGAGACACCACGAGATAAACATGACAACAGGGGTAACAGAGATACAACGAGCTAACCAAGGCAGCAAGGGTAAGAGATGCTCCGAACAGATGAGGCAACAATGGCAAAGGGCAACAAGAGAGTGCAGAAGTGCAAAGAAGACAGAGTACTGACCTGTCAGGGGGCTACAGATGGTGAGGTGGGAGCTGGCATGGGTACCTGCTCAATTGAGCCACACTGCGCCCCCCATTAAGTAGGTCCTGGTGATGGCGGGGTGCTGTGTGGAGGTGGGTGGGCTACCCCCAGGGTGGGAAAAAAACAGCAGGAAGAACAGGGGGGTGATGCTTCTCCACGCTGACAAATGTGTCCTTGCGGTTCAACTGCCGTGACCCAATATGTGCTGCCTGCACTGGTCTCACTTTGGTACCTGAAGGTTCAGCTTTCTATAGTACTAATACAGAGAGTTCATGCAAGTTTTAGAAGGCCTGCCAGCTCTCATCAAGACTTCTCCAGCCACGTCCTGAAGATGTTTTCAGGAGCCGGAGCATGTTTTTCCATGCACGAGCAATGAGTAAGTTGCACTGTATCACTTGTGGTCAGTGACAGTAGCATGCTAAGGTGATTGCAATCAGCAATGGTTTATGGGTACAGCAGGCGGCTTCTCCTTTACCATTCATGCAGGTAATTTGGTGGGGCAGCGGTGGGGATGGAGGGTAGCTTTTGATCTTGGTTTTGTGTCCCTCTGATGCTTGGGAATTTCTGACGTTCACAAGGAGGACTGCTCTCTCTTGTAACAATGGTCCTGATTGGACTGCATGCCTCACATTTTGTTCACCAGGACTCACTCGCCAAAAACCCCACAAGGCCTTGCTCTCTCTAGGCTCTCCCCTCCTCACTGACCACCCTGGTCTTGGCAGGCAGGCTGATGCTCCAGGCACAGGGCAACTGTTCATGGCTATATGGTTGATACCCT
Organism: Pleurodeles waltl; assembly: GCF_031143425.1. NCBI lineage: Eukaryota > Metazoa > Chordata > Amphibia > Caudata > Salamandridae > Pleurodeles > Pleurodeles waltl. The sequence goes on from NC_090439.1 coordinate 1,147,261,841, forward strand.
CACCTAGCTGTGAAACTAGCACACACTCCGCTGGGAGACTAGCGGACCTTAGTTCCCAGTCTCTGTTGCAGCAGCTTGAAGACATTGTAATTGTGTCTATGTTGATGATTAATTTGTGGGTTTCTGGCTCCCACTTTTATGCTGTTCTGCCAGACAATAGGGCCCGAATTTATAGTTTTTGGTGCAAAATTGTGGGAACGCAGTTTTGCGCCAAAAAGTATAGTGCTGGATTGCTTAATTTAACAATGCCAGCCGGGTGCCGTATTAATAGTACGGTGCAAGCAGGTGCAAAATTTGGGCTAGCGTCTTAAAAAAAGACACTAGTCGGGTGGGGGTGGCGGTAGGGAAGGAGGGGGGGTGCATCAGAAAATGACGCTATCCTGGTTAGTGGCAAAAAAAATGCCTCTAACCAGACTAGCGCTGTTTCCTGGGTCACAACCACCAGAAACATGACTACTGTCTTAGTAAAGACAGGAGTCATGCCCACCACCCCAATGGCCGGCACAGGGGACAAGTGTCCCCTGGGCATGGCCATTGCAACCTGTGACATGCAGGGGTCTCTAAGTTGGGGCCCCCACTGGCAAAAAAAAAAGTGTTAAAAAATACTTACCTGAACTTACCTGGGATGAGGTCCCCCATCCTCCGGTGTCCCTCTAATGTGGGTGGGGTGTTCCTGGGGATTGGGGAGGGACCTGTGGACCCGTTTCATGGTGTTTAACCATGGAAATGGGTCCACAGGTCCCCTAATGCCTAGTCTGACCCAGACATTAAATAATGGTGCTAAGCAAGCTTAGCACCATTATTTAGCCCCTCCTTCTCCCACCTGTGCGTCATTTTAACATGGGGGATAAATATGGAGCTATGGGGATAGCACCATTTTTTAGATGGGAACGCCTACCCTGCATGTCATTGACGTAAGGTGGGTTCACGTATCCAAAAAATTGTGCAAACTCCTATATTTTGATGCTAGACGTGTCTAGCCTCAACACATAAATATGGAGTTAAGTTTGCGCCGCATTTGCGTAAAATAAAATGATGCAAATGTGACACAAAAAAAGTATAAATATAGGCCTAGATGTCATTTAGCACCTAATTTCGATGTTGGCAGACAAGTTACTCCATCACAACAGTGACAGATATCCCATCCGCCAAAATTTAAATCCCATTATATATCATGGGATTTAGATTTCGGAGGATGGGATATCTGTAAACGTTGTGAATGACCTGGCTGTTCGAGCAGTTGCAGCACCTCCCCCCACCAACCTCAGCACCTTGAGACCCTCACAGGTGAGTAGTGTGCTTTGAAAATTTCTGATTGATTGATCTGTCCGTCAAGATCTAAATCAGGCCCTTAGTGTCTGATCCTCTTAATAATCTTGTTGTGGGTGCAGAATATTTTGAAGTTCCCACTCCTCTCTCCTAGCCTTTGTCACAGGACATTCTTCCCCAGCAGGGATCGCACTAGAATGAATGGATCCACAAAACTGGCCAGGAGTAAGCTTCAACGTCACACCTGTGTGTTATCCTCATTGATGTATGCCTCAAAAAGTTTCAAAGGGCTAAGCCACTGCTCATTTAACCCACCGCTATGATTCTGTGTTCCTATAGTGTGTGCCTTATTAAGCGTACCATCTACTCCAAACACTGTGCCTAGGCCTCACTGACCAACACCCTTCCTGAATCATAAAATGTCCAGAAGCAAAACTTAACACGAGTGGGCCTGTTGGCATCTTTCTCTGACACAGGTAAAAATAGCATTGAGCAAAATTTCTGTATTTTCCTTTCATGTAATTACACGAAATTTCAGCAAAAATATGTGCTATTATGTGAAATTTAACGGTGTAAATTCATGCTAGATTTTAGTGCAAAATGCATCCTATCCTCACTGCATTCTTTGGCACAAGGGAGCATTTAAATAAAGTACCATGAACAACAGCTGATCATGTTTTGTTGATCCTGTGAGTTGAGGTAAATTGTTACCACATATGGTGCATAATTATGCAAAGTGGTGTGATGGCGTAATTTCAGGAATTTTGCATAACAAGTGAAATGCAAAAAAAACTAAATTACATGTATTACACCAGTGTAATTTAAATTTTACCCAGTCCTAGTAAAAAGGGCAGGTTACAGTACTAATTAATATAAACCACAAAAGAGGTATACTGCCACCACCAAGATCATGCCATTTAACTCTTGCTAAGGGCTGTAGTCCTTTACCACTATGATGTTAAAACTTAGTGCATCCCTCTCGTCTAACCGGACTATAAATCCATGAGCCACGCCTAAGTCGTGGCATGCATATTTCATGGGTGTTCACCTATAACCAAAAATAGGTACCATGGTTTCAGATATCTATACAGTTTGGGCACTCAGGCGGAGGTGCATCTCCTTCACAATGCAGGGTCTTGTGAATATTGTGTTTTTTCAATGCAGAGAACCTTTCATTATGGTATGACAACATGTGCAGTCAATTATTGAACAAGGAAAAACTGTGATTCTATCGAAAGCATGTTTCTAGCATGTTCTTCTTTTTGGCCAATGACTCATGAAGTTATTTTCAAGCTTATGTGAAACACATAATAGTTACATTGGAGCATACCTTTTAGCTTCTCAATGTTCAACATGTAGCTGCAAGGGCATTAGGCCGCTCTATGGTTATTGTTTAGTCTAGGATTATTACGGGGATGCCATGAACACTATGGCCCGTATTTATACTTTTTGACGCTAAACTGCACTAACGCAGTTTAGCGTCAAAAAGTTTAGCGCCGGCTAACGCCATTCTGAAGCGCCATGCGGGCGCCGTATTTATTGAATGGCGTTAGCCGGCGCTAGCAGACCGGCGCTGCCTGGTGTGCGTGGAAAAAAACCACGTACACCAGGCAGCACCGGCGTTGGGGAAAATGGCGTTAGGGCGTCTTAAAATGGTGCAAGTCAGGTTGACGCCAAAAAATCGCCTCCACCCGATTTGCGCCATTTTTAACGACGCCCAGACGCCATTTACATGACTCCTGTCTTAGTAAAGACAGGAGTCATGCCCCCTTGCCCAATGGCCATGCCCAGGGGACTTATGTCCCCTGGGCATGGTCATTGGGCATTGAGGCATGTAGGGGGGCACAAATCAGGCCCCCCTATGCCAATTTTTATTTTTTTTTAAATAAAAAATTATACTTACCTGAACTTACCTGAATGTCCCTGGGATGGGTCCCTCCATCCTTGGGTGTCCTCCTGGGGTGGGCAAGGGTGGCAGGGGGGTCCCTGGGGGCATGGGAGGGCAGCTGTGGGCTCATTTTGAGCCCACAGGTCCCTTAACGCCTGCCCTGACCCAGGCGTTAAAATCCGGCGCAAATGCGGGTTTTTTTGCCCCGCCCACTCCCGGGCGTGATTTTTGCCCGGGAGTATAAATCCGACGCATTTGCGTCGCAGTCATTTTTTTAGACGGGAACGCCTACCTTGCATCTCATTAACGCAAGGAAGGCGTTCACGCAAAAAAATGACGCTCTTTCCTCATACTTTGGCGCTAGACGCGTCTAACGCCAAAGTATAAATATGGCGTTAGTTTTGCGCCAAATTTGCGTTGAAAAAACGACGCAAATTCGGCGCAAACGGAGTATAAATATGCCCCTATGACTTTTTCCTTTTAAACTCCTCTAGTTCCTTCACACTCTGAGTGCATGCTCTTCTAGTTACTTTATAGGAAGTGTGAATAGGTAAACATGCATAGAAATGCTCTCATCACATGCACATGCTCCCTAGGATTGTTGTTATAACTAAAATATAGTAGATACATGCCATCATTCAGGTGACACAATTACATCCAAGACTGTTTCTCCTCTTGCTAAGGTAATCATAACAGATGTCTGTGAGCTTTATAATTGTTTTCATTATATGAAGTAAAATAATAACAAAAGATAAAGTATTTTTCAACAAATCTCCTGATCAGTTCCTTTAAAAAAAACAGGTATGTGTGGGTAAGAAAGATAGAGACTGAGCACAACATCACAGCACCATAATGGAAGGCTGCAGGGAGGTATTCCACCTTGAATGTCTCATGCCAGGGGAGTGTTTATTCTTGATCAGACATGACTGCCCTTGCCCTTGAGACAGGAGTTGTAGGCTTGGTATTCCAGATAGAGCAGATTTGTTATTACAGACCAGGTTTGTGCACCACCTTTGAAAACTCAGAGTTAGAATCAACCTTTACTAATCTGCTAGAACTAGCATTTTGCTTAGAGATAGCACAATGAGTGAGTTAGCGCTATACAATTTAATAATCATGTTTGACTTTTTCCCTGTTGTTTTCACTGTTCATGAATTGCTTTGCCGCTTTAATTTCGTATTCTGTGATGTCACCATTTGTTAAACCTGGCATCCTTGGAGTGGTTTCCCCTAACTTTGTGCCCTATGACCCTGTTTTTCTGACATATGTTTCTGGCTTTTTTGGATTCTGTGCACATTACCACCGTTGACCAGTGCAAGTGCTCTATACTACAAAGCATGGTAATATTGGCTTTTCTACAACTGGAATATATAAAATTTACTTGTAAGTCCCTAGTGGGGTGCACTAGGTTTGCCAATGGTATGTAAATTAAATGCTGCTAGTGGGCCTACAGCACTGATTGTGCCACCACCTACAGTAGCCTTCAAAGCCTTCAAACATGTCTCAGGCCTGCCACTGCAGAGCCTGTGTGTACACCTGTAAACTTCCATTACAACCTGGCAAGTGTACACCATTGCCAGGCCCGAATCTTCCTTTTTATTACATATAAATCACCCCTAAGGTAGCCCCCCATTAGCCCAAAGGGCAGAGTGCAGTGTATTTATAAGGTCGGGCATGTACTTTTTAGTTTAACATGTCCAGGTATTGAAAAACTCTTAAATTCGTTTTCCACTGCTGCAAGAGGTATCTCTCCCATAGGTTAACATTTGGTTTGCCTTAACAAATCTTTTAAGTGTTATTCTGCATTTGGAGAAGATAGAAATATGGAGTTTGGAGTTTCTGGACTCGCAATTTAAAATCACAACTCTTGGCAAACTCTGATTTTTAATTGTAAGTCTTAAAATGCCACTTTTAGAAAATTGGCATTTTCTTTAACTATTCTGTGCCTTAGGCTGTCTCTGAGTACATGTCTGGGCTGCACTAAGTGACAGCTACACTTTGTGAATTCCCTCTAGACAGTCACAAACACAGGACACTCAGGTGCATCTGCATTCATCTGCATACTGATAGGTCTTCCTGGGCAGAGGGAAGGAAAGAAATTGACTCTTAGACTTCAATAGGTGGTGTCCTGTCTCCACACAGAGGGCAGATTACCCCCCGCACAACCACACAGATAGCCAGGCAGGCAGGTCTAGAATGAAAGAGACCCTTGTGCATTTCAGAGGACTCCTTTGAAGTTTTCCCCACATCAATGGCCTTTTTGGGTATAGGTACTGGACTCAAACCTCACCAAACCAGTTCACTTGTGGGTTCTGAGGATACGCTGCAACTAAGAGGACCTACATTCGCAGGAGGGAAAGCCACTTTGCCACTGCTTTGCTGTGTTGGCCTGCTGCATACTGATTGCTGTGCTGCCAGAAGGAACTACCACTTTGCTCTGTGCTCCGCTGTGTTGGCCTGCTGTCTGATACTTCTGCAGTGAGGGAGCACTGAACCTGGCCTCTACAACCTCTGCTTCATTCCAGAACACCAAGGGCTTGCTGGCTTGCCCCCTGTTCTCTCCGAGATCTCAGGGACATCAAAGACCTAGCTGTCTAACTCACAGTTACTTCCTTCCAGCAGAAGCTTTGCTGACAAGGACCTGCGCTCCACCATGGGGCGAACGAAGATCATTGTGTGGTAACTATCACTTTTCCACCCCACAGAGTGTGCTGTGCTACTTCGTCCCCATGAAATGAGCACTTCTGTGCCACTGCAAAACCAGGGTGTGTGGAGTGCTTCATCACTTTCCTTACCCTAGTGTTAGACCTGACAGTCTCAGGGTGGTCACCCCTAACGTTCTGCCTGCCTCCCTCCACTTTTTGGACACTGTTTTTACTGGTTTTTAGACTCTGTGCACTTTATCACTGCTAACCGGTGCTAAAGTACAAATGCTCTCTCCCTTTAAACATGGTAACATTGGATCATACCCAATTGGACTATTTAATTTGCTTATAAGTCCCTAGTAGTGTGCACTGTATGTGCCCAGGGCCTGTAGATTAAATGCTACTAGTGGGCCTGCAGCACTGGTTGTACCACCCGCTTAAGTAGCCCCTTAACCTTGTCTCAGGCCTGCCTTTGCAAGGCCTATGTGTGCAGTTTCACTGCCAATTCAACTTGCCAATTAAAAGTACTTGCCAAGCTTAAAACTCCCCATTTTCTACATATAAGACGCCCCTAAGGTATGCCCTAGGTAACTCATAGGGCAGGGTGCTGTGTAGCCAAATGGTAGGACATGCACCTATGTCGTTTACATGTCCTGGTAGTGTAAAACTCCCAAATTAGTTTTGACACTGCTGTGAGGCCTGTTCCCTTCATAGGCTAACATTGGGGCTGCCCTCATACATTGTTTGAATGGTAGCTGCTGATCTGAAAGGAGTAGGAAGGTCATATTTAGTATGGCCAGAATGGTGATATACAATCTTGCTGACTGGTGAAGTTTCGATTTAATATTACTATTTTTGAAATGCCACTTTTAGAAAGTGAGCATTTCTCTGCACTTAAATCTTTCTGTGCCTTACAATCCGAGTCTGGCTGGTTTTGGTTGATAGCTCCTTGTGCATTTATTCAGACACACCCCAAACACAGGATACTCAGCCTCAATTGCATACATCTGCATTTTGAGTGGGTTTTCCTGGACTGGGAGGGTGGAAGGCCTGCTCTCACACAAAGGACTGCCACACCCCCTACTGGGACCCTGGCAGACATGATTGAACTGAAAGGGGACCTGGTGCACTTCTAAGCCAGTCTTTGAAGTCTCCCCCACTTCAAAGGCACATTTGGGTATATAAACAGGGCCTCTGCCCCTTCCAACTCAGACACTTCCTGGAGAAGATAACTGGAACCAGAACCTGCATCCTGCCAAGAAGAACTGCCTGGCTGCCCAAAGGACTCACCTGACTGCTTTCTGTGAAAGACTGCTGCCTTGCTGTTGGTCCGCTGCCTTGCTGCTCTGTGGCTGTGGTGAAGAAGTGCTCTCCAAGGGCTTGGATAGAGCTTTCCTCCTGTTTCCTGAAGTCTCAGGACCAAAAAGACTACTCTCTTGCAACTGGACTCCTTGTGCGGTGAAAATACGACGCACAGCTTGCTAAAACCGACGCACAGCCTGCCTCGCAGTGAGAAATTCACCACACGCCGAACCGGGACGAAGCAGCGTGAATTCGCAAGGAGAAGATCAACACGGCGCCTGCGTTGCGACCCGAACTTCGACACATGGCCAACCAGATCGACGCACAGCCGACCTGGGATGACGCAGAGAGGAAATCGACGCAACGCCTGCCGTGTGGAAGAAACCTGCATGCAACGCCTACCGGAACGACGCAACGCTTGTGTCTTCGCCCCGCAAGGCCAGGATTCCACGCACAGACCCAGGGGCACCTGAAAACCCCGCAACCCGAAGAGAATCTATAACTGACTGATGGAAATCGACGCACAGATGTCCCTGCGTGAAAACTAAATGACGCATCGCTGTGTGCGGCCTGAGAAATTGATGCACACCCCTTTATTTCCACGCTTCTCCTCCTCTGCGGCTCTTTGTGGAGATTTTTCACACAAACCAGGTAATTTGTGCTTGAAAGAGACTTTGTTTGCTTTAAAAAGACTTAAGACACTTTATATCACTTTTCAGTGATATCTCTACATTTACTTATTGCATCTTTGATCGTTTTGACCTACAAATATCCAGAGAAATATTATATATTTTTATAAACACTGTGTGGTGTATTTTTGTGGTGCTAAATGGTGTTATTGTGTGATTTATTGCACAAATACTTTACACATTGCCTTCTAAGTTAAGCCTGACTGCTCAGTGCCAAGCTACCAGAGGGTGGGCACAGGATAATTTGGATTGTCTGTGACTTACCCTGACTAGAGTGATGGTCCTTGCTTGGACAGGGGGTAACCTGACTGCCAGCCAAAGACCCCATTTCTAACACTTAGCATGTGTGCCGTACTCCTTCATCTCTATGAATTCAGTGCTCCTGCACCTCTGCAATCCTAGCATGTATGGTGTGCTTCATCACTTTCCCGACCCGATATGTGTACTGCTCTTCTTCATCTCAGCACTTCACCACTTTCCTGAAACCAGCACGTGTGAAGCGTTCCCGGCTTCAACACTGTACCACTGAAGTAAGCCGGCCTGGAAAAGTCCCTGTGTTGCTTAGTAATGCGACCTCCTGGCGATGGCAGACCTGGGCCACCTCATACATATGAACCCACTGGGGGTTGTCCCACCCCCCAAGGCTCCATGAGGACTCTATTGACTGTCCAGAGTTGTGCTGGATTAGTGGTGGTGGGATCAACAAATCGGTTAGAGGACCCTGACGAACCCCAGAGACCAAAATGCCTCCCACACTTGCTCCTCAGAACATTACCATAGTTCCCTTAAAAAGGGGAGCACCCACATTTTCTGTGAGCACTATGACTCTCCATAGGAAGAAACTAATAACTTTAAGAACTTGCATATCTAGTTATGTACTGATTGGATTGTTGCTGTTTGGGGTCTAACCTTAATCGGATATACATTCCCTATTGTTCTAAACTGGTGTTGGGTCTTTTTGTGGTGTCTTGCAGTTACTGTAGTCAAGTATTACACAAATATTTTACACATTGCCTCTTATTTTAAGCATGACTGTACTGTTCCAAACTACCCAAGGGTGATCACAGGTTAATTTACGGTGTGTATCTGACTTACCCTGGCTAGAATTGTGGTCCCTACTTGAACAGGGTGCATACGTATGCCAACTAAAGACCCACTTTCTAACCATTTATATAGTGTGCACTAAATTAGGATATTTAAAATACACATATTAAAATTCATATTCCATTTCTAGTGGTCCTGTAGTGTGTGATTCATTAGCAAAAGAGGATTTGTAGTTCTACTGTTATACCTGCACTCATCTTATTGGACTGATCATTTTCTGAAAATACTTCCTTTGTAATGTTGGTTAGTGGTTTGTGTCTGGGTTTCAGTTCAACTGGGTTTCTAATTCGGGTTGACACAGTATTAAGTTCATAGTGCTGGGGGTTAAAAATCTGACCCCTGTTGCTCTAGGTGGATCCTAAACAATGTATCAAAGGGGCTTTCACTCCCAACTGTCACCCCTCCCAGATCACACTACCCCAAACTAAATCCTAACCTGGGGAAGCTGTGTCATAGAATTAGCAAAACGTTCAGGAAAGTTAATTTGCATCTAATGGCTCAATCCAGGCTCTATGTGCAACTACAAATTCTTAAAATTGCAGTTAATAAGACCATTGCAACAACATGAGGTTCTCTCACTTCATAGTCATTGACACCTTCATTGACAAACCTAGTGCCAAACAAGTAAGGGCAGAAGTTAGGCAAGGCCCACACTACCGCAAAGGACTTCTACTTCATGGCTGCTTGTGAGAAATTGGGTTGTTGGTTCATGGATTGTAGTCGCAAATCACCAGTGGGAAGAAGCAGAAGGCTATAGCCAAAGACAGTTCCATGAGGTCGGATTCCCCTTTTGTGAAGACCCAAAAAGGGTCTGCTGCTGCTGAGAAGAACATAGCTGGAGAAGCTGCAAAGTCAATCTGACCAGCGATGCACCTGGGGCAGATAGGCAGTCTTCTCCTGGTTGTCAAAGCACTTTTTGGACAAAAAAGCGGTTATGTCCCTATGGCTCTGAAAAGGAGGCCAGCAAAACTAGCCCTTGTAGTCACTTCTGAAGTCCTGGGTACAGGTAAAGATGCAGGGATCCATAGTAGGGATGGCCTCCAAAGGTCCAAGATACGCTCCAGGCAGCAAAATAGTCATTCCAGGCACAGTAGCAGTCTGGCAGAGGTGACAGCAGGTCATAGCCACAGGCAATCCTCTGAGAGTCCGGCCACAGGTCCAGTAGTAAACTGAAGAGTGGACCTGAGACGCTATTTCTATACCCTGGTGCCCTGCCCTACAAGATGTGAGAAGTTTCCACAAGGGCTGTAAGTATAGGTAATTTCCGACACCACTCATCTCTGTTCCTGAGGTAGTAATATCTTGCTAATGAAGGCCACAGGATGCTCTTTACCTTTGTCAACCTGTTGAAGTAACACAGATCCAACTCCCTTGTCAGAGGCATCTGTCTTTACATTGAAAGGCTTACTGTAGTCAGACGTACTGGTTAAGAGGTGCCTTTCTTCATTCCTTCTTCACTTCCTCAAATGCCCTTTGAGACGTCTCAGTCCAAATCACTTTCCAGGCTTGCTACTTATATGTCTGAGGAAGCCAACGGGCAACTATTCACCCAGTGTTAGCTACTATGTTCCTGACGTGTCCTGTGAGTCCTAGTAAGGCCCTCACTACAGCCTGGGCAATATGCACCTCCTACTCCATAACATACTGTATCTTGGCATCCAGCGAGCAAGCCTACTTATTACCCACCTCATGCCCAAAGCTGAAGTTGGTAACATTTAGTAAGATGTCTAAAACACTTTTCCTGTTCAAGTTATATTAAATTCAACAGTGGCAAGTCCTTGAATTTAATATAACTTTTAATTTGATACTAAAGTTGCTGTATTTAGCTCCTTCCTGTGGGAAATACGACTTTATTTTTTTTAAATAAAGTCTATCTATGTTAGCCTACGGGGCCTATTCACTACAATGGGGAAAACTAATTTGGCTATTTTTCCCTCACCAGGGCTTATAAACATCTTTTATAAAGTCCCTGTTGATAGTTACACTGCACCAAACCCTGGGGGCACTCGGGCATACCTTGGGGGTGACGTATATGTAAAGATAAGGTAGCTTAGAACTTTGGAAGCATTTTTAATTCCAAAGTCGAATTTGGGGTTAACTTTACCTTAAAAGCAGCCAGCAAGGCAGGCTGCCTTTAAAATGGCACTGGGCACCACAGCAGTGCATGCTGGGACCCCTAAACCTAAATGACCCACCATATATTAGAGACTTATCTGTAGGTTGGCACAACCAAGTATAATTAGCCTGATTTGCACATATCATTTGAATCAGAGCACAGGCCCTTGGACTGTTTTGCAGTGCCATAATAGTCAGAAAAACACTGTTATGGGTGCAAAATGGGGGCAAAAAGTTGGGGGGCTCCTGCAATCCGCCCAGTTTTCCCACACTGAACATCTCACTTCTCATTTGCACCATCTCTCATTCCTCTTTACTGCTTATAATGTTATGCTGTCAGAAATCTTCAGTGCAATTTGCACCTTCAGTTAACAGACTTGCCTAGATGCACACATGTGCACCATCATTCATAAATTATAAAGTATGTTGAGATTTCCACCATCACTCAGTATTTTTTGATTTTCACCAACTCCTTGTTGATACCCAAATTTTACTATCACTCAGTAATACTGTCACAGTAAGTTTGAAGATATATTGACAAACACATCATTTTGCTAAGGATTTCAAATATGTGATTAAACAGGCATTGTAGCTTCTGATCTAAATGCCACTCTTAGTTTGACATACGTTTAGGCTGGACCTCTCATACCAGTGTTCTCCAGCTAGTTTCACTATTTTGTACAATTCGTGTCATGAGAGGGTCTTTGTCACTAGGGATCGCACTAACTTCTTCAGGGCTATAAACATTGCACCTTCAGGAGCTCCTTGATATGTGACCACCCTGACTCATGTGTCAGTATGAGGAGATGACCCTATGATAAAGCATGCCACCTTGGTGAGTGAGGGTCCTGCTTCCAAATAAAGAACATATCATGTCATCACCCCGCCGCTCAGTGTTACTCTCTCAAGCACAATCTCATACATTTAGTCCATTATACCTTTGGTTGTTTGTATTTTATGTTTTCTCAACTGCAATGGCAGCCAAAGGAGTGCTTGTAGAGCTGGTTTAACATGACCATGCTTCTGCAGATTGCTGCATAATTTGCCTGCTTATTTTGTCTCCTTTGAAGTATTTCAGTGAGCTTTCTGTAGAGATTAAATTGCCATGGTAAAGCTGCCGTATTATTTAGGAGCAACACTGCATAATGTGTTAAAAAATAAGTGCTGCGACCCAATCTTTGCTCAGAATCCCATGGCCAGCACTATTGAATATCGAGGGTGCTGATACTTCTGCATAGTCTTGATTCCACATCATGTCTCTCTGATCCACCACCAGTCACTCCTGGTCCCATTATCACACTCTTTCAGGTTCTTTTTTCTCCCTGCGTTCTTTCTTTGTCACTTCTTTTCCATCTGCTGTGGTTCAGAGACTGATGAGGGAAAAAATGAGTGCTGTTGGGGCTGAGGTCTTGCAGTAATGAGAGTATTTACCCGAGTACAGAAATTTGTAGATTTGTCACCGTGACTACTGAATTGATTTGTGGTAATAATTACAGATCTGTGTGGAAAATGACATCTGGAGCTTGTGAGCTAATCAAACAGAAGAGTCCCAGAGACAGTGCTTCCCAAAATTTAGTTCTTTTTTCTCACTATAGATGAAGTTACCTTTCATCCAATTGAATAAGTAGTTGTATTCTTTACATGTCAACGCTGGTGCTTTAAAGTGGAATAGGCACTTTTGGTTCTTTTGATGGAGTAGTGTCCATATCTGAGTGGTCTGCAGGTGTCTTATCGTCCTCAGTGAGTGATTTCTGACAACAACCTTTCAGTTGAGAACAGTCTTTTCGCAACTTACTTAGTTATGTATTTAACTACTGGTTTGTGGCTTTCTTGAGTCTTTCACAGTTTGGCAGAGGGCAGCTGCTCCAAAATGTACTGATATTTCAGTACAGACTTGTCAGCATAGCCCCTTTTGTTCGGGACACTGCAGCGTGGCTCAAGGATAAGGATGAAGTAAAGCTACTCCCAGTTCCCCCTTTGCTTCTTTATTTATGAGTAACACCTTAAATACCAGATCAGCTCATTCAATGCATCATTTGAGTCGGTGGTCACCGTGAGGGCCGCCGACACTCATTTTTCCAGACCTGGACGTATTTTTCTGCATAAGCTATTAAAGAGAGTGAGAGTGAGAGAACACAATTGGAGCAAGATATTGGCCGCAGGTGGGAACCGAGAGGCAATGCGTCCCTGCTCACTGTGCCAAAAGATAGTTAGTTTCAGTCGCATCTTGTTGCGCTCACACGGGGTGGGTGCGGTGTGCGGTGGGGTGTTTGGGTGTAAAATGTATTTGAAAAAATAAAAAATAAAAACTTACCTGCATGCTGCTGCGCCGCTCCATTCCTCAGTCTCCTCTGGTGCAGGCAGTCACAGGCTCCCAGCCTGCCCTGCAGCCAATGCTGACGCTGCTCAGAGCAGTGTGAGTATTGGCTGGGAGTGCCCAGCCAGGGCGCTCCCAGGCAGACTGGGAGTCTGTGCCTGCTCTCTCCAGCCCGGCAACTGTGTTGCTGGGTTGGAGAGAGCCTACTACGCATGTGTGTTTTGGTGACCTGAGACAGCCGGCCAAACATAGATGCTCCCTGAGGGGAGTGCACAGTGCACTCCCCTCATATCCTCGCCATCCCCAATACCTGCTACTTTAACAAATGAAACGTTAATAAACATAGTTTATTATCATTTTGTTTGTTAAAAGATTTGCAGCGGCAGCTCCTGGCGGGGGGGGGGGTTGACTCTCCTCCGCCCTAACGGAGGAGCCGCCACTGGTTAGTTGAACAAGTTATCCTAACAAGTGACTCAGTATTTATTAGGAGTTTTACAGGTGCATTTATAATAATGCAATCATCTGTTAAAATGTGCGGTAAATACACATTTTATCTTGTTATGTTATTTTATTAAGCGCACTGCTACCTATGAAGGTGTCCTAGCACTGAAGAGCGGATTAAATGAGGCAGATGGAAGGTAATGGTAGAGGATATAGCCAAGTCTTTCTGAGGTGCAGCAAATCCTGTGTTCTGAGTACAGGTAACAGAAGGGTGTTCAACAGTTTGGCCGCTGCGACTAAGAAGACTCTGCCGCCAGAGTCTGGTTAAATCTGGGTACTGACGGAAAAGAGGCCTCAGTGGACCGAAAGGTGCAGTCCAGGAACATAGTGTGTGAACTTATTTCCAAGGTGCATTGGGTACATATAATAATGCGACAGAGAGAGATAAAAGCAATCCTCTTCACCTGTCGGAGCCAATATAAAGAGTCCAACGCTGCAGAAGAAGATGCCAATGAGAAGCAAGTTTGGTTGACGCATTTTGAATGCTCTGAAGTTTCTTCAACAGGCTTGAAGACAGATGCAGTAGTCCAACTGACTCAGAAAAGTCATCCGGATCACTACTTGATGAGGCTGCTGGGAAAATTGACAACATTTTTCTCAGTATCAACAACAGCAAGGAGCAGTTAAACAACAGATGCTTAGCTTGTCCTGCCAAAGAGAGTTCATAGTCCTGAAACAAGTCTTTCATGAATTTCACTAGGTCTGATGACACAGACAAAGGTGGAAGCCAGAAATAAGACGGAAAAGTTAACAGAGGAGAGCTATAGCAAATCGAGAGCACATTGGGTTTGTCAGAGTTGAACTTCAGTGCATTAGAGCACAAGTAGATAGTGATCGCTGACATACAACCATGGAAAGAGTCGGTAGATGCAGGCCCCAATTGGTCCAAGGAAGAGGATTGAGCACCATCTGCATAATTCATACCTATCTGCATAATTCATACACTTGAGTCCAAATTACCTTATCTATGGCATAGCTTGGTCAGTATGATTGGGGAGTGTGAGCTTCAGATTTCCCGACAATAACACCGGCACATGATGTTAAAATGCATTAAAAGACAAGTATGGCACACGAGAAGTGCTCAAGAGGCAGTGGAAAGGGTGAAGAATGTGGATTGGTAGGTGTACTAAGTGAGAGAAAGTGCATTATTTTGGGAAATAATCAACATTTTTTATGTCTTTCCAAACAGATGGAGGGAGACAGTGTGTGTGCATTTTTGTCTGTGTAAAATCTCCCGGTGAAATCTGGCACACACCTCACCATACCCGACTCAGAGCACCTGCTCCCAACTACTCAGAAAAGACATTTATTAGGGGGTTTAGCACCCTACCCCACCACCCCGAGGCTATGCCCCTAGACCTTATTATGATTCTCAGGGGCTGTATTTAGATATTAAACAACATGGCAGTCAGTGTCGACCCCTGAGTCACTGCCTTAGGTAATGGTTTATATTCTGACATGTAAAGTGGAAGGCACACAACCTAGCTCTTATCCTTTAGGTATGACTTACACCACAGTTGAGCCAGTCTACTGATGTCAGCCTTCAACAGTCTGGACAGAATTATAAAATGCGTCACTGTGTTGAAGTGACAGACAAATCCAAGAGCACCAGGGCTATGGGTTTTGCCATGTCTGACTGCAGAGCTGTTTTTGTGCTGTGCTTTGATCTGAACCCAGAATGTACAGGCCAGAGATTAGCTTACGTACATGCTTCTTCTATGTTTTATTTGCAAAGGGAAGCAACAAAATCGCCATGAAATTGGATATGGGGTTGAATCAGCATTGGATTTTTTTTATACGTTTATACGTTTACGATTAGTGCCTTTTACCAATCTAGTGGAACTAAAGCCTTTTTGAGAGAGCTGTCACAAACCTCCCACAAAGGGTACATCATTTCATTGTTTGCAGCTTTCCACACACTAGGTGTAATCGTATCCTGAAGTGACCCAAAAGCAATTGACCTAGCGATCAAGTTAAATTGTTCCAAATCAAACGAAAGAAAGTGATCCAGGCAGGAAGCTTTAACTACATCTCTTGCTGTGACCCTCTGGGGAAGAATGTAAAACCATCAATATTGTTGCCCCGAACACCATAGGAAGACACGCTCTTAGAAAGTGAAAGGGAATTAACATGTGCAATGTCCTCTAACCACCTGTTTACACTCTGTCCAAGTAGGGACCCTCACTCTAGTCAGGGCAAGGGAGTCACACACCTCAGATAACCCATGCTCACCCCCTTGGTAGCTTGGCACAAGCAGTCAGACTTATCTCAGAGGCACTGTGTAAAATATTTGTACCAACACACACAGTAACACAGTGAAAACAACACAAAAGGACTCCACACCAGTTTAGGAAAATAGCCAATATTTATCTAAATCAAACAAGACCAAAACAACAAAAATCCAACATACACAAGCAAAGATGTTACATTTTTAAGGTAAAAAAGTCTTAATCCATAGAAATGGATGGGCTGTTTTAGGACAAAGTATGCATAAAAAAAAGCTGCACGGGTGAGCGTGCGTTGGAAAAACAAGCAATGCATCAATTTTTTTCTCGCAAGTGAGGACTTGCATCCGTTCAATCTCCACTGGGCAAGCGATGCGTCATTTTCCAGACAAGCAACCTCAGGTCTGGGCGGTGATGTTGAAAGGTTTTGACTCCCAGGGACGATGGGGGGAAAATTGGGATGCTGTCACCATCAGGGCAGTGCGCGCTCTACGGGCGACTGGAATGCAAAAATCCAGCACTTCCAAGATAACGTAATTCATGCATTATGCAGATGTGCTGTTGTTTAACCTTTTGCATTGCAGAGTCTAATCCTGAAGACTTATAATCAAGGTGCTTATAAATACAGTTCATTTGCAATGTATTGCTGCAGGGTTTCAGAGTGTGTCAGGGTGTGGTCCCTTTCCAGGGCCTTCTAGAAGCTTCCTCTGCAGCATGACTGGGTGTGGTTGTGGGCTGGGCCAAGACTCTATATAAGGGAGCCAGCCCAGCTCCACATGCTCACTATTCAGAGGTCCGGGTGCAGAGCATCAGCAACTTCCTGAGCTCCTGTTCCGGAGGCCTACTTTGATCTTCCAGGCCTTGCCCTTCACTTTGTTGGTGATTCTTGATCAGGGCGGTAAGACGGAGGTCGGGCTGGGCCCCCGATTCCGTTCTCGAAGGCTTTCGAGTTCTTGGACCTAATTTTCATGATAAATGATTTTACCTTGTGCGTGTGAATGTGCGCTTGCCTTTTCTGGCATTTGCATGCTCGCATTTGAATCGGCAAGACGCGCAATTCATTTCTTGTGCTTAACTCATGATATTCATTGTGCGCTACCATTTCATGGCATTTACAAGGTAGCATTTGAATCGTCAAGACGCGCAATTAATTTCTTGTGCTTAACTCGTGATATTTATTGTACGCTACCATTTCATGGCATTTACATGGTGGCATTCGAATCGGCAAGACGCGCAATTCATTTCTTGTGCTTAACTCATGATATTCATTGTGTGCAACCATTTCATGGAGTTTACATATTCTTGTGGAAATCAGCAATGTGCGCAATTTATGTTTCTGCATTTAAAAACCAAGGGGGTCATTACAACGTTGGCGGGCAAAGTTGTAACCGCTCCCGCGGTACCCATAATGACATCCCTGCTGGGCGGGGGATGTGGGCCGCAACATGGGAGCCGGCTCCAAATGGAGCCGGCGGTGTTGCGCCCGTGCAACAGGTGCAGTTGCACCTGTCGCGCTTTTCACTGTCTGCAGTGTGGGGCTGTGCCAGGGGGCCCCTACACTTCCCATGCCAAAGGCATGGCCAGTGCAGGGGCCCCGCGACTCCCCTTTCCGCCAGCCTTTCCATGGCGGTTCCTACTGCCATGTAAAGGCTGGCGGGAAGGGGACTCGTAATCCCCTGGGCAGCGCTGCCCTGGCGGATTAAAACCGCTGGTCTCAGTGGTGCGACCGCGGCGCTTCCGCTGGGGTCGAAATAGGCAGAATTGCACCACCAGCCTGTTGCCGGTGCAATCGCCAAAACATCCCTGGCAGTCTATGACCGCCAGGGTTGTAATGAGGGCCCAAGTGTTCGAATTCTAGATGTTACGTTATATGTGCATAATAAGCCCCTTAATACAACTCCTATGGTGTTCCAGAAAACGTTCAGATTATTTCCTTGACCTCATGCAAAAAGACTGTGTTTGATTCTGAAGACATAATTCTAGAGGGTGCTTATGTTTCTAGTCAATGTGTAACAATTCATTAAGAGGTTTTATTGAGAAGTTGTATTAATTATTCTTAATTTCTTCCCAGGTAACCAGACATCTTGAGGCCTAGTTAATTAGTCCATGCTTAAGTTATCCATGGTTATGGTTGGCTCCAGTGTGTGGATTTTCACCTTGGTTTCGCTAGCTTCTCCTTTCAGAGGACCAGGGAAGGATGTTACACCACTTGGTAGTGTAGGAGTGCCCAGGTGCTGACAGATAAAGTCTTTGATTACCCTAAGGCTTCAGAACAGAGGGCAAGCTCAGTCCAAGCCCTTGGAGAAACTTCACAAGCAGGTTACACAGCAAAATCCAGTCTTTGTCCTATTTAAGATATAAGAAATAACTGCAGGCCAACCCAACAAAGCACACACAGCAACAGGGCAGCAGTCCTCCTCTAGCTCTTGATCTCTTCTCCTTGCAGAGGTTCCTCTTGATCCAAAAGTGTTCTAAAATTCTTGGCTTTTGGGTCCACTACTTATATTCATTTCTGCCTTTGAAGAAAACAAAAATCAAAGGAAAGTCCCTGTTGTTTACAAGATCCTGCCTTGCCCAGGCCTGGCTCCAGACACACACCAGGGAGTTGGAGACTGCATTGTGTGAGGACAGGCACAGCCCTGTCAGGTGCAGGTGTCAGCTCCTCCCTCCCTACTACAGTCGAGGAGTCTCATCAGGATGCAGTACACTCCTCAGCTCCCTTTGTGTAAGTGTCTAGAGGGAATTAACAAACAGCCCAACTGTCAGTTTGACCAAGACTTGGATTCCACAAGCAGGCAGAGAATGGTTAAGCAAGAAAATGCCCACTTTTTAAATGTAGCAAAAAGAACAAGTGATGGACGGAATGCTGAACGATGTCTAACATTCACCCCAGTACAGAGATCTGGGTCTAAATCCATCATTTGTTTCCTACCCATGCCATTCCAGTTTGGACCCATCCATATGCAAATCAGTCTTGACCCTGTTCCCCATGGGAAAAGTCCAGCCCGAACTGCCAGACCAGGTCTTCCCTGGACTGAAAACAAGCATCCTAGGACTGGTTTCCAGCAAAAAGGGCCAGGTCACACAGTATGTAATCCCAGTCCTTGTATATATTAGCAATTCCTTCCTCCAAAGAATTTGAGAGTTTGACAGATAATACTCCTGTAGCCTGATTCAAAAAGGTATACTTACACTTTTGTTTATTATTGTTTGGTATTCACAAAGGGATTTACCGCACAAAAAAATATAGGAGTTTGGATATACACTTGTGATCAGAAAATGGTTGCATTCACAGAAATAGAAAGCTGTCATAAAGGGAACTAAAGTGTAAAAGATACTCACACATGCCAATGGCAGAAAAGAGCTGAGCTACAGGGATTCAATGTTTCTATATCAATATATATTTAGGATGTATGTATTTTTGTTTTTATTACAAGAAACTATCAGAGTGTAATCAGCTATTCCTAAGGTTTGTCAGAGGAACAACCAACACCAAATGTCTTTCCTACAAAGGTAATTTGTGGGATTTCATGTCACAAAATACCTCTCTGTAGGCTTTAGCACAGAGTGATAAAAATCTACCCTCAAATACCTATTTACTTTAACACGCTTTTCAAAATCAACATGTGATGCCTACTACCTTTATTGAAAAGTTTCATTATAACAAATCAGGCCCATAACCTTTATCATGGACCCATCACCGTATCCTTTATTGGTGGCCTATTACCATAACAAAGCCAGAGCTATTCAGCTATTATTGTAGTCATAAGCATCCTCACAAGGTAATTATCAAGTACATCATAATACACTTACAAATATATACAAAATACAATTGTCAAACTATATAAAATGCGTAATACCAGAGCCTAATATGGCCTAAGATAGTGCAAATCTCTTCCTATTCCCTGAAGTCTCAGGACCAAAAAGACTTCTCTCCTGCAGCAGAAATCCCTGTGCGGCCAAAATTCTTTGCACCACATGCCAAGAACGCCGCACAGCCTGCTTGCGGTGAAAATGTCACCACACGCTGAGTCCGGAACGATGCAGCCTGACTTCCAAACTGAAGATCAAAGCAGCGCCAGCGACGCAACTGGAACTTCAACGCACAATCCTACTGGATCGACGCACGCTGACTCAGAACGCCGCCGCCCGACTTCCTGAGAGGAATCGATGCAGCTCCTGCTGTGTGGAAGAAAAGTCCACGCATCGCCTACCGGAATTGACGTGGCCACTGTGACTTCGCTCCGCAAGCCCAGGATTCCCCACTTCGTCCCCATGGCGTCTGAAAACCCCGCAACCTGAAGAGGATCCAAGTCTGTGCGCCGGAAGTCGATGCAACTTCTTCCCGGCGTTGAGAATAACGACACAAGTCCGTGTGCGAAGGGGCGAAACCGACGCACACTCACTGTTTTCCCCGCATCTCCTCCTCTGCGGTCCCTTGTGAGGATTTTTCAATGCAATCCAGGTACTTTGTCCTGCAAGAGACACTTGTTGTTTCTAGGAGAACTTAAGACATTTTTATATTCCTTTTACCATAATCTTTTAACTCTAAAGACCCGTGATATCACTTTTAGTGATATCCCTACATTTGCCTATTTCCTCTTTAATCGTTTTGACCTGCATTTATTCAGATAAATATTAAATATTTTTCTAAATACTGTGTGGTGTATTTTTGTGGTGTGATATTGTGGTATTATATGATTTAATGCACAAATACCTCACACATTGCCTTCTAAGTTAAGCCTGACTGCTCAGTGCCAAGCTACCAGAGGGTGGGCACAGGATAATTTGGATTGTGTGTGACTTACCCTGACTAGAGTGAGGTTACTTGCTTGGACAAGGGGTAACCTGACTGCCAACCAAAGACCCCATTTGTATCAGGCCTGAAGGTAAAATTGTAGTTGTCAGTAGTGATGGTAGTTAACGGACAATTGTGATTTATCCATTTATTTTTTATTATTATTTGTGTTCCAGATACCTGTATCATGGGGTTAAAGAAAATATTCTTAAGAAGGTTTGATTATAACTTTCTGCTCACTAGATGAGTTGTAATACACATTGATATTCTATTTTAAATGAGCGTTTTATTCAACGGTTTGTAAAAGTGAGTTCAAATTATTATCATTATAGATCTTCTGCATTATTAAATTTGAGTGATTGAACAGTGTGACTCACCTATCATGCCTCAGATAAGAAATCAGTGGTGTGTGCAGTTTATTCAAGGATGATATGTGATCATGTGATACAACTAGTGAGGATATTTTCATTGTAGCATCCTTTAAGTTTACACGTTTTCAGTCATTGGGATGATGGCACCTATAATGATTAACCAATGGAGTGTATTTAAACATGTAATGTTGGTTTCCAGAAGATCCTGCTATCATTTCTGGGGTACGTCATGTGTTTACAAACGACAGGCAATTCAGATTGGGTATACAGGGAGTGCAGAATTATTAGGCAAGTTGTATTTTTGAGGATTAATTTTATTATTGAACAACAACCATGTTCTCAATGAACCCAAAAAACTCTTTAATATCAAAGCTGAATATTTTTGGAAGTAGTTTTTAGTTTGTTTTTAGTTTTAGCTATGTTAGGGGGATATCTGTGTGTGCAGGTGACTATCACTGTGCATAATTATTAGGCAACTTAACAAAAAAAAATATATACCTATTTCAATTATTTATTATTACCAGTGAAACCAATATAACATCTCAACATTCACAAATATACATTTCTGACATTCAAAAACAAAACAAAAACAAATCAGTGACCAATATAGCCACCTTTCTTTGCAAGGACACTCAAAAGCCTGCCATCCATGGATTCTGTCAGTGTTTTGATCTGTTCACCATCAACATTGCGTGCAGCAGCAACCACAGCCTCCCAGACACTGTTCAGAGAGGTGTACTGTTTTCCCTCCTTGTAAATCTCACATTTGATGATGGACCACAGGTTCTTAATGGGGTTCAGATCAGGTGAACAAGGAGGCCATGTCATTAGATTTCCTTCTTTTATACCCTTTCTTGCCAGCCACGCTGTGGAGTACTTGGACGCGTGTGATGGAGCATTGTCCTGCATGAAAATCATGTTTTTCTTGAAGGATGCAGACTTCTTCCTGTACCACTGCTTGAAGAAGGTGTCTTCCAGGAACTGGCAGTAGGACTGGGAGTTGAGCTTGACTCCATCCTCAACCCGAAAAGGCCCCACAAGCTCATCTTTGATGATACCAGCCCAAACCAGTACTCCACCTCCACCTTGCTGGCGTCTGAGTCGGACTGGAGCTCTCTGCCCTTTACCAATCCAGCCACGGGCCCATCCATCTGGCCCATCAAGACTCACTCTCATTTCATCAGTCCATAAAACCTTAGAAAAATCAGTCTTGAGATATTTCTTGGCCCAGTCTTGACGTTTCTGCTTGTGTGTCTTGTTCAGTGGTGGTCGTCTTTCAGCCTTTCTTACCTTGGCCATGTCTCTGAGTATTGCACACCTTGTGCTTTTGGGCACTCCAGTGATGTTGCAGCTCTGAAATATGGCCAAACTGGTGGCAAGTGGCATCGTGGCAGCTGCACGCTTGACTTTTCTCAGTTCATGGGCAGTTATTTTGCGCCTTGTATTTCCACACGCTTCTTGCGACCCTGTTGACTATTTTGAATGAAACGCTTGATTGTTCGATGATCACGCTTCAGAAGCTTTGCAATTTTAAGAGTGCTGCATCCCTCTGCAAGATATCTCACTATTTTTGACTTTTCTGAGCCTGTCAAGTCCTTCTTTTGACCCATTTTGCCAAAGGAAAGGAAGTTGCCTAATAATTATGCACACCTGATATAGGGTGTTGATGTCATTAGACCACACCCCTTCTCATTACAGAGATGCACATCACCTAATATGCTTAATTGGTAGTAGGCTTTCGAGCCTATACAGCTTGGAGTAAGACAACATGCATAAAGAGGATGATGTGGTCAAAATACTCATTTGCCTAATAATTCTGCACTCCCTGTATAAAGGGAATGGGACGTCTTCCAGATAATGAGGTGAGGATGGAACTTGGAGATAGATCATGACAGCTTGAAGGTGAAATCGTACATGTCAAGGGTGATGGTAGCTCATAGATAATTGTGGATTATATGTGCATTTCGTATTATTATTTGAGGTTCAGATGGCTGTGTCATGGGACTGAGATAGTGTATTTATATGATATTGGGTATAACCTTCCACTCATTAGGTGAGTTGGAATACACATTATTATTTTATTCTATGTTAATTATAGTTTTTATCATCATTATAGATCATCTGCATTTATTACATTCGAGTGATTCATAGGAAACTTCGTGATACGCTTATTGCACCTTAAGTAGAAAATCTGTGATGTGTGACACTTTGCTCAAGGATGATTGTGATTATGTGATAGAACTAACAAGAATACTTTTAGCTTAGTCTCTTTCAGGTTTGACTGGCTGCTTGTATTTTCCTGAGTGCTTAAATAATGACTTACTCTATTATATATATTTATAGTGATTCTAATAATTTTGGATTGCTGTAGAAATTTACACTGGAACACAGAATTAATGTTCTAATATATGAGGATATAAGGATTGAACTTGATTAAAGGAAATTAGAAGGAATATGTTGAGAGAACATAATATTTACTGCAGATTGAATTCATGGTCAGTTTTATAGGAAAATATAGACAACAGCTGGGAATATCATGATCTATAATGTTGTCAGTTAATTTTGAAAACATTCTTGTATTTAACTTATCTATGCAATATGAAAGTTGCTCCAGTTAAAAAGCCTGCAGTTCGGTTTTGTCATCAAGACGTTTGTCCACTAAATAGCGAACTATTGCTTGCTCATCTTCTTCCTCTTGGTAGCCTTTTGACTGAGGCGCTCCAAAGTTTTTCCTATAAAAATTAGATTGACAAAAGCAGGCCACTAACCTGAATATTTAACCTAGCAATAAAGGATTAGGAAGCCGGTTAAATTTTGCTGATTTTCTGAACTGGACCATGACTAAAGAGATGGCTCTGCATTGTATTGTGTTGCTAGAGGATTAAATTCTTAGCTTGGTGGAAGATGAATTAAAGGAAAACCTTGTACCAGGAAAGTTTTATTAATTAAGAACAAAAGCCAGGGATTTGAAGACGGAGACTTATTATTGTTGATCCAACCATAAATAAATCCAACTAGCAATTTCAGGCAGTCAAAATGCTTTAGTCAGCTGTAATCAGCTATAAAAGATGCAACAAATCCATTTAATCATCACAGTATAAAACCTTTAAAACTATACTATATACAAACTAAAATATTTCAATAAAAGCTCAGTAATTCTAAAACACTTCAAATGAAATTCAACATAACCACAATCACTTCATCATTGCCCAGGCCTTGCAAATATGCAAAAGCTGCTTTATGGGCCCTGAAATCAATGCTCCGCAGAAGTGGGCGCAAAAAGCGCTTTCTCTCCTTCGTGTAAAATGTGCAAAATAAAGCCAGATGTATTGTCGATTGATCTGCTAGGGCTTCCCAATGGCATGGTGGAAGAGATAAAAATCATGTCTCTTTGGGAAAGAAAGAAAGTGGAATGTTCGAAGGCAGAATCTGGTCAGCAAAAACGTCTGCCTTTCAATATTCATAACCTGTAAATAAAGTTCCACGGACTATGGCCCCACATTCCTCAGGCCTCCCCCTTACTCATGGTTGGAATGTGAGAGCTCCTTGAACATAAACTCTAGACAAAGTTCCTTCAGTCTGCCCAAGGACATAGATGCCAGGGTGTCCAGATCGGAGTAAAACAATGGCAACCCCATCCTCTCAAAACTCTACCGAGCATAATTCAGCCAGGGAATCTCCAGAACACCATCAGTTTTGAGGCAAGCCATCAAAATAATTCTGCACAGATGGGCCTCAGGGTTCTTCCATATACGTGCCCATAATAATAAGGGTTGCAATTGAACAAGTTCTTCTAACAAAGTCAGTCCCACCTCCTTATGGCAAAAAGGTGTGGTAGAGCATTGAAGGAGTGCTGGTAATCTGTGTATAAACGTATTCTGTGCTGTCTGCAGTAAAGTGCAATTGATGTATCCCCAAATCCCTGCACTAAAGAGGGCAATAGAGACATTTGCTTTTGTAAACACTACGCATTTCCCTTGCAGGTTTGCGGCCCAGCTATTTCGCAAACCTAAAGATCGCATCCACAGACCTTTGAAATTGCAAAACCCTTACATTTAATAGAAGTCTTCAATTGAGATCAGTATCTAAGGGAATAGCTAGGTATCAAAATTGTGGGGGTTTCCTGATTTCTTCACCTTCAGTAAAAATTTCTTATCTTGGTCTGCCTAGCAACATCCCACATTTCATTATGAAAGATTTAGAACAATTAACTGCCAGACCTACATTATCCATAAAAAAGTTAAAAGCATTCAGAAAACTCTGAAGGCTAATAGCTATTCAAGCCATAAGAACGGCATTGTCAGTATAAAGCAGAACTGGTATTTCCCGAGTGCCCAGCTTAGGGATATGATCTTCAGGTCCATTTATATGGAGTAAAAAAAAGAAATGGTGCCAGGACACATTTTTGTTTTCCCCCAGAAGCTGTAGGGAAGTCCTCAGTTAAATCACCCTGCCTTGTTTAACAGACTCTAGCAGTTATATGACCATGTTGTCTTAAACAGAGAAATAATAACACCATTAATGCCCCTTTGTGCCATAAACCCCCACAGCTTAGAATGGTCTATAGAGTCAAAAGCACAGGTCAAGTCCGTGAATGCAAGATGTACACTTCCTTTTTTGGACTTAGTATATTTCTGTATTGCAGGAGGCTGGCCTGGTTTGTAGTGGATACCAAAGGTACTTACACCTTACACCTTATACCAGGTCCAGTTATCCTTTATTAGTGAAATGTAGTCAGTGTCTAGAGGCCAGGCTCTCTAGGGGTAGTGTGGACGAGCAGCCAAGACCTAACTAGGAGTCATGCGAAGCTCATTCAATACCACTGTAGTCAGATATTACTTTCACACATGAACGAAAATACTCAGTGTTACAAAAATAAAGGTACTTTTTCTTGGTGACACAAATGCTAGAAATACCTTAGAGACTTTACTCCCTTAGGAGGTGAGTAATATACACAGTATATACACTAGACTGCCATAATAGCTGTAAAACAATAAGAAAACAGTGCAAACAGTGAAAATCAAAATAGATAGCAATGGGCGAGGGGGAACACAAATCATATACTAAAATAGGATAGATGGGGCTCTCAGCAACTCAGAGAGCCCTCAGAAGACCAGGCAGTATGCACAGGAGTCAACCAACATGGGGACAAAGGAGGTGCAAATGGAGGCCCATGCAGCACTACACAAAGGGATACCACACCTCCGGAGAACCACTCAGGAAGTTGTGCGTCACAGGAAGGAGTGCGGGGGTGGCGGAACTGTGCTGTGCATGAAGAACTTCATGGAAGGTCATACACAAGCCTTGGCGACTGCAAAACACGTGGTGCACGTGGGTACAGTCTTGCGTAGGGAGGCAAGCTCTTACCTTTGGACCATTGGGACCTCTTCAGTCCACCACCCGTGTTGCTGGATTCACGTACTTCATCAGGAGAGGGGACCTATGCCACTGGTCGTCGCTGCAGAGGGGTGCCTGCTAAAGCAGGGAAGTGACTCCTTCACTTCAAGGGAGATTCCTTTGCTCTTCTGGTGCAGGCTGAAGACAGGCAGTCCTCGGAGGATGCACGAGCTGAAAACAGTTGCA
Organism: Pleurodeles waltl; assembly: GCF_031143425.1. Taxonomy (NCBI): domain Eukaryota; kingdom Metazoa; phylum Chordata; class Amphibia; order Caudata; family Salamandridae; genus Pleurodeles; species Pleurodeles waltl. Next base: position 1,147,288,648 of record NC_090439.1, read on the forward strand.
GTTGCTGGCAGGAGCTGAAGATACAATGTTGCAGATGTTGTCTTTGCTTCTTTGATGCAGTTTGTAGAGTTTCTAGAGGGCCCAGATGAAGTTTCATCGGTAGAAGGTGAAGTAAAGGATGAAGAGAATTCCTGCTGGAGTCTTGCAATCCGAATCTGAGGAAATATCCAGGAGAGAGACCCTAAATAGCCCTGAAAGGGGGATTGGTCAGCTACACAGGTAAGCACCTATCAGGGGAGTGCTCTGACGTCACCTGCTGGCACTGGCCACTCAGATGCTCCCAGAGTGCCCTGCCAACTTGAAATCTAAGATGGCAAAACCCAGGGTCACTCTGGAAAAGCTCTGAATACCCATGGGGTGATGATGACAAGGGAGTGGTCATTCCCCTTTCTTTTCTCCAGCTTCACGCCAGAGCAGGGACTGGGAGTCCATGGAACCAGTGTAGACTGGATTATGCAAGGAGGGCACCAACTGTGCCCTTTAAAGAGGCTACCCCTCCCATGCCTGTAACACCTATTTCTAAAGGGAGAGGGTGTAACACCCCTTTCCCAAAGGAAATCCTTTCTTCTGTCTTCCTGGGCTCGGGCTGCTTGAGCAACAGGAGGGCATAAACCTGTTTGTGAGATAGCAGCAGCTGGGGCTGCCTGGAAAACCTCAGAAGGCAGTACTGGGGGTCCTCTACAGAGCCCCCAGAGTGCATGGAACCATTCAGCCAATGATTGCAAAAGCCCTGGGGTATGATTCTAACATGTTTGATACCAAACATGGCCATATTCTGAGTTATCATTGTGAAGCTGTACATTGGTAGTGACCTATGTCCAGTGCACACATAAAATGGTGTCCCCGAAATCACGAAGTCTGGGAAAATTGTGCTATCACACACAGGTACTCTCCACCCAGCCTTCAGGGTTTGGAGGCCTGACATCTGGTAAGTTGCAGTGAAATGGTGCATGCACCATTTCACACAGGCTGCAATAGCAGTCCTTTGCATTGGCTCCCTATGGGTGGCAAAAGAAATCTGCAGCCCATAGGGATCCCCTGGAACCCCAATTATGAGTGGAATACTGTGTAAGCAGTATCCCACAACCAAATTTAGGGGGAGCGAGCATAACTACTGGTGTCCTGGTTAGCAATGTCCCAGTAGACACAGTCAAACACATTGACACATCGGCCAAAAATGGGGGTAAGCATGCTAGAAAGTGGCTACTTTCTCGCAGTTCTCTTGAGTGCCATTTTTAGTGCTTTCATAGCCTTATGACAGGCTCCATCAAACCACTTAGGTCTAGGTCTTTCACCGCTGGGTGCTCTAGTCAATTTGTCTGCCATATATTCCTTGATGGAGAAAAAAGCCCTAAGCTTATAAGGGTGAGAGTCTTCCTGCACTAACAAGTCGACCTCAGATTTCTTATGCACCAATAAATCATTATGAAAGACTTTGTTATAGATATTCTCCCAAAGAACCCTAGCAATTTGAAACTTAAAGGAATTAGCAGAAGGGCATTACCCTCAGGCCCATCTGTGCAGAATTATTTTGATGGCTTGCCTCAAAACTGATGGTGTTCTGGAGATTCCCTGGCTGAATTATGTTCGGTAGAGTTTTGAGAGGATGGGGTTGCCATTGTTTTACTCCAATCTGGACACCCTGGCATCTATGTCCTTGGGCAGATTGAAGGAACTTTGTCTAGAGTTTATGTTCAAGGAGCTTTCACATTCTAACCATGAGAAAGGGGGAGGCCTGAGGAATGTGGGGCCATCGTCCATGGCACTTTATTTACAGGTTCTGAATATTGACCTTGTTATCGATATTCCCCCAAAGAACGCTAGCAATTTGAAACTTAAAGGAATTAGCAGAAGGGCATTACCACCAGGAATTTCACTTGATTATGGAAACCCAGATCGGGGCCAGACACATCAGACTATATTTTGATTTCAAACTTCTATTGCCCTTTGCCACATCTGAGATCAGTCTTGAGGAGGACTTCACTGCCCGGCATGGTGTGGGGTCTCAGCTATACTTTTTAAGGAGATGCATTCTCCCACAGCATGGGACGCACATTGCACTTTTGCCATTCCTAAGGCCATACTCTGGAAGCACTTTAATGCACGTGTGTGGGGTTTCACCGGACTATATAAGGAGATCCAATCTTCAGCTGCGCGGGACATGTATCTGACTTTTGCCATGTCTGAGGCTAGACTTGAAGAGGACGTCAATGGCCAGAGTGCTGTGGGGTCTCAGCAGCACTATTTAAGAAGACACACTCTCCCACACCACAGGATGTGCCAAGTGAAGACCAGGCAAACACTGGCCCGGATGATCCTACCAAACCCAACTGAAGGCAGATATTAGAGGCATAGCCCAGCCTAAAACTCCTAAGTATAGATATTAATAAAATATTTTTTGCCTGCACTTTCATTTAGCTAATCATATTTGGGGTGCTTATAAGTCCAAGTATCACCAGCACTAGCAATGATAGCGATGGGAATGAGGAAATCAATGCATGGTGGGAATGGCAAGGAGAATGCTCCATCAACTTCTATCAAAAAACTATCTCTCTGGGACCATGGATCTGATTATTGAAGAGACAGTAAATGTGGAAGAATGGCTAGAAGGTATGCAATGGACAGTAACAAAGACACTAATAACCATAGGTATTGATGGGGGGTGCAAGTGGGGAACAAATCAGTGCACATCCGGAGTCAATGATCTTGGCATGTAAAGGTAATCCATGAGCCTCAAATGCATCCTTGTATTTCATTACTAATCTCTCCCCTTCCATTGCTCAACCTCCACCAGTTAAAAAGAAAAGAGCACAGGTGAGAACTATTTGGGCAAATGGAGTGATTAAAATCAGCTGAGGAGACCGACTCTTATATAAAGCCTGAGTTCTCAACTGAGTAGCCTGGAGAACTATGTTAAGTATGAATTAGCGAGGGTCAATGGTAAATTATTGCTGCTTGAGACAGCTGCAGCAAATATGATGGAGTCTTTAAACAAACTCTTGAACAGTCCTACTAATGCTTACAGGCCAGTTTCTAATGATTTGTATAGTGCCTTAACTACAAAAACATTCTCAAGTACGCCAGGAGGCAAATTAGAGCAACCTGCACAGAACTCCACTTTGCCAAAAAGTTTGGACTGTCGTGTTGAATGAGTAATAATTACCTGGGGGAGGAGTGTAGGAGGCTGGCCTGGCTTCTAGTGGGTACCTTGTGGTACTTACACCTTGTGCCAGGTCCAGTTATCCCTTATTAGTAGATTAGAGGTGTTCTAGCAGCTTAGGATGATAGAGGTAGCTATAGCAGAACAGTTTGGCTGAACTAGGAGACATGCAAAGCTCCTACCATACCACTTATATCACTTAGCACTATATCATAAGAAAACACAATACTCAGAGTTACTAAAAATAAAGGTACTTTATTTTAGTGACAATGTGCCAAAAATATCTCAGAGGATATACTCCCTTAGGAGGTAAGTACAATACAAAAAATATACACACAAACTAAAATCAGGTAAGTAAACAGTTAGAAAAGTAGTGCAAACACTGTAGAATACAATATGATGCAATAGGCTTAGGGGCAACACAAATCATATACTAAGAAAGTGGAATGCAAACCACTTAGGGACCCCTGGCTTAGTGTAGTGTGTAGAGGGTCGCAGGGAGTGTAAGAAAACACTAAGGGTGTCCAAGATACCCCACCCCAAGACCCTGAAAAGTAGGAGTAAATTTACCCTACTTCCCCAGAAACACACTAAAGTCGTGATAGGAGATTCTGCAAAGACCACAACTGACTGCAAAGCACTGAAGACGGATTCCTGGACCTGAGGACCTGTAAAGGAAGGGGACCAAGTCCAAGAGTCATGAAAGTGTCCAGGAGGAGAAGGAGCCCACTAAACCCCGGATGAAGGTGCAAAAGGGTTGCCTCCGGGTGGAAGAAGCTGAAGATTCTGCAACAATGGAAGATGCCAGGAACTTCACTTCTCCTTTGCACAGAAGATGTCCCATGGCGTGCTGGAGGATGCAGAGTTGTTTCTATGCAGAAAGACCGCAAGCAAGTCTTGCTAGCTGCAAAGGTCGCGGTTGAAGAAAAAGGGTGCTGCCCAGACCCAGGAAGGACCAGGAGGTCGCCACTTGGAAGAGGAGACACAAGGGGCGCACAGCAACACAGGTTCAGGAAAACTGAGAGTGACGGTCATTTCAACACTACAAAAGAGGGTCCCACAAAGCAGGTGGTCAAATCGGCGAGTTGAGCAATTCAGGATGGAGTGCTGGGGACCTGGGTTGTGCTGTGCACAAAGGATTCCTTGCAAAAGTGCACAGAAGCCCTAGCAGCTGCAGTTCACACAGTACACAGGATTACTGTCTGGCGTGGGGAGGCAAGGACTTACCTCCACCAAATTTGGACAGATGGACCACTGGACTGTCGGGGTCACTTGGATCCAGGTCCTGTGTGCAGGGACCATGCTCGTCATGATGAGAGGGGACCCAGAGGACCGGTGAAGCAGAAGTTTGGTGCCTGCGTTAGCAGGGGGAAGATTCCATCGACCCACGGGAGATTCCTTCTTGGCTTCCAGTGCAGGGTGAAGGCAGACAGCCCCCAGATTATGCACCACCCGAAACAGTTGAGAAAGCCGGCAGGATTAGGCACTACAATGTCGCTGGTAGTCTTCTTGCTACTTTATTGCAGTTTTGCAGGTGTCCTGAGCAGTCAGGGGTCGATCCTTGGCAGAAGTCGAAGAAGGAGATGCAGATGTACTCTGGTGAATTCTTGCATTTGTTATCTGAAGAGAAGCCCACAGGAGAGACCCTAAATAGCCCTCAGAGGAGGATTGGCTACCTAGTCAGGTAAGCACCTATCAAGAGGGGTCACTGACATCACCTGCTGGCACTGGCCACTCAGAGTCCTCCATTGTGCCCTCACACTTTGGATTCAAGATGGCAGAGGTCTGGGACACACTGGAGGAGCCCTGGGCACCACCCCTGGGGTGGTGATGAACAGGGGAGTGGTCACTCCCCTTTCCTTTTTCCAGTTTCACGCCAGAGTAGGGAAAGAGGGATCCCTGAACCAGTGTAGACTGGCTCATGCAAGGAGGGCACCACCTGTGCCCTTCAAAGCATTTCCAGAGGATGGGGGAGGCTACTCCTCCCTAGCCCTTAACACCTATTTCCAAAGGGAGAGGGTGTAACACCCTCTATCAGAGGAAATTATTTATTCTGCCTTCCAGGGACTGGGCTTCCCAGACCCCGGAGGGCAGAAGCCTGTCTGTGGGTTGGCAGCAGCGGTAGCTGCAGTGAAAACCCCAAAGAGCTGATTTGGCAGTACCTGGGGTCCATGCTGGAGTCCCGGGGATGCATGGGATTGTCACCCCAATACCAGATTTGGCATGGGGGGACAATTCCATGATTTTAGACATGTTACAAGGCAATATTCGGAGTTATCATTGTGAAGCTACATATAGGTATTGACCTATATGTAGTGCACAAGTGTAATGGTGTCCCGGAACTCACAAAGTCCGGGGAAACTGCCCTGAACTATGTGGGGGCACCTTGGCTAGTGCCAGGGTGCCCTCACACTTAGTAACTTTGCACCTAACCTTCACCAAGTTAGGGTTAGACATATAGGTGACTTATAAGTTACTTAAGTGCAGTGTAAAATGGCTGTGAAATAACATGGACGTTATTTCACTCAGGCTGCAGTGGCAGTCCTGTGTAAGAATTGTCTGAGCGCCCGATGGGTGGCAAAAGAAATGCTGCAGCCCATAGGGATCTCCTGGAACCCCAATACCCTGGGTACCTAGGTACCATATAGTAGGGAATTATAAAGGTGTTCCAGTGTGCCAATTAGAATTGGTGAAAATGGTCACTAGCCTGCAGTGACAATTTTGAAAGGCAGAGAGAGCATAAGCACTGAGGTTCTGATTAGCAGAGCCTCAGTGACACAGTTAGGCACTACACAGGGAACACACATTCAGGCCATAGCTATGAGCACTGGGGTCCTGCCTAGCAGAATCCCAGTGAGACAGGCAAAACCAACCAAGCCAGGCAAAATGGTACTTTCGTACACAAACCCCCCACCCCCACCAAACGAGGGACAATAAGGCTAACCTTGCCCAGATGAGTCTTCATTGTCTAAGTGGAAATATCTGGAGAGTCCATCTGCATTGGAGTGGGTACTCCCAGGTCTATGTTCCACTGTATAGTCCATTCCCTGTAGGGAGATGGACCACCTCAACAATTTAGGGTTTTCACCTTTCATTTGTTTAAGCCATAATAGAGGTGTGTGGTCTGTCTGAACAATAAAGTGAGTACCAAACAGGTATTGTCTCAACTTTTTCAGTGCGCAGACCACAGCAAAGGCCTCCCTCTCTATGGCAGACCAATGCTTTTCTCTAGGGGTCAACCTCCTGCTAATAAAAGCAACAGGTTGATCCTGGCCCTCAGTGTTAAGCTGTGATAGAACTGCCCGACCCCTAATTCAGAAGCATTAGTCTGGATTATGAATTTCTTGGAGTATCAAGGGCTTTTTAGGACAGGTGCATGGCCTGTTTTAGCTTGTCAAAAGCCTGTTGACAGCTAGCTGTCCACAATACCTTTTTAGGCATCTTCTAACTAGTGAGGCCATTAAAAGGAGCTGCAATGGAGCCATAGTTCTTAACGAACCTCTGTAAGGCCTAAGAAGGCTCTCACCTGGGTTTGAGTTGTAGGGGAGCCCTTTCCGTAAGGGTCTGGATCTTCCCCTGCAGTGGTGCAATCTGTTCCCCACCTACTTGGTGTCCCAGATAAACCACTTTCCCCTGCCCTATCTGGCACTTTGAAGCCTTGATAGTGAGGCCTGCCTTTTGCAGGGCCTCCAAAACTTTCCACAGGTGGAGCTAAAGACAGCTATATCATCTAGCTATGCTGCACTAAAAGCTTCCAAACCTTGCAGGACTGTGTTCACCAACCTCTGAAAAGTGGCAGGTGCATTCTTCAAACCAAAGGGCATCACAGTGAACTGATAGTGCCCTCCAATGGTGGAAAATGCAGTTTTAGGTTTAGCATCTTCTGATAACTTAATGTGCCAATACCCTGCAGTTAAATCAAAAGTGCTTAGATACATGGCAGAAGCCAGTGTGTCAATTAGCTCATCTGCCCTGAGTATAGGGTGAGCATCCATTTTGGTTACTTGGTTGAGACCTCTGCAGTCAACACAAAACCTAATTTCTCTTTTACCATCCTTACCGTGAGGTTTTGGGACAAGCACCACTGGGCTAGCCCATGGGCTTTCTGAAGGCTCAATCCCTCATAAGTCCAGCATTTTCTGTACCTCTTGTTTTATGCAATCTCTGACATGGTCAGGCTGCCTATAAATCTTACTCTTGACAGGTAAACTGTCTCCAGTATTGATTGTGTGCTCACACCAGGTAGTGGTACCTGGTATTAGCGAGAAGAGGTCAGAGAATTGGCCTAGGAGATTTATACAGTTGTCCTTCTGCTCAGCAGTAAGGCAATCTGCAAGCACTACTCCCTCCACTAAACCATCAGCTTCAGTGGTGGAGAAGAGATCAGGGAGAGGGTGACTCTCTTCTTCCTGTCCCTCATCAGTTGCCATGAGCAGGGTTAAGTCAGCCCTGTCATAGTAGGGTTTTAGGCGATATACATGGAGCACCCTAGGGGGACTCTTGGCAGTGCCCAGGTCTACCAAATAGGTAACCTGGCCCTTATTTTCAGCAATGAGATGGGGTCCACTCCATTTGTCCTGGAGTGCTCTTGGGGTCACAGGCTCCAATACCCACACCTTTTGTTCTGGGTGGTACTGGGTCAGGACAGCCTTCTGGTCATGCCATTGCTTTTGGAGCTGTTGACTGTCCTGAAGGTTTTTACTTGCCTTTTTCATGGACTCAATCATCCTGGATCTCAGGCCAAGTACATAGTCCACAATGTCTTGCTTTGGAGCTTTTAAAGGTTGTTCCCAACCCTCCTTCACAAGTACAAGGGGACCTCTCACAGGGTGTCCAAAGGGGAGTTCAAAGGGGCTAAAGCCCACTCCTTTTTGGGGTACCTCCCTGTAAGCAAAAAGGAGCATGGCAATAGGACAGCCCATCTCCTTCTGAGTTTTTCAGGGAGTCCCATTATCATACCTTTGAGAGTTTTATTAAACCTCTCAACCAGACCATTTGTCTGTGAATGATAATGAGTAGTGAACTTATAAGTTACACCACAATCCTTCCACATAGCTTTGAGGTATGCAGGCATGAAGTTACTACCTCTGTCTGACATCACTTCCTTAGGGAAGCCCACTCTGGAAAAGATTCATAGGGGGGGCCTTTTCCACTGCAGGAGCTGTAGTGGTCCTTAAGGGAATTGCTTCAGGATATCGAGTGGCATGGTCCACTACCACCAGGATAAACCTATTGCCTGAAGCTGTTGGAGGGTCAAGGGGGCCAACTATGTCAACCCCTACCCTTTCAAAGGGTACCCCAAGCACTGGGAGTGGAATTAAGGGGGCCTTAGGTGTGCCACCAGTGTTGCCACTGGCTTGGCAGGTCACACAAGAGCGACAAAACTCTTTAGTGTCCTCTGACATGTGAGGCCAGTGAAACAATGGAACAAGTCTGTCCCATGTTTTGCTCTGGCCCAAATGCCCGGCCAAAGGAATGTCATGTGCCAGGGTCAGAAGAAACTCCCTATACTGCAAAGGGATAACCAATCTCCTGGCAGCTCCAGGTTTAGGGTCCCTTGATTCAGTATACAGGAGGTTGTCTTCCCAATAGACCTTATGGCTATCAGTGACATCCCCATTCTGCTGTTTGACAGCTTGCTGTCTCAAACCCTCTAGTGTGGGACAGGTGTGCTGTGCCAAACTCAGCTCTTCCCTAGCAGGCCCCCCTGCACCCAAAAGCTCAGCAGTGTCTGCTGCCAGCTCCACTGGTGTATGTTCTGCACAGGGAGAGGATTCCTCTTCCCCAAAAGGGGAATCTTCTGGAGAGGGAGGGATAGTGGGCAAGGATTTACCCTTTCTACCCCTAGCTTTTGGGAGCACTTGGTCCATTGTTCCAGGATCCACGTTTTCCTGTCCTCTTTGCTTCTTGGCCTGAGCCCTTGTCAAAACAAAGATATGCCCAGGAATGCCCAGCATTGCTGCATGAGCCTCCAACTCCACTTCAGCCCAAGCTGATGTCTCCAAATCATTGTCTAGTAAGCAATCTACAGGTAAATCAGTGGCTACCACAACTTTCTTTTGACCAGTAACCCCCCTCTCCCCCCCAAGTGGAGATTCATAACAGCCATGGGGTGACTAAGAGTGTTGTTATCAGCATCAGTCACTTGGTACTGCTGACCAAGTAGGTGTTGATCAGGATGAACCAGTTTCTTGATCACCATAGTTATCCTGGCTCCTGTGTCCCTGTAGCCCTCAACCTCAACACCATTTATTAGGGGAAGTTGCTTGTACTTACCCATATTAATGGGACAAACAACCAAGGTGACAAACTAAATTCCACCATCAGAGACTAAAACAGCCTCTGTGGTCTCCCTAAAAAGACCAACCGCAACTGCACTACCAATGGTGAGCCCAGCTACACCCTTTGATTGACTATTTGTAGTAGACTTCCCACCACCACTGCTATTACTAGTGGCTCTAGAGGTTGCAGTTGGGGTTGTGGTAGTGGGAGCCTTGGTGTATTTCTTTGGGCAACTGGAATCACTTGCCCAATGGCCTTTACCTTCACATAAATAACACCATGGCTTCTTTTGATTATGGGAAGAGGATTTGGACCAACCAACCCCAGAGGATTTTTGTGGGCCTGTTGAAGACTCAGAATGTTTTTTATATTTGTCCCCACCCTTGTCAGAAGACTTACCATCCTTCTTCTTGCCATCCTTGTCACCCCCTGTATGAACTTTTCTGTTCACTCTTGTGCTGACCCATTTGTCTGCCTTCTTTCCCAATTCTTGGGGAGAGGTGAGATCTGAGTCTACCAAGTACTGGTGCAACAAATCAGACACACAATTGTTCAACATATGCTCTCTCAGGGTTAGATTATACAGGCTTTCATAGTCAGTCACCTTATTGCCATGTAACCAACCCTCCAAGGCCTTCACTGAACAGTCTACAAAGTCTGTCCAGTCTTGAGAGGACTCTTTTCTGGTATCTCTGAACTTTATCCTGTATTGTTCAGTGGTTAAGCCAAATCCATCTAAGAGTGCATCCTTCAAAACTTTGTAATTATTAGTATCACTTTCTCTGACAGTAAGGAGCCTATCCCTACCCTTACCAGTGAAAGATAGCCACAAGATAGCAGCCCACTGCCTTTGAGGGACCAACTGTACCATAAAAGCCCTCTCAAGTGCAGCAAACCACTTGTTAATGTCATCCTCCTCCTTGTAAGGGGGGACGATCTTATGCAGGTTTCTGGAATCTTGTTCTCTTAAAGGATTACTATCAAAAACACTGCTGCTGCCACCATGGTGAACTAAACCCAACCTCTGCCTTTCCCTCACTACATCTAGAGATTCCCTGTCTAAGGCCAGCTGCTGCTGTCTTAGCTTCAGCCTGGCCTCTTCCAACCTCAGCTTTTTGAGTTCTCTTTCCATGGTGTTATCCTCAGGGTGGGAGGCTTGGGAATTATGAGACACAGAGGAAATGTGGGAATTGGCAGAGTGGGACCTGTCTCTAACTGGCTGGACTCTAGTAACCTAGCCTTTTGGAGTGAAAGGTGCCCTACTAGTGTGTGACCCCCTCCCACTCCCAGTGACACTAGGAGGCCTGTTAGCTGGCAGGTCTTTGGATAAACCCTCCCCAGCATCCTCATGGCCCTCCTCTGATTCTTGCTGGGTACCCCCCCCTCTACCTCATGATCCTGGGATGACCCAGATTGGTTCTGGTCACTTTGTAGGAGAAGGCTAAGAAGAAGATCTTTGGTAGGGTTCTAACCAATGTTTGATCCTCTTTCTATGCAGAGACCACTCACACTTTTAAAGCTTAAACTACCATAGGTTGCCTGGACAACTGTGGGAGGAAATTTACTGCAGACCTGTTTAGAAAGGGTTTAGGACAGAGAGGAAAAAGTTTTTAGAAACTTTTAAAGAGAAGAGAAAAACTTTTCAAACTTTTCAAAACTTTTTAAAAACTTTTCAGAAACTTTTTAGAAAGTTTATAGCAAGAAAGTTAAACTGTTTAGGTTAACTGTGTATATTTTTAAGTATTTGGTATTTGTTGTTCTTATGAAAAGCACCAATGACAAAGTGGTAAAGCAGTTACAAGTACTTATCCCACCGCTGCACCACCAATGTTGGAGGCTGGCCTGGCTTATAGTGGGCACCTGATGGTACTTACACCTTGTGCCAGGCCCAGTTATCCCTTATTAGTAGATTAGTAGTGTTCTAGCAGCTTAGGCTGATAGAGGTAGCTATAGCAGAGCAGCTTAGGCTGAACTAGGAGACATGCAAAGCTCCTGCTATACCACTTATATCATATAGCACTATATCATAAGAAACACAGGCCCATATTTATACTTTTTGACGCACAACTGCGCCAACGCAGTTGTGCGTCAAAAACTTTACCGCCGGCTAACGCCATTCCAACGCGCCATGTGGGCGCCTTATTAATGGAATGATGTTAGCCGGCGCTGCGGACTGGTGTGCGTCAAAAAAAATGACTCACGCCAGGCAGCGCCGGCGTATGGGAAAATGGGGGTTGTGCGTCAAAAAACGGCGCAAGTCAGGTCTGAGGCAAAATTCATGCCTCAAACCGGATTTGCGCCATTTTTTTTTATGCCCAACCTCCATTGACATGACTCCTGTCTTAGCAAAGACAGGAGTCATGCCCCCTTGCCCAATGGCCATGTCCAGGGGACTTATGTCCCCTGGGCATGGTCATTGGGCATAGTGGCATGTAGGGGGGCCCAAATCAGGCCCCCCATGCCACAAAAAAAATCGGGAAAAAATACTTACCTGAACTTACCTTTACTTCCCTGGGATGGGTCCCTCCATCCTTGGGTGTCCTCCTGGGCTGGGCTGGGCAAGGGTGGCAGGGGGTGTCCCTGGGGGCAGGGGAGGGCACCTCTGGGCTCCTTCCGAGCCCACAAGTCTCTTAACGCCTGCCCTGACCCAGGCGTTAAAAAACGGCGCCCATCAAGCTGTGTGCCGTTTTTTAAAGCCTGCCCCCTCCTGTGCGTCAAAATTACGTCAGAGTATAAATAAGGGGCACAGGCCTTAAAGTCATTTTTTGGAAGGGAACACCTACCTTGCATATAATTAACACAAGGCTGGTTCCCCCTTCCAAAAAATGACGCACATGGTGGAATTTTGACGCCCGCGGGGTCGGACGTCAAAGTATAAATATGGGACAGGGTTTGCGCCAATTGTGCGTCAAAAATGTTGACGCACATTCGGCGCAAACAGAGTATAAATATGCCCACAATACTCAGAGTTACTAAAAATAAAGGTACTTTATTTTAGTGAAAATGTGCCAAAAATATCTCAGAGGATATACTCCCTTAGGAGGTAAGGAAAATACACAAAATATACACACAAACCAAAATCAGGTAAGTAAACAGTTAGAAAAGTAGTGCAAACACTGTAGAATACAGTAGGATGCAATAGGCCTACGGGCAACACAAATCATATACTAGAAAGTGGAATGCCAACCACTTAGGGACCTCAGCCCTAGTGTAGTGTGTAGAGAGTCCCTCATAGTTTAAGAAAACACTAAGGGTGTCCAAGATACCCCACCCCAAGACCCTGAAAAATAGGAGTAAAGTTACCCTACTTCCCCAGAAACACACTAAAGTCGTGATAAGAGATTCTGCAAAGACCACAACTGACTGCAAAGCACTGAAGACGGATTCCTGGACCTAAGGACCTGTAAAGGAAGGGGACCAAGTCCAAGAGTCACGAAAGTGTCCAGGGGAGGCAGGAGCACACTAAACCCCGGATGAAGGTGCAAAATGGCTGCCTCCGGGTTGAAGAAGCTGAAGATTCTGCAGCAACGGAAGATGCCAGGAACTTCTCCTTTGCTCAAAAGATGTCCCACGGCGTGCTGGAGGATGCAGAGTTGTTTTGACGCAGAAAGACTGCAAACAAGCCTTGCTAGCTGCAAAGGTCAGGGTTAAAGAAAATGGGTGCTGTCCGGGCCCAGGAAAGACCAGACCAGGAGGTCGCCTCTTGGAGGAGGAGACAGAGGGGGCACTCAGCAGCACAGAGAGCCCACGCAGAAGCCGGCACTAGCCGCAGAAGCACTTGAACAGGGGTTCAAGAAAACTGAATATGGCGGTCGTCTCAACACTACAAAGGAGGGTCCCGCGAAGCCGGTGGTCAACTCAGCGAGTTGAGCAATGCAGGACGGAGTGCTGGGGACCTGGGCTATGCTGTGCACGAAGGATTCCATGCAAAAGCCCTGGCAGCTGCAGTTCACGCAGTACGCAGGATTACTGTCTGGCGTAGGGAGGCAAGGACTTACCTCCACCAAGTTCAGATGGACCACTGGACTGTCGGGGTCACTTGGATCCAGCTCCTGTGTTCCAGGGACCACACTCGTCAATATGATAGGGGACCCAGAGGACCAGTGATGCAGACATTTGGTGCCTGTGTTAGCAGGGGGAAGTTTCCGTCAACCCTACAGGAGATTTCTTCTTGGCTTCCAGTGCAGGGTGAAGGTAGACAGCCCTTTGAGCATGCACCAGCAAGAAACAGTCGAGAAAGCTAGTAGGATTAGGCGCTACAATGTCGCTGGTAGTCTTCTTGCTACTTTGTTGTGGTTTTGCAGGCGTCCTGGAGCAGTCAGCGCTCGATCCTTGGCAGAAGTCAAAGAGGGAGATGCAGAGGAACTCTGGTGAGCTCTTGCATTCGCTATCCGACGAGAAACCCACAGCAGAAACCCTTAATAGCCCTCAGAGGAGGATTGGCCACCTAGCCAGGTAAGCACCTATCAGGAGGGGTCATTGACGTCACCTGCTGGCACTGGCCACTCAGAGGCCTCCATTGTGCCCTCACAATTCTGCATTCAAGATGGCAGAGGTCTGGGACACACTGGAGGAGCTTTGGGCACCACCCCTGGGGTGGTGATGGACAGGGGAGTGTTCACTCCCCTTTCCTTTGTCCAGTTTGCCGCCAGAGCAGGGGATGGGGGATCCCTGAACCGGTGTAGACTGGTTTATGCAAAAAGGGCACCATCTGTGCCCTTCAAAGCATTTCCAGAGGCTGGGGAAGGCTACTCCTCCCCAGCCCTTAACACCTATTCCAAAGGGAGAGGGTGTAACGCCCTCTCTCAGAGGAAATCCTTTGTTCTGCCTTCCTGGGACTGGGCTGCCCAGAACCCAGGAGGGCAGACGCCTGTCTGTAGGTTGGCAGCAGCGGTAGCTGCAGTAAAAACCCCAGAGAGCTAGTTTAGCAGTACCCGTGGTCCATGCTGGAGCCCCGGAGATGCATGGGATTGGCACCCCAATACCAGATTTCCATGATCTTAGACACGTTACATGGCTATATTCGGAGTTACCATTGTGAAGCTACATATAGGTATTGACCTATGTGTAGTGCACGCGTGTAATGGTGTCCAAGCACTCACAAAGTCTGGGGAAATTGCCCTGAACTATGTGGGGGCACCTTGGCTAGTGCCAGGGTGCCCTCACACTTAGTAACTTTGCACCTAACCTTCACTAGGTGAGGGTTAGACATATAGGTAACTTGTAAGTTACTTAAGTGCTGTGTAAAATGGCTGTGAAATAACGTGGACGTTATTTCACTCAGGCTGTGTAAGGAAATGCCTCCTTGGCATGGTTACCCCCTGACTTTTTGCCTTTGCTGATGCTATGTTTTGAATTGAAAGTGTGCTGAGGCCTGCTAACCAGGCCCCAGCACCACTGTTCTTTCCCAAAACCTGTACTTTGGTATCCACAATTGGCACACCCTGGCATCCAGGTAAGTCCCTTGTAACTGGTACCCCTGGTACCAAGGGCCCTGATGCCAGGGAAGGTCTCTAGGGGCTGCAGCATATCTTATGCCACCCTGGGGACCCCTCACTCAGCACAGACACACTGCTTACCAGCTTGTGTGTGCTGTTGAGAACAAAACGAGTAAGTCGATATGGCACTCCCCTCAGGGTGCCATGCCAACCTCACACTGCCTATGCAGTATAGATAAGTCACCCCTCTAGCAGGCCTTACAGCCCTAAGGCAGGGTGCACTATACCATAGGTGAGGGCACCAGTGCATGAGCACTGTGCCCCTACAGTGTCTAAGCAAAACCTTAGACATTGTAAGTTCAGGGTAGCCATAAGAGTATATGGTCTGGGAGTCTGTCAAACACGAACTCCACAGCACCATAATGGCTACACTGAAAACTGGGGAGTTTGGTATCAAACTTCTCAGCACAATAAATGCACACTGATGCCAGTGTACATTTTATTGTAAAATACACCCCAGAGGGCACCTTAGAGGTGCCCCCTGAAACCTTAACCAACTACCTGTGTAGGCTGACTGGTTCTAGCAGCCTGCCACACTCGAGACATGTTGCTGGCCCCATGGGGAGAGTGCCTTTGTCACTCTGAGGCCAGTAACAAAGCCTGCACTGGGTGGAGATGCTAACACCTCCCCCAGGCAGGAGCTGTAACACCTGGCGGTGAGCCTCAAAGGCTCACCCCCTTTGTTCCAGCACCGCAGGGCACTCCAGCTAGTGGAGTTGCCCGCCCCCTCCGGCCACGGCCCCACTTTTGGCGGCAAGGCCGGAGGAAATAATGAGAATAACAAGGAGGAGTCACTGGCCAGTTAGGACAGCCCCTAAGGTGTCCTGAGCTGAAGTGACTCTAACTTTTAGAAATCCTCCATCTTGCAGATGGAGGATTCCCCCAATAGGGATAGGATTGTGACCCCATCCCCTTGGGAGGAGGCACAAAGAGGGTGTACCCACCCTCAGGGCTAGTAGCCATTGGCTACTAACCCCCCCAGACCTAAACACGCCCTTAAATTTAGTATTTAAGGGCTTCCCTGAACCTAAGAATTTAGATTCCTGCAACTTACAAGAAGAAGAGGACTGCTGAGCTGAAAACCCCTGCAGAAGAAGAAAGAAGACACCAACTGCTTTGGCCCCAGTCCTACCGGCCTGTCTCCTGCCTTCCAAAGAAACCTGCTCCAGCGACGCTTTCCCCAGGACCAGCGACCTCTGAATCCTCAGAGGACTGCCCTGCTTCAAGAAAGACTAGAAACTCCCGAGGACAGCGGCCCTGTTCCAAAAAGACTGCAACTTTGTTACAGAGGAGCAGATTTAAAGACCCCTGCAATCCCCGCAAGAATCGTGAGACTTGCAACACTGCACCTGGCGACCCCGACTCGACTGGTGGAGAACCAACACCTGAGGGCGGACCCTCCGGCGACTCCGAGACCGTGAGTAACCAAAGTTGTCCCCTCTGAGCCCCCACAGCGACGCCTGCAGAGGGAATCCCGAGGCTCCCCCTGACCGCAACTGCCTGACTCTAACATCCCGACGGCTGGAAAAGACCCTGCACCCGCAGCCCCCAGCACCTGAAGGATCGGAACTCCAGTGCAGGAGTGACCCCCAGGAGGCCCTCTCCCTTGCCCAGGTGGTGGCTACCCCGAGGAGCCCCCCCCTTGCCTGCCTGCACCGCTGAAGAGACCCCTTGGTCTCTCATTGAAAACAATTGGAAACCCGACGCGTGTTTGCACACAGCACCCGCCGCTCCCGCGCTGCTGAGGGTGTACTTCTTGTGCTGACCTGTGTCCCCCCCGGTGCCCAACAACCTCCCTGGTCTGCCCTCTGAAGACGCGGGTACTTACCTGCTGGCAGACCGGAACAGGGGCACCCCCTTCTCTCCATTGAAGCCTATGTGTTTTGGGCACCTCTTTGACCTCTGCACCTGACCGGCCCTGAGCTGCTGGTGTGGTAACTTTGGGGTTGCTCTGAACCCCCAACGGTGGGCTACCTTGGACCCAAATTTGAGCCCTGTAGGTGGGTTACTTACCTGCAAGAACTAACAATACTTTACCTCCCCCAGGAACTGTGAAAATTGCACTGTGTCCACTTTTAAAACAGCTATTTGTGTTTTATGTGAAAAGTATATATGCTACTGTAATTATTCAAAGTTCCTAAAGTACTTACCTGCAATACCTTTCAAATGAGATATTACATGTAGAATTTGAACCTGTGGTTCTTAAAATAAACTAAGAAAATATAGTTTTCTATAACAAAACCTATTGGCTGGATTTGTCTCTGAGTGTGTGTTCCTCATTTATTGCCTGTGTGTATGTACAACAAATGCTTAACACTACTCCTTTGATAAACCTACTGCTCGACCACACTACCACAAAATAGAGCATTAGTATTATCTCTTTTTGCCACTATCTTACCTCTAAGGGGAACCCTTGGACTCTGTGCATGCTATTCCTTACTTTGAAATAGCACATACAGAGCCAACTTCCTACAGGCTGCAATGGCAGTCCTGTGTAAGAATTGTCTGAGCTCCCTATGGGTGGCAAAATAAATGCTGCAGCCCAGAGGGATCTTCTGGAACCCCAATACCCTGGGTACCTAGGTAACATAAACTAGGGAATTATAAGGGTGTTCCAGTGTGCCAATAAGAATTGGTACAAATGGTCACTAGCCTACAGTGACAATTTTAAAGACAGAGAGAGCATGAGCACTGAGGTTCTGGTTAGCAGAGCCTCAGTGGCACAGGCACCACACAGGGAACACATTCAGGCCACAAACTGGCTAGCAGGATCCTAGTGAGACAGGCAAAAACAAACTGACACACAAGTAAAAATGGGGATAACATGCCAGGCAAGGTGGTACTTTCCTACAATGCCTATTTCTGATTTATAGTGTGTATAGTTAGTGTATTACTTACCTCCTATTTGAGGGTTGCCTTTCTAGTATTTTTGTACAACTGAGTGTTTTCTTTCATGTGTGTAAGTACTGTGTGACTACAGTGGTTTTGCATGAGCTTTGCATGTCTCTTAGATAAGCCTCCGCTGCTCATCTATAGCTACCTCTAGAGCAGGGGTCTCCACCCTTTTATGTTGTGAGAGCTACTTATGACCAATGAAAATCATCCTGATCTACTAATATTATTAGTGTTGTAATATTGATTAAATCAGACAAGATTATGTTAGTTGCCACCATATGCAAAATTACCCTTAGTGATCACCTCTGCATTAGTTAGGGTAACCAGCAGTAAAAAGAGGCTGTGTCAAATTGGAATGCCTTTATGTGGGTAATACATTATACTATAGCTTAAATGTCCCTGGCACCAAAGTAATAATAATAGTGATAAACAATGAGGCGTTGGGAAGGTTTATCACTCAAATATCAGCTTTAAATATATTTTGGAAATTCAGCCATCAGCTTAGTTCTGTAAATACACACATTCTCATTTTGCATACGGAGTTTTCAATTGTGGTATTCATGCATTAATTCAGTCAAGCAAAATCTTCTAATTTAGTTTACTAGAAACAGGAGAGCTACCTCTAGGCAGTTGGAAAGCTACCAGTAGCTCATGAGCTACTCGTTGGAGAAGCTGCTTTAGAGAGCTTGGCTTCTAGACATTGCCTACACTTCACTAAGAGGGGATACCTGGACCTGGTATAAGGTGTAAGTACATTGGGTACCCACCATATACCAGGCCAGCTTCCCACAGATACTACTTCTGACTATTGATACACATCGTTTGTGTGTATGTAAAATTGTTTTCAATGCTAGTCTGCGTGGGTTTTAGAGAACACAAGTCTAACTCTGATTTAGCACATTCGCCTGATGTGCAATGTACGAAGGCCATGTTTATAGGTTGCTGCGCTTTAAAGAATATTTACATTAGTGCCCGTTCTCTTCTTCAAAGTTCTCTTCTGACTTTCTGATCTTCGTTTGTGAGTACTTTTTGAAGGGCGATGTCTTTTTTTTATAGAGGGCCGGCGGCCCCCTGCTCCTTGAAACCCCTTGCTTCCTATAAACACCTATGCAAAATTTGTACACCAACCCTGCTCCTTCTTGGGGTTGTTTATCATGCCTTCAACAACAGCAGATGTCACAGCACCCACCACATCCTGTGCAATGTTCATAGCAGCCACTTTAACGTTGGGTTTTGCAATTTCGTGACCTCTTCTCAATAACGGCACAGATCTTCTAAACAAACTATGGAAGAAGCCCCCCAAACCGTCCCGTACACATCAGGGGCCTCTTGAAAGTACAGTGGTGGGCCTCCTTATCCGGCCTGGTTTCTGTGATGATCCCCGTACATAGAGAGGTCACCGTATGTTTTCATAATCACCATGATGACTTAATAATCACTGTCATGTTGCAGTCTTAAATGAAGCATCACAATAACTTTTCATTATTTAAAGGACACCAGCTCAGACTGGTCATCGAAATCATGATTTAATGTTTTTTTAGAAATTGCCACGTAGTCGGGTTTGATGTATTGAATATTAATCATCATGTTATTTTCACCCTTCACCTGGACCCATCTTAGCAACAGTAAATAACTATCCCCAATCCTCTGCATCTCTACCATGTTCCTATACACGTAGAGTGTATAAAAGCCATCATTAATATTGGGGCACGCCGTATCCAGGCTGTTTATATGTTGCACTGTTCCTAAAACCCTTCTTATTTTACTTATATAGCTAAACACGTTATCACGGTTTGGAGCCTTAAGAAACACCTTCCTTCTAACGTTATCTAACACTTGCTGAATATTCAGATACATCTCAATATTGGCTATTGATTTCTTGATGGCTTCGACGACCACTGCGATTGATGGCGAATAAACATGAGGAAAGCCGGCATGGATGGTCAAAGGGTCCTGATCACGCTTTAAGGTAAATTTGGTATCTAGCATTGAAAATGTGTTCCATGTTCTAGGGTATTGGATTTCTGTTAGGGCTAAATCCCAATCCCTTTTCAGGTCCATGAGTTTAGCCATTTTCACAGTATATTAAAAAAATTCATTGACAAATATGTCCCTTGAGGCGTTGGACGGTACAGTAATATAAAATGGCGCTGTCTCCATCCTGACGCCTACAAGGAGATCTCCCTGTACTCACACACCCTTCACGGAACTGGCCAACCCCCAACAGTTACATTTCTTGGGCCATCCCCATCATTTGACAAAGAACTGTCTGTTAGCTTTGTTACCCTTCATTTTCAGAATTATTCAACCCTGTACACCCTGTGCGGATTGTCCGGTACCTTGTGTAACTCCTACTTGTAAAAGACGCCCAACACCATTTCCCCCTCATAGTCCTTTAAGCTATGAATATATACATGTTCTTTAAGGTCCACACTTTCTACTATAAATGTCTTGTCACTAAAAGACTGCTGGTAACCCTTCGTAAAGACCCCTTTCAACTTTGATACCCTAAGATTGTCACCTTCTTGTAAAAGAGGCTTCTTTACACCTGCAGGGAACCAGCTCCAGTGCACCGTTCTCCACACCTTTAATGAATTATCTGGTGTTACCTCTATGGGAGACCTTTTGATGGTTCTGTGGTAACTGGCATTATAAGCATCTACGAAAGCCTGTAGGACTCTCACGTATTGGTAGGTGGTGTAGGCGGTAAAATATCTCCACATCTTCGGCTTTAAAGTTCTGTTAAAATGCTCTATAACAGCTGCTTTTACCTCCGTGTGCGTTACATAATGATGAGCATCATGCTGTTTTGATCATTTAAAAAATAATTTGTTTAAAAATCCCTCTCCTGCATTTGTTTGTAGTTTGTGAGGGGTTTGACAGTTCCTAAAGGCTTCGGTGATGCTGGTCCTGCTTTTATCACTTAGCGCTTCTGAGACTTACTTGGACAATACATCTATGACCATTAATATATATTGAGCACCATTATTATTGATTGCTAAATGTTGATGACTGATTATGTCCGCCTGCCACTGATAATCTATTTGTGCATTAACAATGGTAGGACTCATCTTGAAAAACTTTCTGGATGGCTTGTGGAGTGAGTACGCCTCTTCCCCAGATAATCAGATAATAAGCTTCCTTAACTCAACCACCAACATGTTATCATTCATTACAACCCATGAAATGAAAGAAGCCTGTTTTTATTTTATTGAAATATTAAAAATAAAGAATGTTAGAGGAACATACACACAGCATACATTACAGTTTTTGGTACACGTCTTATCATCGTTGTTGGGCAGTTTGCTGTCTTTTCACTACGTACACATAGTATGACACAGGACACATACATTAAAAGGGCCCGAGCCATTATTTAGCCTCAGCGTCACAAGTTTTGATATCTTTATAGATATACTCTCAATAGTTCTAGGCATGACATTCTGCTCACCCCTCTTATAACTTTCTACACTAAGGATACTGACAGCATTCAGTAGTTCATACAGTTCTAGGCTGGACAATGCAAAATGTTTATTTGTGAAAATATCTTCAGTCAGAAGTTCCAAGGTGCTGCGTAACCCAGTGGAAGGCGATAGTCGTAACTCTGGCGTGTGGCCTTTGTACGCACTCCAGTATTCATCCGTTGTAGGTACCCATGTGTTGATACACCATTTGTCGATACACTTCGGACTGTTGCACTGCATCTCCAAGGGAGGCTCACAAAGCTTCAAATAACACAGAGTTACAGGGTGTATTTCAGCTATTCTTTCATTAACCAACACATATACCAATCCGGCAATAAATATGTATCCCAGGTATAACTCATAGACTTCTTACGCCACAACATTCTGATACACATCCTACAAGTGAGTAAGTATGTAGCGTTAAATAACACAGTGATGACCCGCTACCATGGACTCAGCATTTTTTAAAACAGCCTTCGTGGGGCTCATTAGTCAATTTTTTCCATTTTTAAAATAAAAATCCCACATATGCCTTTCTATGATCCTTTGGATTCTCCTTCTATCAAAATACGTACATATCACTTGCATATGCTTGAGTTTCGAACATGGTTCATTTGAGTATCGGATCTCTTTGAATGCTGCTGACAAGACCCTAACCATATCAGGGTGGACATATTTATTTTCCTAGGACAGCCCATACACCACCCTTAACAGCTTATATACCTTGTACGGGTCTAGCCTGCTACATATATGTTGGATTGTTCTTGATGTGTGTGATTCAGATAAACATTTGTGAGCCCCTGCTGTGGATCATTAATTTTATGACTGCAACAAAGGTTATAATAGTCACGTTTGACACATGTTTTCACAACAGTCTCTGCGAAGCCTTTAACAGGCCATACGACATCATACGGGACGGCCAGAAGTTCCTTTTCAAAGGGACGGCATTATAGGTGCAAACACATTTCTTATGCAGCTCTTTGTTTTGACTTTTGGAACTTTCAGACTGTTTAGAACAACATAAGCAGTAAACATTTACGTTGTTAACCTTTGACGATGGCCCATTTACCATTGATCTTTTTGTTGATGTTTTCTACCGTTAAAAAAAAAACAACAAGGACAAACTATTAGTTAAAAGTAAAAATATAGCTGTGTATACATTGTGTTTGTAGCATATTTTTCTAACCTCTTCATTTTTTTTGTGGCACTCAGCAACGGCACTGAAATCTTGAGAGTCACACAGGTCCATTGGTGCATAACAGACATCGATGTTTACACGCGGTTGCTGTATGACAACAGCCTCCGGAGCAGTTTCCTCCAGAAACCCTATGTCATCATAGAGCGGTGAGTTAGGAGGTGCTATAAATTCTCCTACATCTACTGTGTCGTTGAAAATGTTTCTAGCATTCAATTTGTCACACAGTGCATTGCCGCTGCTGCTGTCGCACTTACTAGGGGATATCAGGTGAGATAAATCCTTGAGGCTGAGCTTTTCAAGTCAATGGTAGAGGTCAGCTTAAAAACCCAAACATCGTGATTCTTATTGTTAGGAGCGCCTGGCCTGCACATTCTCATCCATTACCTGAGGTGTTAAGATACAATAATATCTGTCAATAGTGTCCAACCCACCCTCGGAGGCTGCCTTTTTGATGAGGGGGTTGTATCTCGTCATAATGACAGAGTAATCACAGGATGGTGTTCTGAGTGTGGCATAGGTCACTTAGGAGGCTCCTTAAATGCATTTTACGGGTCAAGAAGGGACTCTGATTTGTTGAGGGTTGTCTCATAACCTCGACCATGTGTTAGGACCTTGACACGTGACTAACACATGCACAGTTGATGTCACAACTAATCTGACCTTCCTACACCTACATCAGTTCCGGGGAGGGTATGCAACACTGGGGAGATGGGGGCTGTGTATTTTCACTGCTCACCACTCTGAGGAGGCACACAACAGCCACAGGACAGTGACGGCCTGAACATGCCCAGACTTGCCCTCATAGGTGCAGAAACACGGGGCACACCTGTAGGGCTACCTTTTTCACAGCCCAAAGTCCTAGTCACTATGGCAAGGACCCTGGCACATGATCAACATCTGATCACATGATGGCACAACCCACGTGACCCACCTACACCTATGTCTGTTCCGGGGCGGGCTCTCAGGGGAACCGGAAGTCCCAATACAGAAATTAGGTAATTTCCGGGGTGGGACAACTGTCCCTTTTGAGCTGTATGAAAAAAGGTATCTGTTATAAGCATATGAGTAGTCAAGAAAAAAAATATATAGAAAAGCTATCAGCACAATGGTTCCACTCAATGACATTGTAAATAGTGTATTATACATTTTTATTGTGATATAGGTTAATGCATTTATTTAATTATAATTATATATAATGGTATTCTCCTACTTACCTTGGAATGTTGGCCAATGGACCAGCTGGGAGTTTGCCATGGAATGTTGGTGATGCTTGCTCTCATTGTCGTTGTGAGGAGTCTTTGAATAAACTTGTGAAACCTCTTCCTCTGCGTAGTTACTACAGACTTATTTATTACAGTATCCCATACTCTACTGATACCCAAAGTGTTAGTTTATGTTCTCTCCTCATATTATTGTAAGCCAATGATGCAATGTTGCTATCTCACACCCCAATTGGTTTGCAGAAACTCATTAATGCTTTCACATAATATATTGAAGAGCAAAATTTGAAGGTTAATCAAAAAAAAGCTTCACTTTGAGCTGTGGAAAGGGAAAGGTCAAGGAGCCGCCACTATTATATAAAGGACAGAAGTTTATTGAAGGTTCAAAATTTCACTGCATTGCAGTTTTCTTCTTGAGATAAGTGGACCAATCAAAAAAGAGCCACTTGTACTAATGTGAGGGGAGAAACGGAGGGGGTGTTCAGATTTGACACCAAATTGGGCACTAAACCAAATAAAGAAATGTTGATCTAATATAGCACCAAATGTACCTCAGCGGCGTTGCATGGTGCAGAGGCGTTGTATGGTGCAGAGGCGTTGCATGGTGCAGCGGCGTTGTATGGTGAAGCGGCGTTGCATGGTGCAGAGGCGCTGTATGGTGCAGAGGCGTTGTATGGTGCAGCGGCGTTGCATGGTGCAGCGGCGTTGTATGGTGCAGAGGCGTTGCATGGTGCAGTGGCGTTGTATGGTGCAGAGGTGTTGCATGGTGCAGCGGCGTTGTATGGTGCAGCGGCATTGTATGGTGCAGAGGTGTTGCATGGTGCAGCGGCGTTGTATGGTGCAGAGGCGTTGTATGGTGCAGCGGCGTTGTATGGTGCAGAGGTGTTGCATGGTGCAGCGCCGTTGTATG
Organism: Pleurodeles waltl; assembly: GCF_031143425.1. Classification (NCBI taxonomy): domain Eukaryota; kingdom Metazoa; phylum Chordata; class Amphibia; order Caudata; family Salamandridae; genus Pleurodeles; species Pleurodeles waltl. The sequence goes on from NC_090439.1 coordinate 1,147,313,272, forward strand.
GTGCAGAGGCGTTGTATGGTGCAGAGGCTTTGCATGGTGCAGCGACGTTGTATGGTGCAGAGGCGCTGCATGGTGCAGAGGCGCTGCATGGTGCAGAGGCGTTGCATGGTGCAGCGGCATTGTATGGTGCAGCAGCGTTGTATGGTGCAGAGGTGTTGCATGGTGCAGCGCCGTTGTATGGTGCAGAGGCGTTGCATGGTGCAGAGGCGTTGCATGGTGCAGAGGCGTTGTATGGTGCACGGTGTGTGGGGTTACCATAGCAATATTTTATTACAAGATTTGAAAATAAATTGAGGCTTACTCACAGTCCCACAATCGACTTTGCAGTCCATTATTTATAAAGAAACAGGGCTGCCTGATAGTGAGGATTCTTTATGCATAAAACAACTGCTTTTATGGTACTAAATTTCGACCGCTTTGGATCAGGCCTTTAAAATGTCCTGGCTCTCACACATCACATGTTTTAAAAACAGGTCAGTGATACTGACCGTAACTATTTCGAGTCCTCTGAAACTATTGCACGCTTTTCAAAAGATAATTAAAAGACCTTTTCAGAGAAAATAGAGGAGCTTTAAAGAACACAGGTGAATTTATGATCAAGAGTTGTATGTCGATGTAGAAGCAAGAGGAGACCCAATTATATTTGTCAGTGGTCACTAACACATGCCATAGATACATCTTGGCTCACTTTTGTTTGGGGATTGCCCATCATTGTGTTGCTTTTCGGAGAATGGGATATTGGGGCACAGATAGGTCGTAATGCCCATCCGATGGGAAATCAACTTGTTCCACATTGCACATGGCATTTTTATTTTTGTAAAGTTTATACTTTGCAAAGGAAACAATTTGTAAAACTGGTATTTGTAAATGCAAAATGTAATAATTATAGGGGTGTTTTCAATGTATTTATTTATCTATACTAAATTATATTTTAGTTTGTAATGCAGTTATGATGTCTATTGCCCATGCCATGTGTGAAAGGAGACGTCTAACCCATTTAGAATGTTTGACCCGTGATGATGTGATATCATTTTATGGTCCATATTTTATTGTTTGTTCTAAATATGTTTTAATTGTATTTTTAACCAATGTATTTGTATGATGGTTGCTCTTTTATAGTTTATAAGGTATATATAAACCGATAAAGAAAGAAAAACTAAAAATTTAACTTCATTTCTCAGTGGGCCCTTTATTAATTCATAAGTTTCTATACCTGAACCTTGACAAGTTGACAAATATATCATTGTTCTTGAAAAAAGACTTTGATGCCTTAAGCAGGTTACGGACCAGCACTCTACTTGTAATCTTGCCTAACATATTTAAGCCACTCGGTTTTATTGATAATTTATAGTTCTAGCTTCGGACAGACTTCTGCTCACACCCCCACCTTCTGCATATGCAGGAGCAGATCAGGCAGTCGTGCTTTCTTGTACCTCACTCCTCAAAACCCTGGAAAGACCTGCCCATCAGAGCCCCCTCCTCAGTTCTTGAATTCTGCACGAACTGAAAACATGGCTGTTCAGTTAGCCTTGGCTTGGCCCATACAGCTATTGTTTAAGCGCCAGCATATACTCCCTGGTACAAAACAAATGCACATAACACAACAGCTGTTCCAGTCCATCTTACATCAGTGGGTTCACACTTTATGAGAGCTTGTATCACTATTTTAGGGTTTTTTCAGGCCTTACTCCTATTTTGATAATTCAAGGAGCTTTTACTACTTTTAATTCAGCAATGATTTATTTGAGTCCACCTACATATTAAAGTATACAAAAAAGAGTTGGATGGAATGCTTAAATTAATCTCAGTCTCTGGTAATTACTCAGGTCTCATCCCAATCCCAGCATAGGACTGGTTTCACAGCAGATGCAGAGGTTGATTCAAGCATTCATCCACCACTTTTGTGTACTGTAATATGTCACCCTAAGTGTGATAGGTAGGTCCAGATGTGGGTCTGGTGCGCACTGTCACTGGAAGTAAGCTATAACAATAGCAGGCTGATGAGCCATAACTAGGGCCAAACTGGTCCTAGGCTGCTTGTGTTCTGTGCAGGGAGGGCCTGGTCTAGCAGTTCGGGCTGGACTGTTCCCACTGGAGTAGGGTCAGGACTGATTTACATATAGCTGAGTCCAAACTGAGGTGGCAGAGTGTGCAAAATAACAATTGACTTTGATGCAGCTAGAGTAATTACCCTTGGTGGAGATTAAGTTAAGCATCCATCCAATGCTGAGCCACATTTTTAAGTCAGCAAAAGACACTCATTAGAAATGGAGCCTGATGAAAGCAAGAAAAAAGTACAGCAACAACAAAAAGGTATGATTTACATTCATTGTATTACAATGTAAGGATACTAATATCACTGTGAATAGTATTGCAAAATCCAAAATGTAATTGTTATTGATACATGCCCAATGAAATACATTATTTGTAAACACTCGATTGCAAGGTATTACACTTTATTACAACTATAACATTTTTCAACACATAATCCTATTGCTCCTGACAATCTCTGTACAACACTACTGCCTCATTATCCTTCATAGCTGTTCACCAGGTAGGGCATATCCATGAACTCCTCTACTCCCCCGACTGCCTGCTCCGTTGTCTTCGTGCGCAGAATATGTCCAACCTGCTCATTCAGAATCATGTCTGTACCTTGCCTAGAAAAGAAGAAAACCACATACATCTGCATTAGAAGTCCTTTCTTATGTTCTTATACTGTAGTTCAACCTCATTTCACAAGGTATCATTGGAAATTTGTAACCAGCACTGGATAAGAAGAGCTCTCCAAATTGCTTTAAAAACCAAGCAACCCAAGAGGAACAATGTTTACACTAGAAAGGCATTTTCAAACATTTTGTAGTTTTTGCTCTTGCATTTTTAGGAGGTCTACTTCATAAATTATTAATCCTTCATTAGTGGATTGGACATGAAAGGACAGTAGGATGGATTCTACTTTTGTACTCAGGCCACATTACAATCAGATCAAATTCTATGTCAAAATGTTGCACAAGCAATCTTTATAGAGCTGATGACCAGTGATGCCATCAGCAGTGCTCACGCAAAAAGGCACTAATCGTTTTGCTATGATGCTAAGGACCAGTGAAGGAGCCTCGCACTAGATGTTATTCATGATAGTCAAAGCACACTATCCAGTACACATTCCAACTCAAGGATAGCTGCATCATGGTAAGCAGCATAGCGTGATTTCACTGGAGTCACGCCTTGTATGCAGGAATCTCATAGGATATCCTGCTTGCCCTTTGTTTTCACATGATTTCCATTGGTGTGAGGATTTGAAAGAAAGTCAGGCCGTGATACTTTAGTTGGTCTATCTTTGCAGAAAAATCATGTTGTTTTGCGCCATGCCCGTAACACCCCCTTTGCATACATTACAAAGGACAGTTTGGTTCTGCATTAGGATAAGCTTTCCACACTGTTAGTTCCATGCAGTTGATTGATGCAGCTGTTTGCGGAGTGCAAGTGTAGAGATCTTAGCTTCTCCAGACCCTCTTGGGCCATCAAGGATGTCTCTGTGGGGTTTTAGGTGATAGCAGGTATAAACAAACAATCCTCAACCACAATACGTGGTGAGCATCATGAAAAGTGTTTACTTCTGGGTTGCTGGAACCTTATTAGAAGATTGTGGAGCCAGGCATGTGAGTTGACTACTCAATGAACCATTGTTCTTAGTATACACTAAGAAATAAGGGGCAGATTTTTGGAAAGTGGCGCTGCACCATTGCAGCGCCACCTTCCCTGCACCCCTTAGCACCCCCCTACCGCCACCATGTGTGGGTTGTATTAATAATAAGGCACACCTTGGAGCAGGGTAGGGGGCATTAGTGTCATTTTTAATGACGGTATTGATGTACTCTGCAGGAGTAGCACCAAAATGTTGGCGCTCCTCCTGCAGAGTACATAGGGCCCCATTCTAAAGAATGGAAGACACCTTTTAACGCCTGATCTTAAGCAGGTGTTAAAAGTGCCATAAAAAATGGTGCAAGGAAATCTCATAGATTTCCTTCCTCCATTTCCAGCTCCCTTAATGGACGAACGCCCCCTTTGGATACATTGACCCATATTTATACTTTTTGACACAAAACTGCGCCAGCGCAGTTTTGCGTCAAAAATATTACTGCCGGCTAACACCATTTTGGTGCGATGTGAAGGCGTCATATTTATACTTTGACGCACGGCGGCGCAAACAACTGGTGGGAGTCATTATTTTTGACGCACACCGCGGCGTCAAGCCGTAAAGGAAAACGTTAATGCGGTGGAAATGACTGTGGGTCGATTTACGACACCGCAAACCGGATATGCGCTGTTTTGTTTTATTCAATAGCGTAAAAAAAAACAGCAAACAGAGCCATTTCACCAGAGGAGAGCCTAAATGGATCCCAGATGCCACTGCAGACCCCAGGAAGATGACAGCAGACCAGGAACCAGCCAGGAGGACCCACACAAGAACCAGGACACATTTAAGAAGAAAAGAAAATGTTGCTTTAGTGCAGAGGAACAGGAAACACCAGCACCAACTGTTTGTCACATCAAAGTTGCCAATCAGTAGGAGAGAGGCCATATGGCAACAAATTGTCGACAAGATTAACAGTGTGGCTGAAGTACACAGAACAGTCATCGAGTGCAAGAAACGCTGGCATGACTGCAAGCGCAGGACCAAGGAAAAGATGGCCAGGAACAGGAAGGCAGCACTGCAGACTGGAGGTGGGAGTCCAGCACACCAGGAGGCCCTGGACCACATGGAGGAGATGGTCGCAGCCGTCATCCCTGAGGAGATCGTCACAGGGATTCAAGGACAGGACAGCGCAGACTACCAGGAGACAACGCACATGCAGGGTAAGTCGCATGGGGAATTATAAAGCACTCATGTCAACCGCAACCGGGGGGGGGGAATACCTACTACACATTGCATGTAAGTCATCACATACATGGGAGTGGCATGGGTAAAGAGACACGCATGGGGGCATGGCCAGCACAGACAGAAACTGGGGCACACCATTACACTACACCAACAACATTCCCATGGGGGCATTCTGTCATGCCAACGATGGAGCAAAGGGAAAGCCACGACAGGAGGGAAGGCCACTACGTCAAACTGACATCCTGGCACACGTCAGCCAACATACCCCCTACATTAACTAGGGCCCTATTAGCAATCCTGTAGCCATACCGACAACTGCAATGTAACTGCAACAACAGTTGCCACTACCACCTCTGCTCTGTGTGCAGCTCAAGTAGCCAATGGCATTAACCTCCCCATGGATCATACACACCTAAATTAGGGGGTGAGGATGACAACTGCAACAATCCCAGAAAAAAGACAAAGGCCCCAGTACTCTCAAATGTCAATGCCCATAGTTGTCACAAACATCAGCCAATATAAACAACAATAGGAGCTACACAGCACTAAGGACACACCCATGCTGCATATGTCTGGGTCCATCATGTGCCTGGGTAACAAGGCAACATCCCAAATGTCATACTGCTCAGTCAACAGCATTGAGGAGGGGACACATGTAATTGGTCACTGAAATACACCTGCACAGTCAGAGGAGGAAATAGGACACTGATACGATCATCAGGGCAATCCATTGTAACACACATTCCCCAACATCAGCTGTACACATTACCATAGTCAACATCATAACATTGCCATGCATAGGTTATACCACATGTCAATTACATTTAAGTAGATGTGAAAGATCAGAGATTGGGGCAGGTCCAGATTGTTAAGTGTTCTGCCAGGGCGAGCAGAACACCCACAGCCAGTGAAAGGTCTCACCATGAGAATGGATTTACACGGCGGGTCGAGTAGGAAAAGAAGGTGGCAATTCACTATTTGGCAAAAATCAACCCCTAGAGGCGATGAGGCTGACAAGTCTGATAACTCAATAACATACATTTGACACTCAGGTGGGCCATAGGCCTGGAAGAATGCCCATCTGAAGGACTGGAGAAATTAACACAAAACAAGATCACAAAGTGAATTCATTAAAAGGCAGACACGTCACATCAAAATTGCCACAATACAGACACAATAATTGTACCCTGTTTCATTGCAGAGGAAGATGGATCTCCTGCCGATATGCCTGTCCCAGATTTCCCTGATGACATGGATGACGATCCGATAAACATTCCCCAGGAGACCATCCAAAAGGTCCTTGAAAGCCTCCAGACCCCACCTTCTGTCACACGGAGGAGCACAGAACAAGCAGCCATCACAGAGGAACCACCCACCACCCCAATTGTAAGACCTGCCAGCTCCAATACAGCTGAGGACTCAGACGACACTGGCACCAGCTTTGAGAGAACTGTAGTTGGAGTACAGCGGAAGCTGGCCAAGTAGGTGTGGGTGGGGATGCAAACTATGGCAGCCAGCCTTGAGGAGGTGCGTTCGTGCATGATGTCATCTGCAGATCAGGCTGCAGCTATGCAGCCCTAACATCTATCTTGCAGGAACTGCAGAAAACCCAGAAGGAAATCAGCACAGCTGTAATACAATTGACCCAACACCTACAACAGCAATCCTGTCAATGCGTGCACAAATGCAACATTGAACCCCTCAGGGCGACCTGGCTGCCTACCATCGTGATGTGGCTGCTATTCTCAAGAACCAGCAGGCCCTCCTTGGTGCAGTACGGCCCTTAAGACCTTCACAGGTAGCAGCGACCGGGATGTCTGACTCCACGTCTTCCAACAATGAGGTGTGTGTTGCCCCTTCACAACCACCACCAACAAGGACAGAGGAGGCAACACACACATCAGAAGAAGAAAACATGGAACAGATCACTTTCACACGGAAAAGTACCCGGAAGCACTAGTCCCTGCCACATGGCCAACTATTACCAAGGTCCTGCGCTTTGTAACATACCAGTCTTACAACAACTCTACTTAATGACTGTTCTGCTTACCACTGTATATCTTGTCAGCCTGCCCAGTGATTGTCTCTCTCTTACTCATTGGCAAATCCTGTCCCTCTGCACTGTCTGAAACATCACCCCAGCATGTCAAAAGCATTTTCTTAACCTCTTGTGTAGGATCACAATGTGAGATGTCACTATAATGGACTCAAAATCACAAACAATGTACATATAGCACTACATCACTTTTCAATATATAGCACTTACACAACAAATCTGTCTCTGGGTAATGTGACATATCAACTGTGCAGTAGATAACTGAAATGTGCCTACTGTCAAATTACATAGCTTGTTAATGCAACTGTCCTTGTGTTATGTAGTCTGATAATTCTGCACAGTGCCCATGATTGCATCGTACTCTGCTCATCCAGAGGGACATATCTGATGAAGTGAGAAACCATACAACATCATGCTGTGTTGGACAGAATAATGCTTCCACAGGGGATATCTAAGTCATCAAATAGTGGCTGCAAAATGTTGTCGCCATGCAATACTAACACATATAACAGTGCACACAAATCTAAGCAAACACTACAAAAACTGCATGAATGAAGCTGTCTGAGTTTACATACTAATAGGTACTCATGCTGAACTGTGTCACAAATGATGTATGTGAGTCATGAAAACAAGAATACAAGAGTGCCTACAAGAACTCATCTTATAAGGGTGTCCTTGATCATCACACTGCAGTCAGACCTAAAACTGTTCCCCCAATACCAAGTCTGGAAGCACTGTTTGTGACTTAGAAAACATAGTTATCTACAGAAACACATTGGGATCCATATTAACTGTGATTGGTGGTTGCAACAAATGGTGGAAACTTTGCAAGGTAGCTCTGGGGTTACTGCCAATCTTACAGCTCAGTTGGGATTTGTTTGTAGCATAGGACACAACTGTAATAGAACAACATTCATGTACACTAATTCCAAGCCCATGATCAAGTAGCATTTAACACATACTGTTAAGGGTTAACTATATATTTATTAAATGCTAATCACAGAAGAGGAAACTGAGGGAAAAGTCTTACCTACCCTAATCTACCCTGACTACTCATTACCCACAACTGTCCCTAACTAACCTAAGCTACACTTACTTATCACATGTAACAAAACGTTCTAAACATCTACCCCCCTTATGAGACGGGACACATGGAGGACAACACATACTAACCGAAACACATACTATACTATCCTAAACAAATATATATTTATTTGTGTTTTTTTTTTCTTTTTTTACACAGAAGAACCCCAACATAGCCAACACACGTAATAAGTAAAAAATAGAAACAAGCAGGCCCCCCACCCCACACCCACTAACACTAACTAAACTAACAGCCTATACTAACAGAACACTAAGCCCCCTAAGCCCACTAACTATAAGAACAAGGAAAGAGGAGGGAGGGGAGTGTATCATGTCCATCAAATAAAGTGTCTATCGGTTGGCCCTCCGGAGGGTCCTCTTAATATCCTTGACCCGCCGTTTAATGTGCTGCATGTCCTGGCTCAGGTGGCTCACCTTGCGCAGCACTTTGTCCATCTTATGTTCAAGTCTGTTGAAGGCTGCAGGGTCAACAGATGGAGCAGTGGCAGTCTGGGTACTGGTGGAGGAGGTCTATGTGGGCTGTCCTGCACCGGTGGCAATGCTGGGGCCAGGAAGTCCTGCAGATGTTGGACCAGCAGTGGCAGCTGTGGGTGGGGCCACCTTGCTCTGATTGGTGGTTGTGCATGTGGTGGCTGTGGGGGGCAAAGTAGGCCCACCCTGTGGGAAGGCTCGCCATGCCCCGGAGGCACGTTCATGACGATATCGTCGGGCCATCCTCCGGAACCCCGACTCCACCAGCAAGATGTGCTGGTATCGCATGGCCCGGCGCTGAAATTCACAGACCTGGTCTGGAGTCATGTTAGCTGCTGTGAAGACAAATGCAGATATGCTACATTAGTAACTGCATTGTGTGAAACGGCACAGCAAGTTAATCAGACATTACATCTACTGTAATTGTAACAGCTTATATCACGATACAGAGGATTTAATGTCCCTGAGGAAGTATATGGCAGGCCAGACAACAAAGGTCACATCACACAAAGCACATCCATAACCCACAAGATGGGTAACAACTGCCTTTGACTTGCAATCTGAGTTCTGACAGTTATCATCTAAGAATCATGCTACATATCCTCCTCCAAGAGCTGGGCTACAAATGTCAGTGTATGGAAAGCAAAACTAAAGCCACATGGTCTGCAAGTTGCAACTGGACTTGTCAGTATAGTACCAAGTGGCAAACCTGAGTGTGTATACTAGTATGCAACCATACCGTCACTTATTCACATGTATGTGTAACATACTGGTAGCATCAGTACTAGGTACCCCATTCACAAACCCATGGCTGTGTTTGGGGGGGCGGTGGATACACAACTATAATTTGCCAGCAACATTTACACCGAGGAGTGTATAGGAAACTCCACACATGTTTGTCTCTACAGACACATCACTGGTAAGGTCTATCTCCAATTAGGAGTCAGCAAACCCTGGAGCACTCATAGGGTCAGACATGTCAGGAAATGCAGAACTTGGTACACAACATATACTTCCAGTGAGGCCTGACTTACATCAGACACAGAGTTGCTAGATCACCCATGATCATGAATTGCATGCACACCTAGGCCATTGCACTCAGGTTCCACAGACTTGATGCACTACATGTGGAAGTACATGCTGCTAGGAGGTTCTACCTACTGTTTCAAACTTAAGTAGGTAAATAGGGAGGCAGATGTCTATTGGAAAGCTATTAGCTCTACCAATCTAAGATAATGTGGGTCTGACAGGCTTACTAAATTGGGGCTTACTTCCATTGCAACTCTTGGTGATGCAAGTGTCATACACATGACTACCCCCTGTACTCACAGTGGGGCCTACAGGGATGTCCTACAGTCCCTACATGATACCATTGGATATGCATTGGCAAACTCAAAACATGTGAGAACTGCATTCCCACTCATGGAACAAGTGAAAAGCTTGCCCAACGGATCACACCTTGCTATGCGTCCTACTCACATGAGTCCATAACCAGCAAACACAACACATTACAGACATATCAACACTTACTGGAGTGGTTGGGGTCCTCAAATGTCGCCACCTCTCCCACAGTGTGGGGTGCCGGTCCACCTGTAAGGTATGGAAGGAAGAAATGTGCTCAAAATCTGTGCACAGTGCAACAATTTAATAAACATACAATGTGTAGGCTGAATAAGGAAATGGCAGCCTTTCAGACATTATGGTACTGCATCTGATATATCACGGGCAACTTGTACATAGCATGGGTCTCCTGTGACAGTTACACACATATCTGCACACATACATTGGCCCTAACTATCATGTGGTTGCAAACATGCCCCATAATTGGTGAGCACTAAGAAACATGGAGTGTAATCGTCTCACCATGTGCATCCAAGAGAGACATCCAAAGCCTGGTTACTTGAGGACTGAATTACCAGTCAAACATGCCTTGTGGCCATGACACATTTATTGCACATAGGCCCAATGTACAGAGGGAGGGGCAGGGACTCTTGTAAGCCACCCTGTTGTTACAGTATAGTCAATTGATGTGGCCCAGCTATGGTGATTTGCACCAACCATGGAGATGTGAAGCCATGTGCATACTCTTGGACTGCCATCCATATTTGGATTGTGGCTCAACTAATTCCAACAAACATCTTAAGATGTTAGCTGAGGGCACCTTACACCTTTTCACGATGTTTTCAAATCAAGAACTGACATGTATCAAAAAAGATCAAGGAACACAATAATCCCACACATTCATAGTACTTCTGTGAACGCTTTCCTTCCACACTCACCAGACTCACATGAGACAAATGTCTGAGCCACTTTGCTATTATCAATTGACATGAAGGTAGCACTCATTTTCTGCATCATGTAGTGATTCTAAAGTCAGTCTAGCAATTGCGTCAACATAGTTGGCCTAAATGTTGGTACATCTGTACCTCTCTGTCAATAGTACCCTATATAGACATGATTGGCTCCTATTTTGTTAGCTGTTCTGACAAAAAGGCCGCACCAATTTCCTTCATGGAAAAGTAACCTGTAAGTTTGCTGAGCACGTGCTACCTGACAGCTAGCAATTGTGTTCCTTGCCATAGTGCATCAATGATCCCTTTATATTTCCCCAGCATTACACACACAGTCACCAAGTTAGTTGGCAGACATTGCACTAATCCCCTGATGTCACTACAGAGCATTTAATCGTGCACATTAACATAAGTCGTACTCACCAACAGTGCCACCAATCATGATTCCCAGGTGGTCCAAGAGATCCTGCTCCCTGATGATGAGGTCAGCCCACTGGTGCTTCAGCTGGTGGTCACTCCTCTGGCTGGCATCCACACGCTGCAAATGATGCAGCACCTTTCCCCACCGGATTCTGCGTGCCTCTGTCGGATACCCCTGTATGACCCTGCCCCCTGCCTGGATCATGAGTGGCAAAAAATGTGTCACCAGCCAGATGAAGCCCTCCAACTCCTCTTCCCCCATCCTCCCAAGATGTGGCCTACCAGACATACTTATAATTGACGATAAGGAATAGGGGTAAAAGAAATAGAAAGGGGAGAAGGGTGAAAGTAGGGGTACAAAGACAGAAAAAAGTAAACCTAAATACTAAAAGAGCCCACCTATCCCCAAACTATCACTACCCACAACAGACTCCCACAAACAAGAAAAACACAAGATAAATGGACAAATGTAGGCAAAACACAATACTACAGTATACACAAACAATATTTATTTCACAAAAGGACTTTACAGATAGCACACAGGACAAAAACAGCACAAAATCTCTGGACAACACTCTCTACACAGCCACACAGTCTAGAAGGATCATAGACTGCAAAGTGAAAGTGAAAGTACACCCACTGTACATGATCTGTAAACAGGATATCCTATTACATCACTTCCTGTATGAAAAGTCCCGCCTTTTTTGCGTTATGCGCCATTTTTCGTTTACCAAAACTGTATTTGCGTCATTCTTTTTGACGCGCAGACATGAATATTAACCCGCATCCACATAATGATGCATGGACTGTACAAATATCTGGATGCAGGCTAAATTTCACTCCTGTGCGTCAAAAAAATATTACGCAAATACAGTTTTGGTAAACAAAAAATGACTCACACCGCTAGGGACGTCAAAATGACAGTGCATTAACTGGTTTGGGTCATTTTTATTTGTTTTTTGGTTATTTTACATTTGGAACACATCAGAGATTGGCTAATTGAAGACAGTATGGTGTTGATTGTGTATGTTCACATGTGTGACATCATACTGCAGCGGAACATCATCCACTACACCCTTCACAGTATTTTTACAGTTGGCTGACGCAATAGATGGTCATAAGTGTGGACTACATGTATGTGTTGCACAAATTGTGCATGTTTGGCATAACGAGAGGATAGCAATGTGACACACATATGTACAATACCTAAATGCCTTTGGCTCAAAGTGTGTGCTTTGACAACTAATGTGTTGGTTGACCAAATGTGTGTGTATCACATGAATCATACTTGTACATATGGTTATATGAATGTAACGTCCATGTGTCCAATCCTTAGATGCAAGTCAAATTGAAAATGAGCAAGGGCATGTGTTAGTCATACATGTAACAACACCCGTAAAGTGTACTTCCAAGTTTTAGGGTCATGTAGACACCACATGTGACATAGCATGCACCAGATGGATGGCAGACGCTTGCTCATGTCAATGGTCCACATTTTCTACATCCTATGTCCTAGAGTATTGGTAAGAGCTTCCTAGGCACTAGTTGGTGAATCCCACAGTGAGTCATACACATGCATTGAGGAAGTGGGTACCATGTTGTTTGCACAGACAGACAAGGGTGAATCTCATATGTATGATGACACCACAGTTGAGGCCATAGAAGTGAGCCCCAACTATCAAGTGGCTGTTGTGGACCAGCATACAAGACATCACGTGTCCACACATTTCCAGTGATCAATTGCACATAGGTGTTTTGTTCATGTGTGTGGTCCAATGATGATCCTGTAGATTGTGGTGTAATTTCTCACAGTTGGGTCCAGGACTCATCATGAGTCAGTGGCAGCTATTCCTATAACTACTGAGTATCCTTGGTTGATCAATGTGAGTAAAGTAGATGTGGACATGTGAACCAACATGTGGATGGTCCCACCCTGTCACTAAAGACGTGTAATAAGACAGTCAACAGGGCAACCTTGGTGTGCTGAGTGAGATAATGTCTCAGGCGTCATGTTCCGGCTGGTGTCATTACAACATTTGTACACAGTTTGGCCTCTGCACTTCCCACTGCATCTGGGAACATCATAGCCTCTGTGCTGATTATTCTCGCAGCTATTCACCACACACAGCCCATCACTATGTTGTGCACACTGTGATGCTGTGTGTGAACTGTCATGGTTCTGACATGTGTGCATTATTCATGGACCTTATCAGAGGTTGCTGGTTGTGCTGAAAGCCCCGCACCCAATCCCTGTTTACGGCCCTGGGACACTGTCACACTTTGTCATTCATGCATAAATGCAACCCAGACAATGGATGGGCTGTGAATTTTGCTTTTCCAAGAGGATGTAACTCAAAAGGTACAGTTAAAAGGCAGATGATGCTATACAAGGTATTTGGATATGCATGGAAGAGGCCCATGCCCAATGTCCCCTGATGAATGGCAGGTTTGCTAATACAAGTGTGGTACATAGGTAGACACAGGGATACTTTAGTGTGACGCACAGACAGTTGCCAGTCAGGCTGACAGAATGCAAGGTGATTCAGGATCCAGTTACTTGACAAGTTACATAATCAGTGGTCTGACTGAGACTGTTTTGAGGACAAAGTATATAGTTGACATGTCAAACTGTGTACGTCCTGTGTTTTTGAAGGTGACAAATGAACCCAAGGGCTGTGTTTCACGGCTTAATTAGTATCAATGGTTGACAGTGTATTTGACATAATGGCAACTCCTATGCTGTTCCAGGCATCACCAGGGGCAGTGCTTTTTGAAATGTGTGGTGTGCATGGAGGTGATCATAGGTGTGGGCTGCTTCTGTTTCTCACCAGTCCTGTAGGTGAGACTTGCATTCTAAAAGCCAACAGACATTTTCACAAGGGGAAGCAATCTACATGTGCTAACAGGGCTTTGAAACTAGAAGACAGTGCATAAATTGACCTGACTTCCTTGCAGTCAGATGTTCTATGACAATGGCATACCATAGGAAAGGGTGTAGCACACTGGTTTGCTAATGTTGGTCTGTGTGTGTAGAGAAGGTATTATCAGGGAACACATCTTAGTATTCCAGGGAAGTCTTCCGACAGGCGGGTTGTGACCAGGTGCATGGGTATGTAATGAGTTAGTAAATGGCCTGACATGTACATGGAATGTCATGTGCGCAATGCATGTCATATGTGTGGCACTTGTGCTGTCTATGTTCTGCTTCTATGGAACTCTGGTCACAGATAGTCCTTGCAAATATTGGATGCAGTTGGACTTACTGTTGTCAAGGGTCTGGTCAGGCATTCCTGTTACTGATGCCAAAGCACATTGACAGCCTCATGTATGAGGCTTGTTTTCCCCTTATTGAGTGATGGTGTCATAGTTGTGTGCCATATGCTGCGTTGGACCTTGCTTTCAACATGTGTGTGTGAAATAGTTGTGGTCCTCTGCCATTGGCCTTCAAAGGAGTTATGTACATGATATATGTCATTAAGAGTGTGTGTGTATGTGACCATTGTATGTTAGGCATCACATTAGCTCTGGGATGTTCCGTGTCCTACTCAGTATCTCAGCAATGCTCCATGAGGCAACACTCTTATTTTGATAAGTAGAGATGAAGGTGTGCAAAAAGGAATAGCCAGACCATGATATGGTGATTATAATAGGTGTTTATTTAAATTAGTTAACTAAAGTGGTGACGGTGATCATATTCAGAAGAAATTATTTACAATCTGTTGCCGCCTGAGTATACCAGCAGCTGTGTTCTGTAGTTCCCCCTTCTGTTGCAGGCCAGCATCCTCCTCTTCCTCCTCTTCAGGCATGTGTGGCTCTGGTTCCAGGAGGGGAATGTTTCTTTTGATACAAATGTTGTGCAATATTGCACATGTGAGGATGATCCTACAGACCATCTCGGGGGAATATAGGAGGCTACCACCAGTGATGTCGAGGCAGCGGAACCTTGACTTGAGGATGCTGAAGGTCCGCTCGACAATGCTGCGTGTCCTCCTATGGGCCTCATTGTATGCATGCTCTGCAGCAGTACTTGGGTTGCCAAAAGGTGTCATAATCCATGGCTGGATGCCATACCCCTGATCAGCTGCAAAAGAAAATGAATGGGATCATGTTGATGTAGCTGGCACTATTGAAAAGACCTTTCATGGCAGTAGTTGTCTTGTGTTGTCTGTGACTCTTTTGTGTACTAATGTGGCATCCTATGCTTGTATGGCTGTACCATCTGCATTGTGTTGTTTCCTTGGATGAACGAGTGTTTGCTTGCTGACCGTTTGTCAGCAGTATGTTTTGGGATTTACAGTACAGTGTGCCCTCCCTAGCATTGTGACTTGTGATACAGGTGTCCGTGTGTCTTCACTGGGGGTGAGATGATAGTTCCATGCACAGTTAAAATTGAAAGTGTTGTTAACACGTTCATATCAAAGTACCCTGGACATCCCATACCTTGAAACGTATGCAATGTATTAATGTAAAGGTCATTGGGACACTTACAATTTGCAAGGTGACATTTAGGCAACCACACTCATTGATGTCTTAACCTTAGGCTGTACAGTAATTTCCGATGTTACAGGTTCAATGGTGACCTAAGAAACATGGCTAGCGATGTCATGACCTCAGTGTGTTCCTGTTCACGTGTTGCTGTTGTGGTGTATGTGTTGTGTCCTAGAGGGTTGCTGTCCAGTATGTATATAAGTAGGTTTTTGTACTTACCAACAAGTAGTCCATTGCCATACCGTCCATCCTGGAAGTGTTCATTGATGGTGCAGTGACGGAAGATGTATTAGTCATGTACACTCCCAGGATATTTAGCCACGATGTTGGTGATCAATCCCTGGTGATCGACTATGGCCTGCACTTTGATGGAATGTGTGTGCTTCCTGTTGCGGTAGAGGTGTTCAGTTGCAGCAGGTGGCACAAGGCGTACATGTGTGCAGTTGATTTCACCAAGGACGTGTGGGAAGCCACTGATGAGGTAGAACCCCTGTTTTGTTTCCTGCAGCTTCTGCAGTGTGTTAGGGAAGCAGATGTGGCGGGTGTCAGTCGAATTATGGCATCCAGTACTTTGGGCAAAAAGGCAGAGAATGATGGTTGTGATATTCCGACAACCAGGGCACCAGTTGTTTGAAAAGAGCCACTTGCCAGCATATGAAGTACGGCAAGCAGCTTTGTTTCTGTTGGGATGGTGCGGGGTGTCACCAAAGTGGGGGCCAACTGCTGTTCAATGTTGCGCAGCAGCTGCTGAATGGCCTGCCAGTTCAACCGGTACCTCTGTATGATGTTGTGTTCCCTGAGGCCCTGCAGGGTGGTTCTTGGGTGGAATATCCTCTCCTGCCTTCTGCGCTACCTTTGGGGTCCTTGCTGGTGTTGTTGTAGCTGCTGTTGTTGCTGCTGGGCTCTTCGTCTGCGTGCATGCTGGATTAGAATCACCTCCATGGCTCCCTGTTGCTGCTCTGCTGTTTGGTCTGTGTGTTCTGATTAAATACAGGTGTGTTTGCCCCATTTTAACGCCTGCCCTGACTCAGGCGTTAATTTTTTACGCAAATCGGGCTGTGCGTCATTTTCTGGCTCTGCCTCCTGGCCGTGCATCATTTTTGCCCAAAAGTATCATAACGACGCACGGCTGTTTAAGCCATTTTTTGGACGGGAACGCCTACCTTGCATATCATTAACGCAAGGGGGGTTGCCGTATCCAAAAAATGACGCACACGGTGGAATTTTGTCGTCCGTGGGCTCGGGCGTCAAAGTTTAAATACGGGGCAACGTTTGCGCTGATGGTGCGTCAACATTTTTGACGCACAATCCGTGCAGACGGAGTATAAATATGCCCCATTATGTCTGGCGCAGGCATAATGTAGGGCAAAAAGTTAAGAGTGCCGCAATGCATACTTAGCACTACTCTGTAAATACTGCGTGGGGATTTTGGCATCGTTAGGCCAAATTAACGTAAAAAATAATTACGTTAATGTGGTGTAAAGTGGCGCTAGGGCATTATAAATATGATTTTTTTTTTATTTCTTCCACATCCACTTCTTACAAGCTTTCTTATATCATCTTCTCTACTTTATTTCCTATTCTTTCCATATCTTACTTTTTCAACACTTTCTTAAATATCTACCCCCTTATTTAATTTGTCTATCTCTGTTAATTTCCACTCACCCTTTCTTTCTATTTGTTCTCCAAAAGATTTTCTAATTTCTTTTCTTGTTTCCTTCACCATATGCCCCTGATACCCCTTCCTTTACCTTGTTCTTTACCATGTTTCTTTTTTTACTTTCTTCCACTTTCTCTCTCTCTTCATTTGCTTATTTTTCCTATTTTCCCTAAAATTCCACTACCTTTCTTGGCGCCTATGTCTATGTAAGGATATCTGCTTTTGTCTACCTCATTGATATGAAGCTTTCTGGTTGTTGAGGACATGTAGCACACAGAGCAGAACTACTTTGGCTTCCCTATCTATGGAGCAATGCCTTGGAATACACCTTAGAGATCCCACAGCAGTTTCACCCTACTGCACTCTTGCTGCAGTACACATAGGCCCTCATTGTGACTTTGTCGGTCTAAAACCTAGACCGCCAAAGTCCCACCAGCCACTAGACCACCAGGGATGGCAGTCATCCCACCGCCATATTATGACTGCTGGCAGCTCTCTGCCAGAATTTGGACTGAGAGCCGCCAGCAGCCATACTGGCAGTCGGCTGTGCAGTGGCGGCTGCTCCACTTGCACCGCCACGCCTACTGCAAGTTGGTAATAGGCATGGTGGTGTTGTGGTGAAGGGGCAGTGCTGGTGAAACAGACCCCAAGGATCCCGTTCCCTCCCAGACATCCACCATGTAAAGGTAAGTGCCTGTCCAATTCGGGAGGGGGGTGATGAGTGGCGTGTGTGTATGCGTGTGTGCATGGGGTTGTGCGTTTGTGTGATTGGAGGGGGTGGGGCTTGTGCACGCGTATGTGTGTGATTGTGAGTGAGTGAATGAATGCAGGGGTGGTGGTGGGGTGTGCAAGTGTATGTGTGTGTCTGTATGAGCTCGTGAATATGTGATTGCATGTGTGTGTGTGGTGCGTGCATGTTTGGATGGGGTGCGGGTGGGGGGTCCCTAGGGGCTGAGGGGGGACTGTAGCTGTGTGGAGAGGGTTGGGATGAGTTGCACACTGGTGACAGGATTGTAGATTCCTGTTGCCAGTAGCCTTTCCACCAAGAATTTCCTGGCAGTGTTGTTGCCGGGGAATCCCTGGCAGAAAGGAGGCTCCTAATACCGTCGGCGGTCAATGGTGGACCGCCGGGGTGAAGGTGGTTCACCTTCGCCCTGGCGATCCGACCGCCCTGGCGGCACAGGCAGTGAACAGGCTGCTTTGCTTTACAGCCTGTTCACCGCCGTGGTCATAACTGGCGGTCCAGCACCGCCACACCATCAGCGGTGTTACCACCACCGCCAGCGTCTCTGGACCGCCAGTGTTGTAATGAGGGCCATAATCTCTTTGGGCTTGCTTGAACACAACAGGTTAACTCAACTAGTTTTGTGGCCTGATCAGTTCAACGCCAGAGCTGCTTAGATAGAAGGAACTCAGGATGTCTACAGTCTGCTCTGCCAAGGGTATCTGGGAGATACAGCAACAGCACTCAGAAATATTTGACTGCCCCACTTCAACTAAACATTAACCTGACCAGTTTGTGCTTTGAAGGGACTGTGCACTTTGCTTGATCAGGTCATGGTTGGGTTAATCATGCCTTTATGTGACTGGCCTGGTATCCACCAGTGCTGCTTGGTAAGTTCTGGTCCCCTCGAGCTACTAGCTAATGTTTGCTGAACTCCAGAAGAAGCAACTGCTTTGAGAGATATCAGTCCAAACCCAGGAATATCAATGTTCCTTTTTCCTTGAAGGCCGGGACCAACCATAGGACATCAACCAACTTACTTTTGTGTCACCTTGGGAAGATCATAGTTGAATTTTCCAAGGAAGAGAGTAGCTGTCTTTTCCTGACTAGCAAGAGTGAGGCTGAGCTGTCTGGATTCTGTTAAATAGCTATAAATTATGATCCATCTTCCATAGGATAACATTGTCTAAAGAAATCAATATTATTATGAATTGTGCATCTTAACTGCTAATTACATTGTTTGAGGTGCTATCTTAACTCTATTCGGTGCCAGCACATGCACACTTTTGTATTCACTTTTTAAGCAACTGTACATTTCTTAAATGGAAATAAAGAGTAATTACCCATCAAATAGATGTATTTTAAATACTCACTGCTCCAAAAGCCAGACAAAAACTCTCACAACCTGCTTGTGAAATCAGTCATTTCACCAGATTCCTTTTTCACCTGTGTAGTACTCGCCTTCAAAAATATATTTGGTAACATTTCCCTCAGACCAACTGGATCTGACCCAGAACACAATGAACAATTCAAAACTATAACAAAGTGTGAAATCCACTTAATTAGATCTGGCTTAATTTACTTATTTTGCTCTTACTTACTTATGCTAAATTGTGGCAAAGACAAATACATAAAATTATGCTTAATTACACAAGATGCAAATCCGTCATTTCACCCTGTATTTTAGTGCAAAATGCGTCTGTGTGTCAACTAGGATGCAGTTAACTGTAAATAAAATGCTAAATCAAATCAGTCGCACACTTTCTGTTGTTCTGGTTCTTTCATAGTAAATATTTACCAGAAATTGTGCATAACAACACAAAGCAGCATTATGGTGTAATTGCAGGAATTTTGCATAATGTGAAATTCATGAAATGATGCTACTTTAGTTAAAATTTTGCTCAGGCCTAAAAACAATGCCTTAGCTTGAGTGACTTAAAGATCTGGGCAGATGATGCCTCCATTTTTAATGCACAAGTAGTGGTTGTTGACATGACTATCCTCAGAATCTCACAACTAATACACTGTAAACCAACGCCAGTGGGCACAATCCTGATCTTATTGTCTTTTTGATCCCAATTGTACCTATATCAACTTGTCAGCTCTCAGTGCTATGAGGCATTTGTGAGCTACACATAATACCATCAAACGGTGATATTTAAGACTCTCTGATGCTGCCTAAGGAAGATCTCTAATGCCAGTGTCCCAATCACATGGGCTAGAACTGAGGGACTTAGCTCAGTTGGGCATATAATTTTGATATTGTCTTCAGGTCAGTATGGGGGCTGCATGCCTGCGGAAAAGGCAATCATTCCTTATTGCTTTCCATTCTGATTACCTCCATTTGTTTAGTGCTCAATGTTCTCTCAGAAACTACTAAGTGCCATATAAAATTAATTGTACTTCCAGGCGGCTTATTAACCCTCTCCTGGTTGTCTAGACTATGGTGTTATATCAGGGACGGAGAGTTACAATGGTTGACTGATCTGTCTGTGCAGCTGGTGCATAGATGTTGTAGTACCCTTGAGGTGGCTATGACAAGTGAATATCACTATCACACATGGTCTTGGAGGCTCTGGCTTCATCTTGAGGTAGATCATGTTTAGATGGTGGAGCAAACCTCCACTTAACCTACTTCACTAGGCTGACCACCTGAGCATGTATAGCGCAGTTATATTCAAACAACTTTTAATGTAACTCTATTAGTCCATTTTATGGCTGGAGAGACTATGATAAGGAATTTGCTATGCTCATTATTTCCTCAATAAAATAAACAAGAACCTTGCTCTGACATATTGGCCATTGATACAAATTGACTTCTGAGGGACCTACCACACTCCGGCTTAGGATTGTGCAAGGTACTGTTAGACGCGTACAATATTACTTGTGACTGATCTAAGCTTCTTGAATATCCACACTTATATCCATGATGGTGGACTCCACTTTTATCATTCTGAACTAGTGAACGTTTCACTTTTAGTGCCTCTGAGTAGTACACGTTTGGAGCTCTGTGAATAACTCTTTTTGAATGAAATCACAAGGAAATTTCTAAATCATCCTACACTAAATTGGTCTCTTTTCTGCATTACGGTGTTAGATGCAAATTTCTCAAGCATTTCTTGCTGCAAGATCACATTTCTGGACCAGGTTAATTTAACTAATATCAGCAGACCACCTTCCGAAATTGGATCTCCACTAAATCTCTTTTGCCAGAATCGTTAACCACATTGCGTCTGCTTCATTGTGCCTGTGCTCATGCTAAATCTAAGAAGACCAAAAGCATGAAGCTTACTGTTTTCTAGAATCCTCTCTCCTTGCTTATCCGATTGTGAATTGCATTATTATTTGGTCTGTGCCTATCTGCCTAGTCGGCGTCTTAGAACTAATGCACTCTTGTTGCATCTCTACAAACCTTTCATAAGTTCTGTCATCATATTCATATATTTTTAATGGGGGGTGCTCCTGAACGTTGAGTCAGGATTTTGTGGGATACTAGTATCTTGGACTAAATATCAAAGGACCTAACTAAACATTTATGTACCTAGGTGATGTACATATCATCAAGGTACAATGATGAGAAGTTAAGAATACTAAATCTATACTTCCCTCTGTGCAGTTACCTTTCAATATGTTGTCCCTTCATAGGTTGTCAATGATATTGGTGTGTCATGACATTCATGTACTTTATATTCAAGAGGACAACCATCTTTGACTATCCTACATTGAACTTTGCATTGTTAAATTACACTCCTGTGAATTTCATTTGGTCAAACAGCTGTTCCGCTCAAGCCGTGTTAAGGTGGACCACACACTAGAATTCATATAGTGGGAAAAGATGAGAGGGTTCAAAGCAGTGCTTAATTTGAGCAGTTTTTTCTGGTGTTCCACACCAGCACTTAAATGTCAGCCCCGGCACTTATGAGAGCGCTGTTTAAATAATGTAAAGATGAGCATAACAACAATTATGTATTAATTCAGTATACATTAAAAACAACTAGTACCTGCTGCCCAAGTCATTTTTAGAGTTTGGGGGCCTCAAACAACCTGTGATGTGACAGTGTGATGGTTAGTATTTGTGTAACTATGCCATTGGCAGTGCTGGCAGTGGCAATGGGTGTAGTGAGAGGCAGTGGCCTCCTGACAAGGGACCTGGCATGTATTGTTTTACAAATTAAGCCCTGGTTCAAAGGCTGGACAAGGAAGCGTACCATCTAAGGTCTCCAATCTGCCAAGTTACATATAGGTGTGGCATTGTTTAAAAAGTAGGGATTTCAGTTAAATTTTTCCTTCAATATCTTAATACAACCATTTGATGTTTTATGAAAAACGTGCATTAACTGCTTGACTTGTGTTTTATTGCCTCTATGTTGATGATACAGTGGTTCTGAACTCAATAATTCAGTGGTTATGTGCCTGCTTATCCGAGAGGTGTTTTATCACAGCATAATCATATTCCCTCTGGCCAGCTCTTTCAATTCAATTGCATTGCTTACATAACACACAACACGCCTCCTTGATGAACAAAGGATAAATCACTCTTAATAGAATTCTATGCTCTGAAATGAATTTTGGATTCCTCCTAGTCTGCATTTGCATTGCATTAGATTACATTTTTGGGAATTACACTGCACTGAATGTAATTTTCTGATTTGCGTTTTGTCACTAGTGCACTCAGTCTTCAAGTAAGTGGTCCTCTCATTTCAAGTGTGTTGTTTACTGAATCATGTCCCCTGGATTAAAGTCTTTCTGACTTGTAATAGGGCTTTTGAACCCTTTATAAACTGCTTATCTACCTCATATTTGTGATTTGGAAAGGGGAGAATGAAAGGTTTGTGACAGCAGTTGTGCTCACAAACCATGTATCAGTTACCAAATACTCGGTTTGGAGCAGCGTAATTTTG
Organism: Pleurodeles waltl; assembly: GCF_031143425.1. Taxonomy (NCBI): domain Eukaryota; kingdom Metazoa; phylum Chordata; class Amphibia; order Caudata; family Salamandridae; genus Pleurodeles; species Pleurodeles waltl. The sequence continues at coordinate 1,147,336,269 of NC_090439.1, forward strand.
ACGTCACCTCTGCACATTACAGAAGTAATATGCAAATATAATCAACATAATATACGCAGTGTGCCTTTATCTTATGATTGTAAAGTTAAGAATCAAAACATAATATTGGAAATGCATTCACTGTAGCAACTAGAATTTTTACTTACACATGTGAGCTCTAATGTTTAGCTTTAACATGAAAATTGCAATTCTCATTCACATTTACACCTGTATTTCAAAATGCTGCCTTTATTGAATTACAATGCTTATGTAATTGTGAATTGATTGTTCACGTGTAGCATTTATTCTGATATTATACTTGCAATTATAATCATGTGTTTAAAAGTGCATATTAACCAATGCCTTCTAAGTTAGCATGAGCATGACTTCATTTTAACAGGTCAAATGTATTTTCCATGCTTTGCATATTTTCTTTTTGCAGGTGAATGTTCTTGATTTCTTAGCCAGAAAAAAGGAGCATTATGTATTAGAGACAGAAAGGCCTGAGAAAGAAGATCTTGGAATGGCCTGGACGATTTAATGAGCAGAGAACGCTCCCTATTCTTTCCCTATCTAGAGAGATGAGACTTAAGACTAACCTAGTCTTTAGTGTTCCATGGGATCACTCCATGTTGCAAGTCCTCTACATGAGAATGATAAATAATTGAGTTTCTGATGATACGTGCAGAAGCTACAGATGCCCCTGGAACTTTGCACTTTCAGTTAGTGTTAACACTGTTAGGGTTGCAGCAGATTCATTTTAGACTTGAAGAGGTACAGACCTCTCAGACCCATTTGCCCTTACATTGCATAGCTTCATGCTAACACTAGGTTCTTTATTTCTGAAGACTTCAGCTGGGGTCTTTGTGATGCTGATACCTACTTTGCTCTATCCCCAAATCCTTGAGACCCTATCCTGTTTAGCCTAGACCAGGCTAGATGTCTATGATTTTGATTTGGTTGAGGAGGAGAAACCCAAATTCCTTTGAGGAATGTCAATTCCTACTTAGTTTCTGTATGGCTGTGACTGTAATTCTTATATGCACTGTACTGAGGAGACTGTACTTTTTCGAGTGTTTCAACTTGCCATTTTTGATTCTGTATCTTTACAACCTGATTTTGATATGCTCATTTATTGCAATGATTATCAATTTGTATTAAATTTACTAAACTTCAATATTGATTCCTGGTCCTCTTTATAACCTGGCTTCATGACTGAAACATTGAAGTTGTTGGTAACTCCCTTGCCTCCCAGGACACTTAAAGGTTCATCATATCGAGATCACCAACTGCTTCCGTGTGCACCCCTTCAGGATTACAACTGATTCCTAAAGGAGAATATGTCCCAACGTCTGTTTCATCAGGGGAGGGAGGTTGTTGTGAGTTGGTTGGAGATGGGAATTAGAAAACAGTGCCTCTGAAGACCAGTGCCTCATCCCAGATGTCAACATACATTAATTTAAAGTATCAAATGCTTTCATGGGCCAAAGCTGCTTTTACAATAATGTCACACATTTGGAAATGCTGAGATGGAGGTCAAGTGTCCTTTACAGTCTTCCATCCCTGCATTTACAGGCAATCACAGTGGTCGCAAATGATGACCATACCAATTCACCAAGCAAGTCCAAGCTACCCCCTGTGACTGAACAATTTGGAAAGAGACCTGTTAGTGCAAAGGCTGTGTTACAACATGCATTCCCAGTGGCAAACCAGTCAGTGAGCAAATTCACATCCCTGGTTTGTGAATGAAATAAGTACATTGGGCATTTATTGTTATGAGGATTAGTAAATTGTGCTCTCTTGGTGTGTTGTTTTTCCAATCACTCTTCATATTATAGATCATTTGTGTTTACCCTTGCAATAGTGATTCTTTGAATGAAATAAAATGCCAAGGTAGAGGTTCTAGTGAAATCGTCAGGCTTTGACAAACTGGGTGTTGTATTATGAAGGTAGTGTGTAATCTGGGTTCTGGCTGTCTCCCGGCAACAGTGGGGATTCTGGAATGTGGTGTTTGGAAGGAAGGCGGTTGGAGTAGGAGACAGCCGGGCCAGGGTCCTTTACAATAAAGCTATACTTGTCTTGTAAAGGCAATTCTCACAGTGTGAAGTCGTCAATTTAACAGTGGCGACGAGGGTGAGTTCAACCTGCCGTGGTGCCAGTGATTCAGCGACCCTGGACCTGTGAAGGCAGCATCGGTGGTGGTTTGGCACGTGAAAGGAGTGGCGACGGTGCGAGGACGGAGACGGAGGAATGAAACCTGGAGCGTGATCAGCGGGATATGGAGACGGAGGAATGAAGCCTGGAGCACGATGAGCGGAATACTTTAAAGGAAAAGAAAAGGTAAATTTTTCTTTTCCGTATTTCATTGAAAAACGCATTTGCGCGAGGTCGGCACACGCGAGAGAGGCCGACGCGCGTGGTTGCCTAGCAACGCACGTGCAACAAGGAACAATCAGCCGACGCACGCATTTACTTAGCAACGCGTGTGTGGCAGCAAAATATAAAACAGCTGAGTATTCAAGCGCAATGTGAAGCGTTGCAAAGAATGAACTTGTGTTGGCAGTAAGGCCATTTGGAAAACATTTCACTGAGTTGGAACGTGAGTGAACCTTAATTGAACTACACAGGACATTAATAAACTATTAATAAACTATAAGGTTTATCAACATTGGAAACAAAATTGAACAGAACAAAGTACATCTATATATAAAAAAAATTTAAAAAGAGGATAATGGCAGTACAATCTATATTCCCACCACCAGCATTTTTAGAACTTCCGGGTGAACCCTGCATGACCTGGGAAGACTGGAAGGACGTTTTTTGTCACATATTTAGAGGCTTTTGGAGGGGAGATGTACGTAGAAAAAAGGAAGCTAGCAATTTTAAAACATTGTCTATGGGTAGAAGAAGGAAATTATCAAAAACTTTACCATTACAAAGTACACAAGGAGGAGACTCGGATCAAGAGGAGTATGTTTATGAAAGTGCCATGACGGCATTGGAAGAAAATTATGGAAAAAAGATAAACATAGTAGTAGAACGACACAGGTTTTTTTCATGCACTCAGAAACCAAATGAGACAATAGATCAGTATGTGAATAGTCTATGAGGGTTGGCCATTTCTTGTAAATTTAGGGATTTAAATGATGAGATCATTCGTTACCAGTTCATAAATAGACTGAAAGACACTAAAATACAGGAGAAGTTGTTAAGTTTAAAAAATCCCACCTTGGATAGAACAGTAGCAGTCGCATGACATATGGAAAGCACAACTCAATATGTCAAAGAACTCAATACGCAGAGCGACAATAAAGAACAGAATATTGTGGGGGAGGTGGGGTACCCTAAGAAAAACAGAGCGAATAAAAGTGACGAAAGCCATGCGAAAAGAAAAGAATGCTTTAGATGCGGAAGTAATAAACATTTAGCGGAAGCAAAAAATTGCCCGGCCATAAACACTAAGGTGGTCATTACAACCCTGGCGGATGGTGTTAAAGCGGCCGTAAGACCGCCAACAGGCCGGCGGAAAAATGTGCAATTACCACCGTGGCGGAAACCGCCAACAAAGACAGCCACTTTAGCACTCCGACCGCCACGGCGGCACAAACAAACAGCGCAGCAGTCACCACCAACAGACAGGCGGAAGACAATGTACCGCCCAGACTATTATGACAGGCCAATCTGCCACCTTTTCCAGGGCGGATTCACCGCAGATAAAAACATGGCAGAAACAGGAATTTAGAAGGAAAAACGCTCACCTCTACACACTCCACGATAAAGGAGGACACCATGGACCCGGAACTCCAAATCCTACCTGCGATAGTCTTCCTGCTCCTATACCAGGAGCACGAATGCCGCCGGCGAAGACCATGGTGAGTACTGCACCTAGGACACAGGGGAGGGGGAAGGCAAAAAACAGGGGGACACACACGCAACACCCCCACCCTCACCCACTACAACACACACTAATACATATCTATACATTATAGTTACACTCCCCAACCCGCCCGAAGAATTCCAAGACAAAAGTAAATGAGTGTAACCATTGTAATATATTAAAATGCAGTACGCAAAAATATACCTATGTCCACTATTAACAAAATATACACCAAGAATATGGGCCCAAAATGCATGGGCGAGGCCTACACTCGATACCAGATCAAAACAGAGAGAACACTGCAGGGGCATCAGATAGAAATACAAAAGGCACCTCAGGGGGAAGGGAAGGGGGGGCACCTCAGCCGGATGAGTGCACGACGCCCGATCCACGAGGGGGCTCAATGGCCACTGTTCAATCCTGGGGAGTGCAAAGCCACAGTCTCTCAAGTCTATACAGTGGGTGGTTTGCCCACTGTTCAATCCTGGGGAGTGCAAAGCCACAATCTCTCAAGTCTCTCCAGTGGGTGGTTTGCCCACTGCATTATCCCGGGGAGTGCAAAGCCACAGTCTCTCAAGTCTATACAGTGGGTGGTTTGCCCACTGCATTATCCTGGGGAGTGCAAAGCCACAGTCTCTCAAGTGGATAAAAGGTTCCACTGGTTCTGGAGGGGGACTGGTGCCCAGAGTGATTAAGCCTGTGAAGGACAGAGGTAGTGGATGGATGTCTCCACTGGTTCTGGAGGGGGACTGGTGCCCAGAGTGCTTCATCCTGTGAAGGACAGAGGTAGTGGATGCATGTCTCCACTGGTTCTGTAGGGGGACTGGTGCCCAGAGTGCTTCATCCTGTGAAGGACAGAGGTAGTGGATGCATGTCTCCACTGGTTCTGGAGGGGGACTGATGCCCAGAGAGCATCACTCACCCCGTGACGGACCCAGTTGCATCAGTGCCCCTGCTGTTCATGGGCTAGCGGTGCTTGTGTTGGCTGTGCCCTGTTCAGCGGTGCTTGATTTGGCGGTGCCCTGTTCAGCGGTCCTTGATTTGGCGGTGCCCTGTTCAGCGGTGCTTGAGTGTTGGCGGTGCTCTGTTCAGCAGTGCTTGAGTTGGCGGTGCCCTGTTCAGCTGTGCTTGATTTGGCGGTGCCCTGTTCAGCGGTGCTTGAGTTGGCGGTGCCCTGTTCAGCGGTGATTGAGTTGGCGGTGCCCTGTTCAGCGGTGCTTGATTTGGCGGTGCCCTGTTCAGCGGTGCTTGAGTTGGCGGTCATTCATGGCCCAGCGGTGCTTGAGTTGGCGGTCCTTCATGGCCCAGCTGGGCTGGGGCTGGCGGTCCTTCATGGGGCAGCTGGGCTGGGGCTGGCAGGGCCCTCCTGGGCAGCTGGGCTTTGGCTGGCGGGCCCCCCTGGGCAGCTGGGATGGGGCTGGCGGGGCCCTCCAGGGCAGCTGGGATGGGGCTGGCGGGGACCTCCTGTGCAGCTGGGATGGGGCTGGCTGGGATGGGCTGGTGGGGCCCTCCTGGGCAGCTGGGATGGGGCTGTCGGTGGCCTCCTGGGCAGCGGGCATGGGGCTGTCAGTGGCCTCCTGGGCAGTGGGCATGGGACTGGCGGGGCCCTCCTGGGCAGTGGGGATGATGGCGGTCTTCTCCACCGTGCTGCTCTTCCCAGACTTGCCGGGTTTCTTGTGTCACAGCTGACTCCACACTCCCACTGGGACCCCTGGGAGCGGCTTGGGTGGCTGGACACTGGCCAACTTCTGATGCTTCACGGGGGGGACTGGCTGTGCTGTGGCTCCGTGCCACACTGGCTGTCCTGGTGGCCGGTGCACTCCACATACCTGTGACTACAGGCACCACTGGTCCCGGAGATGTTGTGGCTGAGGTGCTAGTTCGGGACCTATGAGATGGACGGGTGGGAGGTGTGGGAAAAAGGTCAAGGCTGGACAGGTAAAGTTTTTTGGACACACTGGGACAGGTAGCTGGAGGGGGTTTGGGAGTGGAGGAAGAGGTGGTGGTAGTAGGAGGTGTACGTTTGGTGACTTTGGGTGCAGGTGCATGCGCTGGAGGCTGTCGTGAGGTGGATGGCTGTTGGGTGGGTGTGTGCCTGCATTTGTGTATCTTAGGAGGGGGCATCACAGACACACTGGGAGAGGACACAGGGGATGTGTGAATGGTAGTAGGGGTGGTGACTGCACGTGAGCGGGGTGTGCTGGTGGGTGTGCTGGTGAGGGACGTAGTGGCTGTAGAGGTAATGCATGCAGGTGTGTGTGTAGACGAGACTGGGAGGGAGGGGGAGACGACGAGGAGGGGGACACAGTGGAGGCAGTGGATGTTGGTGTGTCTGCATGTGTGTGATGCTTGCGTGAGTGCCTGTGGGATGTGTGTTACTTATGTTTGCCTCAGCTTCCCTTGTGTGGTGAGGTGTGTGCAGGCTGTTCTGAAAGGCTCGGTGAAGGGCCGCCTCACCAGAATGAATGCCCTCCAGGAATGCATTAGTTTGTTGCAACTGCCTTTCTACACCCTGGATGGCATTCAAAATGGTAGACTGCCCAACAGTGAGGGACCCGAGGAGGTCAATGGCCACCTCACTGAGGGCAGCAGGGGTGACTGGTGCAGGGACTGAGGTGCCTGGGGCGAAGGTGATGCCCACCCTCCTGGGTGAGCGGGCACGGGGCGAAGGCTGATGGGCTGCTGGGAGGGCGGTGCTGGTAGGGGAGGTGGCGGTTGTACCTGTAGATGCGGGGGCACAGATGTTGCCGCCACCACAAGGGAGCTCCCATCAGAGGACGAGTCAGTGTTCCTGGTGTCAGCTCCTGTCCCCGCCGTGGAGCTCCCCTCGCCCTCCGTCCCACTGGTGAATTCTAACTCCGTAGTGTGGCCCTCCATGGCCATGTGGGATGCAGCTCCCTCATGCTCCGGTGCCACTGCTCCTCCGCCTGATGATGCTCATGCACACAATAACAGGGAAACCACAAAAAGGAGGGGGGACAGAATAAAGACATGTTGAGTGCATGGATTACCGCTACCGTTGGTGGACAAGACAGACACAGAAGCCCCCTGCACTACGCCGCGCTCTTGGGCTCTACAGTACAATTCCTGGGAAATGGCCTACAAGGCTATGGACGACATCTGCACACATAGATGACACAGGGGGATGAATAGCTGTACTTGGCACTCTACAGAGGTGGGGTGGGGGGGCACAGGGCCATGCCTTACGGAGGGGCCTAGCCTATGGAACTCGCCCTGGCCTAGGGAAACCCACAGCCCTCCTCCCCCACCCAGACAACTCCACTGCGCGCAAAGTCAGCTGAATGAGAGTGTACGTTGGGAGGCCATCCCCAGCTGAGCCTCCACCATCTTCTTGCTCCAGCAGTGAATGTCCTCCCATCTTTTCCGGCAGTGGGTGCTCCGTCTGTGGTAGACCCCCATGGTCCAGACGTCCTTGGCGATGGCACGCCAAATATCTTACTTCTGGTGGGCGCTGACCTACATGAAATGTACAGGGGAAGAAGAGAAGTCATTACCAACTGCACCGTCAACGTGAGTGGCCCTCATTCCTACCCTTGCCATGTGGCACATGCACCCACCATCTTTCATGCACGCAGAACTCTGCCCCCTTCCTTCTTACATCCAGCCCTCTCCACAGAGGCATAGCCCATACAACATGCTCCATGTGTACTTACCTGTTTGTCTGGAGGACCGTAGAGTAGCGTGTACTGGGGGAGGGGCCCCATCCACGAGCTTCTCCAACACCTCCGATGTGAGGGCAGGGGCCCTTTCCCCAGATGCACAAACCATTGTCTCTTCCAGACCGAGGTCAGAGCAGCACTTGTGGTGTAGGTCCTCTCCTGTCGAAGATCAGGTATCGAGTGATTGAACAGATAGAAAATGGTGCTCACGTCCGCGGCGGTGCGTACCATCACCACAGGCGTACATCATCATTGGCTCCTGGGACCCATAGGGTCCAATGTTATTCAATGCAGCATTGCTCTGTGGTCTCCGACCGTCTACCCCGACGGTGTACAACGCCAGCGCAGTTACCTCAGATCCCATTGTCCCACTTAAGAGGTCAGGCAGCCGCCATTTCAGGGGCCCACATGGCCTCATTTCCAACTGCGTCACACATACCTAGGCCTAGTCTCAACACACATACAGTCCACCTTTTGTGTATGATTGGTGTTCTGGGTAAACTGTGGGTACGTACCTCTGAGTTGTTTGACTCTGTGGTCGCTGTTGTCCTTCATAGGCACCGTCCGCTGGGACATGTGAGGAGATGGCGGAATCCTCTGGTGTACCGACCGCTGGTGGACCTGTCGACAATGGAGGAAAGACAGTTGATATTCACCTACAGGTTTGACCGTGCCAAAATCCAGGAACTGTGTACCCAGTTGGAGCCAGACCTGATGTCAGCAATCCGCCATCCCACAGGAATCCCCCCTCAAGTGCAGGTGCTATCAGTGCTCCATTTCCTTGCAAGTGGGTCTTTTCAAACAACTGTGGCCATGGCATCAGGGATGTCCCAGCCTATGTTTTCCAACGTATTGTCCAGAGTGTTGTCTACCCTGCTGAAACACATGCGGAGCTACATCGTTTTCCCTAAGGTGGAGGATTTGCCTACAGTGAAAGGTGACTTCTATGCCCTTGGACATATCCCCAACATCATAGGTGCCATTGATGGGACACATGTGGCTTTGGTCCCCCCCACAGGAGTGAACAGGTGTACAGAAACCGGAAGAGATATCATTCCATGAATGTACAGATGGTATGTTTGGCAGACCAGTACATCTCCCATGTGAATGACATGTTCCCTGGCTCAGTGCATGACGCCTACATCCTGTGGAATAGCAGCATCCCTTATGTGATGGGTCAACTACATAGGCACTGTGTGTGGCTATTAGGTGAGCCCCTGGAAGCAAGACAGTGGGAATGGTTGTCTGGGGTTATCCCTACAGGTTAGTGTGTGTCTTACAGTTGTCCCTCGCCATTTGCAGGTGACTCTGAGTACCCCAACCTGTCATGGCTACTGACCCCAGTGAGGAATCCCAGGACAAGGGCAGAGGAACGCTACAATGAGGCCCATGGTCGAACCAGGAGGGTGATCGAGCGGACCTTCGGCCTCCTGAAGGCCAGGCTCAGGTGCCTGCATATGATAGGTGGATCCCTATTCTACTCACCAAAGAAGGTGTGCCAGATCATCGTGGCCTGCTGTATGCTTCACAACTTGGCTTTGCAATGACAGGTGCCTTTTCTGCAGGAGGATGGTCCAGATGGCAGTGTTGTGGCAGCTGTGGAGCCTGTGGACAGTGATGAGGATGAAGCAGAGAAAGAAGACATGCAGAATAGGGACTCAGTGATCCAGCAATATTTCCAGTGAAACACAGGTGGGAATACATTCCTGCCTACTACATGTACTTTTACATTACTACCTCTCTACTGTCTGTCGTTTTCACCCAGTGTATGGTCACTGAGTTGTCACTTTCCCTTACGGTTTCACAGATGTGGGTCCCAACGTGTGTCATCTGCTTAGATTCCTCATGGACTAGAGCTGTGTGACATAGGTATGTTGACATTACTATTTCAAGAACATTTTGTCAGTGTAATTGCAAATACACTATTTTGAAATCACAGACAGACTCCAGATAAGTTTGTGCTTTAGGTGTGTTTCTTTAAATGCAAAATATTGGAGGGGGGGGGTTAAATGGTGAGGGGTGATGGCGGAGGAGTGTCCATGGCAGAGTCCAGTCTATTTGTCTCACAGGTGCATTGCCCATATGGGCATAGGAAGTGGAGCTGGGGCAGTTTAATTATGGACAGGGTGACTAAGTGGGACAGTGGGATGACAATCAGGGTGGTCTCATTTCTTGGCGGGGGTCTTGGCATCGTGCTCTGTCTTGTTCCTGGATCTCAGGGAACGTTTGCGGGGTGGTTCTCTGTCTGCAGGGGGTGGGGTGCTAGTGTGGTGGTCCTGTGGTGGGGCATCCTGTCCACTAGCGCCGACGGAGGTGGTGGGCAGTTCATTGTCCATGCTAGTGTCAGGGGCCCCTTGTAGTGCCACAGTGTCCCTCCTGGTGTTGAGTAGTTCCTTCAGCACCCCTACGATGGTACCCAGGGTGGAGCTGATGGTTCTGAGTTCCTCCCTGAAGCCCATATACTGTTCCTCCTGCAGGAGCTGGGTCTCCTGAAACTAGGCCCGTACCGTTGCCATCGTCTCCTGGGTGTGGTGATATGCTCCCATGAGGGAGGAGAGGGCCTTGTGGAGAGTGGGTTCCCTTGGCCTGTCCGCCCCCTGTCGCACAGCAGCCCTCCCAGTTCCCCTGTGTTCCTGGGCCTCCGTCCCCTGGACCGTGTGCCCACTACCACTGCCCCCAGGTCCCTGTTGTTGTTGGTGTGGTGGGTTATCCTGGGTTCCCTGTAGTGGTGGACACACAGCTGATTGACGTGTCCTGGGGACAGAGGTATGGGCCTGCTGGGTGGGTGCTGTGCTGGTGTTTCCAGAGGGGTGAAGGTCTGTGGCAGTCTGTGCCTGTGTGAGGGGAACCGACTGTCCCGAGGCCCACGATGGTCCAGGCTGGTCATCTAGATCCAGTTGGACAGAGGTGCTGTCATCACTGTGGGCTTCTTCTGTGGCTGGAGTGGACCCTCCTGTCTGGTGACGTTGGGTAGTGGTCCTGCAGGGGTGGAAAGGTATGATTATTGCATCTGTGTGTGTCATGGTGTGCAATGGGTGGGTGACCGTGTACCCCAGTGCTGGCATTCCTGTGTGGGAGCTTGTGTGAGGATGGTTTAGGGGGTATATGGGTATGTGCAGTGGGCATGCTTTAGTGATGGGTGTCCATGCTTTGTTGTTGCATGCCGGGCTTGGTGTTGGGATGTGTGGTTTGTGATATTGGTACATTTGTGAGGAGTTGGAGTGATAGGGGTAAGGGCGAGGGTGGGGGTATGTGATAGCATGCAGGTAGGGTGGGGGATGTAATAGTTAAGCTTTGACATACCAGATTCCATTCCTCCACCAACTCCTGCGAGGCCCTCAGGATGCAGAATCGCCAAGACCTGCTCCTCCCATGTTGTTAGTTGTGGGTGAGGAGGTGGGGATCCTCCGCCAGTCCGCTGAACTGCCTGGTGGTGTCTTGAGACCACGGAACGCACCTTCCCCCGTAGGTCGTTCCACCTTTTCCTGATGTCCTCCCGATTTCTTGGGTGTTGTCCCACTGCGTTGACACTGTCCACTATTTTTCGCCATAGCTCCATCTTCCTTGCAATTGAGGTGTGCTGCACCTGTGATCCAAATAGCTGTGGCTCTACCCAGAGGATTTCCTCCACCATGACCCTGAGCTCCTCCTCCGAGAACCTGGGGTGTCATTGTCATGCCATGGGGTGGTGTAGGTGATATGTGGGGTGGTGTGTGTGGTGATATGTAGTGGTGTGTTGTGTGAGGTGCGTGGAAGTTGTGTGGGTGATTGTGTTATGTGCCTGTGGATGCTGTTGTACTTGGTGGTGGTGTCTCTCTCTGTGCTTCATTCTCAATTTTTGGTCATAGGGGTTTGTGGGTGATGTGGGTGTGTGTTTTATATTGTATTGGGTGTGTGGGAGTGGTGTGTGTATGTGTATCAGGTGTGTGTATTTTGAATTGTCCAATGTGGCTGTGTTTTGTAAGAGTGTTTGTATTTTGAGCGCAGCGGTGTGTACCGCCAATGGAATACCATGGTTGAAAGACCGCCACGTGGATTCGTGTGTCGTGATAGTGTGGGCGTATTTCTGTTGGCGTGATGGTGGAGGTTTTGTTTTCGCCAGTTTATCACTGACCTTTGGTGTGGCGGACTTGTGTGGGTGTCTGAATTTTGGCGGCTTCCAAGATGTGGGTCATGATAGCTGTGGCGGAATTCCGCAGCCGAAGCGGTGTGTTGGCGGTCTTCTGCACGGCGGTAAGCGGCTTTTACCGCCAATGTTGTAATGACCGCCTAAGTGTTTAAAAAGCAGGAAAATTTGGCATTTTGCAAGAGTGTGCAGGATGGTTGGTGAACACAAATTCAAAAAAACGGTGAACACAGTAAAAAGAATTGGAACGACGGATTGTAGTACTAGTGAGGAAGAATTGGAAGTTTTGGCTGTGGAAGAGGGAGCCACTCAGCTTGGACACAGGGCCAAGGAATACAATCCACCGGAGTGTGTTATTGAAGTGAACGGGAAACAGACACACATGTGGGCGGACTCATGTTCACCATTTACCCTAATTGATGAATAACTATGGGGAACTTTGAGAAAGAGCAAACTTAAACCCACTGAGGTGTCACCGGAAGGGTATGGTGGAGGTAAATTACCTGTTTTAGGCTATTTTGAAGCAGATCTAGGATTTAAAGACCAGAAAACACGAGCGAATGTATATGTAGTAAGTCATGGAAGATCATTGCTCGGATGGAGGGATCAACGTGCATTGAATATTGTTAGAAATGGGTTTTTTAGTTGGCAGTCAGGTTGCCCTCTGTCCAAGCATGAACCCTCACTCTAGTCAGGGTAGGTCACACACAATCCAAATTATCCTGTGCCCACCCTCTGGTAGCTTGGCACGAGCAGTCAGGCTTAACTTAGAAGGCAATGTGTAAAGTATTTGTGCAATAACACCATATAGTACCATAAAAATACACCACACAGTGTTTAGAAAAATATAGAATATTTATCTGGATATTTGTAGATCAACACAATAAAAGATGCAATAATAATTTGTAGGAATATCACTGAAAAGTGATATAAAGGCCCTCATTCTGACCCTGGCGGTCTTTTCGCAAGACCGCCGAGTTACCGCCGCGGTGAAGGCCGCCGACCGCGGCGGTATGCCGCTGTGCGCATTCTGACCGCTGGGAGCGTTCCGCCGGAAAACCGCCAGCAGCCACACTGGCGGTCGGCGGGAAAGTGGAGACTGGTCAACCTCCACCGCCACGCCAGCAGAACACCGCCCACAGAATTACGACCCACATTTCTGTGTGGCGGTCTTCTGATGGCGGTCTTCTGTTGGCGGTCACCTCCCCATGGCTCCCGTCGCCTCCCGGAGGACCAACGCACAAGGTAAGTTGATCGTCCGTGAGGGGAGGGGGTGGGGGGGTGTTGTGTGATGTGGGCGTGCATGGGGGTGTGCGTGTGAGTGTGTAGAGGGGGTGTGTGAGTGCGTGTATGCGGGCGGGGGGTGCTGCTGTGTCTATGGGTAATGTGTGCTGTTCGGCAGGTGCGCATGTCTGCATGTATGTGTGCGGGTATGTGTCCCCGTTGTGTATGTGTGTGTGTAGGGGGTGTGTATATGTGCATGTTGGGGGTGTGTGCATGTCGGGGTGCATGTATGTGCATGTCGGGCTGGGGGTGGGGAGGGGGTTCGTACCACCTCTGGGGGGTGGCAGGGGGGTGGAGGGTGTGGGGGGAGGACTCGGGTGGGTAGTGGGGGGTGGGGGAGACCCCTATCAGTGCCAGGGAAGGAATTCCCTGGCCCCGATAGTGCTTACCGCCATGGTTCGCACGGCGGTTCCCGCCCGCAAGAAACCGCGTCGGTAGGCAGGGTCATAATACCCTTGGCGGTCTTGGGACGACCGCCGGGCCGGAGTGCGCAAACTCCAGCCCGGCGGTCATGACCGCCGTGGCGGTCGGAGTGGAGAAGTGGCGGTCGGTCGCGGCGGGGACCGCCGCGGTCAGAATGCCATTTTTAATACCGCCGGTCTGTTCGCGGTCCGACCGCCGTCTCTCCGCCGACCGCCAGGGTCAGAATGAGGGCCAAAGTGTCTTAAGTCTTTAAAAAGCAAACAAAGTCTCTTTCAAGTACAAAGTACCTGGTTTGGAGTGGAAAATCTCCGCAGAGGGCCGCAGAGGAGGAAATGCGTGGAAAAATAGTGTGTGCGTCGGTTTCGCCCCTTCACACACAGACTTGCGTAGTTATTTTTCACGTGGGGAGACGTGCGTCGTTCTGCGGGAAGAAAAATAGTGTGTGCGTCGGTTTTGCCCCTTCACACACGGACTTGCGTCATTATTTTTCACTCAGGGAAGACGTGCGCTGTTTTCCGGCACGCGGCCCATCTCCTTCTATGGTTTGCGGGATTACCAGATGTCCCAGGGTCTGTGCGTGGATTCTTCGGCTTGTTTTCCGGCTGCACGTCGTTCCAGGAGGCTGTGCGTGGGATTTTCTTTCTCACGGCAGGCGTCACGTCGATTTCCCCTCTGGAAGTCGGGCGGCGATGTCCATGCGAGGCCCTGCATTTTCTCGCCGCGGAGCAAGCTGTGCGTCAAAATTTTCGGCGCACAAAGAGTCCAAATGAAAAAGAGAAGTCTTTTTGGTCCTGAGACTTCAGGGAACAGGAGGCAACCTCTATCCAAGTCCTTGGAGAGCACTTTTACAGCCAGACAAAAGATCAGCAAGGCAGCAGGCCAACAGCAAGGCAGCAGTCCTTTGTAGAAAGCAGACAGGTGAGTCCTTTGAGCATCCAGGCAGTTCTTCTTGGCAGGATGTAGTTTCTGGTTCAGGTTTCTTCTCCAGCAAGTGTCTGAGGTGGTAGGGCAGAGGCCCTGTTTTATACCCAAATGTGCCTTTGAAGTGGGGGAGACTTCAAAGAGTGGCTTAGAAGTGCACCAGGTCCCCTTTCAGTTCAATCCTGTCTGCCAGGGTCCCAGTAGGGGATGTGGCAGTCCTTTGTGTCAGAGCAGGCCCTCCACCCTCCCAGCCCAGGAAGACCCATTCAAAATGCAGATGTATGCAAGTGAGGCTGACTACCCTGTGTTTGGGGTGTGTCTGAGTGAATGCACAAGGAGCTGTCAACTAAACCTAGCCAGACGTGGATTGTAAGGCACAGAAAGATTTAAGTGCAGAGAAATGCTCACTTTCTAAAAGTGGCATTTCTAAAATAGTAATATTAAATCCAACTTCACCAGTCAGCGGGATTTTGTATTACCATTCTGGCCATACTAAATGTGACCTTCCTACTCCCTTCAGATCAGCAGCTGCCACTTCAACAATCTGTGAAGGCAGCCCCAATGTTAGCCTATGAAGGGAGCAGGCCTCACAGTAGTGTAAAAACAAATTTAGGAGTTTTACACTACCAGGACATGTAACTACACAGGTACATGTCCTGCCTTTTACACACACAGCACCCTGCTCTAGGGGTTACCTAGGGCACACATTAGAGGTGACTTATGTGTAGAAAAAGGGGAGCTTGAGGATTGGCAAGTACTTTTAAATGCCAATTCGAAGTGGCAGTGAAACTGCACACACAGGCCTTGCAATGGCAGGCCTGGGACAAGGTAAAGGGGCTACTTGAGTGGGTGGCACAACCAGTGCTGCAGGCCCACTAGTAGCATTTAATCTATAGGCCCTAGGCACATACAGTGCACATTACTAGGGACATATAAGTATATTAAATAGTCCAATTGGGTATGATCTAGAGTTACCATGTATAAGGGAGAGAGCATGTGCACTTTAGCACTGGTTAGCAGTGGTAAAATGCGCAGAGTCTAAGAGTCGGCAAAAACAGAGTCCAAAAAGTGGAGGGAGGCAGGCAAAAAGTTAGGGGTGACCACACTAAGGCATGTCAGGTCTAACAAATATGGTGTTGGATCCGAATCATCCTGAGCAAGTATTGTTAACGAAAGAAAGTGTAGAGAGAAAATGGGTGATGAAGTTTCCCGAGGTGTTTAAGGACAAGCTGGGTTGTCTCAAAGGTTTTGAACACCAGATAATTTTGAAAAGGGATGCAGTACCAAAGTTACATAAGGCACGGGTGGTACCATTATCACTAAGGAGTAAATTAAAGGAAGAACTTCAGAGGTTGTGTGATGAAGGTATAATCAAACCTATAGAAGCGTCCGAATGGCTGAGTCTAATAGTGATAGTAAGGAAACCGGATGGTAGGATCCGCATGTGCATGGACTTGAGGGATCTGAATGACAATATTTTAGTTGATCAGTTTCCATTGCCAAGAATACATGAGATGTTGGCCAGTGTGAGAGGAGGGAAGTATTTCACGACGCTAGATTTATCGGGTGCGTATCACCAGGTGTGTCTGACGGAAGAATCACGGCATTTGACGTCTTTCATCACAACAGAGGGAGCATTTCAATTTATGAGGATGCCTTTCGGCTTGGCATCTGCCTTGGCAGTATTCCAAAGGGTTATGCAAGGAATACTAAATAAAGTGCGGAACACGTTGGTATTTCAGGATGATGTGCTGGTATGGGGAGAGAGTGAGCAAGCACATGATGAAATACTGGCAGAGGTATTAAAGAATTTGCAGGAAGCCGGTCTTACTATTAGCAGAAATAAGTGCAGGTTCGGCGTGGAGGAAGTGGAGTATCTTGGACATACGTTGAATCATCACGGTGTAAAGCCTAAGCAGAAATTAATAGATGCTATAGTAAAAGCTCCTGCGCCACAAAACAAACAGCAGTTGAGATCATTCTTGGGCTTAGCTGAGTATTACACAAAGTTTGTAGAACATTTTTCAGAAAAAGTACTCGTGTTGAGGATCTTGATGAAGAAGGGATGCCATTTTAAATAGTCCAAGGAGTGTCAGGAGGCATTTGATGTGATTAAGGAAGCTATTGCTAAAGCCATCACACTTAAACCATATGATCCAGCTGATGAGACGATAATTGTAGCAGATGCTAGCAATTACGGATTGGGAGTGGCATTGTTGCAAAAACATGATGGAAGAGAAAGAGTGGTGGCATTTGCGCCGCGAACGCTGAAGGGAGCGGAGCCAACATATTCGACAGTAGAAAAGGAGGCATTGGCATGCTGGTGGAGTGTACACCATTTTTGTACATATGTGTGGGGCAAGGAATTTGAATTGAGGACAGATCACAAGCCTTTGATAGACATGTTCACTACTAAGGGGGCCAGCAAAGCAACTCCAAGAGTAGCAAAGTGGATGTATAGACTGCAGGAATATACATTTAAAATGAAATATGTACCAGGTATAAAGAACATTAACGCAGATTGCATGTCAAGACTACCTGTGGATGATGATGAAGAACTTGTTGAGGATGAATGGGTGGTGGCAGACATCTCAGAAACCTGGACAGCCATAGATCAGGAGGAATGGGTAACTGCTGTTTGGGAGGATGTGTTGCTAAGTAAGATTATAAAGATATTACCGATAATGGGAAAAATGGAGAAAAAACATATGGATGCTGATATTAGTGAGTTTAAGCAGGTATGGGAAGAGTTGTCCGTTATGGATGGAGTGCTGAGAAGAGGAGACAGATTGATGGTACCAGAAAGATTGAGAGAGAGAGTGTTAAAGTTGATGCATGAAGGGCATGGGGGCATGTCTGCAATGAAAATAAAGGTTCGTGCGGATTTCTGGTGGCCAGGTATGGACAAATATGTTGAAAGATATGTGAGGAATTGCATTGCGTGCACGTGTAGTGACAAGTCACATGTGTTATCAGAAATGACGATTAGTTCACAAGAAATACCGGAGAGAGCATGGGAAAGGGTTGCTATTGACATATGTGGGCCATTTGTGTATTTGGGATGTCAGGAGAGGTTTGCCATAGTCATGATGGACTAATATTCAAAGTGGCCTGAGGTGGCATTTGTGAGGGAGGTGAAGACTAGTAATGTTATTACATTTTGGGAGGAAATATTTAGAAGGGAAGGATGTCCGGGAGGAATGGTCAGTGACAATGGACCACAATTCACTTCGAGTGAATTTCTGAGTTTCCTCAAGAAATGGGGAATTAAACATAGAATGATTCCAGTTTACCATCCTAGAGGAAATGGCATGATCAAGAGATTTAATCGAGTGTTGGGAGAGAATATACAACAACGTCTCTTGGAGGTCTCAAAATAGGGACATGTTGTGGAATTACAGGACAACACCACATAGTGTGACAGGCGAGTCTCCATTTTAACTATTGAAGGGTAGGAGGCCATGCACTATAGCTGTGCCGGCATGGATGGGAAGACATAAAGAAAAAGTGGTTAATCATGAGCCGGTCAGAGAAAGGGTAAAGACGTATCAGCAGTAATATATAGCAAGACACAACAGTAAGATTATAAGGAAACCAAAGGTGTATGAGAAGGGCGAATGGGTGAGAGTGATGGTTGGTAATGTGGCAAGAAAAGGGGAATCCAAGTTGTCGGAGCCGAAGAGTTTGTTAGGCGTAATAGGAAATTGTGTCAGGTTGTCAGATGGTAACTGGTGGAATGCAAGGAGGATAGTGAGGTGTTCGGAGGTGGAAATAAATGAGTGGCTAAAGAAAAAAAAAGTGCGAATGAATGGGATAAATTCAAGGGAATGGAAAGGAATGGGGTGCGGTCAGGTGACAAGGAGGATGAAATACGTTCAGAGAGGGAGAAAAATGTGTACAGAAGATCCAGTGCTAGAGTGAAGGAGCCGTCGAGGTTACTTAAAGATTTTGTGTGCAGTTAGTATGTGTATATAATCTGAATAATATGTACAAAGAAAATATTTTAGCATTAGGTTTTGGTTTTGTTAGTAAGAGTTGACATATTTATTTATTATAGGATTGGGGATGTGTTGTATTATGAAGGTAGTGTATAATCTGGGTTCTGGCTGTCTCCCGGCAACAGTGGGGATTCTGGAATGTGGGGATTGGACGGAAGGTGGTTGGAGTAGGAGACAACCGGGCCAGGGTTGTTTACAATAAAGCTACACTTGTCTTGTAAAGGCAATTATCACAGTGTGAAGTCTTCAATTTAACACTGGGTTCTCTATGAGAGACTGCAGAGCCTGTTTCATCTTTTAACATGTAAGCACTTAGATCTATTTGCAACAGATGGAAAATGCCCATAATACAGTATAATGCAATGATGGGATACCAATGTAGAGTGTGCGCCTTAAAAGAAACAAAAAGAAACTAAAACTAGCTTTGGCAAAGCCAGTAGGATTGGCATTTGCACGATTGTGCCACAAATACAACAAGCACTGACACTGTAAATATGTCTGGCATTTCCCATAGCTGCTTTAAGTCACATTGTTACTGATGCTCCTTTTTAGTCCGATGCAAAGGCCTAAAAAAATCTTTCACAAAGCTGCAATATCTTAGGAGGTTACTAGGTTTCCCTCTTGAGTCAGATTCAACTACTTGATTCAACTACTTCTCATAGTGGCAGTACTTTAAGTCATTAGTCCCTCTTGAGTAAGATGCAACTGCTTTAAATGTGATTCACAAAGTTTCGGGGGGGTTTCAACATATACATATGCATGTGAATTTTTGCCACTCCTATGATTTTTGCTTGTTTTCTGTGGGATAAATAAATATGCCAATGATGGTTTATGATGAAGAGTCAAAATTGTAACTTTCAATAAAGGTCATGATTACTAGGGAGTGCTTCTGATTGCACACTTGTGTATATATATATATATATATATATATATATATATATATATATATATACATATATATATATATATATACATACTGGCTAATTGGCTAATTCAAGTGCCTTGGTCTTACACTTAGCAAACTGTTTCTTTAACTGGCACTACACATGTGTGCCAGTAAATTGCATTTACTTATAATATAGCCAGCTCATGGCTGAGTTATGCTCATCCACGCATGAAGCATTTCACAAACCTGCAGTACTTTAAGTGGTTACCTGGTGTCCCCCTGGAGTCAGAGGCAACAATTTTTCTATTTCAATTATTTGTGTTTATTTTCTATAGGATAAATAATTATATCAAAGCTGGTTTATCATAATGAGTCTTTCAAAAACATTCTTGACCGTATTATACTCTAAATAGAAATGCCTTCAGATTTCTAAACTGAGAGATGACAAGAGAGATAAAGCTGTTTTTAGACTTGACATTAAAAAAACAAGAATAAAAATAAAAGCATGACACCGCTTAAACATGATAGCCAAATGTTTGAATAACAATTGTAATTTAGAATACAAAATAAGAATTGCATGTAACTTAAATAGAAAACTACAGATGTTTCAGAGCAGACAGGTGTTCTTAGAATAGATACAGAACTCATTTTTAGTTTTAGTTCACAACACATGAAAATATGATTCTGATTAAACCAAAGAAAAAGCACCATTGGCATTGAACTACTAAAGACGTAGCTTAAATGCACAAAGAAGGCAAACAATAAAAAAGAAAAAAGAATGCAATGAAAAAAGCATTGACAAAATAAAGTTTTGGACATCAGCTATGGTACTGAATTGCACTTGTTTTTAGACAGATTTGCAACACATGTGATCTTGTCAAATTTCGTCACTCACCAATCACTGAAGTGAGTTAACCCACTAACCCTTCATGTGTGCTTTGGTAGGCAGAAACAAAATGTGAATGACAGCTGAATAGACCAACTGATGAAGAAGGCTGACCCCAAGCCACTCTTTGTATATATGTATTTTTTATTTAAGCATTTGGTTATTATATGAGGCTGGCAAGTAACTAATGATGTGCCTAGGCCAGTCCTAAAAAAGACACAGGGTAGTTCACTGGTCTTTTAGACTTTTTGAAATGGACGCAGATTGTGGAATTCAGTGCAAGGCAAACATCTAGAAACCATACAGGCAACAACATGCTTCTTACCTGACATAGACTCCATAAATTCCTGGCTCAGTGATGCACTCCTTTATCTTTAAGTCACCTCCAGCCTTCAGCAGGTAGTTCCTTATAGGATATGGTTTAAGTTTGTCCATTAATGTGCAGGACCTCCACTCAGCAGGTTCCTTATTGTTTTCCAAAACTTGCTTGATTCCATCCCCATATATATTGTTTCCTTGAACAAAGCAAAAACAATAAAATAAGACCCTAATATTGTATGCAGTAACATTTTAAAAGTCAACTTTCTTAAATTATCACTCACTGTTCATTACTGATGTATTTTATCTTAATCTGATGTATTTTATCTTAAACTGTGGCTTTACACCCAGGAGAAGCCACTGTCTTGCTTGAACCCGAAACAATGTCGATGTAAACTGGAACCTGGGTCTAATTATCCACTTCATAACCAAATGTTTTTTTTGCCAGTCAATCAATCAAATATTTGTAAAGCGCAACTTCTCACTCAGGGGTGGTCTCAAGGCACTGATGCAGGGAGACGAGTCAGTTGAAGAACCAGGTCTTGAGGTCCTTCCTGAACTGAGTCAGCAAAGGGGCTGCTTGAGGTGAAGCGGCAGTGTGTTCCAGGTCTGCACAGTGGGGTAGGAGAAGGATCTTCCTCCAGTTGAGTAGAGTGGAGTTGCCTAGGAAGTGCGTAGAAGGAGAGGCTGTGGTTGAGGTAGGCAGGTCCAATATTGTGAATTGCCTTGTAAGCGTGTGTCAGGAGTTTAAAAGTGATGGGTTTGTTGATGGGGAGCCAGTGTAGGTCTCTCAGGTGGGAAAAGAGGTGGCTGTGGCGGGGAATGTCCAGGATGAGTCTGACAGCGACTTTCTCTATTTTCTGGAGTCTTGCTTGGAGTTTCTTGCTGAAGCCTGCATAGTGTACATTGCCATAGTCGAGATTACTGCTGACGAGTGGTGATGCGTGTATTTTAACAAGAAATATTAATGCAAATTGTTTACATATTGTGTGCCGAAACTGCATAGAAAATGTGTTTAATGTAGATGAAATAATGCACACATCTGAAATGTGCCCATGGGGAGTGGTCACCACTGTATACGAAGAATAATGAAAATGCTTATTAATGTTGAAATGTTATGCAATATGGGTTTAATTTTGTACTAGTATGGCATAATTAAGGTTTCTTGTTAAGAGTTTGCTTTATATTAACATAGGCCTAACTTTAGTGAGGGTTGTGGCCTAGTGGCCTGGCCTCATTTTGAATTGTATTTCTAACTGGTATAATGCTGTTTTCCTGAAGGACACAAAGTTGTACTTTTCCAGAAGCTATGTTGTATCTGCAGTAGAATTCTTTCTCATGAGAACCATCTTGCATGAAGACGATGTTCTTGCTAACTGCAACAGTGTAATTTGCAACAAGGACACGGTTACTATGCTAGGGGAAACAATGGGAACTTTGACTGGAACTTGTGTGTAGCAAATTGTCACCTGACATTCGAACAGTTGGAAGCGTCAATGAAATGGACCTATCCGCAACATGGGAACAGTGAATCGTCGAAGATTCTGGAAGAATGAATGTGAACCAATTAGATGAAGATAACGATGCACAAAATTTGATCCAATAGGGAATTGAGGGATAGTGGGACAGTTTTGAATTAATGGACATGCACAAGGAAAAATCGAAATCTTTTCCTTTGAGAGCCTCTGCTCTCAGAGCATTCCAGCCCTGGCAATTGCCCATTTTCTTTGAGACTTTTTCTGTTTTGTTAGGAGAACTTTTAGAAACCATCCTCTACCCGCTCTTGCCTGATGATGACTTCTCCTCTACTGAGGGAAGTGATCATTCCCTAGCTATGCTATCTTATGTGTCTTGAAAGAGACTCTTGTTTACCCCAATGCTAAAGACTTTGCCCCATCTGAACTTTGCTGATGGTGAATCGACTGATGTCCTGAGGACTAAGACTGATGCTGTTTGCTGATCTCTGCGGGATCGGTAACGATCCAATGCAATTGTGATTGTCTGTTTGCTTTTCCTTTCTAGGTACCAACTGCTTATTTTGATAGAGGCCTTAGTTCAGATGTTTTCTAAATTTGTGTTACTAAATTGTTTTGCATGAAGTCCAACATGCTAATGCTAATTTGTGGTTAGTTATGGTGTTCACGGAGATCTTACGCAAATAGACAAATGACTGAGTTCTTGCTTTGTGTGACTCATGTACTAATGAAACTCTGCAAAGTTGATTATATTAATGGTGCGTATTATATTCTGGTCATACGTAATTCATGTATTGATTGTGTTGTGTTTATTGCTAATGAGATTAACCTACTTGATATTAGTTTGTTAACAATAGGGAAATAAATCTTCTAACTTCAGTTAAACTGGTGTGGTTATTCATGACTGAAAGGTCATTGTGTGTCCGAATTGTAAACTCATATTGACTGTTTATTGATTATTGACTTGTTATTGTTAATGTCTATTGACCTATTGATTGATGATGTTGAAGAGGGCAATTTGTACTGGGAAGTCTCCCAACTCGGTCCAAAGGTTCATTGACCTGTTTGCGTCTCTTTGTAAGTTTACTTATTAAGGTTCCGACGCGCAATCACGAGTGCATGGGTGACTCATCTTCTCACGTCGGTGAGGATCCATTTGACAATCTTTCAGAGTAGACGGAGTGTGAGCAAGCATGAGGATGAGACGGCATTGACTTGGCGGGTCAGACAGCGAGGAGTCGAGAATGATGCAGAGGTTGCGTGCGTCGTCTGTGGGAGATGGAGCAGTTCATCCCAGGTGATGGGGGCTAGAATGAGGATCATTGTCTTATCCAAGTTGAGCTTGAGGCAGCTGTCTTGCATCCATTTGGCAGCTGCCTTCATTATGTTGTGAAATTTGCTTTTGGCTGTCGATTGATCGTCGGTGAGGGAGAGAAATAGCTGTGTGTCATTGGCTTATGAGAAGATGTTGAGCCTGTGGTGTCTGACAATCTTCACAACCGGGCTCAGGTAGACATTGAAGAGGAGGGACTAAAAGAGGAGCCCTGGGATACTTCGCAGCTGGTTTCTGTCGTTTTTGAAGTGAAAGGTGGGAGCCTGACTCTCTGGGTTTGACCGGTGAAGAAGGAGCAGATCCACTCCAGGCCTTTGGCCCGGATGCCAACATTGTGTAGTCTGGTGCACAAGGTGGTGTGGGAGACAGTGTTGAAAGTGGCAGAGAGGTGGAGGAGGATGAGGACAGCTATTTTACTGTGGTCCAATAGGGCGTGGATGTCATCCGTGGCTGATAGGACTGGGGTTTTCATGCTGTGGTTGCTCCTGAATCTGTATTGGGAGGGATGTAGTTTGTTTTGGTGAACTCAGTGAGGTGTGTGTTGATCACTTTTCTGATTACCTTGGCTGGAAAAGGGAGCAGTGAGATTGGGCTCTAGTTCTGCAACTGTGTTGGTTCTGCAGAGGGCTTCTTCAGTAGGGGGTTTATCTCAGCATGTTTCCAATCATCGGGGAAGGTGGTAGTCTCGATGGAGCGGTTGATGGTACGGTATAGTTTGGTTTCAATGGTGGCACTAGCTTGGTTGAAGCTGTGGTGGGGGCTTGGGTCTGAGGGTGCCCTAGAGAGGATGATACGTATGAGCATCAGGGTGTCTCGTGGGGTGAGGAGGGTAGAGTGGTTCAGGGTTGGCAGGGGTTGGAGTCCGTGGTGGTGCTGGTGGGCAGGGGAGGCAGATCTTTGCTTGCGAATCCTTCATAGATGTCATCAATTTTTCAGTGGAAAAAGGTGTCAAATTTGTTGCAGAGGTCTTTGGAAAGGGGATGTCTGTGGTGTCCATTCTGGGTTTCGCAAATTCTTTGACTATGGTGAGAGTTCCTTGCTGCTCCTGAATGGCTGATTTTCTTGCTGATCTGATGAGCCAGTGGTGCATTGTGATGGCATCTTTGAAGGCTTTGTGGTCTGTCGTAGTCTTACTTCTTCTCCACTTTCTCTCAAGTCTTCTGAAGGGACCCTTGGATTCTTGGAGGTCAGGAGAACCAGCTGGGTCTCCTATGATGTTGATTGCCAGCGAGTTTCCTTAGGGGGCCCAGAGTGTTGGCGCAGTTGATGATCCATTAATGGAGGTTGTGGACCAGGGTTTTGGTGCCATGGTGTCGGTCAGTGAGGTGGGCTTCCGTGACCTTGGTCCAGTTTCTGCGGGGGGAGGATGGTGGGCGTGGTACCGTTTGATGGTCTTGGTGAAGGAGAAAAGGACACAGTGGTGGTTGGTTCATTGGACTTCGGAGGTGTGTGAGTAGGTGTAGTTTCCGGAAGGGAAGACAGGGTTGAGGGTGTGCCCTGCTGAGTGTGTGGGGAGGTTGACCAGTTGTTTCAGCCCGAGGGTGGTGAGGATCTCCATCAGAGTTGAGGTGTTCATGTCGCTGAGGTTGTCGAGGTGAAAGTTGAGGTCACCGAAGAAGATGTAGCCCCTTGAGGTGAGGGCATGGGGAGCGGCGAGGTAAGTCAGGACTTCGCTGAAGGCAGGCGACTCAGGGGTCTGTAGATGAGGGTGCAGCAGAGGGTGGTGTTGTTTGAATCTGAAAGTGCAGGTGTTTGGCGACGTGGTTTTGACATTGATGCTGGCCATGAGATGGAGTGAGTTTTTGTGGACGATGGCCATGCCTCCTCCTGGTCGGTTGACGCAGTCTTTATTTATAATCTTGTAGGCATCGGGGATGGCCGTTTTGATGTCCCGTGCTGAGGTGGTGGTCAGGGTGATGGAGTCAAGGAGATCCTATATTTCCATTGCATACTTGACAAGGGAGCAAGTGTTGAGTGGTATGTACTGGGGGCGGTTTGGTGTGTGAGGGCAGGTGAAGGTGCAGTTTACTGTGCTGTAGAATGCACCACTTTTGGAGACTCTTTTTCAAGGTTCCCTAATGTCCTCCTAAAGGAAGTAAGGGGACTGCATGACTAGGTAGCTGCTGGGGGCAAATGCCCACACCCCAGGTAATACTCATTTTTATTGTTTTTTTCTACATCAAGTTCACACTGTATTGCATTGGTAACTTTAAGATAGGTGAGGCTTTGGGGTTATACAAGAGAGGTTTGGGGTGCAGACAAAGTGCTCTGAGCTGGTATGTTTGCTGAATGAGGCACAAGCTGTTGGATAGGAAGCAGGGCAGAGGCCGACAGAAAGAAATAATTTTCATGCCGCACCAGAACGTCAATTAGAGTATCGCTTTCTAATGTTCAAGCAGCCTTACCAACTCCAAACAGGAAGTTAGATGTTGCTGTATCGCTTAGAAAGCGTAAACCACATCTCCATTTTATTACACTTATTAGCATCCCACAAGCAAGCTATAACACCTTTCCATACGCAAATACACATCCCAATTTGCACAAGAGATTTGACCTGCAAAAATCAACCCCTACATTACTAGGTTGTCATCGTCCACTCATAAGGTTTTCCTAGACAAAAATAGCCCAACAGAAATGCTCAGTTGTGGTTTTATCCATAGTATTTCCATATTGAAACTGCACTTTTAATTCTTTCTGGCCTGTTTTTCTGGTACAGTTTGCTTCAGGTAACACTAAGCAGATGTTGTGCGAACCAGGGTCTGAATGCAAACATAGAATCTAACATTGTGTGTGCATACCATTTGCACTCAACATCAAATGTAGTGCTAGAGCCAGAATAATCATTTCTGCCTAACATAAGCTCTTTGTGAGCCAGAAAGCTGAGACTATTTGGAAATTTGAATACTGAAAATTTCTTAAAGATGTGAAAGACAATACAGTTTTCTCCCTGGCAGTGACTTTTGTCTACCTGGTGGCATTAGGTGACACACTCATGTTCATTTCCCTGTCAATTGATTTATATATTTTGTGATTTAGATTTGACATTATTTGTTTTGGCATTCCCTATGTTACTGTTATTTTAATTTATGTTGTGGTAACCTTACTGCTTCTTCACCTCACAAACGTCTAATTAGGTTTTTGACCTTTGCCAGTGCTTAATTTGTCAACATAAAATATATATAGTTGCGGATCCCCGAGTTTCTGAATGCCAAATGTGCCTAAGTTTGTACCTCTGTTCTCTTGATATTACTCTTGTGAGTTCTTTGTCTTTCCTGCTTTCTACCTCTATTACTGCTTACCTGCCCTTCACTTCATCCTGCATTCTCCCTTCTCTGCCTTTCTCCCTCCTGATCTTGGTCAAAGTTCGATTGTGAAATATAAGTCCTGCTCCCCAAATATGAGTGCAGCCATCAGCACTATTTAAGCACTGACAAAGGGCCTGATTTAGATCCTGGTGGATGTTATGCACGGACCCAAACGTTACAAATAAACCATCCACCCTATTATGATCTCCATAGGATATAATGGGATTGCAATATGGCGGATGGGATATAATTTTATGATGGAGTATTCACCTCGGAAGGAGCTAAATGAAGCCCTAAGACACAAACAACCATTGAAATAAACTTTCTGAATCTTGTACAATCATTTCAGCTAAATCTAACTATTTTCCGTTCTGTTCTGGTTATACAAATATATATTTTAGGCTATCCAAATTTGTGTATCTAGCGTGCACAACACTATCAATCACTAAACTGTATAAATGTTCACAATTGCACAGTAAAATAAATCACATACAATAATTGGATTACTTTGCAAATTCAGACTGACTACTCAGCAGTCGCTGATGTCATTACAAACCAGGAATTAAGCCCTGTGTTGCAATGAGCAGGTTGACAGATAACATGAGATGAGGACAGAATCTACAATCACCTCAGAGAAAGTCTGGCAAGCCAGGTGCCACGTGGAAAGTAAGCTGGTGGACGCAAAGAAGAAGGAAGTACACTGATGAAGTAGACATTCTGGTTGAAGGATATGTTGAGGGTAAAATCAAATTTTACGTTAAAGCCTTTCTTACTGTGACAGAGGCCCATAAATGTGGGTACACATCCACAGAGAATCAATGCTGGTGAAGTGATGAACAGGATTGTGGAAGAGATTTGAAAGGATGGCCTGACCAGTGGTCACATACAAAGAAGTTAAGAGTATATTTACCATTACATCACACAGCACAGCAAATCACCTTTCTGGGCCACGTAATAGGGAATGGGTAGGAATGCACCATTCTTAACATTGTATAGCACATTCTTGTCTTTTCCCAGCACTGGCACACAATGTGCTCCATAGCGCCATCACAGGCACAAGTATTGTAAGCAGGAATGTTTTTGTGCAGGGAGGAACACCTTAAAGCACAAAAACCATCCTCAGAGGCATTTTCCTCTTCCTAAGTGTGCTGCAGAATGCAGCACACATAGAATGTGGAAGTAGCGAGGAGAAATATATATATTTATCGTTGTTCTGCCTCACCTGGGAGGCATAGGTTTTTGACACATTCCCAGATCAGAAATAGTGAATCTGGGAATGAGACAAAATCCATGGGTGGATGTGTGGGACCACCTCCATCCATAGAACACCTACTGAGAGCAGACCCACACTGCATTGATTTGTGCTGCATTGCATTACTATGGATTTGTCAAGCCAGGGAAGACCACACAAGGTGGCCTTCCCTGGCTTGATATATCTAACTTAAGTGTTGAGACGCTCTTGCACTATGTACGCTCTTAGTACATAAGAGATGGGAAACTTCAAGAACAGGTGGCACACCAAGCACACATCAGCCCCTTACCTGCACAGAAATGCTCAATGAGATCACATTCTAACCTGATGCAGTTGCACTAGGTAGGGGCACTGAAAACTTTGCTTCTGAAGCTACAGTGACAGGTGAGGGTCCCACATTTTGTAAATCTAACATCTGCATAAGTAACACTGCACAGGGACCTACTAAACAGGGTGATGGTGCCCATCGCAAATACAAGCCATTCCTTTGCAAATTTGAATCACTCAGAATAGACTGTGCAATACGTAGATTGACATTCTGGTGTCTAAGCAACAGGCAGATGTGTTACATCATGTGATCCAAGCAAATACACAAGGGCAGGACTAGGGCACACCTATGCAACAAAATGTATTAGTAGATGGGATTCACCAAATGTAAACTCACCACAGACAGTGTGTACATATTCAATATCACATATAATGTCCTTCAACAGGACCACTATACTGTCCACCTCTCACGCAATCCAATTGCCTACACAGCTGACGCAGGTGGCAAGCACCCCCTAAAAATTAGAAGGCTGAAATTGCAAGAAGTGAAAATGGACACTGTTGTGACAAAGCAACTGTTAGAAATGGGGTCTTTGGTTGGCAGTCAGGTTACCCCCTATCCAAGCAAGGACCCTCTCTCTAGTCAGGGTACGTCACACACAATCTAAAGTATCCTGTGCCCACCCTCTGGTAGCTTGGCACTGAGCAGTCAGGATTAACTTAGAAGGCAATGTGTAAAGTATTTGTGCAATAAATCATGCAATAACACAGTAGAACACAACAAAAATACACCACACAGTGTTTAGAAAAATATATGATATTTATCTGATAAGATGCAGGTCAAAACGATCAAGATGCAATAAGTATACGTCAAAATATCACTGTAAAAATGATATAAAGTGTCATTAGTCTCTTAAAAAGCAACAAGTGTCTCTTGCAAGCACAAAATACCTGGTTTACATTCAAATTCTCCACAAGGGGCCTAAGAGGAGGAGATGTGTGGAAAACAGGGAGGTGTATGTCGATTTCTCAGGCCGCACACAGACAATGTGTCATTTATTTTCCATGCGGGGAAGGCCTTGCGTCGATTTCCGGCACGTGGACTTTGATCCTCTTCGGGTTGCGAGGTTTTTCGGACGCCTGAGGCTGATGCGTTGAAATCCAGCGCTTGCAGGATGAAATTACAGGGGCTGTGTCAATCCGGTGGGCGATGCGTGGAAATTTCTACCGCATGCCAGGCGGTGCGTCGTTTCCTCTCAGGAAGTTGGGCTGTGTGGTTCCGGCTCGGCTTTGCGTCGATCCAGTAGACTGTGTGTCGAGTTTCCGATGGCAACTCTGGTGCTGCGTCGATCTTCTCCTTGCAAAGTCGGGCTGCGTTGTTCCGGTTCGGCGTGTGGTGATTTTCTCACTGCGATGCAAGCTCTGCGTTGTTTCTTGCAGGATGTGCGTCGATTTTTGCCACACAAGGAGTTCGTTTGCAGGAATGAAGTCTTTTTGGTCCTGAGACTTGAGGGAACAGGAGGCAAGCTCTATCCAAGCTCTTGGAGAGCACTTTTCAGCAGCGCCAGCGAGCAGCAAGGCAGCAGGGCAACAGCAAGGCAGCAGTCCTTCTCAGAAAAACAGTCAGTTGAGTCCTTTGGGCAGCCAGGCAGTTCTTCTTGGCAGGTTGCAGGTTCTGGTTCAGGGTTTCTTCTCCAGGAAGTGTCTTGATGAAGTAGAGTGTCTACCTCAGAAATGTTTGAGTTGGTAGGGTCAGAGACCCTGCTTAAATACCCAAATGTGCCTTTAATGTCGTGGAAACTTCAAAGAGTGGCTTAGAAGTGCACAAGGTTCCCTTTCAGTTCCATCCTGTCTGCCAGGGTCCTAGTAGGGGGTGTGGCTGTCCTTTGTGTGAGGGCAGGTTACTTGCCTTTGACATGTCAGTGTCAGGCCCTCCACCCTCCCAGCCCAGGAAGACCCAATCAATATGCAGATGTATGCAAGTGTGACTGAGCATCCTGTGTTTGGGGTTTGTCTGAGTGAATGCACAAGGGAGCTGTCAACTAAACCTAACCAGACGTGGAGGTTAACCTATGAAAGGAGCAGGCCTCACAGCAGTGTAAAACAGATTTAGGAGTTTTACACTACCAGGACATCTAAACTACACAGGTACATGTTCTGCCTTTTGCCTACACAGAACCCTGCCCTATGGGTTACCTAGGGCCTACCTTAGGGGTGTCTTATATGTAGAAAAAGGGGAGCTTTAGGCTTGGCAAGTAATTTTAAATGCCAGGTTGAATTGGCAGTAAATCTGCACACACGGGCCTTGAAATGGCAGACCTGAGACTAGGTTAAGGAGCTACTTAAGTGGGTGGCACAATGCTGCAGGCCCACTAGTAGCATTTAATCTACAGGCCCTGGGCACACATAGTGCACTTAACTAGGGACTTATACATAAATTAAATAAGCCAATTGGGTATGATGCAATGTCACCATGTTTTAAGGGAGAGAGCACATGCACTTTAGCACTGGTTAGCAGTAGTAAAGTGCACAGAGTTCTAAGACCAGCAGAAACAGTGTCCCAAAAGTGGATGGAGGCAGGCAAAAAGTTAGGGGTGACCACCCAAGGCTGTCAGGTCTAACAACAACCAGGACCTGTCCGAACACCAGCGTGCAGCATCCCCTCCATACCTGTCAATCCCACCTGCATTGACACCTTTACTACTTCTGAAATCGGAACCAGTCTGTGAATGAAGGCAGCCAGAGCCCTCATTATGCAGGAGATGTAGATCCATCATGGGACATCAACCATTAACACACCAGGAAGATGCTGCAACCCCAACAGCAGGGCAAGTCAAGGTGTTTCAGCAGTCAATGCTGTGGGTTGTGAGAAGATATTCCAGGTATTAAGTAAGATTGTGATTTCCTCAACACCAATGGGCAAAATGGCTTCCGGTCACTCACACATAGTGTTGGTGACATGTTCTGCTACCCATTATTGTATCGGAAATAGCAGCTGAATTAATTAATGCAAGTAGGGCTGCTCTGCCTGAGTGAGAGAGGGGCTGTAAGTATAAGCAGCACGTCAGTGTTCCATGGCACAAATGTATGATACTGTAGGATCCATGGTGAAAAAGAGAAAGCACAGTTGTAGGGGCTGCAACCAGGGAGCCAAGTGTGCATGAAACAAAGAGGAAACAATTATACACATTTCTGTTCAGTATTCTAATTAGTGCAGCAGAGACAGCACAATTACATGGTCACACAATACCGCTCTTATTTGACTACATAAGCACAGTTCAACATCAAGACATACAGTGTGTATCTGTGTGTGTATCTGTACTGTGTGCTGGATGTCCACCAAAGTCCCACTGCCTGTGACAATCTGCTCCATTTCATATCTGCAGGAGACTAGAGGATTGCTTCTAGAACATGCCTTTCAGTGACTTTGGACACAAATTACCTGATGCTGAGATACAAGCGACAAGGGAAGGGATTGACATACCGCCACCATCCTGCTGAGTTTTCAGCACAAATCTTTCAGGGTTCTTGATGGCCATTGCAGCATTCCGATCTCCTTCTTCACCCTTTTGGAAAAGAGAATAGGAAGCAAGAAAAGGCTACTTATTATTCACTTATGTTTATGCATGTTATTACACAGCGTCAAATGTAAGTGGAAATACAGTGAAGTCTGTTTTTGTAATAACTGCACCACCAAGGTTACTCCATTCAACCAACATTTCACTTTCTATAACCATATGAACATGAACGTTGGTGTCAACATGTTAAGAACTAGGACAATGTTCACTTTCCATCCACTCATTAGTAAATCCTTAGTACATTGGCAGAATAGTTCCTTCTCTGACTTCTGATACTTGGAAGGTAGTAGCTGGTTGTAGTTGGCAGACACAGGAGGCTGTCATCATCTCTAGGTTGTTCGCCCCTGGCAATTATTCTATGAGGGAAAATAACTGTAACAATTTATTTTACGTGACCACACATTTCTAGTTAAATAATCTTAGTAGACTGGTTTGAGTAGAAAATGTCTCTCGGTGAGAAGATATCTTCTACTCAAACTAGTATCTTGGGTATCTCTCCATTGTAAAGACAATTAGAAAACAACACATAATTCAGATAAATTAAATTGTGAATTTACCAACTTTCGCCAGTGTAATTACAAATTTGTGCAGGCTGATCAAATACCCCAATCTGTGAGAAATCTGGGAACAAATTTCTGTTTCCGATAAAGATCTTTCCACCAAAAGAACAGGATCTGGTTTATTAAGATGAAATTTGAGGCCCAGCTCAAGGAGCTTTGATTCCTGTGATGTTAAATTCAATTTTCCTACAACGGACATAGCATAATCAACGTCGGTGTGTGTGAAATGGGATCACAATTGTACCAAACCAGATGGATATTAGATTACTCAAGAACATAACCTTTTGTAGAGAAAACGTATTCAAAGACATTCCTGGCAAATCAAGAGGAAAGAGAACACGTCAGCTAATACACTCACAATTTGACTATGCAATGTTGTTTTATTATTAGGCAGGTTTACATCTTTACAATCCCTTGCATTTGGAAAGCGAGTTTGCTTATTCATTCTTCTACTAACTGGATTTTCATTTTTAACTACACAAGCTTCCTGTTCACTGGACGTTCTTATGTTTTTGGCACACAAACCCAAGTAGCTACAACCTCTTTCCAATCAGGATTTTAGAAAATAGTTTTCTCTGTACATTGGAATTGTTGGGATTGCTCACTAATTGAATTCAAGTAAAGGATTTGCAGACCCTCAAGCTCACATGTACTGCATAAACTTCACAAAACAGCAATGCAATTCAAAACTATGCCAATTGTAGTCTGGAATTCTATATACAATGTATGCCTTTCTACCATGTTCACTTTATTGTTCATACTTAGCTCACATAAGATGTAGAATAAAGAGGATGTTGAGCAGCATGCTGTCAGATCAAGCTGCAATACAACACACCTCCAGTAGACTTGCAGCTGGAACTTCAAGGACAAGTCATTACCTAAGGAGACTTAGGGCCACAGGTACAAAGCTTTTTTGCATTTACAAATGGCTTGCTTTGCAAAATCAGGTAGTTTGCAAATGCAAAAATGCTTTTTCGCAGGGACGAGACAAAATTGCGATTTCTGAGAATTGCAGTTTTGGTTTGGTTGGCCATTGCAACTTGCAATTTAGAAGGTATGTGCTGAGGGCGTACCTTCCCAATTCTGAATCGCACTGGTATGTACAAAGGCTTTGCAACTGAAATGCAATCGCAAAACAATCACATTTTACGACCAACTTGAAGTTGGCAGTAAGGTATTTTCACAAGAGAAGGGGTTGTAGAGACTTTTTAGTTGTTTAGCAGTAGTGGTTTAAGCTATAGTTGTTTAGGACCTAGTTGTTCTGTCACATATTCCTCCACTGCATCCCACACACCCCACCATCACATCTCACTCATCCCAATGCCAAGCCCTGTATGCTGTACCAATGCATGGACACCACTCACAGCCCTGCATGGACACTAATCACTAAAGCATGCATAGCAGAGAGAACAAACAATTCCACTATGCACTAACATATAAAAGTGAAAGCTGGAAGGGCAAATCCAACCATTTACATCCCCACAGGTATCCTAGCCAATGTCAGTGGAAAAGAGGTGCCATCACTATCCAGTCCCCCAACTGAAGAGGCCCACAGTGATGACAGCAACTCTGGTCTTCAGGATCTGGATGACCTACCTTGCCCCTCAGGGACCACTGGACAGCCGGTCACCCAGGCCCAGTCACACACCACCACAGAGCCTCCCACATCTGGAAACACCACCACAGCACCCACCCAGACTACCCACACCTCTGTCTACAGGACAGAGGTCAATCAGCAGTGTGTCCACCTCTACAGGGACCCCAGGCCACACCTCGAACCCAAGACAATCAGGGACCTGGGGTCAGTGGCAGGGGGCTCACGGTTCTGGGGACAGGCACAGGACAACATGGGAACTGGGAGGACTGCTGTCCGCCAGGGGGAGGACAGGCCCAGGAAACCGAATCTCCAAGAGGCACTCGCCGAGATCCTGGGAGCCTACCAACATTCCTGGGATACGATGGGCCAGATCCTGGACAATGTGTAGGAGAACAGGCAGATGCAGGAGGGACAGTACCAGGGGATCAGGGAGGACTTGCAGGCCATTAACAACACCCTGATCTACATTGCAGGGGTGCTGGCAGATATGGGCAACATTATGAGGGAGGCAGTCTCACACCAGCGGGCCCCTGCCACTAGCCAGACATCTGAACAGCCTTCCACTTCCGCTGCCGCTAGTGGCCAGGAGGCACCGCCACAGGACTCACAGGCCACCAGCACCCCTCCCCCTGCAGAAGGTGAACCACCCCGCAAACGTTCCCTGCGATCCAGACAGAAGCCAGAGACACTTGCCAAGACCCCCGCCAGGAAATGAGACTCTCCTGACAGTCACCCTTGTGTCCCACTAAGTCACCCGGTCCACCTTGAACTGCCATTGCTCCCCTTCCTATGCCCCCTTGGACAATGCACCTGTGCTACCAACAGACTTGAACAATACCCTGGACTTTCCTACATCATCACCCCATCCCATTGCACTTGCCCCTTATCTGTTAGCATTTCAATAAACACCCTTTGGAAAAAAACTATTTGGAGTATATCATGGATATCAAATATGAATTGATTGAAACAGGTACACACATTGCAATTTTACTATACATAGAATGAGCATAGATTAATGACCTGTAGCTGGCTGTAATGATCACACCAGGAGTATATGTCAATTCACCAACACCTGCAAAATGAATAGCCAGAGGGAACAGTAAGTGGGCATAGAAGTGGGAAATATCAGCATGCCATTGCCATACAGATTACAACCAAAGGCATTGAAATGTAAAGTTTCACTGTCCTACCTGTGTGCCATTGGAAGTATTGTCGAATAATTGATGTCCTGTTGTCCTCATCCTCTGCCTCCTCGTCCTCACTTTCCACAGGGTCTACTGCTGCCACATGGGCATCTCCAGTCTCCTCCTCCTGCAGAAAAGGGACATGGCGTCTGGGGGCCAGGTTGTGAAACTTGCAGCATGCCACTACTATCTGGTAGACCTTCTTAGGTGAGTAGCACAGGGATCCACCTGTTAGATGGAGGCACCGGAACATGGCCTTAAGGAGCCCAAAGGTCCTTTCAATGATCCTTATTGTTCACCCATGTGCCTCATTATAACGTTCTTCTGCCCTTGTCCTGGTATTCCTCACAGGGGTCAGCTGCCATGATAGGTTTGGGTAACCAGTCACCTGCAAATATTGAGGGACAACATTTAGCCACACACTATCCTATATGGCCCGCTCCATTCCCATCCCCAACATATACTGGGTGGGGACCAAGGCTCACCTATTAGTTACACCCTGTGCCTCTGTAGTTGGGCCATCACATTTGGGATGCTGCTATTCCTCAGGGCAAAGGCATCATGCATCGACCCAGGATACTTAGCATTGACGTGGGAGATGTACTGGTTCGCCAAGCACACCATCTGCACATTCATAGAGTTGAAACTCTTATGATTCCTGAAAACCTGTTCATTCTGCCGGGGGGGGGGGGTTACAAATGCAATATGTGTTCCATCAATCGCCCCAATAATGTTGGGGATATGTCCCATTGCATAAAACTCGGCCTTCACTGTGGCCAAATCCTCAACCTGGGGGAAAACAATGTAGCTGCACATGTGTTTTATCAGGGCAGACAACACTCTTTTCAGCACGTTTGAGAACATTGGCTGTGACATTCCTTCTGCCAAGCCCAATGTCACTTGGAAAGAACCAGTTGACAGGAAATGGAGCACTGATAGCACTGGCACAAGAGGGGGGATCCCAGTGGGGTGACGGATATCAGATATCAGCTCAGGCTCCAATTGGGCACAGAGCTCTGTGATTGTGGCCCTTTCCAGTCCATAGGTGAGGACAATGTGCCTATCCTCCAATGTTGCCAAGTCCACTGGAGGTCTGTACATGGGGGTATGTCTCCATCTCCTATTCATTCACAGTAGTAGGAATCTAAGGGACACAAGAGTGAGGAGGATGTCACAATCTGACCATGTGAGCCAAAACAGGAATTTTCAATCTGTAAACTTGTAATGGGTCAGTGTGATCTGTCCAGTATGTGCCTATTTCTCCAGTGACGCAGCATGAATCCATAGTGCTGCCCTCCCCCCGAAATGGTGTCCGCCTGTCCTGTGTGGAAGGACTGGTGGAAGTGAGGTAATTCCGCTGATGTTGTGTGCCGTGGCGGGAGGCGGTCGGGAACCACTGTGCAACTCCTCCTTGGTTAATATTGGCCCCTATGGGGTACAGTGGCCAATGGTGAGCTACGTCAGCGGTGACGGTATGCACCGCCGCGGACCTGACCGCCATTTTCTATCATATTCCTCACTTGCTAACTGGCCTTCCATAGGAGAGGACCTACACTGCATGTGCTGCTGTGACCTGTGTCTGGAACCTACCATGGCCCGTGTGACCGGGCAAAGGGCCCCAGCCTTCATTTCGGAGGAGTAGAGACTGGTAGATGGGGTCTTACCCCAATACAGACTGCTGTATTGGCCTCCAGACCAAAAGGTGAGTACACTGTGGGCACAATGCATGTGGCATGGATGCATGGAGTGGTGTGTGTGAAGGCCTCTTGTAAGGGTGGTGGGTGGATGTCCTCTTCGCTGTGTACAGCTTTGGTGCTGGACTATGTGTGTGCCAATGGTGATGGGAACGGCTATGGTGGGCCATATGTGTAACAGGCTAAACTGTTTGTCTAATGGTATTTTTCTGTGTGTATTGCCTCTGCAGGTCAGCGCCCACCAAAGGAAGGGTATATGGCTTGCCATCGCCAAGGAGGTGCGGACCCTAGGGGTTTATGGCAGGCAAAGCACCCACTGTTGCAAATGGTGGGAGGACCTGAGATGCTGGGCACGGAAGACGATGGAGGCCCAGCTGGGGATGCCCTACAAATGAGGAAGGGGTGCCCGTCGAACCCTGACCCCCTCTGATGGCCGCATACTGGCAGTAGTCTATACAGAGCTGGATGTGCGCTTTAGGGCATCACAGCAGCAACAAGGGTGTGGGTACAGTCACTATCATTACAATTTACGCCTGTTGGGTGGTATTCGGGTGGTGGATGTGTGTCAGTGGGTGCCCCTATGCCAGGCCTGACCTAGCACCGTAGGTCCTCTGGTGGCTCGGGTTCTGAAGGGATAATCCTGCCTACCTAGCTTGTAAGCATCCACTACTGGTCAGGGCTGCGTGGGTCCCAGGTGTGCTGCAGTTGGCAGTGTGTGCCCCTCCTCATGCCTTGGTGGCTAGCAATATCAGTGGTGGTGCAATGCAAAGTGCATAGGCCTGTTCCCTGTGTGTGAGGGTGCTGTATACGCCAACAGTGGTGTTGGTGCAGCCAATGATCCAGTGTGTCCTTTGTCTCTCTCTCCCCCTTTTTTGTTTTGCCATCCTGTCCTTATGTGCATTAGCATCATCTGGCGGACAAGCAGCGGCACCGGCTACAGAGGGAGCTGCATCCCACAGGACCCTGGAGGTAGAGTCTACCGATGCTGAGGGCACCAGTGGGACGGAGGGCGAAGGGAGCACCACGGTGGAGACTGGAGGGGACACTTCAGACACAGATACCTCCTCCGATGAAAGCTCCCTGGTGGTGGCGGGCACCTCTGGAACCACCCCAGCTACAGGAAAGCCGCCAACCTCCGTACCAGCACCGTCCTCCCAGCAGCCCCTTATCGAGTGGCCTGTGCCAGCTCACCCAGACATCTCCTTCGCCCTAGGCACCTCAGGCCCTGCACCAGTGAGCCCTGCTGCCCTGAGTGAGAAGGCTGTTGACCTCCTGAGATCCATCTCTGTAGGGCAGTCAACCACTGGGAATGCCATCCAGGGTCTGACAGCCCAAATGCAACAACCTAATGCATTCCTGGAGGGCATTCACATTGGATTGACGGCCCAACAGAGATCGATTCAGGCTCTGGCCTCCTCCCTGATGGCAGCCATTGTCCCTGTTTCTACTGTTCCCCCTACAACTTCCACTTCCCAGTGCTATTCTCCTCAACCCAAACCCATCCCTGGCACACATACAGATGAGCATGCACACAAGACAACACACAAGAGTGTCACAGGCAAACACAAGCACCACACTTCATCCCACAGGCACTCACACAAACACCATTCATTTGCAGACACTACAACATCCACTATTTCCATGTCTCCCCCTCCTCCACCTCCACCACCTCCCTCCCAGCCACATCCACACTCACATCTGCATGCACTACATCATCATCCACTACCAGCATCATCACCACACCAAGCAGAAAACACACCTCACTGGCAGACACCTCCACAACAGCCACGCACACGTCCCCTCTGTCCTCTCCCACTGTTTCTGCCCCCCCCCAGGAACAAAAAAGCAAGCAAAAAAAGCAAGCACTCAGACACCCAACAGCCATCCATCTCACAACAGCATACAACCCATGCACCGGCACCAAAATCCAGCAGACAAACACCTCCAACAACCACTCCCTCATCCTCCACTCCCATTCCTTCTCCCTCTTCCCGCCCCAATGTCCCTAAGAAACTTTTCCTATCCACCATTGAAATCTTCCCTACCCCTCCCAACCGTCCTGCACATATGGCCAAGGTAACACAAACCCAGCCACGCACCTCAGCCACAGAGTCCACAGGCCCAGTTCTATCTGCACCTACTTGTGGTGGGAAGGAATCCAGGCCACATTTAATGAAGGGGAAGGAGCCTGCACCAGCCAGCTTAAAGGGGAAGGAGCCTGCACCGGCAGGCAAGAAGGGCAAGGGGCCTGCACCTGCAACCCAAAATGGCATGGAGCCTGGCCCAGCAGGCAAGAAGGGCAAGGAGCCTGCCCCCGGAAAGGGCAAGGAGCCTGCTCCAGCAGCTGTCACGGAGCTCCCACCACCAACCAGTGTTGTGCATCCATCCGAAGGTGGAGGGGATGTGCAGGAGCCTCCCACCACCACCAGCACCACCACAGTGCAGCCGTCACCGCCGGCAGACGCAATGGAATCCTGCCTCCATGGGCTGCTGTGTGGCCTGGTGTATTCCAGTGGGATATACACCCACTTGAGAGACTGTGGCCTATCAATCCCCAGGACCAAGAACAGGGCATGTTGCCCCCTCCAGAACCAGTGGGTATTCACCCACTCGAGAGATTGTGGCCTATCATTCCCCAGGACCAAGCACAGGACATGCTGCACCCTCCAGAACCCAGTGGGCAAGTCACCCACTTCAGAGACTGTTGCCTTGCACTCCCCAGGACCAAGCACAGGGCATGTATCCCCCTCCAGAACCAGTGGGGTATTCACCCACTCAAGAGACTGTGGCCTATCACTCCCCAGGACCAAGCACAGGGCATGTTGCCCCCTCCAGAAGTAGTGGGGTATTCACCCACTCAATAGACTGTGGCCTATCACTCAACAGGACCAAGCACAGGGCATGTTGCCCCATCCAGAATCAGTGGTCTAGTTTCCGCTCCCGGCTGAGGTCCTCCCCACCTCTGCCTGAGGTGCCTGCCTATTCGCCAACTGATGCCCCTGCAGTGTTCTCTCCGTGTTGATGCAGGTGACAAGAGTGGCCTTGGACTTTGGCCTGTGGCCATGTAGCCCTTCTGAACTGGGGAGTGGGCAATGTCCCTTGTTGTGTACATTTGTAAATAATTGTTACATTGCCTAACTTATTTTTTACTGTGTTGATATTATTACACTCACTTTAGTAAATTATTTTTGTACTTGCATTATTCAGCCGATTTCGGGGGATTAACTTGCTTTCTTGTGCATCTGGTTGTGTGTATGGTGTGTGTGTATGGGGTGTGTGATGTGCGTGTGTGTGTGTCACTGTCTTCTTCCTGCTAGGCGGCTGTACTCACCGTTGTCATCTTCTCAGGCGTTGGTGTTCCTGGTGGAGAATATAATTGGAAATACATACAGTTCGTGTTCTATGGTGGCGTGGTTGTTCCCTGTGTCTCCAATGGTGAGTCCTTTCACTTCTGAGCTCAGTTTCCGCCAGGTTTTTGATGTCGTTGGTACCGCCCCGGAAAATCTGGCGGATTGTGCTGTTGTAATATGGTGGACGGAACATTGACTTCCACCTGGCTGTAGGCAACTACCGCTGTGGTAACTGTTGTTTCCGCCCTGGCGGTCAGTGTGGTACATTGGCTGTCTTTCGGAGATCTTTCCGCCATGGTCATCATTTGGCGGTACTTATCACCGGCCTGTTGGTGGTATTACTGCCACTTTATCACCGACCGCCAGGGTCGTAATGAGGGCCAAGATGTTAATTGGAAGGATCTATTGGCTCTGAGACTTACAAGAAGCTGTTGGCTACTTCAAGGGTAGAAATGGGAATAAGCATTGGACTGCTGACCCCACAACTTCAGAACACTTCTGGAGTGAGGAAAATTGCCAGGAAGAAGAGCTGGATGCTTTAGAAGGAACTGCCCCTCTGCCTGATGCTTTGCTCTGCTGGCCTGCTGCTTCTGTCCTGGGAGTGAAAGGTCTGGACTTTGGTTTCTACATACTGCTTGCCAAGGTTCTCCAAGGGCTTGAACTGAGCTTGCCTCCATCTGCCAGTGCCTGGGCTCTTCTGCTGTGAGTCCTGACTTGCTAAGTGGTGCCAAATCCAGTCCCTGGACGCTTAGAAGTGGAAGCTGGTAACCTGAATGAACATACACGCACCGAGGCCGTAGCGGCATTCAAATCAAGGCAGCGCCTACACCGCAGCTGAAAAATCAACGCAGCACCTGTCTCGTGGCTGCAAAATCAAGGCATCACCTGCTTCAGAACTGGTACATCCTTGCAGTGCCTTTGGTTTTTCTGCACATCATCCCTGGGAGTCATTTTTCTTCATCAATGTTGCTCCGCAACCAGGAATCGACGCATTGCAAGCCCAACAGTGAAAGAACCCAAGCACGCCAGATGGGCGGGTAAAGAATCAGCGCATCGCCAGCGGGGTAGGAATAGAATCTACACATTGCATGTCCAGCGTGAAAATAATGGACACATT
Source organism: Pleurodeles waltl (assembly GCF_031143425.1). NCBI lineage: Eukaryota > Metazoa > Chordata > Amphibia > Caudata > Salamandridae > Pleurodeles > Pleurodeles waltl. The sequence goes on from NC_090439.1 coordinate 1,147,377,359, forward strand.
GCTTGCTTTTCAAACTCATAACCTCCTTTGCAGCCTGCATCATCTTTGTTTTGATGCATCCAAGGGAATGTGTGTTATAAGGATACAGCCACAGATTTTTCAGGATTAAGACTCTTTTAAATCTTTAAAAATTGATATCACTACTTGTGTATGTTGGATTTTTGTCATTTCGATCTTGTTTTACTCACGTAAATATTGCCTATTTTTCTAAACTCGCATTGAGTACTTTTGTGGTGTTTCACTGTGATACTGTGTGTGTGTGTGTACCAATACTTTACACATTGCCTCTGCGATGAACCTGACTGCTTGTGCCAAGCTACCAAGGGGGTGAGCAGGGGTTATTTTAGGTGTGTTACTCCCTTACCCTGACTAGAGTGAGGTTCTGAACTTGGACAGGGTGTAAACTGACTGCCAACTAGAGACCTAATTTCTAACAAAGTGGATGTAAGCCACATAAAGGAAATTATACAGGGTAGCTCAGACAGAGGCTAAAAAGGGCGTGGGAAGTGGGGTTCTGGAGAGATCTATTGTCTGCAGCAGAGCTTACAGACTCAAAGCAATTCGGGCATATTCTAGCCAAAGGGACTAAAAGTAAAATCACAGAGAAAGACTGACACATTCAACCACTGGAGTGGGAGCTCATTTTAACTCTCTCTACACAAACTGGGAGGTTAAAGAAATGAGGACTTCCAACTTAGCCAGGTAAAATATGATCGGTGTTAAGAATGATCGGAGATGCCCACCTTTAGCTTACTGGAAACCAGGACAGCTATTATAAAATCTAGAGTGTTGGAAAATGGGTTATTGGTAAGGGCAGGTAAGTACCTACACTTAGAAATAGGCCACTAACCTCCACTTAGGTCCAGTTAGGTCTCAGTAAATTAAACCCAGCTCAACCCTTGGTAGCTTGGCAACGAGCGACAAGGCTTAACTTGGGAGACAGAGTGTAAAGCATTAAAATATCACAAAACAGTAACTAAATAAAACACAGGAAACAGTTTAAAAATCCAAAACCAATTAATAAAAATAGATTATATTTTTATCTTTAAAATGACACAAAAACGAATAACATCGGATAAGGGGAACCGGAGATATGAATTTTTAAAGAATTATTGTTTTCTAGCACCTAGAAACAAAAAGCACCAATCTGGTCATCTGGTTGCACCTCGACTGGGGCAAAGTCACAGTATAAGGCCGAATGCGATGGAGCCCGGCTCGGCTACAGCCCACGGGAGGCCTCGGTCAAAAGTTTACCTTCGCACTTAGTTGTTTTTCTAAAGATTTTCTTCAGCGGGGCGAACCTGCCAGTCCAATCCGACCTCCTGGAACTCTTCCTCGGATACGCGTCCTGGGAGTACCTTCGGACTTAGTCGTTTTTTTGAGGCGAAAATGCTTCGACCGGGGCAAACCTGGATCTTGATCCGATGTCCTTGGAGCCCTCCTCGGATACGCTGGCTGGGAGGTCCCGGTCAACTTCCTACGTTCGGACTCAGTCTTTTTTTAAAATATTTTCTTCAGCGGGATGAACCGGCAAGTCAGGCCGGGTCGCGGTTGAGGCAAGCCGGCTAGAGTTGCGCAGCGGGTTGGTCCCTCTATGAAGCTTTTTTCAAAAGTTCTCCAAACTTCTGGATCTTCTCCCAGATGTTCCTTTAAGGTTCTTTTGGGGTCCACAGCTCACCCAAAGGTTTCAGAATCTCTGAGATGATCCTTGGGGGTGTGGACTACAACTCCCAGAATGCACCTGGCGCAAACTCCTTTTTGGCCACTGGACAGTGGTCAGCTGGTTGGTTTCTTCAGGAGTTGGTGCAGGGGACTCTGGTTAGCGATTTTTCACCTGTAGCAAACAGGGAGTCCCTTCTTGAACCAGTTGAAGCCAGGCAAAGTCCTTCTTGTGGTGAAGCCCAAGTGTGCAGCTGGGGCAGTCCTTCGGAGTGCAGGGTCCAGGTGCAGGCCAGGGGTCCAGCAGGGCAATCCTTCTTCTCCTTTGGTTCTTCCTTGTTGGAATCTGATGGGGATCTGAGGTGTGGTTGCAGGTCTGCCAGTTTTATCCTTGCTCCTGGGTGAAAAACAGGGGGGTCCTGGTTCTCCAGTCAGGTGCAGGGCCCTTCCCCCTGTGATGACCACTTCCTGGGAAGTGTGGCAAAAATCAATCCCTGGAGGCAACATTCCTCAAAAATCCATCATGGCTGAAAGTGATTTTTGAAGGTTACATCTGGCTGAGCCCACCCACTGGTGTGGCTAAAAATTATAAACACACCCCTCTCCTGCTCTTTCCTAATCTAATGAAGGGAGCACCTAATTGCCTGGGTTTGCAGGATGTGGGGGTGTTGTTGGATTGTTTCGAACGTCCTTCTCTGCCTTTGAAGATCAGTTTGGCAGCCCTCCCCCTTCCTGCCTCACCATCTGCTTAGGGAAGATCTCCTCCCACAGGCACATATCTTTGTGTGAAGCCAGGCCACTTCACACCTCATGAAGGCAGCCTGGCCAGAGTGCCAGAGGCTGGCCAATCAGAGCACAGTAGCAAAAACAATACAGGGCTGAAATTGGCAACTTTTCAGGTAAAGTTAAAAACTCTTTACCTGAACAAGTTATATTAAATCCAACAACTTGAAGTTGTGGGATTTATTATAACAGTTAAGTGGATACCAAACTCTTTGTATCTGTCACTTAAGGGGACTTTTAAAATTCAAATAAAGTTTCCCCATTCTAGCCTATGAAGGCCTTTCACTACAATGAGGGAAAAACGAATTTGCCTGTTTTTACCTAACCAGGGCTTATAAAACTATTTTTATAAGGTCCCTGCTTATGGTTACATGGCACCCAGCCCTTGGGGCACATAGGGCGCACCTTAGGGGTGACTTATATGTACAAATAAGGTAGTTTAAGACTTTGGAACTACTTTTAATTCCAAAGTCGAATTTGCATATAACTTTAATTTAAAAGCAGCCAGCAAGGCAGGCCTGCCTTTAAAATGACACTGGGCACCTCAGCAGTGCACTTATGGGTGCACTACCTATGCTGGGGTCCCTAAACCTACATGCCCTACCATATACAAGGGACTTATAGGTAAGTTGACTTGGCCAATTATAATTAGCCTAATTTGCATACTGATTTTACCAGTGGGGTATTCACCCACTCAAGAGACTGTGGCCTATCACTCCCCAGGACCAAGCACAGGGCATGTTGCCCCATCCGGAATCAGTGGTCTAGTTTCCGCTCCCGGCTGAGGTCCTCCCCACCTCCGCCTGAGGTGCCTGCCTATTCGCCAACTGATGCCCCTGCAGTGTTCTCTCCGTGTTGATGCAGGTGACAAGAGGGGCCTTGGACTTTGGCCTGTGGCCATGTAGCCCTTCTGAACTGGGGAGTGGGCAATGTCCCTTGTTCTGTACATTTGTAAATAACTGTTACATTGCCTAACTTATTTTTTACTGTGTTGATATTATTACACTCACTTTAGTAAATTATTTTTAGTAAATTATAAACACACCCCTCTCCTGCTCTTTCCTAATCTAATGAAGGGAGCACCTAATTGCCTGGGTTTGCAGGATGTGGGGGTGTTGCTGGATTGCTTCGAACGTCCTTCTCTGCCTTTGAAGATCAGTTTGGCAGCCCTCCCCCTTCCTGCCTCACCATCTGCTGAGGGAAGATCTCCTCCCACAGGCACATATCTTTGTGTGAAGCCAGGCCACTTCACACCTCATCAAGGCAGCCTGGCCAGAGTGCCAGAGGCTGGCCAATCAGAGCACAGCAGCAAAAACAATACAGGGCTGAAATTGGCAACTTTTCAGGTAAAGTTTAAAACTCTTTACCTGAACAAGTTATATTAAAGCCAACAACTTGAAGTTGTGGGATTTATTATAACAGTTAAGTGGATACCAAACTCTTGGTATCTGTCACTTAAGGGGACATTTAAAATTAAAATAAAGTCTCCCCATTCTAGCCTATGAAGGCCTTTCACTACAATGAGGGAAAAACGAATGTGCCTGTTTTTACCTCACCAGGGCTTATAAAACTATTTTTATAAGGTCCCTGCTTATGGTTACATGGCACCCAGCCCTTGAGGCACATAGGGCACACCTTAGGGGTGACTTATATGTACAAATAAGGTAGTTTAAGACTTTGGAACTACTTTTAATTCCAAAGTCGAATTTGCATATAACTTTAATTTAAAAGCAGCCAGCAAGGCAGGCCTGCCTTTAAAATGACACTGGGCACCTCAGCAGTGCACTTATGGGTGCACTACCTATGCTGCGGTCCCTAAACCTACATGCCCTACCATATACAAGGGACTTATAGGTAGGTTGACTTAGCCAATTATAATTAGCCTAATTTGCATACTGATTTTATACAGAGCACAGGCCCTGGGACTGGTTAGCAGTACCCAGGGCACCATCATAGTCAGGAAAACACCAGAAAAAGGTGGAAAATCGGGGCAAAATGTTAGGGGGCCACTGCAATCAGCCCTGTTCTCTCACACAAGCCCACCCAGCCTACACGCCCAGGAGACTCAGCCCAACCCTGGGAGAGTTTTCCTGGCTTGTCAGGCGAGGATGACAGTGAAGAGAACAGGCTTTCCCTTTGCAGGGCCTACTCTGCCTTACATCCTCCTGCCATGGTCACTCCCTCTGGGTAGTGAATCCATCCCAACAGTGAAAGGACCCATCTCAAACTGAAACTCCCCTCTAGTGGGGTCTTCCTCCTCTCTCTCTGCCAACTCGGGTAGTGAGGTGCCCACCTCCCCTACTCCTAACTTTGCTAGGGCAACACCTAGCTTACCCAAAGAGGTCACCCAAAACTTGAGCAACCCCACCATGACCAACAGGGTCAGGGGGCCTACTTTGCTTTTGGCCCTGGGGTCTGCCTCCCAGGCCAAGTACAGTGCTGCCAGGAAGGCTAGCACCCAGCTGAGGCTACTGACAGCTGCCAGTACACAGAGCCACACCCTAAGCTCTCCACTGACAGGTGGCTGAGCTGCTTTAGAGGAAACTGTGGGGTCCTGGCACCCCTCTTGCTGTCTAGAGTGGGGGGCTACCACTTCCTGTGGCAGACCCCCTCTTTCCACTCTCCCTTCTGTCAGTGCCCAGGATACAATCTAGGGGAAGGTCAGCACTGACTACCACCCTAAACCAGCCAAGGATTACCTCCCTCTCTACGGGCACTATGGCTGCAGGTTTGGAGGTGACCTCCCCTGTGGCTATCCTGACTTTCCTGGTCTCTCCTGGGACATACATGTTTGGGGTCACTAACCGGTCACTCACTATAGTGTGAATGGCACAGGTGTCTCTCAGGCCAGTGGTACGGATCCCACTCCCCTGAATGGGGTGAAAGTGCCTACTCCCACCCTCAGGGATCACCAGCTTACCATCTGGTCCTGTCTCCCAGCTCAATGCTAGGAGGACTTCATCATCTGAGGAGTCCTCCTCCATGGCTACACTGGACAGCCCAGTGCTAACCGCCTTCTTTGGACAGGCTGCATCTCCTCTGAAATGACATGTCTGCTGACGGTCAAAGCAAGCCTTACAGTCCAAGAGTTTTTTATACCATGGGTCTCCCTGTCTCTGCTTGTCAGAGTGGGAGTGGGATTTACTATCCTCCTTCTCAGGGTTCTGGGGTACAGAGGGAGTCTCTGTGGTGGGCTTACCACCTCCCTCCTTAGGTTTTTGGGGACCTATCCCCCCCTTCTTGGAGTTTCCCCCTTGGAACTTGACAACCACCCTGGTTCTCAAACACTCTTCAGCTGCCTCCCCCAGCTCTCTAGGGTTGGTCAGCTTAGAGTCCAGTAGATGCTGGCCTAACCTTTATTGGATACAATCCGTCAAGATTTGCTCTGTCGTGATCAGATTGTATAACCCCTCATAAGTATTTACTTTGTTACCATGAATCCAGCCCTCTAGTGCCTTAAGTGAGGTGTCTACAAAGTCAACCCAAGACTGGGTATTGACCTTCTGGGTATCCCTGAACTTCATCCTGTAATGCTCCGGGGTCAGACCAAACTTCTTGGTTAAGCACCTGTTAACGCTTCCCTTTATGACTAATTTATTCACTCTGGGACTCGTTTTAGGTCAATGAATCTTTCTACCTTGATTGAAGACATCTTAGGACAAGATGACTGATTAACATGTCAATCAATATGTCAATAACGTCATCTATGTTTACCATAACCAAAGAATTCAGCTTAATCAATGACATTAATAATATTCAGAAAACCACCATGACCTTTCAGTCATGAATAACCACACCAGTTTAGTACGATTTTGTAATGTTTATTCCCTACTGATTACTAGCAAGTTTATTAGTCTCAAAACCATGAAACACATTAGCATCGTCACAATATGGCAATTCTGATAAGGTTTCATCAAAGCAAGGATCACGAATATTAGAACATAGCATGACGTCAATATAGGTTATCCTTAGCAGAGTAACATTAGCCCATTATTCAACAAAGCATAGATTCAGTCATTTGTCTATTTGCGTCCATATAATGAAACCCTCAACTAACCTCGAATTAGCATTGGCATGTTGGGCTTCATGCAAAACAATTCAGCAACATCACTTTGGAAAACCTCTAACTAAGGTCTCTGTCAAAAGAAGCAGTTGGTACCTAGAAAGGAAAAGCAACCAGACAATCACAATTTCATTGTCATATAGTTACCCTCCATATTGGGTCAGCATACAGATTCATTCTTCGTCCTCAGGACATGAGTTGATTTGCCATCAGTCAGGAACTCAGCAAGTCGGGTAAGAAGAGTAAAAGGTTACTTCCCTCATAAGGAGGTAAAGTATAAATGGGCAAAATAAGGGCAAGGATGGTTTAAGAACCAAACAGCAAAGTCTCTATGCAGAGGGTCAAAGTGTCTGGATCATAGTAGTTCAGAATGGCATCTCCCTAACTCCTAGTCTCTAAGTCTCTCCGATCCAAACTACTTCCTTGTGTTAAGGGTTTTTATCCCTTTTTCGTTGTACAGTACCCTAATTCTCCACTGGTTGAGGGTTTGCACCCCACTATCTCCATCCAATAGGTTACCAATTAGCTCATCAAATTTGTCACCCCATAACAGTTCTCACGTATTTTATTGGTGCTTATGATTGACGTCTCCAGCGGGTAGAATGTCCGGTATGATTTCATACTCTCGTGGTCCTTTGCACATCTTCAGTCAGTGGCTCCATTGTCTGTACCGGTTCAGGCGACCTTGTACCTGGGATTAGTCTACACTGTTGCATTCAGCAAAAAATGTTTCTTCAAGCAAGTCGAATCTCATGAGAACGGATCTTCTACAGTTACATTCAGCTTCTAGCTTTTGGATAACACATTTAATATGAAATCAGGCAGCTAGGCCTCGACTCATGTTTACTAAGGCCTAATGATTTATTAGCAGATCTTTAGCATATAACCTTTAATAATTAGTGTAAAACCATACTTTAACATAACATTTCATCATTATTAATCAATTTCATTAGTCCCCGTATATATTGACGGCCACTCCCTGTGGGCACATTTCAAGCATGCGTTTAGCAAAATACATCAATACATTTTCTATGTGGCATTATTATGCATTAGTTCATAAACATTTCATGATGATCAAGATGTGCTCTCTCATGATCAGATTGTATAACCCCTCATAAGTATTTACTTTGTTACCCTGAATCCAGCCCTCTAGTGCCTTAAGTGGGGTGTCTACAAAGTCAAGCCAAGACTGGGTATTGACCTTCTGGGTGTCCCTGAACTTCATCTTGTACTGCTCTGGGGTCAGACCAAACTTCTTGGTTAAGCACCTCTTCACACTAGGGTATGACTCTGCCTCCTCACCACTTAAGGTCAGAAGCCTATCCCTCCCTGAGTTGGGGACCAACTCCCATAAAAGTGAACCCCAGTATTGAGGCCTAGCCCTTCTCATTTGGAGGGCCCTCTCAAAGGCCCCCAGCCACTTGTCTATGTCACCCCCCTCTACATAAGCAGGAACCACCCACTTGGGTAATCTGGGGCAAAATCCCCCACCCATGGGCACCTCAGCTTCTCTGTCTCTGCCACCATCTCTTTTCTCTTTCTTTGCCCACTTTTTCTTTTCTAGGGCCAGCTTTTCTGCCTCCAAAGCTATGAATGCTAGCTGGGCCTCCAGCTCTCTTTCCCTGAGGGACAGGTTCTATCCTCCTGTAGGGACCCCCTTCTCCCAACTAGCTTTGGGTATGACCATAGTGACTGTGTGTAGTGAGGACCGGTCTTCCTCATCCTCACTTAGGCTCAGGTGCCCTCCCTCCCATGAGTGGTTGGAGCTAGCTCCCCTGCTTCTTTCTCCTCTGGAGCTTCTTCTGGGCCTACTTCTTGGGCCTCAGCCCATGCTGTCAGGGATTTAATCAGGACATGCTTCATGTGGTCAGTGGTTGCAGGCAGCCCCCATGCAGTACACAACCCCCTAAGCTGGACTACTGTCAGTGTGGGTAGGCTAGCCAGATCAAGCTACATGGTTCCCTAGTTTTGTGTCAACAAAAACGTTTTGCAAAAATTGGAAACAAGAATTTAGAAAAATCACAAAAATTAAATAATTGAAATGAATCCAAATTTAAAAAAAATTAAAAAAATCCACTAGGACAATTTGAAGGATTTTTTATTTGTTTTACTTAAAACTGTAATGTGATACTGAACACAAGCACAGGATCCAACCACTGCGCAACAAAAATGTTTGAAAATGGGCTATTGGTAAGGGCAGGTAAGTACCTACACTTAGCAATAGGCCACTAACCTCCTCTTAGGTCCAGTTAGGTCTCAGTAAATTAAACCCAGCTCAAACCTTGGTAGCTTGGCAATGAGCGACAAGGCTTAACTTGGGAGACAGAGTGTAAAGCATTCAAATATCACAAAACAGTAATTAAATAAAACACAGGAAACAGTTTAAAAATCAAAAACCAATTTATAACAATATATTATATTTGTATCTTTAAAATGACACAAAAACGAATAAAATCAGATGAGGGCAACCAGAGATATACATTTTTAAAGAATTATTGTTTTCTAGCGCATAGAAACAAAAAGCGCCAATCTGGTCATCTGGTCTCACCTCGACTGGGGCAAAGTCAAAGTTTAAGGCCAACCACGATGGAGCCCGGCTCGGCTACAGCCCACGGGAGGCCTCGGTCAAAAGTTTACCTTCGCACTTAGCCGCTTTACTGAAGATTTTTTTCAGCGGGACGAACCTGCCAGTCCAATCCGGCCTCCTGGAACTCTTCCTCGGATACGCGTCGCGGGAGCCCTCGGTGGATATTTTTACCTTCGGATTTAGTCTTTTTTTGAGGCGAAAATCCTTTGACGGGGGAAAACCTGGATCTTGATACGATGTCCTTGGAGCCCTCCTTGGATACGCTGGCTGGGAGGTCCCGGTCAACTTCCTACGTTCGGACTTAGGCCCTCATTCGGACCTTGGCGGGCGGCGGAGGCCGCCCGCCAAAGTCCCGCCGTCAAAATACCGTACCGCGGTCGCAAGACCGCGGCGGGTATTTTGACTTTTCCCCTGGGCTGGCGGGCGGCCGCCGAAAGGCCGCCCGCCAGCCCAGGGGAAAACGACCTTCCCACCATGAAGCCGGCTCGTAATCGAGCCGGCGGAGTGGGAAGGTGCGACGGGTGCTACTGCACCCGTCGCGTATTTCACTGTCTGCTATGCAGACAGTGAAATACTAGCGGGGCCCTCTTACGGGGGCCCCTGCAGTGCCCATGCCATTGGCCATTGGCATGGGCACTGCAGTGGCCCCCAGGGGCCCCGCGACACCCCCTACCGCCATCCTGTTCCTGGCAGGCGAACCGCCAGGAACAGGATGGCGGTAGGGGGTGTCAGAATCCCCCATGGCGGCGCAGCGAGCTGCGCCGCCATGGGGGATTCAAATGGGCAACGGAAAACCGGCGGGAGACCGCCGGTTTTCCATTTCTGACCGCGGCCAAAGCGCCGCGGTCAGAATGCCCAAGGGAGCACCGCCGGCCTGTCGGCGGTGCTCCCGCCCCCGTTGGCCCTGGCGGTGCAACACCGCCAGGGTCATAATGAGGGCCTTAGTCTCTTTTTTGGAGATTTTCTTCAGCGGGACGAACTTGCAAGTCAGGCCGGGTCGCGGTTGAGGCAAGCCGGCTAGAGTTGCCGCAGAGGGTCGGTCCCTCCATGGAGCTTTTTTTCAAAAGTTCTACAAACTTCTCCAAACTTCTGGATCTTCTCCCAGATGTTCCTTTAAGGTTCTTTTGGGGTCCACAGCTCACCCCAAGGTTCCAGAAGCTCTGAGATGATCCATGGGGGTGTGGACTACAACTCCCAGAATGCACCTGGCGCAAACTCCTTTTTGGCCACTGGACAGTGGTCAGCTGGTTGGCTTCTTCAGGAGTTGGTGCAGGGCACTCTGGTTAGCAATGTTTCACCTGTAGCAAACAGGGAGTCCCTCCTTGAACCATTTAAAGTCAGGCAAAGTCACTCTTGTGGTGAAGCCCAAGTGTGCAGCTGGTGCAGTCCTTCAGAGTGCAGGGTCCAGGTGCAGGCCAGGGGTCCAGCAGGGCAGTCCTTCTTCTCCTTTGGTTCTTCCTTGTTAGAATCTGATGGGGATCTGAGGTGTGGGTGCAGGTCTGCCAGTTTTATCCTTGCTCCTGGGTGAAAAACAGGGGGGTCCTGGTTCTCCAGTCAGGTGCAGGGCCCTTCCCCCTGTGATGACCACTTCCTGGGAAGTGTGGCAAAAATCAATCCCAGGAGGCAACATTCCTCAAAAATCCATCATGGCTGAAAGTGATTTTTGGAGGTTACATCTGGCTGAGCCCATCCACTGGTGTGGCTTAAAATCATAAACACACCCCTGTCCCACCTAATTGTCTGGGTTTGCAGGATGTGGGGGTGTTGCTGGGTTGCTTCAAATGTTCTTCTCTGCCTTTGAAGACCAGTTTGGCAGCCCTCCCCCTTCCTGCCTCACCATCTGCTGAGGGGAGATCTCCTACCACAGGCACATCTCCTTGTGTGATGCCAGGCCACTTCACACCTCATCAAGGCAGCCTGGCCAGGCTGCCAGAGGCTGGCCAATCAGAGCACAGCAGCAAAAACAATGCAGGGCTGAAGTTGGCAACTTTTCAGGTAAAGTTTAAAAGTCTTTACCTGAACAAGTATATTAAATCCAACAACTGGAAGTTATGGGATGTATAACAGTTAATTTGATACCAAACTTTTTGTATCTGTCACTTAAGGGGACTTTTAAAATTAAAATAAAGTCTCCCCCTTCTAGCCTATGAAGGCCATTCACTACAATGAGGGAAAAACAAAATCAGGTAGTTTAAGACTTTGGAACTACTTTGAATTCCAAAGTCGAATTTGCATATAACTTTAATTTAAAAGCAGCCAGCAAGGCAGGCCTGCCTTTAAAATGACACTGGGCACCACAGCAATGCACTTATGGGTGCACTACCTATGCGGGGGTCCCTAAACCTACATGCCCTACCTACTAGGGACTTATAGGTAGGTTGACTTAGCAATTATAATTAGCCTAATTTGCATAGTGATTTTATACAGAGCACAGGTCCTGGGAATGGTTAGCAGTACCCAGGGCACCATCAGAATCAGGAAAACACCAGCAAAAAGTGGAAAATGGGGGCAAAAAGTTAGGGGGCCTCTGAAATCAGCCCCGTTCTCTCACACAGAGGGATAAAGCTCTGGGTCTAGACAAAATCCCAGGTGATCTTTTCTGTTTAGAAATGGTAGTTTGGAGGGTAACGCTTAACCAAAACTTTATTTTAATACTAAAATGTTCAGCAGTCCTCGATTCATGGTTAGAAGCTGAGATGGCACCAATATTTAAAAAGGGGGACCAGTGTGATCCAGCAAACTATAGGCCCATTAGCCTGTTTGATATATCAAAGAAATTATTCTGTATGCACTTGCTTGAGAGGATCTGTGACTGGGCAAGTGAGGGCCACATCCTATTTTCCCTACCGGTGGGTTTCGGGGAAAGCACAAGCAACATCGATCACATTTTTAGGTTTTTAATGATCTTGTGGAAATATGTAATCGTGAAAGAGACCACATTTATGTAGTCTTTGTACCGTCTTCAATCTTATCCCCAGCGATAAATTGTGGGCTGCACCGGATCAGATGGGGTTACCAGAGTCGTTTGCAAATTTTGATTAGCTCTACACAAAGAACTTTGGGCAAGTATGCTGGGACATGGGCGGGTGCTAATAGAGCGTATAAGGGCGTCTAAAGGGGGTAAGCGAGGTTTTGTATTATCAGCAACTATATTCACCCTATAAATCAATGGGTTAATTGACTCTTTAGTTGATTGCTATTGAGATCCCCCTTCTACTGCAGGACACAAAGTGTCATTACTTTTATTTGCTAATGACACTCTGCTGGGGTCACAATCTCCCATGGGGTTGCCAAACCTACTTGATTAGTTTTTAACTGCTTGTGGGGAATTTGGGTTGGTGGTTAACATGGCAAGACAAAAGTCATGACCTTCAATCCCCATAGGTATTTTAGAGGTAAAATTAAGCAGTGGGATTATTTTTTAGACATGGTGAAACAGCTTGACAATTTAGAAGTTAGTAATACAAACACACTCTCATGGACCCCTCACTTTTCAAAGAACCAGTTAAAGTTGCACCATGGAAGATTTGCTATTACTAAAATGCTGAAATCATCAACATACAGGCCAGTTACCCCTGTTATTGAGATATATTGAGCCAAAGCCACGGTGCAGCATTATATGGTGCAGAGATATGGGGTATAAATGATCTTGGTCCAATTGATTAAACAGAGAACACCTTTCTGAGATCTTTCCTAGCACTTCCTCATGGTACGCCACTCACTCCTATGCGTTTGGACCTTGGCCTGATAAATATCAAGCATGTAGCTGCTTTCAGACCTCTAGCTAACTGGATTAGAACTTGGTCTAATAATTCTCCACTCCCTATGAGAGAATCTTTCCAAGACATCATTGCACTCAATTCAATACTAGAGGGAGTATAACCTGGCTCAGATATGCCAAAAGGGGTTAACGAGATTGGGTCTAAGTGAATTATGGTTCGAGCCTGAATGTATTAAAAAAGGACCTTGTTGCATCTTAAAAAGAGCTACTGGGGTTATATAAATAAAAACTGGCTGAAGAGTAGCTCCTTATTCGTACTAATGGAGAGGTCTTGGTTTTTAAAGATCTCATGAAGTGCGAGTAATTTTTTAACAGAATTGATGCCTTGCAGGTAAGAACACTGTGGCCCTCATTATAACATTGGTGGTAAGTCCCGCCTACCACCGCGGCGATGGCCTCCAAAAGACCATCGCCATGGCTACCTACCGTCCAACATAATATTACAGTAAGGTGGCGCTGCTGGCAGCAGCAGCACCACGCCAGTAGAACTCCGCCGACCGTATCATGACACAAATAATATGGCCTGGCAGTGTTCCGCTGGCGGATGCTGCTGCTGGCAGCAGTGCCGCACCCCGTCTCCTGCCGGAAGACCTCCTGCAAGTGGGTAAGTCAGGTTCCCCAACAAGGGGGGGTGTTGTGTGTGTGTTTGTGCGGTGTGTGTGACTGTTTTTGTGTGTGTGTGTGTGTGTGTGAGGCGTGTGGAATGCGTGTGTGCATGAATGGGTGTGAGTGTACATGTATGTTGTGTCGTGTGAATATGTGGGTGCTGTTATATGTGTGATTGTGTGTTGCGGTGTGTGTGTATGAATGTATGCAGGCGTGGGTAGATGTGGGTGTGTGTATGAGTGTGTATGTCTGCACGTGTAGGTGTGTGTATGTCGGGGGGTCGGGAGGGGGAAGAGGAGGGTGGGAGAAGACTCTAGGGAGGGGGAGGGGAGAGATCCCTATCAATGCCAGGGAAGGAATTTCTTGGCACTGATAGTGCCTACCGTCATAGTTTTCGTGGCGGTTAGATTGCCACGAAAACAATGGCGGTAGGAGTGGTCATAATCCCAAGTGGTCAGAATTCCGATTGTGACGGCCGCCTGGCTGGAGACCAAAGTCTCCAGCCTGGCCGCTGTTACTGCCCTGGCAGAAGGAGTGGTACATTGGCAGTTTGGCTTGCGCCAAACCACCAATGTCATATTTTGGGGAAATGTACCGCCAGCCTGTTGGCAGTACCTTTCTCCAAAATAACGCCGCCCGCCAGGGTCGTACGTAATGAGGGCCTGTATCTGGAATTCAGGTATGGCACAATCCCAGTAAATGGGTTTTGCAGTAGGTGGTACCGATTAACAGTGGAACATTTGTTATTCTTCTGTATCAGGTATAAGGCTATCAGGAGGTGCTGTCTGATTCCCATCAGCCATATTTTAGCTGTGAATCGTCTCAAGGACATGAAGAGACTTCTCAAAAGTGATGGTGCAGAGTGGCTAGTTTTTGCACTTTACCAGTGTCTACTTTATGCTTGGCGGGTGCGTTGGAAGAGCATGTGTTCATAATTATTTTAGGCCCTCCGTTTCAATGCTATTTGAGTAGATGTCTCCGGCTCTAAGGCCCATATTTATACTTTTTGACGCAAAACTGCGATAACTAAGTTTTGCGTCAAAAAAATTAGCGCCGGCTAACGCCATTCTGAAGCGCCATGCAGGCGCCGTATTTAATCAATGACGTTAGCCGGCGTTAGCCGCCGGCGCTGCCTGGTGTGCGTGGAAAAAAACGACGTACACCAGGCAGCGCCGGCGTAGGGGAAAATGGAGTTTGGGCATGAAAAAATGGGGCAAGTCAGGCTGAGGCAAATTTTTCGCCTCAACCCGATTTTCGTCATTTTTTTTCACTCCCAACCCCCATTGAAATGACTCCTGTCTTAGCAAAGACAGGAGTCATGCCCCCTTGCCCAATGGCCATGCCCAGGGGACTTATGTCCCCTGGGCATGGTCATTGGGCATAGTGGCATGTAGGGGGGCACGAATCAGGCCCCCCTATGCCACAAAAAAAAAAAAAAATTACTTACCTGAACTTACCTTAATGTCCCTGGGATGGGTCCCTCCAGCCTTGGGTGTCCTCCTGGGGTGGGCAAGGGTGACAGGGGGTGTCCCTGGGGGCATGGGAGGGCACCTCTGGGCTCCTTCCGAGCCCACAGGTCCCTTAACGCCTGCCTTTTGCAGGCGCTAAAAAACGGCGCAAAAGCGGCCGTACGTCATTTTTTTTGACCCGCCCACTCCCGGGCGTGAATTTTGCCTGGGAGTATAAATACGACGCACAGGCCTCGGAGTCAATTTTTTAGACGTGAACGCCTACCTTGCATCTCATTAACGCAAAGTAGGTGTCCACGCTAAAAAATGACGCAAACTCCATGGACTTTGGCGCTAGACGCGTCTAACGTCAAAGTATAAATATGGAGTTAGTTTTGCGTCGGAATTGCGTCAAAAAAAACGACGCAATTCCGGCGCAAACGGAGTATAAATATGCCCCTCAATCTTTGCCTCAATACTGTGATATTCTCTTTGGTGCTAGTCATCTAGACACAACAGTTTTTAGGCTTTTAGGCATATTGCTTGCAACTCACATGTTGGCTCTGATGTGGGGGAGATAGAGTCCTCATGACTTTGTATTTACATCATAACCATTTTACTGATTCGTTGTTGTGTTAAGTACACATCAACCACACATTGGGGCATATGTACAAGAAAGTGGCGCTTCATTGATGATGTGGCACTTTTCCTACGCACCCCTATTGGCACATAACAACACCATGGTTGTGCCATATTTACCATACGGTGCACTATGGCTACCTTTAGCATAATAGCATCAAATGTTTTGACGCTACCATGGCGCTTTGCTACACAAGCATAAAAAATGTTGATGCTAGTGCATTAAAGCACATGGAGTCCTATTGAATACAATGGGTGTGTCATTTTAATGCCTGCTCTGAGCAGGCGTTAAAAATGACATAAAAAATAGGGCAGTGGAATGTTGCAAATTTCAGTGCGCTATTTTTTCGGGCCTTCCTTAGCCATAACACCCACCTTGCATACAAGCAAGTGGTCGCAAGCATTGCGCCATTTTGAAAATATGGTGCAGCAGAAAGCCACCTTAGGGTCAAAAAAATTATGCTAGGGTGGCGCTAAGGTGGTGCAAGCGACTAGCAAATATCCCCCATTATTTTTTATTGATTTTATTTTTTGTGACCTCTGTATGTATTATGGAATTTAAGTGGTATTTTAGTGGCGTTTTATCTATTTTTGTGATATATGTTTATTATTTTATGTTTTGGAACTTTCTGAAGTTTTAGGCCACTGCTGTTGTCATGTGACAGTGCTTTGTGTTGATTTTATAAGTGCCATCTTTTTATGTGTTTCTTTAATTTACAGTTTAAGTGTTTTTTACATATATGATGTATGTACTTGTTCGTTTATGGTCTTCAAAAAAAGTACAGACTAAAGATATTTACTACTACTACTTGAAACAAAGGCCCATCTGATGCAAATCAATCTTGGTCCTGCTTCAATAGGAGCAGTCCTGATGGAACTAGTATGCCAGGTCTCCTCCAACTGAGAAGACAACTCCAGACAGGTGTTGGCATCAGGGCACTAAATAAATGTACTTACTTCATCCAGAGAATAAAGTCCTGCATAAGTGGCCCGTATTCGGGCTACAGCCTCTGGCTTGCCTGGCAGAAATCTCTCCAAGGCCCCTGGTCTGCTCAACTCTTGCTGCACCTTTTTGGTACCCGCCAGGTGAGTGGCAACATCCGGGCACTTGACAGCTCTGGACCTTTCCATTAGCAGCCGGGCCTCCCAGCCCTTTAAGAGAAGATAGGATTATCAGCAAGGAGAACACATCCCAGCCCTCCACATTCATACATTTTTGGGATTATAAAAAGAGCAGTGGTGGGGAAAGGTGAAATCCAATTAGCACATTACTGACATTCCACGCAACTGCCACCGAAAGTTTAGGAGACAAGCTGCAACAGAGTTATAAGTGGTCATAAAATGAAGTTATTTTCCAGGAAGAGGGCACTACAATTCATCTATTTCTGTAAATAGCAAATAACTTAAATTCAAGGAATGTACGCAAAAATAATGTGAAGTTCCAAAAGAATTGCACAAATTTACAACTTATTTTGTTAAATAGTGATCAGTGTTTACTTCTATTTTTAGTGAAAATCCATCCTCGCCACCATTTTGGATGCTAGGAGGTATTCAATGCTAAAGTAGGACAAAATCATGTGTGACGCTGTCAACAGCCACTCGCACTCTATTTGTGTGGGGCTGACAATTCAATGTAGTTCTATGCCTAATAAATCCCGGTCCACACAGTAACTCCCTGGGGTTTACTTTAAATTGCCTGATGTTACCACATGTCACCAGTAATCACCAGTAATTACCAGTAACCACAAATCAGGATTGACCCTTTTGTTTCATCGCATTTCACCCAAAACAAGAATAGAAACATCATGTGAGAAAATGGACCAAGCTGATTTAATTTTAGTCGGATCCCTAGAATCAATAGTAAACCTCCACTCTGATCCCACTTGCTGTGTACTCCTATTTTAGAAACTGAAGGATCCTGGCTTCAAATACTGGAATTGATATTGATATTGTAGTCATTTTGTTGAAACTCTAGAACATCAGTTGTATTTGTCTAGCAGTTCTGAAACTGAGGAACAATTTGTGCATTTACTTTTTAATGGAGAAGAATGTTGAAGCAGTAGGTCAGCCAACAGTTGAGTTTTCAGGGTAAAAAGAATCAAATTATTAGTTATATCACAAAATATTGGCAATGACTTGAGTTACTTTTATTATTATTTTAAATTACTTATTTGGTTCTGTCTTTAGGTTGTTATGATTAACGCTTGCTAGAGGTTTTGTAATATTTAGATTTAGCTTCCATCACTTTTTATCCCAATTAAATTTATGCATGTATTGATTGTTTTTATAGTCGTTTCTTGATTTATAATTACATTCAATAAAATGTTACTACTGCAGTCATCATCCACTTTGAAGACAAAACCTCAGCAGCTCCTAATGAGTATCATCACTCTTAAATCTTTTGAGAGATGGTGATCCTGCCTCCTCAGCCACCTCAATCTCCCAGCACATTCAATCAATCAGACAGTTCTAGAGCACTGCACATCACCTGTGAGGGTCTCGAGGTGGTGGAGCTGTATGCTGTGTGTGGAAGTATGATAATTCGAAAATACAGAGCTTTAGTTCTGTTCTGAATCACTGGAGTGACGGTGCAGTCCTGAGGTGCAGGGGGAGGTTGTTCCAAGCCTTGGCTGCAAGGTGTGAGAAGGATCTGTCGGGTGTCTTCAAGAGAGAGGGAAGCTGATCAGAGGTGTCTGATCTGTTGCCAATAGGTCAGGCGTTTGTCGATGTGTGTTGGTCCTCCGTTGTGCAGGGCCTTGTAGGAATGGTTTAGCATCTTTAACTGGCATCTCTTCTGAATTAGGTAGTTTCTTGAGATGGGGTGTGATAGGGTTCCTCCTGAGGAGGTTGGAAATGAGTCTCGAAGCTGAGGCCTGTGTTGTCTAGAGTTTCTTCAGGAGGTGTGCTGTGATTCCTATGTAGAGCAAGTTTCTGTAGTCCAATCTGCTGGGGATGAGGGCCTGCGTGATAGTCCTTCTGGTGTTTGCTGGGAGCCAGCTGAAGATCGTGTGGAGCATGCAAATGGCGTGGAAGCATGTGGATGTGTGTTGACTTGTTTCATCATGGATAACTTGCTATTTAGGATGATGAGGGGGTTGCAGGCATGGTCTGTTAGCAGTGAGGGGGTGTGCTGAGCTCTGCGGGCCACCATGTGTCAGTCCCTGGTGAGGTGTTGTTCCCAAAGATGAGGGCTTCCTTTTTTTTGGTGTTTTACTTGAGACAGTTGGCCGTCATCCAGTCCTCTACGATTCTCATGCATCAGTGGAAGTTAGCTTTTGTAGTGGAGAGATCTTCGGACAGTGAGAGGATGAGCTGTGTGTTATCGGCATAGGAAATTATGTTGACTCCATGTGATCAGACGATGATGGCCAGGGAGGAGTCATGTAGGTGTTGAAGAGAGTCGGGCTGAGGGACGATCCTTGGTGGACTCCAGGGGATGATTTTCTTGGGGTCTGAGGTGAACGGTGGGAGATAGATCCTTTGGGTTCTGCTTGTGGAGTATGAGATGATCCATTTGAGGGCATTTCCTTGAATCCCGATGTGGTGGATTGTGTTGATTAGGATGTGGTGGGAGACAGTGTCAAACGGGGTAGACAGGTCCAGGAGAATGAGACTGCTGTTTCCCCATGGTTAGGAGGGCTATAATATCATCAGAAGTCATGCTGAAAATTAATCGTGAATTAGCAGACTGACTTTCAGGGTTGGTTCTTTTCTAAATAAGATTTGAAAAGGTAGAAACTCTTAGTAGTGGAGATTAAGTAAGATGGAGGCCATCCACATAAATGTCATATAGTTTGTAAAGAAGGATCAGTTGGCTGTTTGTAGAGACTGAATCTAAACAAGTTTATGCCTGGATTTTTGCAACTCTTTAACTCTGGAAAGAGCATGGATTTTCAAATGAACCCATGTTTATGTCTCTATGTAATTGGGACTGCAATAACCTTAAAAAAATTATTACTGGGTTGACCAGTTTAGAGAACACATTTGGAAATGTCTGTGAAAGACAGAAGTCTACCAACACCATGAGTTACAAATATTCTTAATCTTGGCCAGGGTTCTTGTAGGATATGACTGATGAATTACATTTTTCTTCTGCTCGGTTGGGGATTCATTTTAAATTGATGACCTTAAATACTAGAAAATACATTAACAATTATAATGTTTGCATTGCTATGAACTAGGACATACATAATAGCACTAGAAGCAAGAAATAATCACAAAATAATCTAGAAAATATTTGAGAAAGCTTCTAGGAGATAGAAAAGGAATTGTCAGCAATGCATTCTTGATGGAAGCTAGATTGTGAAAGGGACCCAGTGAAAGGAAAGGAAGTAAAACAAAGGTATAAAAACTGTGTCTGTTTTGTAAATGAGCTGAATAAAATAGCATAATAGCTGGAATAAGGCGTTCATATCAGGTGTCATGAGCAGAGAAAGTCTTTCCACTACTAATTAACAGAAGAGTCTGAAATGAAGGAATATATCTGGGGAAGAAAGAGAAGTCAGCTGCATGATCCGCAATCTGCAACAGTTC
Source organism: Pleurodeles waltl (assembly GCF_031143425.1). Lineage (NCBI taxonomy): Eukaryota > Metazoa > Chordata > Amphibia > Caudata > Salamandridae > Pleurodeles > Pleurodeles waltl. The sequence goes on from NC_090439.1 coordinate 1,147,397,458, forward strand.
AGAGTGGAAGGAGAGCTGGGAAAGGGGAGAAACAGAGTCTTAGTATCTAGAGAGTTAGAGCGAGGGATGCCCAGACATCTCAGACAGAGAGGTTATACACAAATCCCATGAATATGAAGGTGTGATCTTTATGGACCTGCTCGCTGTAGTCCTCAGGCAAGTAGCCAGTTCTGAAATATGCCACAGCAACTTCATGTCCATCTCTATAAACACAGATTTAGAAATTAATTAGACTCCTTTCAAGAGTTCTATGAAGGGAATGCACTTTTGAAAATTGCAAACACTTCACACTGTTAGAAAACATTACCAAGAAGAAGGATTGCCAATATCAGCATTTCTGTGTTTGGTTTCTACAATCATAGTACATGCTATAAAGTTTATATTGTCTATAATCGTAAGGGAAAAGACCCAAGGTATCATCTTTCTCACAGACATCTGACTTAAACACTCACTATTCAGAAACAACAATATCTGCAAAACTTAACATCAGGGTACTATTTAGTAAAATAATCAATGTAATTTTTAGGAAGAAGGACTGACCAAAGATGGCCCTTCTTCACTAAAGTAAAAAACCTCATGTAAGTCTCCTTCCTTCTCCAGTTCTTAGGATATCCTTGCCCCCATGAGCCACTGTCTTCATAAATGGAGGCCTGAGGGCTTGCGCAGCTCCTGTACATCTGTGTGGCTCTGTTCTGTCAGCATCACAAGATGGATGCAATGTCTCTTGAGTCAGGTCAGTATTGATCTCCAAGACATGCTTCAGGCCCCAAACATCCCACTCACAGGGTAAATCTACTCACATTGTCAGGGAGTGGATTTACAGGAACAGTTGTACAGACTTCTAAATTCACAGGTTTGTGGATATTAGCAACACATTTTCCTCAGTTTGGAAATGTTAGAGATTAACTACCTCAAAGGCTAGGAGTGCCTTTGTTTCCAGGGTGTGAATGGTCCCTCAGCAACCCTCAGAAAATGGTGAGCAAGTATAAATATGCCATTTCCGATTGTGGTGATGCACAATATCAACAATTACACACATGTGACTCCTTGTCCTTGTGTGTACTTCCTGAAAGCCTTTGAGTGGTCCATTATTTTGAAAATCTACATCCAATCGGTGGTATAAACCTACAAATAACGAGATGCCAAATCTAGGTAAGGGATAATGTTGCAGGCCCGTTGAGAGCTCCGTTTGGCAGTGTCTACATAGTCAACCATGCCAACAGTGCAGACGATGTAGAGGGGAGAGCAGCAAAGAAAGGCAAGACCAAGTCATGAAGGTGAGTATGGGTCAGACATTGGGGATCTAGCTGACATCTGCTCCTGAAAACAGAAAGAATAAGGTGGATGTTCTTCACTCTCAGCTTTGACCTTTCCAGAATGCCCTCACTGCTTATTTGAGAGTTGAAGGAGACTTCCTCAAGTTTTACAAAAGACTTCTTCCAGTTTTCACACTTCTTTTATTTTCCAGTGTATTATAAGTTGGGTCTCCAACGCAGCAGGAGTTATTACTATCTCACCTCATTTGTAGTTCTCTTTTTCATCTCCCAAACCTGGTTAATCAGGGCTTAAAACTAACCAGCCTCAGAAAAGCTTTTCTTGGATGACTTCACCATCAGCCCCCCCAGCTGTCCCATCATCTCTGTTATCCCTATTAGGTCATCCACACGTAGAACTTTACAAAACACATAATAAAACACACAGAAATGAAGTTTAGTTTAATTCCTATCCCATTGTTTAATCAGCCAAGCTTGTAAGTCAATACACTGTCAAAAACAAAGCTTATGAATCTGAGGGCCTAATGTGGATTTTTTCAGGAGTGGGAGGATCTTGTCTGGACCCATCTGGGAAGAAGCATTGAGTGAGGAAGGCATAGTTCACAGTGGAAGAGTTTCCCTGGAAAGGGCATAGATGAAGGGCCAGGGAAAGACATTTCCTTCACAGCAGTTGGTGTGAGGGACCAGAGTATGTCAGTGAGGCCTGTAAAAGACATGGATTTGAACGATGCTACTTAAAGGATTAGGTGCAGTTGGATCACATATATTTTTCTCTGGAGAAGAACTAGTGTTTGCCCGGGCTTCCTTAAGGCCCTTCAAGGTATTTTATAGTCTTGTCATGAAGGTGTTGTGGTACTTTCCTGTACAGTTAATGCATTTAGGGGCTCCAAGTTGTTACATCTGTCGCTCAAATATATGTGTGTTTGACATTCATTGATTCTATTGTCAAATTTGATGAGTCTGTCTTGTGTGTCTGACAACATCTTGATGAGTGTTAATTTGTAGGTTCACATCTTTCCGAGTGACTGACGCAAAGATGTTTTCTTCAGTGGGTGCTGATATCATGGGAACACTTGTTTGTGCAAGTGGAGATTTGGTCATCTTCTGCAGCAATAACATCTTGTTTTCCTCATCACTACAGGTTTAATAGCCGGCTTTGAGAGGGCAATGTCTTCTGAACGTTGTGTGGAAAAGTCTGCTGTGCCGGTTTTAAGTACGCAGAAGGAAAACATTGGACAAAGCGAAGTGCTGGTATTTTATGCATGTCATGACTAACTGTTTAGGTACTCAGCACTTTCTGATGTGTATAGCTTGCCATGGCTAATTGTGGACATACTCACCAAAGCTATGGCGAATGAAGACACTACACAGTACAGTGTTAAGATTTTAATTAATGTTTCTAAATAGACCATATCAAGGGGGTTTACTTATTCAAGGTGCAAAGTGCAACTGACTTTTGCATCAACATGAAGTGGCCTCTGCTATGATGTATTTCATTGTGTTCCACAGTCATGCAGTGGTGCCTGCTTCCTGTTCATGTTATCACTGTACTCAGCTCGCAGGTGGAAACAGACAGACACATAGCTGCTGTGTTCCTCTCACTGACATACATTTGTGTTACACATGCTGTATATTGTACTGTTTGTGTGTGCCACATTTGCAAGGCTAAGGGCTCTACCTACCAAGTGATAGCCTTCTGTGCAGCTTTCCCCCTCCACTTATAATGTGTCTGTGTGCCCTGTTCAGATCATTCATAGTGTGTTTATATGAGCTGAGTCCCTTATAGGAGGATATGGACTTGGACAGGGAACTAGGGTCTGATTTAGATCTCTGCGGAGGGCTACTACTTTGCGACGGTGATGAATATCCATTCTGCCAAAATCAAAATATCAGAGAAAACAATGGTATTTAGACTGTGATGGAGTAACCCTCTGCCGAGATCTAAATCATGCCCTTAGTTCTCAATGTTTGTGTATGACTTGTCTTACCTGGTGTTAGTTCTTTCTCCATTTCAGCAGTGTCTGTCATCGACTCATGTTACCATTTCCAGAGTAAATGTGGTGCCAACTGCTTGTTGTTTGCAGCAACATTTCTATCACATGCGTTATGGTGTTCTTTGCATGTGCCCCTCAACTGTTGCCACTAGCATGCACTGCACAAACTTTCATCGTTAGCGTACAATACTTGGCTTTACCATTGCCCAACACTTTCTTAATAAATCTAAACTCTGCTTGTTTCTGTGATCACTTTTTTTTAAATTCCCCCTTTTGGTTGGCATGGGACTTTAGATACAGTGACCAAGTGTTGCCTGGGCCAGTGGCCACAGGACCGCCAGCATTCCAATGACTTGGTAGCCTGTCTCCCTATTTATAAATGATGCCCTAAGCCACCAAGTTGCATTTCCAGTGGTTGATTCTGCTGATTTCACATAATCAAGGAGCAATTTGAAAACAAAAGGTGTTCTCCATAAATAAGCATTTCTTTCCACATTAGATCAATGTTTCAGGAAAATGTGCATTAAAACCAACCCTCCCTGCCCCAACCTCACATATTCTTTAGGAAATGTTGAGGATGTTAAAGGGAGGGAGTCACCAGAAAAGAGTAGAATTACTTTGAATACTACAATGTTAAAGACCATGACCGCCCTCTACTCTCCCCAAAGTCATTCCAGCACCAGTGCTTCGAAGGAGCAAGAAGGCACTGCACAGGTAGTTTCAGACTGGAGCTATGGCCTATATGTGTGATCGACTGAGGCCTGGACCCTGCTCAGCTGCTTCAGAACTCAACAGCGGGAGTTGTGGTTGGTGCAGAAAAAGTCTGATTAATTCTCTCGCCACCTCAGAAAGTTTTACTTGCCCCTGCCACCCAGGTTTTTATTTAAATCAGCTTTTTATTTCAATCAAAATGCACTGTGCATAGACTGAACATCTTTAAACAGCAATCTGTGATAGTTCGGCAGTCAAAGCAAGAAACCTTCCTGCACCCTCCCACTTCTCTCACTAATGAGTCAAATTTAGTTTATTGGTTTAGTGGTTTTCAGGGAAAAATAGAATTTTTTTCCATTCCCAAATTAGGATTTCATGTTGGATTGAAGTGGAAGACTAGAAGCAGCTAGAATCCTGAAAGAATTAGCAAGCTTGTAGAATAATTTCCTTAAAACAAATATTTAAGTGAGTACAAATAAAAAAGAAAGAGGATTTTAACACTAATACATATGTAACATTTAGTAAAGAGGCATGTTTACACCCCAGAGGTGGTACTACAACTGGATTCACAAACGTGGCAGCAAATTGCACACCGACATTTTGCAAATCGAATGAGTTTTTATGACCAGACCTATACACTATCAGGGTACTTCACAAAATGACCATCCTTAGTAGGTCACAATCTGACCTACCTCATGAATAATAATGAGGTAGGTTGCAAGTTGAGATTTACTCGAATTGGATGTAATCACAGGAATTCTGGTGTAAGCAGACCTTTATGTATGTAATGGCATTTAGATAAAAATGTGTTTTTATTTAAATGCAGTCTGTTTTACTTAAGGGAAACTGCTGCATTTTAAAAAGAAATTTACTTTAAAAAAAAGTACTTTTGAGAACAGGCAGTGAATACCGAGAGCACTGCCTACTTCACAATAATCGTTTTTAATACATGCACAAAGGGGAATGAGCCCCTTCCACTTTGTGGATAGGTTACCACCTCCTTTGAGAATTCATTAATCCTTCCATGGTTTGAGACCGAAATTCAAGTTGAAACCCATTCATACATTGCACACCGAATTGCAGGGATGCCATGTTGCCATTCCAAACCATTCATCAATTCATATAATGAGTTTATTAGCTATGTAATTAGCCATCCTCAGATTTTGTGAATCACAGGATTTGCGACTGTTAAATTGCTGTACATCAGGTCCATAGAATATTGAACATTTGCTCTACCTTGAGGAGCATTTTAAACTGTAGATACACTTTAATGTGGACAGTGAGGGGTACTCACATGTATAGCCTCCTATCCTTGTCCAATGATGCTCTCTCAGACACGTCTTTAAACTTCCTATGTATCACAAGGATGTTCCTTCGAAAAAAGATAGGGTCATACTTATTTATTTGATAATGTGACCTCTGTTAAGCACAGTTCAAGCGTCAACATCATGGTGGCCCCACAGACAATCAAAAGTGACAAGTAACAAAATATAGGCGTACAGTGCAAATATAAGCAAGAACGTTTGAGTGATAGAAGAAAAAGACATGAAGTAGAATGAAGGCTAGGCAGTCTTGATGCTCATGAGATAAAGAGACAGGAAGTGTAGGTCAGTGCAAGGAGGAGGCATTAAGTAGAATTAAGACCAGGCAGCCTCGATATTGAGAAGCCACTGCATTTTGGAAAGCCAAGGGCATTAGCCTAAGAAAAACATAGGGATTTGCGCTTATTTTATTACAAATTAAACACTGACTCAGGGGTTTTACTGGGCTGCATTCTAGGCTTGCGCAGTTTTTGGCTTAACTGCTCGACTTCACAATTTTGTGGTTCAATGTTCTCAGAATCCTGTCTTAATCTGGCAAAGGGATACAGTAACAGCATCGTTGTGAACTACTGTAGGGCGGTCTGGCAGCTCAGAGAATTAAATCAGCTGGTATTGCCTTTTTGGGGATGACAATAGATGGGGAGAGGTGGGGACAGAGTCATCATCTTGTTACATTTGTTAAGGGCACTGAACACAGTCGGCCATGCTGTCCTCCATGAATGGAGAATGATGAGGTAAGCAATCTGTTGGAGGTGTCTCTTTCTGGTTGGCTGAGGCTGGGCCCAAGCCAGGCAGAACTCACTACTCCCACTAGGGGTGGGTGATTACACTCACTGTATAACCTGCGCCCACCCTTGGGTAGCTTGCCACAGAGCAGCCAGGCTAATCACAGGGGCAATGTGTACAGTAATGGCATAGCAATACCACACAACAACCACCCTGAGCATCAAAAAAGGGACTTCACACAAGGTGTATGTAAAGAAGTTTTGTATTCAGCACAGACATTAATTAAAACAGCATGAATAACATGTAACTCTGGGCAAGATTCGCCATATGAAGCAACACTAGCAGTACTAGGCCCAACTGTGATAAAACATCATTTGCAATATGCATATGTGAGAAAAATAATACATTCCTTCCCATCACCCACATGAGGTGCCAAATATTGTCAGCAAAAGACCTACCTCAGCGATTACCCCAACATAGTCCTAGGATGCACCCCGGTTCACAACGATAGCAGCAATATGTACATACAGAGCAAAAAGAATTAACGTGTCTGGTAACACCGTCATACGGTGTAACAATCACCCACAATCACTCGCACATACTCACTCTGCACAGCCAAGTGGTGTCACAAATAACAAGTGGCTGTAACATATGCACTTGCATACGCTCTTCTTCCAGCACCCTAACACAGTGCACTGATATCAAGCAGGTTAGGTGTCACTGAGCTCGCAGACCCCATATGGGGTCCCAACTCCTTCCTCTACCCTCCACCTAGCCCTGCTACCCACCTCTCACAAGCTAAAAATGTGAACAGCTTTTTCTTTGGTGCTAAGCCGCACATGGCCAGAGTCACTGTTGTTCAGGCACTTGGGAACAATATGGGGGGGGGAGGAAGAAATACCAGCAGAGGAGAGAAAAGTCTACAAAGGAGGTTTGCCCACCACTCGGGAAGTCTCCGGACCCTGCCTTGGTGTGGGCCCAAGTTAGGGTTTGTTCAAAGTATTCCCCTTTGAACCACAGATGTCTCCTCTAAATTACAGGCCTGTCTGTCATGGGGCCATGGAATGCAGATCATTACCTTTAGGTAAAGTGACAAAACCTCCCCCTCCAATCTATCCAGCCAGGCTCTCATCTGGTAGAGGCCGGTCATTGTGGGTGACCAGTTTTTATGGCTGTTGCTGAGAAATGCACAGATGTGCTTTTCCCAGCCTCCAGCGAAATGGAGTTTGAATTAAAAGGCACCAAAACAGAGTTTTTAGAACATAGAAATTCCCACTTTTTAGAAGTGGCATTTCTAGAGCATTACTGACAAAAACAGCTTTACCATGGAAAGGGGTTTGTCCCTGTGAATCCAATGATAGTAAACACCATGAGGTTGCTTCACTTTAATTCAATGGGGAAGTTCAGGATCAAATGTAAGGTATCCCCTATGTTAACCCATGTGCCGAGCAGCTCTCATGTGTATACAAGAAACACATGGGGATCGTTTCACTACATGGGCAAATGTACCCTGGTGCATGCGTAAGCCAGCAGGGGCAGGCTGAACACAAGTTAAAGGACACCACACGGGTGCAAATGCACCCATTCAGGCCTGCTGTGACAGGCCAAGTACATAGAGACACAAGTGTGTATTTGTGCACATACTGGTCAGCCCCACTTTCTTGTCATAGGAAGGAAGACACACGCCCTTTCACACTATATTCACAGTGGGAAAGCACTTAGGCCCCAAAGGCACTTAAAGAGAATCCGCAAAACTGTGTAGAAAAGAAAAAGCTTTGGGGAAACACTAACTCAGCATGTCAGGTCTATTACAATCAATCAATCATGGATTTATAAAGATTGGCAAATTAGCTGTGAGGGTTGGCAGGTGCTAAAAAAGCAAGAAGACAGGAGCAAGAGCGATCCCGCGGATTGGGAACAGCTGGACCATGGACCTGCTCAACAGGGTCGCGCTGCGGCCTCCATTAAGTGGGTGCAAGGAGGAGAAAGGGAGGTACTGGAAGGCAGTGGCGGGGCTAGGCAGCAGGCAGGAAATAAGAGGTGGCTTGCTGTAAGCGGCAAGGGAAAAACGGGGAAGCGTAGGAGGCCAAAACTTCTCATAGAGAAAATTCTTCCTTTAGGAATCTACCTGTGTTTCCTGTCTCCTAATATCCTTCCTTACAGCAGTTTGTTTCATGGAGACCTCCACAGGGCTCCACACTTTATCCAGTCTCCACACTATTCCAGTCTATTTTAATCTCTACCAGGCTGTGCTCTGGTAATTGCTATGCTAACGGAGAGTGCACCCATCATGCAGGAGGTGCTCCTCATTCAGAGTGAAGCCCAAACCCTCTAAGAGATCCCCACATACACTGCCATTCCTGACCACCTACAGGCAGCAGGCCAAACAAAGGTATGCACTGCAGCATGCCTCCATGACCCTGTGCTTCATGTCAATGGGGAGCCAAAGAAGGCATTAAACAGTCCAAACTGAAAAGCGGGAGTTGGGCCAGACAAATAGGGAGCAGCAGAAGACTGAAGATAACATGTAGCTAAGTGGAGCAAAGAAAACTACTGTAACTAAAGCATGAAAATAGAAGAGCAAACAAGCCAGTTAAGGAGTATATATGTATGTATTTGCTGTATATACTGTATAGACATTGTATAGAGAAAACCTAACAAAAGGCAGAAGATTGCTGCATCTGGTGTAAGACAATCAACATAAACAAGAAATGGGAGAGGAATCTGGGCTGTTTTTTTTTTTTTACATCTGTTGATGCAGTAGAGGCTTTTCATTGTTTTTTGTTGGTGCTGAGAGTTTGCGAGGCCGTCCGTCTTTAGGTGATTGTGCATAGTCATGCAATCAAGGACTAATTGGAGTGTTTTACACTGCTACCTAAAACTTGAATGCTTCCTTCATGGTTTGTGCTGAGTGTGTTGTCTGTATGTCTGCCAGTTTGCCATCACCCTGCATACTCTCAACCCATCCTTCCGACTCCGACCCAGCCTGCCTACTCCTTCTCTGAGTACTCATTCTCCCCACTGTCCCCTTAGCCTGCATGCTCTCCCCTCTTCCTCCCACTCTTTTCTTGAATCCAAAGCGATGGTTGATATGGTGGCATGTAAATAAGGAGTGTGTGGGGTGTCTGACTTTCTCCTTTCTCCACAATATTCTATGCTTTGTGCCACAGTGCAGAAAGTCTCTGTGCAGCATGCCAACTTCAACTCCAGCCTCTCTGCTCTTCACCACTCCTACAATTATTGTACCTAATTTCAGAGCTGGAGGTCAACAATGTGGCTTACAATATATCACATTATGTATCCACTAGCAATCTTTCCAGATATCAGTTATGTTCTCACCCGTAGTCAGAGTAAGTAACTCACTCTTGTTTGTGTGGCCTGCAACCCATGACAACTGTACTCACTCAGACCTACCAGCGGGGCACAAAGTGGTTGATCACAGTCTTGGGTTAATTTTACAGACCTAGGGGGTTATTCTAACTTTGGAGGAGTGTTAATCCGTCCAAAAAGTGACGGAAAAGTGACGGATATACCACCAGCCGTATTACGAGTTCCATAGGATATAATGGACTCGTAATACGGCTGGTGGTAAATCCGTCACTTTTCCGTCACTTTTGGGACGGATTAACACCTCCTCCAAAGTTAGAATAACCCCCCTAGTCACGATTAATCACAAATATATTTTTGTTACCATCACTCATATCTCTATATACTGATACAATCCTGCAATCTGTGCTCCACATGTGGTGGACCTCGCCTTCTTGCTGCCTCATTCTGTGAAAGCAGCTCCCAACAGTCTGCCTGCTCTCCCTCAGCAAACTTACTCTCCCTCAAGCCTTCCATGCTGTCCTGTCTACCAGCCCTCCTGGTTGCCACCAATTTGCCCTTTCTAAAGTATGCATGCTCTCCCTAGAATCTGCCCAACATGCTCGCTATTGTTAGAGACTGTCCACTCTCACCCAGCCTGCCCTTTTTCCACTGAATATCTGCTCTCCCACCAGTTTTCCCACTCCCAAGACAAAATTCCTGTTAACTGCCAAGATCAAACAAGATACAATACAAACCTGGCTCAATGACATGAACTTTGTCACTTTCCACTCCAACTTTCACAGAGTGCCACGTCACTTGGAGTCACCCTAGACACCAGCTTCACCATCAATTAACATACTGCAGAAGGCTAAAAAATAAAGATGGCTGGTACCAGCTCTCTCTTCAAAGAAAGTCAAACTGTTGTGTCCAGCAAGCAACTTCAGAACTGCTGTTCAGGCCCACCTATTCCTATTCCTGGGAAGTGTAAGATATCCAGTTTCTTACACCCCCTATGCACTGCGATGGAAAGACTTCTTAAGCAGTGTTGAGATATGTGTTGGAGGGGAAAGGAAACCCAGCACATCCTCAGTTCTTCACAAAGGGTTATTTTTTCAGAGCACGGCCTACCTCTTCCACAGTTTGTGTTCAAAGCAGCGGTGGTCAAGACGAAACATTTGAACATTTCCCACTAGGACCATCACAACAGCCCTGAAAAAGATGAACAGCATTACCTCCTGAAATAATTAGCAGCCTGGTGATTAAACACGCGCACAATATAAAACACATTTTATTGTCTGGAACAATGGTTTATTTATGTGCACATATGGAAGAGGAACAGCAAGCACAGAGAGTTAAGAACTATGTACCTCATTGCATCAGCCTGAAGACAGGGAAGGGCAATTTGCTAGTGTTGTACCCCTAAAAAATAAAACAAATGGCACACTTATAACAGCTGCTAATTACTCCTGCTTTGGAAAACATAAAAAAGGCTCCTTCACTCCATTTTCAGTGGACCCTCTCTAAAAACTGGGACATGATGTTATGTTAGAAGAATAAATCAATTAAAAAATGACAAGCTTGATGTGGAGCACCCTCAATAACTGCTGAAAAATGGAGTCTTCTCAAGTCAGCAGTGAAAGAATACAACTCATACAATCAGACGTAAAGCTTCAATGCTCAGGAGAAGCATGGGCTAACCACCGACAGTGGTGGACACGTGAGAGTGGGTCTCCCTCTACAATCTAGCTTCATCTGCATGGTCCCGAGGTCCCCACACTACAGCATCCTACAGGGCTGCACCCTGTGAAGCTCATAGTCACACTCAGGTGTCAGCTGAGAGCCAGAGCATGGGGTTTTCTCTGCCTGCCAATGCTGGAGATCGAGTTACGTGGCCTCACTGCCTGTGGCTAGTGCACTCCTGGGCCTGCTGCCACTCAATACACCTGACTAGCAACACGGATGAGGTGAGGTGGGGGGGCAGCAGGTGCTGGTGAGGCATGGGCACAACCTAGTAGCTCTTGACACACTTAAACTTATGGTGGAAACAGGAGGATTGGCTCCTCCGGACTTTGAACTTTATTACCTGGCAGCTCAGTAACAGTGGGTAGTTTACTGGTCCTCCAGCTGCTCTCTTCATGAAATATGGCTGCCTAAGAAAAGATTTAATGCTGGTCTGTTACACTATTTGTTGTATCCCTCTATGCATTTACCTATTCCACCCACGTTTCTCTTCCGCGTAGCTTTGTCTTGTCTAATCATAGTGGAGAGGATAACTGTAAAGGAGATTCCTTTTTCCACAGATATGCCTCTGGTCGGTCTTCTGACCACAGTGGGACATTTGAAGTCGGAACATCTGCATAGCTGGCACATATCTGGCCGCTCCAAACTGGAAGATCTGTTCCTCAATGGGGAGTTAATGGATTTCCCCACCTTAATGGCTGAGCATGATCATTCGCCAGAATGCTTTAAGCAGTCTATTTATGAACTATTTCATATATGGCACACATTAACACCTACACACGAAGTCAATCAAACACTCCATGTGATGGGGACCTGGGGCAAACTTGTTAGGGGCCTCAATGGAGCCTTTTTAAAACAGATTGACCAATCTCTTAACACATTGCACATGGCTTGGGAGATGGACCCAGCTCACACTATACACAACTCTGACTGGCAGAAGCTACTGGACTACCCCCACAGGATATCCTATGGGTCTTGAGTCAAATGTAATTAATTTAACATCCTTAATAGAGTTTATTTTACCCCAACCAGAATCCATAGGATTTTTCCAGGTGCAACCTTGAGCTGTCCTCGTTGTTCTTTACCTGCAGCTGACCTTATCCAAATGCTATGGGCCTGCCTTACACTTTATCACTATTTGGTCAGGATCTTGTACATACTCAAGAGTCCAACAGGCCTCTCCATACTCAACACATCAGCAGGGCTGTTTCTTGACCTACTCCCTCATCTGCCCTGAATAGACTTGTGAATAAGATCATGGACTTGGCCCTAATATCAGCTAAATGTGCCATCTCTATTTGGTGGAAATACAATAGCACACCTGCAGTAATTACTTGGGTACAGACCTGAGGCCAGGCTGAGAGCACATGACTACATAGGGAGGAACAAGCAGGTCTATGGAAATATTTTGTTTCACAGGCATGGGCCAAGCTTCTCGAGCAATTTAAAAGCAATGTGATACCCACATGCCTTGAAGTGCCCCTATCGAGTGCAGAATTTGCTGTCCTTCTCTTTGAAATGTGATTACTGGGATGCACTCATAGGTCCCTTATTAGGAGAAATTAGTCAGTGGAGTCTGTGATAAATAGGTGCCCAGTAAGCCCTTGGTGATTCCACCAACTCTCTACACAGGTTTGGTGGTCGAGAATACTATGTTATGACTGCTATAACTAGCACCAGTGGGGAGGAGAGGTTAATGTTGGGGTTTCTTTGATTTACATACTAAAAAGTAAAAAGTACATGCCACAAGACTGCTTCCTCATAGGTCTTTGATGGAGGGAAAATTGTTATTGCCCAATGTAACATTGCTGTTTGATTACGTTGTATCGATATGCCGATAATTATATGTACACAAATAAAAAATACATTGTTAAAAAAAGTTCCAGTGCTTAGTGATCAGAGAAGTAAGATAAGCAAGAAAGCCATCCAATCATGAGCATGAGGCTGACCAAAATCTTGCTCTTTATGTATTGTATTGAAAGCACAAAATGTCTGCTACAACATAACTAAAGCTGTCTGTAGGAGAGACCTAATGAAGGTGTTGTAAATGCTCTGGCAGCCTCAAAATGTATCACAGTGGAATTTGTATAAAGCTTCTCAAAACGTCCTTGTGGTGTTGTCTTCTGTTGAAAACTAGGACAGGCCAGACATAACACGGTCCCTCTTCCTAGGGCTGGACCTCAAGACCGGCCATTGGTTGGAAGCCTAAATCGAGCAGATTACTCATACTAACCAGAAGAGACTAATCATTACCATGCAATAGGACGCATTTGATACTGGTCTATCAAGAAGTTCTGATTTCATCTTATTGTCGGGGTGTAATAGACTAACTAGCCAAATAGACTGTACAACATGGAGGAGGAGAAACACTAGGACTACATAAGTAACACAATGGAGATACCATACTTTTCAGATCCATACAGTTCCCAAGCTGTTGCAATTCCATTAGCAATCCTCTTTGCAGGGTCATTGGGCAGCAGTTCTGAAGCCTCCTTAGATTTCCCAAGCACATTCAACACATGCCTGCAAGATACAGAGTTTATAGTAAGTGAGGATTCACATAAAAATGTAAGAACAGATGTAGGTCACCACATGTTGCAGTCACTATCCTACCATACGCCACATATATTGCACACTAGTTAAAGTTGAACCACAATGGGAATGTATTTCCCATAATCAGGCATGGATAAGTGGACACGTAATGAGGTGGTTCTATCCCACGCTGGCACAAACAATATGTGGATAAAATGATGTCCACTCAGTCCCTCAAGACAACAGTTTGGGGTGAACAGTAAGATTTCACAAGAGGAGATAGATCTTCAAACATTTTAGTTTATAGTGGGCATGGTGTAGAGAAATAAAGAAAAAGAAAAATAAGAAGCCAAGCACATTACAGATGGTTCCTGAATTGCAGAAGGTGAGAGGTTCCAAGTACTTTTAACTAAGTAAGAAAATGTTTAATTTCAGCAAGATAGATACTTTTAGTGAACCCTGGTGTAATTCTATACGTTTTAGGAAAGGTTGTATCAAAATTAGAAACAGTGAAAATGAAAGGCAGCCTGAGTGGTGTTCTCAAGCTCAACAGACTTAGGATGTCTCTAATTACCAATCACCAACACTACTTAGTCTAAACTCCAGCATCCCTATTTTTAAGCTGCACTCACTGCTAACAAATCACCAACGTGAATGCACCATGCCTTCATAGCTTGGCTATATGTACAGTCTACCTTCTTATTCATGAACATTACTGATTATAACTACTACATCACACTTATCTCCACTTACCGTGGGACCACATCTAATAATTGCTTAAATGCAACCTGAACTCCACGAGTGCCAGTTCCTTATCACCCCTCCAGCAACCATCCTTCTGATTACTAACTGTTGGACTTGGCCCTTTTAGCAGGGTCATCCCCCAACATTTTGTCTTCTCCCCTCCTCTTTTCTCAACAGTTTTTGTTGGCTTTCAAGACTGTTAACCAGTGCTAAAGTGTTTGTGCTAACAAATGGTAGAATTGCCTTATAACCAATTGGCATATTTAATTTCCTTGTAAGCCCCTTGTAAAGTTGTGCTATATATACGTAGTGCCACCCACTTAATTAGCCCTTTAAACATGTCTCAGGACTGCCGTGGACACCTGTGTGTGTGGTTTTAAAAGGCCATTTTGACTTAGCAAAATAAACTTCTTGCTAGACCCAAACTATCCTTTTTAAAAGATATGTCACCCCTTGGTAGGTCCTGGACAGCCCAGAGGGTGGGTGCAGTGTATTTAAAAAGTTGGAGATGTACTTTTAAGTTCTTCATTTCTACTATGTGCAATACTCTTACATTAGTTTTTCACTAAGCAAGCGTTATTGGAACATTCTTCCCTCTAGTGACGGAATGTTCAAATACCTTATAATCCTTCCTAGCTGAGCTATACCAGGCATTAAAGGCCCTCTCGTGCATTTCAGGCCTGAGCTGAATAAGTGTGCAAATCTGAGTAGCAGGTGATTATGGGATGCTAAATTGCCCTAATAAGTCACTCTTCCTCCTTTGTTTTTTACTTCAGTGGATTTGCACCATATTGTTATTGTTCATTTCTTGGTGCACAGGGCCCATCCAGGACACCCACAGTCTTTTTATATATTTCTTTAAAGGCTGCAAGGCAAACCTACGCCTACTCTAACAAGCACTCTAGTTGCTCCTGCCTTCTTGTTCATGCTCCAGCTCATTCAAGTACAACACCGCTCCCTCTCTCCCGCACAGCTCGCTGTTTCCGGGGATCTGGCCTCCCCTGAAGTAGGGTGAAGAGAGCAGTGGCACTCAGACTGCTCTCTCAGTTTGTTCTGGGGGGGTAGGCCCCTTGGACGAGCATACCTGCAGTGGGCTCGGCAGAGATGGTATCCCTGAGACCCAAGAGCCTCTAGTGAGGGGACCCATGCACACCCCCTCCCTATTCAAGACTACTATATGATTTTTCTTGACCCCTGGGGGCTCGGGACTGCCCGGGGGAGTTTCAAGATATAGGGCGTGATCATCTGCTTTTCTACATGGGAACAAGACTTCACGTTATCCCCAGGTAAGTTGGTAAATTGGCGTAGGCCTGCATTTGACTGAGGGTCATGAAGTGTCTGCTGGGTTGTGTTGACCTAAGGTTTGTGAACATGTAGCACTGTGCTGTAATGTGTTATAAGCACATTTCACATCATCGCTTTACCTTGTGGTGTTAACACTTTGTTGATTAATTTGAATACTTACATTCTACACCTTGGAGGCGAGGTATGCTCTCTCTAAATATATGCTTCCACATTTATCCATTTAATAACTCTGTGTATATTTTTATAAATGAATGCTGTCTTTTTGGGTAGGAATAATCAGAAATCATACATGATTTATTTACACGTGTTTGTATATGTATCTTGGGGACCCCTTCTGTGGGAGGCACTGCAAAAAAAATTAAAAAGGGGGAACTGTGAGCTATGGGTAGGGCAATAGTTGCAAATACAAGATACTTTAATGACACCATACAGCAGGGTATGTAATAAAAGGAAAAACAGGTGATTTTGCCGTGGCTCAAACCTTATGTGAAAGAACAATCCTTACTTGTACACTTCAGTGACCTTTGATGTCATGCCTCCAAAACCTACACAAACAGTATTGATTTCAATCTGCTTCAGTGCCATGGTGCCATCCGCCTTACAATGAAACATGTAGTCAGAGCGATTGAGCCCAAGGAAAACAGTCTGAAAGAAGAAAAACACAAATCATCACCACCATCATGGGGCCACCACAAGCAAAAACTTGCAAATTTGAATAGCAGATCTCCAGTGTGTCACATCAAATGTCACAGAACGTAAAACCACTCCTATGCTTGGGCTTAGGTTTTTTAATCAAAGACACAAAGAGGAATGGTTTGGCACTTTTTTGCTAGACGGATACTGACTAGGTCTTAAATGTAAAAATAAACTTGCAAAAAACTCCAACACAAATACATGGTTGTAATAAAAGTGGTAGAAATTGGTAAAAAAGAGTGTTAAAAAATGTAGGGCCTGATTCACAAAGCCATCTTCGACGTTGCAGAAGAATACATTAAGTGAATAACCCCTGCATATATGAAATGGCAATTCACACATGCCCATTCAGGACCCCATGCAGTAGCTTAACCTAACCAAATTGTGCATAATATTATGGTGCACTTGGCTATTAATCCATTCAAAAAGGTACAATACAGACCTTTCACACACACACACACACACACACACACACACACTGCTGCACCATGTAAACACACTTAACAGCAATTCAGAAAGCAAAGCCTATTTTAGGAACTTACACTGGCAAACTGAAGTGAAGAGTCTAAAGGAACACATGCCCTTCCCAGCTGTACCTTAAGAAAACCACCAATCGATCACACACAGTCCCACACTGCCGCTCACCTGTGGCACAACTACCCAAACACGAGAAGGAGGTATACAAGCTGAGGATAACAGTTGTGAGTCGAAGAACGAGAGAGAGTGGATAGAGGTACTTCAACCCTCCTGATGTGACCCTGGACATGGAAGCCAAGCTGATTGGGAGCAAAAGCTGACTTCTTCCATGCTATTTGACCCTCACAGGTTATTTTGATTCATCAAATGATCCACACTTTGGGTATTGGTGGTGACTCAGCGAAGGGATTTTCGTTACAAGTAAAGTTGGCACCAGGAGGCCACATTTCTGATCACATCCCATTAAACCAGTTGCTGCAGCAGGGTATGTGCTGCCACCCCTACCTTTCAGCCTATGCAGGGCTGTCTGACTTGGCAAAGAACAAAATCATTACCACAAAAACTGAGAAAGACAGACATCCAAATATGCAGATAGCTTCCATGCGCTAAAATGGGACATGCTCTTGCTGACTGCAATGTATGACTTAAAGAAGTGTGCTTTGTTTTCTTCCACAACTATCTAATCCTGGGGAGACTGAATTGTGATTGGTTGAGGAATCTTTGGAGGTGAAAGCTTCTCATCTGAGACTGTTGCTGTTTTAGATGTGCTTGGGTGGTATTCTGAGAAGTGCCACCTGGGACCTAAGCTACATCCACAATAAAACAATAATTGCACCATAAAGCAGAATGAATAGGCCGAGTCCCTACCATGTGCACTTAGCACTGTGCAGGGGAATCATTTTTGGGACTGAGGACTTTCCTAATGTTCGTTGAAAAGATGTGTCTAAGGAAACAATATTAATTTCAAAGATTGAAGAGTTGATCCAGAGTCCATAACATACTTATTTTATCTTCACTGAACTTGCAAATGTACCTTTACACCACCCTCTCTAAAAGAGCATGGCATAAATTAGTTAGGCTAAAGATCTTACTGTTTTCCTCAGAATCAATTATCCACTTGATAGTCTTTGATTTGGGACAAACCTGATACCTGGAAGTTGGAGAACTGAGTCACCCTAAACACCTACCCACAATTGTAAGAGTTCCAACACATCAGCTCGTAGTGTGAGTAGTGCAGCGGGTTTCTAGTGAATTGTCAAACACCTTCAGCAACATGCATTTTGGAATGAGGAAAACTTCCAAAAATTCATAGACAACTGTAAATCTGAGTGATAAATTGGCTTGAACCCAACTGCCTCTGTATCTGTAAGGTGTTCCTTTGGTTTAACTTACAGTTCACCTTTTCAACTGCTCAGGTAGTTTACCTTGAGTGTCTACCTGTGAGGACCAAAGAAAAGATGACAACCTGAGCCATGTCAGAGGAAGACTGTCTCCCATGCAGAAAACCTGCTTTGAATCAGTCAATAGCTGTTGTGAGGTCCTTATACCTGCATGAACTACCAGAACTGGCGGCAACCATTGCCCTGTCAACCTGACAATTGTATTCACTAAACCCTTGACCAGGTGCACATTTAAGACACTGATGACTCTGCAACATGTCTGTCTTCCCTAAACAGCAGTCTGGTGGTGTGCTTATGCTGAAAACCACCCATCCCAACTTTCTAAACATCCATTTTGTGCTGACTTTATCCCAAGAAAATGGATGGCCCCACATTGGCACCTTGATACAGTTCCTTGTGGTGTTTATGTCACATCCCCGGTCATACCGCCAGGGCAGTTAGACCCGCTGGGCCGGAGATGAGCATCTCTGACCCGGCAGTCCACAGAAGACCGCTAGTGGTATTTTGAGCTGGCTTTCCACCAGGGTTTCCGAAACATTACCACTGCCACGAAAACCCTGGCAGAAAGGCTACCAGTGACAGGGAATTTCTTCCCTGTCACTGGCAGATGACTCCCCCAACAGCAAGCACAATACCCCCAACCCACCTTCCACCCCCTTCCAGGTACAGCACCCCCCTTCCCTGCATACATGCACACGCACACAGGCACCCACACACACACCCTGCATACACTTATTCACCAACCCTGACATTCACGCATTCACTCACATGCATCCATACACGCATTCACCTCCACACTTATACACGCATTCACTTCAACATTCATACATGCTACATGCTTCACTTCAACACTCATACACACATTCACTTCAACACTCATACACACATTCACTTCAACATTCATGCTCGCATACACACAAGCATACACACACGCAGACAAATACCCACGCGCACACACAACACCCCCCACCCTCCCACCACCTCCCCTGTTGGACGATCGACTTACCTTGTCCAGTGAGGAGGTCGCCCGGCAGGGAACAGGAACGGGTGCTTCCTCCGCCAGCAGCACCCCGCCATCAGGACACTGCCAGGCTGTATTACAGCTCATAATACGTCTGGTGTAGTCCTTTTGGCGGTGTGGGGCTGGTGGTGGAACCGCCCAAGCGCCTCCACCTTCCAGCATGACTACTGCTGGATTCTGCCCAAAATGTAGCGGAAATCCAGCAGTCCTTGTAATATGGTTGGCGGAAGGGCCATAGTCTTTTTTTCTTGTCTAAGACATAACACTACTTAGAGAATCATATTTCAATGAGATTCATGGGTGGTAGCTAAAAAACATGTTTTAATCCACAAACAACCTTTATGTGCTAAACTTGTATGTTTCACCTTGGTACCCCCTGAAGGTTAGAGGCACTTGACAATTCAGTGGTCTTTCAGTAGTAACCTGTTCCTGTGATTCTAGGGGTGATGACAATCATTATTAAATGCACTGACTAATTGACAGAGAGCCCCAAAGGTCTGGTAGCAGTGTTCTAACAGCTCACAAGCTCCCTTCAGAGATGCGCAGGCCACCTTGAGCGAGATGCATGCACTCTCTTCAGTATAATTCCAGGGGTGATGCAGGTAATGCTGGGAGACACTGTGCTGCAGCGGTGACTAATTTATGCGACAAGGAAAAGAGCTTTATATAGAAGTCGAACTATTTTGACATTTTTGACAAGCAGAAAGCGGAACCACTCTGTAAACAAGATTGCTTTTTATGAGAAAAATTTACAGTTTGTATTGTAAATCCTATTCCCCAACAATTAATGCTCACAGGAACAGCATTTTAACAGTTTCCCCTGTGCCCCCAAGTATAAAGTAGTATGCCTAAAATACATAACATGTTGCACTTAGCATAAGTCTAGTCCGTGTGCACATATATCTTGTAATAAAAGCTGGGTCTTGTTTAGTGAGGACATCATAGCTATGCTTAAACCCTTCAGCTTCGGATGTGTTATACGACTACACCACATGGCCTTAAAATAACTGTCACTGACAAAGAACAGTCCTGCAGAATTATAGTATGTTTTATACCAATATTTCAGACAACAGCGACTTTAAGAACCAGGGAAGCCAACCTCAAACATCTAAACTGGGTACCTTCTTGAAATAATCTTTGCTGACATATGAATATGGCTAGAGAAACTAGAAATGTTCACAAAGTACTTGGGACATAAAAGTGGAGGGAACATAAGTAGGCCACATGGACCAAATACTTTGAGGGGTCAATTTGATTGGGATAATTTTAGTGCAGGGAGGGGCACAGGGTCATAGCTTGGTCAGTATAATTGGGGAGGAGGGCAGGGGCTGATCTTCAGATTTCTCAACAATAACGCTGGGACATCCTGTTAAAACACATTATTTGAGAAGCAGCACATGAAGGGGGTGTTAGGAGTAGTAGAAAGAGAGAAGGGTATGGATTTTTCAAACTTTTTAACATTTTTTAGGGTCTCCAAAACATATAGGAGAGAGAGTGTGTGTGTGTGTTTGTTAGTGTAGGCATGTAAAAATCATAGGTGAATTCCGACAGACACTTTCCATTACCCGACTGAAAACACGTGTACCCAACTCTTTAATACAGAATAATTTTTTTAGGGGGTGTAACACCCCAAACACCCCCCCTGGAGTTACATAAGATGTTACCATTGATAATCGGGGACACCTGTATTCAAAGTAGATGCAAGTGTGAGAATTAACCACACAGAAGCATACCAATGGTCAAGCAGATGAGGGATTCAAAGAGGCGAGGGTGAATTTTAGTAGCTTGGCTTGGTTACACTATGATGCTGACTTCAGATCCCAGGAAGGGGAGGTAATTCTGTAATTTGTGGAAGGAAACAAATAGGATTTTCTGGTTACAATGGATTGAGTCAGCTCAACCACTGTCGGCTAGAAACAGTACTGGTGGTTGTCTGATGCCGGCTTTTGTGAAATCTTTTCAGAGTTGCCCCACCTGTTGCTTAGTGGGTCACGCGTGGGGACCGTGTGTTGGATATTTGCATTGGTTCTTGAAGGAGGCAACCCCGAAATTTGGGCATGAATGCTTCAATGTTTTAGCGATTCAAAGGAGGGTCCACCAGGAGGGAGGGTCAGAGGTTTTCGGAGAGGGTTCCTAGAAAACAGTGATTAAGGCCCTCATTACGACTTCGGCGGTCTTGCAAAAAGACCGCCGAAGCCGTGGGTGGCACAATACCGCCAATGCTGGTGGTATTGGTGGCTCCCTATTTTGACATTTCCGCTGGCCCAGCTGAAAAGTCACATAAACATTGTAGCCTGCTCATAATAGAGCTGGCAGCAATGTTGATGTGCAGCGGGTGCAGTGAAATGCTGTGCCTGGGGGCCCCTGCACTGCCCATGCAAAATGCATGGGCAGTGCAGGGGCCTCCAGGGGCACCCCGAGTCCCCCTTACCGCCAGCCTTTCCATGGCGGTGTTTACCGCCATGGACAGGCTGGCGGTTGGGGACTCATAATCCCCAAGGCAGTGCTTCTTGCAGCGCTGCCCTGGGAATTATGACCACCTGGCGATATGGCCGTGGCTAATGTGCCATGGTTATAATACACTGGCAGAACACCGCCAGCCTGTTGGCTGTGTTACCGCCAGTGTACCGCCGGCTCACAGGGTCGTAATGACCCCCTAAGTCTCTAAAGTGTCACACTTACAGACTAGAGGTGTACTAGGTTCCAGAGAGACTTTCAGAACACCTTACGTAGGGCAAGAAAATAGTAGAAGGGGTGGATATTTGTCATCAGTCAGAGCAAGGTGCAAGGTTGTGAGGGTGAAGTTAAACAAGGGAATACTGGAAGGCACGACGACAAAATCCTTCAAGCAAAAATCTTTTGAGGATCTGATTATTTCCACATCAGGCATTGTTGCTAAGAAAGCATCAATTAAGGAATTTTCAAATCTGAAAAAAAGAAGAGAGTCAGATATTTTATATCTGAATTATAGAGCCTACACACTAATGAAATTAAGCCTGGCAAGTCTAAAACACTTTCCAAAAATGAGCCTTTTCTAATCAAGTTTCATCTCACAAATGGGCTTCATTTAGCAAAAAATTTAGGAATCTGTGTTTGCACTTTGTGCGTTTTATGGTCCTACAGAGGGCAATATATTGTAAAGCATTTGCCTCAATTGGAAATCCTGGTACAAACAAATGGAATTTTGGAGAACTCATGTTTATTTGTAGACTGACAATAGTGCAGTTGAACAACGTGCTTATTTTAAATAAAGTTAATGGATAGGACTTATGCAAAAAATATCAATTTCTTTTAAAAAGGCCATGTCTTGAATGATGTCACAATAATCTCCAAACAGAAGCTGACATCATCAAGCAATCAAACATTCTAGAACACAAATTTGGTGATTGTAGAGATCAGCAGCGGCTCCTCTGTTATGGCAGAGGAGCGTCTTCCCCCTGCCAGCGGCAGCAGCTGCAAAACTTTAAAGATAAAGCAATAATAAACAATCTGTATCATCACTTTTTTATAGGGGCAGGCCATATAGGATGAAAGGCAGGGAGGGGGTGGTGTGTACTGCCCTCAGTGTGCATGCACACTGAGCTGTCTCCAACCTAAGCTGTGTTGCCGGGTTGAAGACACAAGGCACAGGTGCCCAGTCTGCCTGGGAGAGCGAAGCCAGAGTGTGGAGGCCAATCCTGACACAGCTCTCATGCTGCAAGCAGTATGAGAGCAGCCTCAGGGTTGGCTACAGTGCAGGCTGGGAGCCTGTGCATGCCTGCATTGGGGACCTGAAGAACGGCGGTGTGGCAATGCAGAGGGGATCGAGGTTCGTTAGAGATACAAGACTGAGTAAAGCGAACTGCTTTTTCTCCACACAGGATAACCCCTTTAAATAAAAGCTCAAAATGTGTAAATGAAAGTATTGTAGTACAACAGGCAAAAAACAGTATAAAAGCTCCACATTGAGCTTCCTCAATGCTGACCCTCCCCAAAGATAAAGAAGAAGTTAACCTGTTAATAAGGAGATAAACAGAGAAAACATAAAAGGAATACAGTGAATCTGAGCAGGGAACCTCAGGTTTGTTATTATTCTTTAGTTCCATCTTACCTGAGCTATTCCTTCTTTCAGCACTTGCTTGTAGATTTTAAAAAGCTGAGCAATGAAATCATTCACTTTCCCTGCACTGAAAGATTAAACATGCATGAATATTATAATATATTTGCATAGTACCTCATTAAAAGATTTCTAAATTATTCATTGTATTGTATAAACAGTAGAATGGTCAACAATAAATCATTCTAACTCTGCAACCGTATATGTACCAGGGGAAAAAGAGGCATCACATGTGCATGGCACAAGAAATGGGGAGCTTCTAAGTTAGTAAAATAAAGTATACAACATCATATGACAAAAATATAGAGTGTTAACCAAGCATGTTTTTATAATATTGCATAGATGGCGAGAGATTTTCAACACTACAGCCCTCCACCTAGGATGACATGCGTTCTGGTGGGAAGATAAATCCTGTCCAACTCAGGTCAACCAGCATCCCTTTAGGAGCCATCCCAGAGTCATTGGATGACTACCTCACAAGTCATTTTCATGCCATCAGATGTCATAAGTCTCTTGAAGTAATTAGCAAACTCTAGAAACGAGGACTTTTGAACTGTTGATGACATGAAAATGACTTCACAATTATTTCACAAGGTGGGATTGTTGCCTAGTACTTGAGGATGATTTAAAAATGACTTTCTCAATTGTGCATGTTGCCTATGTATTTTCATGTTGTTTTAATGCTCTAGGCACCCTCTATAGGACTCTCTCTGGGGTTCAGCTATTCACACCCTTGTCTTCTCCTCCTACAAACCCCTTTTCCTATCTGTTACACTGAATGATTGATGCTGGTGCTCCTCATTGCATTTATAGGCTCTGTTCTTCCTCATTTGGTCTTGACATTTTTCAATAATAAGATTCCTAGTAAAAAAATGACTTTCTGACTATTTCACAGAAAGGGATTGCATCTGATGACCCGAGGATGAGTATCAGTACATTTGCATCCTAGTAGGTAAATAGTAAGTAAATGGAGAGTACATTTATACCTCAGTTTTTCTTACATCAGGAGTTCCTGCTCACCTCAATCAGATGGCACTAGCTACTTCTATGATTAAATACTTTGCTGTAAAATTGGCAAAAAGCTTTGGGGACAATTACAAGCTTGTCAGTCCCAAAGCAGGACCGCCAAACTCATGGGGAGGACGTCACCGCCATGGCAGCGGTGTCCCTCCCACCCTATTACAAGATTTCCTCTGGACTGACCTGGCTGACAGGTGGAACCCTTGAAATATAACATTCCTACACATAAATAGAGCATTTCCGCAGCTTAAAGGAGCCGAATGCTAACTCTTAGCACAGAGTGGGCCCACCAGCACCCTCGGAATGTGCATTGTCTGCAAAGCAAACAGTGTTCATTCCGATGGTGCTGTGCAGGGGGGCCCCAACACTTGCTCTCCCCCAGCCTTTCATGGTGGGGAAACCACCATGATAAGGCTGACGTAGAATACGTTTGTAATCAGCAAGGCGTTGCTGTGTTCAGTGCCACCCTGGTTGATTACAACCAGGACCCCCGTCAGCCCATCAGGATCTTTGATACTGGAGGAGACAGAAGTCTATTGGTAGGTTCGCCTGCCAAACTTGTAACTGTGACTTGTGACTGCCAGACTTGTGTCACTTACTAGCTCGAAGTGGATGAAATTGTGCTAATCCTACACTTAAAGACCTTGTTGTAAAAATAGTCAAAGGCTTTGTCATTTTCTATCTTGGCAAATGTTGTAATTTTCTATCTTGGCATGTATGGCACTGTGCTAATCCTATGCTTAATAACTCTGCTAGAAAAACATAGAGTATAACACTCTAAGCCGGACAGGATATTTTCTTGACTTACACTGGGTGCTCACTTCTGTCTGGACATAGCTATACATCTCCGAACAGCTCTCACAAAGACAAAACACGAGCCAAAGATTGCTTGTTTTCATTCCAGGGAGGCTTGGGTAGTATTTTGCCAATCCAGTTATAGTTAGGGCTGGGTTTCCATTGGAAGAGTATTTTTGTTTTGGTGCCAAGTGCTTAATTTGACCTGGTGGAGGCTGGTGGGACCCAGTACCACTTATGCATGGGCACCAACACTTATTTTTCCTCTTCACAGAACAAACAAGAGAATAACCCAAAAATAGGTAAGAAGAAGAAAATGAAAGACGGGAAAACAGTGACGAAGGGAGGAAGCAGAGATCATAAAGAACATGCAGGAATGTAAATGAGTTAAAAATGCATCGAAGAAATTCACAACTACACAGTCTTGGTTTTCAGCACCACAACCTCTGCCATGCTGGTGCTAGCTTCTGAGCAAAATATTGTGCCTCTTATTAATTTATACATTAAGCACTGTTGGTGCAGTTTGACAAATCTTCACAAAACTTTCTGGAAAAAAGTTCACCCACCTCTGATTTTTCATGCAACATTTGGGTGTGATGCATCAACCAGGACCAAGTAAAAGTGGGGGTATCATAAAATTCTCGTAGGGAACTTTGCTCTCCGATACAGATAAAATAGCTGTGCAGAATTGCACCAAATTTTGCAGAAAGATACATTTTTTCCTCAGAAATCGTACTTTTTTACTTGATGTAAAGTCAATCAGCTGTTTTTGAAAAATTCATGTTTAACCCCTTCGCTGCCAGGCCTTTTCCCCCTCCTGTGCCGAGCCTTTTTTTGGCTATTTGGAGCAGTTCGCGCTTAGGCCCTCATAACATTTTGTTCACGTACGCTACCCACGCCAAATTTGCATCCTTTTTTTCCAACATCATTGGGATTCTAGAGGTACCCAGACTTTGTGGGTTCCCCAGAGGGAGGCCAAGAAATTAGCCAAAAAACTGTGAAAATTTCGTTTTTTTTTTAACAAATTTGAAAAATGGGCTGCAGAAGAAGGCTTGTGGTTTTTTCCCTGAAAAGGGCATCAACAAAGGGTTTGCGGTGATAAAATCACCAGCTTCCCAGCTTTGAGGAACAGGCAGACTTGAATCAGAAAACCCAATTTTTCAACACAATTTCGGCATTTTACTGGGACATACCGCATTTTAACGATTTTTTGTGCTTTCAGCCTCCTTCCAGTCAGTGACAGAAATGGGCATGAAACCAATGCTGGATCCCAGAAACCGCAACATTTCTGAAAAGTAGACAAAATTCTGAATTCAGCAAGGGGTAATTTGTGTAGATCCTACAAGGGTTTCCTACAGAAAATAACAACTGAAAAAGAAAAATATTGAAATTGAGGTGAAAAAAACATCAATTTTTCTCTACGTTTTACTCTGTAACTTTTTCCTGCAATGTCAGATTTTCGAAAGCAATATACCGTTACGTCTGCTGGACTCTTCTAGTTGCGGGGATATATAGGGCTTGTAGGTTCATCAAGAACTCTAGGTACCCAGAGCCAATAAATGACCTGCACCCTGCAGTGGGTTTTCATTCTATGCCGGGTATACAGCAATTCATTTGCTGAAATATAAAGAGTAAAAAATAGCTATCAAGAAAACCTTTGTAATTCCAAAATGGGCACAAGATAAGGTGTTGAGAAGCAGTGGTTATTTGCACATCTCTGAATTCTGGGGTGCCCATACTAGCATGTGAATTACAGGGCATTTCTCAAATAGACGTCTTTTTTACACACTGTCTTACATTTGGAAGGGAAAAATGAAGAGAAAGACAAGGGGCAATAACACTTGTTTTGCTATTCTATGTTCCCCCAAGTCTCCCGATAAAAATGATACCTCACTTGTGTGGGTAGGCCTAGCGCCCGCGACAGGAAACGCCCCAAAGCGCAACGTGGACACAGCCACATTTTTGAAGGAAAACAGAGGTGTTTTTTGCAAAGTGCCTGCCTGTAGATTTTGGCCTCTAGCTCAGCCGCCACCTAGGGAAACCTACCAAACCTGTGCATTTCTGAAAACTAGAGACCTAGGGGAATCTAAGATGGGGTGACTTCTATGGCTCGGACCAGGTTCTGTTACCCAGAATCCTTCGCAAACCCCAAAATTTGGCTAAAAAAACACATGTTCCTCACATTTCTGTGGCAGAAAGTTCTAGAATCTGAGAGGAGCCACAAATTTCCTTTCACCCAGCGTTTCCCCGCGTCTCCCGATAAAAATGATACCTCACTTGTGTGGGTAGGCCTAGCGCCCGCGACAGGAAACGCCCCAAAGCGCAACGTGGACACAGCCAAATTTTTTAAGGAAAACAGAGGTATTTTTTGCAAAATGCCTACCTGTAGATTTTGGCCTGTAGCTCAGCCGCCACCTAGGGAAACCTACCAAACCTGTGCATTTCTGAAAACTAGAGACCTAGGGGAATCCAAGATGGGGTGACTTGTGTGGCTGGGACCAGGTTCTGTTACCCAGAATCCTTTGCAAACCTCAAAATTTGGCTAATAAAACACATGTTCCTCACATTTCTGTGGCAGAAAGTTCTAGAATCTGAGAGGAGCCACAAATTTCCTTCCACCCAGCGTTCCCCCACGTCTCCCAATAAAAATGATACCTCACTTGTGTGGGTAGGCCTAGCGTCCGCAACAAGAAACGCCCCAAAGCGCAACGTGGACACATCACAGAAAACAGACCTGTTTTTAGCAAAGTGCCTACCTGTAGATTTTGGCCTGTAGCTCAGCCGCCACCTAGGGAAACCTACCAAACCTGTGCATTTCTGAAAACTAGAGACCTAGGGGAATCCAAGATGGGGTGACTTGTGTGGCTGGGACCAGGTTCTGTTACCCAGAATCCTTTGCAAACCTCAAAATTTGGCTAAAAAAACACATGTTCCTCACATTTCTGTGGCAGAAAGTTCTAGAATCTGAGAGGAGCCACAAATTTCCTTCCACCCAGCGTTCCCCCATGTCTCCCGATAAAAATGATACCTCACTTGTGTGGGTAGGCCTAGCGCCCGCAACAAGAAACGCCCCAAAGCGCAATGTGGACACATCACAGAAAACAGACCTGTTTTTAGCAAAGTGTCTACCTGTAGATTTTGGCCTGTAGCTCAGCCGCCACCTAGGGAAACCTACCAAACCTGTGCATTTCTGAACACTAGAGACCTAGGGGAATCCAAGATGGGGTGACTTGTGTGGCTGGGACCAGGTTCTGTTACCCAGAATCCTTTGCAAACCTCAAAATTTGGCTAAAAAAACACATGTTCCTCACATTTCTGTGGCAGAAAGTTCTGGAATCTGAGAGGAGCCACAAATTTCCTTCCACCCAGCGTTCCCCCACGTCTCCCGATAAAAATGATACCTCACTTGTGTGGGTAGGCCTAGCGCCCGCAACAAGAAACGCCCCAAAGCGCAACGTGGACACATCACAGAAAACAGACCTGTTTTTAGCAAAGTGCCTACCTGTAGATTTTGGCCTGTAGCTCAGCCGCCACCTAGGGAAACCTACCAAACCTGTGCATTTCTGAAAACTAGAGACCTAGGGGAATCCAAGATGGGGTGACTTGTGTGGCTGGGACCAGGTTCTGTTACCCAGAATCCTTTGCAAACCTCAAAATTTGGCTAAAAAAACACATGTTCCTCACATTTCTGTGACAGAAAGTTCTAGAATCTGAGAGGAGCCACAAATTTCCTTCCACCCAGCGTTCCCCCACGTCTCCCGATAAAAATGATACCTCACTTGTGTGGGTAGGCCTAGCGCCTGCGACAGGAAACGCCACAAAGCGCAACGTGGACACATCACAGAAAACAGACCTGTTTTAGCAAAGTGCCTACCTTTAGATTTTGGCCTGTAGCTCAGCCGCCACCTAGGGAAACCTACCAAACCTGTGCATTTCTGAAAACTAGAGACCTAGGGGAATCCAAGATGGGGTGACTTGTGTGGCTGGGACCAGGTTCTGTTACCAAGAATCCTTTGCAAACCTCAAAATTTGGCTAAAAAAACACATGTTCCTCACATTTCTGTGGCAGAAAGTTCTGGAATCTGAGAGGACCCACAAATTTCCTTCCACCCAGCGTTCCCCCACGTCTCCCGATAAAAATGATACCTCACTTGTGTGGGTAGGCCTAGTGCTCGCGACAGGAAATGGCCCAAAACACAACGTGGACACATCACATTTTTTCATAGAAAACAGTGCCTACCTGTGGATTTTGGCTTCTAGCTCAGCCGGCACCTGGGGAAACCTAGCAAACCAGCGCATTTTTGAAAACTGGAGACCTAGGGGAATCCAAGATGGGGTGATTTGCGGGGCTCTGACCAGGTTCTGTTACCCAGAATCATTTGCAAACATCAAAATTTGGCCAAAAAAACTTTTTCCTCTCATTTCGGTGACAGAAAGTTCTGGAATCTGAGAGGACCCCCAAGTTTCCTTCCACCCAGCGTTCCCCTAAGTCTCTCCATAAAAATGGTACCTCACTTGTGTGGGTAGGCCTAGCGCCCACGAAAGGAAATGGCCCAAAACACAACGTGGACACAACATATTTTTTCACAGAAAACAGAGGTGTTTTTTGCAAAGTGCCTACCTGTGGATTTTGTCCTCTAGCTCAGCCGGCCCGGGGGGGGGGAGGAAATGCCCTAAAATAAATTTGACCCCCCCACTCCCCCAAACCCCCCCTGCCCAGGAGCGAACCTTGCCTACGGAGTCGATCCCCCTGCGTGACATTGGCGCCAAAAAACAAATCCCCAGTGCCTAGTGGTTTCTGCCCCCTTGGGGCAGATTGACCTAAAATCGACCAATCTGCCCCCAAAGGGGGCAGAAATGGTCTAAACACAGTTTGCCCCCCAGGGGAGCGACCCTTGTCTGATGGGTCGCTCCCCATCTCTAAAAAAACAAACAAACAAAAAACAAACACAAAAAAAAAATCTGCCCTGGCGCCTACAGGTTTCTGCCCCCCCTGGGGGCAGATCAGCCTAATAATAGGCCGATCTGCCTCCAGGGGGGGCAGAAATGGCCTAAAATAAATTTGCCCCCTGAACCCCAACCCCCCCCGGGAGCGACCCTTGCCTACGGGGTCGCTCCCGCTGCGTGACATTGGCGCCAAAAAACAAATCCCCGGTGCCTAGTGGTTTCTGCCCCCTTGGGGGCAGATTGACCTAAAATCGACCAATCTGCCCCCAAGGGGGGCAGAAATGGTCTAAATACAGTTTGCCCCCCAGGGGAGCAACCCTTGCCTGATGGGTCGCTCCCCATCTCTAAAAAAACAAACATACAAAAAAAAAACCACAAAAAAATTTGCCCTGGTGCCTAGAGGTTTCTGCCCCCCCTGGTGGCAGATCGGCCTAATAATAGGCCGATCTGCCCCCAGGGGGGGCAGAAATGGCCTAAAATAAATTTGCCCCCAATACCTCCCCCCCCCCCGGGAGCGACCCTTGCCTACGGGGTCGCTCCCCCAGCGTGACATTGACACCAAAAAACAAATCCCCGGTGCCTAGTGGTTTCTGCCCCCTTGGGGGCATATTGACCTAAAATCGACCAATCTGCCCCCAAGGGGGGCAGAAATGGTCTAAACACAGTTTGCCCCCCAGGGGAGCGACCCTTGTCTGATGGGTCGCTCCCCATCTCTAAAAAAACAAACAAACAAAAACACAAAAAAAAAAATTGCCCTGGCGCCTAGAGGTTTTTGCCCCCCCTGGGGGTAGATCGGCCTAATACCAATAGGCCGATCTGCCCCCAGGGTGAGCAGAGATGGCCTAAAATAATTTTGCCCCCCCCACCTCCCCCTCCCCAGGGAGCGACCCTTGCCTACAAGGTCGCTCCCCTTGCGTGACGGCGCAAAAAAAAGATCCCTGGTGCCTAGTGGTTTCTGCCCCCCTTGGGGGCAGATTGACCTAAAATCGGCCGATCTGCCCCCAAAGGGGATAGAAATGGCCTAAATACATTTTGCCCCTTCAGGGGAGCGACCCTTGTCCAAGGGGTTGCTCCCCATCTGTAAAACAAAAAAACAAAAAAATCCCTGGTGCCTAGTGGTTTCTGCCCCCCTTGGGGGCAGATCAGCCGAATCAAAATAGGCTGATCTACCCCCCAGGGGGGCAGAAATGGCCTAAAATAATCCCTCCCCCCCCCCAGGGAGCGACCCTTGCCTAAGGGGTCGCTCCCCTTGCGTGAAATTCACGCAAAAAAAAAAACTCCCTGGCGTCTAATGGTTTCTGCCCCCCTTGGGGGCACATTGGCCTCATAAAAATAGGCCAATCTGCCCCCAAGGGGGGCAGAAATGGCCTAAATATAATTTGCCCCCTAGGGGAGCGACCCTTGCCTAAGGGGTCGCTCCCCACCTAAAAAAAAAAGAAAACATAACAAAAAAAAAATGTTCCCTGGTGTCTAGAGGTTTCTGCCCCCCCTGGGGGCAGAAAAGGCCTTCCCCAAAAAATGCCCCCCCGGGAGCGACCCTTGCCCAAGGGGTCACTCCTGTTGCGTAAAATTTGCGGGGAAAAAAAAACTCCCTGGTGTCTAATGGTTTCTGCCCCCCTTGGGGGCAGATTGGCCTCATCAAAATAGGCCAATCTGCCCCCAAGGGGGGCAGAAATGGCCTAAATATATATTGCCCCCTAGGGGAGCGACCCTTGCCTAAGGGGTCGCTCCCCACCTAAAAAAAAGAAAACAGCACAAAAAAAAACAAACAAAAAAAAAACTCCCTGGTGCCTAGAGGTGCCGGGGGGGGCAGAAAAGACCTTCATAAAAAAATGCCCCCCCTGGGAGCGACCCTTGCCCAAGGGGTCGCTCCCTTTTGACAGTTTCATTCCCAAAAAAAAAATCCCTGGTGTCTAGTGGGGTTTCAAAAGCCGGATTGCAAGCAATCCGGCTTTTGAAACCTGTGAGAGACTTCAAAGGGAAGGAAATACATTTCCTTCCCTTTGAAGCCTCTCGGGGGCCTCCCCCAGTGATTGAAAGAGAAATGCAAAAGCATTTCTCTTTCAATCGCGCAGGAAGCTCTGCTTCCAGCGCGATGGGGGAGACCCTGTGACTAATCAACGCGCGCTCGCGCTCTGATGTCACAGGGGGGGTTGGGGGGGTCGGGGGTGGAAGGGGAAGTGCTTCCCCTTCCATCCCTGACTTTGGGGGGGTGGGGGGAAGCACACAGAGGGAGCGAGAGCGCTCCCTCTGGGCTGTGGGCTGAGGACGTAGTGGTTACGTCCTCGGCACAGCAGCACTGTGCCACAGGACGTAACCACTACATCCGCGGCACAGAAGGGGTTAAAGAGGTACCAGTGGTCGGCTATAAGGGGATAAAGTTAAGTACATGATGGGCTCCCCACCATTTTATTCATTTTCGAATCAATAAATCCCTGCCATCTAGTAGGCTTTCTGAGCCACAAAACGTGCATCACCAACATTAGAACATTAGCAAAATAACACAGTTATGGTGCAAAGGTGTGCACATCACTGAGACGTGCTGTAATACAGTTGAATTGAAGGGATGAAAAAATGTGCACCACACCAACATTTCTCACAAAAATAGCACAGTTATGGTGAAAAGGTGTATGCGACACCAAGACGCACACCACATGAAGTAGAAAGAAAAACAGCTGAGTACATCGCGTACCCATTGCTAGGTTAACTCATGGTGAAAAGGTGTATGCGTCACCGAGATGCACACCAATGTGAAATAGAAAGAAAAACAGCTGAGTGCAACGCGTACCCGTTGCTAGGTTACCACACCATCACTGCTATGCACTCTAGTTGCTTGGATACCGGTTTACTGCCTGAAGACACGATGCAGAACGTTTAAGAAGTGGAATGCAGCGTCACTGGCACGCACATTTTCAATGTCTATCTGATCCCGAAAAATATCGGAGAAAGGTGAAAAACTCAAAGCGCCTCAATTCTCCTCACGACCTTCTCCTCCAACGCGCCTTCTCCACAATCACTGCGCTCCTTCCAAAGCACCTCACCATTGCCCCACAAAAACAGGAACAGGCGACAGAAGCCAAGTGACGGGAACAGATGAAACTCTGCCACCTCGCTGGTTGCACATGTGATCCTTTTCCCCTTGTCGCCACTGAAACAATGTCTTCTCTTAACAAGGAAGAGGACTCATCAGGTAAGTTACATAGCAGGTTTATTGATAAGTGTCTCCATAACCAGTGAGAAAGCACTCCAGTAACCGACTTCCCCCAGCATTCCACCCCACATTCCATTACATCATAGTTACCTCCTAGTTACCTTGTGCATCCTATAGTCACATAGGCTCTCATTATTCTAATGAGACTACTGGATTTGGGCAGCAGAATCACTTGCACTGTGGGAGACTGAGTCTGAACCCACTACAGGTGACACCTGTCGGCCTAATCCGGGCTTTGCTCTGGCTGACTAGCAGTGCCTCATCTCCACCCAAGAGCAGGGATGATTGGGCAACCGAGCACATGACACAATTGGCTTGTGGTCACTCAAATCTCATGTGTTTCTCTCAGTTACATATACAACGACAATCAGAGGCAGAATATATTTCAATAACTGCATTTGAGATAATAAAGCATGTACTGCAATAACAAGGACAATGAAGCATGACAGAATTAAAATTGTGACAAGGAGAGTGAAACATAAAAATAACGCTACCATATTGTCTCTAAAATCGTTAAGAATAGCTCCTACATAGGCTATGTGAGAGCACAGCATGTTAAGCTCTAGTTCTACCCTTCAGGTTCCCCTGGGAAGACATCATCCCTCATACCTGATCAAGAGGACTGTAGCAGCTGTAGCAAAACACTCAGCAATCAGCATACAGTCGTGGTCATCTGTCTAGAATCTCCCTCTAACGTACATGGGTCAAAGTAGTGTTTTTATAATTAAACAGCTGATGTTCCAAGAAAGGATCCCCACGTAACAGTGTGTATGTTTCTATGAACACTAGAGACAAAGCGTTACCACGTTTGCTGGCAACCTATCTTACTGCAGCCTTGAGAAAAGCACAGAGTGAAAGAAATGTCTTATTTAAGAACACAGTGCTGGCCAAGGCAAAGAACAGCTAGATAGAGAAAATAAAACCAGACCACAAATGTGGCTATTGGTAAAATGATAAAATGAAGTTGAATAAAATATATCTAGGTTAAAGTGCACAGCAGCAGGCCTATGAAGCTATAACTAAAATGGCTACACAACACTATTCTATCCATAAACTACCCATTAACCTAAAGGCCTAACAGCTATACCACTTAGAACCATTACTGCACCTGCAGTTGTAAAAGCCCTCCTTCGTATTTTTACTTGGGTATGGTTCCCTAAGGAGGTAGTATCAGACAGGGCTTTAAACTTCATGTCTGCATTCTTGAAACAAATGTGGAAGGAATGTGGTGTGACCTATAAGTTCACAACCCACAGATTTAACTGGACCCAAAAGGCATAATTTGAGGACTCCCTGAAAAGCTCAGAAGGAAATAGGATGCCCTTCTTTCTTGCCTGCTGTTTCCTTACTGGGAAGTGCCACACAAGGGAGTAGGTTTCTCTATATTTGAGTTTTTGTTTGGGCACCCTGCTAGGGGACCACTATGTCTTGTTAGGGAAGGCTTGGAGAAGGCTCTCAAATAGTTTAAGCAAGATATTGTGGTCTGTGTGCTTGCCCTATGTTCAAGAACGGAGAAAGCCAGCAAACATCTTCAGGCCGGCCAGGAGCTGCAAAAGCTCTGGTATGACCAGAAAGCTGCTATGTTTGAGTTCCAACCAGGGCAGAAATTTTGCTTGTTGGAGCCTTTTGCTCCAAGGGCCCTCCAGGACAAATGGTCTGGACTCTATCCCATACTTGCAAAGAAAGGGGAGGTCACGTATCTAGTGGATCTAGACAGTTGCAAAAATCCCAAAAGAATTATTCATGTCAACTGTCTAAAGCCATTCTATGCAGAGCAGATGTGACCAAGCTCATGGTCACAGATGGGGGACAGGAGGATGAGAGTGAGCCTCTCCCTGATCTCCTCTCCAGCAACCCATAAGATAGGACTGTGAATGGTATGGTCTTATCAGACACCCTCACAGAGCAACATCAGGCTGACTGCAGACAGGTCCTCAACTAGTATGCTGAGTTATTCTCCCTGACTCCTGGAAAGACAAACTTCGTGTACCCATGATGTGCACACTGGAGCTAGCTTGCCTGTCAAGATCAAAACGTAAAGACAGTCAACCATGTCAGGGAGAGTATCCCCGCAGAAGTCAAAAAGATGCTGGATTTGGGTGGCAGGGAACCCTCTGACAGTCCCTGGTTTAGCCCAGTAGTTTTAGTCCCCAAACCTCACTCCAAAGGAGAGAAAAAGGAAATTAGGTTCTGTGTGGATTACAGGGGCATCAACTCTGTTACCAAAACTGATGCACACCCATTCCCAAGAGCTGATGAGCTCATACACAGACTAGGGACAGACAAATATCTGAGTACCTTTAATTTGACATCTGGGGTAATGGCAGATTGGCCTGACCTCAGGAGCAAAATAGATGTCATCATTTTCTACTCCTAATGGGCATTATCAGTTCACTGTTATGCCCTTTGGATTAAAGAATGCACCTGCCACCTTGCAGAGGTTAGTGAACCAAGTCTTTGCTGGACTGGAATCTTTTAGTGCATCTTATCTAGATGACATGCTGTCTATAGTTCCAACTAGCAGGATCACATGATCCACCTAGGGAAGGTACGTAAGGCTCTGCAGAAGGCAGGCCTCACTATCAAGGCCAGTAATTGTCAGATAGCACAGTTTACTTGGGCTACCTGGTTAGTGGATGCCAAGTGCATCCCCTCCAGCCCAAGATCCAGACCATTCTGGTTTGGGAAGCACCCACAACCCATGGCATTCCTTGGCTTGACTGGGTACTATAGGAGATTTGTGAAGGACTATGGCATCATAGTGCCCCCCCCTCGATGGACTAACCACCAAGAAAATGACAACTGGATAGTGAGCTGTCAAAGTCCTTTGACACTCTGAAGAATGCTACGTGCTCTGCCCCAGTCCTACAAGGACTAGACTACTCCAGGCAATTCATAGTCCAAACAGATGCTTCTGAAATGGGGATTGGAGCGGTCCTTTCACAGAAAAATGATGATGGACATGACCAGCCAGTTACTTTTATAAGCAGGAAACTACTCCCTAGGAAAGAAAACTCGAGTGCCATAGAGGGGGAATCTTTTGCTGTGGCTTGGGCTACATGTTTGGCTCTCACTTCATAGTTCAGACTGACCAAGGGCCTCTCAGATGGCTACAAGAGTTGAAGGGTGAAAACCCCAAAACTCTTAGGTGGTCTTTTTCCTTACAGGAAATTGACTTTCAAGTGGAACACAGACCTGGGACTGCCCATTGAAATGCAGACGACCTTTCTAGGTTCTCCCACTTAGATGATAAAAACTCACTAGGGAAAAGGGTAGTCTTATACTCTTTCGTTTGGGGGAGGATGTGTGAGAAAAGGTCTCTTTTTGACATGGTTAGCCCCCACTTTTTGCTTGGTATGTGATGTAGCCTAGATGTTGTTTGTCCCCAGGGCCCCTGCTAATCAGATTCCCTGGGTCAGAGCTCTTTCCCTAAACTGTTGAGATGCATTGGCACAATTGAAAACAGCTTTAGCTGCCACTATAAGTCCTTGGTATATGGTAAATAGGTATCCAGGGCATGGGGTACTAAGGATAGGCCCCTGAGGGCAGCAACACTGATTATGCCACCCTGAAGGGCCATTCATCCAGATGTACCTACTCCTACTATTGTTGGCTGATTGCTCTGGTGCAAACCAAAAGCACAAACTTGACATGGCACACTACCTGTGTGCCTCGTCCACTATAGACTTCATGCACTGTGGGTAAGACACCACTTTAGCAGGTCTCCCAGCCCTACGGCAGGCTGTACTATATAGTATGTGAGGGCATAGCTGCATGAGCAATATGCCCCCACTGTGTCCTTGCCAAACCTGGGACATAGTGAGTGAACAGAGCAGCCATTTTAATACATGTGCTAGACACTGATCAATACAGCTTTCACAGCTACATGATGGCAATTCTGAACCCTGCATTGTTTGGTATCAAACCGCTCAGAATTATAAATCCAAGCTGGTACCAGTGTTGGATTTATTATAAAATGTACCCAGGGCTCACTTTAGATGGACCCCTTGCAAAAGCTAACTACCCTGGCATGGCTGCTGAATGGTCCTGACTAGCCTGCCACCGCCAGACACATATCTGCACCCCTGGGGTGAGGGCCCCTGCCCTCTGAGAAGCAGAACAAAGCCCTTCCTGGGTGAAGGTGCTAATACCCCCTCCCCCAAAGAATAGACGCCAAACCCCGCCTGCTGTACCCATGATCCAACAATAGCCACTGAGGAGCTGCTGGACAACTCGAAAGACTCTAAAGAACGAGGACCTCCATGCTTTGTAAATCACCAGGAAACTCGCTTCAGAGTGGAGGTACCACTCTAAAACCACAAGGAATCAACAAGCCAGTGAAGTCCACTTCACTGACCAGACGCTAACTCCAGAACCGGACCAGGGGTGTGGAATTTAATAAAATATCTACTTGCCAATGGGACAGGTTGCTTCTTAAATCTATTTGTCCAGTAAAAAAAATCTACCTGTCCCTTTGCTGCAATTAAGTGCTGCAACAAATTAAGGCAGCAATCTCTTTATGTATGCTCTAATTTTTTTTCCCCCGGAATCTTTTTATTGTTTATTTATATCGTGACAGATTGATACAGTATTGATCTTGACGCAATAGATGGGCACAGCTGTTGTACATTTTGCAAACTTGCGAATCACTTCGGCAAGAGTTCGTGTATATACATCAATTACATAAGAATAATGTATTGATTTCCCAATCTTGTGTACCGCGTATCACAATCGGTAATATTTATCGAAGCTTGATCACTGGCACTTTGTGTAATAGCTGGGTGGTCACCTGAGTCTAAACACATGTTGTCAATCCTCTTATCATTCTATTGTTTCTCTGTACGACAGTAAACACAGTTGTGTGCTTGCACATAAGTGCTGATCCTAGAATAATTATGAATGAAACAATAACATGCAGTAACAGTGGAGTACTTTAGTTTGAAATATTCAATAACAATATTACTATGCCTTTGTGTGTGTGGAGTTCCCCTGATGGTGTGCAGAAGTGTCTGCTCATTTAATCTGTGATTAGGAACTAAGTGCAAAGCGTACCAGTGACCCGTACAAGGTGTCTCCAGTGACTAATGGTCACTGGGCTGTTCTAATGGCAAGACTGTCTCCCTTGGGGAAGAGTCAGATTCTGAGGCACAGAAAGGTGACAACATAATTTTCCAGCTGTCTGAGAGGGGGTATTTGCGTAATCCAAGTGTATCCTCCCGTCTCAGCGCCACTCCCTCAGCTCCCGCCCAGGTAAAAAACTATTTCTTCCAGGCCGACACAGTTGGTGCGTCAGTAGCCTTCCATCTTTGAGTTATTAACCTTTTGGCAGTAATAAATCCCAGGTCTAAAAATCGTGCAGTAGCCCTGTGACGTGGGCCCCTAGGAAGCAAACCCAGCATGCAGGTCTCCCATGTAGGTAACAGTGTGCGTGGTGTGCATGTTGCTAGACAAGCAACTACGGCTTCCCAATAACTATGCAATGAGGAACAGGACCATAAGATATGCAAGATATCCACATCTAAATTGTTGGAACGGGGGCAGGCTGCATCACAGCAAAGGAAATATCTGCTAATGCGAGCTGGTGTAAAGTATGCTCTGTGAATAATGTAGAATTGTATGAGTCGAAATCTGGAGTTGCGGAGAATGGTTGTTTGACTGGATAGGACAGACTTCCATTGTAGGTCCTTGAAGGGCGCGCCTGAATCTCTTTCCCAGGCAGCACGCAATGTACCATGGTCATGCAACAGATGAGTTTGGAGTGCTTCCGTAAACCACTTGATCAAATGTCTGCCCTTTCCCATGACCTGCATGTATTGTATTAGCAAATGGGCTGGAGGAGCGGTCGTTAGGTCCCCCCACCTGCTCGATAAAGATCTCAATAATGAGTAATACAGCAGAATCTGTCCCACTGGGAGACCCGTGTCAGCAGCTAGAGTGGCAAACAGAATCAGCTTGTCATCACTGTACAGGTCGCCCAGTGTATGTAAACCCACAGCGTGCCACACCCGGAGTTCGACCCTAGATGTGGTTCCTGAGCCACGAGGTGTGCCCAGCAGTGCCAAGGCCGGGGCAAACTAGACGATTCCCCTTGTGAGCTGTAGGGATCTGCGGTAACAGCGGTGTGCCACATTGAGGAGAAACTCCTCCGGAGGCACTGAATGCGTGATTGGGTGGAATAGGTGCATCAATCGCATAAGAGACCAAGGCTCTGCTGTAGTTGCCGTGTCGGAGAGATGAAGTCCAGCCAACCATCTGGACACTTATTGGAGCTGAGAGGCCAAGTAACAATGCTCTAGGTTGGGTGCTGAAAGTCCGCCCTGCTCCAAAGGCAAGTAGAGCTTCTTAAGCACAACTCTACAGCGCCCTTTGTTCCAAATGAATTTGCGCAGTTTGGGTTCCAGTTCCCTAAAGAAACTAACCGGTTTGTAGTATGGGAGGTTGGAGAAATAATATAATAATCGTGGTAACACAATAATTTTCAAAAGAGCAACTCTACCTGCAACAGAGTTTATGTATGCTCTGATAATAGCATTTCTAAATATGCCAGGGCTACTACTAAAGTAGGGCTTGAATACTTGCAATTTAAATTCCTACTATAGCAAATTGCTTATTTTGCCACCGTTTTGCAGATCAACATCTGTGGGCTGGAGGAAGCAGTAAGCAATAGTTTCAGGGCTGCAATGCCTTTGAGTCTGCAAACCTATTAACTTGCATGTTTTAAGGATTTTCACAACCTCTTCTCTAATCTTTTCCCATAATGAGAAAGTTTGGAAATTCACTCCTGTTTAATGGCAGAAGTAGAAGTTCTTCCAGTGTTGGCGAAAAAGTGATTGGAGGGAAAGTGAACTTGCAAACGCGCTATAGATTTTCAACATGAGCAAATCTACACATGCATATTTGCTCGTGCTAAATTACAGTTCACTAATATTTTCTAGTAGTACGATTCTCTGGTCTACTTCTATAAGTTCTTGTGAAGTCTCGAAAGCTACTAGTTCAAAGACATAACACATAGATGCACTTTTGTGACTTTCTTTAAGAATTGGGTCCCTAATTAGGTCTGACGTTAACAAAGACATTTTGTTTTTATTAATCTTATATTTCTCTCTCTATCTATCAGCTGGCTTTACTGTGAGTGATCGTATTCTGCTCTTCCACAAGGAGCATATTTGAACACAAAGTACTATTGTTTAGTGCCAGGAATTACTGTGGCAATACGTGGCATAACAAAACTGGAGGAGACACCCCTCCAAAGAACATGGAGCCCCCCCTCAGACTCACTCAGGGCAGGTGCTGCACTGAGGAGCCCCCTAGTGGGGGTGTGTGTTCTTTGTTATGCCACCGGTGGCAACGTGTGCTTTTTAAGACCAAAAAAGTTTTTTCTTTTTGCCAGTGCTTGTTACACAGGTGATGGCCTAGCAGCTCCCACGACAATATGTTTTACAGAACTGTTTCAAAACAAGACACGCATTGACAAAATCAAAAGACTCACAAAAAATATTGGATTGGTTTGATTTGCCAGTGTTTGTTTATTTTCATGCTTCTCATAATGTTGTCGATAATGGTTACACTGATTTTCCATTAAGAATATTTTTTGGAAATACTAGCATGCATCATTACATTTTACAAAATGACGCTTCAAAGAAATAGCACCTAAAATGTCATAGTAGCAAAACATATTTTTTCCTACTTGCATTTTTGTATGAACCTTTTATTTTGAAAGCAAAAAATCATCACTTTTGCTTACAGGCTTCTGCAAATATTTGAGTCTAATCAGAGAGCATTGTGGTAGCATTATACATAGCCTCATATTGTTAAACTTTTCAAACATGTGTGTGCACTTTTTTTAGGTTGAGCGTTAGCGTTCGGCCTGCTGTATACTAAAGTATACAATAGAGTGAGTTCCAGCGTTTTGATTTGTTAGTTGCAGTGTCCTTCAAAAATCCTTGCTTGCTAGTGGTCAGTTCTGCCTCTTTGTCCTGCCTCTTTTCACTTTGGGAGCAGCGCAAAGTACTGTGTAATTAAGCTATGTCCTGTTCTCTTCTGAAGGGGACTTTTTCTTTCAGTATTAGCCTGTTTGCCTTGCACTGTGGGTGTGTGTTCATTCCGTCCTCCCCACCAGCTCCCTCTGTAAACATAAACCAACATCAGAGGGGGGCTTTTCCAGGGCCAGCTCACCCTTGATCTCGCTCTCTTCTTCTTGTTATTTTCAGTCTGTGTGGCAATAAAAGTCCAGTCAGTAATTTATAACACTATGAGCTCTAACTCGAGCAAACACGAGACTATTGCATTCCAAATGCTTGTTTTTTTTTCCTTCAACCACAGTCCGCTGTGTCACTTGATCATAAAGGAACTGGTACAGCTGCCTTTATCTCCTGCTCTCCGATTAGAAGGGAGCCTATATTTTTGTTAAGGTCCATGAATCCCGGATACGTGTCTACGAGCCGCACTGTGATTGCGTTGGTCATCGCAGTGCTGTGCGAGAGACTGTTCTTTCTCTGACACAGACTGCCCCAGACAAAGCCTGAGAGTGCCTATGGGCAGGCCCAGCCTGGCTCCAGGATTTGGAAACAGCTACATCCCAGGCTGTAATGATGCAGACAGCAGCTCCCATCTGATCCTAGGCGGGAAGTGCCCGCTTTGTGCTGCCAGCCATCACCGACGCACCTGCAACAAGGGTTTAAATTGAGCCCAGGCTTTCCTCTCAGCAAATTATGGGCGGGTGGCGTCTCGGGATGCAGGCGACCATGACAGCCCCATTATCCAGCATTCGCAAACTCTTCAGATAAATGAGTAGTTGAAGAAGGCAGAAACGGAAGTTAAATTATTGAATGAGGGCTGTGAACATGACTGCGCAGAAACTATCTTGATATGCTCTTACTACGTTTTACTGAGGTTTACTGTTGTAAAAAACACATTGAAAAACATGTTTGATGCGAAAAAGCACAGCTTTTGTCCTTCGTGTATGGTGAAGTAAAAATTGTAAGCAGACATAATACTCTTTGAGTAATCCAGATATAATTTTTGTTTTCATAAATGAAAGCTGTTGGAAAATAGCTCGATTCACAGGAAATGGAACTAGGTTCTTGTTTGTATTTGTATTTCATGCACACTTGACTGCAAGTTGTTCCTCTAGTGAAATGAACCAATGTGAGACAATATA
Organism: Pleurodeles waltl; assembly: GCF_031143425.1. NCBI lineage: Eukaryota > Metazoa > Chordata > Amphibia > Caudata > Salamandridae > Pleurodeles > Pleurodeles waltl. The sequence goes on from NC_090439.1 coordinate 1,147,439,935, forward strand.
CATTTTTATTAAATGCAATGTTTTTGGTTGGGTATCATTACTCGTATATTAATGACTCAACTGGACGAATGGGATGATTTTTTGATTAGGGGCTACTTTGAATACAGATACATTTTTCAAATAGATCCGGTAGAACTATTCTTAAGTACATAACGCAATTGATCCAGATGGTTGAGGGAACTGAGTGGAAATTTGTAAACCACCAACCCCGGAAGGAGACTGGAGCTGGGTTGGTTAATGGGGTGGGGCGGTGTAGGAGCATTTAAGTAGCGCTTCATAGCCCTGACAAAGCTCAAGCGCTTTTCATTAGTTCTTGGGTGCCCTTGCGAACGTGTGCGGTTGAAAAGGTGTTTTGTGTATTATGACTTGTATGCATGGTGTTGCTTAGGTGACATGCATCACACATGGTGCATGTGCAGGATCTGAAGGGTGTCTGTGAAAGGGTAACATTATTAATTCACAAGCGAAAAGCTGAATTTAATGAAAGTCAAACTAACCTAGTGGATTAGACAGTATGTCCAAACAGCCTGCTTTAGAAAAAAAAAAATTCTCGGATCCAGTTAAAAAAAATATGAAGTTTGCATGGGTAAAAACTTTTAAGTCACAAAAAGGACAAGAGTTTTCTGTGCTCTTGTGTCTGCTTGCTTTACATGTATGTAATTTAAGTGAACAGGTAACATAGTCTCACTGCGGTTCATCTGTCTTGGGCTTTTCTTTAACACCCTAGTGCATTCTGGGAATTGTAGTCTTGGATAATTTCAACGTACCCAATCGGGTCAACTCTGTCTCCACAAAACGTGTTGTGAAGGAGTGGAAAATGGTATTCCTGGAGACAGAGTGGTTTGGTAACCGTGACATAACATATGTTGAATGTATTTAATAATTTACAAATGCTCACAGTGGGAGGAGGTGGAATAAACTAGTCGGAATACAACTACACTATCAAGTATTGCATCTTTTGAAAATGTAAAATATGAGTGCCCTAGGACAGGTCTGCAAAGCATTATCCATGCAGAATGTGAAAATAGTAACGTTTTTCATCGTTTTTTAGAATGAAAGCTTTACATTTTGGGGGCAGGCACCTATATTTTGGGTTGTGGTTGCGAGTGTACTATTCACTTAAAAATAGGGTGTAAAAAAGGCAGGGTTCTGTACTGTGATAATCCTGCACTCTGTGAGCCGTACATGACAAACTGGAAGGCCTCTGACTGCCTGGATTAGCGCTTTGGCGCTTGTACATTGTTCTGAAAGCACTATGCGAATGTTAACTGACGGTCCTCGCATTTCCATGCAGGGGCCAACGTGGCGGGTGCTCAGGAACAGAGTGCCAGCACCCTGTTTTTAGGGTCGAGCCTGCAAGCGCTCTGGCCTGTTGTTATCTCTCTGTGGGCTTTTAACCACTCCCACTACTGCTGTTTATTCTTAGTTGTGCTTGATTTAAATGCTACATTTTTATTGGTGCATTTTGTGAAATGTCCCTCCTTTGTGTGCTGAGTGCCTTCCCAGGCGATTTCACTAAGTGAACATTTTTGTTAGCCATCACACTACGTCACTCTTCCTCCTGTTACAGCATGTGATGGCCCCTCCTCTGGTTTCGGTTTGCCTTTCATCGCAGCCGCAATCCTTTCTACACATTCACGCAGGGAGCCAATCACTCTCGCGCTCACGCTCATGGCAGCCATGGAGCTTTGAATTGACTTGCTTATGTCAACTGTTTCACTTTTCATTTTCAATTTATGTGGCAAGAAAAGTCCAGTTAGGAATATACAATGTTAATAGCTCTAACACGAGCACATGCGAGACCCCTTGCATTGCAAATGCTTGTTTTTACTGGAGCCACTGTCAGTAGTGCAGTGTGACATTAAAATTTTGAGTTACATCGCTCACCCCAATAGTGAAGGATTTTCATTACTGAACCATAAATACAAGTTTGAACAGCATTAACATGGGGACACGCATATTACCTCAACCGCAGACAATTCCCTTTTCAGTAAACTCACAGCCAAAGGGTGTGTGCTGCAGAGGCTTGGACCTACTTGTCCCAAGGACAAAATAAACATGAAAGCTTGTTGCCCTTGACCCCAAACAATATGTGTTGGGTGATAGGAATTCCACATCCCTGCAGATGCTGAAGCTGGATACAACTTCACATCAAAGACTGTGAGGACAAACCCTCCAGTGTCCCAAGTTTGGTTCCACTGAAACCTCAAGCAGCTGGACCACCCCAATACCCTGGGTATTGATCACCTAGTTTCAGACATCCCAGGAATGTAAAAGGTCCAGGAGGAAGTCCCAGTTGAGGGACTTCAGAAACAAACTGCACCTCCCACCAGAGTACCCCAGTTGCCCTGCAATTGACCCTTGAACCAACTTACCTCCTGCTTTTGAGAGCCTGCTTGCACATAGCTCTTGGGTCACTGATTTGTTCTGCACCCAGCCGCCCTGCACCAAAGAACCAGCTATGTCCTAAATGTCCCCCACCCCTTGCAACATTGACACTCAGAGGGGACCCCCAGGATTCCCCTTTAAACTAACCTGTGCAGTACTTTTCTAAGTGGTGCCCTCAGTAGCCCTGCACCAGCTCCTGAGCCCTTTTCCTGCTGCTCCCGCCTGAACCAGGCATTGCCTGCCCACCAATGGCATTGACCAACCTACAAAAGAAGAACTTGGTAAACTTACTGTATGATTTTATATGCATTTTTAAAGGTTATCCAGCATTGATTCCTATGGTGCATAATTACGCAAAAAAAACCTACTTTTATTAAACTTCAAAAATTCATATCTTGAAACGTACTTCACCAATTCTGATGATCTTGGTCTTAACATATTCACACAAATCTGAAGTATGTTTATAAATTGGTCTTGAATTATTCCATTGAGTGTATGAGTTGTAAGATTGATGTTGTGAGTACAACAAATTGCTTAGGGGGAGATGAAGGTTTATGTTTAGTACGACCCTTAAGGTTTTTTAACTTTTAACTGATTTTTAATGGTTTATTATTGTCTTTGGGGTTTTTTCAGATAATAAACAACAGAAATGTGTTTTGAAGGAGTTTAGGAGCTATGATATCTCTCCCACTTGGGCTTCATAACAATTTAATGATAGCGACTGCTCACATGGGCATTATCTTCTTTTTGTATTTTTTGTGGCTGTTTTGCTTATATAGTATATGAACTCACTGTAAAGGTGAATGGCATTACCGCAGGAAAATTGCAGAATTGGGGACACTTTTGCAGATCCGGCATGAAATTGTTTAGTGTGCAATTGTGTTTAATATAAAACGAGATACATTGTGAATTATTGTTTTGCTTAGTAAATACATTTTTTATGTTGAGCTGACTCATGTAATGTTACGAAGATTCACACTGAAACAGTGTTGTGTATGTTAGTAACCAAGGACTCTATAACACAAAAGGTGATTGGTGGAAGGAAATCATGTGGGGTGGTAAATAGCAGGAGGCAATATGGCGCCTCTTAGGTTGACAAAGGCACCAAGGTGCCGAAACGCATTCCATGGTGATCGCACATTAAAGGATTATAAGCTGCCATCTGGAATGCTGTCCTCTTTAGTAACATAAAGAGAAAGTGGGAATGTAATGCCGCAGTAGCGAGGAGGTGCGACAGCACCACCGGTGATGAGAAGCATCGCCAGTCTGTGGAAGCCAGTAGGCAGTTATAGTTAGGACCATGTTTCCATAGAAAAAACTTTTTTTTGACATGCTTATATCCGTGGCGCCGTTTGATGAATCTTCAAGAAATTTAAAAAAAAGTACTCTGGACAATCTTGTTGTACATTGAAAGATTCGGGGTGATCCGTCAAGTAGGGGCCGAGAAAAAGGGGAGGGGGCCTACTATTATTTTTTAAAGGATTTTGACCATGATTACAGCCCGAACAGCTGGACTGAATAACACCAAATTTGGCAGAAAGGTAGCTTTTGGTCTAGAAAGAAACCTTTTTCTTGTTGATATATATCTGTTCATTAGTTTTTGAGATATTAAAAGAAAACTAAATATGCATAAATGGAGGAGCGAAGGCTTTGCAAATACTCCAGATCTTATGCAGAGATCTAATTGACTGCCAACACTTGAACCAGGAAGACGAGAGCTGTCAAAGTGCTCTTACCTGGTGGAAACTGAGGTTTAATCTCTTTACCTGCCCAAAGGGATGCAGGCAGGCAAAGAGATGAAACAATTTCTCTTGCACATAGTAAGCTACATAAATAGCAGCTCTGTGTGTGAAATAGTAATGCCTGCTCCCGCAGGAGAAAGGGACACGGGAAGGGCCATAGGCATATTCAGGCTCACCCCACGTTCCCCAACGCTGCTGACTGGGTGCCCTGGGTGCACCCAGAAGACATAGCCGGAACCCGGGGGATTTGATTTCTGGGGCCAAAATCTTCCAGGGAGAGGGGATGTGCAGCCCCCTTTCCCATTGAAGTGGACCCACACCGTCCACCTTAGTAGTATGCAAAGGGCTTCCCACCTTTTCCGAGGATGATTGCTAGCTTACAGAAGGGCACCCAAGTGTGTTTCTTGCCAAGTTTGATGGCATGTTCTTGATGCCAAGGTTTATGAGGACATCCCCAGCAAACAAAGAAACACTTATGTTATATAAGTAAGAGGAAGGACTCTGGTGTTGTGGTGGTTTGCATCTCTGTAGTCTTGCTGTCCTCTCTATAGGAGGATTCATGTTATCACAGAATTCTTGAGACAGACGTAAGAAGAACAATCGCATTGCTAAACACACACCAGGTCGCTAGAGAGATTTCCTTGTGGCCCATTAGGCAGCTGTGGTGTAGAATGCACACTGGACATTTACCCAACGAGGTAGCACTTACTAACTAACCAGTAGAAAGCAATCCACTTGGATAGACATTTTGTGCAAAACAGTGGACTCTTGTTGTATAAATGAGCAGATGAACTTCTGTTTCGGCCATGATGCTCATTTCACAGAAATTAAACCTCAACAGGAAGCATTTACAAATAGAAACATAGCAGGTGCACCATTTGAAGCTCCACTTCTGGAAAGGGCAAACGATCCTAACTCCTGGGCTTGGCAAAGACAAAGCAAGTGTGTTTACTCGACGAGCCCATATTGAAAAACAAACTGAAATCCTTTGTGGAGGTGAATGCATCTTTGATCTATTGGAGCAAAATTTGTATGTGACTGTGATGAGTGGGTTCTTTCTTGTCCTCTCCTGGTGAGAGCAGACTCAGTGGTTGTCTCTTTAAATTGCAACGAGTATTCAAATGTGCAAATCACCTGAAGCTCTGCCCACTTGGCTTGCCCCATCCACCTCAGTAGCATGCAAATGCCTTCCTGCCTCTTGCTAGGATGATGGACAGCTTACCAAAGGACCCCCTCGTGCTTCTCCCGCTGATTTTGGTGGTGTGTTCTTGATGCAGAGGGAGATGAAGACATCCCCACTAAACAAAAAAGCACTTACATCATATAGCTAAGATGAAGGTCCCTGATTTGTGGAGATTTATGTCTTTGTAGTCTTGTTGACCTCTCTATAGGAGGATTCAGGTTATCACAGTGTTCTGGAGTGTAGAAGGCTAGCCCTCTATCTAGTGTGCAAAACTAGGCACACTGCGCAGGGGATCCAGGCAACCACACGTTGATTTACAGAGGTAAAATCTAGATCATCACCTAATGCTCTAATTTTTGGGGTAGTTTGATTGAGCAGCTAGGCCAATCTTGGAGAAGTGCAAAGCATATGTTGTACTCACAGTATCAATCATGCAACTCACACATTCAAAGGAATAACTTGCGACCGATTTATTAAAACACTTCAGATTTTTATACAAATTTTAAGACCAAAATCATCAAAATAGTTTGAGTTATGGATTTTTGAAGTTTTAAAAAAGTTAGTCTTTATGTGCGTAATTGTGCACCATAGGAATCAATGGAACGTCACCTTTAGAAATACATATAAAAACACACAGTTGCTTTACCAAGTTCCACTTTTGCAGGTTGGTCGAGGTTGTTGGTGGGCATGCTGTAGCAGCTGGAGAGGTTTGGGCATCTCCCGGTTCCAGCGGGAGCAGCAGTGGAAGGCATCTTGGAGCTGGTGTAGTGCCACTGAGGGGGACCACTTGGAAAAGGTCGGTGAAGGTAAGTTTAAAGGTGGTCCCTTGGGGTCCCCTTGGAGTGTCGAGGTTGCACGGGGTGAGGGACCCTTAGGGCACAGCAAGTTCTTTGTTTCAAGGCACAGGGCGAATCTGTGATCCAGAAGCTGTTCGCAAAGATGCCCTTTGGATCAGGAGGTAAGTCACTTTGAGGCTCACTTACAGGACAATGGGAAAACTCTGGCGGGAGGCCCAGGATGTTCCTGAAGTCCCTCAGCTGGAGCTTTCTCCTGGTCGTTTGTCAGCTCTAGGCAAGCTGGTTTTCCTGGAGTCAGACATCAGCTGACCAGTACTCAGGGTATTGGTACGGTTCAGCTACTGGAGGGTGCAGTGCCACCAAACTTGGGACACTAACAGGGTTTGCCGTCCTGGTTGTTGGTGTGTAGTCAGGTCTGGCTGCAACTTCTGGTTTGGGAGTTAGTGGCTGATCAGTGAAGTGAAGTTGCTGGTTCTTCCTTTGTTGTAGAGTGGTACCTACACTCTGGAGGGAGTTCCTGGGTGACTGCCAAAGCCTGGAGGTCCTCTGGGGTTTCTGGGGTCAGTCCATTTGCCCAGCAGCTCCGCAGCAGTGATTGTTGGGTCCTGGGTGCCATAGGCAGGGTTTGGCGCCTTTTTTTTGTACAGTAAGTCCACAGTCTTGTACCTTGGATCTTCTTTGTGCTGTCTTCTTTGTGTACTTCGAATCTGATTATCTGGTCTAGGAATGCCCACTAAATACTGAACTTAGTGGGTGTTTTAGGGGGAACTTGGTAGTGTCCAATAGGACACCTACCTTTGGGTGGTTACACCAACTATAGTGACCACTTCCTGTGGGAAGGGTCACTTCCCTATGCCTGATTGGCTATTTCCCTTCCATCTAAGATGGAGTTTCCACCTCGCAAGGAACACCCTAGGGATGGTGCATGGCAGATGGGGCCACTCCTCCTACCCTTTGTGTAGTTTCCTGCCTTTGCTCCCGCCAAAAGCAGGGGTTTGCACAGGGGTTCACCATCTCCTGCTAGCAGTAGGCCTGGGGATCAAGTTTCAAAGGCAGTAAGCGCACATTCCTGAGGGAGGGATTGTTAGCACCTCTGCCCAGGAAGTGCATTGTTCTACAAACCAGAGAGACAGGGCCCTCCCCCAAGATTTGTAGATTGGGTGTCTGGAGGTGGCAGGCTGGATAAAACCAGTCAACAATCATGCCAGGGTAGTTGGCTTTTGCAGGAGGCTCTAAGTTGACCTCCTGGTACATTTAGAGATAAATCCAAAACTGGTACCAGTTTGGATATATCATTCTGAGTTGTTCCATACTAGAAAACCCAGGATTCAGAGTGGCCATTATGTAGCTGTGAAACTCGTGTTGACCAGTGTCCAGCACATGTCTTAAAATGACTGCTCTGTTCACTCACTATGTCCCAGGTTTGGCAAGGACACAGTGGGGGCATATTGCTCATGCAGCTCTGCCCTAACATATAATATGGTGCACCCTGCCTTAGGGCTGGAAGGCATGCCAAAGGGGTGTTTTATCCATAGTAAATGAGCTGTGTATGGTAGACAGGGCACACAGGCAGTATACCATGTCAAGTTTGTGTTTTAGGTTTGCACCAGGACACCTAGCCTGCAAAAACATTTGGATGCATGGCCCTAGGGGGTGGCACAATCAGTTCTGCTGACCTTAGGGGCCAACGCTTAGTACCCCATGCCCTGGATACCTAAGTACCTTTTACTTGGGACTTTCTTACAGTGGTAGCTAAAGGTGTATCCAATTACCTTTGCAATGTTTTAGTGAAAGAACACTGGCACTAGAAAATTGGTTAGCAGGATCATAATGCACTCCAGTCCAAGTTGCATCCAGAAGTCAGGCAAAACATGGGGGAGGGGGGTATTGCAACAAAGTGCAATTTTTCCACATGGAGAAAGATGCACGAGGAACAATCACACTACAAAATGCACACAAGGTAGCTGGAGACACTTCCTCATGGTCTATTACGTAGCTTTAGTGTGTAAAATACAATGGACATTTACCCAACACAGCAGCACTTACTAACTAACCAGTACTTCAGTTGAGTAGACATTTTGTGCAAAACGTAGATAAACAGGCAGGTGCAGTTCCTTTGAGGCCAAGTCACTCACACAGCTACTGAAACACCCACACAGAGACTCAAACACCCACTCACAGACATACTCATATACTCACGCACCCAATGTCAGACCCACTTAGACACTCATGCACCCACTCATACACCTATTCAGACACTCACACACCTTGAAATACCCACTCATACACTCTCACACACACTCACAGACCTACTGAGACTCTTATGCACTCACTCACACGCTCACTGTCAATGGTTAGTGGTTACAGTTAGGAAATAAAAAAAATTAAAACTTAGAAATTCAATTAAAAATCGAAAGGTCACAGGGACGTTATAATTAGGAAAAACATTTTTTTTTAAACTTAGAAATTCACTGAAAATAACAAGGATTACAGAAACGTTATAGTTAGGCTCACATTTCACTTGTACAAAACCAGTGAAATTCAGCAGTAATAGTTACCTAAGCTAACTATAACTTATGCTCCCGCAAAGCACTGCTTATGACCTTATATATTACATCACTCATGACATGGTCAGTGACATCACTGATAATATCACTGATGACATCTCAAATGACATCACTGATGACATCATCCATACAAGCACTCACACCCACATACAAACTCTCATACACCAACTCACGTACCCACACAACCACTCACATACCCATTCACAGAAACATACAAGTACTCAGAAAACCACTCACTCATCTATAGAGCCATTCACACACCCACTCACTCACTCATACAGGCACTCACACAACCACTCATTCACCCATACAACTACTCATATAACCAATGTCTTTCCCATTCAGCCACTTACAGTCACACACTCACCCATAGAGCTACTTACACACCCACTTACTCACCTATACAGCCACTTACATACCCACTCACTCACGCATACAGCCTATCAACACAGCCACTCACACACCGACTCATGCACCCGTACAACTTACACATACCCATTCACACGTCCGCTCACTCACTCATACATCCATTCACCCTTAACTTACTCTACAATACAGTCACTCACACATCAACTAACTTACCCAAACAGCCACCCACTCACCCATACAGCCCCTTACCACACCCATTCACTCGCCAATATAGTCACTCACACAGCCACTCACTCACCTACACAGCTACTCACATACTTACTTATACACCCATACAGGGACTCACACACTCATACAGGCACTCAGATACCCACTCACACACGGATACACAACGTCACACAGCCAATCACATTATATAAGTTAAAAAATAGTTTCACTCATTAGTAATACAGAAAGTATACTATTTTAACTTTTGTAGTACCTCGGTTTTGTATGAGTGCAATTTGAGCCTAACTATAACATTAAATTTGAGCCTAACCATAACATCCCTATAACTTTTGTTTTTTTCAGTGAATATATACATATATATATATATATATATATATATATATATTTATATATATATATACATATATATATATACATATATATATGTATAAACATATAGATATGCGCACACACATACACACACAAAACCATAGAAATTCAGCTGTTATAGATCAAGTTATTTAAAGTAACTATAACTTGTGCCCTACGGTAACTGTAATGCACTGAAAATTACCCCAGATATTACATCATTCATTACATGTACTATAACATCATTGATAATATCAATGATACACTGTGCAGTAAAATAATTGATAAGATAACTGTGCATGGTGGGGGCAGATGGTTTCCTTTGTGATGTTGGTTTGAATAAATCGAATCAAAATAATACAATCAAAATATTACAACATACCATATACCATATACTTAAATGTACTCTTTAAGATGTACACAATAAAAAAATTGCCATTTTGAATCTTCGTGCAATTTGCTTAAATTAATAGAATCAAAATAAATATGTTGTAACATTTTGATTGCATTACTTTGATTCTATTTATTCAAGCGAACATCGCAAAGAGTAACAATTGCAAATCCATTACTGTGTGCATTTAAAGAGTACATTTCAAGATGGGGCTGCCGCAATTATCTCTATTGTTGCCTTTGGTTTATTTGGGGTGGTAGTCCCTTTTCACTTTCTATTGCATTTTGAGTGTAATAAATGAAATTAAAATGGCTGACACTTATGTGTAATGAACAAGACTGTTATAGTCGAAACGCTTCTCAGTGCACGTCTTTCAGTTACGTTTGTGGCTGCTTAGACTTATGATTTACACTGTGTGATGTGCCACCCCTGTTTTGGACGCTGATTAAAAAGAAGTCTGGAATGCATATATATATATATATATATATATATATATATATATATATATATACACATATATATACATACAGACACACACACGCATATATATATATATTGATTATATTATATTATATTACATCATATCATATTATATCATAATGATTGGAAATAAACGCACACTCAAGGGCTTCAGGGACCTGGACTGGAGGTAAAAGCTGTATTGAAGGGTTAAGACGAGCATGATTTGATAGGAATAGAATTAAGTTACATATTATATACCTAATTTATAAAGCTAGACTAACAACTAACTTGATGGTAAGCCGAGATTTCTTGTAAATATACAATGTATCACAGTAAAATACCAGCAAGGGTCCAATCTCAGTGTGTGAAAAAAAGACTGACACACGAGCAAGGAGGCAATTGAAAACAAACAAGTATGCAGTCATTGTATGAATTGAGATTGGAGGCAAGTGTACACACCAATATGGTAGAGACAGCAGCAAGAAGGGCACAGAAAGCAGAATCCCTGTTTGGCAATAAAAAATAGTATGAGTAGGAATACAAAAGGCGCACAAGAGGGGTTAGAGTGAATTAACATTAAAACAATTATATAATCAACTGGAAAGGTTTATGAAGATAGAAATAACCAAAAGTTGGGAGATAATTACCTTAGAAAAATACATTGAAGTAGGGAGAGTCCCAAGAGGCCTGAGAATTGTTACCATGCCAAATCATCCAGATAAGTAGCCGGAGATGTTAGAAGATTGAGGCCAAAAACAATGGGATGCTCAAAAAATATGATGTTGATAAGAATCAGTTATGCAAAGATGTATATAGAAAATATTCACAAAACAATTGCTGAGATAGAATCAAAGATCAGTGCCAAAAAGCAGGAAGAGTAAACTAGCCCATTGAGAAATATGATGATAAAGAATGAATTAGATTATAAAAATTCCAGGTTACTTTCCTTTGCAAAAAGGTTTGATGACTGAAAGAAGCAATACTACACAGGTCAGAAAAAGCAGATTTTATCACCCGATGGCACTATGAGTGAATACGATGCTGAGATAAGTGATGGAGAAGGTACATCACAGGGAGCCATCAAAACTACTTTTTTAGAGGAGATGCAATTAATGTAGGGTCAGAGGAAGGAAACAAGGCAAAGGCAGATGACAAGGAAGAAACAAATCCCCCGATGGGTCAAAACAAGAAGAGACAGGAAGAGGAAGATCCCAATTGAGGAGCCAAAAATGGAGCAAAAAAATCAACAAGAAAAGCCCATGGAGGAAAATTTTATTGCAAACCTATCGGATTATCAATTGAACTATTCAACAAAGGATTGGCCTTCTGCCCAGCGACACATTCTGATTTTGTACAAACTCAACTTGATATCTACAAGTTTGTACCTAAAGTACAGTTGGCTAAATATTTGGCGGAAATGGGTGGGAGGCTGGCCTGGTGTGTAGTGGTTACCTATAGTACTTACACTTTATACCTGGTCCAGGTATCCATTATTAGTGAAGTGTAGTCAGGTAGCTGTGGATGAGCAGCCAAGGCTTATCTAGGAGACATGCAAAGCTCATGCAATACCACTGTAGTCACACTTAGTACTTACACACATGAAAGAAAACACTCAGTCTTACAAAAATAAAGGTACTTTATTTTGGTGACACACATACCAAAAATATCAGAGGCTATACTCCCTTAGGAGGTAAGTAATACACAAATTATGTACACTAGTATGTCTAAATGGGCATAAAAACAGTTAGAAAACAGTGCAATTAGCGAGCATAAGAGGGAGAAATGGCCCTAGGGGGAGCACCAACCATATACTGAAAAAAATGAAATGTGAAAGTCAATCCCCCACCTAGGTACGTGTAGTGTGTAGAGGGGAGCTGGGAGTACAAGAGAAGCCCAAAGGTAAGTACCACAACCCACCCCAGCAACCAGGAAAGCAGGAGTAAATCTCTGTAAATTCCCCAGAACACACACAGAGAAGAGAAGAAGAATAACGCAAAACCCATAAGAGACTGCAAGACACCAATAATGGATTCCTGGATAAGAGGACCTGTGGAAGAAGGGCACCAAGTCCAAGAAGCACAGCAGAGTTCAGGAAGGGTAGGAGCCCCTACCCAGCAAACTGAAGGGTCAAGAGTGGAGTCGACGGTGGAGAAGGAGAGTCAGCAGGGCACCCAAGAAGACAAAGTCAAGTTCCTGAAGGATGCAGATGATGTCCAATGCCGGAAGGAGGATTGCAGTCAGGTTTGCATCTTCGGATTCAGCCAACAAGCCTTGGCACATGCAAAACTTGCAATTAGCGGAAAGTGAAGCTGCCGGGGACCAGGGAAGACCAGGTGGACTCTACCCAGGAGGTGGAGTCAGAGGGGGCCCTCAGCAACACAGAGAGCCCAACGAAGCTTAGACTGCACCCACAGGAGTCCCAAAGGATGGGGACAAGAAAGTCTCAGAAGAGGCCCACACAGCACTACGAAATGGGCTTCCACGCCACCAGAGAACCACACAGGCAGCTGTGTGTCACATGATGGAGTGTAGGGGGCTGGAGATCCAAGATGCCTGAAGATCTCATGGAAAAGATGCCAACAGGCCTTGGCAGCTTCAAAGGATGTGGTGCACCGGGGTACTGTCCTGCGTGGGCAGGCAAGGGCCTACCATCACCCAAGATGGACAACTGGAAGAGAGGACCATCAGGACCACTTCAGTCTACCACCTGTGATGCAGGATCCAAGCAAGATAGGAGATCCACGCAGCTGGTCATCATTGTAGTTGGTGCCTGCAAAAGCAGGGATGGGACTCCTTCATCCCAAGGGAGATTCCTTCTTTCTTCTGATGCAGACTCAAAAGGGCTGTCCTCAGAGGACGCACAAGGGGGGAAATGTTGCAGTTGCTGGAAGGAGCTGGAGATACAATCTTGCCGGAGGCATCTTGCTTCTTTGTTGCAGCTTGTCGGGTCCTGGAGCATCCAGATGCAGTTTCTTCGGTCAGAAGTTAAAGTGGAGGGTGTAGAGGATTCCTGCTGGAGTCTTGCAATCTGAATCTGAAGAACAACCCAAGGGAGAGACCCTAAATATCCCTGAAAGGGGGATTGGTCACCTAGCTGTTTGACCACCTATCAGAAGGGGGCTCTGACGTCACCTGCTAGCACTGGCCACTTAGATGTTCCCAGAGTTCCCTGCCAACCTTGAATCCAAGCTGGCAAAACCCAGGGACCCTCTGATCGAGCTCTGAGGTGGTGATGGACAGGGGAGTGGCCACTCCCTTTTCCTTTGTCCTGTTTCATGCCAGAGCAGGGACTAGGATTCCCTGAAACAGTGTAGACTGGTTTATGCAAGGAGGACAACAGATGTGCCCTTTAAAGGATTGCCAGTGGCTTCAGGAGGCTACCTCTCCCAAGCCTGTAACACTTATTTCCAAATGGAGAGGGTGTAACACCCCTCTCCCAAAGGAAACAATTTGTTCTGCCTTCCTGAGCTTGAGCCTCTCAAGCAACAGAAGGGCAGAAACCTGTCTGGGAGGTGTCAGAAGCTTGGGCTGTCTGGAAACTCTCAGAAGGCTGTAATGGCACTACTGGGTTCCACTAGGGAGCCACCAGAGGGCATGGAATCATACAACCAATGCTTGCAAAAGCATTGGGGTATAATTCCAACGTGTTTGGTACCAAAAATGCATATGTTCGGAGTTACCATTATGTAGCTGGACATAGGTGTTGACCTTTGTCTAATACACACGTAAAATGGCGTCCCCACACTCACGAAGTCTGGGAATATGGGCCTCGAGTTTGTGGGGGCACCTCTGCTAGTGCAGGGGTGCCCGCACACACAGGTACTTTGCACCCTGCCCTCTAAGCTGGAAGGCCTACCATTGGGGTGACTTATAAGTGACCTGGTGTAGTAAAAGTGGCAATGAAAGGGTGCTTGCACCTTTTCACGCAGGCTGCAATTTCACATGTAATTCTTCTAGTGATAAAAATCTCTTGTCCTGTGCGGTAGAGAACCTTTGTTGTAATTCTACCTATTTGTCATGCCATGCCTTGCATTTGTTGCATTTGAAAAAATCCACCTTTTGTTCTGTTTAGCCAGGATGCTTGTATGGGCATAGTGAAATGGCTTCTGATTAGTTTCTCCTTTATTGAGAGAGATTTCTTATAAGTTACCCTTGGACTCATGCCTACTTTTATTCCAATATCCAGATCTCTCCTAATCAAATTCCAGTATTTTTCCAGAACCTTGTAAATCAAATGTTTTTCTTTGCTATACATCAATATCATTCTGATTCCCCTCTGGATTCTTTGTCTACTGCTTTCTCAATTCTTTGATTAATGTCTTGCTGTTTATAGCCTCACCTTCAGAATCTCTGTTCTACTTTGAATTGTGCATACATTCCCGCATTATTGGAACAGTTCCTACTTATACTTAGGAATTCGCCATAGGGTACATTCCTGATCAGATGTCACGGGGTAAAACTCATTCCATGCAAGACACTGTTGCATTGGTTTTGCAATACAGAGTAATTTCCAGCATCCTATCTTTAATACATACTGTTACATCCAGAAATTCTGTCTCTCTAATGCTGATGTTATACATAAACTTAAATCCACACTGAGCGTTGATCAATTTCTCAAAGCATTCCACAAATTCCTCTTTTGTGCCCATCCTCATTATAAACAGATCATCAATGAATTGAAGCCCCAATCTACTTTTTCCATATATCTATGGTTCCCCTCCTTCTAAGCTACTTCTCTCTCCCACCACCCTATGGTGATATTGGCGTAGCTTGGAGAGAAGGAAACTCTAATGGCTGTGCTACGTAGTTGGGCATACATTTGATGGTTCAATAAGGATATATTAGTCTTTAAGCACAATCCAGTCATTTTGAGCAGCATGCAGGAGTGTTGAAGTTCTTTTATATTTTTCTGTGGCACAAAATATTACACTGCATGTAAACCAATCTCATGGTCTATTGATGTATACAGTGAGACTACATCAATATTTGCTAGCATATACCCCTACTGACAGTTTGTTTCTGTGAGGATCCTCAAAAAGTCTCCTGTATCTTTTATGAAAGAGCTTAGTGATATCATCAGTCATGCCAAGTAGTAGTCAACATATTTAGACAAGTTCTTAAATAAGGAGCCACAATTAGAAATGATTGGTCTTCCCAGTGGTTTTGTTAATGTTTGAAAAACCTTAGGTACAACATATATAGTTGGGATCACAGGAGCATCCACCTTCTAACATTGTACTTCTTCATCACTTCTCAGTACCAGATGTTCACATTTCTCTCAAGTTCCAGAGTCAAATCATTTATGGGGTTTAGCTGTAATTTCTTGTAACTTGTAGCATCATGTAGTTGATAATACACTTTATTCCACATAATAAATGTTATTTAGAATAACTAAATTTACTTCTTTATCTGCTGATAACACTGATTACATTTTTATTGTCTTGTCTTTTATTGTCTTGTTTCCATCAGATTGGCCAGTCCATTTCTTCCTTCTTTTGATACATTTTCCTTCATATCACTATTATTGCTCGTTCTCAATTTTTCCAGGTCATTTATTTCTATGTCAAAAAATGGAGCGATTTTCTCCCCAGGGGACAATGTGGGGCTGAATTTTGATATAGGTTTCAAGTTGCTAGTCCGTATGTATTCCCAATCCTTCCAAAATATGAGTCTCTGTCAGACAATCCTCATCTAAATTATGTACTGAATCATACATTGTTTTCTTATATTTCTTCTGAGAAACGGTCAAATCTACATCATTAGTTTGTTCTTTCATTCTTGCTGTCTTCTTCGGTTCCATTTTGTAGCTAAGTACAGTCTTTCTTTTAATGATTACCCCCTTTTCTGCCTGATGTCAGTGTGTTTGACTGTGTTCACTGGGATGGCAGAACCCTTTGCTTGGCCTCCCTATGGGTGGCAAAATATATGCTGCAGCCCAAAGGGATCTCATGGATCCCCAAAGCCCTGGGTACCTAGGTACCATATACTAGGGACTTATAATGGGGCACCAGTGTGCCAATTGTGGATGACATACAGAGCTTTGGGAGAGAGAGCATAATCACTGGGGTCCTGGTTAGCAGTATCCCAGTAAACACAGTCAAACACACTGACATCAGGCAGAAAAAGGGGGTAACCATGCCAAGAAAGAGTGTACCTAATGAAGCAAATTAATGGATTATAATGGATAAGCATCAATGGGCATGAAGGGGGTAAACTGAGGAGAGAGCCTATGGGCCCTTATTACGAGTTTGGCGATCGGACTGTTAGACCACTCAGGTGGCGGCTGGCAAAAGACCGCCATGTTGGTGGTCATAAAGACTGCTCTATTACGAGTTACACAGCCAAGCCTGCCAAAATCCCAACACCGCCAGGACTTAGAAGGGCGAGAACGAGGCGGTCTGATCACCAGAATTTCCAGCCAGCCAACCAACCACTGAACCAATTACAAGTCAAAAATCGCCATGGCAGTCTTCCAATGGTGGTTCGAACCACAGCGGTCGGCGGTTCCCACAGTAATTCAAAGCACCAGATTGGATATATTTGAAAACAACACAGCTAACACACATCCACACACTCGACACACCTACCAACCACACTATAAAACACACTACTTCACAACCCACAATCCTCTGCATCTATAATGCCACACACAGCAACAGCAGTGCAAAGATTAGAATAGGCACCCCTTCACCTCACAGAAGCCACACATCTCACATTCTTAACACCCCCCAAACACACATTTGCTCCCTATTACAACAGTCACTTCACATCACCCACTTATCATACAGCACCTATAATTATTTCCACACCTTTTTTTCAAACACCATGTCACCACAAAAACATCCACGATTCACAGATAAGGAGCGATTGCCATGGCAAATGAAATCATTAGAGTAGAGCCACATCTATTTGTAGCCCAAGTCCAGCAAATTACTATTGCTAGGAAAATGGAAATGTGGCAAAGAATAGTTGACAGAGTAAATTCTGTAGGCAGCTATCTGCGAACAAGGGAAGACATCAGGAAGAGCTGGAATCACCTCAGGAGGAAGGTACGTTCCATGGCTGCCAGGCACCAGTTGGTGGTACACAAGATGGATGGTGGTCCACTCCACCTCCCCCACACTTCACATCATGAGAGTAGAAGGACCTGGCCATCCTGCATCCTGAGGGCTTGACAGAAATACCTGGGGGAGTGGAGTAGGTAAGTCACAACAATTCAAATGGCACCAAAATGTATTGGAATGCATGCTCACTGCTCACCTTTTGCCAACTTCGCTTCCACCCTACTCAACATCCCAATATCCTCCTGTCCATAGACCCCTCTCTGGCCTCCAACATGTCATGGACTTTCATCTAGGGGAACAACATCTCTGTATACTGTGTGTACCTCAGCCCAGTAGGCACTGTTTTACTATCACTAATACCAGAACAGTGTATCCGACTAAAAATTACCTCCTTTGACAACTTCACATTGGAGTGCACCAACCTGATGGACATTTAAATGTATAGTGTATGGGTAAGACAGGCAAAGACAGCAATGCTAAGGCCAGCAGGCACAGGTAAAGTCACTCCACTCCGCCACAACTGTGTTCTCTCCTACTATGACCATTGTACCTGTAATCAGCTATTCAACTGTACTCTCCTTAGAGGATTTCTAATGTATAGTGTGTGTAGTGATAAGACCAGCAGGCAGTGGTAATGTCACTACACTCAGCTACAACTATATTCTCTCCTACTATGGCCATTGTAACTCTAATCTGCTATTTAGCTGTACTCACCTGAGGGGATCTCAACTGTATAGGGTGTGGGGAGGACAGCCTATGACTGCAATGCTAAAGGACTGCAGGCACTGTCTACCCAATGCAAAACACCTGCCCACTGTGCATCTGTTTAAACATCCTCCCACATCAACTTACATTGAAAATCTACTCACTAGAGAGGATGACTTATGTTTGTTGTATGTATTACTTGGTGTAACATTACTGTAAATCCTAGGAGGAACAGTCCCTCTGACTAAAACAACCAGGACACTGTCCACATCACATTGTGCTGCTCTCTGTTAACTCATCAATGCAGTTTACACACCTGGGAGGAAGCAAGAAACAGACCATGCTACATTCTGTGATGCGCACAGCTAGATCCATCGTGAGTTGCTAATCCAAGATGTAAATAGTGTGGACAAGAAGGACAGCCCAACCTGTGTGCAAACCCAGTGAAAG
This sequence comes from Pleurodeles waltl, assembly GCF_031143425.1. Taxonomy (NCBI): domain Eukaryota; kingdom Metazoa; phylum Chordata; class Amphibia; order Caudata; family Salamandridae; genus Pleurodeles; species Pleurodeles waltl. The sequence continues at coordinate 1,147,458,629 of NC_090439.1, forward strand.
ATAAACAAAGGTCTAAATGCAAGTGGCAGTATACAAATGTACAATGCACTGCCCACTTGTTGACAACTATCTACTCTTATGATTGATCCCTTCACTGTTTTACCTTTTTTCCTTATTTTACCCCTTTGAGTTAAAAACAAACCTGGAAATAAACACAACTAGCACTTTTTCTATGCCCAATTGTGGGATCTTTTGGAATATTTTGGGATGCACAATGTAAAAATCATGTGATGCAAATGAGGTACATATGAGAAAGTCAGAGTAAGGATGGATATGTCACAGGCTGTCTCAGGCTGAGGATCACTACCAACACAATTACACAAGTGGTGAGGTACACCAAACTGTTTATGTACACTGTACAGACCAAGGGCTGCAAAAATCTATGGACTGTAATAGCCAAGAATTACTAAACATTGATGCTCTTGTTTAGACCATTGGACCAACATACCAGGTCACACAGGTCCATTTTGTAGCTCAGGTAACTCCCCTCCCACTATCCAAACCAAATTTGTAACAAACAGTGCCTGGATCCATTTCATTTCCCATTCACCTGTCAGATCAGCCACTTTCATCTGCCAATGAGACTACTCTGAAATGTCCACTTGAAGATCCCATGGTGATGAGACCTGGAAGGAAAAAATAACATACAAGGAGTGCAGGTAGGCAAAAGCATACATGAGACACAAAAGTCATTTAAAACTTCCGTTGTTTCACTGACAGTGCAATATGACTGCACAAATCAAAGGAGATGCTCAACAGAGGAACATCTCAAAGACTGATGTAGCCAGCAAACCTTGAGAGTATGATGCATTGCATGAAATAACATTTTATAACCCCTACAGTACCCCATGAAGTCAGCGTAATCACAGAACATCACATACTTACAGTCAGGTGAAGTACTGATTGATGAAATCTGCCTGCATATCTCCACCTTCATCCACATCACTGTCATCCTCACTTGACATTTCAGGATTCTCACCTGGTGGCACTGCCAGCTCCCCCTCATCAGGAATTTATGGGATGTTTCTCCTCAGAGCAATGTTGTGGAGCATGCAGCAGGTCACAATGATCTTACAAGCTTTTTCAGGTGAGGAGAGGAGAGCTCCTCCAGTCTTGTCTATGCTGCAGAATCTTGCCTTCAGAAGCCTAAATGCCTGCGCCACTGTGTTCTTCCATGGGCATCGTTTAAACAGTCTTCCCTTGGCGTAGTTGGGTTCTTCACTGGTGTCCACAACAAGGAACGATATGGGTAGGCAGAATCTGCTGTAAGGCAATGTGACATGTGTGCAATCATGACTACAGAGCAAAGTTTCACTAATAGCAGGCATAGCATACATACACATGACATATATCACTTACCAACCAGCTAGGCCCTCTCTGGGTACAGTTGTGTCATCAGCTGTGAAATAGCGCTGTTCCTCATGATGAAGGCATCATGGACTGAACCCAGGTTTCGAGCACAGACTTGGGAAATGTATAGGTCCACCAAACACACTACGTGGCCATTGATAGAATGGACTTTTTTTTGTTCCAATAGACCTGTTCAGTGCCAAGCGGAGGAACCAAGGCTAGATAGGTACCATAAATGGCTCCAACAACATGTGGGATGTGAGCCAAACCACAGAATTGTGCTTTCACATGGGCAAAATCATTACATTGAGGAAGCCGGATGTAGCTGTCCAGGTGTTTCAACAGTGCTAAGAGGACATCATTTAATACCAAACTGAACATAGGAAGGAACATCCCAGCAGATAAGGCCACTGTATTTTGGGAGGTGCCTGTGGTGAGGAAGTCCAACACTAACATGACTCGTCCAATGGGTGGTATACTATTTGGATGACAGATGGCTGGCATCGGATCTGGCTCCAACTGATTACTGAGATCCATGACTGTCTGCCTATCCAGACGGTAGATCGGGATCACTAATCTCTCCTCCATGGTCTCTCCCAGGGTAACTATGTGGGTCAACAGACAAAAAAATGCACTCACTCAATTTTTCCCTTGCATTTTATATACTACATGTCTGATACGAAATGGCATATGATATGTGTGTCACTGTAAACATGATAGACAACACACACCAGGGCTTAGCTTTACACTTCTTAGAACGTTAATTCCTTCAACATATATACATGTGTACCAATCAGCTGTATGGACATCAACCTCTTGTCCAATTAACTTCTTGAATGGTCGATGAACCAATGCACAAAACCCTACGTCACATGTGTTGAAGAGAGGGGTGGCTGTATCCCCCATCATATTGTCACATCTGCATGACCACATATCAACATGGTTATGAAAAGGATTGACCTATATGACCGGACTAGTCCAGAACTCAATATTCTACAGGACATCTTTCTTTGGATTTGTGATGCATCAAAATATATAGTGTAAGTGCATTTTATGGCTCTAAAATGGCCGCTGCCTCACTTACTCCACTGGACTTTGTGAACCACCTCCCGATGACCGCCAGAAGTCGTCATGGCAGTAGGCGTATGCTACCGCAGTGGACTCTCCCATAGGATAATATTGCTGCCTGTGGCAATCTTGGGCCAATGGCAGTGTCCACCAGTGGTGACGGTTGTCTACTGGGTGGACGTCACCATCATTTTCTGCTGAATCTCTCACTTAAGTCCTGACACTGCTTCCAGCAAGATCTCCACGACCTGAGCTGCTGTGTACCATCTCTGGAAGCAATCATGCAGCGTCCAACTGGTGATGGGACCCCTGCCTTCTCACCAGAAGAGCTGGAGAAGCTGGTGGTGGAGGTCCTACCCCTGTATGAACAGCTCTATGGTGCACCAGAGGAGCAGGTAAGTGCACCATGTGCACACTTTCCATTTACCTCTCCTTATCCCAGCTTTAGGTAGCATGGGCTTAAGTCCAGTTTGTCAGCTGGTGTCTGCCAAGCCCTTTTTGTGCAGTAAGTATGTATGAATGGTTGGTCCAATGGGCATGTATCCATGTCAAGTGAAAGCTTTGAAGTCATGAGAAAATGTGTGCATTGAGTGTTCCCTGACCCAACTTGCATTGGATGCACATGGCTGGTGAGGTGTCATGACAGCCATCCCCAGGCACATTTTGCCAGAAAATGTTTGTAAAGTGTAGTCACAGGTGCCATGGCAAATGTGTGGGTTGACCCACATTTGTGCTCTTTCACAGTTTACACATAGGTCTGTGGGCACATCTGGCCTTGTTGGACTATTGCACTGAAGCCAGGTAATGACTCACTCTGCCACTCAGATCTGGACATAGGTACCCATTGTAAAATGGCTGTGGCCTACATAATGTATTCTTATGCACAAGATTAGTAGGACAAGGTATGATGTGTAGGTCTGTCTGCTCATCCTGCTGAGAAGGGTGCTTGTGTATGTTTGCTCACTGCAAAACTAGACATCTGTCCTGGTATTGATTCCCTCTTGCACTGCAAGTGTGACACTGTGCCCTTCTGTTTCCCTGTCAATTCATGCCTCTCTGCCTATGAACAGCTTCTTAGGCTCATGTCTACTGAATACAATGGGGTTTGCATTGGTGGTAGGCTCATTATATGTGTCTGATATGCTCATATCATCTCATACAATGTGAGTCACATAGCCATGACAGATCCCTTGGTATTTCAGCCCTTTTGTCTATATCATACAGCTCAGATGTGTCCAGTGCATGCACCTTTTATTTACGACATTTCACATCTGCAAGCATTGTGCTGTGGTGGGATGTGCCATGATAGTGGAGTCTTTGTATATGGTTTTGAAGTTTGACGTGTACACTGCTAGGCCAGGTATTTGCCTATAATGTTACAGATTCCATGTACACAAATGTGTGGATATGTTAAACCCCCACCCCCTGAAGTACATGTGCCTACATCTGTCTCAGCACACGTGCAGACATGGACAGGATTGCCTCTAAGTGTGCTCCACATGTCACTCCCTTCCATGTAGTTAAAGCACAATGGGTCCGTCAGTAGGCTTGTTGTTACATCTCATGACTATTGGCGACGTGTGATATTTGGAGGTAGTGCACCTTTTTGTGCATTGTTTGAAGTGAGGTTTAACTGTCAGTTGCCTCTTTGTGGGATGTATTCAATTGTGCACCTAATCAATGTCTTGTAATCATGTCATGTTCCACAAAAGTCTCTGTATTTATAACTGATCAGTGGATGGCCCGAGCTGTGGGGTGTGTAATGCACCATATTGGGAATGTTTCCAGTCATTTCCCTTTGTACAATGACTGCTATGTGCCACAGGTGGACAGGAAGGTTAAGAAAGGATGTTCTAGGCTTGGGAAACTGACATGGATGTGTGAAGAGACGCCTCTTTTTGACATAGTTAGCCCACACTTTTTGCCTGATGTGTTATGTAGCCTAGAAATTGTAGTGCCTCGGGCCCCTGCTAATCAGGTTCCCTAGGCCAGAGCTCTTTCCCATAAACTGTTGGAATGCCCTAGCACAATTGGAGACCCTTTTAGCTACCACTAGAAGTCCCTAGTACATGATACTTAGGTACCCAGGGCATGGGGTACTAAAGGTAGGCCCCCGACGGCAGCAGAACTTATTATGCCACCCTCTAGGGCCATACATTCCAGTACACCCAGCACTGCTATTGCAGATTGAGTGCCCTGATGCAAACATAAAAAGTAAACCCAACATTGCACACTGACTGTGTGCCCTTCCAACTACGCAATGCATACAATAGGGGTAAGTCACCCCTCAGGCAGGATGCTCCATACTATATGTGAAGGCATAGCTGCATGAGTAATATGCCCCCACTATGTCCTTGCCAAACCTTGGGCAAGGGACTGGACTGAGATGCAATTCTAATACATGTGCTGGACACTGATGAACACGAGTTTCACAGCTACATGATGGCCACTCTGAACCCTAGGTTGTTTGGTAGCAACCGACTTAGAATGATAATCCAAACTGGTACCAGTGTTGGACTTATTTCTAAATGTACCCAGGGGTCACCTAAGAGGTGCCCCCTACTAAAGCGAACTATCCTGGCATGGTAGCTGACTGGTTCTAACCAGCCCACCACCTCCAGACAGCCAATCTACAACCTTGGGGTGAGAGATTCTTCTCTCTGGGTTGCAGACGAAGCTCTCCCTCAGGAATGTGCACTGCCCTGGTGGCGAGATTCAAAGGGCCTACTGCCTCTGAAACTCAACCCCTAGCTAGCAGCAGATGGTCGCCCCTGTTGAAAACCCCCACCTTTAGTGGGAGCAACAACGGGAAACCACACAAAGGACAGGAGGCATGGCCACACCTGGCATGCATCACCCCTAAGGTGTTGCCTGCGGGGTAGACCCTCCATTTCTTTTTTTTCCATCCTGATGGAAGAAAAATAGCAAATCAGATGTAGGGAAATGACTTCTGCCCACCAAAACTGGTCACTTAGTGGGTGTAGTCACCCTAAAGTAGATGACCCATTGGTCACTATCAAGTTCCACCCGGAAATGCCCGATAAATATCATATTTAGAGGGCATACCTAGACCAGGAAATCAGATTCGACAGACAAAAGAGAAAAAGCCACAAGAAGATCCGAAGCACGAGAACTGAGAAGCTGCTGCATCAAAGAAAAGGTGCCAAACCCTGCCTGATGCACCCAGGACCCGACAATCACTGCTGAGGAGTTGCTGGACAACTGAACAACTCTACAAAAAACCCAGAGGAACTCTAGGCTTCACCAATCACCAGAGAACTCCCCCCAGAGTGGAGGTACAACTCTAAAACTTAAAAAAAAAAAAAGCAAGCCAGTGACAGCCACTAACTCCTGAACCAGATATCTCAGCTGGACCAAACTAAACCATGAGGATGAACCCTACCAGTATGTCATGTTTGGTGGCACTGCGCCCTTCGGTGGCCAGCCTGAGTCAATACCCTGGGTACTGATCAGCCAACAACAGACACCAAGAAAAACAGCTCACCCGTGGCTGCAAAAGGACCAGAAGGAAGCCCTAGTGAAAGGACTTCAGAAGCAACCTGGACCTCTCGCCAGAGTGCCCCGTTGTCTTGTAAACCCCCCTTTAACCAACTTACCTTCCGCTCCTGAGGGCATCATTGCACACAGCTCCTGGCTCACCAATTCGCTCTGCACCCGGCCGCCCTCTGTCCTGCACTGAAGAACTGACTGTGCTCTAAGGGTCCTTCACCCCTTGTTACTTTGACACTCCAAGGGGATCCCCAGGAATCACTGCTAAGCTGACCTGTGCAGTGCTTTTCCAAGTGGTCCCTTGCAGTGGCCCTGCACCACCCCCAGAGACCTTCTCCCACTGCTCCGCCAGAACTGAAAGCCGTGAGAGCTTCTCCAGCTGGCACAATGTGCCTACCGACGACCTCAACCAACCTGCAAAAGAAGAACTTGGCAAACCAACTGTGTGATTTTATATGTATTTTTTAAAGGTGATCCTCCATTGATTCCCATGGTGCATAATAATAAACAAAAAGACTATTTTGTTTATTAAACTTCAAAAATTCATATCTCGAAAAGTAGTAACCCAAATCTGATGTTTTTGGTCTTAAAATGTATACATAAATCTGAATAAATTGGTCACCAAATATTCCTTTGAGTGTGTGAGCTGCAAGATTGATGCTGTGGGTACAACAAATGCTTTGTACTTCCCTAGGACTGGCCTAACTTCTCGACCAAGCTACCATAAAAATCATAGCATTAGGTTGTCTTGTTTTTACCCCTGTAAACCAATGCATGATTACCTGGACTCCTTGCACAGTGTGCCTAGCTTTGCACACTACATAGAGAGACAGCCTCCTACAGTATTTGACTCTGCCATTTTTTCATTGGACTTTTGTACATGAATTCTCGTCTTGTTTTTATTCATCCACTGCAGGTCAATGATGATCAGAAGAAGGGAATATGGAGAGCCATCGCCAAGAAGGTGGGGGCCCTGGGTATCTACAGCCGGCAGAGCGCCCACTGAGGGAGGACCTGAGACACTGGGTCTAGAAGACCGTGGAGGACCAGCTGGGGATGTCCTCCCAACGGGGACGGTGTGCCTGTCGGACCATGACCCACCTAGTGGCCTGCATTTTGTCAGTGGCCAACCCGAAGTTGGATGGGGGTTTTGAGGGCAGCACAGCAGCCACAAGGGGGTGAGTACAAATATATGTTAGACATGCTTGACCCTTTGCAAGATGATTGAGTGAGGAACAGACTGGTCCTTCTGACAATGTGGCATGTGTCATGTGTCATGTGTCACACATCTTCTAGCATCAAATTGGTGAAGACAGGCCATGTGTTCTCAACTGGTGTGCTCATCATTTTGGAGCTCGGACCTAGGAGTTGGATGGGCGTTTGAGGGTAGCACAGCAGCCACCAGGCGGTGAGTACATGTATGGTAGACATGCTTGACCCTTTGCCAGATGATTGAGTGAGGAACAGACTGGTCCCTCTGACAATGTGGCATGTGGCATGTATCACACATCTTTTAGCATCAAATTGGTGTAAACAGGCCATGTGTTCTCAACTGGTGTGCTCATTGTTTTGGAGCTTACACCTAGGACTAAACAATGGTGAACGCTCAGTGTAATTGTCCAGCATGGAGCATACATGACTGTGTTTAGTGTCCTGATTTTGTTTTCTAAGTACCCTGGTGATTTTAAGGTTCCAACAACAGATCATTCCTGACAAATGTTACAGCCCAAAAGTAGGTTGGGTGTGGGTCACTGTCCTCTGTCTAGGGATATGTGTAGCTTTACATCTGCATCCCAGGGGCACGTTTTCTCCATTGCATGCTGGGTGCTTGCACCTCACAGCATTCTATGATGCATGAGTGTCCGTCATACAAGTGACATTACTTACATGGCAGCTGTAGCAAGGTACTTCCCTCTGGTAAGTGGAGAATGTGTATTTTCATGGGTGTAGCCAACATTCATTTTGCCTGTGTGTCTGCATGTGCGCCATTTCTAATAGGACACACATCTATGCATGAGAAGTAGGAATGTGGTACCATGCTTATGTCATGTTTCAAATCTCCCACATATATGTTCATAGGGTCCTGTTGTCATTATGATACATCTGCAATGATTGTCCATTTACTGTGAGGCCCAGACAGGACTGTGTCACCATCATATGTAGTCAGACAGATACATTCATGCCTCATAGTATGTTGTTAGTCATGTGTAACAGCAGTAGCCATAATGGACAAGACAGGTAGGGGTAGGGTGTAGATTCACTTGATGGTGATTTATACTTTATGTGGTATGATGGTTGTGGGTCCACAGAACGTTTGTGTTGATTGGGAATGGTGCCCTGACTATATGGATGCATCATGGATTGACTTGTAGTGATGTTTGCATGACATGTGTTTGGGGTGAGGGATCCCTTCATAGAAAGATGCCATGTTTATCATGTCTGTGAAGTGGGTAGTAATATTGTTGTTCATAATAGAACAATTTGGCATCCTCCTAATAATGATTGCAAGGTCTGTGTCCCGCCTTACTGCATTGTACAGTTGTCTACTATATACACTCAGAAGTAAACATGAAAATGGGTGTGAGACATTGCTGGGGGCTAACCTGGACCTTACTAGACAATTCATGTTTGTATTCAGGAGATTCATGAGGTTTGGGACCTGACTTCTATGTAGCTTCTTGAATCATCAGATGTGTGGCACATCTGAGTAAGCCTTGCAACTACCAGCCTTGACTCATTTTGGTAAGCTGTGACTTGTGGAGCTGTACTTTGTTGTGTTGTGTTCCTCGTGAAATGGATGTTTCTATGTCAACTAATCCAGGCATAGCATGGTTATAACATTGTTATTTGGCTTTCTTTAGCACCACTAGTTGTCATTGAGACATCATATCAGTGCCATTTAGATGTGTGTATAGGCTTGTATCAGGGTAATTGTTAAGGAGCCTTACAAAGGGACCCATAGTTTGGCTACTGGTTCCATGTGGTGTGCTGCATGTAGCACAAGTTTGATGTGGAGTGGTCACCTAGTTGTGGTATGGTAAGTGTGCTATCTAGTCTTCATCCATGCTTTTGTAGTTATATGAGACCAAGATTTGCTCATGTGTCACCTTTGTGAATCCAGATGGCATGCATGGTTTAGTGCTGGCACATGACGTGGGCACTTTGCTTTCACTTCATGCGGGGGACCAGTTGACATGGTGGTATTTTTTGCCTCTCTGATTTGTAATTGCACTGCCATCATGTAGCTGTCATGAGCTTACTGTTCTTTCTTTTTGGCAGCATCAGCGCTGACAGGCAAAGGAGATGGGGCAAGCCATCTGGGGAGGCATCTGGACACGGGACCTCAGGTCAAGAGACCGACAGCAAGGGACCCAGTGGCCCAGAAAGCGAGGGGAGTGCAATGGGGGAGACAGGATCTTCCTACAGTGACCACTCCTTAGTGGTGGGGGACCCATTTGGGACCACCCTTGCACCATATTTGTCCGCCACCCCCCATTCTATTGCTGCCCTCCCTGTTTCTCCCCACCCAGTTGGCCATGCCTGCTCACCCAATAGGGTGGGCGTCTCTTATGCTGCAGGCACCTCTGCCCCAGCCCCTGTTAGCCTTGCTGTCCTAAGTGAGAAGGCTATTGACCTCCTGAGGTCGATCTCACTGGGTCAGATGGCCGTTGTGAATGCCACCAAGGGACTGGCAAGTCAGATCCAACAGAGCAATGAGTTCCTGGAGGGCATTCACAGTGCATTCACTGGCCTCCAGAAATCTATTCAGGCTCCGTTCTCCACATTGACGGCAGCCAGCCACCTCTTATCTTCCTTCCCCCTTCATCTCCCTCTTCTCAGTTCAAAACCCCCCTTCGTCAACCCAGCCAAAGCACACAGACAGACTCATATGAATCTACCTTAACAAACAAGGGTAGCACTCACAAACACAAGCACTACAAGACACACCACCGTCATGCACACAAACAACATCCACCTGCAGACACATGAACAGTCACGACTTCCCCTGATACCCCTTCACCCCAGCGTCATACACATGACATCTGGCACACCTGCAGGCACTGCACCAACAGTCACTGATCCAGCCACCACACCTATCATAATCGCAGACACCCCAACCACAGAGACACCTACAGGCAGCACATCCACCATACATACAGTCACCACCCCAACAGACACCCACCACCCATCACAGCATCACCCAGCACCTCCACCCTCCTCAACCCCAAACACTTAAACGCCCTCATTCACCCACCCAACAGACCCCCACCACACAGACGCACACCTTCCACAAACTCACACCCAAAACATCCTCACCGATACATCATACAACCACTCCCTTAACCTCTAACAACAACAAATAGCAAGGCTTTATTCGGTCTAAAAGGCCATCAAAGCATAAAATACATACACACCAGAGTTAAAACAAGAGATAAAAACAACTAGCTCAATAACTTAATAAATACATATACAATAATTAAAACAGAGAAAGTATATCCCTATAGTCGTATCTTCAATTGGTAGTTAGTAGCAGAGTTGAAAGAATTTAGTTCAATAAAGAATGTCGTCTGTGCCACGCGGTCACAAGGATCTTGCTAACCGCGAGGATTACAGATTTAGAAGTGTCACTCTTTAAAATCCTGATAGCTAAAAAACACTGGCTCAAGCCCAAGTCTCGACACATTGGACGTAACCATTTTGATCTAGAACCAGTATATACAGGGCAAAAAAACATGAAATGTTCAATAGTTTCGGGACAGCCAAGACAAGCAGGACAAAGATCAATAGATGGAGAGGTGCCCCAGCGTTTGGTAAAAGATAACAACGGGAGGCTTCCAAAACGGAAGCGTGCATGAAGACCCTTCCCCAGTAAATCGGGAATCAGATCAAGATATGGTTCAAATTGGGGATACCACTTAAAATCGATGAACGAGTTGGTCAGCTGGCCAAAGGATAAACTATGGACCAGGTTGTTTTTTACATAGGACCAATATGCTATCTTCAAAAGAGTTTTATCTGATCTTCCCAACTTGTGTGGCTCGTCCCAAAACCTTTGTAATCCAAGAATACAGAACCATTTGGAAACATGCTTGACCCATGGTACAGTGGCTGCTTTCGGCCTCCTTAGTAGATCGAGTACTGAATCTCTATATACAAAAAGCTCAGGGACAGTCCAAATCCTTACCCAGTATAGCAGAGGTCTTAGAGCTATGAGATCGGCTATACGTTTAAAGCCTAGGTCCACAAACATAGGGATCAAGGGGGTACTACGGAGACATGCTAATAAAGCCCTAGCAAAGTTGTGTTCTCCTACTGTTAAACGTTTGCAATCGGAGAATCCCTATATTTCAGCACCATAAGCAGTGGCACCCTGCACCTTTGCCAGATAGATTTTAATGGCTGGTGATACAGCTTTAGATAAGGAATTCTTATGACAGCTCAGGATGGCAGCTGCTCTGTGCTGAAGAAGCCCCAAGCTTTTATTGATTTGATCCTCCCAATGCAGGTTGTTTGATAAATGCACTCCCAAATAGTCTATAGTCTTAACTCTGCTTAAAGCGGCCCCATCCAAGTTAGTGGTGCACTTCCGACCGGAGCCGGAAGTGAGCACCATCAACTTGGTTTTATTGGCATTCAGTTTCAAACTGTGGTCATCACAGAAAGACTTGAATCTATCCACAAGGGTTCGGAGGCCCATGGGGGTCTTAGAGATAAGAAGTGAGTCGTCGGCAAACAGTAATATTGGAATCTTCTGTCCATTCAACGTGAGAGCATCATTGGAACAAGAGGATAGGATTTGGATCACTTTATTAATGAATAAGGTGAATAGTAAGGGGGCCAAGACACAACCCTGGCGGACTCCCCTCCATATGGGGATTTTGTCTGTCAGTTCTCCCTGGGCACCACACCTCACTTGCGCTTACGTATTAGCATGTAGCCGCTGAAGGAGAAAAACTAGATTTTTTGGGACACCCATCTGAAATAGTGATTCCCACAACTTTTCTCTACAGACCAGATCGAAGGCAGCTCTAAGGTCCACGAAAACGACATATAAAGGTTGTTTAGCAAGAGCCACGTATTTCCCATACAGAAGTGTCAGTCTGAAAACCTGGTCAGTTGTACTGATTTTCGATCGAAAACCCGCTTTTAACGTGGAGAGGGCCTGGTGGTCTTGGACCCAAGTAGTTAACCTCTCTAACAATTGTTTAGCAAAAATTTTCTGCAGATTATCGATCAAGCTGATAGGTCTGTAATTGGCAGGGGAGTTTGCGTTACCCTTTTTAAAAATGGGGATTATTTTTGCTCCCTTCCAGGTGCTTGGAATTGCACCGCCAGCGGCAATTCTGTTTGAAATCAGGTTAATGTACCAGGACCAAATGGAAATTTCTGATTTATAAAGATCACCTGGTATCTTATCTGGCCCTGGAGCTTTCCCTGGCTTTAACAAGTTTATTGCAACTTTGGTTTCCTCTATAGAGAAAACATGGGTTCATACCAGTCCCCCTGGCTAGCCGACTGTAGAGTTAATGAATCGTGTGCTGGAAGATGGTCGGCCAAGGAGTTATAGGGGGTAGCATAAAGTTGGGTGAAGTGATTTACCCAAATCTCAGGTTGGATGTGATTCCTGATCGGCCTCCTGCTTCCTCCTTGCCCTCTGGACAATAATTCCCAAAACATCACATCGTTTTTGTTGACTGTAGCAAGGATCAAGCCTTGCCACAATGCATCTTCCCATGACTTTTTAGCTACCATTTGGACCTTCCTATATAATCGCCTGGCTGGTTGAATCTCTGCTGGGCAGCCTGTTTTAATAGCAGCTTTTAGTTCAGATTTGGCCCTGCTACAGCCCTCGTCAAACCACCCTTTCGCGCTGTTGGTAAATTCAATACCTGATTTAATTAACACAAGATTTTTTGTAAAAGAACCTCTGCAGTCCCTTCAGCATTTCTTGATGGATATCAAGAATGGGGATGATATCGACTTCGCAGTCCACATAGGTTGCCAGCTTGTCCATAAACAGTTTGTAAATCCTGCTAATCACATGGGGGCTAGACGAAACTTTTGGCAATGAAACCCTAGTGTGGTTGTTATTCAACAGTGGGGAAGGAACCACTGTGCGTTGAAGGTTCAGAGTTCTCCTGAAGACTTCCCCATCCATTGATAGTAACAAGGGGTTATGATCGCTTTCACATCGAAGTTCCACCTTCATGTCTTTCAATAGAGGCCACAATCTAACGTCAAGTAAAAAATTGTTGATTACACTTGAAGTCATCCCATGCTTGAAGGTAGGTTCCATATTTAAATCAGAGGGTGTACAACCGTTACAAGCCTGCAGCCCGTACCCCAAGCATAGCAAAGCCAACTGAAGGGCTGCGCGAGATTGGGTACAGGGATGAGTATCTATTAGCTGCGGGATTCCCCACATCTCATCTTCCTCTTCAGTTAGTCAAGTAACCAAATTAGAGGGTTCGAAGGTACAGTTTAAATTGCCTGCTTTTATTAGATAGAATGGAGGACATAGGGAGTCAAGGAATTCTGACAGTTGTATCAGAATTTGTGACTCAGTACCCCTTGGAACAGATCTAGCTTATACATTGATAACTATGATTTTAATTTCTCGGTGAAAAGTGAGTTGTACTCCCATTAGATCCACTGAATCTATTTTTAACCTCTAAATTCTGTCCCCCTTCTGATGATATCCCTGTGTGTCTAAAAAATTGCTCATCTGTGACCTTAATCTTACCCCTGTTCTTCCACTGTACCACCCCTAAATGTTCTGTTTCCCTCCCCAAGGCCATCCCTTCCACTTCCAAGTCCTCCCCTGTAAGCACCTATGCCCCTAAACCCACCAAGAAGAAGTCTACCCCTCCATAGAAGTTCCCACCTCTGAAGCCCAAAGGCAAAACCCCCTCCCAAACCCAAGCACAGCCTTGACACCCAAACACCCCTGCCATAACCCTCCCGATAATCCCTGAGGTGCCTGCCTACCCCCTTGATGCCCCTACCTGTAGAGGTTCTTTGGCAGTCAAGAGTCAAGTCTTGGGGTCTGGATAGTGCCTTTTAGGCCTATGTGAAATGGACTGGCCTATGGCCTTGGACTTGTTTATTCATTATGGCTAATTTCCTGATACACCCAACCTGTTGTTGGTGTGTGTTTTTATTTTGTGTTGTGTGATGTGGGCATGTAACCTGTATGATGTGTCCCCTGATATGGGTATTGTGTACATGTGGTGTGTGTGTTCTGGAGTTGTGTCAGTGCATCCCTGGAGTGGGTTGAGTTGTGGCAGTTTGCTTTATATTGAGTGTGCATATGTCCATTTAGGTGTGTGTTCCTCACAGCTGGTTGGTGTAGGGGTATGTCCCATGGAGTGTGAATTGTGTGTGCTTTGTAGCGTTGGCTTTCCCCCATTGTGTGAAAATGGTATTGGTAGTCCCTGAGATCCAATTGTCAACAATTTTAGTGTGCATGTTATTTGGGGCCTTGCTAAATGTGATATGTGTCCCAATGCAACCTCCTCCCAAGTATGTTCAAGCTGCACCCATCGCAGCAGTGTAGGTGTTGTTGTTGTGGTTTGCTTTGTGTGTTTTGTATGTTGGTGTAAGTGTGTTTTGTATTGCTGATACATTGTGCCATGTGTGAGTGTGTGATATGTGTGTCGATTACAGTGTTGATTGATGTTGGTGTTGTGTGTGTGCCATGGCAGATGTGTGTATATGTGTGTTGTATGTGTGGCGAGACCCTGGCTAGTGTTGTTTGTGAGTGTGTGGAATGTGTCTATATATGCATTAGTTGTGTTGCTGGGTGTGTGTATGTTGTATGGCCTTCAGTGTCCCTGATCCAGTGTTGTTTAGCCACGCGTGTATGTGTGATATTGCCGTGCAATGTGAGTGTGTGCTGGCTAAAGTGTGTGTGTTTGTGTTTGAATGTGTGGGTACATATGTTGCAGTATATGAGTGTGAGTGTCATGAATAGTAGGGCTATGTGCTGGCCTTGGCGCCCCCCACATGATGTGTTTGCTAGCAGTACTTTATTAAACATGAAAAAAATAAGGACTTTTTAGTACTTATGGTTGTTGTCATCCACATTGGCGTTGATTTCGTTGTCTTTTGACAAGCAGGATCATCGGCATGATGTTGAAGAATGGCTCCATGGTGGCTCCAGACGTGTATGGCTGCCTGCAGGTGAGTGTCTCCTTTTATACTGTTCGTTTTTGCCTGGTGCTCCATTGTGGTTGGACTATGTGGTCACATCGTAATAGGTCCGGTGGAAACATGGCCTCCGCCAGCCCATTTATGTTTCAAGAAAATCGCAGCAGTCTGTGCTGCATGGTGGTGGCGGTAGACCGCTGGAGGTCTTCTGCTAGCAACACTGCCAAACTCATAATATGGCGATCCACTCCACCAGATTGTTGGCGGTCAGACCGCCAACATGGCAGGTCACATGACCGCCAAACTCGTAATCAGCCTCTGTGTTGTATAATATCATATGGGCTGGACATTGATATCTGGCAACAATGAGAATATTAGCAAAGTATAATAGAGCCACTAAGCACTAAAATTATGAGGATATGAATTGTAATAAGTTGAGGAATTAGCAATGGTGCAATATTATGCATGTAAAAAATGATAAAGGAGGGACCGTGCTGGTGGGGTAGGTTTATTTGCCTACTATCAAGAACCTGAAAATCTTAGTTTCTGTCACTGGCCAGCGATCCTTTTGGGCTCTATCCTGAAATTAGGGATGAATCTTAGTTTCTGTCACTGGCCAGCGATCCTTTTGGGCTCTATCCTGAAATTAGGGATGGGCTACCTTTGCATTAACAAGTAGGACTGAGTAAGTGACTTAGTTCTTTTTTACACACTGTTGATATTTATACTCTTTGGAGAAGGTTTTTGTCCTGATGAAGCGTCGCTGGATCCGGCTGGACCGCTCAGACGCGAAACATGTAGACTTGTGAGTGTGAGGAACCATAATTGGCTATAACCTCCCCATTTTTTGAGAGTAGGTGAGCATCAATAATCACCCATTACTCCTCATTTTGTTTTTAATCTTGGTTACCATCGGATTCACTACTGATTAAAACGATGAATTACTGCCTATTGATGGTAAACCAATTTTATTTTTCGATTCTCTCCAATAGCTGCTCGGGTACTTAAAATTAGGTATCCCAGTGATAACTATTACTTTTTTGTCACAGCTACGATCTGAGCCAAATGGTTAAGAGCACCCCGTTTAGGGGAGCCCATCAGGCATTGCAGTACCAGCCTGATGAGGAGCTTTCCCAATGATGATGCTAGACATCCACTGTGATGCATGAGGGTCTTGCTCCTGTCAAATTGGGTCGCCTATGTGAATCCTTCTATGTATTGGAACAGTGTACCTATTTTTGTGCAATATTATGCACAACAGAGATAAAAACATCAAATAATGTCAACATTGCCTGAGTTTGTTATAGAAAATGTGTCACATAGGTTGCTAAACGCTGGACATTAGCATTGGTTGGCCACTAAGTGCTGTAATTATGGGGACCTTAATAGTAAATAAATACTTGAAGTATTGGCTATGATGTATAACTAAGCATGTAAAAAAAAACTTAAAATGCATCAAAGAATGTAAATACTGCACGGTGAAGTGAAATGAATCTTTTTGGAGATTTTTATTTAATTAGACTGCATATCACATATTGCCTCATTGTGGACATACATGGGTTAGTGTATAAATATGAAAATATATGTGGGACTTTTATACAGTGATCAAGACTTGTTGTGGTTGAAACTAGTTGGTGTGAAGTGGTGGCAGGACTTTCTCCAATAAAATATTTAGCAGCCAATCAACCTGGAGTGTGGCATCCTGTTTGAAGAATTTATATATATATATATATATATATATATATATATATATATATATATATATATATATATATATATAAATATATATATTACCTAGTGGCGAACACCAATAGGTAGTTAAAGTTAGGACTATGGGGGTGATTCCTAGTTTGGGAACCGCCAGAAGACCGTACCGCAGTCAAAAGACCGCAGCGGTCATTCTGGCTTTCCCGCTGGGCTTTCGGGCGACCGCCAAAAGGCCGCCCGCCCGCCCAGCGGGAAAGCACCAGCAACGAGGAAGCCGGCTCCGAATGAAGCCGGCGGAGTTGCTGGTGTGCGACGGGTGCAGTTGCACCCGTCGCGATTTTCAGTGTCTGCTAGGCAGACACTGAAAATCAATGTGGGGCCCTGTTAGGGGGCCCCTGCAGTGCCCATGCCATTGGCATGGGCACTGCAGGGGCCCTCAGCGGCCCCACGACACCCGTTACCGCCATCCTGTTCCTGGCGGTGAAAACCGCCAGGAACAGGATGGCGGTAAGGGGGTCGGAATCCCCATGGCGGCGCTGCTTGCAGCGCCGCCGTGGAGGATTCACAGGGGCAGCGGGAAACCGGCGGGACACCGCCGGTTTCCCGTTTCTGACCGCGGCTTTACCGCCACGGTCAGAATTGCCCTTGATGCACCGCCAGCCTGTTGGCGGTGCATCCTCCGTCCCCTACCCTGGCGGTCTCGGACCGCCAGGGTAGGAATGACCCCCTATGTTTCCATAGAAAAAGTGTTCTTTTGATTTGCCTATCTTTAGCACCGTTTGACAACTCTTCACAAAAGTTTCCCAAAAAAATGTTTCCATGATTCTTGTAGCGCTTGGAAAGTTTTGGGGTGATCCGTCAAGCAGAGGCCAAGAAAAAGAAGGGGTTAAAAAAGTTGTGTTTCCTATGTTGATTTCCATAGGACCTTTAGACATGACTACAGCCCAAACCACTGGATGGAATAGGCAAATTTGGCAGAAAGCTAGCATTTTGGTACGTAGATTATGCTTTTGCTTATTTGGTGTAAATCCGTCCAGTAGTTTTTGAAATATTAAAGGGAAAATACATTTGTATATCTAGGGACACAGATTCTTTGCGATGTATTCACGAACAATGATGAGCTTGTGCAGGGAAATGCACAGCTCTGATTGGCTGTCAACACTTCAAACCAGGAAGTGTTGGCAGCCATCTTCGGACTCGGCTTCAGTCGAGTCCTACAAAAAATGTAAAAAAAGAAAAAAAAAACAAGGGGCCAAGGTAAATTCATTCTGAGCTCTTAGCTTTGGTCCTGGGGTCCCAGAGGGACCCTAACTAAAGATAAAAAGCATATGTTTTAAATTTTTGCAGCAATTTGCTGTAGATCTGGTGAAAATTAGAAAAAAAAACAAAGCTGGGCTCCTGCGCTTCTTTAATCTGAAGCCTAGGTTTGGCCAAGTTCTGGGGCATTGTTAATTTTATGCGGACCGCAAGGCCCTACCACAGCCCTGGGGACCGCCACCCAGTGCTTAATTTGTGCTTGTTGTTTCTGGATGCTGAGCACCAGCACTTATTTTTGAGGGTCAGGGCTTAGTCTTCTGCCTCAGGCATTTGCTGCGAGCAAAAGACACACATGAGAAAGATGGAGGAAGAGAAAAAACAAAAAGCGTCACAATTGGAGAAAGCAGAATGTTGCAAGAGTGAGCTGAAGCACTGAGAGTGGCTTTAAATGGATTAAAGAGGCCCTAGATGGCTTCAGGATTACGCTGCCTCAGTATTCCGTGTTCACACCTTTAACTGCAACAGCTGCCTGTTTCAGAGGAGAGCTCTGAGCACCGGCACTTTTCTATTTTCAAATTAAGCACTGCCGCCACCTTCCTCGGGCTTTTATCATATTGAGTGCAGCCCACCAGCAACACCGTGGATCACCACCTCCCCAGGGCTTTGCTGAACTATGGTGCAGGGGTGACGTGTGCCACTCGAGGACCACCACCTCCCCGGAGCTTTATTGAACTATGATGCGGGGTGTGCAGCCCCCACTGAACTATGATGTAGGGGACCGCGCATTTCGGACCCCTAAGCCCGAGGGACCACCACCTCCCTGGGACTGTGTAATGTTGGAGAGGGATCATGTAACCCCCTCCAGGAGCCAATAATAGCCCTCAGGCTCCTGCTATGTCCAGAGGTGCCCACCCCAGGGACACAGCTGTTTGCTTTTGCTTGGTGGAAGCTGACAGCGCTGACCAAGCAAAAGCAAACAAAGTCTGCTTTCTGACAGCAGGAGCTTTCAAACAGCTCCCATTGTCAGAAAGTGGACATTTCATCTGTCTTCCCTGCATGCAAATATGCATGCAGGTAAGACAGATAAAAACATTGCTCCCACAAGCAGGGAGCTGCCATTAAAAGCAGCTTCCTGCTTCTGGGAGCAATGCCGGCTCCTGTAGTATGTAAGGCGCTGGCTAAGACCGCAGCGGCCTTGAGGTTGCCCCCACAGTCCTGTCACTCTCTCTCTCTCTCTCTCTCTCGCTCTCTTCCATCCCATAATGGGATGCTACATTTGGATGCAGAGCAGAACAGAGTCACTGCTGGCCTAATGGTAAAGTTCTTGTACTGTCACTCAGTAGGCTGAAGGTTCAAATCTGAGTATCTTTTGGAAGTGTGTTTGTTTATTTACTAGTGTTTAGACTGTTAAACCTTCCTAGTGATAGAACAATCATGTCTCTTTCCTCTCCAAGTGCCTATTAGTGACAACATTTTCATCTGTACCTTCTTGCAATGATGGCCAATTTACAAAAGCAATAGTTCATTATGTCTGCTAGTCTCCTCTGGCCGCATGCATACCTAGTGTTGGAAGGTTGTTAAAGACCCTGAAGTACTCAGAACCAACAACTGAGCTTCACCTTAGAATGTTTTCTTTTATTGTGTACGGAGTATAGACCAACTTATATGGTGTAAAGAGTGAAAAATGGGTATCAAAGAAATCTATGTATTTCTGAAATATACACTAGATGCTGAGTTTAGGAACAGTGGTTATTCGTACATCTCCAAGTTTGTGGGTACCCATACTATCATGTGAATCAGAAGCCATTTTTCAAAAGGGCTTCTTTCTTATGGTATTTGGACAAAATATCAAATTTTAAATTTCCAGCTACAGAAATATTGAGTTTGTGGTATCATG
Organism: Pleurodeles waltl; assembly: GCF_031143425.1. NCBI lineage: Eukaryota > Metazoa > Chordata > Amphibia > Caudata > Salamandridae > Pleurodeles > Pleurodeles waltl. The sequence continues at coordinate 1,147,478,568 of NC_090439.1, forward strand.
ACGCATAACTATTGCTATGTACAAATATCATTGATAAAATTATCAACCTGTTTTTTTTTGGTAAGTATTATCGTTTTCAAGAATATCTGTGTTGTTAATATAATTTTCAAAAATATGGGTGGAAAAAATATAGTCCCTCATTATAAGATTGGCGGCAAATGCCGCCTACCGCCATGGCGATGGCCGCTAACATACCGTCGGTCTGTCTACCGTCCGTCCATGGCATTATGGCCGTAGCTGGAACTCCGCCAAAAGGCTGGTGGAATTTCGGCGACAGTCATGGTGGCAGACAGAGGTAAGGTGGCGCTACTGCCAGCAGCAATGCCACACCAGCAAAATATTGACTACCATATCATGTTCCATGATACGGCCTGCCAGTGTTTTGCTGGCAGATGCTGCTGCTGGCAGCAGCGCCGCGTCCCGTCTCCTGCCAGAGGTCCCCATGCAAGCAGGTAAGTCGGGTTCTCGGACAGGAGAGGGGGCTAGGGGGTGTTGGGTGCGTGTGTGGGGGTGTGTGTGATTGTGTTTGAATGCCTGCATGCGTGTTTAATGCGTGGGTGAATGTGTGTATCTGTGTGTGTGTATGGGTGTGTATGTATGTGCGTTTATGTGTGTATATGTGGGGGGGCGTGAGGGAGAGCGGGGGTGGAGGAGGACTCTGGTGAGGGGGAGGGGGCAGGAGAGAACCCTATCAGTGCCAGGGAAGGAATTGCCTGGCACTGATAGTGCCTACCACCATGGTTTCTATAGCGGTCCAGAAACCACAGAAACCATGGCGGTGGGCAGGGTCAAAATGCCTGGCGGCAGTTACGGCTGTGGCGGTTGGTGTGTTGGCTTGCCTGTTTGGCTTTGGCCAAACCGCCAATGTCATGATAGTGGAGGTATGTACCACCAGCCTGTTGGCAGTAATAACTCCATGATTACACCGACCGCCGGGGTCATAATGACCCCCATAGTTTTTTAATTGCCTTTATGTGTTTTATTTAATCTATTAATTGTATATGTTATATATAGTTTGTATAATTGTTGATAATATTTTTAAATATAGTTTGAAATTTTAAGTTATTTATAATTTTTAATTTCATGTTAATAGTAATTTAAAGTGTTGAAGATGGTTGTGAGGTTTGTAGGGGTACATTAATTAAGTATTCAGTAAAATTGTTAGTAATTAATTTTTAATTTATTAGTTGTTAAGTTGTTAAGTATGTAAAAGTTGTAATTACATTTTTTTATTTATATTTTAGGTGTGCGTTTGTCGTAGTAAAGGGCGGGAGGTTAATTAAGTGATAATTGAGTAATAATTATTAGTGAATTACTAATTATTTAATTGACAATTAATTATGTAAATTGTTAAATTATATTTTTTTAACTTATATTGTATATGCGGGTTGGTGAGTTTGTAGGGGTGGGAAGTTAATTAAGTAATTATTGATTATTAATGATTAACTTATTATAAATTATTTAATTGATTGTTAATTGTGTAAATTTTGTGATTTTTTATATTTTGTAAGTAATGTTTTACATGTGGGTTGTTGGGTTTGTATGGGTATAGGGTGGGACGTTTATTAAGTGATAATTGATTAATTATTAATTTATTAACTAGTTAATTTACTGTTAAGTATCTAAATTCTATAATTATTATATTTTAGGTGTGGGATGTTGCGTTTGTAGGGGGATTGGGTGAGAAGTCAAAGAAGTTAAAGCAATAGTTATTTGTCAATTAATTATTAATGTTCAATAACATATTTAATTGATGTATAATTATGTAAATTGTTTAATAGTTATTGTTATATTTTTTACATTGTATATTAGGTTCTGTGTTTGAAGGAGAAAAGTGTGGGAAGTTAAGTAATAATTAATTACACATTAATTATCCATGTATTAATAATTATTGTATTGATCACTTTATATGTTCATTATGTTATAATTTCCTATTTTAATTATATTTTAAGTGTAGGCTGCTAAGTATGTTGGAGTATAATGTGGGAATTTAAGTAACTAATACATTATTAACATTTTTAATTTAAAACTAATTTTTTTTTTTTTTAATAATTCTGTAAATAGTTATGTTGTAATTGTTTTTTAAATATATATGTATAATTTTTATGTTAAGAGTTTTGTATTTTGGTAAACTAATCGGGTTATTAAATATATTATGTGCTTGAAGTGAGGTACTCTCTCTACTGCTGTACAGAGTAGAGTGGTGATAGTAAATAATTATCTCTCTGGAGTCGAACACTTTCCCTACTGATGCATAGACTGGAGTGGGAATAGTAAATTTAACTCCTCCGAAGTCTAACACCGTCCCTACTGTTGTACAAACTGTAGTTGGAAAAGTAAATATTACCTCTCCGTAGTTCAACGCTTTCCCTACTGCTGTACGCACTCGAGTGGGAATAGTAAATGTAAGCCCTCTGACGTGCTGTGCTTTCTCTACTGTTACACTGACTGGAGTTGATATAGTAAATTTTACCTCTCCGAAGTCCAACACATTCCTATCTGTAGAGTAGACTGGAGTGGGAACAGTACATTTTATCCCTCCAATGTCCAAAACTTTCCCTACTGTTGCACAGACTGGAAAGAAAATGTCAGTGATGTCATCAGTGATGTCATTTGAGATGTAATCAGTGATGTCACTGACCATGTCATGAGTGATGTAATATGTGAGGTCATAACCAGTGCATTGAGGGGGGGTAAGTTATAGTTAACTGTAACTGCTGAATTTCTATGGTTTTGTGCGAGTACATTCAGTACCTAATTATAAAGTCCCTGTAACCTTTGGGTTTTTCAGTGAATTTCTAAGGCTTTTTATTATATTTCCAAACTATAACGTCCCTGTAACCTTTAGTTTTTTAGTGGATTTCTAAGTTTTTTTTATTCTATATCCTAACTATAACTTCCCTGTATCCTTTGGTTTTTTTTATTAATGTACCAGGGGGTTGACTGCAGGGCCTGGACCATAGCCAGGCACTGCAGCCAAACCCCTGCATGCATCTAACCTTTGTGCATGCATCCAGCCACACACCATGTACAGCCATAGAGGTAAAAGCGAAGAGAAGATACACAAAAAACAGAGATGTTGTGCTTACTGCTTGCCTTTCGCTCATCCTCACTGCTTTCTTCTTCCACTCAGCACCATTTTGTGTGTGCATGCTGCTTGCCTGTCCATTGTGCGCACTGCTTTCTCCTTTCTCTAGCCCAGGTTTGTGTGTGCCTCCTGCTTGCTTTTTCTTTGTTCTCTCTGCTTTCTACTTGGCCTCAACCCCATTTTGTGCGTGCCTGCTGCTTGCCATTCTCTCATTCTCCATGCTATCTCCTTGCTCCACTCCACACCCCTGATTTTTGCCACCTGCTCTTTAACTTTCCCTTCTTCTCAATGCTCTCAGTCTCATTTTGTGTGTGCCTGCTGCTTGCCCTTCCCACATTTTCACTGCTTTCTCCTTACTCACAGCTGCTGCTTGCCTGAAGCCGGGTCCCAAAATGGTTACCAACACTTCCTGGTTGAAGTTTTGGCAGCCAATGAGATCTCAACTCTAGATAGCAATATTTCTTTCCCCTTTAATATCTCAAAGACTATTGAATGGATTTACATCAAATAACAAAAATTGTGCTTTCTGGACCAAAAGCTACCTTTCTGCCAAATTTGGTGCCATTTTGTCCAGTGGTTTGGGGTTCAAAATCCCTATGGGTATTAAAATGAGAAACACACTTCTTTTGACCCCTCCCTTTTATCTCGGACCCCGCTTGACAGATCACTCCATGACTTACCATGTACAATAACCTTGGGCAACTTTGGGAAAATTTCGTAAAGATTCAGCAAACAGCACCAAAGGTATAGCCAAGTGATTATACTCCTTTTGCAATGGAAAGTAGGTCCTAACTATAACTACTGACCGCCAGTCGGTAAAATATATATATATATATATATATATATATATATATATATATGTATATAGTATAAAATACAAGATAGATAATATTTTAATATATATGTGTGTGTGTATATATATATATATATATATACATACACATATATATAGTATTATATTAATTAATGAAGGTGGCTGGGAGTAATGTCACACTCACTTTTTGTAATGGCAGTATTCCAAAGGTCTAAAGAGTATCCGGTGCTCAGGATAGGAAGAGCCTCCTCGTCTCCCTTAAATAGAGAGGTCTCCGCAATTTTATAGAATTTCTGAGCACTCCACACTGTATATTTGAATTTGTATATGCTTTACTCTCATACAATCACAACTCCATTGCCCATGTCGACACGTGTTTCATCAATGCTACCTTTATTACTGCTGACTTCTTCAGGGCAAATCTGGTCCATCACAGACTTATAATCCTCTTCACAAAAGAGTGACATGTGCACCCAGGTGAGTGCTCACGATTCTCATTGCATCTTTCCCAATTTAGCATGGTACCACAAATATACAGTGTGGACTTACTTTTGAGTGCTTGAAAATAAAGTGTATTTATGATGTTATAGGTTTTGAATTTACTCGCACAAAACCATAGAAGTTCAGCAGTTACAGTAAGAGCTGTTTTAGGTAACTATAACTCATGCCCTAAGGTAACTATAACTAGTGCCCCTGCATGCACGGTGGGATTTGGCCACAGGGCCTGTCTTTCTGGGTGTGAGAATACATGTGGAGGGTGTCTCTGGGTGTGAGAGTGGGTGTAAGAGTATCTCTCTGTGTGTGAGATTAGGTTTGAGATGGTGTCTCTGGGTAGAGAGTCAGTGTCAGAGTGTCTCTGTGAGTGGGTGTGTGAGTGTCTGTGTTGGTCTGTGAGTGTCATACCAGCAGCCTTCTCCTCAGTTGTATTACAATGTTTCCAATGGACTGACCAACGGGAACATCGTATTATGAACATCCGCTGGTCAGACCAGCAGAAACAGTGCCACGGCATTGGCGTCGGTCCCTTAAGGGAGCCGAGGCCAATGCCATGGCACAACAGCACCCTCAGAATGCACACCATCTGCAATGCAGACAGTGCGCATTCCGAGGGTGCTCGCAAAGGGAGCCATTGGCATGGGCAGTGCAGTGGCCTCCCGGAGGCCCCCCCTGCACTGGCTTTCTGCCAGCCTTTTCATGCGGGGTCCCCGCCATCAAAAGGTCACCATGATCAGCATGGAGGCACTGAACTCAGCACTGCCGAGGCTGACCATGACTCCAATTGCTGCCACCCCATCAAGAACCCCTGGCTATCCAACAAGCGGGGTCCTAATCGGGTGATTAGACTGCCAGGAGTACAGCAGTTTGACCGTTACCACCAGCCTGGCATCTTTAGATCACCTGAATCGTAATGAGGCCCTTACTTTCTTTGAGAAAACCTTAAGGGATCTACAGAAATGACCCCTTGCTGAATTTACAATGTTGTCTACTTTTCACAAACCTATAGCTTTCCTGGATCACCCATGGGATTCACATCGGTTTCAATCACAAACTGTAAGTAGGTTGAAAGTATAAAAAAAAAACTGAAGAATTTGCAAACTCTTAGGTAAATGCCAAAACTGTGATAAAAAATTGTTCTTCACATATAGCATGGCATGTTCCTGAAAGTTGGGAAGATTGTGACTTTAGCACAACAAACCTCTTGTTGATGCATTTTTAGGAAAAAAATCTGACACTTTTTCACAGAGCAATTGTTTCCTATTTTTCCGAAATAACCCAAATTTTGGTTTTATTATGGATATTTTCTCGATCCCCTCCAGGGGAATCCACAAACCCTGGGTACTATTAGAATCCCCATGATTTTGGTGAAAATGTTCACCCACTTGGTGTGGATATCTTAAGTACAAAAAAGTGTTACGGAGACCTAAGCGCAAAGTATCCCAAATTGGCGAAAAAGGGCTGAGCAATGGGATTAACATTTAAGGGGTTGCAAACCCACAAATAAATAGCTAAATAAAAATCAACACAGGCACCGGAAGTGCTCTTACCTACAAGAAACAAAGTATTTATGTTGTTACCTTGCCAGGGCATTTTCTAGAAAAACATAATCCTGGCTAACCAGATCCACAAGCAGGTTGAAATCTTGGTGAACAGCCCTGGCTTGATGGAAGAGAGCTTTGGGCGCTGGAGAGGGAAGCAGCGCAAATGGACAGTAGCTCACCACCTAAGGAGAGAAATCGGGAAATAAATGATTTTTTTGCAGATACTTGAAGTGTTAGTGAACACATCACTGCAAAATCAAATGATAATTAGGCCCATATTTATACTTTTTGACGCTAAACTGTGCTAACGCAGTTTAGCGTCAAAAAATTTAGCGCCGTCTAACGCCATTCCGAAGCACCATGCGGGTGCCGTATTTATGGAATGGCGTTAGCCGGCGCAAGCAGACCGGCGCTGCCTGGTGTGCGTGGAAAAAAACCACGTAGACCAGGCAGCGCCGGCGTAGGGGGAAAATGGCGCTAGGGCGTCTTAAAATGGCGCAAGTCGAGTTGACGCTAAAAAATCGTCTTAACCCGATTTGCGCCATTTTTTCGACGCCCAGACGCCATTTAAATGACTCCTGTCTTAGTAAAGACAGGAGTCATGCCCCCTTGCCCAATGGCCATGCCCAGGGGACTTATGTCCCCTGGGCATGGTCATTGGGCATAGTGGCATGTAGGGGGGCACAAATAAGGCCCCCCTATGCCACCCAAAAAAAATTGAAAAATATAAAAAATTATACTTACGTGAACTTACCTGAATGTCCCTGGGGTGGGTCCCTCCATCCTTGGGTGTCCTCCTGGGGTGGGCAGGGGTGGCAGGGGGGGTCCCTGGGGGCAGGGGAGGGCCCCTGTGGGCTCATTTTGAGCCCACAGGCCCCTTAACGCCTACCCTGACCCAGGCGTTAAAATGTGGCGCAAATGCGGGGTTTTTTGACCCGCCACCTCCCGGGCGTGATTTTTGCCCGGGAGTATAAATACGACGCATTTGCGTCGCCGTCATTTTTTTTAGACGGGAACGCCTTCCTTGCATCTCATTAACGCAAGGAAGGCGTTCACGCAAAAAAATGACGCTCTTTGCCAATACTTTGGCGCTAGACGCGTCTAACGCCAAAGTATAAATATGGCGTTAGTTTTGCGCCGAATTTGCGTCGAAAAAAACGACGCAAATTCGGCGCAAACGGAGTATAAATACGGGCCTTAATGTTTTCTCTAATCAACACATACTTGGAACAATATAGGGTCGAATGTATCAAAGAGCTTTAACCTTTTTGTGTCTAGAGGGAAATGTGTTTGTACAAAAGAGCTATAGTGTGATAAAATACAAGAAAACGCTAGAGAATGACCCTTATAAACATAAAATAATGGAGGATGAAAAAGTAAGAGAAGCATTAGTCACAAAATAAAATAATTTAGTTAATCAATATTTTACACAAACACTGTCCAGCACTGGATGGGACTACACAAACAGATGCAATCTGCTCACTGGGTGCATAGGACTCGTTATTAGCAATGGCTTAAGATGTTTGAGTAAAGAGGGAGGTAGACTGACTATTTCCTAACTTAACTTACAGCCCTTAGTGGAACAGCCATTAGACATCATAGACATATTGCAGAGATTATTAATGAAGACGGTTCAGGAAGTATCAGACAGACAAACCAATTATTGTATCCTTTTTAGGCCCAATGCTGGTGCAAATGCATAGAAATGCATCAAAGCCACTACCGGATGGGCTAAGTTGCGTATGATGTTACCATTCTTAAACCAAAGCCATGTATACGTGCAATGAGAGCAGAAGCAACTGCTTCTTAAGCAATGTCAGAGATGTGGCATTGATACTGGTCGCTGATGGCCATGTGCTGCTTGGAGAGGTATCCCTCAACAGGGGATGTTTGTAGTAGAGGGCTGGATCAAAGTTTTTAGCACTGTGAATCATACCAGATTAGTTACCCATGACCAATGAATAAGGATCTTAACATAGTTTCAAATGTCTGTGTCCTTGAAGTTAATGGTCCTTAAGTTGGACACTAGGGGCCTCATTACGACCCTGGTGCCAATGGGGTGGTCCGACCTCCACATTACGACTGCAGAGCTACCGCCGCGGGCGGGCCATCTGCACAAGATCTGGTGGTGCTGGGGGTCCTAATCTACCAGGGCAGCGTGGCAAGCAGCACCATCCTGGGGATTCAGACCCCCTTGTCCGCCAGCGGTTTCATGGTGGTAACCGCGCCATGGAAAGGCTGGTGGAGACAGGGTGCCCCAGTCAGCCTCTGCACTGCCCATGCACTTGGCATGGGCAGTGCTGGGCCCCCCCTGGCCAGCTCCATCTCAATGTTCACTGTTTACGCACTACAGAATTGCTGCAGCTCTATTATGAGCCAGAGACAATGCTGTAGGCCGTTTCCCGCTGGGCAAAAACTGTGTATTAGCGTCAGTCACCAAAAAATAAATAAATGGGCAGGGTGGTTCTGAACCCTAAGAAGCATTGTCTAGGTTGGAACTGTGAGCCCAGCTTGCACCTAGTATGAAGTAGTCCAGCCATGAGATCACAATTTGCAAGTACTAAGGCAATTTCATGGGAAAAAAACAAGTAGGATGGGAACATTTCAGAACAAATGGTGTAAAGTGTAGATGACTGCATCAATCTTGAAAATAAAAGTAATGTCATTTCGCAGCACTAGTTCTAACAGTCTCAGATCAATATTCACCTGATTATTAATGGATCAATAGTGGTGAGGAAAGAGACCAGTTAATTCTATATAAATGCTTCTAGGTCCCTCCAAGGATATCTGGCTTACAGATCAAGAGGACCATCCACCTCTTAGAACCGACCCATCATGGTTACGGTATTTGGTAGGCCATCATACTGACTGAAAACAGGACCTTAAAAAGCAGGATCTAAAAACGTGCATTTAGGGTCAGTGAGCAGGATCTAAAAACGTGCATTTAGGGTCAGTGATCAACAAAGACTTTCAGCATAAAAATGGCAGTAAGATTAGGGCTAGCAAAACATTCATATTATTCCAGAGTCAGGACACCTGGATGAAGCTAGTGGAGACATGTATGTACTCTAGGGGCTCATAAGGGAACCCTTGAGAACAGGGATGGTAAAATTCCTATGGTGTAGATTCTTGGGTCAGTCTAACCTCCTAGCCTGCACAGTACTCATACCTCCTCACTCCTTTAAAACATGTTACATTAAGGATCTCAGTCATATGGACTTTGCTCTTTGTCCTTTTGGTCAGGGCATGATCCTCTCCTATCAATCGACAGTTCAACTTTTCAACTCTCTAAGCACAGCAACTCTAGAATTGGTGGCCTCTTTCCAGCTGTTGAGGTAGACAGCAGCAAAAATAACCCTTACTAGAAAAACACCTCTCTTTCTGTGCTGATGATGTCAGGCTCTTCTTTCCAAAGTTCAGAAAAAAAATCCTTTTCCATGGAACCAGTATTTATCCACAGTTGAGCTTTATCCAAATGAATAAACACTTGCCTGACAGAAACATTTTTCAGGATTTTCTGCCCTTCCAAAGATTTTGTGGCTGGTAGCAGGAAGAAAGGCTAATTCCAACCAGGCTACCTATATATTGTCAAGCAAGACACAATAAAGACAGGTTGCAACACAACTGTTAGGTTTCGGACTAGACTGAGGCTTCTTATTTGACTTTGGTGCTGTCTATTGTTAGCATGACTCCTAACATGGTACCATATAAACAGAGCAAACCATGCATAGTAAGCAGGTGTGTGATATATATTCTGTGCATCTAAGGCATGGTTGCCAAGTTAGGTAACCATGGCATGATGTAAGTCTATTCTAGAATGTAAAGAGGAGTCTGGATGGGTGGAAGAAAGATGGCTGGGATGTTTTACTCCCCTCTACTTCTTGAGTTTGTTTAAATAAACAGAGCTTTTACTACATTGTGGTGCTTGGATTCACATGCGGAACGGAATTCCACATTGGCGACAATTGAAAATTAAAGGTGAACAGGAGAAATTTCACAGGAACATCCCAACCTCACCCTCTAATAAGGAAGGCCCAACAAAAAAAAACATCACAGTTGGAATTTAATATTGCATTAGTAGATGACAGTGGTATGTACTACTTTTTTTTTGCTTTCATTACCTAAACTTTGCAGATTTCAAATGGTATATATTATACCCAAAGACTCACGCTGTTTCGTGGGGTTCTTTTTGGCATGAATGTGCACTATCAACTAACCTTCTCGCAACTCACTGCTTTTTTTTCCGCCTGCAGGCGTGTGATCAAGAAACCTTCACTATTTCTGTGACCTGCAGAGATCCCAGGGTGTGTGCTCTGACACGGCTTGTGATGGAGTGTGATTAAAATCTAATAATTAGCATGAGAAGCTTGCAATATAGTGCTTAGTGAAATTGCATAGAAAATGTAAACACTAACACATGTGTTTGAAATGTGCCCACGGGGAGTGGCCACCATTGTATTCGATGATTAATGAAATTGACTAATAATGAAATAATAATGTACCAATGTATGATTTTGAATATAATATTAAATATTATATGTTAATGTTTTGCTAATTAATCACTAGGCCTTAGTTAGCATGAGTCGGGCCTAGCTGCCTGGTTTAATATTAAATGTGTTTTTCTAACGTGCAGTGTGCTGACTTGCTGAAGGACATGTAGTCGTACTTTTCCAAAAGCTGGAAGATGAGTGTAACCATAGTAAAAACGTTCTCATGAGACTCGACTTGCCCAAGGAGACATTCTTGATGAATGCAACAGTGTAGTTTGCAACAGGTACAAGGTCATTTAGACTAGGGAAAACAATGGGACTACTGACTTGAGTAACAAATGTCACTTATTCCTCACCTGACATTCTACCCATTGAAGACGTCAATTATAGGAGCCAATAAAATACGTGGGAACTGTTATGGGGTGACAATCGTAAGTAGACGACAAATAAACCATTGGATGGAGATGATGGTGCGCTAAAACTTGCCCAACTGGAAATTGGGGGACTGTACAAGATTGATATAAAATTCTTGGACACAAGGAGAAAGGAGGATTACCAGCCATTACAAGCCATTCCGAGGCGTTATATGCCATTGCGTGCCTTTTGCTATTGCCCAGCCACTTTGTTACTCTGCCCAGAGACTTTGCTGCTTGAACTCTGCAAACTATCCTTACTTGCTTTGTCTTGCCCGATTCATACTTTTCCTCCTGATGAGGGAGGTATTCCCTTTTGCCCCGTCTTGCTGAACTTTGCTGTGTTTCCTGGCTGATGGTGAACCAAATGATGTCCTGAGGATGAAGACTGACTCTGTATGCTGACCCATTACGGAGGGTAACTATATGATGATGAAATTGTGATTGTCTATTTGCCTTTTCTTTCTAGGTACCAACTGCTTCTTTGATAGAGACCCTAGTTAGATGTTTTCTAAATTGATGTTGCTAAATCGTTTTGCATGAAGCCCAACATGCCAATGCTAATTTGAGGCTAGTTAAGGAGTTCACTAAAACGGACGCAAATAGGCAAATGACTGAATCTATGCTTTGTTGAATAATGCGCTAATGATACTCTGCTAAAGTTAATCCATCTTGATGTCGTGCTATGTTCTAATATTCATGATCTTTGCCTTGATGAAATCTTATTCGAGTTGCCATTTTCTGACAATGTGGTGTGCTTCTTGGTTTTGAGACTAATAAACTTGCTAGTAGTGTGTAATCAATAGGGAATAAATATCATAAATCGCACTACACTCTGTGTGGTTATACATGACTGAAAGGTCATGTTGTGTTTCAAGTTTATTGACATTACTGATTGCTTTGATTGATTTGCTACTGTGATTTATTGATGAGGTTATTGATTATTAATTGACATGTGACTAGTTATCTCGTCTTAAGGAGACTTCAATCAGGGTCAAAAGATTCATCGGCCTAAAACGAGTCCCAGGGTGAATAAATTATCTAGATTGGGATGCGTTCACAGTTCTGGTAGCAGAGGACAGGTTAGGCCCTTTGGGGCCCTAGGATGAGGGACCACTGTTTAAAAAAAATATTGTTTTGGAGATAATGCAAATTGGAGATATGATGTGTCCCTAAGTCCCAAATGACTTTCCCAGAATCTCGGAGCTTACCAAAGTGAGTTGGGTATGTTCTCAGCATTCTAGTGATAGTATGTGTGGTGTAGAATTTGCGCTTGCTCAGCTTATGCATATTGCAGGTGAATTGTGAGGTTTGTGAAAAATTAGGCCAGGTAATGCTTTAGTAGGAGTGGGCGTACTCCGCAGTATAAGAGCAGGGAAGTCGGCAATCTTCATGTGAGTGTGGCGCTTTGGGCTCAAAAATTGTCCACGTGGTTGTTGGTGATGTACAGACCCGGCGTGGTCTAAGACTCCAGAGTGTATTGATAAGTGTATGAGACACTTGGTTTATGTTGTAATTTGCGTGGTTTAATAAGACGGGTCGAGTTTGAGTCAAAAGTGTGGGAGTGAAATCTTCAATGGAGATTTGGCAAGTTCTAAAGTGCACTAGGACGAACCATTGACAAATCGAGAGTAGAATTTGCGGGTCGAATTCTGCTTGCGGTTGTGGGATCTGAGAAGGAGAGAGTAGCGGCCGAGGCTTCAAGTGAAATCTCTGTAAAGTTCTGAAGGGATTGTGTTACCCTTCCTGTAGTGAACTGGCAAATTTGGTTTTGTTGTTAAAGTGCTCACAATATATTGCATAGTTTTGTGTGAATAGAGAGTGAGGAAGACAAGCCGCAAGACTTTGTCAGCTGCAGTGTGTGTGTGAGTGTGACGTCATTGGAGCAGCACTGGGATAGATCAGTTGCTGAGAGGGGTCGCACACGGATTGGCAGCCGTCCGTGAGAGGCAATTGGTTGAGAAGGTAGGCAAAGAGTGTTCTGGGAATTAAAGTCACTTCCTGATCAGATTCTAAACAAAATAAAAGACGCAAAAATGACGTTTTTCAAGGCTTTAAGAAGTGCCTTGAGGGGGGATACATATATTACTGTGAGTGTGGGGGAGCCTACACCGCCAGAGGATACTCCAGCTTATGCCGTCATGAAGGAGAAGGGAGTCGCGCCATGCCTTTGGCTAAAGCAATGGTGCAAATTGACAGAGAAGGAAGGATGCTTGCCGTTTCCGGAACACGGAACGTTCAATATAAGGTTTTTTGAAAATTTGCGGAGGGTGTTAAATGAGCAGAAGCCGCCTCCGAGACCAGCTCAGCTTGAGGCGTTAGCAATTTGGGAATTGGCGACAATTCAGAAACAGCAGCAGAAATTTGAGAGGAGAATGAGGAAAGCAGAGAAGACTCTAGCGGAGGCTAGATGGGATAATGAGACTAGGATGTGGAGAAGGGAAATAATAGATGGAGTTAGGATGTTTCCGGCAATAACTCAAGAAGTCGAAATGCAGGGGAGAAAGGTAACTTGTAAAACAGACAAGGGGTCTAGTAAGCAAAAGGAGACTGAGAAGTCTTGGGCAGATGCAGATGATTCTGATGATGATGAGTTTCTAAATCAATTGTTACATGATCAACCACCACCATATGCTATGAATGACAATAGACCGAGTACTAGTGCAGGTCCTGTAAATACGACACAAAATCAGGGAGCCACGAGCACAGCACAGCCAAATAATGTTATCACATCAGCTCCGATACAGAATGGTGCTAGTGTATCCACTGCACCAGAGACGCAGATACAGTTGCAGCCACCACCAATTCAGAGGCTCTAGCCTGACGTCCCAGTATTAGAGACAACTACGAGTTTAATAGTTCCTCCTGATCCGGTATACACAAGATCGAAGTTAATGCTGATTGAGCCAACTCCACAATTGCTGCCCCAGCCACAGCAACAGATGGTCCCGAATTACACTTCGGTCACAGGACTGCAGTCAGTTACAGCACCTATGATGAATCAAGCTATAGGAGTTAATGCTCCATAGGAATTGGGAAACGGACAGGCACCAGCTGCTGTGTCATTGCCGATTACTGTTGGCCCGCCAGTTCCGCTATATGTGCAGGTGAAGCCTAGTGTATGTGACAAAGGAGTAATGACTCAAGAGGTGATAAGAGGAGGGTTCACAGGAAATTCCCAAGGGATGACACCGGGAGAACAGACAGTCGAGGGATCTAGGTCCTTGTTGGACTTCAGTCCAATGGGGGCTCCTCTAGAGACAATGAGACAAGCAGCTTTGGGTCTACTGACACCACAGGTGTTGAGTGCAAATACATCACAAGCACCGACAGTGCAAGCTGGAAATATCTTGTTGCAGGGCTTGACAGCGCAACAGTTGACTGAGTGGTTAGAAAAGCTTAGCACCCCACAGACTACTCCTGTGACAACAGAGCGATCAGAGAAAGAGGAATACCTGAACTTTATGAGGTTGGATGTGGAAGCAGCAGAGTTAGTTGAAGGAACTATGGGAGTGAACAGATTAGAATCATACAGTGAAGCGGAATTGAGGTTTATGTGCCCGAAAATAACCAAAGAAGTGAGTAAGGTACACCACAGGTTAGCGAACGTAGCAGACAAATATGGCATAGACTTATGTAATACTAAGAATTTGAAGAGGAGTTATAGGTTAGACTTCGAACCTAAAGAATTTGACCATATGAGGACTACTGGGTTGAAGGCACACCTCAAAGAGATACTACAGAGTGCACAAGTTTGGGGAGCATTAGAGAAGTGGAAGGCAGATGGGCAAAGAAAAGAGATTAAGGGAAAGGTGACTGCCTGGAACCGAAGCAGGCGAAAGCTGCACCAGACACGGAAACAATAAAGATGTTACCAATTAGAGAAACAGCTGGAGGGGTTTTAGTTCATGTACCGTGGTCTAGAGGTGACATTCTGTCCTTCACAAATGATTATCCCAGGTTGAGGGAAAAGCCGATAGAGTGGTACCAGCAGAAGTACAGGTTTGTGAAGCTTGCGAAATGTCTCTGGGAAGACTTGAATACACTGTTTGAGATTATAGTTGCAGCTGATTTGTGGCTTGAGTGCAAAAGGGGTGTGGATTGGCCGACAGAGGAACCGGCAAGGGATAAGATTACTGGAGCACCGCCTCCTGACGTGATGAGGTATTACCATAAGGTGACTGAGTTCTTAAAACAAAAGGTGTCGCCGAAAGTCACTGATTGGCAGAAAATTGATCGAACGGCACAGGAAGGCAAGGAATTGATACATGCTTACTATGAGAGGTCGTTAAAGGCGTTCAAACATTATAGTGGTACAGAGGTCATAGAACCGAAAGACATGAATCATCTTGTGTTCAGGTTCGTTGAAGGACTGAGACCAGAGATTAGCCAGATGATAAAAAATCATTTGATCTGTTGGCAAGCAAAGCCGATTGATGAGGTGTTGCAGTATGCGAAATACTGTAGTCATGAGATTGAATTGAAACAAAGAAAGCTGAAAGACAAGGTTATGGTGATGCAAATTAAGGCAGCTCAGGCAGGGATGCAGGGAAATGGAGTAAAGCAGGTGGTACAACAACAACCTCAAGGAAACGGAATGTTTCAGACGCAACAAAGAGGCAGAGGTCGGGGAGGTTTTGTGAACCGTGGTCCAGACTTGAATACTGTTGTGGTTCAAAATGATGTGCAAGGGATGAAAAAGATGTTACCATGCCATGCATGTGGGGCGTGGGACACTGGAAGCGGGAATGGCCAATGATGGTGCAGGATGGTGTCGCTCAACAAAGCAATGATGTCAGTACATTTCAAAATGTGAGGGGTCCAAGAATAAGGGGTCAAAATCCGAACTTACCAGAATAATACGGTTCAGATGCAGGGACTCCAGCATATGCAACAAATGCAAATGCCACAAGTTCAACCAGCACAGTTGCAGCAAATACAACAGCAGTTTCCCATGGTACCTAGACAGCAAATGCAGTTGCCATTAGCTCCGATAGGACAGCAACAGGTGATGTTTCCTCAACAGGTCACAGGCCAACCAATAAGTCAAAATAACACAGCACAACAGTTCCCATTGCGTGGTGAGAATGGAATAAACGATGATTGGTCGGATGATTGTTCAGATAGTGAGGAGTGTAGGTTTGCAGCGTCCCTAGAAGTAGATCAGAGGGGACCTTATGTGCAAGGGAAGGTGATGGGGCACTAGGTTTCGTTCCTGGTTGACACAGGAGCTACATGCTCTACAGTCAGAAGTGCAGAGGTTCCGGAATTGCCGCTTTCGGGGCATACCTTAAGGGTGGTAGGAGTAGCAAATCAGCTCCTAACAAATCTGATTACAGATCTGCTCCAAGTTGAGATTGGTACCTTCCAAGGATTACATAGGTTTGTAGTCTGTGCTTAAGTCCCGTGTCTTTACTGGGAAGAGACTTAGGGCCTGATTCTAACTTTGGAGGACGGTGTTAAACCGTCCCAAAAGTGGCGGATATACCACCGACCGTATTACGAGTTCCATAGGATATAATGGACTCGTAATACGGTAGGTGGTATATCCGCCACTTTTGGGACGGTTTAACACCGTCCTCCAAAGTTAGAATCAGGCCCTTACTGTGTAAGACAAAGTGTTCGATCACCTGTTCAAATGAGGCGATTGAGGTGCAGACAAACAGTGATGATGAGAGGGATGATGGTCAGATCTCAGAGCCAAAGACTGAGACCACAGATGAGGAATACCCTTTGATAAGCTTCTTCCCGATGTTCACAGTGAGTGATTTGCCAACCGAATTGCAGGGAACAGTGACAGAGAAGGTGTGGGACTTGACAGGAAAAGAAGTGGGACTGATAAAAGGAGTAGAACCAGTCAAAGTAGATGTGAAGCCAAATGCCGTATTTCCCCAGGTACCGCAGTACCACATGGCACAGAGAAACATCCTGAACAACTAGATCTAAACCACTACTTGCCTGAACCACTACTGCTAAACAACTAAAAAGTCTCTACAACTAAGTACTGAACAACTACTGTCTGAACAACTACTGTGTCTGAATAACAGTTGCCTGAACAACTAATTTTAAGGTAAGGTTTTCCTTTTGGTTTTTATGGTTTATTAGTTGTTTAGAATATATATATATATTAGTTGTTCAGGCAATTGTTATTCAGACACAGTAGTTGTTCAGACAGTAGTTGTTCAGTACTTAGTTGTAGAGACTTTTTAGTTGTTTAGCAGTAGTGGTTTAGGCTATAGTTGTTTAGGACCTAGTTGTTCTGTCACATATTCCATGGCACAAGATGTTCTTATACAAGTGAAGCAGATAATTGCAGACTTTGTGAAGCAAGGGGTCTTAAGAGAAGTTTTGAGCAGCCCATGTAATTCGCCAGTAATGGGGCTGAGAAAGCCTTGTGGGAAAGTTCGAATTGCCAAAGACCTGAGAAAAATTTATGAGATAGTGGTAAAATGTTGCCCCATAGTGCCAAATCCAGCCGTGATCATGTTTTAGGTTCCATGCGATGCAGAGTGGTTCACGGTTGTGGACCTGTCACAAGCATTCTTTTCTGTGCCTCTTCATGAGGATAGCCAATTTCTCTTCAGTTTTAAATTCTTGGACAAGGTTTACATTTGGTGTTGAATTCCCCAAGGGTTTTCAGAAACGCCTTCCATCTTCAATCAGATATTGAAGAAGGATTTGGAATCATTAGAACTGCCTTTTAATTCGACTCTAGTGCAGTACATTGATGACTTATTGATTGCATCCAAAACAAAGGATGTCTGCAGGTATGACACAATTGCCTTACTGAATCATTTGGGAAAGAACGGACATAAGGTGTCCCCAAAGAAGCTACAGTACTGTCAGAAAGAAGTGAAGTACTTAGGCCATCTAATTGAGAAAGGGACGAGGAAAATCTCTCAAGAAAGAGTGACAGCCATATTGCAGATGAATCCCCCGACATCCAAGAGAGACGTGAGGATATTTTTGGGAATGGTGGGTTGCTGTCGTCAGTGGATTCCCAACTTCTCGATTATCTCTAAGCCTTTGGTAAGGTTGACTGTCAAGGAGATTAAGGATGGCCCGGGTACTCTGACTATGTCCGAGAAAGAAATGAAGGTATTCATTGAAATGAGAGAAAGCGTGTGCAGGGCTCCAGCTTTAGGTATGCCTGACCACACAAAGCCTTTTGTACTGTTTTGTTCTTTGTCTGTCTTGACACAGGTCCATGGAGGTGCAAACCGCCCAGTAGCGTATTTTTCAGCTACTTTGGACCCAGTCGCAGCAGCCTTACCGGGTTGTTTGAGTGCAGTCGCAGCAGTTGGTCAAAGCCTAACTCAGTGTGAAGGCATAGTGATGGGACATCCCTTAACAGTAATGGTCCCGCACTCAGTTGAAATACTACTCACCCGGACTAAAACGTAGCATATGACAAATGCAAGACTCACAAAATATGAAACGATTATACTGGGGTCACCTAATGTGTCTTTGAAAAGATATACTGTGTTGAACCCGGCAACTTTGCTTCCTACTGAAAATGCAGATATTGATAATGCTGAGGAAGCAGAACATGATTGTCTTGAGGTAACAGAACTGTGCACCAAACTGAGACCTGATATTAAAGATACCCAATTGGAAGAAAATGATTACATTATCTTTGTCGATGGCTCGTGTCTAAGAGATTCAGTGGGAGTACTGAGAGCTGGATACTCGGTGTGTACAATCACTGGTATCCTGGAAGCATCTTGGCTCGAAAGAGTGTATTCTGCTCAAGTGGCTGAATTAATTGCTCTTACTAGGGTGTGCTATGCAGCTGAGAACCTAAAAGTGACCATCTATACTGACAGCAGATACGGATTTGGAATTGTCCATGATTTTGGCCAGCTATGGTCCCAGAGAGGTTTCCTGACCTCTTCTGGTTCTCCAGTGAAAAATGGTGAAATGATTAAGGAATTGTTGTACGTGATTCAGATACCTCTTGAAATTGCCATGGTGAAATGCAATGCTCATGTTAAGTCGCAACACTTTGTGTCAATGGGGAACGGATATGCAGATCAAGTCGCAAGGTTTTGTGCGTTGAACTGTATATCGTTCAAAGATCAGTGGGAATTGTTATCGGAAACTGAAAATGAGACATGCACAGGTTATGCATTGAGGGTGGTTGACACAATGGAAGAGTTAAAATTGTTGCAGGGATGTGCCAGCAAAGAAGAGAAACGCTCTTGGCTTAAATTGCAATGTGTACAAAGACCTGATGATTAGTGGGTTTCAGATGAGGGGAAAATGGTTTTGCCAAACAGTCTTTTGTCACAGTTTGCGAGGTTTTACCATGGTCAAGCACATATTGGGAGAAATGCCATGATCAGGCTGTTTAAAATCGATTGGTTTAACCCAAAGTTCAGACAAGCCGCGGAAGTGATTTGTCACAGGTGCATCATTTGTCAGCAGATGAATGCGGGGAGAAGGACTGTGGTGAATTTGAGCCACAATGGGAGAGCAGGATGTCCATTTAGCAGAATGCAGATGGATTTTATTGAGATGCCTGTGTGTGGAGGTCTGAAGTATGTGTTGGTGATTGTGTGCATCTTCAGCCATATGATTGTTAGCTTACCCTACACGTAGGAATGTCAGTCTCACAGTAGCAAAGTTGATGCTTAGCGAAGTGATACCACGTTTCGGGTTTCCGATGTCTTTAGAATCAGATGGTGTAAGGCACTTCAACAACAAGGTGGTTAAGCTCTTGTGTGCCGCACAGAACATTGAACAGAAGTTGCATTGTAGCTATCGCCCTGAAGCATCAGGACTAGTGGAACAGATGAATGGTACCTTGATGTCGAAAATGGCGAAAATGAGCGCAGCTACAAAATTTAAATGGCCTGATGCGTTGCCCTTAGTGCTGATGTCAATGAGAAATACACCCAACAAGAAAACAGGACTGTCTCCACATGAAATTCTCATGGGCCGAGCTATGAGATTGCCTGCAGTGCCCGCAAATGCTCTTGTGAATATCACGGATGATATGGTGTTGGACTACTGCAAGGGTCTGGCTGATGTGGTCCGCTCTTTCTCTCACCAGGTGGAAGCAACCACACTGCCACCGATAAGTGATCCAGGTCACAATCTGAAAGCCAGTGACTGGGTTGTTGTCAAGAAACACGTGAGGCAGTCGTGTTTGGATCCACGTTGGAAGGGGCTGTATCAAGTGATACTGACAACTACTACTGCTGTGAAATGTGCGGGAGTTCCAAACTGAATACATGCCAGTCACACCAAGAAGGTGACGTGTCCAACTGATGAGGAACTTGAGTTGTCGAAAATAACAGCCGCAGAAAAGGAAGTCTCAGGGCCGGAAAGTAATCAAAGGGGAATTGAGACTGAAGGAGAGCCCGTTGAGGACGACTTGGTCACTCAACCAGCAAACAAAATCCGGAGGGGTGACAGTGAGCCTATCTCAATTGAGGCACCAGGGGAACCGACACAAAGAGAGGTTCTCCCAGAAGTAGACGGATACGGGATTGAAGTTGAGCCCCTGATAGACCCGGAAGGCGAAGGAGGCAAAACAGAAGGAAGTCAGAGTGTTCAGACTCCTCCTGAGCCGCTTGCAGAGCCATCATGAAAAAACACCATAGCACAAGAAGAGGGCATTGACCAGCAATCTGAAAAGTCGAACAGTAAATGGACATTGAAAGGAGATAAATGGCCAGGGCCACAACCTGCAAAAGAGAAAGTGGTAATAGATGAAACAAAAGAAGAAGAAGTCGATACCACAAGGAGAGAGGATCCGAGTGAAGGAGAATTGCAGGGTAATCACAAATTGAAAAGAAAGAGAGTCACAAACAGAAGATACACAGGTCCTGAATGGGCGTATGCAACATCAGCTGAGTGACAGCAAGAATTCTTGCCATTTTGTTTTGATCGAGAGATTCTAGGTCAATACTATGGCACCTGAATTCGACCACAGAACAGAGAGATTTTGTTAAATTAAAAATAAGGCTGAAAAGCTGAGAGAAAAAAAGAGACTGATAAATTACCAGATGTGACACTGTTAACCTGAATTGAATTTTTAAAACTGATTGTGACAACCTGCTAACCTGAGTTGACAAGGATCCTGGGAGTGAGTGAAAAGCTGTAAATACTTGCTAAAGAGAGACTTTGCTTAAGAAGAGAAAAAAAGGAGCTTTTAGACCTTCCTCAGTTGATTGTTTGCCTCTATATTGTTCTGCTTTCTGATTCTATACAGATCATGATTAACAATAGAGATGACAATAATAGGAGTAGGATTGTAGATGGTTGAGTATTATTTTGGGTGTTGTGTGTGCGACAGTAATAGTAGCTGTGATTGTGGGAATACCGTTGGTGGATAAGAGTGAGACTAACAATGCTTCAATTCCTGAGACTACTACACTAACACCATGGGAGAGATTTGAGCAAAATTCAAATTATTTGCATGAGGGAACTAACACGCCTGTTGAATGAGTATGTTGAAACAATGGATGCGAAAAAATTGTTACGTGTGCACGAAAAGTAATTTGTCAGTACAAGAAGGGGTTACTTATCATAGTTTGCCACTAACCTACGGGATAAGTTGTAGTTTGCTATTAACAAGGCTTTATGATCAGGAATATATTCAATACTTCTATTCTAATCTAGATGTAGTGTTCTCGTTTGTGCCTATAAATGAATATTTGAGTACAATAGCTAGAGATCATAGTATACAGATAGTCAGGGGTTTCTTTGAGCCTACACTGACATTTAGCACAGCTTATGCGCATCACAATAACATCGCAATAATCTAACCTGCTTCCTAACACCTGTAGAGAAGAGTTTTTTTAGATCACACTTATAATTGAAGGAAAGCGTTAAAAGAAAAGCTAGAAAAGGGATTAGAGAAACTAACATTTGCAAATGACTATGCTTATAGTGCAATAAAGACACAAGGCAAATTAGCTATAGATGCATTACACGTAGGAAAGCTTTGCATATACATGCCAAAATCTGATCATGACACTTTATTTGTGGGAACAAGTGAGTGCAGACATGTGTTTTTGTTTCAGAGGAAGTGGACGTTCATGTTAAATGGACAGGATCCAGCGATCCCTGGGATCTATTACATATGTGAACTTAATGCTTATTACCGTCTTCCAAAGGGATGGTATGGGACATGTTATTTGGGAATAGTTTTTCCAAAGATTTACCAATTTGACGACTTAAGGAAGTTTCCTAAATTGTCTGAATTACATCATACTAGACAGAAAAGAGAGACAGCGGCTGCTGCTGTAGGTGATATATTTGGAGCAATAATTCCTTCAGTGGGAGTTACTTTAAATTCCATAAAGATTCGAAAGTTGTCTACTATTGTGGATAACATGCTGACAAACTTCACAGGGGCTATACTCCTGATGGATACTGACCTTGCTGCGGAGAGGGCTATGACTCTTCAAAACCGGCTTGCTTTAGACATTCTTTTAGCGAAACGTAGCGGAGTCTGTAGGATGCTTAACGAGTGCCACTGTTGTGCCTTCATACCAGATAATAGTAATAAGATTAGAAGTATGCTTAATATCCTAACAAGAGATAGTACAGATTTGAAAGAGCTGAAAGAACCTGGAGTTTGGGAAAAGGTTGGAAAGGGACTTGCTAAAGTGGGAAGTTGGTTTAGTAATATTTGGAATGGGATACTTGCAAAAATAATAGGGGGAATATTGATTGTTTTAGCTTGCTTATTTGGACTATGGTTATCATGTAAACTTAGTAAAAGAATTAGGGAAAAATTGGCAAAACGTAATATGAGGAGGTAAGAAAAGAAAAGGGAGAAAATATTCAAAGCAAAATACGAAAAGTCAAAAATTGGGGAACAAATTGAAATGAAGGAATTAAGAAAGTGAAGGAAAAGTAAAGATTGGATTTGTGTGATGACAAGAGTCATCAGAGGAGGTATTGATGGAGTGTGATTAAAATCTAATAATTAGCATGAGAAGCTTGCAATACAGTGCTTAGTGAAATTGCATAGAAAATGTAAACGTTAACACATGTGTATGAAACGTGCCCACGGGGAGAGGCCACCATTGATTTGATGATTAATGAAATTGACTACTAATGAAATATTAATGTACTGATGTATGATTTTGAATATAATATTAAATATTATATGTTAAGGTTTTGCTAATTATTCACTAGGCCTTAGTTAGCATGAGTCTGGGCCTAGCTGCCCGGTTTCATATTAAATGTGTTTTTCTAACGTGCAGTGTGCTGACTTGCTGAAGGACATGTGTCGTACTTTTCCAGAAGCTGGAAGATGAGTGTAACCGTAGTATAAACTTTCTCATGAGACTCGACTTGCCCAAGGAGACATTCTTGCTGAATGCAACAGTGTAATTTGCAACAGGTACAAGGTCATTTAGACTAGGAAAAACAATGGGACTACTGACTTGAGTAACAAATGTCACTTATTGCTCACCTGACATTCACCCCATTGATGACGTAAATTATAGGAGCCAATAAAATATGTGGGAACTGTTATAGGGTGACAATCGTACGAAGACGACAAATAAACCATTGGATGGAGATGATGGTGCGCTAAAACTTGCCCAATTGGAAATTGGGGGACTATACAACAAGATTGATATAAAATTCTTGGACACAAGGAGAAAGGAGGATTACCAGCCTTTACAAGCCATTCCGAGGCATTATATGCCATTGCGTGCCTTTTGCTATTGCCCAGCCACTTTGTTACTCTGCTCCTTATGAGGGAGGTATTCCCTTTTGCCCCGTCTTGCTGAAATTTGCTGTGTTTCCTGGTTGATGGCGAATCAACTGATGTCCTGAGGACGAAGACTGACTCTGTATGCTGACCCATTACGGAGGGTAACTATATGATAATGAAATTGTAATTGTCTATTTGCCTTTTCTTTCCAGGTACCAACTGCTTCTTTGATAGAGACCCTAGTTAGATGTTTTCTAAATTGATGTTGCTAAATCGTTTGTCATGAAGCCCAACATGCCAATGCTAATTTGAGGCTAGTTAAGGAGTTCACTAAAACGGACGCAAATAGGCAAATGACTGAATCTATGCTTTGTTGAATAATGCGCTAATGATACTCTGCTAAAGTTAATCCATCTTGATGTCGTGCTATGTTCTAATGTTCATGATCTTTGCCTTGATGAAATCTTATTCGAGTTGCCATATTATTACAATGTTGATGTGCTTCTTTGTTTTGACACTAATAAACTTGCTAGTAGAGTGTAATCAATAGGGAATAAATATCATAAATCGTACTAAACTCTTTGTGGTTATTCATGACTGAAAGGTAATAATGTGTTTCAAGTTTATTGATGTTACTGATTGCTTTGATTGATTTGCTACTGTGATTATTGATGAGGTTATTGATTATTAATTGACATGCTGACTAGTTATCTCGTCTAAAGGAGACTTCAATCAGGGTCAAAAGATTCATCGGCCTAAAATGAGTCCCAGGGTGAATAATTATCCAGGTTGGGACGCGTTAACACTTGTGAACCTGTCTCCTTCCCTCATTTTGATACAGCGACAGGCAGGCACGCATTGAGGCATGCAATCGGCAAGGATCCTAGTGTGCATTTTTTCACACCGAGACACCAGTATATTTCAACATGGTGTAAAGCATGCATTAGAACACATAAGAACGTGTTTCCGTATGAAACACTAGCATGTAAACTTTGCCACATGGCGGCAAGCATGCATTAAAACGTGAGAATCTTTTGTCTCATTTTTAGTCATTGACAGCAACACCTTCATCTGCCTGTTTACATTTTATGGAGATAGGCACGCCTTAATTTTTAACAGACTATTTAAAAAAGAATATAATGTTTAAGGATAAAAAATGTTAACATACAAATATGTTTACTATTTAAAAAAGGATAAAATATATATGTAGCATTTCCTTATTAAGATTTAATACAATCTATAACTTGTTATCTTCCAATTCCATGATGCAAAATGTCACAGCACCTCCATTTTTTTTTAGCAAACCCTGGTGATCCACCTCTAAAGTGGAGAAAGCGGAATTGAGTGTAGTAAGGAGAATAGCACTTTTACTTTACTGTCTTGGGGCAGAACGACAGGAGGTTTTTGATCATTCTCCTGATGTATCAGATAGCAAAGCAATTAACACACGTGCATACATACACACTCATACATACACGCATACCCACATCCACCCATGCACGCACACATACATACCCACACCCCGCAACACACACTAACATACATTGTAGCAGACATGCATTCACAACACACAACATACACGTACACTCACATTCATTCATTCACGTGCGCATTCCACGCGACTCACACTCGCATGCACACATAAAAAACAGACACACACACCCCCACACACACAACACCCCACACATGCACACAATGCCCCCCTCTCCTGTCGGAGAACCCGACTTACCTGCTTGCAGGGGGCCCTCCGGCAGGAGACGGGACGTGGCGCTGCTGCCAGCAGCAGTGTCCACCAGCAAAACACCGCCAGGCCGTATGATGGCTCATAATACGGTAGGTGGTCTTTTTCTGGTGTGGCGCTGCTGCTGGCAACAGCGCCACCTTACCGCCGTCCGCGGCCATGACTGTCGAAGGAATACTGACAGCCTTTTGGTGGTATTCTGTCTACGGTCATAATGCGGTTGGCGGCTGGTGGCCACAGCGACAGTATGTAGGCGGCTGTCGCCATGGCGATAGGTGGCATTTACCGCCAATGTCATAATGAGGCCCTATGTGTAGATCTCAGGAAAGTTAACAAAGGGGTTGTGGTTGATATGTATCTGTTACCAAACATTTCAGAGCTTTTTTAATGTTAGGTGGGGCAAAGATCTTCACCACCGTTGATCTACGCTTATCACCAAATTGAATTAGAAGAGTCATCTAGAGATCTCATAGCTTTTATTACATTGCTTGGAACATTCAGATATACTAGACTACCTTTCGGTTTAGTCTCCGCTGCACCTGTTTTCCAGTGCATCCTGGAAAAACTATTAAGTGAGATAGAGGGTGTATGTGTGTGCTAAGATGGCATACTTGTTTATGGAAGGGATGAATTTGAACATATTGCTAGGATAAGAAAGGTTCTTAGTAAACTGGAGGAACATAATGTCACTGTCAAAATAGAGAAATGCAGATTTTGAAGCAAAACTTTTGATTATCTGGGTCACACAATAATGGGTGATGGGTTAAAACCCAAAGCAGAATTAGTGAACACTATTCAAAACATGATTTCTCCTTCAAACAAAGAAGGGCTCATGATATTCTTGAAAATGAGAGTAGTACAACAAATTCATTAACAACTTTGCAGAAATCAGTTCAAACATGAGACATTTGTTGAGGAAAGGTGTTGAGTTTGTTTGGTACACAGAGTGTGAGAGAGAACTTAAGGAATAAAAGGCCAAACTGTCATTTGCTCCCAAACTTAAACATTTTGACCCTATGAAGTGTAATCATCAGAACAGCTGCCAGGGCTAGGTAATAAAGCGAAAGCTCTGACCCAACAGGGCCTCCAACCTTACATCCCCAACTGGTTCCCTGCCACTAAGACAGGGCAAGATTACACGTGAGGGTACGAAATATAAAGACCTTGCGTGGACTAACATGTGAAGTGGTCTTATTCTAATAGTCATTGGCGCTATACTACTTCCATGGATACCACGGTTCAATACTATGAGCACCACTGCTTTACTGTACAACAATGGTTTGTAATGCTCCCAGCATAAATCTAACTCACTTTAGCAAAACAGACTAATTGCTAGCCCAAATAACCTTCACAAATGGGATGCATACCTTTGTCATTTGTTGGACAATTTCAACTTGCTGTTCCGGCTCAATACCTCTTCGGCCCTGTGGCAAATAAAAAAAAGTGCTTGACTTCTGCCAAGTGAGATTGAGTTGGGAAAACAGAGAAAAAGTAGTCCACGAACCGGACAGAAAACAGCAAGCCTCGTATGTTTTCTGTACTTGGTCGATGCGCTCGGGGAGGGCTATCCACCGGAAAAGTCATGATGTATGCGTGCCTTCCACAAATTAAATCAAGCAGATTCTAACAGGCAAGCCCACGAGCCAATAAAAGACACCAAAGTGACGTGGACGGGGCTCCGAGCCCTTTTTACTTCCTAAAGCGTCTCGCTCTGTGAAACGCATGCGCAAGCACATGCGACGCAGGCTCGACCCTAAAAATGGCATTGAGATTTTCCTCCACGTGAAGTCCATTGAGCTGTTTTTTTCTATGGCCCTTTTCATGGGTCTCTGGCATATTGAGATCCGTGGGCTGGAAAAAGCCATGACTGATAGTAGGCAGAACCTGTTTTGTGGCTGGAAAATGAGTTGTGTTGTCGCTTAAGCTTGGCAGAAAGTATCCTGCTTATTGCTGGACATTTACCAGCACGGGCTCTATGGACAGCACACACAATGAGTTTCAACTTTGTGTCCGTGGTAAAGGGACGGGCAGGCAAAAGTCAGGCAAAGGGTTCCCGGTTAGGGCACACGTGGAGGGCAGAGTTCAGGGGAGGAGAGGAAAGGTGTGGTTTGGAAGTGCTGATGGCAGGTGATGGACCGTATGGATTTGCTAATGAAACAAGCCACAAAACAAAGTATGGGAAGAAGCGGAAAAAGAAACAAAGCTGCGTGCCAGGGCTACAGGAATAATAAAGTAGTCCTGAAACAATGCAATAAAATGGCCTATGTGTATGTTTAGCGGTACTTAGTCGCTGTGCTCGGAAACAGCTGAAGAAAGAAAGAGGCGTGACACACGCATGCTATAGACCAATGGCAACAATGGAAAACGGAGCGACATGGGAGTCAGCAGATGGCAACCCTATCAGTGGGCTGAAGCCCACAACATTAGTTACAGCATGGCTCGGTTCGAGACTGCGCACAAGCGCTGTCTAGAGCTGAGGCCTAAAAAGCAATTTCTGCATTTGAAAAGAAGTGAATATCCACCCTATATAAAACACTGGTGTTCAATGTCCTGGAACTGTGACCTGGGAATACCAGCTCGCTTGCAATTAATTCAGTTCAAAATTCCCCCAGAATGTATCACACCCCGGTCAGGCTATGGAATTGAATTGGATTGGACATTTGTAAAGCGAAACTGTCACTCCCAAGGGAGCTTCCTGGCACTATAGCAGGGCAAGGTGAAATCCATCTGCTTGGAATGAGAGAATCAGATCAGAAAAAATAACTAATACGTTAGAGAATGAGGGAGGAGCAATGTCTATCAGGGATTCCCAAAAATCCAAGACTTTAGTTGCTTTCTAAAAACAGGTTCCACATTTTTAAACAGTAAGTGGCTAGAGAGTTCCAAGCCCTGGTGCCTAAAATAGTAAAGTATTTGTCCCCTCTAGTTCTCAATCTGAACGAGGCAGGTTTGAGCAGATTGGCTTGTGAGGACCTCAGGGTTTTACTCGTAACATAATGAGTAAACCTTGATGTAAGAAATTTTGGCCCGGTTGCTTTATAGACTCTGAAGGTCATAAAGAGAATTTTAAAAAGGACCCTCCTGAGGACAGAATGCAGAGCTATCAAAGCTGCCGAAGCAGTAGATATTCTTGACAATTTAAGAAGTGCTCAGGCTGCTGCATGTTGGACCACCTGAAGTTTTTGCATTGTTTAGAAGAACTGGCAAACTTACTATTACAGTAGGCCAGCCTGGAAGCAATAATCACACGTGCTACAGTTTTTCTAGCTGTCAGGGGCAGAAGTTCAAAAAATGTCCTCAAAGGTTTTATTAGATTAAAACATGTGCCTGCGACAGGGAGGGCGTGTGGGTAAAACAAAAACAGGGAGTCAAATTTTACTCCGAGGTTCCTGATGACCTCCATTGTGGCTAGGGGAGAAGGTGCTAAATCTGGCCACCATTCAGAGGGAAGAAAATCGTTAGACTTGTCCAACAACATGATCTAGTTTTTCTCAGTATTATATTTCAGGTGGTTGTCTTGCATCCACTGAATAATTACAGATGAACAAATGTTTAAAGTTCAGCTCTGATCCAAGTTATCCTTTATCCAGTGATAATATCAACTGGGTGCCAACTGCATACGAAATGGTAGGTGCCAATTAGATGTTAAGTAGAGCTGATCTCAATTAAGAGCCCTGCGGGACACCTGAGGTGACTGTGGTTTCTTCAGAAGAGTAAGAGACCAACTTAACCATTTGTCTGTGATCTGTAAGAAATGATTTTAGAGAGAGCTGGGCCAGCAATCCCACATTCTCTAATGCGATGGAGCAGGATATCATGGGAGATGCTCTTGAATGCCATGGACAAGTCTAAGAAGATCAACACCCCATTCTTTCCTACATCCAAAGTCAATTTCATTGTCCACAACTCCCAACAAAGCATATTTGGTGGAATGCTTAGAATGAAAACCTGACTGCTGTGGGTGAAGTACATTGGCTTTTTTCTAAAAAAACATGGATTGAGTATTTACCAATTTCTCAGTTATTGTACTCATTGCAGGCAGCAATGAAATAAGGTGTAAGTTGGACTGTGTTGTAGGATTTGCAAGGGGGCTTCTTCTTCAAAGATTTGACCACTACCAACTTTCAATCTGCCGGTACTTCTGTTGTAAATAAGACGTTATTCAAAATCTCATTATTCACAGGGTTGACTATGCCCATAGCCTTAAGAAGGACCTGGGGAGGGCAAGGGTCATTTGGTGATCCTGATTTACAAGACATGATGGTCTGGTGGGTCTGGGCAAGCAAAATAGTTTGGAAGGCTAGCAAAGTTCTAGTCCCTGCTTGTAAGGGCTCCTCAATTGCAGCTTCATTTATTGAAAATGCAGGGGTGATAAAATCACATTAAATACATCGTACCTTCTCCTTAACACAAGAAGGAGAAATATGGTCGCATAATGCTTGGGAGGGTGAAATCTCTTTCTACAATGCACTAGGTTTAAGGAAGGGGTTAGAAATCTTGAAAATTAGCTTTTGACCAAATTGTGCTTCCTTAATTTGAGTAGAGAAATAAGCTTTTTTTACAGTCTTAATCTGCTTGTGATAAGCTTTTAGTGGCATTTTAAATTGCAACAAGTATGCTGGATTATAGGTCTTACCCCATTTTCTTTCTAATTTCTTACAAAGCAAATGTTAATTTACTATGGCCTGATTAAACCAAGTGGCAGGGAGTGAGGATTTGTGACTTTTCTTTGGGAAATTACTGGTGCTAATACAGTGGCTGTTTGAGATATCCACTTATTAAAGGATTCCTCATTATCAGCAATTCGTCCTTGAAATGTGGAGGAATTATATAAAGTTATCAAAAATCTGGGATCAATTAGCATCTTACCCCACATGTGAGTGGTGGAGGGGCCCAAGGTAGGAACAGAGAGAGGACGATTACCTTGCTCCGGATTGACTTTGAAAGGGATTCACATGTGGGCTGATCAACTAGATTGGATAGGAGCATCCATTAGTAAATTAGGATTATCAAAACAGATACATTCAATCAATCAACCAATCAATCAGGAATTTGTAAAGTGCACTACTCACCCTCAAGGTGCTGAGGGGGGAGGGGTAGGGGTTGAGGTGCTGCTACTGCTCAAACAGCCAGTTCTTGAGAAGTTTCCTGAAGGTAAGGAAGTCTTTGGTCTGGTGCAGGTGTGTGGGAAGAGTGGTCCACGTTTTGGCTGCGAGGTGCGAGAATGATCTACCGTCGGTTGTAGTTCTGCAGCCACATGGGACGGTTGTGAAGGCGAGGTCGGCAGAGCGGAGATGCCGGGTCGAGGTGTAGAATGAGAGTCGTCTGTTGAGGTATTCTGGTCCGGTGCTGTGCATTGCTTTGTTATCGTGGGTGAGGAGTTTGAAGGTGATTCTGTTGTTGACTGGGAGCTAGTGTAGGTTTCTCAGGTGGTCTGTGATGTGGCAGTGGCGGGGGATGTCCAGGATGAGGCGTGCAGAGGCGTTCTGGATACGTTGCAGCCTCTTCTGGAGTTCGGTCGTGGTTCCTGGGTAGAGGGCATTGCCGTAGTCCAGTTTGCTGCTTACAAGGGCTTGGATGACTGTTCTCCTGGTCTCTGTGGTATCCACTTGTAGGTATTTCAGAGCATGCAGAGGGTGTTGAAGCAGGAGGAGGAGATGGCGTTGACTTGGTGGGTCATGGATAATGAGGAGTCCGAGATGAATCCTAGGTTGCGTGCATGGTTGGTGGGAGTCGGAGCGGCTCCTAGACTGGCAGGCCACCAGGAGAAATCCCATGCAGAGGGGGTGGAGCCGAAGATGAGGACTTCCGTCTTGTCAGAATTGAGTTTGAGGCAGCTGCTCTTCATCCATTCGGCGAGGGCCTTCATTCCTTTGCAGAGGTTGGTCTTGGCGGAGCCCTTGGTGAGGGAGAGGATCAGCTGGGTGTCGTTGGCGTATGAGATGATGTTGAGGTTGTGGGATCGGGTGATGTTAGCAAGCGGGCCATGTAGACGTTGAAGAGGGTCGGGCTGAGGGACGGACCCTGGGGTATGCCGCAGATGGTCTCAGTGTGACCTGCTTTATGTGTAGGTACTGTAACCAACTTGTGCAGCCCTAATGTGCTTGAAGTATCAGAGAAATTAATTATTTCAGGGTCATTGGAGCATTCTCAATGAAACTTAAAGTATTCTATGATGGTGAAGGTAGTACTGAAGCACCAAAGGAGCTAGGGCTGCTTTGCTCAGAGAGGCCAGAAAAGTAGATCCTGAACCCTGTTGGTGGTAAATTAAACCAGAGGCACAGGACTGAGAGGGAATAGTCGTACCACAGAACCCTAAACTTTCAGCCCCTTCGAGGGAACTGAAGTTGAGGCTTTCACACTGAAGGGACTCTCTAAAAATAATGGAGAGACCTCCCCAAAGACCAGGTCTATCCTGCCTGGAGATGGTATATCCAGTGGGAAGGGCAAGGGCAATATCAGAATTGCACAAATCTTTCAGCAAGGATTCAGTGATGAACAAAAAGTCTATCTGAAGATGTACAATAAGGTCAGGCACTTCCTGGGAGTGTTTACTAAGTGAGCTGGAATTAATTAGACCAACCTGTGCCACACTTGTTTTATGAACCGGCACCACTGCTGGTGGTGGCGGGTCTAGTGACCCAAAGCAGGCTTTACATTTAATACAAGAAACAGGACCCTCAATGTCAAATAATGAGATGATGGTGTCACAATGCTAGGTAAATTTGATACAAGCTTTAAAAAAGTCGGCTGACATAGAAATACCTGATGAAAAATATGCAGTGTGCCTGGTGCGGGTCACAATTCAGTCACAGACGGGCTTCCCTTAGGCATGCAGGCAGCGTGTCTGCTATGCGTCCGCACCATTGGCTGGTTTAAATAGGAATCCCCAGTGAAAAGACTAGAGTGACCAACGCCAAAATGGCGTTTCTAGAAATGCTTCCTAGGAACCCAGGAAGTAAGAAAAGTACCAACCTTAGATAAAAAGGTCTATAGTACGATCACTAAAAACAATTTAAATAAACGTTAAAAATGCCACCCACATTCAAATTCTTTCACAGATTTTGTAATTCTCACAATTTCAAGTCTCGACGAGCAGAGACCTCAACAGGTTACTATGAGGCTCTATGCTGCACATCTGCATCATTGGCCAGTTCAAATAGGAATTCCCAGCAAAAAAGACTAGCACACCCAACACCACAATGGCAACTCTAAAAAGGATGGGGCAAGGCAATTTCCCCTACTACCTCTGCTGTTGTCCGGCTAGAGGTTCCTTCATGCATGTGGTCTAGGAATGCCGGATGAAAGAGGGGTACTGGACCTCAATATTTTGTTACTTAGAGAGGGCAACTAGTTTCTTGATAGTCTGTGACTCTATACTGGCAAAAATGGGAGGTTTCCCTGGATGGGAAGGGAACAGAGGACAAACGCTATTAGTGGAGATTGGATGCATGTTGTCTAAATGAGGCATAACAGGCCTAGGGAGGCCCCTCGATCTCAAAGTGGTTAAAACGAATGGATTATTGCTCAATGGCAGAAGAAGCAGTACTTTAGGCCAGGGGTTCCCCACAAAAGTACAACAAAATCTGGGGACTGAGAAAAGAGTCCGACAAAATTCCCCTATCTGGGCATTAATAGGAGGCTCCAGGGGAAGACATACGTAGCATGCTATTGGTGAAAAACTGGGATGGGAAAACTATAAACAAACTGTGGTTCATAATGTTAGTTACTGCAATCAAAAGGAGATGTCATGTGAAGGGGATGTGGTGTGGGTCGGTAGTAAATTGTTCATGTATTGGACTTATAAATGTTTGGATAACCTAATTAAAAGAGTTTTAAAAAAGAGAGGTGTGTTCATTTCTAAAATAACCCTTCACAAAAAAAGCTTGCTGCTGCCTGGAACTGCTTATAAGCTGCCATTTCCTGAAGCTCCTCATTGTGCATTGGAGTTTGTTTCCTTTGTGTACCCGGCCTCTTGTTGGCTTGTGTTCCAGTCCTGTTCGTGCTTGCTTCAGTCAGAGCCTACTCCCTGTTTCCCAGTCCTGTTTCTGCTTGCTCAGGCCATAGCCTGCTCCCTGTTTTCCAGTCCTGTTCCTGCTTGCTTCAGCCAGAGCCTGCTCCCTGTTTCCCAGTCCTCTTCCTGCTTGCTTCAGTCACAGCATGCTCTCTGTTTCCCAGTCCTGTTCCTGCTTGCTTCAGCCAGAGCCTGCTTCCTGTTTTCCAGGTCTATCCCTCCTTGTTTAAGCCAGAGCCTGCTTCCTGTTTTCCAGTCCTATTCCTGCTTTGCTTCAGCCTGAGTCTGTCCCCTGTTCTCCAGGCCTGTTCCTGCTTTGCCTCATAGTTTGTTCCTTCTGTTTCTGTTTGCTCTTGGGTTATTGTTTCTGGTAAGTGTACTATCAGTCCTCCCCTGTGTATAACTATTTTACTTTGTACTGGAGTTGACTCTTGGTTTACAGGGGACAATTCCTGCCCCATCCTTTGTCTAGTGTTGTATGTAGTCTTATGTGCCTATCTGTGACAGTGTGCTATTGCTGTTTTCCAGGAATTGTCACTGTGTCTCCAGCCGGACCCACAGGGGCTTGTCTTGTGTTCGTAAGTATAATCCTTGATTGTGCCCTAAGGGTCCCGAGACAGAATCACTTCTGCTGCCTGTAGGAGGCTGGCCTGACTTACAGTGGGCACCTTGTGTTACTTACACCTTGTGCCAGGTCCAGTTATCCCTTATTAGTAGATTAGTAGTGTTCTAGCAGTTTAGGCTGATAGAGCTAGCTATAGCAGAGCAGCTTAGGCTGAACTAGGAGACATGCAAAGCTCCTACTTTACCACTTATATCATATAACACTATATCATAAGAAACACAATACTCAGAGTAACTAAAAATAAAGGTACTTCATTTTAGTGACAATATGCCAAAAGTATCTCAGAAGATGTACTCCCTTAGGAGGTAAGTATAATACACAAAATATACACACAAACCAAAATCAGGTAAGTAAACAGTTAGAAAAGTAGTACAATTGAATGCAATACGAGACAATAGGTCTAGGGGCAACACAAGCCATATACTCCAAAAGTGGAATGCGAACCACAAATGGACCCCAGGCCTAGTGTAGTTTGTAGAGGGTCGCTGGGAGAGTAAGAAAACACTAAGGGTGTCCAAGATACTCCACCCTAAGACCCTGAAAAGTAGGAGTAAAGTTACCCTACTACCCCAGAAAGACAGTAAAACTGAGATAGGGGATTCTGCAAAGGCAACAACTGACTGCAAAACACTGAAGATGGATTCCTGGACCTGAGGACCTGCAAAGGAAGGGGACCAAGTCCAAGAGTCACGCAAGTGTCCAGGTGGGGCAGAAGCCCACTAGACCCCGGATGAAGGTGCAAAAGGGCTGCCTCCGGGTGGAAGAAGCCAAAGATTCTGCAACAACGGAAGGTGCCAGGAACTTCTCCTTTGGTCAGAAGATGTCCCACGGAGGGCTGGAGGATGCAGAGTTGTTTCCACGCAGAAAGACCGCAAACGAGCCTTGATAGCTGCAAGATTCGCGGCATAAGATAATGGGTTCGGCCCAGGAAGGACCAGGAGGTCGCCCTTTGGAGGAGGAGACAGAGGGGGCACTCAGCATCAGAGAGAGCCCACACAGAAGCAGGCAGCACCCACAGAGGTACTTGAACAGGCATTCAAGAAATCTGATCACGGCAGTCATCTCAACACAACAAAAGAGGGTCCCACCAAGCCGGTGGTCAACTCAGCGAGTTGAGCAATGCAGGACGGAGTGCTGGGGACCTGGGCTGTGCTGTGCATGAAGGAATCCTTGCAAAAGTGTACAGAAGCCCTAGCAGCTGCAGATCAAGCAGTACACAGGATTACTGTCTGGGGTGGGGAGGCAAGGAGTTACCTCCACCAAATTTGGACAGAAGGATCACTGGACTGTCGGGGTCACTTGAATCCAGC
The DNA here is from genome assembly GCF_031143425.1 of Pleurodeles waltl. Classification (NCBI taxonomy): domain Eukaryota; kingdom Metazoa; phylum Chordata; class Amphibia; order Caudata; family Salamandridae; genus Pleurodeles; species Pleurodeles waltl. Next base: position 1,147,513,784 of record NC_090439.1, read on the forward strand.
TCCTGTGTTCCAGGGACCATGCTTGTCAACATAAGAGGGGACCCAGAGGACCGGTGCCTGCGTTAGCAGGGGGAAGATTCCGTTGACCCATGGGAGATTTCTTCTTGGCTTCCAGTGCAGGGTGAAGGCAGACAGCCTCAGAGCATGCACCACCAGGAAAAAGTCGAGAAAGCCGTCAGGATTAGGCCCTACAATGTTGCTGGTAGTCGTCTTGCTACTTGGTCCCGGTTTTGCTGGTGTCCTGGAGCAGTCAGCGGTCGATCCTTGGCAGAAGTCGAAGAGAGAGATGCAGAGGAACTCTGGTGAGCTCTTGCATTCGTTATCTGAAGAGAAACCCACAGGAGAGACCCTAAATAGCCCTCAGAGAAGGATTGGCTACCTAAGCAGGTACAAGCCTATCAGGAGGGGTCTCTGACGTCACCTGCTGGCACTGGCCACTCAGAGGTCTCCATTGTGCCCTCACACCTCTGCATTCAAGATGGGGTGGTCACTCCCCTTTCCTTTGTCCAGTTTCGCACCAGAGCAGGGGCTGGGGGATCCCTGAACTGGTGTAGACTGGCTTATGCAAGGAGGGGTGTATCTGTGCCCTTCAGAGCATTTCCAGAGTCTCGGGGAGGCTACTCCTCCTAGCCCTTAACACTTATTTCCAAAGGGAGAGGGTGTAACACCCTCTCTCAGAGGAAATCCTTTGTTCTGCCTTCCTGGGACTGGGATGCCCAGACCCCAGGAGGGCAGAAACCTGCCTGAGGGTTGGCAGAAGCACTAGCTGCAGAGAAAACCCCAGAGAGCTAGTTTGGCAGTACCCGGGGTCCATGCTGGAGCCCCGGGGATGCATGGGATTGGCACCCCAATATCATATTTGGCTTGGGGGGACAATTCCATGATCTTAGACATGTTACATGGCCATGTTCGGAGTTACCATTGTGAAGCTACACATAGGTATTGACCTATATGTAGTTCACGTGTGTAATGGTGTCCCCGCACTCACAAATTTTGGGGAAATTGCCCTGAACAATTTGGGGGCACCTTGGCTAGTGCCAGGGTGCACTCACACTTAGCAACTTTGCACCTAACCTTCACTAAGTGAGGGTTAGACATATAGGTGACTTATAAGTTATTTAAGTGCAGTGTAAAATGGCTGTGAAATAACGTGGACGTTATTTCACTCAGGCTGCAGTGGCAGTCCTGTGTAAGAATTTTCTGAGCTCACTATGGGTGGCAAAAGAAATGCTGCAGCCCATAGGGATCTCCGGGAACCCAAGTACCCTGGGTATCTAGGTACCATATACTAGGGATTTATAAGGGTGTTCCAGTGTGCCAATCAGAATTGGTAAAAATGGTCCCTAGCCTGCAGTGACAATTTTAAAAGCAGAGAGAGCATAAACACTGAGGTTCTGGTTAGCAGAGCCTCAGTGATACAGGCTAGCAGGATCCCAGTGACACAGGCAAAAACAAACTGAAACACAAGTAAAAATGGATGTAACATGCCAGGCAAGATGGTACTTTCCTACACTGCCTCCTTTCTATGGGGCTTGCAGGGTGACTACCTGTAAGAGTAATCTGCACAGAGGCATTGACGTTCCCTGTTGCTGTGGGACGTTCTGAGCCTTGCTTGTGTACAACTTTAGTAGTAACCCCAGTGTGGTTATCCATTACTAATCCATTCACCTAAGCTTGCTATGCCTTCACTATCCTGTTTCTGTGCCTTACTATAGCTGTTTATTTCCAGTGTATGCCTTTAGCTGCTTTTCTGCTTCAGTACACTCCCTCTATAGGGAGATATTCTTGGACCTCAAGGGGTGCTCCACCCAGAGTTCTGACAAAACCGCCCAGAACCGTGACAAATACATAGATATATGGTGTATATCCTACAGAGTTTTGATGAGTAAAAGATGACTAAAATAAAATGAATATGTAAAAGATATATATACATATAGTACAATAATAATTGGTGTATTATTGACCAAGGAAACTACATTGAATCTATTCCTTAGGAGTCAATTGTGTTTATAATTATAGGCCTCATTACAACATTGGCGAGCGGCTACCGCCGCCCGCCAAGCTGTAACCGCTGTGTGGCCAACAATGCGGCCGCACTCCAGCGGTGCCCATTTGGACATCCCCGCTGGGCCGGCGGTCGGAAACCAAGTTTCCGCCCGCCGGCCCAGCGGGGATGTGGGCCGCAACATGGGAGCCGGCTCCAAATGGAGCCGGTGGTGTTGCGGCCGTGCGGCGGGTGCAGTTGCACCCGTCGCGCTTTTCACTGTCTGGACAGCAGACAGTAAAAAGCCGCATGGGGCCCTGTCAGGGGGACCCTGCACTGCCCATGCCAGTGGCATGGGCGGTGCAGGGGCCCCACGACTCCCCGTACCGCCAGCCTTTTTCTGGCGGTTCAGACCGCCAGAAAAAGGCTGGCGGTCGGGGACTCGTAATCCCCTGGGCAGCGCTGCAAGCAGTACTGCCCTGGCGGATTACAACCGCCGGGGCCATTGTGGCGGAAAACCGCCGGCCTCAGCGGTGTGACCGCGGCACTAACGCCGCGGTCAAAATACATCGGGAGGCACCTCCAATCTGTTGGTGGTGCTCCCGTCGTTTTGGCCCTGGCGTTGTAATACTGCCAGGGTTATAATAACCACCTATGTGTCTTCCGAAGACTCAAGAAGGTAACAAAAAGGCAACCCCTCTTTGTGTGTGATAGGAATCACCATATACAGAAGCAGGAGCAGGGGCAAAAAAGCATTCTCAAGGTGCACCTACTTTGCACAACTAAAATAAGTGCACATTTTGTGTGTCCTCAATAGTACTCCTTTTAGAGGGAGAGGCCTGGATCCAAGATCTCCTACCATACATCTCCCCACAAAAGTGGTTTAGTCACACTTTGCACTCAGCTGCAGGAGGATCCCTGCTCCCTCTTGAAACTGAGACTGGTTTGCCTCTGCCCGTGATTTCAAACCAATTATCAGACTTCCACTAATGTGCTGTCTCCAATGCAAGCACAAGCTTGTTTCTGCAATGAGATTCACATTTTCTGGAATCACACGCACAATCCATCTCAGTGCCAGAGGTACACAATAAACATGAACTGTGGAGCTGACCAGGACTGTGATAAGTAATCAGGCCCCAGATTGACAGGCTTCAGGAAATCAAGATCTTGGCACTCTGTACTGAACTTGGTTGAGGAAGAGCAGATGTCTTTTGCATTACTGTTCTTTAGGAAGATGTTACCTTAGATGTGTTGGGTTGTTCTTGAGTTCTTCTTACAGATCCTTGAAGCAAAGCAGCATCAACTGCAATTTGAATGATTTCTTTAACTAGAATATGGTCGTATAAAACATCATCCCAAACTCGTGCCATTGTGACTGCACTCTGAAACAAAACAAAATGAAGTATTGATTTAGGAGTGTATCAAGCTACTAAGTAGCAACACGCATTGGAGAACCCACGGTGGCTCTTAATAATATGGAGAGGAGCATCAGAATTAAAGGTCATGGGGCACAATGAATTCCAACTGCAGCAACAAGGAAAAACATGGATTATCAAACTATAACTCCCTCTGCTATTCAATGTAGAGATGTTTCACACAATTGTTGCAGCTGGTTGGGATTTGCACCATGCAGATCCTTGATGCAAACTCAGGTACAAGCTGCACTTATGTGGTTGGACCTTTTGTCCCTGGCTGGGGTTTGGCATCAACATTATATCAATGTCAGTGAAGCACATTAGGCCCCACAAGTATGACTGAGAGTAGTAACTTGAAAAACATAAGATTTATTGGCAGATTAGCAAAGTTACAAATTAAAATTATTCAAATTATTTAGAAATCGATAATCATCATAAAGGACAGTATAATTCAAAGTTGTTTAAATATGGCAAATTCAAAGTTAGAATATTTAAAGTCGTCAAAATCATAAGTACGTTTCAGTAAATTCCTTAATGATTCACAGCTAAGAAGCTGAAAGAATGAAGGGAAATAGCAGCAGAAGGTGTCAGCAAATAAAGGGCATCATTATGACTTTGGTGGTCAGAACACTCCGACCGCCAAAGCTGCTGGGAGGAGGCAACTGTCACTCCGGCTGCCTTCCTCTAGGTCATATTGTGATGTTCCAGCCAAACTGACCAGCAGAAACATCATATTAGGAAGTTCACGCTGGTCAGACCGGCTCGGCTCACTTAAGGGAGGCTAGGCCAATACCATAGCACACCAGCACCCTCAGAATGCGCACTATCTGTAAAGCAATACGACAGTGCTGGGCAGGGGGGGCCTGCCCTGCACTGCCCTTGCCATGGGCAGTGCAGGGATCCCCTTGCACTGTGTTTCTGCCAGCCATTCCATGGTGGGGACCCCGCCATGGAAAGGCTGGTGGAAAGAAGAGTCGTGATCAGCACGGCTGTGCTAAGTTAAGTTCCACAGTGGCTGACCACAAGTCTGCCCACCGTCAGCCCATCAGGAACCTTGTTCCTGGCAGTGATGACAGCCCCTTGGCAGTCCAACCGCCAGGGTTGTAATGTGGCAGACAGATCACCTGGAGTATAGAGGTCAGACCGCATCCACGGGGCATTCAGTCGTAAGACCACCAGCCTTGCAATGAGGGCCAAAGTCTCTAAATGGCAGAATCAAATGAATATTCAGTCAGAAAAATAAGAACGGATTTTCTCTGGAGTAAAACTCTTTGAGCCTTAGCAAAGGTCTAATGAAAAAGGGCATCAGTTCTCAAGCATATTGGAAGGGCATCTCTAAATCTAACTAACTACGGAATGCACAATTAAAACAAACAACTTTCAACAGTTTGTGACACTCCCCATGGTTCTCAGGGAGAAGTAACCGATCAGAATTATACACTGAAGATACAAACAAAGCAGTCTTCTTCCCAGGCACCGAACAATGGACATTTTAACTGCTTGGACTTCAAGCGATATCTTGTAAAAGGATAATACATTGAGGTCAGTATGTCCGAGGCACAGATGTGGTAATTCACAAGTCACTCTCTAAGGCACACTTTCTAATGACCCTTTCTCACAGAAATTAAAATGTTTCAAAACGTAATTAATTTGACTACTGTAGCTTCGAGCTGGGCTCCTACAAGGGCCCACCTCCCGTGCCTATTATGGCCCTGGGCCCCATCACCCAAGACCTTATTTATTCTAAAGGGGGAACCATGTGGCCGCTTTCCCCAAGCCTCATTAGGACTTGGGGACCCCATCTCCCAAGGCTTCTTCTTTTTTTTAAAGATGAGGGGGCCATAGTGAGCCTCATCCTAAGCCTGTTATGGACTTGGGGACCCCATCCTCCAGGAACCTATATATTTTAGGGGGGAGGAGGACCATACAGTCCCCCTCCCTGAGCAGTATTTGGCCCTGGAGTCCCCATCCCCCAGGGCCCACATCAATTAAAAGTGGATGCCCTGGTGCCCAGCCAGGGCACCCACCATGCTGATGTTGTTGGGAGCCTGCACTGTTCCTGTCAGGAGGGAGTAACTATATATGCTGCTCCCTCTTGGTGGGAGCAAACTCCTGATCTGCTTACCTGCCCGCATCCGTGCAGGAAGAAAAACAGACCAAAAGATTTCTCCCAGCTGGTGGGAGCATTTTTAAAACTCCCGCCAGCTGGGAGACGACTTTGTGTTTGCTCCTGTTTGGCAGGAGTTTTAAAAATTCGCCCACTAGGCAGGAGCAAAGTCAAGATTCCCTGCCCACGTTGGTGCGGGAGGGAAAACTGCTGTTGCACAGTGGTGGGCTTACCGCGACACAGCAATTGATCCGGCAGCTAGGGGGTGTGGTCCCCAGGGTCTTTTAAAGGCTCGGTGGGGGGAGCCCCTTGAAAATATAGATTGGGTCCACAGGGCTAAAAACGGCCTGAGATGGAGTCCACATGCTCCCCCTCTCCTTACAAATGACTTCGGGCCCCAGGGATGGAGTCGTAAAGGATGAAAATTACCTGGGGGCGGGCTGATTCCTCCTCCCCTATACAAATAAACAGCTATTGATCCCTGAAATAATGAACACAAGGCAATGTTCATGCTCATGTTAAAACCAATAAGCTTTATTTATCAATTATTTAATATGGTGATAAAGGTAACAGCTTCTCTATTTACACTGTGAATACCACTTCAAATCCTGGAGACCTAACTTTATTAAGTGCGAAAAACCTTATGTGCTGCAATAGGCTTGTATAGAAGAATTAGAGGTTTGCTAGGCAGAGGGTATGATGGTATGCAATTTGCCGCAATACCTCACATAGAACTAAAAAAACACTAGGTCTATGGAGTAGCTACCCCTGTCACATTTATTTAGAATATGTGCTTTGCCCCCTGTTACTCTGCAACAGAGAGGGCTTCTAATTTATAATTCCACCTGAAATCATTGTAAATAATTCTAATTCTTGCACATAGTTGTTAGATGTGTGCATTAAAGTACCTTTCCTCTTTAAAAAAAAAATATTGACTGAACATTGATTTTATTTTTACATGTCACAAATGTTTAATTTTCTGTCCTCCATGACTTCACCAAATCAGCTTTGTACTGCATTACCTTGTTTCCTTAAAAGTCAATAGCCAAGTGGTGTACTTGGTCCAGAATGTGATGGCAAGGGGACCCTGCGCACCACAAATTAAAATCTACCATTGACAAAACTGGGGCATAAACATCTGTGACTGCCCTGGAACATTACATTGTGAACTCTCTGACAACTGCAACAGAAAAAGGTTTTACATTGCAAACTCTTTGACAACTACAATAGGATAAGAATCCAATTCTTAACAGGAAAACACCTAAAGAAGGTGTTTTCCTTTGTTTAACACTGAGAGACCTTATGCACAAAGCTGTTCTTTAAGAGGTGCCAAAACGTCTTCTTTTCATTGTGTAGATTTGTAATTTTGTGTTTAGTATTTAGCTATGCATATATTAAAGTGTTTTTCCCTGCTAAAAGTATGTATTTAGAACTAGTATGTACTCTGAGGAGTTCTTTGATGTTTATTAAACTTCCTTTAGTATTCTGAAGTAGGTACCTTGAGTCACCACATTTATGCCTGTCATGAGTTAGTGGATGGCAGTGACCCCTGGGGACACCCAAACTAATGAGGTGAAGGTTCCTGGGGCTAACCCTCCCCATGTTTGGTATTTCAATATGGCTGAAGTCTTCTGCCACACTAACTTGGACTCTGAGGGATGGGGGTGTGTATGAGGATGTACTATGGTAATCCTAGTGTTCTCCTATATCTATCACTAAAATCTAGATTGAAACAGGTCCTGTACCCACAACAGCCTCAAAACAGATGTCTGACAGAAAATAATCAAATTTATTAGGAAGCAGGCAGAAGATACATAAACATTATGTTGTATGCCATTTCCCCGCTTTGAAGTGTGCCCAAAATGTTAGCTGTAAATCCAGCACACCTGTCAAACAGGCTTTGACACTATAATGTCAAAAACAGGCCACTGGGATTTAGGCCTGTCCGGTTGGGGGTTGGGAGGGAGCAAAAGAACAGCCCTGGCCAAGTAAACTGAAATTAAACAAAATGTATAATGGCATCTTAGTGCTGATACCACAAGCAAGAAAGAACACAGAGAAAAAACTATTGTGAGAAAAGCTAAGTTTTAACAGTTTTCTAAAGTGGAAATGTTAGTCCACCGACTGACTCTGAGATGGTAAAAAGTTCCAGAGTATAAAGATCTACCACCCAAGGTGGACTGTTTTACTCTGGGTATTATCAGATTTTTCCTATTAGCTGACCTCAGTTTATGGTTGGGCGCGTATCAGTGGAATCTCGATATCAGGAATTCGAGCCCTCTCTTTTGAATGTCTTTTTGAGCAAAGCACAGAGCTTTAAAGGTTCTCTCTTTTGTACTGAAAATCAGTGCAGCTTTATTAGATACTGAGTTTTTGGGGAGGATAATCAGAATTAGTCGCACAGCTGAATTTTGCACAACTTGCTGCCTGTTAAGCAGTGTTTGTATTAAGCCCTAAATAGAATACATAACAGTAATAAAGGCATGAGGTGTTAGCCCTGAAATTATTTGTCTCCAGGAGGATGTCAGGATAAATGGAAATGGAAATATTTTCCTCAACATGCGAAGGATGTGAAAGCATGAAGCAATGATTTGGCTTTCTTGAGTTTTAAAATTCAGAGAGGAGCCAAAAATTGTTCCTACATTTCTTGCTAAACTAACAAGTTATGGTAATACTCCAAGTTCTGATGGCCACTAGTCCATAATTCAGAAAAAGGGTGTACTGCCAAAGACAAACAACAGTTTTCTCAGCATCAAGCTTTAAACAATTTGGAGCTCATCCACAGGTAAACGTCTCTCAAATGGTTTTATAAATTAGTGGCAGAGGACTGAGCTTACTTTATTGTAGTAGCAATCATTTTGGTATCATTGGCATAAAAGTATACCACAAAACTAAAAGATCTTATAAGCACAGCTAAAGGTGCAACCTACAAATTTAAATAGGTGGGGCTCAGGGACGAGCCCTGAGAAAAAACGCACAAGGAAGAGAGAAGGGAGCATATTTCTTGTGCTCATATGCCACCATCTGTACTTTCCCAAATAAAAAGGACAGAAGGAGTTGAAAAGCCTTGTCTTAAATCCCCAGCTGGGCTAGTCTCACCAACAGCACAGCATGCAACAGCATGCCGAAGGCCACCAACAGGTCTATTAAAACAAGGATGGCAGGACCTCCCCTGTCTACCATGGATCTTATGTCATCAGCGACCATGACCATTGCTGCCTCTGTGCTATGGCACGCCCTAAAACCCAACTGGAAAATGTCAAGGAGATTGTACTTTCCCAAATTAGACATGAGTTCCTGGTTTTGGGCATTTTCTATGATTTCAACAGGATTCATTAAGTTTCAGCTAACATTTATCTGTGACAGTGTATGCCTCTTTGTGAAGTGTGCCCCAAATACAAAATGAAAACCCCCAAAATACAACCAGCATTTTGACACTTTAATATCAAAAGGATCCTCCTAGCCCTAGTCTACATATTCTGTCAGGACCAGCTGGCTCATCTCTAATAATTTAAGCCACCCTTTTGGGAGCAAGTTGACACCACGTTCACACCTATTCAAATGCTAAATACTGTATGCAGAAATGAGAGAGCAAAATGAGATTTAGCTTCCTGTGATTCCAGGCAGGGCAAAGGTAAAGTTCTAAAATGTTTCTTTCCTAAATATGTATTACAAATCCAACTTTACCAGTGAATTGGTCTTGTAACAAGTATTTCCCTAGCTTGAGATATCATATTTTAATGTAAATATTTTATCTCAAGTTTCCTATAGACCAGCCAACCATGTAAGAACATGTTTAACATTAAACATTTACATGTTCTACTTTTAACCATCATGTGTCATGTCTTATAAGCAGTAAGGCCTTCCTAAAGGTGACTTAATAAGAGTTAAAAGGAGGGTTAAGGCTTGCCAGAAAGAGGTTATTTTGATAGGCTGATTTTATATTTTAAACCTGCAAGATTGTACTGCCCATGGCATGTCACTGCAGTGGGTTGTCCAATGGCTGTTGCAGCCCACTGGTGACATTTAACTTACTAGCCCAAGGTACACTGTTTCCTTACGGTAGGAGCTTACAGGTAAGTGAAATAAACCAATCAAATGTATACCGATTTTTAACAAGTTGAAAGGAGGAGCTCAAACACTTCACTACTGGTTACTAGGGGAAAGTGCACAGAGTTCTGTAGCCAGCAAAAAAATGGCTCATCAAAAACGCAAAAAATCCAAGAGGACACTGTAGAAAGGATAGGTTTCCATTTTACCTGATGATTAGCTCTATTTCACCTAATTGTCCAAGCACAAGCAGTCTCCCTTCACTTAACCTATATTCTTTATCAAAGTCATGAGTATTCCTATTTTTGACACCTCTCCTGCCCTAGTTGCCATAACTATACAGAACCAACTCAACAAATACGGGTAATTGCAATTAACAAATTAAAATTCAAGGCACATTTTTTCAAGATATCTAGGAAAACAATTTTCCTAGCAAGCGCTACCTAATTAATTGTTTGCCCGCTATCCCTCCTAGCTCCTTCTTCATGCATGAACCTTTGATCACTTGCCTTCTCAATTATCGCGATAGAGACCTAGTGCTCCAACTCTTCCGTACACATGGGCTGTGGAAATTCGAAGATGCACATTACTGCCTATCCAGACGGCGGAGGTTCAAAAGAAGCGCACCTCCTTCTTTCTGGTGAAACAACATCTTCAGGAACATAACCTCATATATGCCCTATAGGTCCCTGCAAAATTGCGGGTGCAGGATGGTGCAAAAACTCATATATTCATGTCACCCAAGGACACCTGGACCTGGCTCCACGCCAAGGGCGACACGTAAGGAAGGCACAGAGGAGCAGTGGTCGGCCCCAGGAAGAAACACAAACGTCGCACAGGACAGAGGGCTAAATCGATCCCGTGCACTGCTTGAGGCCATTCAGTTTGCGGCTAACCTATTCTACAGGAATCCCTGGACTCAGATCCTGAACTGGGAGATCGCAGTGACTCTGAAAATTCAACCCATGGGCCGTCACTCACTCCCGACTCAGCTGATGATATTTGAGTCCAATATCACTCGTTAGAAAGGCCAACGTTCCCTGGAGACCATCTGTTCAGCCTCAGGGGAGATAAGCTTATGCCAAATGGAACCCCAGGGGGTCAACATCGAAATACCTTCTGAGGGAACATCGGCCCACCCACAGCTTGGAGTGGCTGGCAGATCCAGTTCAGCATCCGGTGTGCCGAGCATTCAAGCCGACACACAAGGCACTCACACCGTGATATATTCCATTTGGACCGGTTGACCCCCATGCCTGTTGTCAGGTTACATTGTTTTGGCTTAGTGTTGTTCATGAAGCACAGTCTTGGTATCCTGTTAGACCTAATTTTGTCCCTATTTCAGTATTTTTTTTAATTGTTTTGTTATTGCCACCATGAAATACTTGCAAGATGGGAGCGGGAGGAGCAGAAGATACATGAGCAGAAGCAACATCTCAAGCAGGGTGCAAATGAACCTCACCAACATTGAAACAGGGTGGGTTGATGTGAGCCTAGGGCAGGTCTGGACTCCTACATATGTATGGCTGCACAGACGCAATCTTTTATAACACGCTATAATGTGATCACATGGAATGTGTGGGGCATGGCAACACTTCTCAAGAGACATCGTATTTATGCATATTTGAAGCGCCATCTGGTTCATATAGCTATGATACAGGAAACACATTTATCAGAGGCCACCCTTGGGAAGCTGCGCACTAGCTGGAAGGGACAAGTATTTGGTACCATGTCATCATCCTTTGCGTGAGGTGTGGCAATATGGGTTGCACCCACAGTGCTCTCCATGGCAGACTGCACACAAATAGACTCCAATGGTTGATACGTTGTGACTGAAGGCCACCTTGATGGTACACCATTGACACTTGTAGGTTTATATGCACCCAATACTAACCAATGGAGCTTTTTGAACACATTGACACCCGCTTTGTTCTGGGATCCAGCGGGGGGCAGTTTGTGGGGTGGTGACTTTAATTGTGCGCCTGATGTTGTACTAGATCGTTCACTTCCCCCGCTGCTGACTGCACCAAGTAGGCACACCTCCTTTGAGATTGCAGCCTGGAGATCAGGGAGCGGATTACATGATTTATGGTGACAGGGGTAACCAGCAGAGCGAGAATACTCCTTTTATTCCTCGGTACACGACCTGCACACCAGAATAGACTTGATGATGGCACCAGCGCCATGATCCAAAGGGTGCATAGCTCTGCATACCTGGCTCGGACCTTAGGGGTGGTCCTGGGGTGGGGCTGCCCGATCACAAAGATACCAACTTGGCACCTGCGAGTAGAAACATTGTCTGACCCCCCTTTCCACGAGGAGCTAACTGCATGCATCTCCGCATATTTTGCACAAAACAACAACACAACATCACACCGCGCTACCGAATGAGATGCACACAAAGTAGTGGTGCGTGGCCATTGCATTGCTGCCTCTCTAAGTGCTCGATGGGTGCTGCTCCGCGAGGTGGCCACAGTGGAGGCTAAAATGCAAGTAGCAGAGGTGGCTGTGGCCAACAGGTAGACGCACCCTGAGGATCTTTGTGCTCTACAAGCAAACTATAAGGAAGCAGATGCCATACTAGGCAAATATGACTAAAGACACTCCATGACAAGACAGCACGCGGAGGGTGACAGATCGGGCTGCTTACTCGCCTGGCTGGTCCGGTACACCCCACAGCGTTCGCCTATTGGGGCAATAAGACTAGATTCAGGCACAATCGTTAACAAACAAGGGGCTATAAACGCTGCTGTTACTCCTGCTATCAAACACAGTACGCGGCCACCCCCGCACCCATACCTGGGCAAATGACTACTTTTCTGGATACCCAACCTCTGCAGCGCATACAGCCGGATCAAACCACTGCACTAGAAGGTCCCATTAGTATGGAGGAGATCCGTATTGCCCTACCCAAATGGCCCACAATAAGGCTCCAGGCGCCGATGGTTTACTTGTAGAATACTATGCAACACATGCGAACCACCTTTTGCAGCCCATGCTTACCATGTTCAATGAGACACACACAGTGGGGCAGTTACCGGAATCACTACGTAAGGCCCTCATAGTGGTCCTTCCGAAGGCTGGCCTAAATCCCTTAGACGTGCGCTCCTACGGCCCAGTCTCCGTACTAAACACAGATTGCAAGGTCTTAGGGAAAATACGGGTGAACAGACTCCTCCTCCTCCTTCTTCATTTGATACACGAGGACCAGTCCGGATTTATACCCGGTCGAAACACCTTCCTGAATATCAGGAGACTACTTTGTCTTCTCCACAGCACCACAGAGTCGAACCACCGTAGAGTGTCCGTATCCCTAGATATCGAAAAAGCGGTCAATACCCTAAACTGGGACTTTCTTATTACAACACTAGGCACAATGGGCTTCGGACCTGGATATATATCCTGGATCACTACCTTATACTTTAACCTGACAGTTCGAGTCAAGACAGGGCAAATAATTTCAGACAGACTCTCCATACACCGGGGCAACAGACAGGGATGCCCGCTCTACCCTCTGATGTTCGCTATAGCTATGGAACCCCTGGCCGTCAAATGGCATAAGAATGCATGTCTGTGGGGCACACCGGAACTTCACATGCATCACATCATCTACCTATATGCGGATGGCATCTTAATATATTTACGAGACCACGCCATCTCCATGCTGGGGGTTATGTCCATATTAGATTCCTTCGCCGAAATCTCGTGGTTGCGAGTTAATTAGACTAAGGGGGTCATTACAACATTGGCGGTAAAAGCCGCTTACCGCTGTGCAGAAGACCGCCAACACACCACTGCGGAATTCCGCCACAGTCATTATGACCCACAGCTCGGAATCTGCCAAAATATAGACACCCACACAAGTCCGCTACACCAAAGGTCAGTGATAAACTGGCGATAACAAAACCTCCACCGTCACACCAACAGGAATACGCCCACACTATTACGACCCACGAATCCACACAGCAGTCTTTCAACCGCGGTATTCCATTGGCGTAACACACCGCAGTGCTCAAAATACACACACATTTACAAAACACATCCACATTGGACAATTCAAAATACACACACCTGATACACATACAAACACCACTCCCACACATCCAAAACAATATAAAACACACACCCACATCACCCACAAACCCCTACGACCACAATTGGGACTGAAGGCCAGAGAGAGACACCACCCTCTACAAACGAGCATCCACAGGCACTCAACACCATCACTCACATAACATCCATGCACCTCACACAACACACCTCTAAATATCACCCCACACATCACAACACACACCACCCCACACATCACCCACACCACCCCATGGCACCGCAAAGACACCCCAGATTCTCTGAGGAGGAGCTCAGGGTCATGGTGGAGGAAATCATCCGGGTAGAGCCACAGCTATTCGGATCACAGGTGCAGCACACCTCCATAGCTAGGAAGATGGAGCTCTGGCGAAGAATCGTGGACAGGGTCAACTCAGTGGGACAGCACCTAAGAACTAGGGATGACTTCAGGAAGAGGTGGAACGACCTACGGGGGAAGGTGCGTTCTGTGGTCTCAAGACACCACATCGCGGTACAGAGGACTGGCGGCGGACCGCCACCTCCTCACCCACAACTAACAACATGGGAGGAGCAAGTCTTGGCTATACTGCATCCTGAGGGCCTCGCAGGAGTAGCTGGAGGAATGAACTCTGGTAAGTCAGATCTTTACTACTTCATCCCCCACCCAACCTGCATGCCATCACATACCCCCACCTTCGCCCTCACCCCCATCACTCCAACTCCTCACACATGTCCCAATATCACAAACAACAGATCCCAAACCCAAGCCCTGCATGCAACACATATGCAATAATCATGCCTTTACACCCCTGCAGGACCCCTACCCAATGTCACCGGACAGGAGGGTCCAGATATGTCCTCTCCACCCACAGAAGAGGCCTTCAGTGATGACAGCAACTCTGTCCAACTGGATCTAGATGACCAGCCCGGCCCATCTGGGACCTTGGGACAGTCGGTTCCCCTCACACTGGCACAAGCCACTACAGAGCTTGCCCCCTCTGGAAACACCAGCACAGCACCCACCCAGCGAGCCCATACCTCTGTCCCCAGGACGCGTCAATCAGCAGTGTGTCCACCACTACAGGGAACCCAGGCTAACCCACCACGACAACAACACCAGGGACCTGAGGGCAGTGGCAGTAGGCACACGGTTCAGGGGATAGAGGCCCAGGAACACAGGGGAACTGGGAGGGCTGCTGTGCGACAGGGGGAGGACAGGCCCAGGGAACCCACTTTCCACAAGGCCCTCTCCAACATCATGGGAGCCTACCACCATTCCCAGGAGACGATGGCAACGGTACTGGCCAAGTTTCAGGAGACCCAGATGCTGCAGGAGGAACAGTATTTGGGCTTCAGGGAGGAACTCAAATCCATCAATTCCACCCTGGGCACCATTGTAGGAGTGCTGAAGGAACTCGTCAACACCAGGAGGGACACTGTGGCACAACAAGGGGCCCCTGACACTATCCTGGACGATGAACTGCCCACCACCTCCGCCGGCGCTAGTGGACAGGAGGCACCGGCACAAGACCACCACACCAGCACCCCACCCCCTGCAGAGGGAGAACCACCCTGCAAACGGTCCCTGAGATCCAGGACAAAGACAGAGAACGATGCCAAGGCCCCCACCAAGAAATGAGACCACCCTGATTGTCATCCTTTTGTCCCACCTTGTCACCCTGTCCATCCTTAAACTGCCCCAGCTCCACTTCCTATGCCCCTTTGGACAATGCACCTGTGAAACTAATAGATTAGACTCTGCCATGGACATTCCTCCACCATCACCCCTCACCATTTTACAACCCCCTCCAATATTGAGCACTTAAACAAACGCCCTTAGAGCACAAAACAATCAGGAGTCTGTCTGTGATTTCGAAATAGTCTATTAGCAATTACAGTGTCAAAATGCTCTTTAAATGTAATGTCAACATACCTATGTCACACAGCTCTAGTCCATGAGGAAACAAAGCAGATGTCACACAGTGGGACCCACATCTGTGAAATCATAAGGGAAAGTGACAACTCAGTTACTATACACTGGGTGAAAATGACAGTAGAGAGGTAGTAGATTTAAATCAGATGTAGCAGGCAGTGTTGTGTTCTTACCTGTGTCTCACTTGAAGTATTGCAGGATCACCGTGTTCCTGTTGTCGATGTCCTCTTCTTCTGCTTCCTCGTCTTCACTGTCCACAGGGTCCACAGCTGCCACAACACCTCCATCTGGATCATCCTCCTGCAGAAAAGGCACCTGTCATTGCAAAGCCAAGTTGTGAAACATACAGCAGGCCACAATGATCTGGCATGCCTTCTTTGGTGAGTAGAATAGGGAACCACCTGTCATATGGAGTCACCAGAACCTGGTCTTCAGGAGGCAGAAGGTCCGCTCTATAATCCTCCTAGTTTGCCCATGTGCCTCATTGTAGCGTTCTTCTGCCCTTGTCCTGGGATTCCTCACTGGGCTCAGTAGCCGTGACAGGTTGGGGTAACCAGAGTCACCTGCAAATGTCAAGGGACAACTGTTAGAGACACACTAACCCTTAGGGACAACCCTAGACCCAGACACCTAGTCACACTGTATAGGGTCCATATCCTCACCTAAAAGCCACACACGGTGCCTCTGGAGTTGCCCTATTACATAAGGGATGCTGCTATTCCGCAGGATGTAAGCGTTATGCACTGAGCCAGGGAATTTAGCATTAACATGGGAGATGTACTGGTCTGCTAAACACACCATCTGCACATTCATGGAATGGTAACTCTTCCGGTTTCTGTACACCTGTTCACTTCTGCGTGGGGTACCAAGGCCACATGTGTCCCATCAATGGCACCTATGATGTTGGGGATAAGTCCCAGGGCATAGAAATCACCTTTCACTGTAGGCAAATCCTCCACCTGAGGGAAAACGATGTAGCTCCGCATGTGTTTCAGCAGGGCAGACAACACTCTGGACAACACGTTGGAAAACATAGGCTGGGACATCCCTGATGCTATGGCCACTGTTGTTTGAAAAGACCCACTTGCTAGGAAATGGAGTACTGACAGCACCTGCACTTGAGGGGGGATTCCTGTGGGATGGCGGCTACCTGACATCAGGTCTGGCTCCAACTGGGCACAGAGTTCCTGGATTGTGGCACGATCAAGCCTGTAGGTGATGATCACATGTCGATCCTCCATTGTCGACAGGTCCACCAATGGTCTGTACACCAGAGGATGCCGCCATCTCCTCACATGCCCCAGTGGACGGTGCCTATGGAGGAGAACAGCGAGCAGAGTGTCAACCAACTCTGAGGTCCGTAAAAATATTAACAAAACGAAATATGCCTGTATGAGTGTTTAGGCAAGGCCTAGATATGTGTGACGTAGTCCAAAATAATGCCATGTGGGCCCCTGAAATGGCGGCTGCCTGACCTGTAAAGTGGGACAGGGGGATGTGAGGTAACTGCGCTGGCATTGTACACCGTCGCGGTAGGCGGTTGAAGACCGCGGCGCAAACCTGCATTGGTTAACATTGGACCCTATGGGTCCCAGGAGCCAATGACGATGTACGCCGGCAGTGACGGTACGCACCACCGCGGACGTGACCGCCATTTTCTATCTGTTCAATCACTTGATAACTGATCTTCGACAGGAGAGGACCTACACTGCAAGTGCTGCTGTGACCTCAATCTGGAAGAGACAATGGCTCGTGTGTCTGGGGAAAGGGCCCCTGCCTTCAGCACGGAGGAGTTGGAGAAACTCGTGGATGGGGTCCACCCCCAGTACACACTACTCTACGGTCCTCAAGACAAACTGGTAAGTACACGGTGAGCATGCTGTATGGGCAATGCCTATGTGGAGTGGTGTGGATGAAAGATGGGGGGGTGAGAATGAGGCGTGCATGAAACAACGGTGAGTGCATGTGCATCATGGCAAGGGTAGGGATGCGGGCCAATGACTGTGACGGTGCAGATGGTAATTACTGCTCTTTTTCCCCCTGTACAATTCCTGTAGGTCAGCGCCCACCAGAAGAAGGACATTTGGCGAGCCATCGCCAAGGAAGTCCGGACCCTGGGGGTCTACCACAGACGGAGCACCCACTGCCGTAAAAGATGGGAGGACATTCGCCGCTGGAGCAAGAAGACGGAGGAGGCCCAGCTGGGGATGGCCTCCCAACGTGGGAGGGGTGCCCGTCGCACCATGACCACCCTGATGTTCAGGATCCTGGCGGTGGCATACCCGGAGTTGGATGGGCGCTTGAGGGCATCACAGCAGACACAAGGGGGTGAGTACACTCTCATTCTGCTGATTCAGCTCGCACTGTAGGTGTCTGGGTGGGGGAGGTGGGCTGTGGGTTCCCCTAGGCCAGGGTGAGTTTAGTAGGCAAGGACCCTTTTTGAGTCAGGCCCTGTGGCACCCCACCTGTGTACAGTGCCAACTACACCTAGTCAGGCACCTGTGACATCCATGTGTGCAGAAATCGGGCATAGCCGTGTAACCCATGTCCCTGGGTTTGAATAGTGGATTCCAAGTGTGCAGCATAGTGCGGGGGCTTCTGTGTCTGTCGTGTCCGCCAACCTTAGCGGTATTGCAAGCACTGAACATGTCTTTCTTCTGTCTCCCCCCCTTTTTTGTGGTCTCCCTGTTCTTGTGTGCATTAGCATCATCAGGCAGAGGAGCAGTGGCAACGGAGCAGGAGGGAGCTGCATCCTACATGGCCCTGGAGGGCGACACTATGGAGTCTGAATTCACCAGTGGGACGGAGGGCGAGGGGAGCTCCACGGCGGGGGCAGGAGCTGACACCAGTGATACGGACTCCTCCTCTGATGGGAGCTCCCTTGCGGTGGCGGGCCCATCTGTGCCCCCCGCATCTACAGGTACAGCCGCCACCCCCCCTACCAGCACCGCCCTCCCAGCAGCCCCTCAGTGTTTGCCCTGTGCCTGCTCACCCAGGAGGGTGGGCATCACCTTCGCTCCAGGCACCAGTCACCCCTGCTGCCCTCAGTGAGGAGGCCATTGACCTCCTCAGGTCCCTCACTGTTGGTCAGTCTACAATTTTGAATGCTATCCAGGGTGTAGAGAGGCAGTTGCAACAAACCAATGCATGCCTGGAGGGCATTCACTCTGGTCAGGCAGCCCTTCAGCGAGCTTTTCAGACTCTAGCCTCAGCACTGATGACAGCCATTGTCCCTGTCTCTAGCCTCCCCCCTCCAATTCCCTCCTCCCAGACCCACACCCCTGTACCTCAGCCTATCCCAAGCACACCATCAGACCAGCATGCACACACCTCAACACACAAGGGAAGCTCTAGCAAACATAAGCACCACACATCCCACAGGCACTCACGCAAGCATCACACACATGCAGACAACATCCATTGCCTCCACTGTGTCCCCCTCCTCCTCGTCTCCCTCCTCCCTCCCTGTCTCGTCTCCACTCACACCTGCATGCACTACATCCTCAACCACTATGTCCATCACCAGCACACCCACCACCACACCCCGCTCACGTGCAGTCACCACCCGCACTACCATTCACACGTCACCTGTGTCCTCTCCCAGTGTGTCTGTGAGGCCACCTCCCAAGGTACACAAACTCAGCCACACACCCACCCAACAGCCATCCACCTTACGACAGCCTCCAGCCCATGCACCTTCACCCAAAGTCAGCAAACGTACACCTCCTACAACCACTACCTCTTCCTCAACTCCCAAACCCCCTCCATCTACCCATCCCAGTGTTCCCGAGAAACTTTTCCTGGCCAACCTTGACCTCTTTCCCTCACCTCCCCCACCCCTTCAGTCTCCTAGGGCCCGACTCTCCAGGTCCCAACCTAGCACCTCAGCCACAACATCGGCGGGTCCAGTGGTGCCAGTAGTCACCGGCTTCTGGAGTGCACCAGGCAGCAGGGCAGCCAGTGTGGCAAGGAGCCAGAGCACGGACAGTCCCCCACCTGTCAAGCATAAAAAGTTGGCCAGTGCCCACCGGGAGAGGGGAAAGAAATCAGCCACCAGAGCCGCTCCCAGGGGTACAGTTGGGAGTGTGGAGACAGCTGCGACACCATCCAAGGTGGGGAAGGGGCACAGTAAAACCGGCAAGTCTTGGAAGATCAGCATGGCAGACAAGACCGCCACCAGCCCCGCTGCCCAGGAGAAGACCGCCAGCAGCAGCCCCGCTGCCCAGGACAAGACCGCCAGCAGCCCCGCTGCCCAGGACAAGACCGCCACCAGCAGCCCCGCTGCCCAGGACAAGACCGCCAGCAGCCCCGCTGCCCAGGACAAGAACGCCAGCACCACTGCAGGACAGTGAGCGCCAATGATTACGACGCTACTGAGGCCGCCACGGGCAGGATGAAGCACTCTGGGCACCAAGCCCCCTCCAGAACCAGTGGAGAGTTACATCCACTACCTCTGTCCTTGGCAGGATGTTGCATCCACTACATCTGTCCTTGGCAGGATGAAGCACTCTGGGCACCAAGCCCCATCCAGAACCAGTGGAGACTGTTATCCACTTGAGAGACTGTGGCTTTTCACTCCCCAGGATTGAACAGTGGGCAACCCACCCACTGTAGAGACTTGAGAGACTGTGGCTTTGCACTCACCAGGATTGAACAGTGGGCAACCCACCCACTGTAGAGACTTGAGAGACTGTGGCTTTGCACTCCCCAGGATTGAACAGTGGGCATGGAGCCCCCTCGTGGATCTGGCATCGTGCACTCATCCGGCTGAGGCACCCCCCCTTCCCTTTCCCCTGAGGTGCCTGTTTTATTTCTATCTGATGCCCCAGCAGTGTTCTCTCCGTCTTATTTGGGTATTGAGTGTGGGCCTCGCCCATGCCTTTTGGGTCCAGTGGTCCACGGACTATGATGGTGGAATCCCTTGGACTTGTGTTCTTGGTGTAGATAATTGTTTATATTGTAAATGTATATATAGGTAAATACTTTAGATTTATGTGCTTAAATATATAACAATAATTCAACTCATTTCCTTTTGTCCTTGCATTCTTCCGGGGAGGGTTGGGGGTGTAACTGTAATGTATCATGCTGTATTAGTGTGTATGTTGTCGTGGGTGAGGGTGGGGGTTGGGATTGTGCGTGTTGCATGTGTGTGTCACACTTTTTTCCCTCCCCCCTCCCCTGTGTCGTAGGTGCAGTACTCACTGTGGTCTTCGCCGCCAGCGTTCGTGCTCCTGGTAGAGGAGCAGGAAGATAAGGGCTGCAACAATCTGAAGTTCCGGTTCCATGGCGTCCTGGTTTCTCGTGGGGTGTGTAGAGGTGAGTATTTTCCCTTCCAAGTCCTGTTTCCACCGTGTTTTTGTTCGTGGGGAATGCGCCCCGGAAAAGGTGGCGGATTGGACTGTTGTAATTCTGTGGGCGATACATTGTCCTCTGCCTGTGTGTTGGCGCTTACCGCTGCGGTGTTTGTTTGTACCGCCGTGGCGGTCGGAGTGTTAAAGTGGCTGTCTATGTTGGCGGTTTCCGCCACGGTCGTAATTCTATTTTTTGTCCCACTGGCCTGTTTGCCGTTTTACTGCCGCTTTAACACCGACCGCCAGGGTTGTAATGACCACCTAAGTCCTGTATATTTCTGTTAGACATGCAGCCAGCCCTCCTGAGCTATTATCTACCATGGTGCCACACCACCTTTAAATTCATGGGAACACAAGTGTACCACTCCATTAATGACCTGAAAGAGATCAACATTGATCAGGCTATATGCTCCATACGGGGATCGCTCTCCTTCTGGGGCTTACTCCCATTATCACCAATGGGCAGAGTGGCCATAGCTAAAATGCTCATTCTTCCTAATTATATTACTTTGCAGCGCTGCCAATTATTCTCTCACGCTCATTTTTCAAATCATTGCAGAGCTTGCTAACCGATTTGTTGTGGGGTAAGGATAGATGCTGCGTGACGCTGACCACAACACAATGCCCACAGACAATGGTGGCCTAGGTATGCCGAATTTTTAACTCTATTACACTGCCGCCCAATTGCAATGGCCACTCTGCTGGATGGGGAAACACCGCACGGCGGAGCAAACGGTAATATCCAACACACTGACCCAGATACCAAGATACACATGGCTGTCTGATGGAGCACGTCCTGCTGGATGCTGCCAAAACATGCTGGCTGAGATACATTCACAGCAAACAACCCAGCACACCATATTCGCCACTGATACCAATCTCACACTTACCTAAGGCTTGTGTCATGCTCGGAAACCACAATATGGCTCTGTGGCGGGAGGCAGATCTTGTGAGGGTGGGAGACTTTTACACTGCGGCCCTACTACTAACGTTCGACGAACTGAGGGACAATACACACATACACGCTGGTGCTTTCCTGACCTACTGTACAATAAGGCACCTATTACAGAACACCTGGGATATGGGAGACGAGGAACCACAGACGTCACAGATACTGACACCACAAAAGTGATTTCTAGGCTGTATAATACCTTGTTGGTCACAACCTGCCCGAGCTTGGAGGCTGCCCGTGCTTGCTGGGACGAAGTACTCACTACCTCCTTGTCACAGAAGGCCTGGTCAGCAGTGCTTTCCACTGTTAAATGCGTCTTGCGAAACCCCAAGCTTCGCTACACCCAATTCAATTACTTACACTATTCCTATTGATCCCCACCCCGAATTAAGCGCATGTTCCCCACGTCGCAACCTCTGTGTCCTCGATGTGTGGCACCAGAAGCTAATTTTTACCATATGGTATGGGACTGCCCCCCGTTGATAGCAGCCTGGTGGCAAATTACTGAGACTACAGCAGAAATAACTAACCATGCCTTAGTAATAAACCAAGAGTCCTGTCTATTAGATTTGCACCAGCGAGCTAAAGGCGACAAACGGCTCCACAGGTTTATTGATCTTGCTTTTACAACATTCAAACACCTTCTAGCCAAACATTGGAAGGCACCACATGCTCCAAACTATGTCAAATGCTGCAGGGCTTATCACAGAGGTCTCATGCGGAAGCTCAGACACTGCGCCACCTTCAGGCCAACGGGTTAGTGGGGGCAGCTGTGAAGTGTGGGGTGCTTTCATTGTAAATATAGAAGCAAAAAATGACACGCTATCCCCATGATCTCTCATCCACCTCCTGGTAATGATATGTCACCTGGGCGACCGAGTTATTGGGTACCCCTGACCGGTGTCCCCCTATTGCCCACTAATGGGGGGGTCCACCGCTGCAAAGAACCCACATAGGCATGATGCTGAAGGTAGCACCCCTTAGGAATCGTTAGACAATCAGCGCTCTCCCCTGCCTCACCCCCTCCCATTGCATGGTGTCTCCACAACTTCTGGGGTGCAATCGATGTGCACCCTACCCTCCTCCTGGGCTTCAGGCCATGCACACACTTGACAGCTCACTGTTCCTGAAAATCCTCTTGGTGTCATTTTATTGACAAGCGGCACAGTTAAATGTGATTTTTCTATATTTTATTTCATAATTGTTTATTATTGAGTCCCAGTACTTGATTGACCTAAACCTAATAAAGAGATAAAAAAAAAAAAAAACTATAACTACCTATTAACTATCGCCAGTGGGTAACATATATATGTATAAATATATATATATATATATATATATATATATATATATATATACATTTTTGTACATACATACATATATATATAGGCACACAATTACAAGGCTATGTGTTATAATATGATTACATTGTATTTGATAGTTTGCATAAGAGTAAGTATATTCCACTTATGCTGTTATTAACCAGTTATTTATCACGGAATTAACAAACATATTTCCACTATATTATAATCCTTGTCTCTTGTTGGTACACTCCAGAAGCTCTCCTTAGAATGTTGAAGGGTGGAACACCCGGGAGCGCACCTTAGAATGTTTAGGTGAGGAGAGACAGCAAGGGGATTTGAGGAGAGGAGGTGATGTGTGAGGAGTCTTACCAATAAACCTGTTGTTCAACATAATTGTGGCCGCGTGCTTACTACAAAAATTGGTGACGAGAATATGATGGCTGCGCAGGGGGCAGTGAAGACTCCTTGCCCCTGATTCTTATCATCACCTCATCAAAGCGGAATGAGTGGAGCAGACTGTGAGTTTTATGGTGTGGGGGAACACAAAGAAACACTCTCCCGTTGCCTATAAAAGCCTGGGACTGAGGTGAGGCACCTTTGGTGAACCGCATGTGTGGGCGGGGCAATCGATGTGCACCCTACCCTCCTCCTGGGCTTCAGGCCATGCACACACTTGACAGCTCACTGTTCCTGAAAATCCTCTTGGTGTCATTTTATTGACAAGCGGCACAGTTAAATGTGATTTTTCTATATTTTATTTCATCATTGTTTATTATTGAGTCCCAGTACTTGATTGACCTAAACCTAATAAAGAGATTAAAAAAAAAAAAAACTATAACTACCTATAACTATCGCCAGTGGGTAACATATATATGTATAAATATATATATATATATATATATATATATATATATATATATATACACATTTTTGTACATACATACATATATATATAGGCACACAATTACAAGGCTATGTGTTATAATATGATTACATTGTATTTGATAGTTTGCATAAGAGTAAGTATATTCCACTTATGCTGTTATTAACCAGTTATTTATCACGGAATTAACAAACATATTTCCACTATATTATAATCCTTGTCTCTTGTTGGTACACTCCAGAAGCTCTCCTTAGAATGTTGAAGGGTGGAACACCCGGGAGTGCACCTTAGAATGTTGAGGTGAGGAGAGACAGCAAGGGGATTTGAGGAGAGGAGGTGATGTGTGAGGAGTCTTACTAATAAACCTGTTGTTCAACATAATTGTGGCCGCGTGCTTACTACAAAAATTGGTGATGAGAATATGAATGCTGCGCAGGGGGCAGTGAAGGCTCCTTGCCCCTGATTCTCATCATCACCTCATCAAAGCGGAATGAGTGGAGCAGACTGTGAGTTTTATGGTGTGGGGGAACACGAAGAAACACTCTCCCGTTGCCTATAACAGCCTGGGACTGAGGTGAGGCACCTTTGGTGAACCGCATGTGTGGGGAAGCAGTGAAGTGGGCGGTTCACACAGCAAGTATCTGCTCAACGGGACCGGCTTTGCGTCTGTGTGGCATCGAGCCACTACTTGCATTCATCCAGGCATAGCCGAAGCCAGCGCAACACAAGTAAAAGAATATAGAAGGGGAACGGGAGAAGGGAGTAACGCCCACTCCAGCCCCTCTTACCGGTCTGTGGGGCGGAGAAACCTCCCGTTACACTGGCGGCTGCTACAACAAGTAGCCGATTGAGCTCCGTCAAAGCACTAGACTCCGGCGTGGGAGAGGCCAGGACATCAGGGAAGACTGAAGGTGTGGCAGCAAGTAGGAGCTCTGAGCTTCCCAATGAAAGCCTTCGGCTGAAGGTACGGCGTGGAAGGCGGGGTCCCATCTCTGAGTCCTTCCCATCAATCGGGTTCTGGGTGAGGCGGAGTTCAGTCTCTCACTCGGCCCCTCTTGATTATAGTTCCTGGAAGGCGGAGTCCGTCCCTTGGGTGCTTCCTTTTCCGTGAGTAAACAACAATCGAGTTGGGACTGTTACGAAAGCTATGGGAAGCGCTATGGGCGGAAAATAATTACCAAATGGGAGAACTTGTGATCCCACATTTCTACTTTCGCTGACATTCAAAGGGTGAAGGCAATATGCACAAAATTCGAAACAGCTTGGCAATGAATTTGTGATCACATATTTCTAATTTCGCTGACATTCAAAGGGTGAAGGTAACGGGCACACAATTCGAGACAGTTTCTCCACAGATCCTTGAGGACCTATATGTCATGGAATTATATGATTGTGTGTTTGAGTGGCGTTCAATATTGAGTTGTGGTACACTGCATTTAAATATTGCCTTAGTAATTGAACGGCGAGCGTATTATATTAATTGGGTGAGTTTATATTAATGGTTGTGAACTAGAGATACTGACAAGTGTCAGAGGGTTACCTGTAACGAGTAGACCCTAGTATTTCATACTGAGCCATGGCAGCGGCAGGAATGTCCCAACCTCCTCCATGCTTGAATAAAATAGGTGAACCCAATTTACCTTGGTACGAATGGTCAAAGTTATTTCAATCGTATCTAATAGCTATAGGTGGAGAAAAGTTCACAGCCTTAAGGAAACAACATATACTTTTACACAATTTGGGTATTCAAGGAAGGAAGGTTTACGAGAGTTTGAAAGATCTTGATGATGAGGGAGGGAGGGGATTTAGATGTGTTTCAACAAACGGTCAATAAGTTGGAGAGTCATTTTGGTCATAAAGTAAATGTAGTCCTTGAGAGACATAGGTTCTTTAGTAGGACACAAGGAAAAGACAAAAAGGTATCTAGTTACATTGCTTACCTGCGAGGGTTGGCCAACACATGCAAGTTTGGGGAATTAGAAGACTCATTAATTTGTGATCAATTAGTGAGGTGCACCAATAATCTGAGGGTGCAGGAGAAGCTACTAGCCCATAATCCGTCCCTAAAGGAAGCTGTAGATATAGCAAAGAGTATAGAGCATACAGCGGAATGTATGAAAGAAATTCAACACACACCAGAGTCAGATGGGGTGAAGAAAGTTAGAGTCTACCATAAGCAAGAGGAAAGTGAGTTTAATAAAGAGGAAGACACAGTGATACATGCAATTTCACTTACAAAAAAACACAGCAGTCAACATGGAAGGGAACAAAAGTAAATGCTTTAGGTGTGGGAACTATAGGCACTTGGCTAACAACCCCATGTGTCCTGCTCACAACTGCTTGTTCAGGAAGTGTGGAGGTGTGTAAAAATGAAAGAATTGATAAGAAAACAGTGCATAAGGTTCAAGAAATCACAGATTTGAACAATACATTTGTACATCAAGTAAAAAACTGATGAAAATAAACTAACTGATAATGTATACCCAGCTTGTGACATTGAATTAGACGGTATAAGCGTGAGGGCATTTGCAGACTCTTGTTCACCTTCATGAGTTATAGACATTTGAGATAAGTTCCAAAGCCGGGGTGTAAATTGCAACCAGCAGACATAAATCCTGGGGGGTACAATAATGACCCAATACCCCTGTGGGGAATGTTGAAGCTACGCATAACCTTCAAGGATCGCCATACTGAGGGCATGGTGTATTTCACAAACAAAGGGTCCAATTTGTTAGGGTGGAGACACCAAAAGGAACTGGGTATCAAACTAGACCCTAATAACAGTGAACAAGTGCTGTTGGTAGATATGCCAATGTTTGGAGAAGGTGTATGTGAGGAATTCCCCAGATTATTTGAGAACAGACTAGGATTGTTAAAGAATTATCAACACAAAATTAAAGTGAAAGATAATGCGGTACCGGTAGTTCATAAGGCGAGATCCATCCCTTATCTTATGCAAGAACCATTAAAAAAATAACTTGATAAGTTGATTGAGCAAGGGGTCATAGAACCTATAGAAAGTTCCCTGTGGTTGGCTCCCATTGTAGTAGCCAGGAAACCAGGTGGTAGAGGTATACGTCTATGCGTTGGCTTGAGAGATTTGAACGCCAATATATGGGTTGACAGATTTCCCTTACCCAAAATAAATGAAATGGTAAGCATGATAGGATCAGCCAGATATTTCAGTGTAATAGATTTATCATCCGCGTACCATCAGGTGGAACTCCATCCTGCATCTTGCCCACTCACGTCCTTCATTACTCCGTTTGGAGCCTTCAGATACCGAAGAATGCCATTCGGTCTTGCCTCGGCCGCAGCGATGTTCCAACGGATCATGCAAAGTACTTTGCAAGGAATTAGCCAAATAATGTGTTTCCAAGACGATATACTAGTGTACGGAAATACAGTGTGTGAACACAATTCCATTCTAAGAAGGGTATTCAAAGCTCTGGATGATGCAGGCATAACTATCAGGAGGGATAAGTACCAAATAGGAGTAGAATCGGTGGAATATCTTGGCCATAAAATAACAAAAGATGGAGTAGAACCAAAGTGTGATCTAGTGGTTGCTGTGAAAGAAGCCCCAGTACCCACCAATAAGGAAGAGCTTAAATCATTTTTTGAGGTTAGCAGAATTTATGGCAAAATTCGTACACAATTTTGCTGAAGTCACAGCCCCCATGAGGACCCTATTAAAATAAATATTCCTTTTGAGTGGAGGTTAGATTGCCAAGTGGCCTTTGATAAGGTGAAGGAGGCAATAACCAAATGTCCAAGCCTAGGAAATTTTTAACCTAAAAAGAAAACTTGGCTAACCACCAATGCTAGTGGAAAGGATTTAAGGGCCACCTTATCCCAGTTGATGGATGGGCAGGAGAGGATTGTAGCGTTTGCAACTAAATCTCTTAGAGACGCAGAACTGAACTACTCCACAATATAAAGAGAGGCTCTGGCATGTTATTGGGCCATTAATCACTTTAAATTCTTCCTATGGGGTTTACCCTTCTGTGTCAGAACTGACCACAAACCACTCACCTTCTTATTCACCACTAAAGGGAGAGACCCTGCCACCCCGCGAATAGCCAAATGGATCTTAGGCTTGGAGGGCTTTAACTTTGAGATGCAGTATGTTCCCGGTAAAAGAAACATCATAGCTGATTGTCTGTCGAGATTACCAAGGAACGGAGAGGATGAGATGAGAAAGGACACTCTGGAACCGGTGCTGTATGTGGATTTGGGAGGTCTCAACAAGGAAGAATGGGGTATGGTGATAAATAGTGACCAGACGTTGCAATTGTTAAAATAAAAGATAATTAATGGGTGGCCGAAAAGATCCAAATATTTGGATGAAGATTTGAAAGGATACTGAGAAGTGAGGTCAGAACTACATATTTCTGATGATATGGTAATGAGAGGGGAGAGAGAAATACCTCCACATGATCTATGGAACAACCTTGTAAGCCTGGCACATGAGGGCCATCTGGGAAGAGCTTTAACCAAAAGTAAGCTCAGAGCAACATATTGGTTCCCCACCATGGACAGGTTGGTAGAGAACACTGTGAGAGATTGTGTTAATTGTCCGATGAGTGATAAGACCAAGATTACACAAAAATCCCCATTGTCTCCCATCGAAGTCCCCATTAAACCATGGGACAAGTTAGGTTTAGACATCTTAGGACCTCTTACTTACTTCAGCTCAAAGGGAAGATTCCTGTTAGTTTTGGTAGATTATCACTCACATTGGATAATGACCAGGGTTGTGAGTAATGTGACAACGCAAGATATTATTGATTTCCTCAAGGAGGCATTTACAAGGGAGGGTATCCCTAGTACGATAGTGACTGACAACGGGGTGCAATTCACATCAGGAGCCATGGAAGAGTTCTTGAAGAAGAGCGGGGTCCAGCATTTTAGAACGGCGTTATACAATCCCAAAGCTAATGGTCTAGTGGAGAGGGTGATCAGAATGATTAAGGAGTGTCTACAATTAGCTACCCTGTCACATGAACCTGGAGAAGCTGCCCTTAAACAGATGCTGGGGTCATACCATCCAACGCCCAATTTGGTTACAGGGATATCCTCGTTCCTGTCACTTAAGGAAAGGCTACCTAGGACCAAACTTAACCCGAATTGGTTGAAGGGTGGTGAACCACACTGGGTGCAGCGTGAGGAAGCAGCAATAAAGGTCCGACAGAGCCAACGAAAGTACAGGAGGTGGTATGATAGCAAATATGGCAGAAGAAGTAAACAATGGAGAGTAGGACAGTGGGTTAGAGTCAGGATCCCAGGACCCTCCCAGAAGGAAGGCGGCAAGTTCTCTAAACCAATGAGGATCATCAGGGTACAAAAGAATGTAGTGACATTTGAGGATGGCAGAACATGGAGTATGGACTGTATAACCTGCAACCGTGATACTGAGGCAGAGACAAAACAAGAGCGTGTGAGGGAAACAACAAAATCCCCTGACCAGAAAAGCTTCGTTAAGCTCCCAAGGACAAAAATGTGTCCCTCGTGGCACAAGGACTATGTATTCCATTATTAAGGGAGGGAGAAGTATTATAATATATGATTATATTGTATTTGATAGTTCGCATAAGAGTAAGTATATTCTACTTATGCTGTTATTCACCAGTTATTTATCATGGAATTAACAAACATATTTCCCATATATTATAATCCTTGTCTCATGTTAGTACACTCCAGATGCTCTCCTTAGAATGTTGAAGGGTGGAACACCCGGGAGTGCACCTTAAAATGTTGAGGTGAGGAGAGACAGCAAGGGGATTTGAGGAGAGGAGGTGATGTGTGAGGAGTCTTACCAATAAACCTGTTGTTCAACATAATTGTGGCCGCGTGCTTACTACAAAAATTGGTGATGAGAATATGATGGCTGCGCAGGGGGCAGTGAAGACTCCTTGCCCCTGATTCTCATCATCACCTCATCAAAGCGGAATGAGTGGAGCAGACTGTGAGTTTTATGGTGTGGGGGAACACGAAGAAACACTCTCCCGTTGCCTATAACAGCCTGGGACTGAGGTGAGGCACCTTTGGTGAACCGCATTAGTGGGGAAGCAGTGAAGTGGGCGGTTCACACAGCAAGTATCTGCTCAACGGGACCGGCTTTGCGTCTGTGTGGCATCGAGCCACTACTTGCATTCATCCAGGCATAGCCGAAGCCAGCGCAACACAAGTAAAAGAATATAGAAGGGGAACGGGAGAAGGGAGTAACGCCCACTCCAGCCCCTCTTACCAGTCTGTGGGGCGGAGAAACCTCCCGTTACAGTGGCGGCTGCTACAACAAGTAGCCGATTGAGCTCCGTCAAAGCACTAGACTCCGGCGTGGGAGAGGCCAGGACATCAGGGAAGACTGAAGGTGTGGCAGCAAGTAGGAGCTCTGAGCTTCCCAATGAAAGCCTTCGGCTGAAGGTACGGCGTGGAAGGCGGGGTCCCATCTCCGAGTCCTTCCCATCAATCGGGTTCTGGGTGAGGCGGAGTTCAGTCTCTCACTCGGCCCCTCTTGATTATAGTTCCTGGAAGGCGGAGTCCGTCCCTTGGGTGCTTCCTTTTCCGTGAGTAAACAACAATCGAGTTGGGACTGTTACGAAAGCTATGGGAAGCGCTATGGGCGGAAAATAATTACCAAATGGGAGAACTTGTGATCCCGCATTTCTACTTTCGCTGACATTCAAAGGGTGAAGGCAATATGCACAAAATTCGAAACAGCTTGGCAATGAATTTGTGATCACGCATTTCTAATTTCGCTGACATTCAAACGGTGAAGGTAACGGGCACACAATTCGAGACAGTTTCTCCACAGATCCTTGAGGACCTATATGTCATGGAATTATATGATTGTGTGTTTGAGTGGCGTTCAATATTGAGTTGTGGTACACTGCATTTAAATATTGCCTTAGTAATTGAACGGCAAGCGTATTATATTAATTGGGTGAGTTTATATTAATGGTTGTGAACTAGAGATACTGACAAGTGTCAGAGGGTTACCTGTAACGAGTAGACCCTAGTATTTCATACTGAGCCATGGCAGCGGCAGGAATGTCCCAACCTCCTCCATGCCTGAACGAAATAGGTGAACCCAATTTACCTTGGAAAGAATGGTCAAAGTTATTTGAATCGTATCTAATAGCTATAGGTGGAGAAAAGTTCACAGCCTTAAGGAAACAACATATACTTTTGCACAATTTGGGTATTCAAGGAAGGAAGGTTTACGAGAGTTTGACAGATCTTGATGATGAGGAGGAGGAGGAAGGAGAGGATTTAGATGTGTTTCAACAAACGGTCAATAAGTTGGAGAGTCATTTTGGTCATAAAGTAAATGTAGTCCTTGAGAGACATAGGTTCTTTAGTAGGACACAAGGAAAAGACAAAAAGGTATCTAGTTACATTGCTTACCTGCGAGGGTTGGCCAACACATGCAAGTTTGGGGAATTAGAAGACTCATTAATTTGTGATCAATTAGTGAGGTGCACCAATAATCTGAGGGTGCAGGAGAAGCTACTAGCCCATAATCCAACCCTAAAGGAAGCTGTAGATATAGCAAAGAGTATAGAGCATACAGCGGAATGTATGAAAGAAATTAAACACACACCAGAGTCAGATGGGGTGAAGAAAGTTAGAGTCTACCATAAGCAAGAGGAAAGTGAGTTTAATAAAGAGGAAGACACAGTGATACATGCAATTTCCCTTACAAAAAAACACAGCAGTCAACATGGAAGGGAACAAAAGTAAATGCTTTAGGTGTGGGAACTATAGGCACTTGGCTAACAACCCCATGTGTCCTGCTCACAACTGCTTGTTCAGGAAGTGTGGAGGTGTGTAAAAATGAAAGAATTGATAAGAAAACAGTGCATAAGGTTCAAGAAATCACAGATTTGAACAATACATTTGTACATCAAGTAAAAAACTGATGAAAATAAACTAACTGATAATGTATACCCAGCTTGTGACATTGAATTAGACGGTATAAGCGTGAGGGCATTTGCAGACTCTTGTTCACCTTCATGAGTTATAGACATTTGAGATAAGTTCCAAAGCCGGGGTGTAAATTGCAACCAGCAGACATAAATCCTGGGGGGTACAATAATGACCCAATACCCCTGTGGGGAATGTTGAAGCTACGCATAACCTTCAAGGATCGCCATACTGAGGGCATGGTGTATTTCACAAACAAAGGGTCCAATTTGTTAGGGTGGAGACACCAAAAGGAACTGGGTATCAAACTAGACCCTAATAACAGTGAACAAGTGCTGTTGGTAGATATGCCAATGTTTGGAGAAAGTGTATGTGAGGAATTCACCAGATTATTTGAGAACAGACTAGGACTGTTAAAGAATTATCAACACAAAATTAAAGTGAAAGATAATGCGGTACCGGTAGTTCATAAGGCCAGATCCATCCCTTATCTTATGCAAGAACCATTAAAAAAATAACTTGATAAGTTGATTGAGCAAGGGGTCATAGAACCTATAGAAAGTTCCCT
This sequence comes from Pleurodeles waltl, assembly GCF_031143425.1. NCBI lineage: Eukaryota > Metazoa > Chordata > Amphibia > Caudata > Salamandridae > Pleurodeles > Pleurodeles waltl. The sequence continues at coordinate 1,147,546,328 of NC_090439.1, forward strand.
GTGGTTGGCTCCCATTGTAGTAGCCAGGAAACCAGGTGGTAGAGGTATACGTCTATGCGTTGGCTTGAGAGATTTGAACGCCAATATATGGGTTGACAGATTTCCCTTACCCAAAATAAATGAAATGGTAAGCATGATAGGATCAGCCAGATATTTCAGTGTAATAGATTTATCATCCGCGTACCATCAGGTGGAACTCCATCCTGCATCTTGCCCACTCACGTCCTTCATTACTCCGTTTGGAGCCTTCAGATACCGAAGAATGCCATTCGGTCTTGCCTCGGCCGCAGCGATGTTCCAACGGATCATGCAAAGTACTTTGCAAGGAATTAGCCAAATAATGTGTTTCCAAGACGATATACTAGTGTACGGAAATACAGTGTGTGAACACAATTCCATTCTAAGAAGGGTATTCAAAGCTCTGGATGATGCAGGCATAACTATCAGGAGGGATAAGTACCAAATAGGAGTAGAATCGGTGGAATATCTTGGCCATAAAATAACAAAAGATGGAGTAGAACCAAAGTGTGATCTAGTGGTTGCTGTGAAAGAAGCCCCAGTACCCACCAATAAGGAAGAGCTTAAATCATTTTTTGAGGTTAGCAGAATTTATGGCAAAATTCGTACACAATTTCGCTGAAGTCACAGCCCCCATGAGAACCCTATTAAAATAAATATTCATTTTGAGTGGAGTCTAGATTGCCAAGTGGCCTTTGATAAGGTGAAGGAGGCAATAACCAAATGTCCAAGCCTAGGAAATTTTGAACCTAAAAAGAAAACTTGGCTAACCACCAATGCTAGTGGAAAGGATTTAAGGGCCACCTTATCCCAGTTGATGGATGGGCAGGAGAGGATTGTAGCGTTTGCATCTAAATCTCTTAGAGACGCAGAACTGAACTACTCCACAATATAAAGAGAGGCTCTGGCATGTTATTGGGCCATTAATCACTTTCAATTCTTCCTATGGGGTTTACCCTTCTGTGTCAGAACAGACCACAAACCACTCACCTTCTTATTCACCACTAAAAGGAGAGACCCTGCCACCCCGCGAATAGCCAAATGGATCTTAGGCTTGGAGGGCTTTAACTTTGAGATGCAGTATGTTCCCGGTAAAAGAAACATCATAGCTGATTGTCTGTCGAGATTACCAAGGAACGGAGAGGATGAGATGAGAAAGGACACTCTGGAACCGGTGCTGTATGTGGATTTGGGAGGTCTCAACAAGGAAGAATGGGGTATGGTGATAAATAGTGACCAGACGTTGCAATTGTTAAAATAAAAGATAAATAATGGGTGGCCGAAAAGATCCAAATATTTGGATGAAGAGTTGAAAGGATACTGAGAAGTGAGGTCAGAACTACATATTTCTGATGATATGGTAATGAGAGGGGAGAGAGAAATACCTCCACATGATCTATGGAACAACCTTGTAAGCCTGGCACATGAGGGCCATCTGGGAAGAGCTTTAACCAAAAGTAAGCTCAGAGCAACATATTGGTTCCCCACCATGGACAGGTTGGTAGAGAACACTGTGAGAGATTGTGTTAATTGTCCGATGAGTGATAAGACCAAGATTACACAAAAATCCCCATTGTCTCCCATCGAAGTCCCCATTAAACCATGGGACAAGTTAGGTTTAGACATCTTAGGACCTCTTACTTACTTTGGCTCAAAGGGAAGTTTCCTGTTAGTTTTGGTAGATTATCACTCACATTGGATAATGACCAGGGTTGTGAGTAATGTGACAACGCAAGATATTATTGATTTCCTAAAGGAGGCATTTACAAGGGAGGGTATCCCTAGTACGATAGTGACTGACAACGGGGTGCAATTCACATCAGGAGCCATGGAAGAGTTCTTGAAGAAGAGCGGGGTCCAGCATTTTAGAACGGCGTTATACAATACCAAAGCTAATGGTCTAGTAGAGAGGGTGATCAGAATGATTAAGGAGTGTCTACAATTAGCTACCCTGTCACATGAACCTGGAGAAGCTGCCCTTAAACAGATGCTGGGGTCATACCATCCCACGCCCAATTTGGTTACAGGGATATCCTCGTTCCTGTCACTTAAGGAAAGGCTACCTAGGACCAAACTTAACCCGAATTGGTTGAAGGGTGGTGACTCACACTGGGCGCAGCGTGAGGAAGCAGCAATAAAGGTCCGACAGAGCCAACGAAAGTACAGGAGGTGGTATGATAGCAAATATGGCAGAAGAAGTAAACAATGGAGAGTAGGACAGTGGGTTAGAGTCAGGCTCCCAGGACCCTCCCAGAAGGAAGGCGGCAAGTTCTCTAAACCAATGAGGATCATCAGGGTACAAAAGAATGTAGTGACATTTGAGGATGGCAGAACATGGAGTATGGACTGTATAACCTGCAACCGTGATACTGAGGCAGAGACAAAACAAGAGCGTGTGAGGGAAACAACAAAATCCCCTGACCAGAAAAGCTTCGTTAAGCTCCCAAGGACAAAAATGTGTCCCTCATGGCACAAGGACTATGTATTCCATTATTAAGGGAGGGAGAAGTATTATAATATATGATTATATTGTATTTGATAGTTCGCATAAGAGTAAGTATATTCTACTTATGCTGTTATTCACCAGTTATTTATCATGGAATTAACAAACATATTTCCACTATATTATAATCCTTGTCTCTTGTTGGTACACTCCAGATGCTCTTCTTAGAATGTTGAAGGGTGGAACACCCGGGGGTGCACCTTAGAATGTTGAGGTGAGGAGAGACAGCAAGGGGATCTGAGGAGAGGAGGTGATGTGCGAGGAGTCTTACCAATAAACCTGTTGTTCAACATAAGTGTGGCTGCATGCTTACTACAATATGCATAAACCGGGACAGGCTAGGCATAATGTAAGACTAAAGCCTGTAGTTCTACTTTTATTTCAGATCTGTCCCGGTTCTTGCTTTATCAAAATCTGGTCACTCCATAGTAAGGATGAAAGCCTGTACTGGTACCTCTGTTTACCAATAAGAGGGTGTGAACCAGTAACCTTAAAAACAGGAACCATGGTTCACTTTCATACGGCAACCTCACAAAGTTATTTTTAAACTGCAGTGACTGGGATTGTGAGCTGAAGTTCTCAGGGCTCTTAAATTTCTCGGATCGATGCACGAGCAGCGCGCAAACTCTGGGTTTTCCATTTGTGTTCTGCGACCTGTGGTCCTGTTTAAACCATCATACAATCAGGCATTCAAGCCCCATAATGCAAACCCGAAAACCTGGCCTGGACGAGGAGCTGCGCATAGACTTAGGGGACCTCAGAGCTCCGAGTGGAGCGAAGGAGGTGCTCTGATAACATGGTACTCTCAGCGGCCTACAAGAGGCTGAGTTCTCAGGGGTCACGTAGGGGTCAGACATCCTCTAAAGTTACTGGATGATCAGTCCCTACGTGTGGCCAGCGGGGCTTTTACGTGTCTCAGGTCCATGCAGGTCAGGTCAGTAGCGCACGCAGGGGCTGCGGGGGGATTGAGGCGCAGTCAGTTGGTGACAAACCTTTTGGTGAGTGTGACACATACTCACCGGCTCCAGGCCTGCTTGACCGGTCGCCGAGGGCTCCCCCCAGTGGTTGCCTCCGAGGCGAGAGAGGGCTCTGTGACAGCAGTCACCCTGTGAGGACCTGTTTCCGCAGGCACAGTAGTCCAGTCATCGACAGAAGGTACGGCGAGCACCGACTTTATAGAGAACACGTGAGGCGTGCGCTCTTCTAGGCGCTGCAGGCAATCCACAAATGTCACAAGCTCTCCCAGTACGAGTCAGCTCAGTGTTCCACTAAACCTGGTCTCTGCCATTTAATGGGATGTAAACACCTCGGGCCACAACTGCTCCTACCAGCCACAATTAGCGCATTGTTTATTGCTTGGCATTAGGTACACAGTCTGCCATATTTCTTGTTACACAGGCAGCAAATGTGGTGCAATTAGTGAACTATGAGGCACTTCCTTGGCTTTGGCGCCAGACCAGTTCAAGGTTTCTGTAAAAGGCCCATAGCGCTCGCTGCACTATGTGTGACCTCGTGGCCCTGTGTTGTCTTTGACCCGATTTGCACTGTCATCAGTCCTCTCATCCTCTCATCCGGAAGCAGCCGGAACCTGGAGCTGTTCCAGCAGGATTGCCCTCAGCGAGGGTGGGACTGGTTTGATGGCACCCCTAAGCGTAGCTTCAGGGGGGTGTTTGGAGTGTGACACTTCCCAAATAAATGCACTTTTTCTTTCGTAGTTGGGCCTGGGGAGCCTGAGTCGGGCCTGCAATGTCTTTTTTTTTTTCTCATCTTGCCCTGAAAATAAAAAACAAAACGATCACAGGCAAACATTTTCTTGCATAAACCATCCGTTTTTTTAGGTCGAGTCTAGACAGCACGCATGGTTGAACACAGTGTCAATCGTGTTTTGCTGCCTCTTAACTGGTTTGGCAGCCCATAGTCACTTGCTGAACTTGGCTAAGGAGCACAGGCCAAGTACAGTTTAATTAGACCTGAATTGTTTTTCTGTTGTTTGGATGGATTATTTTTTTGTTTCTTGTATCTCGTGTTTGTCAGTAAGCATTCGTGTTCATGCACGTGGTTCATTTTCTGCGTTTGCCTTTCACGTGGTCCTTTTCTTTATATAATCAGTAAATACATGTAGGTGTGAGAGTGTTTTGTACATTTTTTTGTCGCTTTATATAGCATGAAATCGACCCAGGTGTTGAATCCTGTACAACATATCTCCCAGGGCAGCGGGAGAGCCGATACTAGAATATTCACTGCACTCCGGGAAACTCACCCCAAAATGCTTTGCATGCATCCCTTTTACAACACCTTTGTGGCTATAACTCTAGGGTAATGGGACCACAACCAAAACATTCAGAGCGATGTGCTCTTTCCAGACCATCTTGTGGGTCACAATAGGTTAGAGGGGGACCAAAAATCATAATCTCTTCCACCATTCAATACACATTTAAACTCTCTTATAGTTTGAACTTTTGTTTTTACAGCTGAGAGGAGTTTGTGTTATAAGGGCCTTGTTTGTAATAGCATTCTAACTGTCTTGTTAGGTCTGCAAATGTGTAATTCACTATGCTCTCTAAGGGCTGAAGGGTGACAATTGCTCCAAGGAACTACTAACTCAGTAGGTTCCACTAGTACCTGCAACGCTGCACTGTTGTGCCATTGACTCCACAGTTAAATGATATTTAAAAAGCCTGCTAGGCCTGAAAATGTGTTATACAGTATGCCCTCAAGGGGCTGATGATATAGTTACACTGCAATGTTCTTTGTCTTTCTTTTTTCATGTGATTATGCCCTCTAGGAGCTGACTATATGGTTACATGACCATGATTCTTCCGAATGCAAAACACAGTTTATTTCTGATAAAGGTTTAATGTGCGCATAACTAAATATTTCAGCCATTTCACTGAGGACCTGGTACTTCTCCAGCCGTTTTGGGGTTTGGGGACATTCCGAGCTTCTGACTTCAAAAAGAATTTCTGGCAGCGTTCTGTGACACTGTACTCTGAGTGCTTTTGGCTCCACAGGGACATCTAGCCTCGGCTAGTGGAAGTGCACCTTCTGCTATTGATTCTACAGGGACATACAGCAATGACCAGTGGTACTGCACCTTCTGATGTTGACTCTATAGGGACATCTAGCCATGACCAGTGGTATTGCACCGTCTGCTATTTACACTACAGGGACATCTAGTGAAGACCTGCGGCACTGCACCCTTGTGCTGCTGACTCCACAGTTAAATTGTATTTAAAAGGAATGCTAGGCTTGAAAATGTGTAATACACTATGCCCTCAAGGGGCGGATTATATGGTTACACTGCAATGCCCTTTATCATTTTTTTAATGTGATTATGCCCGCCAGGGACTGAATATATGGTTACATGAACATGTTTCTTCCAAATGCTATTTTTACTGTGGCACTCTGTAGGGGCTGTTCAGACCATTACAGTCTAATACCAAGTATATGAAGGAATGCACAAACACAGATAATTTGTGATAAAGGTTTAATGTGCTGCATGGCTAAACATTTATTAGGTCCCAAATGCGACGTTCCAACAGCTCTAACTCTCTCTAATGCAAGAGCTATTGCATTGCAAATGCTTGGTTTGTCTTTATTATCACAAGCGCATTTTACTAATTGAGTTCAGGATGTGCGCTGTACAAGTACCACTTATGTTTGATGTACTAGAATACAATGCTCCATTTACAATAAGATTCCAGCCCAGGTTTAGGATTTACATGACTAGTGACGGAGGTGGCTCATTAACGTTTCTAAGTTCATGTTTGACAATTATCACTTTAAATCAATCTGCCTCTGCAGTGATATCTGTTGTATTGAAGTGAAACACTTCTGCATGTTAAATAATATACACTTTTTAGAATGTTGAAGAAACTGTATCATATTTTTATATCCTGTTTGTTGCACAATCTATGTGCTAAACCTTTTCATGGCTTGTTTGCACACAGGCTCGAAAAGACAAGTCAGATCCTTGGCTCGGCTTGCCCTAACAACTTGCTGGTAAGCCCACCTCTGTTTTCAGCTGTTAGAACATGGAGCTGTTGGTGACCTGATAAAAAGTATTGTCAAATGTGAGGATTGGAAACGTGGCACCCTGCCCACATGCACCGATTTGACAACTCTACCAGCAAGGTTTCTCTTAGCAGAGGCAAAGACGTGTGAATGTAGTGAAAATACATTTAAAATAAGTGATTCCAGGGCAGGAACTCCAGGCTGTTGTTTTGTACATGATCTTCATGTGCATGAGTCATCAGTTCCCAGGGAGAACTACCAGGCCCAGGTGGGACTGTCAGGGGTACAGCTTCGGGGTGGGGGGTGTTTGCGGTGTAACACCCCCTGATGCAGTAGTCTTGGCTTGGTAGTAAGGCCTGAGGGCCCTGAGTGAGTCTGCTACGTATGTATTGTTTTTTCTTGTTGATCTCATTTCAAATAGAGCTTTTAACTTTTTCATTTTTTGGAGAAGAAACTGTAATATATACTGTGACCAGCCTATCAAAATGAGTAAAACGGTTCCTATAGACATACTGATTCAACAGGGGCAAATTGACTACTTTTTGGAAATTACAAATATTGGCTGTAGTAGGCTTGGAAGCTCTACCAGTCTCTGGTTTCCAGATCTACTACTGGTAATTAAACACCAAAATGTGATAGGATTAATGGTTTCAAATCTTCTAATCAGCAGCAATCGCTCAGGAGCAGCATTTACCTCACTGTTTTTTTTACCCAATGTACTACTCTAAACAGAGGACCACCTAGGGAAAATTAATACAGACTCTGTTCCTAATGGAAACAGTCCACCCCAAACCTTGGTTATCTCACCCCTCTTCCTTGTGGCCACTGTATTTTTAGTTGGGAAATTTGAAATTCACACTTCCTGAATCTGAATCTGAATCTCACTGACTAAGCTACAACCCTGGACCCCTGCCTCCAACTATGGGTGAAATCTGAGGCTCACTGGATCTCTATAGCTGCCTTAGAATTCATTTGTGAACACAGAAAACCAGAAATAATTCTGTATGCCACAAACTGTGCTACCATTACAGATTCTCTCTGCAAAATATTTAAACTCTACTCCATTAACATCTACGCGTGTGGTATTTGTGTAGCAGTATTTGCATCAGCTGCAGCCTGCAGGGCTGGGACTGCTGATGTTAGGCCTGTTGCATCCAGTGAATCTAGTTGGTTCTCCCACTGCTATTAACAGTCAGACCAGCCTCGGTTTGTCTATAATTTTCAATTAACTTCTAACACTACAGTGGAAACAAAACCCTCCCTTACTTCCCCTCGCTAGGCACATTCTCATGCTCATTTTTGCCTGTTTTAGCTTAGGTCTGAGGCATGTGAATCTGCACAGAGTCAATTGGAATTTTATTCATTTTATTAATATTTTAGTGAGGCATAATTTAAGTAGTGATGTTTTAATATCCTTATCTATTGTCCTTCTCTGCAGAATTTTGCACAACGTCTCATTCTGTGCTTGCATCAAGGCTACATTATTGCTGGTTCAGAGAATATGGTGTCTCATTTTCACAGAAAGGGACATGTAGTCACATCAAGGCAGTTCTTAGAATAATACAATGTTTATAATAAAACATCAGGCTTCCTTAGTATCTGTTAGAAATGGGGTCTCTGGTTGGCAGTCAGTTTGCACTCTGTCCAAGCAGGGACCCTCAATCTAGTCAGGGCAAGTGAGATGCTCACTTAAGATAATCCCTGCTCACCCCCTTTTTTAGCTTGGCACAAGCAGTCAGGCGTATCTCAAAGGTAATGTGTAAAGTATTTGTATTCAGAGAAAATACTACAAAATGATAGACTCTTACCCCATAGAAAGCAATGGAAACGTTACACAAAATACATGGTTTGCTTCAAAAATAGAGCTACACGGGCAAGCTTGCATTGAAAAAGTCAGCAATGTGTCATTTTTCTCACCCGCAAGGGAGAGATGCATGGAATTCGAGACGGGGCACCTCTGGTCCACGCAGGTTCATGCTGATTTTTGATGCCCAGCGATGATGTGTGCAAAACCCAGCCACACAGTAATTGAAAACCAAGCTGTGTGGGGTTTGTGTTGTTTTCAGCAGCTACAAGGCAGGACAGGAGTCTCAGCAGAGAGTCCAAGTGCTGGCAGAGGAAGTCTTTGATGGCCCTGGGACTTCAAAACAGGAGGCAAGTTCGGTCCAAGCCCTTGGAGACACTTTTCAAGCAGGAATATACCACAAAGTTCAGTCTTTGTCCCCTTTCTCAGTCAGAAGCAGCAACTGCAGGTTAACCCAACAAAACACAGTCACGTGCACGGGCAGTGCTCCTCCTTCGGATCTTCGGTTCCTCTTGAATCCTCGAAGTAATCTAAAAATCTGCGGTTTTGGGTCCACTACTTATACCCCTTTCTGCCTTTGAAGCAGACAAACATCAATGGAAAGTCTCTGTTGTTCACAACATCCTGCCAGGCCTGGCCCCAGACTCACACCAGGGGGCTGAAGACTGCATTTTGTGAGTACAGCTACAGCCCATTCAGGTGCAAGTGTCAGCTCCTTCCTCTCCACTCTAGCCCAGGAGACTCATCAGGATATGCAGGCTACACCCCAGCTACCTTTCTGTCATTGTCTAGAGGGGATTCACAACAGCCCAATTGTCAGTCTGACCCAGACTACTAGGCAGGGGCACAGAGTGGTTAAGCAAGAAAATGCCCACTTTCTATAATTGGCATTTTCAAACTGACAATCTAAAAAACAATTTTCCCAAAAGATGTATTTTTAAATTGTGAGTTCAGAGATACCAAACTCCAACTCTCCATCTGCTCCAAAGGGAAACTGCACTTAAAAGATATTTAAAGGCAGTCCCCATGTTAACCGTAGAGAGATATAGGCCTTGCAACAGGGAAAACAAACTTGGCAGTATTTCACTGTTAGGTCATATAAAACACATCAGTACATTTAACATACACTGCACCCTGCCCATGTGGCTACCTAGGGCCTACCTTAGGGGTTACCTACATGTACAAAAAGGGAAGGCTTGGGCCTGGCAAGTGGGTTGCCAGGTTGAATTGGCACGGCACAACTGCACACACAGACACTGAAGTGGCAGGCCGGAGACATGTTTACAGGGCTACTCATGTGGGTGGCACAATCAGTGATGCAGACCAACTAGAAGCATTTGATTTACAGGCCCTACACACCTCTAATCCAGTTTACTATGGACTTATTATTAAATCAAATATGCCAATCATGCAAAAGCCAATTACCAATACAGTTTATACAAAGAGCATATGCACTTTAGCACTTTTCAGCAGTGGTAAAGTGCCCAGAGTCCTAAAGCCAAGAAAAACAGGTCCGTAAAAATAGGAGGAAGGAGTGAAAAGTTAGGGGATGACCCTGCAAAAAACAGCAAATCAAACTGCTTCCTTAGACGGGACATTCCAGTCAACTCACCATCTTATGCTGCCCGTTGCCTTTGCAGTTTCAGCAGAAACTTGGTGATTCCTCTTCTGTCACAGAGGAGGATTTCCAGCCGCCTAACTGACCTCTCCTTTATCTTCAACACAGGTATGGGGCTTGTGCTACCCTCCTGGGTCCAGATCGGTGGATTAGGGCTATCACTCCTACTTGCTGCCATGTCGGAATCTTAGTTGTGTGCATATGAATATTGGTAATCCTATTGTGACAAATATGGTGGGGCTGTTTCTATGTTTCACTTACTTGGTCACCATTGTAATAATGTCTGATGTCATTATCCTTGTACTCACACTTCATGTCTTTTTAAATAGAATGCATTTGCTTCAATCAATCCTTTTGAACCAAAAGATGCTTCTGCTTCTGCTTGTCATTACTTGTATGAGACTTGTGTAACTGTTTCCACCACGATTTCCACGAGTAGTCTGAGAGTGTCATGCAATGGGCTGCCATAATTCACTTTTACCTATGGTATCTGTGAGGTGCTGCTAGCTGGCTGGAAGGGTTAGGCCGAGTGCTGGACACGGTTTGCTATCAGACTCAGTACCCCATGCTCAGTGGTGCTGTCGCCCAAAGCTCAGCAGTCTGTTACTTTGGTTGAAGTCTCACGATGTGGCACCACCAGCTTTGGTTAGGCACTGATTTTATGGCTCTCCCAAGTATCTATCTCATTGTAGGTATAAGACACCCTAATTGCTGTGTACAGAGACGTCCCTGGTATTATCAACATCCTCCTCAGCTAAGTAGGTTCTTCCTGCTTTCAGCTCCAGGTTGTTCAAATTTGAACCTGTCAAAAGGATTCTTCCCTCTTGGTGTTTTTGTCTTTGGAACAATGTATCACATTATTACAATATTACATCATTACGTTATTGCATTTTCTATAATGGCAGACCTCAATAAGGTCACAATCTCAGCTAATATAAGACTCCCCCTCACAACGTACGTATTGCAACATGACCTCACAGAGGAGGAAGGAGAAATAACCTTAGTGGTTGAGGCACACACAGCTAACAGAACAGACATTTTTTACTCATGGGTCATCTTTCCAGCAGCAGAAATACATTTCATCATTACACTCCAGGAAATGCATCTGCACAACACAGACCATATGCATATTTAGAAGTACTCCTTTCTTATCAAGAACATCAGAATTGGCTTGATGGCACCCTACCACATGTCCAACAGAATGTTAGACTAAGGCCCTCATTACGAACATGGCGGTTTTTGCCTGCCATGCCGGCATTGGCGGCTGAAGCCTCCAGCCGGCATGGTGGGCCAAACCGCCATATTCTGAACATCGGCAGCCCTCACCCACTGCCAGGCTCCAGCCGTCAGGCAGCCTGGCAGTGAGGTGAAACTCTATCCGCCAGGGTAGCTGCGCTACCCTGCGGATAATGTTTCCATTTCTGCCAGCCTTTTCCTGGCGGGATATCCCGCCAGGGAAAGGCTGGCGGAGGAGGTGCCCCTGCACTGCCCATGCACTTTGCATGGGCAGTGCAGGGGCCCCAGTGCAGAGCCCCATCGCGCAGGTCACTGCCTGATTTTCGGGCAGTGATCTGCGCGACGGGTGCAACCACACCTGCCACACAGAGGCATTGACGGCGGCTCCATGTGGAGCTGCCGTCAATGTCCCGGCCGGGCTTTTCTGTGAGCTGGACCACAGAAATGTTCATAATTTGGCCGACGGGGTTCCGGGGTCACTGGCGGTCAGTGTTTTGATCACCAGGATGAACACTGTGGTTGTTACCGCCGTGTTCATAATGACCCCCTAAGTCCACAGGTAGATACGATGGCAGTAGGAGAAATACGCTGCATGTACACAAATTTAGTAGAAATTTATGGACGCTTAATTTAATTTGTAATGTGGGCTCCAGCGCAACCATATGTGGCAACAGCAGGGATCAACCCCACAACAGTGCACTCAATAATAAGTAAAGTACCCTTTAAACATGAAGACGTTCTTTTTTGAGTAGTACAGAAAATTAAACACCAAATCCTCACAATGTGCTTTCTGTTTGGGATGGTTCCCTCAGCAGACAACTGCACAACATGGGGACAGTACTTGCTACTCTCTATACTACAGCACAAGGTACACAAACACTGGCACATTTAGGGGCATATTTATACTCTGTTTGCGCCGGAATTGCGTTGTTTTTTTTTACGCAATTCCGACGCAAAACTAACTCCATATTTATACTTTGGCGTTAGACGCGTCTAGCGCCAAAGTCCATGGAGTTTGCGTCATTTTTTAGCGTGGACACCTACTTTGCGTTAATGATATGCAAGGTAGGCGTTCCCGCCTAAAAAATTTACTCCGAGGCATGTGCGCCGTATTTAAACTCCCGGGCAAAACTCACGCCCGGGAGTGGGCGGGTCAAAAAAAATGATGTCCGGCCGCTTTTGCGTCGTTTTTTAGCGCCTAGTCAGGGCAGGCATTAAGGGACCTGTGGGCTCGGAAGGAGCCCAGAGGTGCCCTCACATGCCCCCAGGGACCCCCCCTGTCACCCTTGCCCACCCCAGGAGGACACCCAAGGATGGAGGGACCCATCCCAGGGAACATAAGGTAAGTTCAGGTAAGTAATATTTATTTTATTTTTTTGTGGCATAGGGGGGCCTGATTTGTGCCCCCCTACATGCCACTATGCCCAATGACCATGCCCAGGGGACAGAAGTCCCCTGGGCATGGCCATTGGGCAAGGGGGCATGACTCCTGTCTATGCTAAGACAGGAGTCATTTCAATGGGGGTTGGGAGTTGAAAAAAATGGCGCAAATCGGGTTGAGGTGAAAAATTTGCCTCAGCCTGACTTGCCCCATTTTTTGGCGACCAAGCTCCATATTCCCCTACGCCGGCGCTGCCTGGTGTACGTCATTTTTTTTTGACGCACACCAGGCAGCGCCGACGGCTAACGCCGGCTAACGTCACTGAATAAATACGGCGCCCGCATGGCGCTTCAGAATGGCGTTAGCCGGCGCTAATTTTTTTGACGCAAAACTGCGTTAGCGCAGTTTTGCGTCAAAAAGTATAAATATGGCCCTTACTGTGTTGAAACAAATTGAAGATGAGTACAGGGCTGCCTCAGCTCTGAATTTGGGGATGTTATTAATAGGCAATTTTTCGACAGTGTCCTCAATAATTTTAAGCAATCTTAAAGGAGAAGCAGTTGTTCTGGCAGTACACCAGCGACTCGGATGTTCCTGCACTGGACAAAGAACATGAGCTGCTAAAGATTATCTCTGAGACATATAGTAGTATAGGCGGGATAGTCTGGGGGCCAGACCTAGTAAACCCCCAACTACAAGGTAAATCCAATAAGGATTCTACCAAGCAATCGGCTGAGGGCTCTAAAAAAAACACTGAGATAAACAAAAGCAAAATAGATACTGTCAAACAAGGAGAAGAATCTTCACGCCCAGAGACCTCTGAAAAACGCTATAACCTTAGAAGTAGAGAAACTTTGAAAACTCCTGATAGAGTCCAATATATTGACACACACCAATCTTGTTCCTTCCAGGACTCACAAGTCAAAGGCAGGGAGAGAGCTGGGCAATCTGAACAATGAAACAAGTAAGTGAAACAAAGAAAAATATGCAACGCTCAACTGAAACTTCCACGAAAAGGGAGGAGAAACCTCCCCAACAGAAAGCACAGTTTAAAAAGAAAAAGGTGGCACCTATTTCGGCCTGAAATGCCGTGCATGTTGAGAGCTTTAATGAAGAAGAGGAAATGGGCACTGGCTGTGCTAGACAGCACGCAGAGTCACAAACGTTCGCTGGAATCTTCAAGAGCTTTCTGGATGTGACAGCAACTAACGACTACTTAGAAGCTGAAACCGCAGACGTGCGATTCCCCCTGACAGAATTTACAAATTGAAACTGAAACTCAAAGGAGACATTGAGAGCACAATTAAAGTAATATTCTGGGACAAATTTACATTGTGCTATGAAATTCTATTGGCAGAAAATTATTGACCACCAGGATGTATCTGCAATCTTCCATCCGGGGAAGAGGTTATTATGTCTTCTTTCTCACCTCTCTTTCCTAGGGAATTAGGATAAGCCTATACAGTAAATTGGGCTTTGGCTCAAGCCCCTGTGCTGTATCGCAACCATGTAGTTTGGGATAAGGATTCTCCCTACCACATAATGCTGGTGAGATCTACTCAATTACCACAGCCACAATATCCAATTAAGCAAGATGCCTGGTTTGTCAAGGTAGACACTTTTTATCCCCGTTCATATATTTTAACATGTTTTTATTTAGTTTGTAGGCACATTAATTGTAGGGTTTTTAGACCATATAGCACTCTTGAACCGACAATGGGTAGAGTGTTGTGAGGTTAGTCCTTAGGCACTTCTCGCACTCATTTGTGCCTACTTTAGCTTGGGTCTTAAGCCTGTTTTCCTTCATTGAGAAACTTGGCATTTTGTTCCTTTTATTATAATTATTTTAGCGCAGCATCTTTTTAATGGTAATGTTTTATTATTCTTATTTATTGTCCTTCTCTGCAGAATTTTGTTATTCAATGCTTTGCACGACATTTCCTTCTGTGCTCATATCAAGGCTACATATGATAGGTTCCCAGGTATTGCAGTTTCATAGAGTACAGTGTCTTCCTTCCACAGAAAGGACCGTGTTGTCATGTCAGAGCAGTTCCTAGAATAACACAACATTTATTATAAAACATCAGTCTGCCTTAGTATCCTTAAAGGGGACATTATAGTCAGATCACTATCTTATGCTGCCCGTCGCCTTTGCAGTTTCATCAGAAACTTGGTGCTTCCTCTTCTGTCGTGGAAGAGGATTTCCAGCCGGCTAACTGACCTCTCCTTTACCTTCAACATAGTTATTGGACTCGTGCTACACTCCTGAGTCTAGATGGGTAGATTAGGGCTGTCAATGCTACTTGCTCTCAAGTAGGAATCTTAGTAGTGTGTGTAGGAATACTGGTAATGTTATTGTGACAAATATGGTGGGACTGTTTCTATGTTTCACTTTTCTTGGCCTCCGTTGTACTAGTGTCTGGTTTCATCATCCTTATAATCGCATTTGCTTTAGCAAATCCTTTTGAGCCAAGATATGCTTCTGCTTCTCATTACATGTATGAGACTTGTGTAACTGAGAGAATGGGGTGCAATCAGTTACCAACCACGATCTCCCCGAGGAGTCTGAGATTGTCATGGAATGGGCTTCCACAAATCACTTTTACATATGGTATCTCTGAGGTGCTGCTAGCTGGCTGGAAGGGTTAGATCGACAGATGCCACATGGTTTGGGATCAGACTCAGTTCCCCATGCTTAGTGGTGGTGCCACCTAAAACTCAGCAGTCTCGTTGTTTTGGCAAGAGTCTCACAACATACGCTTTGGCACCTTTCTGGGGTATCTGTTTATAATGTATTTTTGAACCTGAGTGGCTTTCCTTCGCCTCTACAGAACCTCTGCAACCACTGGTAGACATTCATGCTACAATCTGGAAAGTTATTCAGAGGTGACCAGAAGGTACTTTTTGTTAAAATTCAGCAAATGCCCTGTCTGTCTCAATTAGGGACAGGCACATCTGCTTAGTTTCCGATAGTGTATCCTCCGCTGACTTTGCTATCATAAACTCTTTTTCAGTGCTCCACCTGTGACAGGTACACCCAATGCAAGCCATTGAAAGGCCCATCTTAATTAGGGTGGGCCTTCAACACAAGCCAACAGAATGAGTGGCCAAGCTAGAGATGAGATAATTATTGCATTTTTCCAAATCTGATACTCTTTGGTTCAGAATTCAAAGGATGTGATAATTATTGCCACGGACTTCAATTCACCAAATAGACAGGTATGGCAAAAGTGACATCAGTCACCTTTTGAGCTTAATGAAGTCACAGGAAGTGATATAATTTGGCCTTTGATCCTGAGTCTTCACTGTATGAAGCTGGGCTTAGTTCCAGAACTCCCTCCCCCTACTTTTTGCTTGGTTTTTGATGCAACTTTCACTGAAGTGTACTGGGCTCCTTCTAACCAGGTGCCCAGAGCCAATGTTTTTTCCCCAAAACAAGACACCTTATCACTATATCCCCAAGTGGCCAGGCCCTCTGCAAGTCACTAGGAAATTGTATCTCTGGTACCAAGGGCCTAGGTACTAAAGAACCATTACTGCAGCATTACCTCTACTACTCTAAGGAACCCCACACCAAACTCATGAAGACTGCCACTGCAGGTTCCAAAAAGTGAATATACCACATGGGACACAAGTCTGCCAGGTCCCCTAACACTGCCTGGAATATTTGTAAGTCACCCCTATAGCAGGTCTTACAGCCTGAAGGCATTATGCACTATATTACAGGTGAGCAAATATGCCCCTACTATGTCTGTGTCAATTCTTAGACATAGGGGGTTATTCTAACTTTGGAGGAGTGTTAATCCGTCCCAAAAGTGATGGTAAAGTGACGGATATACCACCAGCCGTATTACGAGTTCCATAGGATATAATGGACTCGTAATACGGCTGGTGGTAAATCTGTCACTTTTCCGTCACTTTTGGGACGGATTAACACCTCCTCCAAAGTTAGAATAACCCCCATAGACAGTGAACAGGGAAGCCATTCTAAAGACATGTGCTGGGCACCGGTCAGTACAAGTTTTCCAGCTACATGATGGCTTCACTGAAAATAGAGATCTTTGGTATACAACATCACACATACATAAACCTTCAATGATTCCAGTGATGGATTTATTATTACATGCACCCAGAGGGCACCTAAGAGGTGCCCCCTGAAAACCTACCAACTGCTGGTGTGCTAACTGACTAGTTCCAGCCAGTCTGCCACCAACAGATGAGGTTCTGACCTCCAAGGGTGAGAGCCCTTGCTTTCTGAAAGTCAGAAACAAAGCCTGCTCTGACAGGGGTGTTTACACACTCCTCCCATCAAGATGGCCTGCAAATCTACATGGCAAGGCAGGAAGCTTCAAATGAGCCCTTCAACTTTGGTATGCAGATCTGGCTCACCTCAGACGGAGAGCCTGACCCCTGCCCATGGGCCCAAATGGCACGTGGAGAGGTGGGACATTTATCTATAAAGAAGGTGTGTTGTGTTTGCAGGCTGGATACACCCCTAGGGGGACCAGCCTAAAGTAAACACAACCTTAGGAATGTTGCCATTTTGTGTGTGGTGGAATTAGAAATTCCTGGATAGAGTGATGCCCCCTCCCTAAAGAAAGTGGTAATCTAGGGGGTGTAGTAACCCCAAGGGTTAAGTAGCCTACTGGCTACTTCTCTTCACTCCCCTTAATGCCCCCGGAATTGAGTATTTAGGGGACTGTCAGAGTCACCAGATCCTCAGGGTCTGCCCACGTTCCCAACACGTCCACCACTAAACATCTCCAAGATTCTGATAGATAAATCACAGAGGCTAAGAGAGTTCAAGAGGGGAAGAGGGGATTAGGAAGGGAAACAGCTGGGAAGGAGACCTGTAGTGAGAAAAGGTTAGAACACACAATATGAAAATTATATCTCCTGAAATCAATACTAGACTATGATTCTAAGCATAGTCATTCTGAAAACATGAACAATCTAAGAATTAAGTTTAAAATGACTAAGTTTCAAGATGGCCGGATACCTGTAAGGGAATCAAGATGGATTAAATTAAAACTTTCTTATTCAAGTACTTTCTTTTACATGAGAATCAGAAAAAACGTTCCGACTAAATTTTAAACCAGTCATATAAATCCTTTTTTGAGAATGCATACTAGGACCATATAATATTGCATCTAGACACTCTGATCTTCTGTGTACTCTTAAAATGTTTCAACACAAATTGCGCATATTGTAGATTTATATATATATATATATATATATATATATTTATAGTAAACACCATAAAAGGATTGGGCACCATGAATAACACAATATGGATTCAGGAAAAACAAATCACATAACTTGTCAACTCGAATATTACATGATAATATCTTAGAATAGTGGCATACAATAAACAACATGAATTAAACTCGAGGGGAGAATCGTGCATCTTGCCGATTCATAAACCACAATGTAAATGCCAAGAAATAACAGCTCACAATGATTAACAAGAGCAAAGTACAATGAAACGAATCGCGCGTCTTTTGCCGATTCTTAAGCCACCATGTAAATGTCAAGAAATGGTAGTGCGCAATGAACAACAAAGTTAAAACACCATAAAGCGAATCGCACGTCTTACTGATTCTTAAGCCACCATGTAAATGTCAAGAAATGGTAGCGCGCAATGAACAACAAAGTTAAAACACCATAAAATGAATTGCGCGCCTTGCCGATTCTTAAGCCACCATGTAAATGTCAAGAAATGGTAGCGCGCAATAATTAACAAGATTAAATTATCATGAAACGAATCGCGCGTCTTGCTGATTCGCAAGTCAACCTGCAAATGTCACAAACAATCAAGCGCATATTTCACACGCGCATAGTACTCTGTCAAATCATAAAATAATTAGGCCCAAGAACATGAGAGTTCTCCATAACGGTGTCGGGAGGCCAGCCCAACCACCGTCTTACTGCCCAGAACAAGGATCTCCAAATGAAGAATGAAGGTCAGATGTCTGGAAGATCAAATAGCCCACCGGGACAGGAGCTCAGGAAGTATCTGCTGCTCTGCACCGGGACCTCTGAATAGTGAGCACTTGGAGCTGGGCTGGCTCCTTTTTATAGAGTCTTGGTCCAGCCCACAACCACAACCAGGCATGTTGCAGGGAAAGTCTCTAGAAGGCCCTGGAAATGGACCACACCCTAACACACTCTGAAAGCCTGCAGCAATACATTGCAAATGAACAGCATTTGTAAGCACATTAAAAATAAGTCTCCAGGATTGAACTCTGCAATGCAAATGGTTAAACAACAACATATCAGCACAATGCATAAATCACGTTGTTTTGAGAGTGCTGGGTTTTTGCATTCTAGTCGCCAATAGAGCATGCACTGCCCTGGTGTTGACAGGGACCCCCAATATGAGGAAAACAGATCATTGCTGGACATAAAAGGAGTGGGTAAGAAACTTGCTGACCCCAGAACCGAGGAGCATGAATGACTTGGTGCCAATCCTGCCACCCTGCTTGCTGTACCTGACGTTGATGAGCAACTTACCTATCCTGCTGCTGCAGCCTCCAAGACACCGGGCGAGCTGCCAGTGCTTCACAAATCACCAAGAAGAACTCAGTTAAAGCAAAGGCACTGTTCCCTGCTTCTGCAGGCACTGTTTATAAAGTTCGGTACTCTTCCCTGTTGGCCATCTGTGGGATGAATGAGCCAGGAGAAGACAGTTTGGAGCACAGAATGTCATCCCCACCACTTCACAGAGGGCCTGAGATGCTGACACCATCTGTAGGCTTCCTGCTCCTATACCTGGTGTATTGGAACCCCTACACAACCAAGGCTTGTTAGTGGTCAAATCTGGGTTCCAACAGTACCAAACCAGACTTACCATCTATGGACATCAGGAGCCAGGAGGCTATTCAGGAGAGTGGCCCCATGGCCCTATTTCCCCTCTTCACCAGGTCACCAAGACCCAGAGCAAGTCCCTGACCATCACAACCTGACGCCTCAAAGCACCTCTACTCCTGAGCCCCACAACCTGAGTCCAAGGGAGTCGATGGTGCCATGGGGTTCTGAGGCCCTCTGGAGCTGATCCCATTCTTGGGTTTGGCGAGACTCGACTTCCAGTCACCATCTGCATCCTCTTTCTGCAGGCCCATCCCTCAACTGTGGGTATCTCCAACTCCGAACCCAATGCCAAAAGACAC
Source organism: Pleurodeles waltl (assembly GCF_031143425.1). NCBI lineage: Eukaryota > Metazoa > Chordata > Amphibia > Caudata > Salamandridae > Pleurodeles > Pleurodeles waltl. The sequence goes on from NC_090439.1 coordinate 1,147,566,071, forward strand.
CATTGCACCTGAGCCCAACAGTCCGAGGAAAAGTGGACCAATGGTGACATCACGTGCCCGAGGACCTCAAGTGTCAAATCCCTTGTGGGTTTCCCGGACTGACCTTCTAGTCCCAGCTTGCAGCCATTAATTGACTGGACCATTTCCCTTGACTAGGACACCTGACGTCGTAAGTTACCTCTGCACCCGGATGCCCCAGAACCTCCTGAGGTGACCAATTGGAGTGGCCTTGGACCCTGCCCCATTCTCACCTTAAGTCCTGGAGAACAGTCCCATAAGTCACTGCAAAGTGTCAGAATGCAGTACATGTTTCCCTATAGGATAACATTACAGCACCCAAAAACAGCACTGTCAACTTCTGAAAACTGTAAAAATTCATCACTCAAAAAGAACTCACCTGATTCTGGTGATCTTGGTATCTAAATGTATGTAAATGTATGTGCTATTTTTATAAATTGGAGTCCGATTCCTTTTTTGAGTGTGTGCCTCACTTACTGCCTATGTGTGCCTTACATGCTTAGTATTACCCTCTGATCTGCCTAACTACTTGCACAAACTACCACAGAACAAAGCATTTGAGGTATCAATTGTGCCTCTGTATTTCCTCTGGGGTTTGCTTGGACTCCTTGCACAGTGTACCTAGTTTTGGTTTATTATATAAAGAGCCAGCTTCTTATAGTCACAGAAAGCAATGTCACATTACCTTAACCCTGATAACATTATAATTTATTAGATCTATGAAGTTTCATCATAGCTGTATGATTAATATAACACAACACAGGTAAATGTCTATTTTAGGGTGCTCATGTGATATTACAGGGAAGCATTACTCATTTCTCTCTGAATTGCATGAAAAATGTGTTTTTTTCAAGATGCCACGACATTGTTTATACCAACAATTGTCATGATTCAATAGTTCCCTGAGTGTGATCCACAACAAGAAATATATTGATAAATCATTGGGAAAGAAAAATAAGATATTACAAATCGTAGTATGTCCATATGTGTTAACTTGTATAGAAAATATAGAGAATAGGAACTATGCTAATGATGTAAATTAATAATTAATGTTAACACATTTTGATTCATGATCATTTGCAAAGGACATTTTGAAATTGGTGCCTCTATAAGTCATGAATTAACATTGAGCATTTCAGGGCTAACTGCAAACTTGCAGATTTTATACCACATTCTAGCTCACTTGTATTCAATCACTCATCCTGAGTCTCATTTATTCTCACTCACTTGCACTCTCTCATTCATTCTCACTCTCATTCTGACTCACTCATACTCACTTGCACTCACTCACACATTCACACTAATTATCAGTAACTCTGGCTCGCTCATTCTCACTATCATTTACACTCTCTCACTCCTGCCCACACATTTTCTCACTCACATGCACAAATTGTTATCATTCTCACTCACTCATTTTATTCTCAGTTAGTTACATTCACTGTCACTCATTCTCACCTACACTCCCTCACACTTTCTATCTCACCTCTCACTTATATTTATTATTCAGTCTCACTCATACTCACGAACATCTAGTAGTTCTTTCTCACACTCACATCAGACTGACCAACTGACAATCAGTGTCCCCCCACAACCATCTCAACTGCCTACTCCTAAACACCCGATCCCTACACAAACAAGCCATAGAACTCTGATACCTCATCACATCACACTCACCTGACATCGTCTTCCTCAAGGAAACCTGGACGAACCACTCATCTGAGCCCGACATAGCCACAGCCACCCCTGAAGGGTACAAACTCCAATGCAAAGATCGCCTAAACAAACCAGGAGGTGGCATCGCCATCCTGCACAAAGACACCATTAAGGTCACCACCAACACACACAACACCCTCGACAGCGCAGAACACATGCACTTCCTAATCCACATAAACAACAATACCACCCTCATAGGCACACTCATATATAGACCCCCAGGGCCACGCCCCCTTTCTGCAACACCATCGCCGACACCATCAGCCCTCACGCACTCATCTCCACAGACTACATCCTCCTCGGTGATTTCAACTTTCACTTGGAGAACCCTCAAGACCACAACTCCTCCTCCCTCCTAGACAACCTCACCAACCTCGGACTCAAACAACTGGTCACAGCACCCACACACTCAGCAGGACACACACTAGACGCAATCTTTACTTCGAGCCAACACATAACTTACACCCACACCACCGAACTCCACTGGACCGACCACCACTGCGTCCACTTCTCCTTCGCCAAACCCCCCACACACCACCACCAACACACCATGCCCTACCGCTTGTGGGACAAGATCCCCACAGAGCACCTGAACTCCCAACTGGCACAGAACCCCCCCCGCCCACACCAACGACCCAGCACTGCTGCCCCCAACCTCGCAAAATGGATCACCACCTGCGCAGACTCACTCACCCTCCTCAGAAAAAACATCACCACCCGCAACATCAAGAACGCCCCATGGTTCACCACTGGACTCCAAGACTCCAAACGTAAATGCCGCAAAGCAGAGAAATCCTGGCGACAGGAACACTCAACCACTAACTTCCCACCTCACAAAACCTCCATTCGCAATCACCACCAACTCATTCGCACCAAAAGAGCACACTACAAGGAACGCATAGACAGTAACTCCCACAACAGAAAAGAACTCTTTACCATCATCAAAGAGCTCTCCAAACCCAAAGCTAGCAACATAGACCCCACGCACACACAAATACTCTGCGACTCCCTCTCTAACCTCTTCCACTGCGAAATCCTAGACATACACAATAGTTTCAGACCACACACACCCACCACACATGCCCCCCACCCGTCCAACACAGACCCCCTCACACCACCTCTGACCTACTAACCACCTGGGCCCCAACCACTGACGAAGAGACTGAAACAACAATGAATTCCATCCACTCTGGATCCCCCTCTGACCCCTGCCCCCATCGCATCTACAGCAAATCGAGCCCAACCATCACCCCCAAGCTTCGCAACATAATCAACACCTCATTCGACACCGCCACCTTCCCAGACCCCTGGAAGCACACAGAAATCACTGCACTCCTGAAAAAGCCCAAAGCGGACCCCGCCAACTACCGCCCCATCTCTCTCCTCCCTTTCCCAGCAAGGTCGCTGAAAAACCAGTAAACACCCGCCTACCCCACTTCCTTGAGGAAAACAACACACTCGATCCCTCCCAGTCCGGGTTCCGCAAGAACCACAGCACGGAAACCACCCTCATCGCATGTACCGACTACATCAGAACCAGAGTCGACAAGGGTGAGACCGTCACACTCATCCTCCTGGACCTCTCCGCGGCTTTTGACACGGTATGCCATCATACACTCTGCACACGCCTCCACAACACAGGGATTCGACACAAAGCCCTAGACTGGCTCACCTCCTTCCTCACCGATAGAACCCAAAACGTCCACCTCCCTCCTTTCCACTCCACTGCCACCAAAATCATCTGCAGTGTCCCCCAAGGATCCTCCCTCAGCCCCACCCTCTTCAACATTTACATGACCCTGCTCGCCAACATCCTCCGACCACACGGAATCACCATCTTCTCCTACGCAGACGACACCCAACTCATCGTCTCCCTCACCCGAAAACCCTATTACTGCCAAAACCAACCTCCACGCTGCACTCCTTGGCACCGCCAATTGGATGACAGCCAACCACCTCAAGCTCAACTCCAACAAAACTGAAATAATCATTTTTGGCCCCAACAAAACCATTATGGGATGACTCCTGGTGGCCCACCGCCCTAGGCCCCACACCTACCCCCGCAAACCACGCACCCAACCTTGGCATCATCCTGGATCCCTCCCTCTCCATGACCCAGCAAATCAACGCCGTCACCTCCTCCTGTTTCAACACACTTCGCAGGCTGAAAAAAACCTTCAAATGGATTCCCATAGAGACCAGAAAGACCGTCACCCACGCACTCATCAGCAGCAGGCTAGACTACGGAAACGCCCTCTACGCTGGCATCACACTCAAACTCAAACGTAAACTACAGAGAATCCAGAACACAGCCGCACGCCTCATCCTGGACCTCTCTCGCTTCCCTGGCTCCCCATCGACAAGAGGATCACCTTCAAAATCCTCATCCATGCGCACAAGTCCCTCCACAACGCCAGCCCAACCTAACCTATCTCAACGAAAGAGTGAACTTCCACATTCCCAACAGCCACCTCCGATCTGCCAACCTCGCACTCTCCACAGTCCTCCGCATCAAACACACCACCACAGGAGGCAGATCTTTCTCCTACCTTGCCCCCAAGGCCTGGAACTCCCTCCCCACTGACCTCTGCAAGACCCAAGACCTCCTGCTTTTCAGAAAGAAACTCAAGACATAGCTGTTCGAACAGTTACCCTCCTTCCCACCACCCTCCAGCGCCTTGAGACCCTCACGGGTGAGTAGCGCACTCTATACATTTTTTGATTGATTGATTGATTATCATTCATTCTCCCTGATTTTTACTTCACATGCAAAGGCACATATAGGCGGACACATGCTCACACAAACACGCTGTCTGTTATGGAAACACATTCTCACCTTCACACACAGATACAGCACATATTAAAAATCACTTTATTTTACTTACTTACATTCCTGCTGCAGGTGCTCTATTTCAATTACACTTGTAGTGAGTAATGGATTATTTTTCATTATTAGTATTATAAAAATGGGCAGTAAACAAGGAGGGAGGAGACCTGATGCTCATGGTGCTGATTTTGACACTTCTGAGACCAGGGGACACAAAAGCAGTGGCAGGGGTCACAAGGGGCACACCGGGGGGCTCATTTGCAACATCCAATTACCCCTAAATGATGTCCCTGTGTCCATTCCCAAGCTTGTTATTCTGTTCTGTTTCATCTCTTTATCACTTCAGTCTCTCACCTGCATACCTCTCACTCCAAATTCTCAAAGCAGACTTTTGTTTTAAAATGCCTTTTTAACCTACTCTCTATTTTTCAACTGTCTCTTTCTCCCTATCACCTAAATATTAATTTTCTCAGGTGACTGTTTATGTGTCCTTGTTCTCTGCTGTCCTTTGTAACCTCTCTCTCAATCATATCTTTCTCACACCTGCCTCCCCTTCTAATTCTATCTCTTACTTGTCTTTCTCACCTGTCTTCCTGTCACAACTCCAAACCATATTCCTCTCTCTCTCTCTGCAGGCTCTTTTCCATTTGTTTTGTGTCTCTCTCATCCTCCTCTCTCTCACCTATCTTTATCACTCCAATATCTTTCTCCTCCTCTCTCTAGCTGAGCCGTTTATGCCCTCTCACTCACCTGTCTTTCTCTCTGTGTCTCATCTGTGGGTCTCATGTGCTTTCTTCTTCTCTTCTGGTCCCTCGGCTGCCCCGGCCATTTATCAACTTTTTATCTTTCTCTCCCATGACAATGCCCAGGGACAGCCAGAGGCAGCGAGATGCCTTTTTGCAGGGTCATCTCAAGGACCAGCAATTAATCAGTTAAGTTGCCAGTTTGCTCTTTTGTACACACCAGTCAGTGTCCCTGGCAACTCAGGACAGAGACCCTCCTGATGAATGGTAGCAACATTGTTTCATTGCAGTGTGAGTTTCACTGCTGAACTTATTTATGACAGACAAAGTTTACTGAATGATAAAAAGGGTCTAAAAAGACTCATGTGAGCCCTGTGTTCCTTGTGTATTGCCTTAGCTACCTCTTAGACCAGGTCACATGTGCCGTGCCATGGGTGGCAAGGGTGAAGCCCGGGGTAACACTATAACCTCTAAATGACTACCATGATTATCACCTGTTATAAGTTGTGTCCTTTAAATACGGCATACCACTTCCATTTTGAGACTTTGTGCACTAAAATCCACATGTACTGGTATTTAACTGGTATTTGCCTCTCGTACAATTTGGCAGGTTTGAACTGATGAAATTCCTCTGGAGAAAATTGCCAGGATGAGGCAATAACCATGCAACTCCTGAAACAGATTCCTGCGCAAACATGTTTTTGCACAGTGTAGGAAATGAGCATCTGTTGGGACAAAAAGTCCCCTGCATGGTGACAAACATGCACCCCTGCCCTGAGTGTCCCAGCTGCAAGGATATCTGTAATCCTGCTACTGATTTTTGGTCATAGGCAAACAAATCATGAGTGTGAGCCAAGACCTAGGTCTGCCTCATGGATTTGCAGCCTGGTTAGCCCAGGAGGGGTGCACCAGGTGCTAGCCTCCAAGTGGGAAGGGACTGCTGTCCTTACCAGGAGTTAATCGGCACAAATCATTTTTTGTGTTTTATTGCAATCAGTAGTGTGAACAGGCCTTTTTACCTGTGCCACTGAGTGGTGCCTTCATGCCCACTTGCTCAAAGTTCTGCTGCAAAATTCTGTTGCTGTGTATCTACCTCACCTTGGTCTACATGGTGAATGTATATAGCTCCTTACAACACATGTCCGCTCATGCGCACTGTGTTCCATATGTGTGAGCCCAAGTGTGGTACATAACATGGAAGCCTGCGAGTCCATAGTGGGAGCCCAGGGCCTGGAAGAGCTAAAATGGAGGCGTGGATTGGGTGAAACATTTCAATCCACCTGCAGAGTTTGTGGAGTTTTGACCACTCCGTGTTACGCATGTAATGCAGAGTTCCACCCAAATTCCGCACTCCACCCTGTTGTGGAGGTTTTTCTTGCACACGGCTTGCCATTGGTAAATTGGCAAGAGAGAACTGGCATCCCTTAGCGTGATTTTCAGGAGCTAGGAAGGCATCTGATGAGATTTGTACAATATGACCAGTCGTGACAGTTTGCATTGGAAAAGCTGTCACTCGAGTCGAAAATCCACTCAAGCAGCAGCAAAACCAGCTTGAACAGCAGTGCCTTCTGGCATGCTCAACAAGCTCCCAGTGCTAAAAATTAGCGCAAGCAGCACGCCGTTCCAATTTTTGCCCACTTGTGGAACTCCACCAGTTCTCACTGAGTTTTTAAGTAATTCTGCATAATTTTACACCCCTCGTGTGGACTGCAGACTAATTCACGAGATGTGGACTGATGACATTCATGGGGCCTGGGAATGGAATAAACTGTAGGGAGAGGAGCAGAGCATCTTCTGTGCATATTAAAGGGTTTATGATACTAGATTGGTACAGGTCAGTGGGGCATCAGCACAATTTTAGAGTAGATGGTGGGTCTTATAAGACACACACTACAAGCACAGAGAATAATAAATGAGGGGAGGCTTAGGCCTTTGAACCTTTGTGAGGCACGCATCCAGGTGTCACCCTGAAGCTGCATCCAGGGCCAGTGTTGAGGGTCCATCAATTCTGGTTTCACCTCTATAGGAAAGTAACATCTTGCCTGGCATGTTACCCCCATTTTTTACTTGTGTGTCAGTTTGTTTTTGCCTGTCTCACTGGGATCCTGCTAGCCAGGACCCCAGTGCTCATAGTTGTGGCCTGAATGTGTTCCCTGTGTGGTGCCTACATTTTTCACTGAGGCTCGGCTAATCAGAACCTCAGGTCTTATGCTCTCTCTGCCTTTACAATTGTCACTGCAGGCTAGTGACCATTTTTACCAATTCTGATTGGCACACTGGAACACCCTTATAATTCCATAGTATATGGTACCTAGGTACCCAGGGTATTGGGGTTCCAGGAGATCCCTATGGGCTGCAGCATTTCTTTTGCCACCCATAGGAGCTCAGACAATTCATACACAGGACTGCCACTGCAGCCTGAGTGAAATAACGCCCACATTATTTCACAGCCGTTTTACACTGCACCTATATGTCTAACCCTCACTTAGTGAAGGTTTGGTGCAAAGCTACTAAGTGTGAGGGCACCGTGGCACTAGCCAAGGTGCCCCCACATAGTACAGGGCAATTTCCCCAGACTTTGTGATTGCGGGGACACCATTACACGTGTACGCTACATATAGGTCAATACCTATATGTAGCTTCACAATGGTAACTCCGAATATGGCCATGTAACATGTCTATGATTATGGAATTGTCCTCCCATGCAAAATCTGATTTTGTGGTGCCAATCCCATGCATTCTTGGGGTCCAGCATGGACCCCGGATACTGCCAAACCAGCTCTCTGGGGTTTTCACTGCAGCTACCGCCGCTGCCAACCCACAAACAGGCTTCTGCCCTCCTGGGGTCTGAGCAGCCCAGTCCCAGGAAGGCAGAACAAAGATTTTCCTCTGAGAGAGGGTGTTACACCCTCTCCCTTTCGAAATAGGTGTAAAGGGCTAGGGAGGAGTAGCCTTCCCCCACCTCTGGAAATGCTTTGAAGGGCACAGATGGTGCCCTCCTTGTGTAAGCCAGTCTACACCGGTTCAGGGATCCCCAGCCCCTGCTATGGCGCGAAACTCGACAAAGGAAAGGGGAATGACCGCTCCGCTGTCCATCACCTCCCCAGGGGTGGTGCCCAGAGCTCCTCCAGTGTGTCCCAGACCTCTGCCATCTTGACTGCAGAGGTGTGGGGGCACAATGGAGGCCTCTGGGTGTCCAGTGCCAGCAGGTGACGTCAGAGACCCCTCCTGATAGGTGCTTACCTGACTAGGTGGCCAATCCTCCTCTGAGGGCTATTTAGGGTCTCTCCTGTGGGCTTCTCTTCAGATAATGAATGCAAGAGCTCACCAGAGTTCCTCTGCATCTCCCTCTTCAACTTCTGCCAAGGATCGACCGCTGACTGCTCCAGGACGCCTGCAAAACTGCAACAAAGACTACCAGTGACGTAGCGCCTAATCCTGCCAGCTTTCTCGACTGTTTCCTGGTGGTGCATGCTCTGGGGGCTGTCTGCCCTCACCCTGCACTGGAAGCCAAGAAGAAATCTCCCGTGGGTCGACGGAATCTTCTCCCTGCTAACGCATGCACCAAACTTCTGCTTCACCGGTCCTCTGGGTCCCCTCTCATCGTGATGAGCGTGGTCCCTGGAACACAGGAGCTGGATCCAAGTGACCCCGAAAGTCCATCTGTCCAAATTTGGTGGAGGTAAGTCCTTGCCTCCCCATGCCAGACAGTAATCCTGTGTACTGCGTGAACTGCAGTTGCTAGGGCTTCTGTGCACTTTTGCAAGGAATCCTTTGTGCACAGCACAGCCCAGGTCCCCAGCACTCCGTCCTGCATTGCTCAACTCGCTGAGTTGACCACCGGCTTCGTGCGGCCCTCCTTTGTAGTGTTGAGACGACTGCCATGCTCAGTTTTTTTTAACCCGTGTTCAAGTACTTCTGCGGGTGCTGCCTGCTTCTGTGTGGTCTCTCTGTGTTGCTGAGCACCCCCTCTGTCTCCTCCTCCAAGGGGAGACCTCCTGGTCCTTCCTGGGCCCGGGCAGCACCCATTTTCTTTAACTGCAACCTTTGCAGCTAGCAAGGCTTGGTAGTGGTCTTTCTGCGTGGAAATAACTCTGCATCCTCCAGCATGCCGTGGGACATGTTCTATGCAAAGGAGAAGTTCCTGGCATCTTCTGTGGTTGCAGAATCTTCAGCTTCTTCCACCCAGAGGCAGCCATTTTGCACCTTCATCCAGGGTTTAGTGGGCTCCTGCTCCCCCTGGACACTTTCGTGACTCTTGGACTTGGTCCCCTTCCTTTACAGGTCCTCAGGCCTAGGAATCCGTCTTCAGTACTTTGCAGTCAGTTGTGGTCTTTGCAGAATCTCCTATCACGACTTTAGTGTGTTTCTGGGGAAGTAGGGTAACTTTACTCCTACTTTTCAGGGTCTTGGTTTGGGGTATCTTGGACACCCTTAGTGTTTTCTTATACTCCCAACGACCTTCTACACACTACACTAGGCCTGGGGTCCATAAGTGGTTCGCATTCCACTTTCTTAGTATATGGTTTGTGTTGCCCCTAGGCCTATTGCATCCTATTGTATTCTACAGTGTTTGCACTACTTTTCTAAGTGTTTACTTACCTGATTTTGGTTTGTGTGTATATTTTCTGTATTGTGCTTACCTCCTAAGGGAGTATATCCTCTGAGATATTTCTGACACATTGTCACTAAAATAAAGTACCCTTATTTTTAGTAACTCTGAGTATTGTGGTTCTTGTGATATAGTGCTATGTGAAATAAGTGGTATAGTAGGAGCTTTGCATGTCTCTTAGTTCAGCCTATGCTGCTCTGCTATAGCTACCTCTAGCAGCCTAATCTGCTAGAACACTACTAATCTACTAATAAGGGATAACTGGACCTGGCACAAGGTGTAAGTACCATCAGGTACCTACTATAAGCCAGGCCAGCCTCCTCCAACCTCTCCTGGGACAGACTGTCCTTTCAGAAAGACCAGACGAGAGGAGTGTGCACTTCAAATGACTCCACATCCACAACAAGAATTTCAAAAGATCAAATATTAAATGCTTCTAGTTTCTGGAGAAAAATATACAAGTGAGATCCAGAAACCCACAAATTGTTTATCCACATAGACAAGATCAGCACCACTTCAAGCTGCTGCAGCCAGAATCAGTGACCATGTTCTGTTAGCCTCCCAACTAAGGTTGGGGGAAATCGACCAGTATGCAAGAACACTTGCCGTGTACCTGGACTGTTTTGCTTGCCTGCCAAGATCATTGTGCTCTGTGAGGAGCAGAGAGCCTAGAGGGAGTGAGGCCTAACAAGTATCCTGGTGAGTGGATCTAGAGAGTGAAGATTGAGGTGCTCGGTTCAAGTGGGATTTGTTGTGAGAGAGAGCCTACCACCCTCTTTCAAAAGTCAGCTCCCCCCATCAGGGCCACAGTGCAGTTTTGGGCCATCACTTGTTGAAGTGAAACCGATGCAGAAGTTGTCCTTGCCCGTGGCTACTGTATGGCAGGAGGGGGGCCATTAGGACAATTGGAGCTGTGGCTTGTTATCAGAAGAGTTATCCGAGCATCAGAGAGAGACAAGCTCAAGAGCAAAAGCAAAAGCTACCATGCATCACTACTGCTGGTCCATCACCTTACCTGCATGATCCAAGGAGAAGCCGGCTGCTGCACACAGAAGCTATCGCCAATTTCAACTGCCTCAGCACTAACTGCTGGTGATGTGTTGTATCTCTCATCTCTGCAGCACAGGAAGACGTGTCTCAGCATCTGAACATTACTTCAAAGCATGGCTGGGTAAGACTGGAGCAGGGCCAGCAAAGGTTTGAGACTTGCATGAACTTGGCATAGTGAGCTGAACTTTCAGGACCAAAGTGAGACTTTATTGTGCATTGCTAATGGAGGCAGAACCTGTGGGATCACCTCAAGAAAACCACTAGGAACACTATTGCTAGCAAGGGGGAGTTACTGGGCGACACTGCCCAGGAAAGTGCTAGAGCTCACCACAAGAGACTTTAGTTTCTAACATGTAGTGTGCTGTATTATAGTTTGTGTGTCTGTGTGTGTGATACATGCTTCCTTACTTGCCAAGTAGTATTGAACTGGACAATCAGATTACTGGTGTCACTATTTGTATTTTGAGTCTTCTGACTTTGCTTCCCCTACTTCCCCTTGAGAAGTCTTGGACTGCTCAACCCACGCTGTCACTCAGTCAAGTTCTGAAGGGTTAGTACTTGGCCCAGCATTTCTTGATCCATACCTGGGACAGCAAGGGTAAAAGGCTTCAACCTCTTTGGTCTGGTACAGTAGCCCCTGCCTGCCCCAGTGCCTTCTGTCTGGGATTCTGACTATGGTGAGACACCTAAAAAGTATGATTTCAGGGTGTACGTGGCAAATGCCATTTCTAATTCACACCGGCAGCACAATAAATACATTTTTTACTCCAAAAACTCTGCACTTGCAGAAAATAAAAGAGCACCAGTTTGGAAGTAGGCCTTGGAACCATGTCTTTAAATTAGATGAAGGAAAACGTAGCGACAGAGAGGTCCTTACTGATTTCATCAGGGACTAGTTTGATAGACCAGCTGAAAGGGGGAGGTTGTGTTTGATTCTGGGAAGAGAACCCTGATCGGAACCCAGGAGGAGAGTGCTGTGGAATCATTCTTCTGCTGCTTTTGCACAGATATGTCCCAGACACATGCCAAGTGTGTCCCATAATGCACTTTCCAGATTTATCCTAGTACATCCACTACTTTTAATTTCTACGGTCCCACTGTCACCAATTCCAGCAATGAATCCCTTGAGTGGGTTGAGTTTGGCATGGACCCTGAACTTGTAGTTGGCCCTCCAGAAATGGAAATTTGATGAACAGTATAAGTTCAGGGAGTTCAAAAGGGAAAAGCTGAGGCTAGCTCACCAGGAACAAAAAAAGAGGAAGCAGTAAAGACAGGAGGAATTGGACAAGGAGGGAAATTAAAAGAGAGGGAAAAGATGGGAAAAAAAATGGGGAGAGAATTGGAAAGGGCAATGATTGCCCTTGAAAGGGAGAAGATTAAGATGGCAGCAGGAACATCTCCTTCTGGTAAAAGCAACCCACCTCAAGCTCAGACTGGGTAGTTGTCATGTTTCCAGGAGGGCTTGTGCACATATAAGTGGAAGTAGAGCATATCTTGGAGTGGTTTGTGAACTTTGAAGTCACTTGTAACGCGTAGGCTTTGAATGAGGTCTCTGTGATAGCCTCTTTAATGAGCCTCTGGCTTTTAGGGGGAGGTATGGTTGGCGCAGACAAGATGGTCTTTGTACGAATGAATGAAGCTCTGATCAGGAGGTTTGGCCGAAACCAGCTCAATACCATCAGAGATTCAAGGAGTGCAGGAGAGAGAATGGCATTCCATTTGAGACTTGAATTCCCCGGTGCATAGAAAAACTGGAATGAGTGGTTGAGAGGGATGGAGGCAAAGGATTTTCATTCTTTTACCTATTTGATGGTGACAGAGTGCTGTTCCCCACTTTGGACCTGTTTGGCCTGACCAAGAGAAATTCAGAGAAACCTGCAGTGTTCACTGACAAGTGGTTAACTAACCGGGTTCACAGTAGTTTAGAGCAGCTTTGGTCTAAGCCAAAGGGAGATAGGACCCTCATACTCTGTTTCCAAATCGGAGAGTCAGGGCAGTTCCCAAGGATCTGGTGGAGGCCCCAAGCAAAATGGGAATAGTAATGGTGTGTCTGGTACAGAGCATTAGGAGAAGGGAGGGCAGGATGTTTCTTCCAAGTTCAAAGTGTTGACTAGTCAGAAGAGCCATTGTGTGGGATACTACAGAAGGGACTGTCAAGTAAAAGACCCTGTACCTGCTGCACCTATGAAAGCAAGCTACATATGAAAGGGAAGCAGGAGGGCCCAGTTGGGCTCAACCTAGTGATTATGGACATAGATGCTGTAGGAGGCTGGCCTGGTTTATAATGGATACCAAAGGTACTTTCATCTTATACCAGGTTCAGTTATCCCTTATTAGTGAAATGTAGTCAGTGTCTAGAAGCCAGGCTGTCTAGGGGTAGTTTTAGCTGAGCAGTCAAGGCTTAGCTAGGAAACATGCAAAGCTCATGCAATACCACTGTAGTCACACAGTACTTACACACATGAATGAAAATACTCAGTGTTACAAAAACAAAGGTACTTTATTTTTAGTAACACAATGCCAAAAATATCTTAGAGACTATACTCCCTTAGGAGGTATGTAAAATACACGGTATATACACTAGAATGCAGAAATAGTTGTAAAAACAGTTAGAAAACAGTGCAAATAGTGAAAATCACAATAGGTTGCAATGGGCCTAAGGGGAACTAAAACCATATACTAAAATAGAGGAATGCGAAAGTCAGATTCCCACCTAGGCAAGTGTAGTGTGTAGAGAGGCACTGGGAGTGTAAGAAAACACCAAAGGTAAGTAAAATACCCCACACCAGATCCCAGGAAGGCAGGAGTAAATCACAGTAAGTTTCCTAGAACACATAAGAAGTTGTGATAGAAGATTATGCAAGAACCAGAAGAGACTGCAAGACACTAATGATGGATTCCTGGACCTGAAGGCCTGTGGAAGAAGGGGGCCAAGTCCAAGAAGCACTGAATGTAGGAAAGTGGCTTTCTTCTATCATGGTTACTCCATTTTTGGCCTGTTCGTCAGTGTTTGTCAGTGTGTTTTTACTGTCTCACTGGGATCCTGCTAGTCAGGACCTCTTTGCTCATAGTTTGTAGCCTACATGTCAGTATGTTTTACTGTTTTGTCAGTATGCTTGACTGTGTCACTGGAGTTCTGCTAACCAGAACTCCAGTCCTCATGCTCTCTCTGTTGGTAAATTTGTCACTATTGTCTAGTGACTTCATATTCCACTCTAGATTGGCATACTGGACACCCCTTATAAGTCCCTAGTATATGGTACTTAGGTACCCAGGGCATTGGGGTTCCAGGAGATCCTTATAGGCTGCAGCATTTCTTTTGCCACCCATAAGGAGCTCATACAAACACTCCTTCAGGACTGCCATTGCAGCCTGAATGAATTAGTGTAAGCACTATTTCACAACCATTTTCACTGCACCAGGTAACTTATAAGTCACCTATATGTCTAACCTTAAGTTCCTGAAGGCTATGTGCAAAGTTACTGTGTGTAAGTGCACCACTGCACTAGCAGAGGTGCCCCCGTTGTCCTGCACCAATTTCCCAGACTTTGTGAGTGTGGGGACACCAATGCTAACCCCGAATATGGCCATGTGAGGTGGCTAAGATTGTAAAATTGTACCCCAATACGATTCTGGTATTGGGGGGCCAATTCCATGTACCCTTGGGGCTCCACCATGGACCCCCAGTACTGCCAAACCAGCTCTCTGAGGTTTCCACTGCAACCCCAGCTGCTACCGCCTCACAGACCGGTTTCTGCCCTCCTATGGATTGAGCAGCTCAGTCCCAGGAAGGCAGACCAATGTATTTCCTTTAGGAGAGGGGTATTACACCCTCTCCCATTGGAAATATGTGCTACTGGCATGGGAGGGGTAGCCTCCAAAGCCTGTGGAAATGCTTTGAAGGGCACAAACGGTGCCCTCCTTGCATAATCCAGTCTACACTGGCTCAGGGACCCCAAGTCCCTGCTCTGGTGTGAAACTGGACAAAGGAAAGGGGTGTGATGACTCACCCCAGGGGTGGTGCCCAGAGCTCCTCCACAGTGTCCCTGGTGTAAGCCATCTTAGATTCTAAGGTGTGAGGACCCTCTGGGAGCATCTGAGTGGCTAGTGGCAGCAGGTGACATCAGATACCCCTCCTGATATGTTCATACATGGTTAGGTAGCCAATTCCCCTCTCAGGGCTATTTAGGGTTTCTCCTCTGGGTGTTTCCTCAGATTCGGTTTGCAAGACTCCACCAGGATTATTCTGCATCCTCTACTTCAGCTTCTGACCATCTAATCAACCGCAGACTGCTCCAGGAACACTGTATCTGCAACAAAGATTCTAAGAAGGCTACTGCAACTCTGTAACTTCAGCTCCTGCCAGCAACTGCAACAGTTTTCATATTGTGAACACTCTGAGGACAGCCTCTCTTCATTCTGCACCAGAAGGACCGAAGGAATCTCCAGTGGAGTGACGGAGTCACTTTCCTGCTTCAGCAGGCACCCTTCTGCAGCAGCGACCAGTACTCTGGGTTCCCTCTAATCTCAACAAGCTTGATCCCTGGGACACAGGTGGTGGACCAAAGTGACCCTGACTGTCCAAAGGTCCAGCTGTCCAAATTTGGAGGTAAGAACTTGCCTCGTGCATCCTCCAAGGACTGCCTGTTTTCATCCTGCACCAGTAGAAGCGAAGGAATCTCCCTTGAAGTGAAGAAGTCACTTCCCTGCTTTGGTAGGCACCCCTCTGCAATGACGACCGGTGGCGTGGGTCCTATCTCCAGATGGCAAGCGTGGGTCCAGCAACATGGGTGGTGGACTAAAGTGACCCCAATGGTCCCAAGATCCAGCTGTCCAACTTTGTTTGGAGGTAAGAGCTTGCTTCCCCACGTAAGACGGTACCCCCGTGCACCACATGTCTTGCAGTTGCCAAGGGTTCTGTGGGATCTTCCAAGATGTTCTTCATGCACAGCACAGCTTAGGCCCCCAGCACTCTATCCTGCGACGCACAGCTTCCTGAGTTGTTCTTCAGCAGCATGGGATCACTTTGTGTTGTGCTGCATGGGCCTCCATTTGCACCTTCTTTGTCCCCATGCTGTGGGACTCCTGTGCATAATGCCAGGTCGTCTGAGGGCTCTCTGAGTTGCTGAGAGCCCCCTCTGTTTCCCATTCCTGGGTAGAGGCCACCAAGTCCATTCTGGTTCCGGGCAGCGCCATTTTCCACTAACCGCAAGCTTTGTGTGTGCTTGTTGGCGGAATCTAGCAATGCAAACCAGACTACAATCATCCATCCGGCGTGGAACATCATCTGCACCAACCTCCAACCCGCATCTGTCTTCTTGGCTGCATACCTGACTTAGGGGGTCATTACAACATTGGTGGTAAAAGCCACTTACCGCCGTGCAGAAGACCGCCAACTCATCGCCGCGGCCGCGGAATTCCGCCACAGCTATTATGACCCACATCTCAAAATCCGACAAAATTCAGACACCCACACAAGTCCTCCACACCAAAGGTCAGTGATAAACTGGCGAAAACAAATCCTCCACCGTCACGCCAACAGAAATACGCCCACACTATAACGACACACAAATCTGCGGTATTCCATTGGCGGTACATACCGCTGCGCTCAAAATACACACACTTCTACAAAACACCGCCACATTGGACAATTCGAAATACACACACCTGATACACATACACACACCACTCCCACACACCCATTGCAATATAAAACACACACCCACATCACCCACAAACCCCTACGACCACTATTACAGAGAGAAGGCCAAAGAGAGACACCACCATCCACAAACTAGCAGCCACAGGCACACAACACCATCACCCACACAACTTCCACGCACAAAACACCACACACCACTACATATCACCACACTTATCACCACACACACCACCCCATACATCACCTACACCACCCCAAGGCACGGCAAAGACACTCCAGGTTTTCGGAGGAGGAGCTCAGGGTCATGGTGGAGGAAACCGTCCTGGTAGAGCCACAGCTATTTGGAGCACAGGTGCAGCACACCTCAATTGCAAGGAAGATGGAACTATGGCGAAGAATAGTCGACAGGGTCAACAGAGTGGGACAACACCCAAGAAATCAGGATGACATCAGGAAGAGGTGGAACGACCTACAGGGGAAGGTGCGTTCCGTGGTCTTAAGACACCAATAGGCGGTTTAGCGGACTGGCGGCGGTCCCCCACCTCCTCACCCACAACTAACAACACGGGAGGAGCAGGTTTTGGGGATTCTGCATCCAGAGGGCCTCGCAGGAGTCGGTGGAGGAATGGACTCCGGTAAGTCAAACCTTTAACTACCATATCCCCCACCCTACCCGCATGCTATCACATACCCCCACCCTCGCCCCCACCCCCACCCCTATCACTCCAACTCCTCACAAATGTACCAATATCACAAACCACACATCCCAACACCAAGCCCTGCATGCAACAACAAGGCATGGACACCCATCACTAAAGCATGCCCACTGCACATACCCATACACCCCCCTAAACCATTATCACACAAGCCCCCACACAGGAATGCCAGCACTGGGGTACACGGTCACCCACCAATTGCACACCATGACACACACAGATGCAATAATCATGCTTTTCCACCCCTGCAGGACCACTACCCAACGTCACCAGACAGGAGGATCCAGACATCTCCACCCCACCCACAGAAGAGGCCCACAGTGATGATAGCAGCTCTGTACAACTGGATCTAGATGACCAGCCCGGACCATCGTGGGCCTTGGGACAGTCGGTTCCCCTCACACAGCCACAGGCCTTCCCCCCTCTGGTAACACCAGCACAGCACCCACCCAGCGGGCCCATACCTCCGTCCCCAGGACACGTCAATCAGCTGTGTGTCTACCACTACAGGGAACCCAGGATAACCCAGGATAACCCACCACCCCAACAACAACAGGGACCTGGGGGCAGTGGTAGTGGGCACACAGTCCAGGGGACGGAGGCCCAGGAACACAGGGGAACTGGGAGGGCTGCTGTGCGACAGGTGGTGGACAGGCCAAGGGAACCCACGCTCCACGAGGCCCTCTCATCCATCATGGGAGCATACCACTACTCCAGAAAACGATGGCAACGGTCCTGGCCAAGTTTCAGGAGACACAGTGCATGCAGGAGGACCAGTATTTGGGGTTCAGGGAGGAACTCAGAACCATCAGCTCCGCCCTGGGCACCATCGTAGGGGTGCTGAAGGAAATACTAAACACCAGGAGGGACACTGTGGCACTCCAAGGGGCCCCTGACACTAGCATGGACGATGAACTGCCCACCACCTCCACTGGCGCTAGTGGACAGGACGCCCCGCCACAGGACCACACCACACCAGCACCCCACCCCCTGCAGCAGAGAACCACCCCTCAAGCGGTCCCTGAGATCCAGGAACAGGACAGGGCACGATGGCAAGACCCCCGCCAAGAAATGAGACCACCCTGATTGTCATCCCACTGTCCCACTTTGTCACCCTGTCCATATTGAAACTGCCCCAGCTCCACTTCCTATGCCCATATGGGCAATGCACCAATGAGACTAATAGATTGGACTCTGCCATGGACACTGCTCCGCCATTCCCCTTCCAATACTTTGTATGTAAATAAACACACCTAAAGCACCAAAAGATCTGTGATTTTGAAATAGTGTATTTGCAATTACAGTGACAACATTTTCAGGAAATAGTAATGTCAACATACCTATGTCACACAGCTCTAGTCCCTGAGGAATCTAAGCAGATGACACACGTTGGGAACCACACCTGTGAAACCGTAAGGGAAAGTGACAACTCAGTGACCATACACTGGGTGAAATCGACAGACAGGATAGAGGTAGAAGTGTAAAAGTACTTGTAGTAGTCAGGAATGTATTCTCACCTGTGTTTCACAGGAAATATTGCTGGATGACTGAGTCCCTGTTGTCAATGTCTTCTTCCTCTGCTTCCTCCTCATCACTGTCCACAGGCTTCACAGCTGCCACGACACCGCCATCTGGACCATCCTCCTGCAGAAAAGGCACCTGTTGTCGCAAAGCCAAGTTATGAAGCATGCAGCAGGCCACGATGATCTGGCACACCTTCTTTGGTGAGTAGAATAGGGATCCACCTGTCTATTGGAGGCACCGGAACCTGGCCTTCAGGAAGCCGAAGGTCCGCTCGATCACCCTCCTAGTACGCCCATGGGCCTCATTGTAGCGTTCCTCTGCCCTGGTCCTGGGATTCCTCACTGGGGTCAGTAGCCATGACAGGTTGGGGTAACCAGAGTCACCTAATAGCCACACACGGTGCCTCTGGAGTTGACCCATAACATAAGGGATGCTGCTATTCTGCATGATGTAGGCATCATGCACTGAGCCAGGGAACATGGCATTCACATGGGAGATATACTGGTCGGCCAAACATACCATCTGTACATTCATGGAATGATAACTCTTCCGGTTCCTGTACACCTGTTCACTCATGTGGGGGGGGACCAAACCCACATGGGTCCCATCAATGGCACCGATGATGTTGGGGATATGTCCAAGGGCATAGAAGTCACCTTTCACTGTAGGCAAGTCCTCCACCTGAGGGAAAACGATGTAGCTCCGCATGTGTTTCAGCAGGGCAGACAACACTCTGGACAATACGTTGGAAAACATAGGCTGGGACATCCCTGATGCCATGGCCACAGTTGTTTGAAAATACCCACTTGCAAGGAAATGGAGCACTGATATCAACTGCACTTGAGGGGGGATTCCTGTGGGATGGCGGATTTCTGACATCAGGTCTGGCTCCAACTGGGTACACAGTTCCTGGATTGTGGCACGGTCAAACTTGTAGGTGATTATCAGATTTCTTTCCTCCATTAGCGACAGGTCCACCATCGGTCGGTACACCAGAGGATTCCGCCATCTCCTCACATGTCCCAGCGGACGGTGCCTATGAAGGACAACAGCGACCAGAGAGTCAAACAAGTCAGAAGTATGTACCCACAGTCTACACGAACACGATCCATACACAACATATGGCCTGTATGTGTGTTGAGAGTAGGACTAGGTATGTGTGACACAGTTGGTAATTCATGCATCTGTGTTATCTATGTGTGCAGATGTCGTCCATAGCCTTGTAGGCCATTTCCCAGGAATTGCACTGTAGAGCCCAACAGCGCGACGTAGTGCAGGGGGCTGCTGTACCTGTCTTGTCTGCCAACGATAGCTGTAAGCCATGCACTCAACCTGTCTTTCTCCTGTTTCCCAGCACTGGCACAGGAGCACAAGGGAGCTGCGTCCCACATGGCCATGGAGGGCCACACTACGGACTCTGAGCACACCAGTGGGACGGAGGACGAGGGGAGCACCACGGCGGGGACAGGAGCTGAAACCTGCGACACGGACTCGCCCTCTGATGGGAGCTCCCTTGTGGTGGGGGGGCAATATCTGTGCCCCCCACTACTACAGGTACAGCCACCACCCCCCCACCAGCACCGCCCTCCCAGCAGCCCCTCAGCGTGTGTCCCGTGCCCGCTCACCCAGGAGGGTGGGCATCACCTTCGCACCAGGCACCTCCGCCCCTGCCCCTGTCACCTCTGCTGCGCTCAGTGAGGAGGCCTTTGACCTCCTCAGGTCCCTCAATGTTGGGCAGTGTGAGAAAACAGGGCTGATTGCAGAGGCCCCATAACTTTTTGCCCCCATTTTCCTCTTTTTGCTGGTGTTTTCCTGACTTTGATGGTGCCCTGGGTACTGCTAACCAGTCCCAGGGCCTGTGCTCTGTGTAAAATGGATATGCAAATTAGGCTAATTATAATTGGCTAAGTTAACCTACCTATAAGTCCCTAGTATATGGTAGGGCATGTAGGTTTAGGGACCACAGCATAGGTGGTGCTCACCTAGGTGCACTGCTCAGGTGCCCAGTGTCATTTTAAAAGCAAGCCTGCCTTGCTCGCTGCTTTGAAATTAAAGTTATATGCAAATTCGACTTTGGAATTAAAGGTACTTCCAAAGTCTTAAACTACCTTATTTTTACATATAAGTCACCCCTAAGGTGTGCCCTATGTGCCCCTAGGGCTGGGTGCCACGTAACTATAAGCAGGGACTTTATAAAAATAGATTTATAAGCCCTGGTGAGGTAAAAACAGCCAAATTCGTTTTTCCCTCATTGAAGTAAATGGCCTTCATAGGCTAGAATGGGCAGACTTTATTTAAAATTTTAAAGTCTCCTTAAATGTTACATACCAAGAATTTGGTATCAAATTGATTGTTGTAATAAATCCCACAACTTCCAGTTGTTGGATTTAATATAACTTGTCCAGGTAAAAAGTTTAGACTTTACCTAAAAAGTTGCCAATTTCAGCTCTGCATTGTTTTTGCTGCTGTGCTCTGATTGGCCAGCCTGCAGCAGCTTCTGCCAGGCTGCCTTGATGAGGTGTGAAGTGGCCAGACTTCACACAAAGGAATGTGCTTGGGGGAGAGAATCTCCCCTCAGCAGATGGTGAGGCAGGAAGGGGGAGGGCTGCCAAACTGGTCTTCAAAGGCAGAGAAGGACATTTGCAGCACCCAGCAACACCCCCACATCCTGCAACCCCAGACAGCTAGGTGCCCCCTTGATTAGATTAGGAGAGGGCAAGAGAGGGGTGTGTTTATGATTTTTAGCCACACCAGTGGGTGGGCTCAGCCAGATGTAACCTCCAAAAATCAGATTCAGCCATGTTGGATTTTTAGAGAATGTTGCCCACTGGGATGGATTTTTGCCACACTTCCCAGGAAGTGGTCATCACAGGGGGACGACCCTGTACCTGATTGGAGAACCAGGACCCCCCTGCTTTTCACCCAGGAGCAAGGATAAAACTGGCAGACCTGCACCCACACCTCAGATCCCCTCCAGAATTCAACAAGAAAGGAACTAAAGAAGAAGAAGGACTGCCCTGCTGGACCCCTGGCCTGCACCTGGACCCTGCACTCAGAAGGACTGCACCAGCTGCACACTTGGGCTTCACCACAAGAAGGACTTTGCCTGGCTTCAACTGGTTCAAGGAGGGACTCCCTGTTTGCTACAGGTGAAAAATTGCTAAACCAGAGTCCCCTGCACCAACTCCTGAAGAAAGCGACCAGCTGACCACTGTCCAGTGGCCAAAAAGGAGTTTGCGCCAGGTGCATTCTGGGAGTTGAAGTCCGCACCCCCCAAGGACCATCACAGAACTTCTGGACCCTTGGGGTGAGCTGTGGACCCCAAAAGAACCTTAAAAGAACATCTGGGTGAAGCCCCAGAAGTTTGGAAAAGATTTGAGAATTTTTGGAAAAAAGCTCCAGAGAGGGACCGACCCGCCGCGGAAATTCTAGCCGGCTTGCCTCAACCGCGACCCGGCCTGACTTCGTGGTTCGTCCCGGTAAAAAAAAACATATAAAAAAGAGACTAAGTCCGAACGTAAAAAGTTGACCGGGACCTCCCAGCCATCGTATCCGAGAAGGGCTCCATGGACGTCGGATCAAGATCCAGGTTTACCCCGGTCGAAGGATTTTCATCTCGAAAAAACGACTAAGTCTGAAGGTAAAAGTCTCCACCGAGGAAACCCACATCGCGTATCCGGACAAGGGCTCCAGGAGGTCGGATTCAACTGGCAGGTTCGTCCCGGTGAAGAAAAACTTCAAAATAAAGACTGTCAGAAGGTAACTTTTTAACCGAGGCCTCCCGCGACCTGTAGCCGAGCAGGGCTCCATCGCGTCGGCCTGAAAGTTTGACTTTGCCCCGGTCGAGGTGCAACCAGATGACCCGATTGGCGCTTTTTGTTTCTAAGCGCTAGAAAAGTAATAATTCTTTAAAAATTCATATCTCCGGTTCCCCTGAACCGATTTTAATCGTTTTTGTGTCATTTTAAAGATAAAAATATAAACTATGTTTATAAATTGGTTTTGGATTTTTAAACTGTTTCCTGTGTTTTATTTAATTACTGTTTTGTGATATTTGAATGCTTTACACTTTGTCTCCTAAGTTAAGCCTTGACGCTCGTTGCCAAGCTACCAAGGGTTGAGCTGGGATTAATTTACTGAGACCTAACTGTACCTATGTGGAGGTTAGTGGCTTGTTGCTAGGTGTAGGTACCTACCTGCCCTACCAATAACCCATTTTCCAACAGGCAGTCTTCCATTTTGAATGCCATCCAGGGTGTAGAAAGGGAGTTGCAACAAACCAATGCATTCCTGGAGGGCATTCATTCTGGTCAGGCTCCCATTCATCGAACCTTTCAAACTCTGGCCTCAGCACTGATGGCAGCCATTGTCCCTATGTCGAGCCTCCCCCCTCCAACTTCCTCCACCCAGACCCAATCCCCTCTACCTCTGCCTATCCCAAGCACACCATCAGACCAGCCTGTACACACCTCACCACACAAGGGAAGCTCAGGCAAACATAAACACCACACATCCAACAGGCACTCATGCAAGCATCACACACATACAGACACACCAACATCCACTGCCTCCACTGTGTCCCCCTCCTCCTCGTCTCCCTCCTCCCTCCCAGTCTCGTCTACACTCACACCTGCATGCACAACCACCCACCACCACACCCCGCTCACGTGCAGTCACCACCCCCACTACCATTCACACGTCCCCTGTGTCCTCTCCCAGTATGTCTGTGACGCCCCCTCCCAAGATACACAAACGCAGGCACGCACCCACCCAACATACATCCACCTCACAACAGCCTCCAGCGCATACACCTACACCCAAAGCCACAAAAGTTACACCTCCTACAACCACCACCTCTTCCTCCACTCCCAAACCCCCTCCAGCTACCCGTCCCAGTGTCTCCAAACAACTTTTCCTGTCCACCCTTAACCTATTTCCCACCACCCCCCGTCCAACTCAGCCACAAAATCTCCGGGACCAGTGGTGCCTGTTGTCACAGGTATGTGGAGTGCACCGGCCACCAGGCCAGCCAGTGTATCACGAGCCAGAGCACAGCCAGTCCCCCCCCTGTGAAGCACCAGAAGTTGGCCAGTGCCCGGCGGGAGAGGGGGAAGACTCCAGCCACCCAAGCCACTCACAGGGGTCTCGGGGGGAGTGTGGACTCAGCTGTGACTCCTCCCAAGGTGGGGAAGGGGCAGAAGAAAACCGCAAAGTCTGGGAGGAGGAGCATGGCGGAGAAGACCGCCATCATCCCTGCTGGCCAGGAGGCCACCGCCAGCCCCATCGTCGCTGCCCAGGAGGGCCCCACCAGCCCCATCGTTGCTGCCCAGGACGCCACCACCAGCCCCATCGTCGCTGTCCAGGAGGACCACGCCAGCCACAGCCCAGCTGCCCAGGAGGGCCCCGCCAGCCCCAGTCCAGCTGGGCAATGAAGGAACGCCAAGTCAAGCACCGCTGAACAGGCCACGGACCGCTGAACAGGGCAAGGACTGCCAAGTCAAGCACTGCTGAACAGGGCAAGGACCGCCAAGTCAAGCACCGCTGAACAGGGCAAGCACCGCCAAGTCAAGCACCACTGAACAGGGCAAGCACCGCAGAACAGGGCAAGGACCGCCAAGTCAAGCACCGCTGAACAGGGCAAGGACCGCCAAGTCAAGCACCGCTGAACAGGGCAAGCACCGCCAAGTCAAGCACCGCTGAACAGGGCAAGCACCGCTGAACAGATCAAGGACCGCCAAGTCAAGCACCGCTGAACAGGGCAAGCACCGCTGAACAGGGCAAGGACCGCCAAGTGAAGCACCGCTGAACAGGGCAAGCACCGCTTCAAAGGACAAGCACCGCCAAGTCAAGCACCGCTTAACAGGGCAAGGACAGCCCATGAGCAGCAGGGGCAGTGACACAACTGGGACCATCACAGGCTGAGTGATGCACTCTGGGCACCAGTTCCCCTCCAGAACCAGTGGAGACATGCATCCACTCCGTCTATCCTGCACAAGATGAAGCACTCTGCGCACCAGTCCCCCTCCAGAACCAGTGGAGACATGCAGCCACTCCGTCTGTCCTGCACAGGATGAAGCACTCTGGGCACCAGTCCCCCTCCAGAACCAGTGGAGACATCCATCCACTACCTCTGTCCTACACAGCATGAAGCACTCTGGGCATCAGTCCCCCTCCAGAACCAGTGGAGACTGTTATCCACTTGAGAGACTGTGGCTTTGCTCTCCCCAGGATGGTACAGTGGGCAACCCACCCACTGTAGAGACTTGAGAGACTGTGGCTTTGCACTCCCCAGGATTGAACAGTGGGCAACCCACCCACTGTAGAGACTTGAGAGACTGTGGCTTTGCACTGCCCAGGATGGGACAGTGGGCAACCCACCCACTGTAGAGACTTGAGAGACTGTGGCTTTGCACTCCCCAGGATTGAACAGTGGGCATGTGGCCCTCTTGTGGATTTGGCGTTATGCACTTAAGCGGCTGAGGTGCCCCCCTTCTCCTCCCCCTGAGGTGCCTGTTTAGTTGCTGTCTGATGCCCCTGCAGTGTTCTCTCCGTCATGGTCGGGGATCTTGTGTGGGCCTCTCCCATACCGTGTGGTCCCAGTGTTACACGGACTTTCTTTGTGCAGTACCTGGAATACTATATCTGGTATATATTTTGTACATGGTGTATATATATATATATATTTCTGCCTACTTGTTTGTAATATATTCCGATGGTTACACTCATTTTTTTTGGTCTTTGCATTCTTCCGGGGGGCCTTGGGGGGTGTAACTGTGATGTATTGGTATGCATTAGTGTATGTGTTGTAGTGGGTGAGGGTGGGGGTGGGTGTGGGGTGTTGCATGTGTGTGTCCCTGTTTTTTGCCTCCCCCCTCCACTGTGTTGTAGGTGCAGTACTCACCGTGGTCTTCGCACCCGGCGTTGGTGCTCCTGGTAGAGGAGCAGGAAGACTATCGCAGGTAGAATTTGGAGTTACGGTTCCATGGTGTCCTCATTCCTCGTGGAGTGTGTAGAGGTGAGCATTTTCCCTTCGAAATTCCTGTTTCTGCCGTGTTTTTATCCGCGGTGAATCCGCCCCGGAAAAGGTGGCGGATCGGCCTGTCATAATAGTGTGGGCGGTACATTGTCTCCTGCCTGTCTGTTGGTGGTGCCCGCCGCACAGTTTGTTTGTACCGCTGTGGCGGTCGGAGTGTTAAAGTGGCTGTCTTTGTTGGCGGTTTCCGCCACAGTCGTAATTCCAATTTCTTTACCGCCGGCCTGGTGGCGGTCTTACCGCTGCTTTAACACCGTCTGCCAGGGTTGTAATGACCACCTATGTCTTCCTCTGAGGCCACCCCTGGAGTCATGGGAACTCCTTATGAGAACCTGACTTTCAAAGTCGTAAGGGGGCTTTGCTCAGAGTGAAACCTAGAGGTAGGGAAGAACCCTAACATGATTTTCCTTTTAAGTCTCCATCTCCAGGATGACCAGGAGCAGTCTGGTAACCAGGAGGAGGATGGGGCGGGGTATTCTAACCCTTTAGAATCAGGGGAGCAGCCTGAGGATTCAGGGGAGGGTCCCTCACAAATTCTTCACCTTAGCAAACCATCTAGTATAGTTGGCAGTAGGAGGGGTTCACATACAGGTAGAGGTCCCTTCAAACCTAGAGGTCAGGTCACTAGGGTTACCAAACCTAGGGAAAGATCTGCCTCTGCACATTCCCATTTCACCTCAGTCTCTGAGGGGTCCCACACATCCAATCCAGGGGATGACTCCCTTAGTAGGGAACACAGAAAGCTGAGGTTGGAGCAGGTTAGACTGAGGCTGCAACTGCTACAGCTGGCCCTAAATAGGGAAGCCTTAGCTGTTGAAAGGGAAAGGCAGGGGTTGGGGATAGTTCCCCATGGTGGCAGCAACAGCAGCAGCAGGTTCAGGAATTATGCTGTTAGGGAGAATACTTTTTATTCCAGAAACCTGCACACAATTGTTCCCCCTTACAAGGAGGGGGATGATATCTACAAGTAGTCTGCAGCACTTGAGAGGGCATATAAAGTACAGTGGGTCCCCCAGTGGCAGTGGGCTGCTATTCTGTTGTTGTCACTGTCAGAGAAGAAGATTCAGATAACAATAGTATTCTGAAGACAGCACTCTTGGGTGGATTTGGCTAAACCACAGAACAATATGGAATAAAGTTCAGAGAGACCAGATAAGAGTCTTCACAAGAGTGGATAGACTTTGTGGACTGTTCTGTGAAGGCTTTAAATGGTTGGTTACATGGCAGCAAAGTGTCTGACTATAAGGGTCTTTATAATATAATTCTGAGAGAGCATATACTGGATAATTGTATGTCTGATTTGTTGCACCAGTACTTGGTAGACTCAAGTCTGACCTCTCCCCAAAAATTGGATAAGAAAGCAGACAAATGGGTCAGAACAAGGATGAGCAGAAAAGCTCAAACAACTGGTGACAAGGACAAGAAGGAGTATGGTAAGTCACATGACAAAGGTGGAGACAAAGATGAAAAGCAAGAGTCTTCATCAGGCCCCCAAAAAAACACTAGAGGTGGTACTAAATCATCTTCCAACCAACAGAATAAAAAGCCTTTATGTTAGCTGTGTCAAAATAAAGGCCATTGGGCAAGTGGCCCCACTTGTCCCAAGAGGAACATCAAACCTCCCACCACCACAACCCCCACTGCTTCCACTAGTGCCCCTAGTAATAGCAGTGGTGGTGGGAAAAACATGACAAATAACCAGTCCAATGGTGTAGCAGGGCTGACTCTGGGTAATGTAGTGGGGGTCGCTTTAGTTAGGGAAACCACTAAGGCTGTTTTAGTCTGAGATGGTGGCATTGACCTGGCCACCCTTGTTGCTTATTCCCTTAACATGGATAAGTGCAAGCAACAACCCCTAATAAATGGTGTTAAGGTTGAGGCCTACTGGGACATAGGTGCCTGTGTCAAAATGGTGATGGAAAAACTGCTGGCCCCTGAGCAACATCTACTTGATCATCAGTACCAAGTGACTGACGCCCATAATAACACTGTTAGCCATCCCATGGCTGTTGTGAATCTCAATGGGGGGGAAGGTTACTGGTCCAGAGAAAGTTGTGGTATCCACTGACCCACCTGTAGAATGTGTACTGGTAATGATTTGGAGACTTCACTTTGGGCTGAAGTGGAATTGGAGGCTCATGCAGCAATGATGGGCATTCCTGGGCACATCTTTGCTTTGACAAGGGCTCAGGCCAAGAAGCAAAGAAGCAAAGAAGGCAGGGAAACGTGGATCCTGGAACAATGGACCACGTGCTCCCAAAAACTCGAGTAAGTAAGGGTGACCCCTTGTCCACTATTCCTCCCTCCACTGAAGATTCCCCTTTTGAAGAGGAGGAGTCTACTCCCTGTGCAGAACCTACACCAGAGGACCTCCAGGCTGAGACAGCTGAGCTTTTGGGTGCAACGGGGCCTGCCAGGGAGAGGTTGAGTGTGGCACAGCAGACTTGTCCCACGCTAGAGGGTTCGAGACACCAAGCTGTCAAACAAGAAGCAGGGGATGTCAGTGACTCTCACAAAGTGTACTGGGAAAATAATCTCCTTTATACAGAGGCAAGGGACCCAAAACCTGGTGCTACCAGGAGACTGGTCATCCCCTTGCAGTATAGGTAGTTTCTTTTGACACTAGCACATGACATTCCCCTTGCTGGACATTTTGGGTCAAGCAAGACTTGGGACAGACTAGTCCCTCACTTTCACTGGCCTCATATGTCAGAAGACACAAAAGAGTTCTATCGCTTTTGTGTCACTTGGTAAGACTGTTGGAACCCCAAAGGCCTCCTTGATCTGACTGCCAGTGGTTGGGGTGCCCGTTTGAAAAGGTAGGGGTTGACATAGTTGGCCCCCTTACCCCCCTACTGCTTCTGGCAATAGGTTTATCTTGGTGGTAGTGGACCATGCCACTAGATAGCCAGAAGAATATTTTCCAGGGTGGGCTTTCCAAAAGAGGTGGTGTCAGACAGAAGTAGTAACTTCATGTCTGCATACCTGAAAGCAATGTGGAAAGAGAGTGGGGTAACCTACAAGTTCACCACACCTTACCATCCCCAGACAAATGGGTTGGTTAAGAGATTTAACAAACTCTCAAAGTTATGATTATGGGGATATCTGAAAACCTTAAAAGGAGATGGGATGTGCTATTACCATCCTCCTTTTTGCCTACAGGAACGTACCCCAGAAGGGAGTGGGCTAGATCCCATTTGAACTCCTTTTTGGTCACCCTGTTAGGGGTCCACTGCACTTGTGAAGGAGGGGTGGAAACAACCCTTTACCCCCCCAAACAGGATATAGTGGATTATGTACTTGGCCTAAGATTTAGAAAGACTACTAAAAACCTTAATTGCTAAAACAATGGCATGACCAGAAGGCTGTCCTGACTGAGTCCCACCCAGAATAGAAGGTGTAGGTACTGGAGCCTGTGGCACTCAGAGCACTCCAGGACAAATGGAGTGGCCCACATATGATAGTGGAGAAAAAGGGTGAGGTCACTTATTTAGTGGACCTAGGCACTCCCAGAAGTCCTCTAAGAGTACTTCATGTCAGCTGACTGAAACCCTACTATGATAGGGCTGACTTAACCCTACTCATGACCACTGATGAGGACAGGAAAAAGAAAGTCTGATCTCTTCTTCATCACTGTAGCTGATGGCTCAGTGGAAGAAGTTGTTTTTGTAGATTGCCTTTCTGAAGAACAGAAGGAGGATTGCAGGAATCTCCCAGGCCAGTTTTCTAAACTTTCCTTTCTGACACCTTGTCATACCACTTGGTGTGAGCACACCATACATACTGGTGACAGTTTACCTGTCAAAAGTAAGATTTATAGACAGCCTGACCATGTCAGGGACTGCATTAAGTCTGAGGTTCAGAAGATGTTGGACTTAGAAGTGATTGAGCACTCAGATAGCCCCTGGGCCAGCCCAGTGGTGCTAGTACCCAAGCCTCATTCTCAGAATGGGAAAATGGTGATGAGATTTTGTGTAGAATATAGAGGGCTCAATACAGTCACAAAGACTGATGCTCACACAATACCCAGGGCAGATGAGCTTATAGGTACACTGTCATCTGCCAAGTATCTAAGCACTTTTGACTTGACTACAGGGTATTGGCAGATCAAGCTATCAAAACATGCAAAACCAAAAGCTGCTTTCTCTACCATTGGATGGCATTATCAGTTCACTGTTATGCCCTTTGGTTAGAAGAATGCACCTGCCACCTTCCAGAGGCTGGCGAACACAGTCCTCGAAGGTCTAGAAGCTTTCAGTGCAGCTGTATTCATCTCCACCTGAGATTAGCACCTGGTCCACCTCTGGAAAGTTTTGGAGGCCCTGCAAAAGGTAGGCCTCACTACCAAAGCTTCAAAGTGCCAGATAGGGCAGGGGAAGGTGGTTTATCTGGGCCACCTAGTTGGTGGGGAACAGATTGAATTACTGCATGGGAAGATTCAGACTATTTTAGACTGGTCTCCCCCTACTACACAGACCAAGGTCAGAGCCTTTCTTGGTCTCACTGGGTGCTACAGGAGGTTTATTAAGAATTATGGGTTCATTGTTGCTCCTCTTAATGACCTCACTTCTAAAAAGATGCCTAAGAAGGTATTGTGGACAGTTAGCTGTCAAAAAGCTTTTCAGGAGCTTAAGCAGGCTATGTGTTCTGCACCTGTCCTAAAAAGCCCAAACTATTCAAATTAGTTTATTGTCGAGACAGATGCTTCAGAGGTAGGGGTTAGGGCAGTGCTATCAAACTCAATTCAGAGGGCCAGGATCAATCTGTTGCTTTTATTAGTAGAAGGTTGACCCCTAGAGAAAAGCGTTGGTCAGCCAAAGAGAGAGGGACCTTTGCTGTGGTCTGGCCCTGAAGAAGCTGAGACCATACTTCTTTGGGGCTCTTTTCATAGTTCAAGCAGACCACAAACCTCTCTTATGGTGAAAACAAATGAAAGGTAAAAACCCTAAATTGTTGAAGTGGTTAATTTCCCTTCAGAGGTTGGACTTTACAGTAGAACATAGACCCTTGACCCACTCCAATGCAGATGTACTCTCCAGATATTTCCACTTAGACAATGAAGACGCATCTGGGCAAGATTAACCTTATTGTCCGTCGTTTTTGGGGGTGGGTTGTTCGTGAAGGAAAGTACCCTCTTTTTGGCTGCGTGTTACCCGCAATTTCTGCCTGATGTCAGTGGGTTTGACTGTGTCACTGGGATCCTGCTAACCAGGACCCCAGTGCTTATGCTCCCTCTCCTCTCAATTTTGTCTCTGCATACTGGTAACCCAGTATTTCGTCCCAAATTGGCATACTGGTCACCCCTTATGAGTCCCTAGTATATGGTACTTAGGTACCCAGGGCATTGGGGTTCCAGGGGATCCCTATGGCCTGCAGCATTACATTTGCCACCCATAGAGAGCCAAAACAAAGGCTTCTACAGAACTGTCATTGCAGCCTGTGTCAAATAGTGCATGCCATTTTCACTGCACCAGGTCACTTATAATCTTTTGATATGTCAGACCTTCAGACCGTGAAGGCAGAGTGCAAAGTACTTGTGTGTGAGGGCACCCCTGCACTAGCAGAGCTGCCCCCACATCAGCCAGGCCCAGTTTCCCGGAATTCGTGAGTTCAAGGACGCCATTTTAAGTGTGCACTGGACATAGGTCAATATCTATGAACAGCTTCATAAGGGTAACTTTGAATATGGCCAAGTAAGGTGTCTAACAACTGGGATTTGTACCCCAATACTGATTCCAGTATTAGTTAAGAAATCCCATGCAGGGGCTCGACAGTGGACCCCCAGTACTGCCATACCAGCATTCTGAGGTTTTCACTGCAGCCCCAGCTGCTGCCACCTCACAGATAGGTTTCTGCCCTCCTGTTGCTCAAGCATCTCAAGCCCAGGAAGGCAGAACAAAGCATTTCCTTTCGGAGAGGGGTGTTACACCCTCTCTCTTTAGAAATAGGAGTTACAGGCATAGGAAGGGTGCCCTCTGTGCATAATCCAGTCTACACCAGTTCAGGGACCCCCAGACCCTGCTCTGGCGGGAAACTGGACAAAGGAAAGGGGAGTGGCCACTCCCCTGTCCATCACCACCCCTGGGGTGGTGCCCAGAGATCCTCCAGTATGTCCCAGACTTCATCCATCTTGATTTGCAAGGTGTGGGGGCACTCTGGAGGGTTCTGAGTGGCCAGTGCCAGCAGGTGACGTCAGAAACCCATCCTGATAGGTCCATACCTGATAAGGTAGCCAATCCCCTCTCAGGGCTATTTAGGGTCTCTCCTGTGGGTTCTCTTCAGATTCAGCACTTTCGTTGTCCCTGTGCTGTGGAACTCCTGTGTGCACTGCCTGGTCTTCTGAGGGCTCTCTGAGTTGCTGAGAGCCCCTTCTGTGTCCCCGTCCTGGGTAGAGGCCACCAGGTCCCTCCTGGTCCCAGGCACTGTCATTTTCCGCTAACCGCGAGGTATGCATGTACCAAGGCTTCTTGGTGGAATCCAGCGATGCAAACCAGACTGAAATCATCCATCCGGCATGGGACATCATCTGCACCAACCAGGAACCTGCATTCTTCACCGCTGGTTCTTCTTTTGCACCTTCATCCGGGTTAGCAGGGGCTTCTGTTCTCCCTGGACTCTTCAGTGCTTCTTGGACTTGGTCCACTTCTTCCATAGGTCTTCAGGTCCAGGAATCCATCGTTGGTGTCTTGCAGTCTCTTCTGGATTTTGCAAAATCTTCTATCACGTGTTCTTGTGTGTTCTAGGAAACTTACTGTGATTTACTCCTGCTTTCTTGGGTTCTGGGGTGAGTTCTATTACTTACCTCTGGTGTTTTCTTACATTCACAGCGCCCCTCTACACACTACACTTGCCTAGGTGGGAAATAGACTTTCGCATTCCACTATTTTAGTATATGGTTTGTGTTTCCCCTTGGCATATTTCTAACTATTGTGCTTTTCACTATTTGCACTGTTTTCTAACAGTTTTTACAGTGATTTCTGCATACTAGTGTATATAATTTGGGTATTACTTACCTCCTAAGGGAGTATAATCTGTAAGGTATTTTTAGTATTTGTGTCACCAAAATAAAGTACCTTTATTTTTGAAACACTCAGTATTTTCTTTCATGTATGTAAGTACTGTGTGACTACAGTGGTATTGCATGAGTTGTGCATGACTCCTAGTTAGGCCTTGGCTGCTCACCCACACTACCCCTGGAGAGCCTGGCTTCTAGACACTAGATACATTTCACTAATAAGGGATAACTGGACCTGGTATAAGGTGTAAGTAGCTTTGGAACCCACTACAAACGTGGCCAGACTCCTACATTGGTCAAGCAGTAGGGCTAATCTTGGAGAATTGCAAACCATTTGTTGTCCTCACAGCATCAATCTTGCGACTCACACACTCAAAGGAATAACTTGAGACCAATTTATTAAAATACGTCAGATTTTTATATAAATTTTAAGACCTGGGTCATCAGAATTGGTTAAGTACTTTTCAAGATATAATTTTTTATTTTAGATAAAAATAGTCTTTTTGTGCGTAATTGCGCACCATAGGAGTCAATGGAGGACAACCTTTAAAAATGCATATAAAATCATACAGTAGATTTACCAAGTTCTTCTTTGCCAGGTTGGTTGAGGTCATTGGTGGGCACACTGTGCTAGCTGTAGAAGTTCAGGTGGCCCCCAGTTCAGGCGGGAGCAGCGGGAAGAGTTCTCTAGAGCTGGTGCAGGGCCACTGTGAGGAACCACTTGAAAAAGCACTGCACAGGTAAGTTTAAAGGTGAATCCTGGGGGCCCTCTTGGAGTGTTGAGGTCACAAGGGGTGGGGACCATTAGGGCACAGCAGGTTCTTTAGTGCAGGGCACAGGGTGTCCAGGTGCAGAGCGAATCCGTGATCCAGGAACTGTGCGCAAAGATGCCCTTAGGAGTAGGAGGTAAGTTGGTTCAAGGGTTGTTTGCAGGACAATGGGAGCACTCTGGTGGGAGGTCCAGGTTGTTTCTGAAGTCCCTCAACTGGGGCTTCCTCCTGGTCCTTTTGCAGTCCCAGGTGGACTGTTTCTTGGGAGATCTGAAGCTAGGTGACCAATACCCAGGGTATTGGTGTGGTTCAGCCGCTTGACAGTGCAGTGCCACCAAAAACTTGGCACACTGGCAGGGGTTGTCCTTGCAGTTGCTGGTGTGATGTTTGGCCTGGTTGTGGCATCCAGTTTCGGAGTTAGTGTCCGTTCAGTGAAGTGGACCTCACTGGCTTGTTGGTTCCTTTTGGATTTAGAGTTGTACCTCCATTCTGAAGGGGGTTCTCTGGCAATTTGCAAAGCCGGCAGGTCCTCTGGGATTCTTTTGGAGCTGTCCAGTTGTCCAGGAGCTCTTCAGCGGCGATTGTCAGGTCCTGGGTGCAGCAGGCAGGGTTTGGCACCTTTCCTTTGATGCAGCAGGTCCACAGTTCTCATGCTTTGGATCTTCTTGGTGCTGGTATTCTTCTGTCCATCAAATCTGGATTCTTGGTCTAGATGTCCACTAAATACTGTATTTGGTGGGTGTTTTAGAGGGAACCTGGTAGTGACCAATAGGTTATCTACCTCAGGGTGGGTACACCCACTAAGTGATCAATTCCACTGGGCACAGATCACATCCCTACACCTAATTGCCTATGATCCTTCCACTCAAGATGGAGGAAAATGAAATCAAGAGTCTACCTCACATGTAACACCTCGGGTGGTGCATGCTAGGTAGGGCCATTCCTCCTTTCCTTTATTTGAATTCCTGACATTGCTCCCACCAAAAGTGGGGGTTTGCAATGCTGCTAGCAGGAGGCCTGGAGGTTTCAAAGGCAGTGAACCCTTTGAAGCTCACCAACAGGGCAGTGCACATTCCTGGGGGAGGGGATGTTAGCACCTCCACCTAGGAAGGACTTTGTCCTGTATCCCAGAGGGCAGAAGACCTAACCCCCAGGGGTACAGATTTGTGTTTGGAAGTTGTAGGCTAGTCAGGACCAATCAGCAACCATGCCAGGGTAGTTAGCTTTTGCAGGGGGCACCCCTGGGTACATTTGATAATAAATCTAACACTGGTAAAATTTGGATTTATTATTCTGAGTTGTTTAGAACCAAACGACCCAGGGTTCAGAGTGTCCATCATGTAGCTGTACTACTTATATTGACCAGTGACCAGTACATGTATCAAAATGGTAGCACTGTTCACTCACTATATCCCAGGTTTGGCAAGGACACAGTGGAGGCATATTGCTCATGCAGCTATGCCCTCACATGCAGTATAGTGCACCCTGCCTTAGGGCTGCAAGGCCTGTCAAATGGGTGTCTTACCTATAGTGTATGCAGTTTATAGTGGACAGGGCATACAGGCAGTATGCCATGTCGAGTTTGTGTTTTTGGTTTGCACCAGAGCACTCAGCCTGCAATGGCAGGTCTGGGTGCCGCTGGGTGCATAGCCCTATAGAGAGGCATAATTAGTGCTTTTAGGAGTCTGACCTGCCTTATAGAGGGTACCTGTTGGTACTTACACCTTGTGCCAGGTCCAGTTATCCCTTATTAGTAGATTAGTAGTATTCTAGCTGCTTAGGCTGATAGAGATAGCTATAGCAGAGCAGCTTAGGCTGAACTAGGAGACATGCAAGCTCCTACTATACCACTTATATCATATAGCACTATATCATAAGAAACACAATACTCAGAGTTACTAAAAATAAAGGTACTTTATTTTAGTGACAATATGCCAAAAGTATCTCAGAGGATATACTCCCTTAGGAGCTAAGTAAAATACACAAAATATACACACAAACCAAAATCAGGTAAGTAAAACACTTAGAAAAGTAGTGCAAACACTGTAGAACACAATAGAGTGCAAGAGGAGACAATAGGCCTAGGGGCAACACAAACCATATACTCCAAAAGTGGAATGCGAACCACGAATGGACCCCAGGCCTATTGTAGTGTGTAGAGCGTTGCTGGGAGTGTAAGAAAACACTAAGGGTGTCCAGGATACCCAACCCCAAGACCCTGAAAAGTAGGAGTAAAGTTACCCTACTACCCCAGAATGACAGTAAAGTCGAGATAGGGGATTCTGCAAAGGCAACAACTGACTGCAAAGCACTGAAGACAGATTACTGGACCTGAGGACCTGCAAAGGAAGGGGACCAAGTCCAAGAGTCACGCAAGTGTCCAGGGGGGGCAGGAGCCCACTAAATTCAGGATGAAGGTGCAAAAGGGCTGCCTCCGGGTGGAAGAAGCCAAAGATTCTGCAACAACGGAAGGTGCCAGGAACTTCTCCTTTTCTCAGAAGATGTCCCATGGCATGCTGGAGGATGCAGAGTTGTTTCCACTCAGAAAGACCGCAAACAAGCCTTGCTAGCTGCAAGAGTCACGGTTGAGGATTATGGGTGCTGCCAGGGCCCAGGAAGGACAAGGAGGTCGCCCCTTGGAGGAGGAGACAGAGGGGGTGCTCATTAATACCGAGAGCCCACGCAGAAGCAGACAGCACCCGCAGAAGCACTTGAACAGGCATTCAAGA
The DNA here is from genome assembly GCF_031143425.1 of Pleurodeles waltl. NCBI lineage: Eukaryota > Metazoa > Chordata > Amphibia > Caudata > Salamandridae > Pleurodeles > Pleurodeles waltl. The sequence goes on from NC_090439.1 coordinate 1,147,602,483, forward strand.
AATCTGAGCACAGCGGTTGTCTCAACACAACAAAAGAGGGTCCCACGAAGCCAGAGGTCAACTCTGCGAGTTGGGCAACGCAGGACAGAGTGCTGGGGACCTGGGCTGGGCTGTGCTGTGCACGAAGGAAATCTTGCAAAAGTGCACAGAAGCCCTAGCAGCTGCAGATCACCCAGTACACAGGATTACGGTCTGTCGTGAGGAGGCAAGGACTTACCTCCACCAAATTTGGACAGAAGGACCACTGGACTGTCGGGGTCACTTGGATCCAGCTCCTGTGTTCCAGGGACCACGCTCGTCAAGATGAGAGGGGACCCAGAGGACTGGTGATGCAGAAGTTTGGTGCCTGGGTTAGCAGGGGGAAGATTCCGTCAACCCACTGGAGATTTCTTCTTGGCTTCCAGTGCAGGGTGAAGGCAGACAGCCCTCAGAGCATGCACCACCAGGAAACAGTTGAGAAAGCCAGCAGGATTAGGTGCTACAATGTTGCTGGTAGTCTTCTTGCTACTTTGTTGCGGTTTTGCATGCGTCCTGGAGCAGTCAGCGGTCGATCCTTGGCAGAAGTCGAAGAGAGAGATATAGAGGAACTCTGGTGACCTCTTGCATTCGTTTTCCAAAGAGAAACCCACAGGAGAGACCCTAAATAGCCCTCAGAGGAGGATTGGCTACCTAACCAGGTAAGAGCCTATCAGGAGGGGTCTCTGACGTCACCTGCTGGCACTGGCCACTCAGAGGTCTCCATTGTGCCCTCACACCTCTGCATTCAAGATGGCAGAGGTCTGGGACACATTGGAGGAGCTCTGGGCACCACCGCTGGGGTGGTGATGGACAGGGGAGTGGTCACTTCCCTTTTCTTTATACAGTTTGGCACCAGAGCAGGGGCTGGGGATCCCTGAACCGGTGTAGACTGGTTTATGCAAGGAGGGCACCATCTGTGCCCTTCAAAGCATTTCCAGAGTCTGCGGAAGGCTACGCCTCCCCAGCCCTTAACACCTATTTCCAAAGGGAAAGGATGTAACACCCTCTCTCAGAGGAAATCCTTTGTTCTGCCTTCCTGGGACTGGGCTGCCCAGAACCCTGGAGGGCAGAAGCCTGTCTGTGGGTTGGCAGCAGCGGTAGCTGCAGTGAAAACCCCAGAGAGCTAGTTTAGCAGTACCCAGGGTCCATGCTGGAGCCCTGGGGATGCATGGGATTGGCACCCCAATACCAGATTTCTATGATCTTAGACATGTTACATGGCCATATTTGGAGTTACCATTGTGAAGCTACATATACTGTAGGTATTGACCTATCTGTAGTGCACGCTTGTAATGGTGTCCCCGCACTCACAAAGTCCGGGGAAATTGTCCTGAACTATGTGGGGGCACCTGGGCTAATGCCAGAGTGCCCTCACACTTAGGGGGTCATTACAACATTGGCGGTAAAAGGCGCTTACCGCCGTGCAGAAGACCGCCAATACACCGCCGCGCCCGCGGAAATCCGCCACAGCTCTTATGACCCACATGTCGGAATCCGCCGAAATTCAGACACCCACACAAGTCCGCCACACCAAAGGTAAGTGATAAACTGGCGAAAACAAAACCTCCACCGTCACGGCAACAGAAACACGCCCATGCTATCACGACCCACGAATCCATGCTCAAAATACACACACATCTCCAAAACACTGCCACATTGGACAATTCGAAAGACACACACCTGATACACATACAAACACCACTCCCACACACCCATTACAATATAAAACACACACCCACATCACCCACAAACCCCTAAGACCCTAAATTATTGACGAAGGCCAGAGAGAGAGCACAGAATAGACAACCCCACCACACAGAGGCACACAACACCATCACCCACACAACATCCACGCACAAAACACCACACACCACTACACATCACCACACTCATCACCACATACACCACCCCACACATCACCTACACCACCCCATGGCACGGCAAAGACACCCCAGGTTCCCCGAGGAGGAGCTCAGGGTCATGGTGGAGGAAATCGTACGGGTAGAGCCACAGTTATTTGGAGCACAGGTGCAGCACACCTCCATAGCTAGGAAGATGGAGCTATGGCGAAGAATAGTCGACAGGGTAAACGCGGTGGGGCAGCACCCAAGAAATCAGGACGACATCAGGAAGAGGTGGAACGACCTACGGTGGAAGGTACGTTCCGTGGTCTCCAGGCACAACCTCGCAGTACAGCGGACTGGCGGCGGACCCCCACCTCCTCCCCCACAACTAACAACATGGGAGGAGGAGGTCTTGACCATAATGCATCCTGAGGGCCTCGGAGGAGTCGGTGGAGGAATGGACACTGGTAAGTCAAATCTTAACTATCATATCCCCCACCCACCCAGCATGCTATCACACACCCCCACCCTCACCCCCTCCCCTATCACTCCAACTCTTCACTAATGTACTAGTAACACAAACTACCCATCCCAACACTAAGCCCTGCATGACACAACAAAGCATGGACACCCCTCACTAAAGCATGCCCACTGCACATACCCATAACACCCCCCCAACCATCATCACACAAGCCCACACACAGGAATGCTAGCACTGGGGTACACGCTCACCCACCCATTGCACACCATGACACACACACATGCAATAATCATACTTTTACACCCCTGCAGGACCACTACCTAACTTCACCAGACAGGAGGGTCCAGACATCTCTACCCCACCCACAGAAGAGGCCCACAGTGATGACAGCAGCTCTGGCCAACTGGATCCAGATGACCAGCCCGGACCATCGTGGGCCTAGGGACAGTCGGTTCCCCTCGCACAGGCACAGCCCAAAACAGACCTTCCACCCTCTGGAAACACCAGCACAGCACCCACCCAGCGGGCCCATACCTCCGTACCCAGGACACGTCAATCAGCTGTGTGTCCACCACTACTGGGAACCCAGGGTAACCCACCACCCCAACAACAACAGGGACCTGTGGACAGTGGTAGTAGGCACACGGTCCAGGGGACGGAGGCCCAGGAACACAGGGGAACTGGGAGGGCTGCCGTGCGACAGGGGGCGGACAGGCCAAGGGAACCCACTCTCCACGAGGCCCTCTCCTCCTTCATGGGAGCATGCCACCACTCCCAGGAGACGATGGCTACGGTCCTGGCCAAGTTTCAGGAGACCCAGCGCCTGCAGGAGGACCAGTATTTGGGCTTCAGGGAGGAACACAGAACCATCAGCTCCACCCTGAGCACCATCGTAGGGGTGCTGAAGGACATACAGAACACCATGAGGGACACCGTGGCACTCCAAGGGGCCCCTGACACTAGCATGGACGATAAACTGCCCACCACCTCCACCGGCGCTAGTGGACAGGACGTCCCGCCACAGGACCACCACACCAGCACCCCACCCCCTGCAGCAGAGAACCACCCGCAAGCAGTCCCTGAGATCCAGGAACAGGACAGGGCACGATGGCAAGACCCCCGCCAAGAAATGAGACCACCCTGATTGTCATCCCACTGTCCCACTTTGTAACCCTTTCCATATTGGAACTGCCCCAGCTCCAGTTCCTTTGCCCATATGGGCAGTGCACCTGTGAGACTAATAGACTGGACTCTGCCATGGACATTCCTCCACCATCACCCCTCACCATTTTACCACCCCCTCCAATATTTAGCATTTTAATAAACACCCTTGAACCACAAAACAATCTGGAGTCAGTCTGTGATTGAGAAAATGTGTATTAGCTATGACAGTGGCAAAATCCGTTCTCAATAGTAATGTCAACATACCTATGCCACACATCACAAGTCCAAGAAGGATGCAAGCAGATGACACACACTTGTGAAACCGTAATGGAAATGTACAACTCAGTTACCAAATACTGGTTGAAATTGACAGACAGGATAGAGGTAGAAGTGTGAAAGTACTTGTAGGAGTCAAGAAAGTTTTCTCACCTGTGTGTCAGTGGAAATATTGCTGTATGACTGAGTCCCTGTTGTCAATGTCTTCTTCCTCTGCTTCCTCCTCATCACTGTCCACAGGCTCCACAGCTGCCACAACACCGTCATCTGGACCATCCTCCTGCAGAAAAGGCACCTGGCGTTGCAAAGCAAGATTGTGAAGCATACAGCAGTCGATGATGATCTGGCACACCTTCCTTGGTGAGT